>NC_135621.1:49419785-50728952 GCF_053574225.1 Canis aureus
TTTATAACAAATCTTGTCCCTTCATGATGATAAAAACTTTAAATATTTTAGTGTTGAAATAAGTATTAAATATGGAACAGGGGGCAACATTCTTATGGATTTTTAAAAAATATTTATTCATTCATGAGAGTCACACAGAGAGAGGCAGACACATAGGCAGAGGGAGAAACAGGGCTTCCCACGGGGAGCCTGATGTGGGACTCAATCCCAGGACCCCGGGATCACGCCCTGGGCCAAAGCCAGACACTCAATCACTGAGCCACCCAGGTGCCTCTTTTACGGACTTTTAAGATAATTTTTAGCATGTGTGGCTTAATTCTTGCTGAATCCTAGATACTTTGGGATAAAAGAGCCTTCATTCTAAGGAGCTCTCTGGAGCTGTTTGAGACACATTTTTAAGAGAAACTATGTTGTGGTTTCATTAAAATCAGGGTTGAGGCTTTCTAAGAAAATAGTAGTGGTCAGTAAAAAGGAAAAGTTGTTTCCCACTCTTACACTTCTGACCCACGTGTGTGGGTGTTTTCCTTACCTAAAGCAATTTTGACACTAACTATCTGGAGTTAGGGCAGTTCCCACAGGTTAAAGACTCAGTCCCATAAGACTGTCCCCACTTTTAGAGGCCCATCCCAAGTCCCAGGTTGTGATCTGTCCTGACCGCCCAGCTATAAATGGGGGATTTCCACAATGCATTCTTCAGGTTTGATAAATTTCTAGAACTGTTCACAGAACTCAGGAAAGAGCTTCCATGGCTTTACCTGGATCGCAAACCTTCTTAGTGCCTCAATGTATATGCCAACTCAGGAGTTCTCCAAACCCGGTCATTTAGGTTTTATTATGGGGGCTTCATTACATAAGCATGATTGATTAAATCATTGGCCATTGGTGATTAAGTCCATTTCCAGCTCCTTTGCCTTCTCTAGAGGTAGGGAGTTGGGCTGAAAGTTCTGACATTTTCATTATATACTTGCTTCCTCTGGCAACCAGCTATCCTCCATGAAGTTACCTCATTAGCATAAATCCATGTGTTCAAAAAGGGGCACCTGGCTGGCTCAGTGGTAGAGCATGTGACTCTTGATCTCAAGGTCTTGAGTTCAATCCCCAGGTTGGGCCTAGAGCTTATTTAAAAGAAAAAAAAAAAAAAGGCTTCTTATGAATAACAAAAATGCTCTCCTTACCCCTATCACTCAAAAAATGATAAGGGTTTTAGGAGCTCTATGTCAGGAACCAGGATGAAGATTAAATATATATTTCTATTATATCACAATATTACAGTTAATTAATTTCAGGCTCTGTGATTCTCTTTCTCTCTGCCCCTTCTCCCACTCGTGATAGTGCTCTCTCTTTCTTTCTCTCTCTAATAAATAATTAAATAAATAAATAAGATCTAAAAAGAAATTTAAAAGGAACGCCGGAGTACTAAAGCCAACATTGGAAAAATCAGAACATTTTCTACATTACATTTAGTATGTTTCCACTATCTTTTGGAGAGTGCTTTGCATTACTAATACCATCTAAAGCTCTTCATTTGGCTTCATAAGATTTTGTGATTCCTATATATACAACACAAAACAAGACTCAGAGAGCCAGATTAGCTGCATTCACAGAGTTAATAACAGAGCCCACTATCATGGTACTCAATGTTTATGATATGTCCATGATAGTATGCACCAATTTACCTTTAAATTTGTGAATCTTGTTTATGATGTGCAATCATCAGCCCACCTAAATGATTGTGCTTTTGTATTAGTTTTAGGGTCAACTAAGGGAAAGTAAGAAGGAAATCAAGCAGATCAAGAAACTTCTCTGATGCCCTTGTGAGATTGCCTGGATTTTAAAGACCAGGATCCTAAGATGTATCCACTTTTATGATCTTTAGATTTCTATGTTGGAAGCTGGGATCCTAGACTCCTTTCCCCCTATATAAAGTGTGTCAGGTAAAGGAGTGTGGTTAAGGGAATGTATTCTATAAATTAAGAAATATTTCCTAAGATCTGATACTGATAATAAATGGGACAAGAAAAGGCAAAGTCTAAATGGGCCTACTTGTTTTTCTTCACTATTTTTCCTCCCAACATGAAGAAGTGGGGAATGAAATTTTAGTCTATGGTATCTCCCTTACCTATATTAGAGGATTTCAGTCATGGGTGTTCATAAAACCCACCTGGGGAATTTGAAACTTCACCTTTCTTTCTTTTTTTTTTTTTTTTTTTTAAGATTTTATTTATTTATTCATGAGAGACACACAGAGAGAGAAGAGAGAGGCAGAGACATAGGCAGAGGGAGAAGCAGGCTCCTTGCAGGGAGCCCGATGTGGGACTTGATACCAGATCCATGACCTGAGTCGAAGGCAGGCACCCAACCGCTGAGCCACCTAGGCGTCCCTAAACTTCACCTTTCTAAATCTTGTTTCTGGAGTCCCCGATACTACAGGTGTGAGTGGACCCAGATATCTGCACCCCAGGTGATTATGATGCAGGTGGTCCAGCCACCATACTATATAAAATGCTATTGTTCCACAAACTTGGGGCATAGATGAAAAAATCTGAACTGTAATCAAGTCTTTATTTCTACCATCTTCACCATAGCCTGGGCAATGGTCCTATTCCTAAATTTGCCCTTATTCCTAAAACATCCACAGCCCCTAAGCTGAATAGCACTCTGCTGGATCTTGGCTTGTCTGTCCAAACCAGTGTATGCAAAACTGATGAAGGTTTAAATCTTTAAGCAAGATACTTAAAAAAAAAAAAAAAAAAAAAGTATCCTAAGGTGTTAGAATGCTTTCATTAGGGGCACCTCGGTGGTTCAGTGGTTGAGCATCTGCCTTTGGCTCAGGTCGTGATACTGGGGTTCTGGGGTTGAGTTCCCCATTGGGCTCCCCGCAGTGAGCCTGCTTCTCCCTCTGCCTATGTCTTCCTCTCTCTCTGTATCTCTCATGAATAAATAAACAAAATCTTAAAAAAAAAAAAGTTGCTTCCATTACACTTTAGTTTCTTTGCGGGGAATTAACCTAACAATACCTGTTAGTCTAATTCCATTGCTGAACGATTCCTGTCCACGTCCCTCTTCTGCCTATAGAATCATTCCTTCTAGACTCACCCTGTTCTTCGTGAAGCCTTCTTCCATAAACCTATCCACAGGGACCATCCCTTATTCACCACTATCCCTTGCACGTGCCAACGGTAGCACCTATCATCTTGTCCTGGGACTGCCTAATTTAGTTCTGTATCTCCAGTTCTAGGAACAGTGCCTGCCAAATAGCAGGCGCTTAATAACTGCGGAACAAACGAATGGATGTCAAAGACTAGGCCCGAGAGTTGTAAAAATCAATGTGGACTGAGAAACAAAACACGGAAATGTCAAGGGCTGAGCGCCAGGCGTTGCAGGCCTAGAAAGAATAAAAATAACCCCATCACAGCAGAGTCCTCTTGAAGGCATCACCTGTTCCCTTTTTCCACTTGGCTTTGCAACATTCTTCCGACAGCCCAATTTCCCGCTCACTAACTCATTCCCTTCCCACTCAGGACAGGTCAGGCAGGTATCCCAGCTCAGCAGCTCTGATTGGTCGGCGATGATTTCATTGTTAGGAAACATCCGGGCTTTTCGCCTCCGCGCACCCTCCCCGCCCCCCCCCCCCCGCCCCAGCCCTGCGCGGCGAGCTTCCCTCTCCCGCGTCCGCCCCACCCGTTGGCTGGAGCAAAACAACTGCCTCTCCCCGGACCGCTTCTCAGCCTCGCCTGCGCCTTCCCTTCCCGTCTCCGAGCCCCAGAGAGGCGTTTGTATCCTCCAATGAGCGCCTAACAGGACTTTGCTAGCCAATCAGCAGCCAGCCCCCTGCGATTGCGGGTGGGACTAGGCTTCCACACCTATAACTGCACAGCGCGTTGGCTCCTCGATGGCGCTTGTCTTACGCAAGGCTTAGGGATCAAAAAAGAGAGGGGCATGGTTCTCGTAGGACGGGAAGGATCCGCACACACTTTCTGGATTTGACCGTTTTCGAGGACTGGCCAATCGCTTTTCGGATACTTCCCCGCCTTTTGCGCGTTCATTTAAAAAAAGCCAGTGTGACGGACTTGGAAATTGGTTCCGTGACGGACACGCACTGGAAGCCAATGGTTGAGGGTTCAAGTCGCCCTTTGGGCCAATAAGAAAAGGGAATCGCTAGGGCTCGGTCTTTGCGAGGCGGAGCGCAGGTGGGCGTTATTTGATTGATGGCCATGTCTACTTATGGCTGGCAGCGTGGGTCAGTCCCTGACGCCCAGGGGCGGGGCTGGGTAAAGTAAATGGTAATGAAGGGTTGGGTCTCGCTCAGTGGGCGGTGTTTGATGGATAGTTGACCTTGCCAATTGAAGGTGGTCACTGGGGCCCAATAGGAAATCAGGAGCCGGGAGGCGGGGCATTGTGGGCGGGGAAAGCTAAGTACGGCGGTAGAGAGCCGCCGAAGTGGGAGGGAGGGTGGTGATTGACGGGCCGCGTGGCCAACCAGGTGCGACACGAGGGCTGCACCGTCCCGATGGGCGGGGGCTGGGGGCGGGGCCCGCCGGGGGGCGGGGAGGACAGGGTGCGGGGAGGGGGTTGCAGAAGGAGCGGAGCGGCTGCTGCTCAATGGCGGAAAAGCCGCCGGTGCTCTGACCGCCTGGTCCCCCTAGCAGTTGCGGGGGAGTTTCCTGCCGGCGCGGCTGGAGTCTCTGTTTCTCAGGGTTCGGTGGCTGGAAGATGCTCCAGAGAGACGAGGCTGCGGCGGAGGAGGTGGCGGCGGCCGAATCGGCAACGGCGCTAGGGTGGAGAGAAGGCGGCAGCGGCGGCGGCGGCGGCGTGCGGGGCCCGACGGTGTAAACAGCCCCGGAGGCGGCGGAGGCGGCGGCCGAGAGCCCGACGGGGCAGCGGCGGCTGAGGCAGGGTCGCGCCTCGGTCGGAGGCCCGGGCGGAGTGCAGCAGGGGGTCTCTGCGGACGCCCTCGACCTCGCTTCCCTCCCTCGCCCCAGGTAAGGCCGCCCAGCGCCCCGCCGCAGGGGAAACGGCTCGCGGGCAGCGCCGAGGCCCCGGACCGTTTTCGGGGCGCCGCCGGCTGCGGGCGTGGGCCCTGCCTGCCTGGTCCTGGCCTCCTGGCTCGGGCGCCGGGGAGCCTGGGCGAGCAGGACGCCGGGCCTGGCTCCGGGCTGGGCCCCTTCCCCAGCCGCCGCCTCCGCGCTCGGCCGAGGCCGGGAGAGGCTCGGGGCAGGGAATTTTACTTTGCTCCAGCGCCTGCGAGTAAGCTGCGGTGCCCGGCCTCCGAGTCGGCGAGCATCTCCTTCACGCCGCCACGCTGGGGCCACCCCAGGCCTTAACCCCTCCCTTCCTGGATCGCGCCTGTTGGGAGACGAGACCCTACCTTTCCCGGCTCTTGCCTCCGAGCTTCTGCCCCACTCTGCGCTCCATTTCACTTCCTTGTTAAATCTTCTTTCTCGCTCCTCTGGCCGTGCGTCTCACCACCTCCTTCCTTCTGAAAAGTGGCTTTAAATCGCCCCTTTTCTTCTCAGCCGACTCCGGGCCTCCCTTCCCTTCCCTTCCCTTCCCTTCCCTTCCCTTCCCTTCCCTTCCCTTCCCTTCCCTTCCCTTCCCTTCCTTTCCCTTCCCTTCCCTTCGTTTCCCTTCCCTTTCCTTTCCTTTCCTTTCCTTTCCTTTCCTTTCCTTTCCCTTCCTTTCCTTTCCCTTTCCTTCCTTTCCCTTCCCTTCCCTTCCCTTCCCTTCCCTTCCCTTCGCCTCCCTTCCCTTCCCTTCCCTTCCCTTCGCCTCCCTTCCCTTCGCCTCCCTTCCCTTCCCTTCCCTTCCCTTCCCTTCCCTTCCCTTCCCTTCCCTTCCCTTCCCTTCGCCTCCCTTCCCTTCGCCTCCCTTCCCTTCGCCTCCCTTCCCTTCCCTTCCCTTCCCAAGCGATCCTTTTCGCATGTCATTCTTTTTAACAGAGAAGTCTTTAAATGAAACTTCTACAGCCGGTACCCCAGATCTTCCAGAGACCCTTTAAGAGTAGACTAATCAGCTTTATAGTGACAGTTCAGTTTTTTATTTATTTTATTTTATTTTTAATTTAACTGGGCCTAATATCCTTTAAAACAACAACAACAACAACAACAACAACAACTAAAGGTTGTATTCTTAAACGTTAAATGTGAAAGTAACACGAGGTAATTTTAAAAACGAAAGATTCAGTGAACGTTGAGAATAGTTATTTCATTTTTTTTTTTTTAAGTTGCCTGACCTCTAATGTGGAGTTTAGCAGATCCAGAACCTTTGCCCGTCTTACTTGGCAAAACTGCTTCTTAAGCGTTTGGAAGAGTCGGCCCAGATTCATCAGTATTCAAGTCGGCTTAAAAAGGACGTGAAAACTTTAAAAAGAAGACATTATATGAACGACTAACTAGGAAGCGGTTTTCGAGAAGTCATAGTTAAAGACCTTTTAAAATAGGCTCCACATGTTTAATGTATCAAAATAAAGTTGGCAGGAGTCTTGTAAAAGGATTATTTAGGAATTTGAGTAGTCTTAGTGATATGTAGCTATTTTGGGAAAAACATTCTTTTTCTGTTAACAAACGTTTACAATTGTGATGTGAGAATTACTGAGGTTTACTGTGGGATTAACACAGGAACTCATTTTATTTGAGCTACTGCACGGATGTAGAAGTGGTAGATTTTTCAGGGCAGATAGCGTAAGTCCATATGTTCTAGGAGGTGCAGAAACATGCCATCCACGCTGAATGTTAATGGACATTATTTCATTTACTTTCTCTGTTGTGTAATAGCAAAGTTCCTATTGTTGGCCTACTTTTAAATAGAGCATTTCTAAAGAGGGACAAGTTATTGTAATTATTATAATAGTCTTTTCCAAGTGTACAGGCTTTTAAAAAGTATGGTTGAAGTTATACTATTAAAATGGTAATTTTTTGAAGAAATATTTTTGTAGGCCTCCTGAAAGAGCACTGTGTTGTTTCAGTTGAACTTTTAAAATTTAGTATTTAGAACAGGTTTTTGTTTTTGTTTTTTTAAGTCAACGGGTTTTTTTTTTTTCCAGGGATAATCCTGTTTTAATTGTTTTCTTTTTCTCTCAATGTCTTATTTTTTTTTTTTAAAGATTTTATTTATTTATTTATTCATAGAGACACAGAGAGAGAGAGAGGCAGAGACACAGGCAGAGGGAGAAGCAGGCTCCACGCAGAGAGCCTGACGTGGGACTCGATCCAGGGTCCCCAGGATCACGCCCGGGGCTGCAGGCGGCGCTAAACGGCGGCGCTAAACCGCTGCGCCACCGGGGCTGCCCTTATTTTTTTTTTTTCTTTTAATGGTGCTTGTTTTTTCCCCTTTCATTTAGTTTTGCTCTCATAAAAGTCTTATCACAGTTTCTGCAGTGGCTTTTTATATTGCTTTATCAGCGTGGAGTAGTATTTTTATGTAATCTTTCATACCCATTTACTAAGTTTTTCTCAGTTTTTGTACATCATCCTTTGAATTTGTTCATGGCCTAGTTCTCTTAGAAGTGACCAGGAGAGCTTTCAATACCTGTTTTCTCATACCAGGTTTCTGCTTTCTGTAAAGACTCCAGCAATAGGTGAAAGCTTTAAAGTTTGTCTGATAGTCATGGCAATAAATAATATTTTATGTTAGTAATTAACATATTATAATTACCAACTCCCTTAAGATTACATCATCTAAATAGCTGTGCTTCTAAGAATATCTCATTTACAAATTGTAAAGGTCAGAAAAAGTTCTTGTTGAAAATTTATTTTCCTATAGTGAAAGATTATATGAAGACTTTTGAATTAAAATTTGGTGCTGATAGACTCTTGGAAGAGTAGAATTTGCCATAATGTAGCTCAGTGTTTGTGGAGATTCATTACAATGGTTTTATCATTGCCTCAGTTTTTAAACATGCCCTTGTCAATGGGTTGGTAAACATTTCTTTTATTGCACATGATACTGACAGTGAATGACCCCCTCCTTTTATTGTTAGTTACACATATTAACCACATTGTATGAAAAATTGCATGTTGCTTGTAACTTAAAAAATTTTTTTTTTAAAGATTTTATTTATTTATTCATGAGAGACAGAAAGAGAGAGAGAGAGAGGCAGAGATACGGGCAGAGGGAGAAGGAGGCTCCATGCAGGGAGCCCAATGTGGGGCTCGATCCCCGGTCTCCAGGATCATGCCCTGGGCCGAAGGCAGGCTCTCAACCGCTGAGCCACCCAGGGATCCCTACTTGTAACTATTTTAAAGTATTATTATGACATTGCCTAGGCTAGAAAGAAGTGAAATAGTATAATTCTAACTCCGTAGTGGTCTCTCATAAAATGCTCATTCTGTAGTGGTCTTTCATAAGGTAAAGTGAATAAAATTAACTTATTAAAATACAACGTGGTATTTTACTTTTTCTGTGAAATATACCTTTCACAGTTCATTGATTTTAAGCAAAAATTAGTTGGGAAACAACTGACAGTGTCAGTGTTAGAATAGTTAAAAAAAAATTCCAGAATTTGAATAGTAAAATTTATTCAAGTAATACTTAGCATAAAATATGAAATTATGGTTAGCGGTAAGCGAATTTGGGGGGAATATGGTTATTTCTGGATAGCCATTATTTTGTTTTTTCCCCCATATTGTACTTGATTCTTTTAATTGTTTTCTTAGTGAACTAATTTCAGAATCTGAGTTGGAACCAAATAATGTGTTAGGAGTTTTAAAGTTTTACTGTAGAATATATTTTATATATCACATCAGTAGAATTGTGGATTTAGGAGATTGATCAATTGGGGATATGAGGTAAAATTCTCAGATACTAGGTACACTCTGGAAATGTAATCTGTCTTTCCATCCCACTATCCATGCTCAAACTAAACAGTGAAGGGAAATGGGGTAGATTTGGGGAATATTGGTTTTTGTAGTTTTTGCTGGACTGTCATAAAATTCATGAAAGGATGGGGCCTATCATCATCTTCTAGCATCTGATTTAACATGTAGAGGTGAAAAGGTTCTTCATAATCTTTGTTTTATTCTTGTTTTTGTTGATAATACTTGTTATACTAAAACATTGATTTAAAATCAGTTGATCTTCTAGAGTGATTTAAGTATGCTAATATATCTGATTTGCCGTTTTGGAATCTTTTTTAAAATGAAACATTTCTAATGTGGTTTAACCTTTGCATAGACTGGACTTGAGTTACACTTCTCAATGTTTAAGCTATATCCTCTCCGGCCCCACAAAAAACCCCACCATTTAGACTAACTTGAGTGATTTGATCAGGTAGGTGAATCAATATTAATTGACAAAAATAAGTCTTTACTAAATTCTTGATAGAATGAAGTTTTCAAAAACGTAGTCTATATATTGTAGTTTAATATCTCAGATTTCATAAAGATCATGAGATTTTTTTATAGCATCATCTAGTAACCTAGGAAACAAATACCCTAAGGTAAATCATTATTTTTTTTTTTTAATTTTCATTCAAATTTCACGGTGTGTTATTTCTCCCTTTCAATTTAATGTTAATAACAGATGTAAACATTTTGCTCTGAATTATGGTAAGTCATGACACACAGGAGTTCTCAAGTAAATATTTTTCTTTTTTAACTACAGCTAACTTGTGACCATATCTACAATATCTTTATTGTTTCTTGGCATGACATATACCTTTTATAATGATACCCTTTCTAATAACTTATTTAAGTTCAAGAACTCAATAGTTTAACAATCAATTGTGGTATTTTAACTTGTTCATATATTAGAACAAATTTACCATGGTTTATGACAGTTAAAGCACAGCTCACCAATTTAAAGCTTTTTTTCATTTACTTTAGAAGACTATTAAGTAGATGGTTTGATATTGAGAGAGAGAGAGATGAACATTGGAAGACTTCCTATTGGAAGACTTCTATTGAATATTAAGGAACTTGTCTCACTGGAGAGATGGGACCAGTTATTGGTGGTGGTGTAGACAGGATAAGATCTGTGTCTAGTATTGCTGGGCTTTTTGTCTACATAGAATGCCCCCCCGCCCCCCCACTTCAAAATATGTTGTGTATGATAAGTGCATTTTTATGATAGAAACTTGAAAAATCTTTTCCTTCGTGGGAAACTATTTTTTAAATGTGGTTATTACTAGGTATGGTCAAATGTGTAATATATGAAAAAATTAAGTTGAATAGATTCTGTTGGATAGATAATACAGACCCAAGAAGCAGGCTTGATAAAGGATATATAGAGTGATTTTTGACGTTCTGAAGGATTTCAAAACACTTTAAAGGTTGAGAGTAATATCACTGGTTCTTAAGTCTAATAGCATTTTATTTTCTTGTTGTAGGTATGTAAAAGCGCACTCTTAACACTGAAAAAGGACAGTTAATAGATGTTCTTACAAGTAGGAGAATCTAGGAGTGTCCATATTGCTCATGGGTACTTAACCTATCCTGGGAAAGAATGTTTCTTTTCCCCTCTTCTCATTAAAGCATTCAACTCTGAGTTAATGAACTGGTGTTACCTATTAAATACAGGTGACCCTCCTTCTGAGTCCTTTGCAGAAAGGAAATAATGAACTCAAAGCAACTCTAAATGATAGAATGTATGGGAGATCAAGTTCAGATATAAGCGGCTTCCTTTTACTTTACTTACTGCAGGTTACCATCCCACTGAGAAGTAAAGCATTTTATGTAGTTAATAATATTCAGTCTGTAGCCACCCCATTCCCAGCCATTATTCTGGCATTCTCTGAGTGCCTTATAATATGCAAGGCACCATCCTCTGGCTGGAGACTGAATAAAACAGACAAAAATCCCTGCCCTCAAAGATTTTACATTCTGATAGCAAACACACTTCCTTAATTTACATTACAACTGTACTCCCTTTGTGGATGACTGAAATTAGGAGTGGAAAATTTGGGATGTGTATGGTGTTTTCCATATTACCCTCAGAAGTTGTGATTAGAGCTTTCGTGGTGTTTTATTTTTTTTATTTATTTTTATTTTTATTTTTTTTAAGTAAGCTCTACAAGCAAGGTGGGGCTTGAATTCACCACCCTGAGATAAGCAGTTATGTGCTCCACTGACTGAGTCAGTCAGGAGCCCCTAGAGCTTTATTTATTTATTTGTTTGTAATTAGGCTCTCCACACCCAGTGCAGGGCTCTCAGGACCCTGACTTCAAGAGTCAGACACTTAACTACTGAATCACCCAGGTGCACAGAGCTTTACCATTTTTAACAAAATAATAGGGAAGGAAAAAAGAGTTTTTCTGTAACTAGACAAAAACTGATACATGGAAAGAGGAAGTAGGAAGGGGGAAATATTGTTGTACCTAAGATTAAAAGGTGAGCCAAATATAGAAATTAGATGAGGGAAGCTGAGGCCTTCAGGTGTTATCATTTACTGCCCAAACTTGGATAAATTGAGTTCCTATAGAGGAAAATGGAAGAAGGTAGGATAATGGGAGTAGGGTAAACAGGACTTTTTAACAGGACTGGTTTAAGTAACTTGGGATGCACCTATAAAATATATGTTGTCGTTAGTGTTTAGAAAAAACTCTGTTGCTGTTTGTGCTCTTTTGTGAGTACAGCTAAAGGTTGGTGATTGGCCATTAGTGTCTGGAAATACTGTTGCTGATTTGTGACTGCTACTTGTGTTTTCTGGTTATTTGACAGTTCTGTTGAAGAGAGCTGATGGAGCCAATCTGTCTCTTAGTTTACTGTGCTAAAATTGGTCTATATATTTGTTACTGCTTCCCTTCTAGAGCTGTGGTGTAGAACTTGAAGTTGTGCCTTTGTTTTTCCTGCATTATAAATTTCTGCATGAGGATGTCTTACTGCATGATATGAAGCAGGTGCTTATTTTTCTACTTTCTGTCATGTACCTTTTCTAGTGATGATCCAGTTTGGTAAAAATGTCTCTTCCTGAGTTTGCACAAACATTGCACACTTCAGATAAGCATGAGAGATCTTTGATCTTTGTTTTTATCTTAATACATAATAGTCTTTTGCTTTCATTTGTGAGGCATTGAGTAAGACTCTCGTGATCTTGCTTGCTGCAGTGAATTGAGATTTTTTTTATTTTAAAGCAAATCAACTTGTGTTTATTTCAGTGCCTCAATATAAAAATGAACACTGGTTCCATTCATGACCTGAGAGACTTCATTTATAGCACCCAAATTCAGCCTTCAAATTACTAGTTTCACTTTTAATATATTTTTGTGACTGTATTTATCACTTGTATCAAAGTGCTGATGTGCGGAAGAATTTGAACTTTTTAAAAAAGATTTTATTTTACAGAGTGTGAGTGGCGGAAGGGTAGAGGGAGAGGAGGAGGGAGAGAATCTCAAGCAGACTCCTTGCAGAACCTGAGTACATCATGGGGCTCGATCCCACGACCCTAAGATCATGACCTGAGCCAAAACCAGGAGTCATGCTCCACTGACTGAGCCACCCAGGTGCCCCAAAATTTGAACTTTTTTAATATATTAAATTAAGTGCTGTAATTCAGACCAGGTTCACTAAGCTGTTCAACATTTTAGATTAAAAAATAAAGCCTTTCCTAATATCTTAAATTATTTCTTATAACTGGTTTCATTTATATAGTACAGAATTTTATTAAAGCTTTTGTGGTTGAAGTCCTAAATGTAAGGGAACGGAGTTTAATATCTTGTATCCCTCTGTTCTGGAGTGTTTTGAAGCAAAATGTAAAACTGAAATGATAAGTTTTACCTTAGTATATCATTAGTTTTCAGTTATACTTTTCCTTTGTTTTTGTTTTATGCAGTCTAACTCTAGTTTGTAAGGGAAGTAGAAGTTTGGAAGGATTAGTGATATTTTAGATAGCATTGTTGCTTTTAGTCTAATTCATGAGTCTCTTTCTCAGTGATAGGTTTATTTTTTAGATCAGGTTATTTACTCTTGTGCTTTTGGTTTATCTTGCTTTTTCCGTCTCTGTCTGATTTCTTGATTTTTATTTAAGTACAGGGTGGCCACCACGTTTAGAAGCGCAGATGCATACAGTAAGTGGTTTATTGATGTTCCAGTACAGAATGTTAAAATAATACCTCTGTTTTTGAACTTTCTGATCACCTTGCAGACTAGAGTTCATGTAGGTGGGTCTTTCGTTTTTGTTCAGGCGTAGATTGTGTGGGTAAATTATGGAGTCAAATATAAAGTATATTTTGAATAGAAAGGAGAGGAGATGCATCATTAATTTTAGAGAGCTAGCTGGAATAACTATGTTTTTAGAAGGACTGAAAACCATCTAACAAAGGTAAGTATGATATTTAATTGATAGATATTTTTGCTAGCAAAGTTTGGGAGATGGTATACAGCAGTAGTTTCAGGGGTATACCAATTGAAAAATGGTCAGAAGAATTGGCCAAATGGACATGACATTAGGAGAATATGGTTTTAGGACTTTATTATTTCAGAGTAATGCTTTGATAATAATAAAGACTAAGAAGGATCTTAGTCACATGTGAATGAAAACCATTCTATGCCTATAGAATTACTTATTCACAAACATGCATGAGGGAGGCTTCTTGTCAACACTTAGATATGTATTTCTGAATTTTTGCTACTTTATGCATTTAGGTAATAGTGTAGGATGCTTAGCACCACTTACTTGTGTATGTTTGTTAAGTATATATTAAATGTAAGAAGGCTGTATACTTGGAGTGGGTTATGTTTCTGGAAAAAGCTTCAAAAGGAGGAGGATGATTGGGAGTGTTGACACTAAAGTTAGACCACTTGGATTTGAATTAATTGTTCCATCATTCCACAGATGGGTAACTTAAAGCAAGTTATCTAATGTCTCTAAATCTCAGTTTTCTCATTTGTAAAGTGAATGATAATATGTAAATTTTTAAAAACTTATTTATTTTTTAATTTTTTAAAAAAGATTTTTAAGTTATCTGTACACCCCACCTGGGGCTTCAGTTCATGCCCCCAAGATCTAGAGTCACTTGTTTTACTGACTGAGCCAGTCCAGCGCCCAGAAACAGTATTTTTAATGGGAGGAGACTAGGGAGAAGGAGGAGGGGAGAGAGGTTTACATTTCTTCTCTTGAACTAGACGCTTGGGGCACCTGGTGGCTCAGCGGTTGAGTGTCTGCCTTTGGCTCAGTTCATGATCCTGGAGTCCTTCATGGGGCTCCCTGGTCAGTGGGAAGCCAGCTTCTCTCTCTACTACTCCCCCTGCTTGTGCTCTCTATCTCTGTCAAATAAATAATATCTTTAAAAAAAAAATCCAGATCACTGAACTTGAGAAGAATTTATTTTGGGTCAAATTTGATATACCTTGAGAACTTTGGGGGAGACTTAAAACTAGTATTTTGAGGAGAGTGATGAATAAAATTTAATAAGCTAACAAATAATCTTGTAATGCATTTTGCCTTTTTATGAAAAATTCTTTTGTAGAAGCATGTTGACATAATGCTATATTTATGAAAAAATTTTTAGTGTGTGAAAAATTTTAATCCTACAGAACATTGTAACAGTTTATGGAGTACCTACATACCCACTACTGAAATTCAACAGTGTATTTTTACCATATTTGCTTTATATAATCTTTGCTGAACCTTTTTTTTTTTTTTTTTTTTTTAAGATTTTATTTATTTATTTGAGAAACTGAGAGAGGCAGAGACACAGGCAGAGGGAGAAGCAGGCTCCATGCAGGAAGCAGGACTCGATCCTGGGATCACAGGATCACACCTTGGCTGAAGGTGGCGCTAAACCGCTGAGCCACCGGGGCTACCCTTTGCTGAACCATTTAAAAATAAATTATAGACATGTGTTACTTCACTTCTAAATTATTAAATATGAATCTCCCCCTAAAATGATATTTTCTTCCTACCTACAATACTGTCATCATACATACACTATTATCTAATGCCTGGAGTCCTCTAATCCCCAATCCATATGCAGATTTACCCATTTGGGTAAAAAATGACTTAACATAGCTTTTCCCTTCCACACTAAGTTCCACTGAAGATCATGCACTGTTGTACTGCATTTGCTGTTGTGTCTCAGTTCTCTTTTAAATTGAAACAGCTACTTAAAAAGTGACCCTCTTTTTGAAGAGGTGTATTATCTTGTAAAATGTCCTGTATTCAAAATTTGTCTGATTTTTTTTTTTTTTTTTTGAGGTGTTTTTAAAAAACTTACTTCTTCTCTGTAGGTTGTTAAATTAGGATTAAAGACTGAGTTAAGTTCAGGTTAAGTATTTTGGCCAGGTGCTTTGTAGTTGATGCTATTTCATATTACATCACACCAGGATGCACAAAATGCCCGATTGTCACAAGATTTAGTGGGTCTAAATTTGGTCACAGGTGAAGTTGGTGATTGTTAGGTGTCCCCATGGACAAGGAATATTTTCTCCTTTGTGATCGTCAGGTAAATTGTGGCATATTTTGTTACCATGCAAATCTATTTCTCCTTCAGAATTTTACTTAATAGATTTAGTGGTTTGTTTTTTCTTTATTTGTTTTAAGATTTGATTTTTTTTTAAGATTTTATTTATTTATTCATGAGAGACAGGAGAGACAGAGATACAGGCAGAAACAGAGAGAGAGGCAGAGACATAGGACATCACTCTTGTGACCGAAGGCAGACACTCAACCACTGAACCACCCAGGAGTCTCTAAGATTTAATTTTTTAAGTAATTTCTCCACCCAGTGTGGGGCTTGAACCTACAGCCCTAGGATCAAAAGTAAGATGCTCTACCAACTGAGCTATCTGGGCACCTCATGATTTCTTTTTTTGAAGATGGATATAGACAGGGGTCACCCAGCTATGGCTCGTTGGCCAAATTTTGTCTCCTGCCTGTTCTTGTAAATAAATCTTTATTGGAACAGCTATGCTCATTTGTTTTCATATTGTCTATGGCTGCTTTCCCACTGCTATGGCAAGTTGAGTAGTTGTAACAGAACCCATATGGCCCTGCAGAGCCCCAAACATTTACAGTTCCTTAAAGAAAAGTTTTGCCGAGCCCTGATTTTTATATATATATAGTCCCATTTTTCTCATTGTAGTGGTAGTAGAGGTATAAAATTGGTGTTTATATATTTGGTGTTCACATAATTGGTATTTATATGTAGCTTCTGCAACCTGATGTTCAAGGTCTGACTGCTTTTAATGTGGTGAAAATTGTGAAGCTTTTCTTTATATCTCCAAAACAATAAAGTATGGTTCTGTACATGGTCCATAAAATCATATGTTAAAAAAACAGATATCCTTCAGATGTCAAAAAAAGGTTATAGAGAATAAGGAACACCAAAGTACCCACTATCCAGTTTAGTTTAGGATAGAGGACATTTCCAGCATACTTGCAATCCTGTTACCTTCACAGATTACATCCTTTCTTTCCCACCGTCCCGAATCTTGTGCCTGCCCTCACATAGATGATCTCTGTGTATGTGTCTAAATAGCATATACTACTCTTTTAAGAGATTTTATAGTTTTTATGTGGAATACTTGTTCATCCAATTCGCTTTTTTCACTTAACATTTTTGCGAAGTTCTTCCTTGTTGCTCTATTCCCCTCTTTCTAATAGTATTGCATATGTATTGTATTCCATTGTATGATTATAATGCATTTAATCTAGTCTCTCTGAGTATTTGGATTATTTTTTTATTGTAAACAATGGCGCTAAAATGCAATTGACCTGTCTTTCAGTTGTGAAAGACTTTTTCTAGAGCACATACTTAGGGGTATAATTGCTGAATTGGAGGCTTTTCTCATTGTACAACCTACCAAGGTGTTTCCAAAATGCTCTCCAAAGTGGGTATAACAATTTATGCTCCCACCAGTGGTATACAAAAGTTTATGTTGCTCTTTATCCATATCAGTACTGTCCTATATAAATATAATGTTGGCCATACATGTAACTTAAAATTTTCTAGTAGCCGCTTTAACAAAAAGGAGTAGGTGAAGGTAATTTTAATAAAATATTTTATCTAGTTTATTAAGATACCATTTCAGTATGTAGACGATAAAAATTAATGAGTTTTTTGCATTTTTTCTTATTAAATCTTTGAAATAGGGTATGTATTTTATATTTAACAGCGTGTCTGGATTGGTTTGGATTGGCCACGTTTCAGATTCTTACTAGTCACATATGGCTACTAGCTATTGTATCAGACAGCACAGCTCTATGTCCTTGTCTACATTCGGTATTGAGAATTTTTTTTTCTTCACTCTAATGAGAGAAGCACTGTTTGACTGTGACTTTAATTTTGCATTTTCCCTATTAGGAAATTTGCATTTTCCTATTATTAATGAGGGTGAACATTATCATATGTTTTACTGGTCATTTGAATTTCTCTTTGTGTGTATTTGCTGTTATAATTTGGTCTTACTGTTTTCTTGTTTTTTTTTTTTTTTTTTTTGTTGTTGTTGTTGTTTTAAGATTTTATTTTTAAGTAATCTCTACCCTCTATGTGAGACTGGAGTTTACAAGCCCCAGATTGAATTGCAAGCTCCACTGACTGACCCAGCCAGGTGCCTCATTTTTATTTATTTGTTTTCCTTAATAACAAAATCTTAGCCATTAGAATGCAGATTTTGCATAAATGCAGATTATCTTAGCCATTAGAATGCTGGTGTTTCTGTTTTGTTTTTAAGAGTTTTTAGGGATTAATTAGATGGTGTGTCTATAAAATGACTCAGACTTTTTTTTTTAAGATTTTATTTATTTATTCATGAGAGACATACATAGAGAGAGAGACAGAGAGAGAGAGGCAGAGACACAGGTAGAGGGAGAAGCAGGCTCCATGCCAGGAGCCCGATGTGGGACTCGATCCTGGGTCTCCAGGATCAGGCCCTGGGCTGAAGGTGGCGCTAAACCGCTGAGCCACCTGAGCTGCCCCTGACTCAGACATTTTAAGGGCACCTGATTGGCTCAGTTGGTGGAGCATGTGACTCTTCTTGATCTCAGGGTTGTGACTTGGAGCCCCATGTCAGGTATGGAGATAACTTAAAAATAAAATCTTTAAAAAAACAAAAAGCCCAAAATTTTTAAGATTTTATTTATGTATTCATGAGAGACACAGAGAGAGAGGCAGAGACACAGGCAGAGGGAGAAGCATGCTTCCTGCAAGAAGCCCAATACGGGACTCGATTCCAGAACGCTGGGATCATCATGCCCTGAGCCGAAGGCAGACTCAACTGAGCTGCCCAGGCGGCCCAAGCCCACCTCATTTTTAATCTACACGTAGTTTGTTTTTTTTTTTTTCTAAAGGTAGTTTTAAAATAACTCCAATAATAATTTGTATTGAAGTAAATGCTTGGAAGTACTTGAATGGTAATATGGGGGATGGAGGAAAAGGTGATTGCTCTATACTTAAGGTAAACAATCCTTTGTGTTTATTTCTTTTCCTCTATACATTCCTACTTTTGCTCAGTTTAGTCTTGTTCCTTTCCTTAATTCTTTTTTTTTTTTTTTTTCTTAACTCTTAAGCCCAAAGACCTCCTAGGAAGAGCTAAGCTGAATAGATTCTGGTCTAGAACCAAAGATGTCCTCAAACGGGCTTACAGGGGTAGACTGAGGTGGGAATTAGTGGTGCTTAATGTAGAACATTTGGAAACAGACCAAGTGATAAATTCGTTAGTGTGCCTTCTGTCTGCAGTAAATGGGTGTGATTGACTCTGTGCTTTAAATGTGAAACACCAGGGCACCTGGGTGGCTCAGTGGCTTTGTGTCTGCCTTTGGCTCAGGTCATGATCCTGAGGTCCTGGGATTGAGTCCGCATCGGGTTCCCCACAGGGAGCCTGCTTCTCCATCTGCCTATATCTCTGCTTCTCTCTCTGTGTGTCTCTCATGAATAAATAAATAAAATCTTTAAAAAAAATGTGAAATACCAAAAGTAGAATTGATAGAAAATCACCACTGAAATAGCCCCGTTGTCAGACAGAGAGTTTACACAGGCATTGGAGATAGTGACAGAAATACAGCTCATGTCTAAGATGGACAGATTCCTGAGGAAGCAGTACATGAGTGTGTGGAGGTTCTGGTGTGTTGTGGTGGCAGTGATAAGAGATTTCCTAATGGTGTGGCCAAGTATATCAGTAGAAGTAACATGCAAAGTACAAACCTAACCTCCCATATATGAGCAAAGTCCTTGAGGAGAAACTTACGTCACCAATGGTGGAATTGGCCATGCTTAGAAATGTTGGTTGATTTGGAAAGTAAAAGCAATAAAAGCTAGGAATCACAAAAATAATTAATAAAATTACTTTAAACACTTAAAAAATTGTTGGAAATAAGAACTGCTTGTACTTAATACGTTACAGTAGATGACAGGTTAATCAGTGTTCCAATAGAACATTGAGTCTCTGCAATTTAATATTTTTGTGAACTTTGTAATGGTTGACTAGGCTATCCTTTCCTAAAGAAGTATCTTTTAATGTGTATTTTACTTAGTAGGTGCTAGGTGTCAGAGTCACTAGTTAGGATAGGAAGGATAAGGAAGGCAAAAATGTCAAGGAATATGGATGGGTCTATATATAGGGATGCTGAGAGGCTGATGGCGACAAAGAGGTATTATTTCTTAGACGCCTTGAATGATTTGGGTGCCTTGAATGATTTTCAGTTCACTAAAAGAAGGTAGGACAAGTTGATTAAGGTGTGAATAATGTACTTGGCCTATGTAAGGCTAGGCAGGGCAGGTTATAGAGGAGGGTTCCAGACTAGATGTTTTGTACTCAGTGTCACTTGGGGGAATGGATGGCTACTACATCTTTTTAGGATGCTTAAGGTATGTTTTAGGGAAATGAAACTGGTAGTAAATCTGCAGGGTAGATTGAAGTCAGCAAGACCAACTAGGAGGCAGTTAGATAATCCAGACAACAGATAGTGATGCTCAGGATTAGCATGGAGGATAAAAGAGATGCTTAAAAGGAAGATTTGGTGGAACATAGTGATTTGGTTTGTAGTGATTGGATTTATATAAATGATTTATGGTTTCTAGCCTTAGTTACTAGAAGAAGGATTAGGGATAGAAAGATTAATAGATAGTGACTACAAATAGATTGGAATATGAAGGTGGTTTGGGTGCAGAGGTGAAGATTTTGGGTATGTTTCGCTTGAAGAGATACATAGAACAGCCAAGCTTAATGATTAAAAATCTGAGAAGTCAGTATAGAAGTGACAGCTATAAGAGGGAGGCACTGTCATGACTGGCTTAGTTGGTAGGACATGTGACTCCTGATCTTGGGGATGTAAGTTCGAGCCCCATGTTGAGTGTAGAGATTACTTAAATATTTTTTAAAAAGTGATATCTGAAGTAATGAGATTGGATCAAAGGGCAGATACTGTTTTGGGTTGAAGGCTAATTACTGTTTTGGGGAACCATCTTCCCTCCTGAATTTTGGAGGCCAAAGGAAAAGGAATGGGCATGAATGTTAGTTTTGTGTTTGGAAAGTCAGCAGAAGTGGAAAGAGTTTCAGGAACCTTAATCTGTAGTGTGAAGTGTAACAAAGTACCTTATCTTGACAGGCCTCCTTTTTAGAGCCAGACTAAAGAATGAGGAGCTGATTCTACCAAAAAGACATCAGTGTTTTGAGTTGTTCTGGTGATTTTTGTTATGAAATGGTTATGTATTATGTTATAAAAAACATTCCCTATATGAAATATTCTAGATATGTTGGTCATACCATATTATGAAGTTGCTTCCGGGAAAAGTAAATTCACTTTTGTGGGTGTTAGGACTACAATGATGCATTAGAGCTATGTTCTGTATCACTTCACTAACTACTTATAAACATGGCACTAAAGATATTCAAACCTATCAATAAAATTGACTCTGAAAGCCTCCTAAAACTTTATGCTGTCTGATTCTTTTTTTTCTTAAGTTGCTTTTTGTAATCTGGAACCATTTATTAGGGAGGGAGGTGAGGACAGAGAACAACTAGAAGTAAATCCTGTAGCTCTGCAGTTTTATTGTCATTGCCAATTGAAAAACTGTTGGGATTAGGAAGAGTGCTTATTTGAGTTCTTGGCTGCTTTGCTGAAGTTAAAAAGGTGCTGTCAATATGTTTGAAATCAATCTTGTAGTAAAACAATCAAGCAGAAGATCATGACAAAGTTCAAGGTACATTTAGCTCTTATTTCATCATCCACATAGTCAAATAAAGATAGGACATGAATTCCCTCTGATTTCAGCAACAGTAGCTAAAAAATTTAATATTATAATAATAATTTAATATTAATTTAATATTATGGTCAAGGGGAAATAATTCTTTTACCTTAAAATATTAAGCTTTTGGGCAGCCCGGGTGGCTCAGCGGTTTAGCGCCACCTTCAGCCCAGGGCCTGATCCTGGAGACCCGGGATCGAGTCCCATGTCAGGCTCCCTGCATGAAGCCTGCTTCTCCCTCTGCCTGTCTCTCTGCCTCTCTCTCTCTGTGTCTCTCATGAATAAATAAATAAAATTTTTTTTTAAAAATTAAGCTTTTAACAGAGACATGCAGGTAGCTGGTGATAAGTCTTTATATAGGCCTAAACTACTTTCCTTAGCCTTTGTGTCTCCATCGTCTTTCAAATCTATTAAGACCTCCAAATTTTTAAAAGCCATGGAAGTAGTTAAGAGGAACAAACTAATGATAAACACAGCATGGAGATAGATTTTGCAGAAAGAAATCAGACAGAAAGGGGTACATACTATATACATTTATGTGACATTCTAGAAAAGGCAAAACTATGCATGAATGGTTGTCTAAGTCGTGTTCAGGGGAGATTGGTTTCAAAGGGACATGAAGGGAACTTTTTGAAGTGACAGAAATGTTCTGTATCTATATTGCAATTGTGGTTACACAAGTATCTACACTTAACTCATCAAACTATGCACGTAGAATGGGTGCATTTTGTTATACGTAAAAACAATAGCTAGAGGTCTTCAACTGGAACAAGTTGGATGGCAGAATGGAATTTTATGGATTGGACTACAATCTGAGGTTCTTCGAGTGAATTGACCTTTTTTTGACAGTAAAGACCTTTAACATTGGTGGTACCCCTTGATGTGTCTGACAGGGAGTTTATATGTAAGAGAATGTAACTGAGATTAATATGCGATTTTACTGCATTTGACATATAAGTAAATATATGTAATCAACGAAAACATTCTGGTAATATCCAGTTAAATAATTTTTTTCTGGTTTGCTGGTTTTGGAAGTCACTGAAAGGATTTCAGTAATGAAAAAGCCTTTAAGAAATACTGACCTATAGTTGAGCCTAGTTGGAAAAATTTGAGAGATCAAAATGTTATCCGTAGGATAATCATCCTCTAAACGTCAGATATTTTCTCCTCTGTCAATTTATATGTGGATAGTTGATCTAGGATGTAAATTATAACTTTGTTATTTGACTACATCTGATTTTACTTATGCATTGAGTTGGTTATGATAGACTAAGGTTTGATTTATGGATTATAATGGTAATGATAGCTAGTACTTTTAAAGCACTTACTTTATGTCCAGCACTGACCTACAGAGTTAACCTGTACTCTCATTCATTTACTACGACAACTCTGTAATGTAGGTGCTTTTATTACTCTTGTCTTTTAGATGGGTATATCACAGCTTTAGAAATTAAATAATTAGGTCAGGGTCATCACATAGTAAGTGGTTGAGCTGGCATTTGATTCAAGGCTATTTTGTGCTAAAGCTCATACTTTTTTTTTTTTTAATGTTAAGAAAGAAGTCTTGAATGGAAGAATGGTGATTTAAAAGAAGAGGGCATGACTTGGCTTTCTGCAGATTCCATGACCCATAATAGATTCTGGGTTCCAAAGAGTCTGGCATTCCTAGCTTTTGACAGCCCACAATGGCAGGCAGTGCCTCATGGATCTGAGCTAATGGTGATGATGGCCATTGGGAATGAGGTTTCTGCCATTCCCAAGGTCATTCATTCCAACAGTCTGGCTCTTGGCCTTTGGGAGACCTTCCTCTTATTTCTTGTCTTCCTCCGTAGCCCCAATATCTTTCTATCATTATCTCTAAGTCAGGTTCATTTGGAAGCATTCATTGGAACAATGTTTCCTGAGTTCTTACAGGTTCATATGAGTTTGTTTACACTCTTTTATACTTGAAATCAAATTTTGTTGGATGTAAAATCTGTGGCAGATGTTTTCTTGCATATCTTAAATATCATTGTTTTCAACTTAGAACATCGCTGTCAAAGTTGACAATGTAATATAAACTGAATGCATATTATTCATAGTTCAAATATGGATGTAGTATAATTTTTAGTCCATGCTATACATATCCAGAGAGTGATAATTTTTTTCTCATTAAAATAGCTACAACAAAAAATTATTTCCACTTCATGACTTATCTTTTCCTTATTGAAAGGCTAGGGGAGGGATTAAAAATTGGTACCCTTGCCCCAAACTTGAAATTTTTAGCTGTGCTTTTGAATTAGAATAAGATGTGAATTCTTGTCAGACCTGGTAGATCTTACTTAAAATTAAAAATTACAAAATCTGTGACTGACTTGATTTGTTTTCATAATCTAGAGCTATAGTTTCCAGCCTTTGGGAGATTCTTCGTGTTTTTGTTTGTTTTGTTTTGGAAGGGAAGCAGATATTAGAATTAGTTGGAAAGACGTGGGGGCACCATGCATGAACGATCCAAATCAAACGCTAGCTTTGCAGCTGGATTAATTGGTATTCCCATTCCCATTCCCATTCCCAGTTACATTTCTTTATTACTGGAACTGGGTGTGGTCAGTGCCTAGTTAGCCAACTATTATAATAAAAAATATTAAAAGTATCAATTTAACAATTATGTAAACCCTTGTGAACTTTCCATATCTGTTATTATTTCAGAAATCTTAAGCAAATGCCACTAATACTACAGTTCAACAGAATTGATTTGGAAGAAGAGAGAACTTAAGAATTGAAAGGGAGGATGAGAGCCAGATGTTCTGTTTCTGTGAGTTTAGTGAAGTAAAAAGTATTCTTTGCTTCTTATTCAAGTGGATACTAGTATTTAGGATTTGAAGCAGGTATTTCTGGAAAAAAAAATCTGCTCTTTTAGGCTCTGGATTGGTATTGTGCCATGTGACTTTTCAAGCATCATTTAGAGCATGGGCTCTAATTATGGATTTTATTACTGCTATCATTTATTTTTAAGATTGACTTATTTTAGGGCAGCCCGGGTGGCTCAGCGGTTTAGTGCCGCCTGCAGCCGAGGGCGTGATCCTGGAGACCCTGGATCAAGTCCCACGTCAGGCTCTCTGCATGGAGCCTGCTTCTCCCTCTGCCTGTGTCTCTGCCTCTCATTCTCTCTCTGTGTCTCTATGAATAAATAAATAAAATCTTTAAAAAATAGAAAAAGATTGACTTATTTTAGAGAATGAGGGTATGTGCCCACAAGCAGGGGGAGGGGCAAAGGGAGAGGGAGAGAACCTTAAGTGGACTCCCAGGGAGTGCAGAGCCCTACACTGGGCTGGATCCCATTACCTCAACTGAAATTAAGACTCAGTCGCCCATCCAAGCCATCCAGGCATTCCTGTTTATTTATTTTTTTAATATTTTATTTTTAATCTCTATACCCAGTGTGGGGCTTGAACTTAGAATGCTGAGGTCAAGAGTTGTGTGCTCTGTAGCCTGATCCAGCCATGTGGCCCATGCTATCATTACTTTTAGCAGCATAATATACAAGTAAAAGTTGTTAATCTTGCCATTGTGTCTAGCAACAGGCTGGTAGTGAAGAGTACTTGGCTGCATTGTAGAAACATTTCTTGATAACCCTTAGGAGAATATGTGGCCTCAGTTAAAATGTGAAAATAGAAAGAGGCACCATTCTAACTAAGCATTTCATCTGTATTAGATTTTTAAATTTTCTCACAACTCTCTGAGGGTACGTTTTATTCCCCATGTTTGATAGAAACTGAGGCACAGGAAAGGTTAGCTAACTTGACCAAGGTCACCTAGCATGTTGAGATAAATGCAAGTCAAGGCAATTTGGCTCTAGGTTCCTTGCTTTTAACTGCAAATACATAGAATAGAGTGCACTGAGGAAACACATTATATTAAGAGATAATAGCTGAGAATTTTACAGACTTGTGAAACCTGGATCATCTGACTCAGAAAGGTAAGCGATACTTAATTAACCTCAAAGCCTTTAAAAGTCTAAGGTACTTAGCCAGGGGTCAAGACCTACAATCCACAACATAAAATTAATCAGCTTGTGGGCTGTTTCTGCTCTTTTTTATTTTTCCTGCTATTGAATTACAGAGTTTTAGTAATTCCGGCTAGTTTTTTTTTTTTTTTTTATTCTGGCTAGTTTGAATGTAACATACAAGTACTGCTGTTATGAATGCTATAATTATTACTTGTTATCAGCAAGAATATTTCCTGTAAATTTGTTTTGCCTTAGATGTCTTCATTTCTAAATGTCATTTTATTATCTTTACAATTGAGTTTTTTAAAAGTTTTTTAAAGTAGGCTCCATGCCTGACATAGGGCTTGAACTCATGACCCCAAGGATCAAGAGTTGCAGGTTCTACCAACTGAGCCAGCCAGATGCCCCCTCTTTTCTTAAAAAAAAAAAAAAAAAAAAAAAAAAATTTTTTTTTAAAGTAGGCTCCATGCTCATTTTGTGCAATTGACTTTTTTTTTTTTTTTCTTTCTTTTTTTTAGTAGACTGCACAGTATGGATTCTAACTGGGAGCTTGAACTCACAACTCTGAGATCAAGACCTGAACTGAGATCTAGAGTAGGATGCTTAATTGACTGAGCCACCCTGGCACCCCAATAGTTGACTTTTTTTTTTAATTCAGAAAAATATGCTTCATATTTTATAATGGAATGCAGTATGAAAATAAGGTTAACTTTCAGTGATCTATTAAGTGAGCAGTCAGTAAAAATACTTTTATATATATAGCAATGAAAAAAAGGTTAATATGTGCTCTGTTTAAAGTTAAAAAAATTTTGTATAGAAGGCTTATAGTGAGGAAAATAAGTATCTCCAGAAAGTTTTTGATAATATCTATGGGCTTTTCCGGTAATTACTTCCATTATCTTTAACTAAAATGTTTATACAACTATTTAATGAATTTTTAAAAAAATTTTTATTTATGGGGTGCCTGGGTAGCTCTGTCAGTTGAGTATCTGCCTTCAGCTGGGGTCATGATCCTGGGGTCCTGGGATCAAGCCCTGTGTCAGGCTTCTTGCTCAGTGGGGAGTTGGCTTCTCTCTTTCTCTCTGCCTGCCTGCCTGCCCCCCTGCTTATATGAGAGCCCACTCTCTCCTCTCTCCCCCGCTTTGTACTCTCAAATAAATAAATAAATAAAATATTTTTTAAAAAGTAAATAAAATTTTTATTTATTATTATTTTAGGCAAGCTCTACATCCAACATGGGGCTTGAACATGACCCTGAGATAAGAGGTGCAAGCTCTACTGACTGAGCCAGCCAGGTGCCCCAGTGGTTTCTTTGTTTTAAGTTAGACATTATCATTTAATTTTCTGATTTGGAAGTACAAAGGAATTTTCTGTCATCTAGTTTTGCTGATGAGAAGTCCCATGTCATTTGGATTCTTTTTTTTTTTTTTTAAGATTTTTTTTTTTTTTTTTTTTTTTTTTTTTAATTTATTTGAGACAGAGCATGAGCAGGGGGAGAGGGAAAGGGAGAAGCAGAAGCAGCAGACTCTGCTGAACTGGGAGCCTGATGTGGGTTGATTCCAGGATCCTGGGATCATGACCTGAACTGAAGGCCAATGCTTAACCCACTGAGCCACCCAGGCGCCCCTGGATTCAGATGACCTTCTAGCTTCATTCTTATCTCTAAAAGCTTGAACAGTTAATTAAAATTATGCTTAAAAAACACATAAAATTTACCCTCTTAAGTTTTTTCCTAAAAGATTTTATTTATTTATTCATGAGAGAGACAGAGAGAGAGAGAAGCAGGCTCCATACAGGGAGCCTGATGTGGAACTGGATCCTGGAACTCCAGGATTATGCCCTGAGCCAAAGGTAGACGCTCAACCGCTGAGCCACCCAGGAGTCCTGCAAAACAAATTCTATACCCACTAAACAACAACTCCTCTATATCCTCTCAGTCCTTGGTAACCACAATTCTACTTTTTTGTTTCTGTGAATTTGACTAGTTTTACATACCTCGTATAAGTGGAATCATACAGTATTTGTCTTTCTTGTGACTGGCTTATTTCACTTACCATGATGTCCTCAGGGTTCATCCATGTTGTAGCCTGTGTCAGAATTTCCTCCCTCCCTACCCACTCCCTTTTTTTCTATTTTAATTCTACTTACTATAGTTAATATAGTGTTATGTTAGTTTCAGGTGTACAATATAGTGACTCAAAAGATTTCCTTTTTAAGGCTGAATAATAATAAGTTATATGTGTATATGCCACATTTTGTGTATCTGTTCATCTGTTCATTGGGCATTTGGGTTGCTTCATCCTCTGAGCTGTTGCGAAATGTTAGTGTGAACTTGGGTGTGCAAATATCTCTGAGACTTTGCTTTAATTCTTTTGAATATGTGCCCAGAAGTGGGATTGTAGATCATTTGGTTTTATTTTTACTTTCTGGGGAACTACCACATTGTCACAGAAAGCTTTTAAGAGATTTTAATTTTTGGTCCTATGAAAGTTCACAGTGATCTGTCTGAACATGTGTCCCTCCCTTTACCCCACTTCTCCCCCAAGCAGTGGACTTTGAATCTGATTACTTCTATCTTCCCTCAGCTGTGAGAAATTGTTTTTCTTCTTTATTAGTTTGATAATTTATTCTCTTGTTCTCTGTTCTGAAATAGGTATTTGGTCTGTTGTGGCACTGCCTGGACTGAACCTGTGTGTTGTTCACCTTTTTTTCTTCTTTTGTATTTGTTACACATATAAACCATTGAGCGGAAAAACCATTGAGCGAGGTGTGTGTTTTTGTTTTTTGTTTTTATTGACAGGGGAGTGGTGGGGACAGTCATATATTTATTTAAATCCAAAGGGCAATTTTTCATCCTTATTCCATTTTCTTCCTTCCTTCCTTTCTTTCTTTCTTTCTCTTTCTTTCTTTCTTTCTTTCTTTCTTTCTTTCTTTCTTTCTTTCTTTCTTTCTTTCTCTTTTTTTTTTTAGATTTTATTTATTTATTCATGAGAGACAGAGAGAGAGAGAGGGAGAAGCAGGCTCCATGCAGGGAACCCGATGTGGGACCCCATCCTGGGACTCGATCCTGGGACTCGATCCCAGGACTCCAGGATCAGGCCCTGGGCTGAAGGTGGATCTAAACCGCTGAGCCACCCCCCCACCCCAGGCTGCCCCCTTGTTCCATTTTCATAGCACCCTGTTCCTATTTTGTGGAAGCAAGATGCAGTATTTTTTTGGGGGGGGTAGAGAGAGAGAGAGAAAATGAGTGGGGGAAGGACAGAGAGGCAGAAGGAGAGGGAGAGAGAGAATCTTAAGCAAGCTCCATGCCCAGTGTGATCTCACAATGCTGAGATCACGACTTGAACCAAATCAAGAGTCAGACACTCAGATGCTCAACCAACTGCGCCATCCAGGCGCCTCTATAGTGTCTTTTTGAATCTCTGATTCTGATTTCTCATTTAAAAAAATTCTCTTCATTGTTGTAATTCCCATAACAGTGGTATCATCGCAGCTCTTTGCCTTTCATGCTGCTGGGTTTCCTTACATGGTTGATTGTCCTTGACCTATCTGTTCATGCTGCTTTGTAAATATGCATTTAAAATTTTACATTTAAAATTTCTTGAGAAAAGAACACTTTTTTTTGTTTGGGGTAAAAAGTCTGGCAGAAACTTTTCTGGATGTGGACTAGAAGGGGAGGTGGGATTAATGGTTCTCTGTAACTTTCAGTAGCTCCCCCCATTTTCATTTTCGTGTTCTCTCCCATTTTGCTGGGTCCAAGCACCATGCTATGTTTGAGTTCTGAACCTGGCTAGCTGTCTTCTTCCCACTTCTAATTTGCTACTTGCATATTCTGAACTGCTGATTCTTCCATTCTGTTTCATTATTCAATCACCATGCTACCATCTGCTTTACACCTTCCAAAGATTTTTGATATCTCTACCCATTGATGGCATGCCTCTTATGTCCCTCTTCTCCCTCCTAGGTTTTCATTGTTTGTTTCATGGTTAAATATCTTTACTAACATTTTGATGGTGTTTTGGGATGGGTTAGAGATAAACGGGCTACGTTCCTTCTGTCTGGAATGAGAAGATCCTTTATCACATGGGTTAATATATCAATATGAATGATGGTTTTTCATTATAAAAACATTTCACTAGCACCTGGCTGGCTCAGTTGATAGAGCATACAGCACTTGATCTCGGGGTTGTGAGTTTGACCCTATGTTGGGCAGAGTTTATTTTTAAACACAAAAAAAATTTCACTGAAGATTATTCTACCCTAGGGCTTTTGTTTGTGTACAGATAGTTTCTTGTTAATAGTCTAGAGAAATTTAAGTATATTGGATTTGGGGAATATATTGACTCTGTAAGTCTTATGTCTTATTTTTCAGCACTTTGAAACTTTTCTCCTCTTGTTCCATATTTTAAAGCTTTCTTTTCTTGTGAAAGTAATTTTAAAGAACTCTCAAAATTTAGTAGGCAGATAAATTTAAATGAGTTGATCTTTTATTTATAAGTGTTAGACCAGGCGTCTGTTAAAACAGAAGTGACATTTATTTTGGCTAAACAGTTTCTGTTCTACATATGTGTTTACATAGCATTTTCACACTCCATAAATTGAACAGAACAAGTACTCATATTTTTGGGTTGACTAAATTTTACTGTAATATTTGTCAAGGAAATGGGTATTAATGACCATTTAATAGTAAAAGAAATTGATGTGGAATTATTGTGTTGAAATGAAATTGTACTGAGACATGAATTTTCATGTCGGTGTATGCAGCTTCTTGAGCAACATGAATGTATTTTTGCCTAAGAATTTGATTCTTGACAAGAGGATCCATGTGCCTATCTCAGGATTTAATGGACATTAACGTCTTGCTGTGTTTGCTTCAAAGTGCTCGCAGAAAGAAAGAAAATATTACCAAATTTATCTAAATATTATCATTCCATCTCTTCTGACTCCTTCCCCCTGGAAGTAACTATTATCCATTTGGTTTTAGTAGTTCAGTAGTTTCAGTTTTTATAGTAGTGAGGCATGTTTTTAATACTTTTTCTGGACATTCACTCATCTAAACTAATCTATTATTGTTTTGTATAACTTTACATAAATAGCATCACACCGTTTCTTTTCCCAGATAGCGTTGTTTTTGAGATTTATTCATGGCGATACATGTAGATGTAACCCATATTTTTAACTCTATAGGGTATTACATTGCATCAGTGTCCTCATGTGCTTTTCTTGTGTATAGAATTTCTCTAGGGTGGAGACTCTTCTAACCCGACAATTCCACAGGAAGTTATGAGCATCTTTACTTTGCCAGATATTATTCTGAGATTTCTGATGCCATTGTGGTTCCTGATTCTCTATGTGTGACCTGTTTTTTTTCCCTTTGGGAATTTTCAGGGTTTTTGTCTTCTCAGTGTTTTGAAATTTCAGTTACCCTTTTTTGTTGTTGTTGTTGTGGTTCTGTTTTCATCAGTTTGGCCAGGCACTTTCAGTCTTGATACTTTTGTTTAGTGCTGGGGAACTTTTCTGAAACTTTTTTTGATAAATTTCTTTTCTTTGCATTCCTTGTTCTTTCTGGAATATCTATTAGTTGGATGCTATACCCAGTACTGCTCCTAAAACTTTCTTAGTTTTATTCTCTCCTGTTTTGAGAGTGTGTGTGTGTGTGTGTGTGTGTGTATTTTGGGATGAAAGAGGCACAGAGAATCATATTTCAGGGTCGTTTTTCTAACTTAATTTTTGTAATCTTTTATTAAAAATTGCTGTCCTCATTTTAGGTTCTAAGAGCACTTTTCCCCCTGATTTTTGTTTTGTTGTTTTGTGTGTGTGTGTGTGTTTTATTTTTTACATATATGCTAGTGGCTTTATTTATATATTTATCTTTAAAAAGTATTTAAGTAAGCTCTCTACTCTGTGGGACTCGAACTCACAACCTTGAAATCAAAAGTTGTATGCTTCTGTGAGCCATCTAGATTTAAAAAAAGAAATAGCATCTCGTTCTTGTTTCATTAGTATAATACTCTTATTTCTCTTGACGATTTTTTTCTTTAAAAAAAGATTTTGTTGGGACACCTGGGTGGCTCAGTGGTTGAGCATCTGCCTTTGGCTCAGGGCATGATCCTGGAGACCTGGGATCAAGTCCCACATCGGGCTCCCTGCATGGAGCCTGCTTCTCCTCTCTCTGCCTGTGTCTCTGCCTTTCTCTCTGTGTCTCTCATGAATAAATAAATAAAATCTTAAAAAAAAAAAAAAAAAGATTTTGTTTATTTGAAAGGGGGGCATGCACAAGTGGTGGGGGGAGGTGAGCGACAGAGGGAGAAGCAGACCAGGGGCTCTTTCCCAGGACCCTGGAATCATAACATGAGCCAAACGCAGACACTTAATTGAGTGAGTTACCCAGGTGTTCCATTGATTTTATTTTTCCAGCTTTATTGTTCTTTCTGATTACTTTTTGGTTTGTCCTTGTGATTTATTCTGTTTTTCATGTCTGGTAATCTCCAGGTTTCTATTCATGTTTAGCTTTGGAAACCTTGTGTGAATTGGTCAGAGACTATCATTTGGCAGGCCTGCCCATAGGATGACCTGACCATTTGTTGAGTATTCCTGTGTATAAGTAATCTGTAAGTACTTTCTCTGGGACTATTGAATTTCTTCAGAGAGCAGTAGAACTGTTACCTGCCTGAGATGTAAACATATTTCTGGAAATTAAATTTGGAAAGAAGGCTGAGGGCTTCAGGATTCATAACTTAAATCTCTGGTTTCAGTAAGGTTTCTTGCCCTGGTTCTCAGCTGAATATGCTGTCTCTAAATTCAGAGGCTTCGTAGTTCATTTTTTTCAAAGTAAACCTCCAGTGTAGTAGTTTTAATATATGTCTGTAAAGTCTTTTTTTTTTTTTTTAGATTTTATTTATGAGAGAGAGAGAGAGAGAGAGAGAGAGTAGAAGCAGATTCCCCATTGAGCAGGGAGCCCGAAACAGGGCTTGATTCCAGGACTGTGAGATTATGATCTGAGCCAAAGGCAGATGCTTCACCAGCTAAGCCATCCAGACACCCCTGTAAATTCTTTTTTAATCTCCCTTTTTGAAAGATGGAGTCTCTGCTCTAAGAGGCGGGGTCTGTATCCCCTCCCTTTGAGTCTGAACGGGCCTTAGTGGTTTGCTTGTAACCATCAGAATGCAGCCCTTGTGACACTCATGAAAGGACATAGAGCTTCTCCTCGTTTCCCGTGGGACATTCCCTCTGGGGAAGGCCAGGTCCCATGTAAGAAGTCTGACTGCCCAGAGATAGTCAAACTGGATAGACCACATACAGGTGCTCCTGGGGCAGTTCCAGCTGAATTCTTACCAGCAGCAACCATCAACTGTCAACCATTAAATGAATTTTCAAAAAAAAAAAAAAAAGAATTTTCATTTTAGGTGACCATCTCCCTAGCCAATATCTCTGCAGTGATGTGAAAAATCCCATGTAGGAACTTCTCATTTAAGCCCTTGTGATTAACGAGCCAATACTGATACATTCTTACTAATCAAAACCCATACTTATTTACTCTGGCTTCCTCAGATTGGTTGATTGATTATTTATTTATTTACTTACTTATTTGAGAGAGAGAGAAGGAGAACGCACAGTGAGGGGAGTGGCAGGCTACCAGCTGAGCAGGGAGCCTGACTCTGGACTTGATCCCAAGACCTTGGATTGTGACTTGAGCCGAAGGCAGATGCTTAACCGACTGAGACACCCAGGTGCCTTCCTCAGATTTTTAAAAAATGAGGTATAGTTGACATATTATTAGTTTCAGGTGTATAGCATAGTGATTCAACATTTATATACATTACAAAACACCATGATAAGTGTAGTTACTTTCACCATACAGCGTTATTACAATATTATCAATTCCCTATGCTGGTACTTTTCATCTCTTTTATATTTTGAAGGTTTCCATAGTGTTTACCTAATGTCTTTTTTCTGTCCCAGGATACCTTTAGGATATTGCTTTAGGTATTGCTTTATGATTATGTCTCTTGAGGCTGCTCTTGGCTGTGGGAGCTGCTCAGAATTTCCTCTTTTTTTTTTTTTTTTAAGTCACCTTGTCACTCTTGAGTACTGGTCAGATGTTTTGCACAATATCTCTATTCGGATTTGTTTAATACTTTTCTAATGATTAGACTGGGTTATGGGGTTTGGGTAGAGACCACAGAGATAAATGCTATTTTCATCATGTCGTATAAAGAGAACATATTGGGAACATGGTTATGATTATTTGACCTTGATGACCTGCCAGAGATAGCATGTGTCACATCTCTCTGCTGTAAAGTTACTTTTTGCCCCCTTTTCATTTTGTGCTCTTTGAAAAGGAAGTCATTATGCCCAGACCACACTGAAAGGGGTGGAAAGTGGTGATTCATCTATTTGAGTGTGAGGTATCTGCATAAATTATTTGGAATTCTTCCGCACTGATGATTTGTTTGTTCTCTCCCAATATTTCTGTCTTTCATTTTTATCAATATGGACTCATGAAGTTTTTATTTTATACTTTGGGTTACAATCCAGTACTACTTTATTTTGTTGCTCTGATTATTCCAGCTTTGCCTATTAAAAAAAGCGAGAGAGCAGGAGCAGGGTGAGGAACGTAGGGATAAGCAGGCTCTTCACAGAGCAGGGAGTGAGACATAGGGGCTTAATCCCAGGATCACAACCTAAGCTGAAGGCAGAGGCTTAACCAGCTGAGCCACCCAGGTGCCCTATTGTCTTGTCTTTTATTTTTATTTTTATTTTTATTTTTATTTTTTCGTATATTTTTATTTTTTAAGATTTTATTTATTCATGAGAGAGACAGAGAGAGGCAGAGGGAGAAGCAGGCTCCCTTTGGGGAGCCTGATGCAGGACTTGATCCCAGGACCCCTGGATCATTCCCTGAGCTGAAGACAGATGCTCAACCACTGAGCCACCCAGGTGTCCCTATTTGTTGTCTTTTATTTTTTTATTTAAAAAAATTTTTTTTATTATTGGAGTTCAATTTGCCATATTAGTTGTCTTTTAAACTGGATTTTTTTCCCCTTGAATTTGACTTAGGTTACTATTAATTAACACGTTTTTGCATTTGTTGCCCTTGTTTGATCTTTTATCTTCAACCATGTATGGCTCTTTGTTGTGAGTGGATTTTTTAAAGTGTATATAGCTAGAGAAGGAGTTTGTTTTGTGTTCCAGTTTGAGAATTATTTTTTAAATAGGTGAGTTTACATTTATTAATATGACATGTCTTTGTTCTGAATTGTCTTATTTGCTTTCTCTTTTAAACGGTTGGAAATTTGGGGGCCTGGGTGGCTCAGTTGGTTAAGCGTCTGCTTTTGTCTCAGGTCACGATCCTGGGGTCAAGCCCTACATCGGGCTCCCTGCTCAGTGAGGAGTCTGCTTTTATGTCTCCTCTCTGCTGTGCTCTCTCTAGCTATCTCTAATTATCTCTGTCTCTCTCAAATAAATAAAATATTTAAAAAGAATTAAAAGTAAATGTTTGAAAATTTAAAAGTATTTTACTGTGTTTCTTTTGGGCATGTTTTTTCTTTCTATGACTTAGATATTTTATAATCTCTTTCTCTGATGGTTTGTGTATAATTGTATAATATGCAATTCTATCTTAATGATATCTCTAAGATGTGGAAATTAGTTTACTCCTAATATTTAGTACTTTATCCTCTTGACAGTTGATTTTGATTCTTTACTTCTCTTTAGTGTATATATCTGTCATTTAATAGCTCTAAACAAATGTGACCATCTTTCCCGTGAAAGAAGAAATTCACACATATGCACTACCTTTTACCTTCACTTTTTTCCAGTACCTTCCAGTCTGTTATTATTTATACTTCATTATGATTAATGTATGTCACTAATTATCCTGTAGTCATTTCTCATTTAGCTTTCAATATTTTTTTTACAAGAAAGGGCCTTGGGAGAATGAAATTGAGGGAAACTTTTCCTCTGCCCTTTATATTCATGGGTTGGGAGTTTGTGAATTAAAATGATACTATATAGAGTAACAAGAGAAAAGACAAAGTTTATATACTTGGGAGGTTTAAACAAATGGTTAGAATTTAGAGTTCAGAATTTAGAGTTCTGAGAACGAGAAGGGGAAGGAGAGAAAGGGCTCTCATGGAAAAAACAGGACATTTAGGAAAGACAAATTAGGTCTTTAGGAGAATAGATGAGAGGTATGACAATGTTTGATTTCTCATTCCAGTGCCAACTCCCTTTTGCAGGTGATAGGAGTAAATCTCTCATTATTGGAAGCCTCCTTTGAAGAGGGATTTTTGGTCCTGATCAGTGCTTTGGGAGGACTCTGCTTTTTAGGCAGAGAAGGGGTGTGGATTTGAGATAAAGCCTTTCAAAGCATCTGTTGATTTTCAAATGTCTTCAGTGCAAAAATAATTTTTATGCTACTGTGATATAATTTACATCCCTTTACATGTTTGAAAGAATAAGTGTAGTCAGAGATAAAACGCTTGCATCGTGCTTTGCTTCCTTGAAGTCTTTACCATTGTTTCAGTTCCTTCTGCATTGTGCTTTGAAGACTGCGAACACCCTGATTTTTTGTCTACTCTCCTGCTTTAAGTGGCTTTATTTAAGAGTGAGTGGGGGACTGAAGGATTGAATTCCCATGGGATTCTCTATTGCCTTTAAAATTGAATGGCTTGAACATACTGTGTTAAACCCCAAGCTAAACTGTAAATATGTTGCCCCAAGTCCTTAGTATATATAGTATTTCGTCCTGTAGATGAGGGTTTATTAGCCTCAGTACTGTTGACATTTGAACCATTAATTCTTTGCTTCCAGGGTGTTGTGTGCATTGTAGGATGTTTTACAGCTGCTTGGCCTCTACTAACAAGATGCCAGTATCCGCCCCCCCCCCCCCCATGCCACTTGTGACAATCAAAAATGTCTCTATATTTACCAAATGTTCTGGGAGCCAAAATCTTCCTTGGTTGAGAACAACTGCTTATAGATTTGGCCCATTCCTCTATTGTTAAGAAATGTAGGTTATTCTTATTTTTAAATAACACTGTAACGAACATCATTATGCACAAAGATTTTCTCTTTTGATGTTGTTATGGTGAATTAGTGATTTTCAAATATAGAACAATTTTTTTCAAAGATTTTATTTATTTATTCATGAGAGACAGAGAGAGAGAGAGGCAGAGGGAGAAGCAGGCTCCATGCAGGGAGCCTGACGCGGGACTCGATCCCGGGTCTCCAGGATCACGCCCTGGGCCGAAGTCAGGTGCCCAACCACTGAGCCACCCAGGGATCCCTAGAACAATTTTTTTTTTAAAGATTTTATTTTTAAGTAAGCTCTACATACAACGTGGGGTTCAAACTCCCAACCCTGAGATCAAATCACATGCTGTACACTGAGTCAGCCAGACACCTCGTAACCATTTTTCTATTCCTGTTTTGTTATAGGGGACGTATTTTTGATACGCCAATAGATTCTATTAATATTTTTAATCTTTTAAAATAGTAATATATTTATGTACAATTTGTGTTGTTTTTTAAAGATAACTTCTCAGAAATGGAATTACTGTCAGATTTTTCAGTTACTACATAATCTTGATATTTTTAGGATACATTTCTAAGCCACTCTATCATGATTGGCAAAGTCACAGGTGGAGAGATTTTCCAGAGCCAGTTTATAATCCTTGTTTTATCCAGCACTTTGGTTGGTGTGAGGTGTTCTACTTAACTGAGGCTTACCTATTAATTTTTTTTATTTATTATTTTTTTTCCTATTAATTTTTTAAATAAACTTTTAATTTTGAAATAATTTTAGATTTACAGAAAAATAACAAAGATAGTACGGAGAATTCCTGCATACCCCTTGATCACTTTTCTTTAATGTTAATTTTTTCTCTATGGTGTATTTGTCTAAATTAGGAAACAAAATGTTGGTACTGTTCTGTTCACTATATTCCAGACTTTGAGTTTCGCCAGTTTTTCTAGCAATTCTCTTTTTCTGTGCCAGGAACCCTTTTGAGTACCACATTATATTAAATACCATTGCCTTTTGAGTCCTCGAACATTTATGTATGTTTATTTTTTATTTTTTAAAAAGAAGACAAGTTTACATGCATTAACCATTGGAGCCTTGAGTTTAAGGATGCAAACTCTAAGCCATTCTGCTGTGGTGTGAATTCAGCCTTGCCCTTTAAGTTTCATTGTCTGGTTACCTGAGGCATCTCAGCTCTTTCTTTTCTTTTCTTTCTTTCTTTCTCTTTCTCTTTTCCCTTCCTTCCTTCCTTCCTTCCTTCCTTCCTTCCTTCCTTCCTTCCTTCCTTCCTTCCTTCCTTTTATTTTTTTATTCATGAAAGAGACATAGGCAGAGGGAGAAGCAGGCTCCATGCAAGGAGACCATTGTGGGACTTGATCCCAGAACCCTGGGATCACGCCCTGAGCCAAAGGCAGATGTTCAACCACTGGGCCACACAGGCATCCCATCTCAGTTTTTTCAATTGTAAAATAAGAACATTAATAACATCATCTTTACTAAATTGTTTGATTAAATGACACAGTGCATATCTATCTCTTCATATAAAGTCTGGGATATAGACCTCACAAAAAATAGTAAGTTTGTTATTATTGCTGTTTACATTACTTTTAGTCAAAAGAACCAACATGCTAGTCTTCAGAAATCCTTGGGAAAAATTGTGTCCATGGGCCTGAGGCATCCCTGACACCACTTTATCCTTTTGATAGGAAGCAGATGGGATTGACAGATTGTGCTGCTCCTATGGAAGGTTTGCCAATGTCCATGTACCCTTTCTACGAAATAGTGTGCCAGCTGTAGGAAGGAGGGGGGGAATTTTGCAGTGTCTGAATATCTGTGGTTGAAATTTTATAATTTCAACTGTGTCTAAAGATTTTTGGTTGAAGTCTCTTTGAGAATTGTTGCTTTTCAGATACTTGTTTTTCTAAAGGGTAGAATGTTTATGAAGCATTTAAAACAGGGCCTGCAACAGAATGAGCACTGTGTAAGTATTTGCTTATTCCTTAGTGCCTAAAATCCGATAAAAGCATTTTATGATTACTTGTTGTAATGAGTCTCTGGAGCAAAAATTAATTGAAATAGTAAGAGGTGAGAGGACCATTAACCCGCTCAGATTAGTCACCTGGTTGTCCCTGAAGGGGCCTGGTTTCTGACCAAACCTCTTTGCAGTCTGCCCCCTCGGGCTGTTGAGACAGCTAAAGCTCCCTACCTTTGGCCTAGGGCTGATAGAAGTGTGAATAGTTTCTGGCATTTGTAATTATGAGGGAATAAAGGAAGAATGAAATTGTTTTGGCAGGGTTTTCTCTACATGTCCTGCAATTTAAATTTTGATACAATCACCAGTATCTGAGTATGGCTATTGAGGAAGAAGTGAAGTGATCTTAATTTTGGGAGAACTTAGATGACATTAAATTAGCTTTTAAAAATTTGGTTATGGAAAATTTCAGACATACATAAAGATAGAAATAATATATATTGAGCCCTCATGTACCTTTCTACTTGAATAGTATTGACATTAAGAGTTTGTTTGTTTGTTTGTTTATTTATTTATTTATTTATTTATTTATTTATTTATTTATTTATGGTAGATACAGAGAGAGAGAGAGGCAGAGACACGGGAGGAGGGAGAAGTAGGCTCCATGCCGGGAGCCCGACGTGGGACTGGATTCCAGGATTGCGCCCTGGGCCAAAGGCAGGCGCTAAACTGCTGAGCCACCCAGGCATTCCCTGAGAGTTTTTGTTTTTGTTTTTGTTTTTTTTTGAAGAATTTATTTATTTAAGAGATTGTGTGAGAGAGAGAAAGCACAAACAAGGGGGAAGGGTAGAAGGAGAAGCAGACTCCCTGCTGAGCAGGGAGCCTGATGCAGAACTCGATCCCAGGACCCTGGGATCATGACCCAAGCCAAAGGCAGACACTTAACTGACAGAGCCACCATGCACACCCAAGAGAGTATTTTTAAATTGTGGTGATCACTTGGGACATCTGGGTGGCTCAGCGGTTGAGTGTCTGCCTTAGGCTCATGTCCTGACCCCAGTTCTAGGATCAAGTTCGGCATCGGGCTCCCTGCAAGGAGCCTGCTTCTCCCTCTGAATGTGTCTCTGTGTCTCATGAATAAATAAATAAAATCTTAAAAAAAAAAGTTGTGGTGATCCCTCATAATATTATCCAATCTAATAGCAACCTTTTTTTTTAAGATTTACTTAGAGAGGGAGAAGAGAGCAGGAGTGGGAGGGGCAGAGGGAGAGGGAGAATCCTCAAGCAGATTGAGTGCTGAGGATGGAACCTGATGTGGGACCCAATCTCACAACCCAGAGTTCAAGACGGGAGACAAAATCAAGAGTCAGACACTTAACTGATAGAGCCACCCAGGTGCCCTAGTAGCAACCATTTTAAGTTTTGTTTATTTTATATGTACAGATTTTACATTATTAAACAAGAGAACAAATACTTTTACTTTTCTGTTTATTTTATTTTTTTGTAAGTAGTCTCAATGATAATTATCTTAGTGGGGAATCATAATTTCTATTTTATATTCCTCAATTCTTTCACCTTCTGTATTTGCTCTTTCCATAGTCTATTCTGATTTTAGCTTGGAAAGGGCACTGACATTTTTATGTTGCAGTTTACACCAAGATGATGATTCATCTTGGTTTCCATATATTTATAAATAGTTGAAACCTTCAAATATAGAGGTGCCTTTTTAAAAAAATCCCTTGTGTGTGTAGGGGTGGGTGGGAGTGCATTTAAACTGAAGTTTCCAGTTTTTTTTAACTTGATGACATCCTTTCTTTTAGTATCTCTAATAATTAACACAATCTTTTAAAAAATGTCTTAATGTTAATTACACACTTTTCTTCCATCCATTGATTCTAGATCTGCCCTCTGGAACCAAGTGTCAAGTCTTTTCCTCTTTTGCAAGGATTCACCACCAGCCCTGTTAGTACTTAGTACCTACTCTCTAGTCTAAGCAATATCAGCTACTTCAAATGTTCTTCATATGTTCTTCAACTGTCTTTTGAGCTATTCTCATTTTTCTCCTTAGGACATACTTGTATTTTGTCAGGGTCCCTCGTAAAACATGGCTCTTAGTGAATGCAGTGCTTTATGTATTTGGCAAGTCAGTATTGAACCTTATGTTAATCTACACTGTTGTGTTCATATTTCCTAGGTTTAATGAGCTTGAGTTGTGAACTGTGGCTTAGCCATTTTAGTTGCAGGACACCTCCCATAACTGAGCATCCTCCGGCACTGCTTCATTTGGTGCTCACTTGCCCATTCATTCATTCCACAAATATTTGATGGGGTGCTTTTAGTCATTTTGACAGTGAATAAGACCGTTTCTCCACTTCTGGAACTTACATTCTTGTTGGGATAAAAAGATAAAGAATTTAATAAAAAACAATTTCAGCAACTATGAGTAAAGTAAAACCGTAAAATGAGCCATGATGGTGTTTGGAGAATACTTTAGATTTTGTGGTCGGGGAGGGTCTCTCTGAGTGGACATATGGGCTTAGATCTAAATGTCAAAAAGGAGTTAGCCATGCTGCTGGGGGTGTAGAGTTAAGGGTGATTCCAAGAAGAGAAAACAGTAAAAACAAAAGTCCAGAGATGGGGAACAAGTGTGACGTAGTGAGGGTATAGAAAAGGCCACTGTGGCTAGTGAGCAGTAAGTGATGATGGAAGAGTTACAGGAAATAAGGCCAGAGATCTAAACAGGGGTCAGATCGTAGAGTGCTGTACTGAGGTTGGGTTTTCTTCTAAGTTCGTGGGAGTCAGGAGTGACATGATTTCATTACATTTAAGAAAGATCACCCTAGAGAGTGAATTATAGGGGGGCAAAAGTGGAACCACTAATTAAGAGGTTATTGTAGTAGTCCAGGCAAAGGATGATGATGACTTTAGCTTGGCTGGTACAACTACAGATGGGGAGATATGGGCTAATTTGGGCTATATTTGGAGATAGAATTGATAGGATTTGTTAATGATTCAAAATTGTGCGAGAGAAAGCAGAATCAAGGCTCTGACCTATAGATATTTTTGTTCCTGTGAAGAAACAGATTTGTTGCAACTCAGGACAAACCTGGTGTACTTTTAATATCGCCGCCTGTGTTGTATTTTGGTGGTGATTAAGAGCATGGACTCTGGACAGACAGCCTGGGATGTAATTTGGACAACCTAGGTTCCTTACCTTGGACATATTACTCAGCCATTCTGTGACTCAGTGCCCTCCTCCATAAAATAAGGACTGTAATGTCTACCTCATAAGGTTGTTGCAAAGAATAAATGAATTGAATGATATAGATGAAGTTAATATAAAGGTCAGTACCTGGTCATGTTATAGAGCCTATATAAAAGTGAGCTTTTATTATTTTAGCGGTTTTGCAAGGGTATTTTTAAGAGTACATAACGTTAGCCATATGCTAAGTGTATACACTAATCCCTATAAAGGATCCAATTCTACTCTTTAATTGTATCTTTGTATTTTTTGTTTTCCCTCAAGGGTATGATCTGTAAATTTCTTGCTTTCTGCCATTATGAAAATTTGGAAAAATTATTATTTTTTAAAATTTTTTTTTAAGATTTATTTATTCATGAGAGGCAGAGAGAGAGAGAGAGAGGCAGAGACGCAGGCAGAGGGAGAAGCAGGCTCCATGCTGAGAACCTGACGTGCGACTTGATCCCAGGTCTCCAGGATCACACACACCCTGGGCCTAAGGCAGTGCTAAACCGCTGTGCCACCTGGGCTGCCCTGGAAAAATTATTTTGTGTTTTCCTGTAGCCCTATGTTGCAAGCTAAAATCTGCATTAATAATGCATTTGTTTCAAATACTTTTAGGATATGCTTATACTGTAGTCTTAGACCAAAGAAATGTCTTCAAAGAGTTACCAGAAATACTGGATTTTTGCTAAGATGCCTTATAGTATAGCTTTTTTTTTTTTTTAAGATTTTATTTATTTATTCATGAGAGATGGGGGCGAGGCAGAAATACAGGCAGAGGGAGAAGCAGGCTCCATGCAGGGAGCCTGATGTGGGACTTGATCCCGGGACTCCAGGATCATGCCCTGGGCCAAAGGCAGGCACTAAACCGCTGAGCCACCCAGGGATCCCCAGTATAGCTTTTATATTCATGGTGTCTGATGAAGTATATGTTAATTTTATATCTATAAAATTATAAAATGTTCTATGAGAATTTTGTTTTCATCTGGTCTCTTACAGAAGCGCAGTTCGTTTAGGTAGAGTTTGATACTTGTACTTACAAGTAGCAGCACTAAATATTTACTCTTGTTCTAAAGTCTTTCAAGAAAAGGATTTTTCCCTTAGTTACCATGGTATATGCATTTCTCTATGAATTTATGATATACTTTACCATAGCTTGATGTTATCTTCTAGACACTGTTACACCTCAGTTTTCATCATGCATTGAGTGTAGAATTTATGCTTTTTTATTTATGTTCTTTTTAATAGTAGGACTCACCAATGAGTTTACTTCTCCAAGGAAATGATGTAATGAACAGGATATATCTGCTGGGTCTTAATGGCTCACTCTGTCAGTGTAGGTGATTGTTTCCGATTTGTTTGCAGAGAAAAAAAACCTTTGGGTATCAGTATATTGATATTTCTAATGGTTTAGATTATTATGAATTAGAGCTTTTGATTGCTAAAAAAGATTCGCTGTAAAGAAATTTTCCTTGTTGAAATAACATTTATTTAATGGCATTAAATTCATGTCATTTAATTTTATTACATTTATATATTTTAAAATGGAAAGGGTACAACATAGTATATAACAGTGTCTCTTTCACTCCTGTCTTCCGACTGCTTGATTTCTCTTCTCTTCTGCATGGTTTCCAGTTCTGTGTACACTTTCAGGAAATGAATGAATACACACATGTGCATGTGTGTATATTTCTTTTAAAAGAATTGTAGGACATTTTTTTCAACATACTTTATCATTCAGTGTGTATCATGATTCATCCTATGATCGATATCCAAATGAATGATACTAAGATTGTTTCATGTATTTTATTTTTGCTTCCAGTGCTACGGTGAATAGTCAGTTTTGTACATGTAGGAATAAACTTGTAGGTAAATTTTTAGAATTTGGTTGAAGAGTATGTGCAACTGTAATTTCTGATCAATTTTTTAAAATTGCCATCCACTGAGGTTGTAGCAATTTATCGGTACCAGCAATGTAAATATGTTTCTGCACGATCTTGTCAAGAGAATGATGATGATCAAATCTTTGGTCTTTGACAATCTGATACATGAAAAACATTATCTCAGTATAGTCTTATTTTAGTTTCTCTTATGAATGTGAGGTTGCGCTTAGTTTAAGATCCATTTGTGGAGTGGTTTTGTTCCATTTTTCAATCAGTGTTGGTCATTTTCTTACTGATTTATGGGACTTTAAAAAATTAAATTGACATACAGTGTTACTAGTTTCAGGTGCCTAACACCTGAATTCAACAGTTGATTAATTCAACAGTTCTATTACTCAATGCTCACCACAATAAGTATAGTCACTATCTGTGACCATACAACATAATATTACAATATTACTGTATTCCGTATGCTGTACTTTAAAGTCCATGCCTTATTTATTTTATAACTGGAAGTTTGTACCTATAATCCTCTTTATGGGTTTTGGCCATCCTTCCACCCACCACCCCTCTGGCAACCACCATTTTGTTCTCTGTATTTAAGTCTGCTGTTTTGTATAAATGAAATAACGTGGTGTTTGTCTTTCTCAGATTTATTTCATTTAGTGCCTCTAGGTCTATCCATGTCTTTGCAAATGATAAGATCTCATTCTTTTTTTTTTTTAAGATTTTATTTATTTATTCATGAGAGATACAGAAACAAAGAGACATAGACAGAGGCTCCCCAGAGGGAGCCTGCTGTGAGACTCAATCCCAGGACTCTGGGATCATACTCTGAGCCAAAGGCAGATGCTCAACCACTGAGCCACCTAGGTGTCCCAGATCTCATTCTTTTTTAAGGCTAAGTAATATTCCTGTGTATGTGTGGGGGAGCGGTGTGGACATATATAAACATACCCATCTTCTTTATCCATTCATTTATTGATGGACACTGGGCTGCTTCTGTATCTTGGCTTTTGTGAATAAAGCTGCAATAAATACAGGAGTGCACATACCTTTTCAAATTAGTGATTCATTTTCTTTGGGTATGTACCCAGTAATAGAATTACTGGATCATATCATATTTCTATTTCTGATTTTTTTTGAGCAATATTCATACTGTTTCCCCCAGTGACTGTACTAATTTATATTCCCACAAACAGTGCACAAGGTTTTCCTTTTTTCCACATCCTCACCAACACTTGTCTTTTTTTCTTTTTAAAGAACACCTGCAGTATCATAGTGTATTTATTAATTATTTTAAGGAATTCTTGGGACACGGGTGGCTCAACGGTTGAGCCTCTGCCTTTGGCTCAGGGCGTGATCCTGGGATCCAGGATCGAGTCCTGCATTGGGCTCCCTGTGGGGAGCCTGCTTCTCCCTCTGCCTTTGTCTCTGCCTCTCTCTCTCTGTGTCTCTCATGAATAAGTAAATAAATCCTTAAAAAAATAAAAAATGAGGAATTCTTTATCCCCAACATGGGACTCAAACTCATGATCAAGAGTCACATGTTTTTCCAACTGAGTCAGCCAGGTGCCTTTCTTACCTTTTTGATACTAGTCATTTTAAGTGGTGTGAGGTGATACTGTGATTTTTGATTTGCATTTAACTGATGAGTGGTTTGGAGCATCTTTTCAGTGTCTGCTGGCCATCTTTGGCTGTATGTCTTTGGGAAAATGTCTGTTCAGGTCTTCAGTCCTTTTTTTTTTTTTTTAAGATTTTATTTATTCATGAGAGACAGAGAGAGAGAGAGAGGCAGAGACACAGGCAGAGGGAGAAGCAGGCTCCATAAAGGAAGCCTGACACGGGACTCAATCCCGGGACTCCAGGATCACACCCTGGGCTAAAGGCAGGTGCTAAGCCACTGAGCTACCAAGGGATACCCCTTCAGTCCATTTTTAATTGAAATTTTTTTGGTGTTGAGTTGTAGAGGTTCTCTATGTATTTTGATATTAATCCCTAAAGAGACATTTTTATATATTAGGAAAATTGGCTCATGATATGAAATGCAATTTCTTGTTTCATAGTATGCTATTGTTTTATTCTTTGCTTCTTTAATTTAGTTTTCTTAAATATTTACATAGTTTAAAGAACCAGACAGTTTTGTGTGCTCTTGTTTTTGGATAAGATTCCCCAGAACCAACCATTTCAAACTCTTATAGCTGATTCCTTTGGAACTTTATTTTATTTTATTTTATTTTAATTTTTTTTGGAGTTTATCTTTTTAATCTCTAATGTGTGCTTTTTGATTTTTAAAAAAGATTTATTTATTTATTTGAGAGAGAGAGAAAGTGCAGGGGGTTAGGGGCAGAGGCAGAGAGAGAATCCTAAGTAGGCTCCATGCCCAGCACAGAGCCTGATGTAGGGCTTGATCTCACGATCCATGAGCTCATGACCTGAGTTAAAACCAAGAGTCAGACACTTAACCGATTGAGCCACCCAGGCACCTCTGATTGTTTTTTTTTTTTTTTTTAACCAATTCTAGGAATCCTCTATCCCTTTACTGAAGATGACATCTAGCTCTTTGATTTGATTATCCCAACCGTACACATAGACATACTCCCCCATACTTCAACATTTTTTCAAAAAGGGATCAGTTTTTACTTCCTGCAGTTTCTTGTTTTCTTGGGATTAATACGTTTTGTTCAGTGTTTGATGGTCTGATCACTAACTCAACCTCTAGTTGAGACAAATGGCATTTTGATTCTTCATTTTTTGAATTAAACCTTTTTATCTCTGATAGCTTATAGGCTTTTATACCTATCTTCGGTTTTTGAAATTTTTGACAGTGTACTTTTGTAAATGCCTGTTTCCATCCATTGTGCTTATTGTAGGATGGCCTCTTTCAATTTTGAAATCCATGCCCACCCTTCAGTTTGAAATTTTTCTTATATAAACTATAGAGACACTTCATTTTATTGAGCTTCACAGATATTGTGATCTTTACAAATTGAGGGTTTGTAGTAACCCTACATTAAGCTGGACTCTCAGCACCATTTTTTAATTTTTAATTTTTTTAATTTTTTATTTTTTGACAGCATTTGTTCACTTTGTGTCTCTGTCATATTTGGTAATTCTTGGGGTATCTCAAACTTTCCCACTATTATAATTGTTAACAGTGATCTGTGATCAGTGATTGTGACTCCTTGAGATCTCAGATAATGGTTAGCATTTTTTAGCAATAAAGTATTTTTACTTATTTAAGAGTGAGCATGAGTGGGGAGGGCGAAGGAGGAGCAAAGGGAGAGGGAGACAAGCAGATTCCCTGCTAAGTAGGGAGCTGGATGCTGGGCTCTGTCCCAGGACTCTGGCATCATGACCTGAGCTGAAGGCAGGTGCTTAACCCACTGAGCCACCCAGGTGCCCCAGCAATAAAGTATTTTTAAATTAAGATATACACATTGTTTTTTTTAAGACATTGTAATAGCATACTTAATAGACTTCAGTGTAGTAGAAACATGATTTTTATATGCACTGGGAAACCAGAAAATTAATTTGACTCCCCTTATTACGACACTTGCTTTATTGCAGTGGTCTGGACCAAACCTTTAATATCTCCAAGTTGTGCCTGCATTTCTTCTCTTCATTTTTCTGTATTCTCTTACTCCCATTTATTGGCTCTTGAACCTCCTGGGCTGATCTCGCCATCTTGTGCTGTAATTTCTGAGCATTTTCCTCAACTTTCATCTTCTCAGCTTTCTCTTCTACAATTGTGTTTTCACTTTACAGGAAATCTTGTCGTCCTCTGAATGTTTTATTTTTCCTATTAATAACATCCTGTTATTTCATGGATTCAAAAACTCTCTTACCTTTTTGAAACGAGTTTGCTTGCGTGCTTCCTCCTCTTCTTGTGAATAACTTTTTTTTTGCCCAATCTTTCTAGATTTTTCTTTTCCAAGCTACCCTTTTGTGCTTGTTTTGGCCCCTCTCTCTCATATTAGGGAAATTCTTCTATGTTTGGCCATGGACTGTCTGCTTATATTTTAAGTGGACATTGAGTAGCTGATTGGAAGCCTCGTGCCTGTCTATGGGGTTTGTTGGCTGTGGAATTCACTGTGGGGTGATTTGACTTTTTTTTTTTTTTTTTAATAATTTCCAGTGTCAGTACATAAGATCTTTCCTGTAGAATTAATGAGATTCTAAAGAATATAAGTAAGCCTCTTCTCATCTTTTATTTAGAGGGTATATATTTGATTGCCAGCATTCAGGGTGCTGAATGTCTGAAAAGGGCTAGTATATCAAACAATAAGTATGTAAACTTTTACTGAATTTTATGTTTTAAGGCTAGTTTCCAGCCCTAATCTCTGCTTGGTATTCTTCAGTTCTCTGTTTTTACCTTTTTCAGAAATAAACTTTCATCTCCTTCTGGAGATTCCTTCCTTCATTCAGCTCCGCTGACCTAGAGAGTGGGAATTCTGGGAAGTCCACCTGCTTATTAAGACTTACATTAAGGGATCCCTGGGTGGCTCAGCGGTTTGGCGCCTGCCTTTGGCCCAGGGCGTGATCCTGGAGACCTGGGATCGAATCCCATGTCAGGCTCCTGATGCATGGAGCCTGCTTCTCCCTCTGCCTGTGTCTCTGCCTCTCTCTCTCTCTCTGTGACTATCATAAATAAATAAAAATTAAAAAAAAAACACATTAAAAAAAAAAAAAGACTTACATTCAGTCCTCTTGTCATTGGCCCCAGTTTTGCCTCCACTCAGCAATACACCTCCAGCAGTACTTTAAGGTAGCATGCTGTTCGTTTCCTCAAAATTAGCTTCGTGTTTAACTAAGTCAGAGTCTTGGTTCCACCACTTCCCAGGCTTCACAGCATGTTCATTGTTGTCTCCGCTCTCACTAACTGTATCTTCTTGGATTTAAAAGTCCCTCCTCATAGTCTTATGAGATTTCAGAGAGGTGTTCTCTACCGAAACATTAACTCCCTTCTTAAATCAACAGTCGTTCTTCAAGGCAGACAGTACCCAGAAACATGGAGAAGCATAGACTTTCTTTACCCAGAGTGTAAAACTAAACTTCTCAAAAAGACAACTGTGCCAAATTAGTGACTCCTTCCTTAAAAAAAAAAAAAAAAAAAGTAAACTTCACAAATTGGGTGAATAATGAAGATATAATAACAAGCAAGCTTAGTTCTGCTTAATGGTAAATTTCAGTTAAGAAGACTGCTTTGGTTTGAGTAAAAGGTTGAAATGGAAACTTGGTACTGTATGACATAGGCAAATACACTTGGGATGATGTCAGTGTTACCATTTGATATCAGGCTTGCAGTATAGAGTTGATTGCCTTGTGTGTGACACTCCTTCCAGAAATTCAGAAAGGTGATAAATAACTTTTGGTTGGAGTAGTTTATAAGATTTCATTGGAGAGAACATGCTTGATTTGATTGAGGTTTTGGTTTTTTCCCCCAAATTGGGGAAGAGGATATGATTGTGATCATTTTGGGGAGCCTTGGGCAATAAGCCTACGAAAGTTCTCCAGTGTCAGTACATAAGATTCAGAAAGTGAAAAATCTGGTTAAAATCCTTAATTCATTTACTTTATTTTACTTATATTTATCCGATATTGCAAATGAAACACAAACTTGCCCAATGGTACTAAACTATCTGTTGTGAGCTGTATTTTGATCTTACGATGTCATATAATTTTATATTTGTTGGCAGTAGTTGGTAGTTTACTTACTAGTCAGACTCTGACCACATAGAATTTCAGGACAGGAAGAGATGCTCAGTATTGTTTTGTACAGCTTTTCTTTTTTTTCTCCCTAGGAAAGCAGATATTTGGTAGAGCCAAGAATCAAACCTAGTATTTAGGCATTCTATTCTGTTCTTGTTTCCTTCAGTTCATTGTCTTAAGATTTTATGTTTATTACGTGTGTTTGTATTTTGAGTGCAAATTTAATATGCTTTTATTTATTATCAGAAAATACTAATTCTTGTAGCCCACTGCAGATAATCTTGATTCTTTTGGGACCATTTCATTTAGTCTTTTGAGGTTTAGATATGTATATACTCAAACACGTATTTAGTTTTCTGGATTTTCTGCTGGATGAAGCTTTCCCAGATTATTTGAATAAAATATGGCACTTAGTCATAATAATCAGCTCTAATAGATGCTTTTATAATTCATGTGAGAAAATTTCCATGGCCAAACCTTATAGATCTGGTTCCATGGCCAGAACTTTCATTCTCAGCTCTTTTGCTTAAACTAAAGTATTTCTCCCCTTTGGGAGACTATCCCTTATTACTACTGCTTCTTATTATTACTGACTTAAGGGGGTCAGAGAGCATCAGTGTAACTTTCAAAGCCTTCTCTAGAACATGGGACTAAGACTTTCCCCCCTTAATGTGACATAAAGTAATCGAGATAAGAACTTGTAAGGTATATTAAAGATAGAGGAAATCCAAAGGGAAATAAAAAACCTATAGTACGATAACCAAATACATAATTTAGTTGATGACTAATCTTCTGGAATGCACAGTGTCACTCATATTGTATAAACCCTGGATTGCCTTAATGTGGTGGACACCATTTTAGCATCCATTCATTACCCCAGATCCCATACCTGGATGCTGGCCTCCGTGGAAGTCTTTCTCTGACAGAACAAGGCTCTTTGACATTGGAGTGATGAGTTTAGGGTTTGTTGTTTTTTTTTTTTTTGCCTGAGGCCTTTCTCTTTTCAGTGTCATATAGTGCATACCTATATCTTTCATGGAATCTACCTTAGTTGTAGGGAGGGTATGGCCTTATGGTAAAGGTATTATTTATCACTTATTGGGAATGGAAGTGTTGCTTTGTTAAACCACTTCTCTCCAGCTAATTTGTAAAAATAATCCTCTAACATTTAGTCAGTACTTGTTTTGGCAGGGAAATAAACATACTATTTTGGGAAGTAGGAGGTATACACAGAGGGACCATTAATTATGCAAAGTAGCATGTACTCAATGGGAAAGAAGTAGCTATTAATGAAGTTTAATGGAGTACCATGGAGAAAGGATTTCTGGAAAAGATAAGACCCAAATCTGACATTTCTGGAAGGATGTAACTTTATATGAATGAGGATAGTTAAGGAGAGGGGGGGAAAGCGCAATTTTAAAATAATTTAGTGGCCGAGTTTTGGTAGACAAAATAGTCCTGCTTTTGAATTGGGGGTGTATTAGAATCTGTTATTACAAATGTTTGGTGCAATACATGTTTTTTCCTTCACTTTTATAAGTTGTTATTTGAAAAAATGAAGCTATATTTTTTGATGACCCATTGTGTTTCCTACTGTGCTGTCATTTTTTTTTGTGCTGTCAGTTTTGATTATAAATATGAAATGTATTTGAGCTTGATTGTAAACTGAAGGCAGCTTTGAAGTGTGTCCCCCTTGGAATAAGATTGATGGGAACAAATCAGCCAGTCTGTCAGCAAAGGCAAAGGACCTAGAACTTTAAATTCAAAGGAATTTTTTAAAAATTTTATTTATTTATTTGTTTGTTTGTTTGTTTGTTTGTTTATTTATTTATATGAGAGAGAGAGAGAGGGAGGGAGGCAGAGACACAACACAGGCAGAGGGAGAAGCAGGCTCCATGCAGGGAGCCCGGCGTGGGACTCCTGGGTCTCCAGGATCACGCCCTGGGCTGAAGGCGGCGCTAAACCGCTGAGCCACCTGGGCTGCCCAATTCAAAGGAATTTTTAAAGAACAAGGCTTCAGATAATTTTTCTTGTTTGTCAGAGAGTTTATTATCACAATAACTGTTAACTGAGTGCACCATATTTAATAGTTTCAGAAATAGTAGTACATTTAATCCATTGACTCTTGGGCGTTTGGGGAGACTAGCCTTTCTTCTCCAGCAGCTGCTACAAATCCAGTTCTTTAGACGACGTTCTAGTCCATAAACACAGTCCATAAACACGTGTAGGGAGAAAGGGAGAAAAAAGCTTCTGTCCTGTGGATTCGCTGGACCTAATGAGTAGAGACGATTATGAATGAGCTGAAGAGGATTTTAGGAAAAAAAGGGAACCTGAAAATCAGTTATTGACTGTTTTAATTATCTGGTGATGAGTAGTGTACCTTTTGACTATGTGTATTTGCATGTATTTGACCTTATTTTGAACATTGTGGTAATATTTCAATGTGAGTAATTTAAACAGCTTTTCAAGTCTCTCTTCACTGAAGTTTGACTTGTTATATGTAAAAGTTGCCCACCTCCCACTTTTACTCCCTTTCAGAGCTAGTTTGTAAGCTAACTGAAAGACCTCAGAATTTTTTATGTAGAGGCTTATTCTACAGAAGAATGTAAACTATAGATATTCATCTGAATTTTAGGACCTCTAGAACTTTTTCCCAGATTTGTTCTTCTCACTGAAAAAACTTTTTCCCAGATTTGTTCTCAGATAGGTTTACTACCTTGTCAGGCAAGAAGGGGATGACACAGTTTTGAGTTATTAAATCCATGATTCTAAGATAAGTAGATAGTGGACATTTCAGTGGGAAGTAATGCTATTCTTAGGATTTTAGTGCTTGTGTTTTGCCCTTTGAAATGCTTATGTATATACTCACACACAAACACACACATACACACTAGCTATACCAAATTAATTGTGCTTTTACTCTTCTTTTGGTCTTTGCATATGCTGGCTTATTCCTTCTCCATCATGTAAGTCTCAGCTTAGGCTTCTTCCTTTAGAAGAAAAGGCTGTCTTGTTTTAAGGATTTTACTTTTTAGTAATCAGTACACCCAACACAGGGCTCAAATTTGCAGACCTGAGATCAAGAGTTACGTGCTCCACCAACTGAACCAGCTAGGGGTCCCTGGAAAAAATTTTGAATAAACAAGGCTATCTTTGATACCTCCTGTTGGCATACCTGTATTTATCCCATTGTACCATATCTCACAGTCTGCCTTCGTTATCTGTGCACTGGGCTTTATCTTCCACCAGACTAGAAGTTCTTTAGTGAAGGGGACAATGTACTTAATACAGTGCCCGGCATGCAGTAGGTACTCAGGAAATACTTGATTCAGGCATGCCTGACTGGTTCATTTGATAGGGCATTGGTTCTTGATCTTGGGGTCATTATTTTAAACCTCACGTTGGTGGTAGTTTACTTAAAAAATAAACGGGGAGGAGAAAGAAAATATTTGAATGAGGAAATACTGTATTGTCATTTGTAATTTTAAAATCAATTGAACAAAGCTAACGTATTTGTTTGACATATACGTTAAGAGTATGTATAAAATATTGCTGTATTTTATGTACTAATTATAAATGAGAAATTGTAGGGTTATCCCAGAATTGAATGTCATATAATATGTAAACATGTGAAACCTTTTAAGTGATTTTAAAAATGTGACTACCTGGGGCACCTGGCTGACTTAGTCGGTAGAGCATGTGACTCTTGATATCCAGTTTGTGAGTTTGAGCCTCACGTTGCTTGGAGTTTACCTAAAAAAACATAGTAAAAATAAAAAAAAATTAAAATGTGATTGCTTAAAGTGATTTAAGCAAATTACTTAGAGTAAATAAAAAGATGAGGAGTCCTCAATCTTCCATGTATGAGAACCTCTTTTAAAATATTTGTCAGATCCTTAACTTTATGGTACAATTATTATATATTGATTGAAAAAGTAAGTAATATCATGCTGCTGTAGTTTCACTAATGTGTTTTCTTCAAAGAAGGCAACGGAAAAAGACAAATGTATTCAGTCTTTAGATAATGCTTCCTATGCCTACATTCTTAGTCTTGTCAAAAGTCTGTGGCCCATAGAGTTGTATACATCACTGATCTCTAAATATTGGTATGAGGAACAAGCCATTAGTATTAAGTTTTTAAAAATTAGAACTTCCATTTATTGTCTTTCATCTTGGAAAAGGCAAATTGCATTTAGCACAGTGATCAACACTGGCTTCCCACACTGTTAGTAGGTCAGATGTGCTGATGAGAGATCTAAAGCATTTTCACTTTCTCACTTGTATTTGTTGTGGTATTGCATTTACGTTTACATGTGATCATGTTGATTTCCATATTATCAGGTTTTAATGAGGCTGTCTTCAGTGAGCAAGTGATAAATTAGATTTATCAAAAAATTAGATTGATTGTAATTATAATAAAGCACAGAGGCATACATATAAAAAATGTTAGAACTCCTAATTCCAGTATAAGCTCTCATCTCATTCTGGGGTAAAAACTATGATATAATCAGATCCGAAATATCAAATGCAAAAATATCTGCAATTGTCGAAGAAGATTGTTTAAAATATGGATCTGTATTATTGAAACTGTACTTGCCTGAGTTTCCACTGTTGCTTATATGTAGCTAAATGATAGCATGAAACCATAACAAGTTAGTAAGACATTTAAAAATTAGGCGTTCTGAGTATAAAAAACCTTTGTGAGGTTTGTGAGGTTATAAATGTTTATAAGGCCCTTTGAGGTTTCTTGTTAAGCAGTAAAAGACAGAAAACCCTACCACTGGGGATGGTTCACAATAGCACTGTTTTATAATTTTTAAAAATGAGAAGCAACTCAAATATTCATCGATAGGACAATGGATAAAAATTGTACACAAGTGGCATATCTTGAGTTATGGCTCTGCATCATTGTACATCAATCTCAGAAATATAGTGGTGAGCCAAATATACTAGAATAACATACTGTACTTCACATCAATGTATATTGTCAAACATTTGAAACTAAACAATTATACCTCAAATGGTTAAACCTCAGTGGTTACTAATGATAAAATTCAGGATAATAGGAAGCTTCTGTGGTCTTGATAATGTTCTTTCTTAAATTGTATGGTGGGCACATAGGTGTTCATTTTAATGTTGGGGTTGTGAGCTTGAGCCCCAAACTGGGTGTAAGAGACTACTTTAAAAATAAGTAGAGATGCCTGGGTGGCTCAGTCAATTAAGCATCCAACTCTTCAGCTCAGGTCTTGATCTCAGGGTCATGAGTTCAAACCCCACTTTGGGCTTCACATTGGTTGTGGAGCCTACTTAAATAAATAAATAAAATAAAATCTTAAATTTGTGAAGGAATGCAGTCCCTGATAAAGCCAATAGGTGACCTATGCTCAGTCAGATACTCGTTTCTTGGACTGAACCCTGAGCATGTGACTTTCAGAGGGAAACCGGTAGGAATCATAGCAGTGAGAGCAGCTGTGGGCAAGCAAGGCCATTCTTGGTGTAACTTTCACAGTGTTTGGCTCCTTTGTTTTTTCTGGAGTGTGGGGTACTCATTTGATGGTTTTCTAAGCTGGCTTTCTAGGCTCCTTTTTTCTTCTTTCTATTGAAGACCCCTTCTTCCTTTTCTCCTTTCTTTATTCCTAACTTAAAAACAAATTTGGAAATAGAAATTTCTAAACTATTGTTTTAATCTTTGAAAGGAGGAGTTCTTGTGAATTTTGAACCTCTTGTCAAAATGAAAAACAGAGATGACACATTTTTTTTTCATAACTGATAGATGGGATTGAAAAGTGACCTGGCTGGCTTTGTTGGAAGAGTGCAGTTCTTCATCTTGTAGGTAGTGAATTCAAGCCCTCCATTAGGTGTAGAGATTACAAAAAATATAAATATATTTAAAAACTTTAAAAATATTAAAATCTAAAAAAAAAGTGGTTTGATAATTCAGTTCATTTGCATTTAGGCATGATCTAAGTTGTCTTTCTTAGCTGAAATAGCAATTAAAAACAGGAATCTAAACTAAAATGTACTTAGAACTAGGCTTTCAAATTGTATCACAGTATTAAAACTGTTAAAAAAAGGGCAGCCCTGGTGGCGCAGCGGTTTAGCGCCGCCTGCAGCCCAGGTTGTGATCCTGGAGACCCTGGATCGAGTCCCACGTTGGGCTCCCTACATGGAGCCTGCTTCTCCCTCAGCTTGTGTCTCTGCCCCTCTCTCTCTGTCGCTCATGAATAAATAAATAAAATCTTTTTAAAAATAAATAAATAAAACTTAAAAAATAAATGTGTTCTTATATTGCTATCAATACAGAATATAATTTTGTATTATACTTAGGTGAAAAGTAATTTTATGTACATTTTAAATCTTTCAGAATTCTTTTGTAAATATTTGTATATGTAATTAGTATAGTATTCTATAACTCATGAAAAATTATAGAATTGCTATAATTTATAAATATATACATGATGGTTCGTCAGGATTTTACAAATAGAGATACATAAATTTTTATTTATTCATTCATTCATTCATTCATTCATTTATTTTTAAAGATTTTGTTTATTTATTCATAGAGATACAGAGGGGTGCGGTGGGGCAGAGACACAGGCAGAGGGAGAAGCAGGCTCCATACAGGAAGCCTGACGTGGGACTCGATCCCAGATCTCCAGGATCACACCCCAGACTGCAGGCGGTGCTAAACTGCTGCGCCACTACGGCTGCCCGAGACACATAAATTTTATTGTAAAGTTAGGTTAATGGTCATAGCTGGAAAAAGTACCTTAAAAAGATACCTAGATCCAAATGAAAGTCAGTTAATTTAGACTAGTGCCTCTCAAAATGTGATTCTTCAGTTGTCAGCATGTTCTTCTCAAGGTCTCTATGTTAGAATACTGAAAAGCAAATCTTTGGGTGTGTGGTAGATGTGCTGTGGAATCTTTATAGTTTTACTGTTTCAAGTACTGCTCTGAGTATACTACATCAACTTGTTCTTCACTGCAACCCTGTGAAGTGTAGGTACTATTGTTACTCCCATTTGACAGAGGGGAAGAGAAGGTACAAATGACTAATTCACAGGAGGAATTTGAGGTACAAGTGACTAAGAAACTTAGTCAAGGTCACACAGCTAGTGAGTATTAGGGCCAGGATTGTAGGTGGGAGACTACTGGGGCATCTGCGTGCTTATTCGGAGAACAACTGCTTCAGTCCAAGTCATCTGAAATTGCAAAAGCTTTATTCTAAACTAACAGTAAAGTCCGGAGAAAGAGGGATGCATAGTGGTACTTTATAGTCCTGTCTGTAGTTTGTAAGTCTCTGTCAGTACCGAGTAAAAATCGTCCTGATATTTCTTCACGGATTATAAAACTCAGCAATCTTAACTATGTTCTGTAAGCACATCATTAAAGTTGAATTGTTTTTAACAGAATCCAAGTAATAGATTTCAGTCAATCCAAGTAAAGTTTGTAATTTGATAAACACTAAAACTTTGATAAAATCAAATGTTTATAGAATGAAGATCTTATGTTTTGTTTTTTTTAAAAAATATTTTGTTTATTTGATACAGAACAAGCAGGGGGGAGTGGCAGGCAGAGGGAGAGGGAGAGGGAGAAGCAGGCTGTCCACTGAGCCCTTATGTGGGGCTCAATCTGGGACCATGACCTGAGCCGAAGGCGGATGCTTAGCTGACTGAGCCACTCAGGAGCCCTGAGATTTTGTTTTGTTTTGTTTTAAAGATTTATTTATTTAATCATGAGAGACACAGACTAAGAGAGGCAGAGACACAGGCAGAGGGAGAAGCAGGCTCCTTACAGGGAGCCTGATGCAGGACTCAGTCCTGGATCCCAGGATCACGACCTGAGCCAAAGGCAGGTGCCCAACTACTGAGCCACGCAGGTGTCCTGAGTTTTGTTTTAATTGAATTTTACAGTTGTTGTCTTAATCACTATCTTACAGTATCTTACAATACATGCATTTGGAAGTATTTCTGAACTATACCAAAGTACCTTAATATATTAGAAAAGATGCCACACCATTCTGAATATTCTCATGAGACAGTCTTCTGTATTGAACCCCAGAGTTATCTTATAAATTGAATATTTAAGAAAACTTAACTGGTAGTGTCTGTTAGTTTTCCTTTCCTGGAACTGTGGTTCTCAACTTACTGCACATCTAAGTCACCAGAGAGGCTTAGAAAAAAAAAAAAAAAAAAAAGATATCTGGGTCCCAACCCTAGAGATTCTGATTTAATTGGTCTGATGATTCTAATGTGCTAGGACTGAGAAACCACTGTTCTAGAATAAGGATGTATGGGGAAATTTTCTTAGTTTCTTTTTTGTTATTCCAGTAAATTCAGATAATACTGGAAAATATACTTCAGATAGGAGTTACCAGAGAACAGATGGAATATTGTAGATTAAATCTGACAGATTTAAACATATAATCCATGACCATTTTTGTTTTCTTTCAGATACATTATTAAACATGGGTGCATTTTTGGATAAACCCAAAACTGAGAAACATAATGCTCATGGTGCTGGGAATGGTTTACGTTATGGCCTGAGCAGTATGCAAGGATGGAGAGTAGAAATGGAAGATGCACACACGGCTGTTGTAGGTATTCCTCATGGCTTGGAAGACTGGTCATTTTTTGCAGTTTATGATGGTCATGCTGGATCTCGAGTAGCAAATTACTGCTCAACACATTTATTAGAACACATCACTAATAATGAAGACTTTAGGGCAGCTGGAAAATCAGGATCTGCTCTTGAGCCCTCCGTGGAAAATGTCAAGAATGGCATCAGAACTGGCTTTTTGAAAATTGATGAATACATGCGTAACTTTTCAGACCTCAGAAATGGAATGGACAGAAGTGGTTCGACTGCAGTGGGGGTCCTGATTTCACCTAAGCATGTCTACTTTATCAACTGTGGTGATTCACGTGCTGTTCTGTATAGGAATGGACAAGTCTGCTTTTCTACCCAGGATCACAAACCTTGCAATCCAAGGGAGAAGGAGCGAATCCAAAATGCAGGAGGCAGTGTAATGATACAACGTGTTAATGGTTCATTAGCAGTGTCTCGTGCTTTGGGGGACTATGATTACAAGTGTGTTGACGGCAAGGGCCCAACAGAACAACTTGTTTCTCCAGAGCCTGAGGTTTATGAAATTTTAAGAGCAGAAGAGGATGAATTTATCATCTTGGCTTGTGATGGGATCTGGGATGTTATGAGTAATGAGGAGCTCTGTGAATTTGTTAAATCTAGGCTTGAGGTATCTGATGACCTGGAAAATGTGTGCAATTGGGTAGTGGACACTTGTTTACATAAGGTATGTAAGTCTTTTTGTTATAATTAAAATACCATTAATTTTGAAAAGGCATGGTAAGTAAAAGTAACCAAACTTAAATTTTAAAAACTTTTCATTAGGGAAAAACTGTATGTCTTTAAATTATTTTTTTCACCAGAAATAATTTTTTTTCCATCTTTGTTTGCCCCACCCTTCTAATTCAAAAATTAAGTTGAATAAATTTGTGGCATTTGTTGTCATTTAGTACTTTATGGCTTTTGTTGTGGCAAAGGCATCTGTATAGAAGTGTGCCTTTCAATTTAAATTCTCAGTATTGGCAATAGCAGTCTTATGCCTAATTTTGAAGCAATTTGATGAACTATGTATATGGTATATTTCTGTACTAGATATACAAAAGATCAAAAGCCATGTGTCATATGGGGAGGTACACCAGAGACCTAGGCTAAGTCAAGTTTTGTAATTTAGATCTGAGCCTCCTAGCAGCTTAAAATGAAAACCGAAGTAAAAGTATGACTTGTATATTTCTTATCATTTAGTAAAAGAAACTGTTTCTTAGCAACAGAATCAAAAAGACATTTACATATGGCTCTATGTAACTGGTAGAAAATATCTTAGAAAATAGAAAATATCTTAACTTCTGGTAGAAAATATCTTCTGTAGAAGATACTAGGATTCTTTTCATATGGATGTTTTTTTCATCACTAATGATTAAAAACCAAAGACTAAAATAAAATATAATGCTGTGAAGGATTCCTGTGGATCAGGAACATTTAATTTAGTTTTGTAATGTTCTGTGAATCTTAACTGGATACAATAATAGGGAAAGCAAATCCAAACTAAGACATATTTGGCAATTCCCTTGAATGTGTTTAAAGTATTAGTTTCAAGTGGGTTTTTGACAGTGCCTATGTAATGCTCAGTTAAAATTTGAATTATCTGGCCAGTGCCTAGAATATGTGAGCATACAAGACTGATTGAAAAGATATCAAGGCAAATCTAACCTTTGGTTATATGAAATAAAGGTTTTGACTTATTTATTCTGTCTAGATTAGAACTGTTCTGTCTCCCAACCACATAAGTTGCCTTGGAAGGTACAGACATAGCCAGAAAGTTTCTGAACAAGGATGTCTGAGTCTGTGGAAATACCCAGGTTTTGGCAGAGTCAACTTCTTTTCCATAGAATGGGAGGAGACAACTTCAAATAGAGAAAATTTAAGGGCTGGTGTTTCCAGTTGGCAGCTTTTTTCTGAAAGAATATAAAATGATGGTTCCTTTATTAGCTTTTCGATTTTTTTTTTTTCCTTAAGCATACTGTATACTTTTTTTTTTTTACTTATCTGGATAGGTTAAGTATGAGAGTATCAATAGTTGTGGTGATTGAATAGGCTCTAAAAATGTTTTCTCCTTGGACTCTAAATGGAGAGATTTTGACCTGCAACTTTTTGAGACAAAAGCAAGATGTTTTTTGCTTGACTAGCAGACAAAAAAGCATTTTCCTTGATTCTAAAACAAGTATATACTTGTTACTGAAAAAAATTCCAGGTAATCCAGAACATATAAAAAAACATTCATAAACTTTGCCACTAACCTAAGTTGGCTGCATTCGCTGTGTGGCATATATCTTTCCAGTCTTTTTTGCCTGCCTGTGAGTATGTGTATTTATGTAAAAATTATACTTGTTACTCGACAGTATACTTTTTTGTTCAACAGTATGTTGTAGAGAGATCTCCATATCTATAGGTATCAGTCTAAATCATTTGTCATGGTTGCATAGTATTTTGTTGGAAAAATGGCATGTTGTTTTGAAGGAATAGCCAAAATCTATTAGGTCTGTAATTTTGGAGTAAAAAAGAAGTTTGTATTGTGGATAAACTGCACTGTTCTTTCCAGTGAAAGGATGTTACTTTTCAGGAATTTTGACCCCACCCTTCTGAATGGGGTTGAAATGATTCTGGTGGTGTATCTTTGCTTGACAGCTTTTTTCAGTGATTAAATATTCCTGTTGATGGTATTAAATATCCCAGATTTCTAGAATCTCAGAAATGATAAATGATAGTAATAGGGACAAGAGGTTGGAACATAATGATTCATTCAATTTTAGTGGAAGTTGACCACTGTGGTTCCTTTGAATGAAGCTGCATTCAAATTGAAATCAGATTTTTTGTCTTTTTTTTTTTTTTAAAGATTTATTTATTCATTCATTCATTCAGAGAGAGCGAAGAGAGAGGCAGAGACACAGGCAGAGGGAGAAGCAGGCTCCATGCAGGAAGCCCGATGTGGGACTTGATCCTGGGTCTCCAGGATCACACCCCGGGCTGCAGGTGGCGCTAAACTGCTGTGCCACCGGGGCTGCCCTTGTTTGTCTTTTTTTTTTTTTTTTTTAATTTATGATAGTCACAGAGAGAGAGAGAGAGAGAGAGAGAGAGAGGCAGAGACATAGGCAGAGGGAGAAGCAGGCTCCATGCACCGGGAGCCTGATGTGGGATTCGATCCCGCGTCTCCAGGATCGCGCCCTGGGCCAAAGGCAGGCGCCAAACCTCTGCGCCACCCAGGGATCCCCCTTGTTTGTCTTTTTTAATTAGAGTGCCCATGCCCTGGAAGGTGAAGGGGCAGAGGGAGGGGAGAGAGAGAATCTCAAACATACTCCCCACTGAACGCAGGGCTGAGACAGGGCTCTATCTCACAACCTAAGATCATGATCTAAGCTGAAATCAGGAGTCAGATGCTTAACTGACTGAGCCACCTAGGTGCCCCAAATTGAATTCCGTTTTGAGAAGCTTGGTTAACTTTGGTGTTGAAACATACAGACCTAAGAATATTTTGAACCTTTACCTGTTATTTAATGGATTTAAATATTAAACCTCTTATCCATTCTGTTTTTCTAACTCCATAATTTTCTCATTCCACTTGTTTGTAGTGTAAAACCAAGAGTTAACAATATTATAAAACCGTATGATTAAAATAGAATATGATTGCTTTGAACTTAGTCTGAAAGATTGAATACAAAATTTTAAAATCCATGGAAAGCACTTAGCTCAGTGTTTGGCACTTAGTGATTGCTCAGTAGGTGCTAGCTTCTTCAAGAGGAGAGAGAGAGAGGGAGGGAAGGAGGGACAGCAGATCCAGTTTTTAAGTGGAAGTTTTCCTGACAATAGATTTAAATGATGTGTTAATATTTTCTAACATTTCTAACACTTATCATGCCCTAATTGTTTACAAGCACTTTTTTTTATATATTAACTCATGAAATCCTGGGAGATTGTGATCATTGTCATAATCACAATAGCTCAGTAAATTATTGCTTTCTGTGAGCCAAATGTTATTCTAAGCACTTTACACATATTTTAATGCATTTAATTTTCACAACGACTATAAAAGGTAGTTAGCATTATTGCTAATGATAATCTTTTTTCAGGATTTCCACCTAGCAATATGAAGCTGAAAGTGTTGGATGACTCCAGTCGGGCATTACTCTCTAAGATATTTAACTGTAGGAGAGAATAATCCCTAACAAAGGAGCTTTCCCATTTTATTGCCAAAGCTAGTAGCTAATTTCAGGTTGCATAGACTATGTAACTTCTGTTTGCATAGCCTTTCATAACTTATAAATAACAACCATTTATCCTCCTAGTAACCCTCTGAGGTGAACGAAATAAAAATCTGTTTCCAATTTGCAATAAGGAAATAGAGGTTTGACATTAAAAGATAGCTGTAAAGTCATATTTTGATGAGTGTTGAAGCCAAGACTAGAATGCACATTTCTTGATTCAAGTTTGTGTGTCCATTGCCGATGTTTCACAGAGGGTTTGATGAAAAATTTTCCCCAAAGGGAAATAGTAAGAGTTTCTTTTTCTTTTTTCACTAATTAAGAAGATTAATAAGAACATTTTTAAAAAGATTTTTATTGATTTATTCATGAGACACAGAGAGAGGCAGAGACACAGGCAGAAGGAGAAGCAGGCTCCCCATGGGGAGCCTGATGCGGGACTCGATCATGGGACCCTGGGATCACGACCTGAGCTGAAGGCAGATGCCCAACCACTGAGCTGCCCAGGTGCCCTCAGAACTTTATGAACATATCCACAGATGATTGTATTTATGTCCTTTTTAAATATCTCATCTCCCTTAAGTAGCCACATATATACTAACAAATAATTCTGTGTTTATTTATACAAACATACAGAAGTATAAAGATAGGGTTTTCTTTCCCTCGTTTTTTTGTTTGTTTTTTACAGAAATGGATTATATTATGCATGTTACTTTGCCGCCTGCTTTGTTTTTCCTAAATTGTAAAAGTCAGTGTCCCTTTAAATTGTTCTTTAATTTTTTTTCTTTTAAAATACTATTTGAGGGATGCCTGCGTGGCTCAGCGGTGAAGCATCTGCCTTCAGCTTGGCATGATCCTGGAGTCCCGGGATCGAGTCCCACATCGGGCTTCCTGCATGGAGCCTGCTTCTCCCTCTGCCTGTGTGTCTGCCTCTTTTTCTCTGTGTCTCTCATGAATAAATAAAATCTTAAATAAATAAATAAATAAATAAATAAATAAATAAATAAATAAATATTTGATTTTCCTAAATTCACTTTATATACCACTTATCAGAAGCTTATTTATTTTAAAACATGAAATTGTACCTGATAGTTGGATAAAATTGAGGGAAAATAACTTATTTTCCAAAGGCAGCACCATTCCAGATTAGTAATACAACATGGGAAATGTACTTGTACACTCCCCCAAAACTGTTTAGCTCTAAACTCAGGAGTTTTTCTGTTACAGGTTTCAGAAAATAAAATTCTAAATACTGCAGAAGTAAACATAGATAGTATTTGGGGTGTGGTTGGGTATTTTGGAGTAAGAAGAGAATGAGTATAAAAATATAGTCTATAGTGTAGCAATTTGCAAATTTTCTTGGTCACATGGTGCTTGAGTATCTCAGAGTTTTTTTGCAATGCTACTTAGCCAGTAGCAGATACAAGTATTATATAGTTAGAGCCAACAGTTACATACTAATGAGATATGTGTACCTGTTGGTCACTGCATAGTTTCTCAAATCTTGGAATCATGGCCCAAAGCTACCCTCATTTCATGTATCACGTTGATTTTCTTTTCTTTATAAATTTTTTTTTTAAGATTTATTTATTTATGATAGACATAGAGATTGAGAGAGAGAGAGGCAGAGACACACAAGAGGAGGGAGAAGCAGGCTCCATGTTGGGAGCCCGATGCGGGACTCGATCCCAGGACTCCAGGATCACGCCTTGGGCCGAAGGCAGGCGCTAAACCCCTGAGCCACCCAGGGATCCCTCTTTCTTTCTTTCTTTCTTTCCTTTCTTTCCTTTCTTTCTAATTACTTATTTATTCATGAGAGACAGAGAGAGAGAGAGAGAGAGAGGCAGAGACACAGGCTGAGGGAGAAGCAGGCTCCATGCAGGGAGCCCAATGCGGGACTTGATCCCAAGACTCCAGGATCATGCCCTGGGCCAAAGGCAGGCGCCAAACCGCTGAGCCACCCAGGGATCCCCATCACATTGATTTTCTTTGGGACTTGCTTTTTAATCTTAGCTACTCTCAGAACCCTGGCTTTGAAAAGATAGCACATTATTGAGAGGAATATAGTGTTACCAGTTGTTGAACTGAACTGCTTCACGGTAGTTTGAAGGGTGTCCACAGATGTGAAGTATCACTCTCTTTCCCCTCATTTTTAATATCTCAGTATATCATAGTACCCTGTGCCTTTTTTTTTTTTTTTTTAAGATTTATTTATTTGTTTTAGAGCCAGAGAGGGAGAGGAAGAGAGAACCTTAAGCAGACTCTAAGCTGAATGCGGAGTCTGGGGGTTGGGGGTGATTCAATCCCATGACCTCAAAATTACAACCTGAGCTGAAACCCAGTCATTGCTCAACTGACTGGCCACCCAGGCACCCCTGAAAGTCATCTTTATGTAGAAATAGAAGAGGCATCATTGAAATCACACATAGCTGAGGTGTAAATTATTTCCTTTTAAAAAAATTATTTCCTTTATTTTTTGATATTTAAACTTCCTGAAACTGTATTTCAGTTAATTTCTTAATTGATAAGATATAATTTTATAACATAAAAAACTTGTGGAAATTGTGTATGTGTGTGTGTGTGTCTTTAATATATATGGTATAAAGCTTTTGCCTGACTTGAATTTATGTGGTCAACCCTGATTCCTATAGAATGAATGTATTGCTCTTTTAGGGGTGGAGGGAGGAAGGGTGCTATTTGGAACCATAGTGTGTTTGTGCAGATATGTATATACACATACAGCCAATACATTATTTCTTATATGAAGGTCTTGGTGGATTTTATTAGAGAATGAAATTAATTTGGGCCTGTCCTGATTTTTTGGAAATCCTGATTTTTTTTTTTTTCAGATATGGAGAATCTGGTTTTATACTCAGGATATTTTTTTCCTACTAAAGCATGGGAGTCTGTGGAAAGAGTTGTTCTTTTTTGAAGCTGCCTTAAGGCCTAACTAAACTCCATCGTCTTCAAGCTTTACTACATTGAGTTTAGGAGGTGGTGGCAAAAGTTTTTCAAGTCCTTTGTGTATTTTTTGGCTGTGTTATATAGGTTTCAAAAAGGTGGCAAGTCTGAACCAAACAATCTCTGCCTAATCCTGGCCATAATGACTGACAAGACAAGAATGGGTATGGCCTTGGCTTTTTTTCACTTGGGTTGGCAAACTGCACCGTCAGACAGAGTGCCTGCCACCTACATTGACTTTGGTTTTTTTAGAGTGGTAAAAAAAAAAAAATGAGGGGGTGGGTTGAAAAAGTCACTATTCCAAGTCACTGGTGTAAGAGACTCAGTTAAAGTAATATACCTATAGGAAAAGTTATGAGAAAATTTTAAATTTATTTCTCATAAGCTCATGGTAATGGTGCTACTTTTTAAAATGTAGATCATTTGTCTGTGGAAGTGCAATTACCAAGGCAGCAGTAAAATTAGTCCCTAAGTTAGCAGTTTTAGCTTCCCTCTGCAGACTCTGATACTATTTGTGATTCTGTATAACAATCTGAGGTCTCTCCTTCAAAAGTTGTTATATCTGACTATATAGTATCTCAGCCATCCAGTTACATTCCATTGTTTGCTGCTTGATTCTCAGAAGAGTTTACAATCTGTTTTCTACTCTGCTTGTAATTGTTCAGTATAGTGTCTTGGGCATCCTAATGATGAGTAATTTTCAGCTATGTTAAATGCAATAGAGTTTTGCTAACATTGCTCTGATGCAGGTTAATTAGCTAGGTGAAAATTGCACACTTGTTTGGGAATGTGTGTTTGGGTGTAAGCCACTTTGGGAATATGCAATCTTGAGTGGCAAACAGTTTAGAAGATGTAATATATATGAAGATATCTTCATTTCTTAGGTTGTAGAGTGCTGGTGGGTAAGAATAGGTACACAGAATTAAAAGTCATAAAATAATTACAGATCTACTCATATCTAGAGATCTTGTTTCTTCAGGGAATGCTTCAAATAGTTCTTTGGAATGGAAATGAATGTTGTTGAATGTGTACATTCTGGTGATTTAAATAAACTATAATTGCTTAATGTAATTAACTTTTGAGTTAAATAATAGAAAGTTGCTGGACTGTGGAAATAGAATTCTTTCTTTTTCTTTCTTTAATATACAGGGAAGTCGAGATAACATGAGTATTGTTCTAGTTTGCTTTTCAAATGCTCCCAAGGTCTCAGATGAAGCAGTGAGAAAAGATTCAGAGCTGGATAAGCACTTGGAATCACGGGTTGAAGGTAAGAAAGGTGCTTTTTTTTTTTTTTTTTTTTTTCATTTAGAAGGAAAGGAAAGGTATTCTCTCTTGTTTATCAAATAGTTCTTTTAGAATTAGGAAAAATAACAATTAAGTATTTCAAAACAAGGCCTTAAAATAAACATGCATCTGTCTACTGAGATTTACTATCACATCTTGGACCAGTGTGTAGGAATTTATTGGCAGGGAGAAGACAAATATGTCTATTATACCACTAAAGAGAAACATTTGAAAATAGTCTGTAAAAGCTTGCTATTTTATTTCCCCTTTCCCTGATTATACTTAGTAAAGAGTCCAGTGAAATTTGCCTCGGGGCTTATCATGAATATCAAATGCTGTCATTCCACCAACAGTAATTCTCTCCTCCCAAATTAATCTAGAAATTCATGATACGGTATGTTTTTATCTTACTGATAAGAGTCAGCATTGATGTTGTGAAAGATTATTGATTTACAGTTGACCCTTGACCACCGTGGGATTTGGGGGTGCAGACACACCCACCCATACCCACTTTCCCCTTCCACTCTCCCCCTCAGTTGAAAATGTGCATATAAGGGGTGCCTGAGTGGCTTAGTCTTGAGCGTCTGCCTTTGGCTCTGGTCATGATCCCACCATCTTCCTGGGATAGAGCCCCTTATCCAGCTCCCTGCTCAGTGTGGAGGCTGTTTCACCCTCTTTCTCTGCCTCTCCCTCTGCTTGTGCTTGCTTGCTCTCAAATAAATAACTAAAACATTAAAAAAAAAAATGTGCATATAAGTTTTGACTCCCCCAAAGCAATAGTCTATTGTTGACTGGAAGCCTTACTGATAAATAGTTGGTTAACACATATTTTGTATGTTCTATGTGTTATATGCTCTATTTTTCCAAAAGTAAGCTAGAGAGAAGAAAATGGTAAGAAAATCATAAAGAGGGCAGCCCCGGTGGCTCAGTGGTTTAGCGCTGCCTTCAGCCCAGAGTGGGATCCTGAAGACCCGGGATCGAGTCCCATGTCAGGCTCCCTGTATGGAGCCTGCTTCTCCCTCTGCCTGTGTCTCTGCCTCCCTCTCTCTCTCTCTCTCTATGTCTCTCATGCATATATAAATAAAATCTTTAAAAAAAGTCATAAAGAGAAAATACATTTACAGTACCTTACTGTATCGAAAAATATCCACATATAAGTGGACTGACACAGTTGAAACCTAAGTCGTTCAAGTATTAACTGTACTTCTTTTAACTTTTTATTTTGCGATAGTTTTTTTTTTTTTTTTTTTTTGCAATAATTTTAAACTTACAGAAAAGTTGAAAAAATAGAGAGAGCTCCCATGGACAATGTGTAGTACCTTTTACCTAGATTCCTCATTTGTTTACATTATAATTGACTTCTCTACTTTCTATAACATGCTCATTCTTTCCTCCCCCTCCCTCTCCCCATGTCTGTCTCTGTCTCTCTTTTTCATTGTGGCAATCTCTGGAGAAATATTTGGTGTCATAACTAAGAGGGTGTCACAAACCTGTAGTGACTAGAGGCCAGGGATATGGCTTAATATTTTGCAGTACACAAGGCCGCCTGTATGATAAAAATTTGTCTGGTCCAAAAGGTCAATAATGCCAAGGCTGAGAAATCCTGTACTAGTATAAGGAGAAATCTTTATACAAGTATAAGGCACAAAAGTTACTGTCCTGCCTTTAAGAAGCTTACAGTCTGTGATACAGTAAACATCATATACATGGAAGCATGTAGCAGTGCACCTACTTCTGGCTTGGGTTGGAGAAGAATTTGAAAAAGTGACATATGAAGTTGAAACCTGAAGAATGAACATGACTGACCTATACAAAATGGATTGGTTGGAATGGCATAAAAAGTGTTTCAAATCAAAGGGAAAGTATATATGAAGATCTAGAAGTAGGAGAAGGCTTCTCTACCTTTGGAGATAGGGGAGTCAGGGGCAGAGTTGAATGGGAGTGGTGAAAGTTAAGGTCATGGCAAGGGGCTCATGAGGCACAGCAGCTGCTAAGGACACTGCTATTTGTTGTCTTAAAGTAAATTGGCCTCATCTGATATTTGAGGACTTTATGTCTTAATACTGGCCAAATAATCATGCTCTAAAGATGTATTTTCCATAAATTGTAAATATAAATGGAATGTGTAAATGTTTTATTTTGTTCTAAGCTTTAGCAAGTTCTATGATTTATTTTCCTTTTTTTATTTTAAATTGTTGTGAAACATAACTACTTTAGGATCAAAAGTCTTATAAAACAGCATGGATGGACCTAGAAGGTATTATGCTAAGTAAAGTAAGACAATGTTTTCACTTTATGTGGAACCTAAAAAAGCAGAAACAGACTCATAGGTGTGGTCAGAGGAAGGATAGGGGACTGGGTGAATTGGGGAGTAAGAGGTACAAACTTCCAGTTACCATAGAGGTCACAGGGCTGACCTCTATTCCAGCATAGGGAATACAGTCAGTGATATTATATTGTATTAACATTGTATGGTGACTACACTTACTACAGCCAGTATTTTGTAATATTTAAAATTGTTGAATCACGGTGTTGTACGTCTGAAACTAGTATGTTAGTTGTCTTCAATTTAAAATAACCTTATAAAACAATTCCTAATTTTTCTCCTCCTCTTTACAATTCTTATTCATCTACCACTTTTTTTGTAATTATAGTGTTAATAACTTTTGTCTTATTTTTTTAATTTTTTAAAACATTTTTAAAATTCACTTTGCCAACATTAGCTCATCATGTATTTATTATTCTTACATAAAATTAGATCAGAGTGTTTTTCCATATAGCTGTACTATGTTCAGAGGGATCATTTTTAGTGATATACACCATTTCACTCATTGGCTATACCAAAATTTTCTTAACTGTCCCTGTATTTTTGAACATTTCACTTCTTCCAGTTTTTACTTTTATGTATGCAAATAACTTTTTATATTTCTTTTATTCCTGTGTGATAGTAAGATAATGTTTGCTTTTTTTTTTACATTTTAAAATTGATACTACAAAAACTAATACACTATATCTTAACTAACTTGAATTTAAATTTTTAAAAAAGAAAATAAATAAAATTTATACTACCAAATACTTCCCTTTGTTTCACTCTGTGAACTCTGAGTTAACACATTAATTTAGGAATTCTTTTTAAAAACTTGCAGAAATTATGGAGAAGTCTGGTGAGGAAGGAATGCCTGATCTTGCCCATGTCATGCGCATCTTGTCTGCAGAAAATATCCCAAATTTACCTCCTGGGGGAGGCCTTGCTGGCAAGTAAGTAGAACAAAAAGAACTAATTTTGAGTTCATTTATAATTAGTAATTAAGTAATTTTGAGGAAGAAGTATATCAATTATCTAAAGATAAGATGGCATGATGGTTCTTATATTAGAGAAGAAAAATTTCATCCAAAGGGTTTTTTTAAAGGGAATTATTTATCACAAGCTTTGAAGGTGAAAGTCGTCCTTTCCTTTGTAAATGAGAATCAATGGCTTATGCTGAATCAAATTCTAAGTGAAATGTAGAAACTGTGTTCTTGCCAAGCATTTAGTGTGACAGTTCATTTTTGAGGATAGTCAGGATGAATTATTATTTTAAATATTCAGAAGCTTAGTAATTGTGTGTAACTTAATAAAACTAAAGCATAATTTTTTTTAGGCGCAATGTTATTGAAGCTGTTTATAGTAGGCTGAATCCACATAGAGAAAATGATGGGGTAAGTTTCCTTTTATTTCTTAAGCATTTAAAATAATTTTATAATGTAAATACTAGAGATAATACATTCACATTATGAAATCTATAATTTATTAGTACCTTTCATGTTAAGGAGTCAGTTTAAGGAAATGTCTAGAAATAGAGGTAGAGATACAGTTCTGTTTTATAGATAAGTTTGTTGTCACTTGATGGGCATTGAGTACCTTTTTGTTGGACTGTACTTATTTCTTCCCTGTATGTCTGCCTTTCCTTCTCCTTCTCCCTTAAATCTTAATTTTGAGGTGAAGAACATGCTTTTAAATATCTGTTTCTCCTTCAGCAGGCTGCTATCCTCACTAGACTTAGTGATAGAGAAATGAGCTATTGTTTTAAAGACCTGACTTTCCGTGCACGTCTGCCCAGTTGAATACCTAAGGATAATTTCTTTCTTAACCTTTAACGTTACCACTGTAGATATTTTGTGTTGAACTGAGATAACCATTCTGTTGTATCCTGCTGTGCTTTATCAGAGCAAAACTCTTCCTTTACCTTCCTGAGAAATAGCGATGAGCTGTCAGCTGTACCTCTGTAGTGTTTTAATCTTAGTACTAGTAGTAGGAGACAAAACAATGCCTACTCCTTCTTTTTTTTTTTTTAATCCCCCTACATTTCAAAGTCAGTAATTTGAATAAGTATTTTCTCGTAAAGTTTTTGAAGTTTTCTGACATCTGTAAACGAGTAACTTAATTTTTAACATACACACTTGAAAGATTTGGGGGAGCTAAGGTTAACTTGTTGAGAAGAAATAGACACCCTCTGAGTCTCCAGTTCTTTGTGTCAGGTCTTGAGAGAGACATCAGCCACTGGTAGAAATTATGTGTCCTCTCAGTTGTACTGTTTTTGTAGGATTCACTATTACACAGCAATATCCTATCACTTCTTTTTTTCTTAACAATAGAAGTATCCTTACAAAAAGAAAAAAGTTAAAATTAATACATTTTAGTGAGTTGGATGAAAGTGGTCTGTATATTGCTAATAATGGGATATATATATATATATCTTGGTCTAGAGCAGTGGTTCTGAGTCTTTCTTTTGTATCCAGTACCTCAGAGTATTAAGAATTATATCTAAAGTTGTGAAAATTCATTTAAAAATAAAGATATGTCATGTGATAGATTTAGAAAGAACCCAGGTCAGACAAACAAGGGCAGAATGTTGACACAACTGAAAAAAGCCCATGGTAACTGGGTGGTGGAGTGGAGAGAGGCTAATCCCTTAGATCACAGGTTCCACACAGCATCCAGCATCATTAGAGGAAATAAGCCCTCAAAAAGTAGTTATTGATTCATTACTAACCATATAAGTAAGTGCTCCTGTTTCTTCATGTGCTTGAAAATGTACTCCTGTTATATAATCTTAAAAAATTATCTCATTATACCTTGCTGAATTTCTTTAAGGTCCCTTGAGAATATTAGCTTTTACTCCAGATACAATTTTAAGAAACATTTCAACCCCCCCCCCCCAATTAACATTAAGTTAATGTTTTAAACTTTTTTAAAAAACAGAAAATACTTCTTACACACAGTAGCTCTATAAACAGTGAATAAACAGCAGAGCCATGAAACTGAAGACAGGCTCAAGGTAAAAAAACTGGCCTCGAATACAATTATTACATGACTATGTAAATTAAGGAGATGCATACTTTTTTTTTTTTTTTTTTTTTTAATTTTTATTTATTTATGATAGTTACAGAGAGAGAGAGAGGGAGGCAGAGACACAGGCAGAGGGAGAAGCAGGCTCCATGCACCGGGAGCCTGATGTGGGATTTGATCCCGGGTCTCCGGGATCACGCCCTGGGCCAAAGGCAGGCGCCAAACCGCTGCGCCACCCAGGGATCCCAGGAGATGCATACTTAATTACCTCTCTACCTCTACCTTATATATAAGCTTTCTAGTAACTTCAGCAGATCAAACATGGACAGACCACCATGTGGGGAATTGATGGAGGGAGGAGACTCCACAAAACATCAGGCATGGTCTCATCCCCGCCGTCAGTGCTGTGAGCCATGTAGATACATGAGTTAAGGAGTAAAATGGTTTATATCATGTAGTAAAGGATAGAAAGAAATGATGAAATATAGAATGTGATTAATTTCCCTGTGAGTTGTACACCTGATTGCGGAAAAGTCAGATTTTTGCAGAGAAAAGAGGAGATAAGAAGAATGATTAGAATGACAGAAATGAAATGAGGAGGATGATAGTTCAAGTGGATGGGAGAGGCAATAGCAAATTTTGAGCTGTCTTGAAAGGACCTCATTTTGACTAGAGCAGAGAACTGCTGGTGAAAAATAAGAATTTAGGATGCCAGAAGTATTTTTGGAGAGACTGAAGAGGCCTTTTGAACTTTACAGTGAGGAGCCACCATATGTTTGGAGCAGCAGAATGGTAGACTCATAGGAATATTGGTGGTATTTTAATCTGTTAGAAACATGTGCAGTGTTAGATTAAAGAGATGTTGGCAGTCAAGTAGTGAAGTAATTGCAGAGATCAGATGATAACGTGTAAACTCATTACTCGACAGATACATAGATTGGAGAAACTTCCCTATTTACTATGAAAACTAACTTTTGCAACCCAGAATCCTGTTTTGGGAAATAATACTTAACCCTTTCAGAATAATCATGATCTTTGAAAAATGTTGAACCATAGCAGAAGCAGAAATATACTAAATGTACATTAGCAGAAATATCCTCTTAAAAGGAAAAAAAAAAAGCAGGAAAAAAATGAAGTAATTATAGGTATTTAATTAAATTCTTAGCTCTTAAGCTACCATAGCAGTGAGTTAGACACAGATGTGTTCCATAAATGCTTCTCAGCTTACATCTGTGGCCAGGAAGTACAGTGGCAGGAGCCAATAGTTGGGTTTTTTAAAATAAAAATTTTTGTACAGATATTAAAAAAAGAGAATGCTAGTCAGAGTTAATCTGAGATGTATTTAGATTCCTAAGATGTCTGCTTTATATCAGAGATAGACTTACCCTGCTGTGAATGCCTATAGGTAATACCTTTAGAAATAGGGATTCATTTAGTTTCCTTACATTAAAAAAATCTTTTGGATAACATTTCAAAAAGCCAAGTGGAATATATGCCAAATTTTATTTTTTATAATATTCCTTTTTGTTTGTTTTTTTAATTTTAGATTGAGAGTAAGTGAGCGAGAGCACATGCAGGGTGGAGAGGGGCAAAGGGAGAGGGAAAGAGAGAATCCCAAGCAGGTTCCACACATAGGACCCGACACAGGACTGAATCCCATGACCCTGAGATCATGACTGGAGCTGAAATCAAGATGCTTAACCAGCTGAGCCACTAGGCACCCCTATAAGTCAAAAGTAAAACATTTAAGATATATTCAGAAAACTCACTATTTAGGGGAATCTTCTAAAGTTGTTAACTAAATTTGTTTTTTAGTTCAACCTTTTGGAATATGTTCAGAATTCAAGCCTCATGTTGGATGTAGAGATTACAAAAAGAAAATAAAAGCTGGGATCCCTGGGTGGCACAGCGGTTTGGCGCCTGCCTTTGGCCCAGGGCACGATCCTGGAGACCCAGGATCGAATCCCATATCAGGCTCCCAGTGCATGGAGCCTGCTTCTCCCTCTGCCTGTGTCTCTGCCTCTCTCTCTCTCCGTGACTATCATAAGTAAATAAATAAAAATAAAAAAAAAAAAAAAGTAAAAAAAAAAAAAAAGAAAAGCTATTTCATTGATTTAGATTCTGATCTTTAAAATATACCACTAATCAAGTAGCCATATATGTTGATGATTTTGCAAGGGTAAGGACTTGTAGTCATCTAGCTATTGTGTGTGTGTGTGTGTGTGTGTGTACACACAAATATTATATATATATAAAATCATAGGTGTCCTCAACACCCTTCTTTTTACAGATAAGACTAAGAGTCAGTGAGAGGAAGTAGCTCTCTAGTTGCAGAGCTAAAACAAGTCATACAGCCAGAATTTGAATCTTGTCAGGGGGGATCCCTGGGTGGCGCAGCGGTTTGGTGCCTGCCTTTGGCCCAGGGCGCGATCCTGGAGACCCGGGATCGAATCCCACGTCAGGCTCCCGGTGCATGGAGCCTGCTTCTCCCTCTGCCTGTGTCTCTGCCTCTCTCTCTCTCTCTGTAACTATCATAAATAAATAAAAATTAAAAAAAAATATATTTGAATCTTGTCAGGGTAACTTCGAAAACTATTCTCTATACCTTTCTGTGTTGCCTGAGTTACTTAAATTACATATATATCCATACTCCACCTCTCTTTCCTACCTACAAAAAATAGTTTACTATTCTTTTGCAAATCTCTTTTATAGTCTTAAGATATTCTGGTTTTGATGAGGAATATTTCATACAGTTTTTGAAACTAAGTCAAGTCCAATTTATTTATCAGTTGTTTTTCATTAAAATATATACAGTTTTATTTATCTGAATCCAAAATCTTTTTAATGCATTCAGATTTTTAAGAAGGGAGGAAAATAAGTAAGTAAGTAAGGGAGGAAAGACAGGACAATAGCCTATCTCCATAATCTGTTTTCACATTAAGTTTTATATACAGTCTTTTTATTTTGATAATTTCAGATAGATCAGTTATAAACACAGCTGCTTTTACATTTTTATAATCACAATTTCAGGACTATGTGAATATGACTTTTTGTAAATTGTTTCTTTTTCACTTGTCAAAGCATTTTTATGGAGAAGATCTATACTGTTTGAAAATAGCACTAGACTTTAGACTATTTTTAAGGATGGTAGGACATACCGCTTATCTTAGCTATGTGGTCGTAACCACTTAAACAACTCTTCAAAATTATTTCAGATTCATTAAATTTTATATGATCCTAGCAAATAACAGATAGATTCTTCCGTAGTCACTTTAATTTTATCTCATGAACTCATATTTGAGGATTTTTCAGCTCTACAAATTATTCTTAGCTGACAAGCAGAGGATAGAACTCCACCAAAAACACTGTTAATATTTATATTAGCATTCTTCACTATTTTCTCCATAATTGATTGTTTTAGCTAATCATTTGAAGCATTTTGCTTATGGCAACTGCATTAAAAAATGCTGCAAATTTGGGCGCCTGGGTGGCTCAGCAGTTTGGTGCCTGCCTTTGGCCCAGGGCGTGATCCTGGGGTCTCAGGATCGAGTACCATGTCGGGCTCCCTGCATGGAGTCTGCTTCTCCCTCTGCCTATGTCTCTGCCCCTCACTGTGTCTCTCATGAATAAATAAATAAAATCTTTAAAAAAAATGCTGCAAATAAACACTAGCTAGTTAAAATTTATCTTTTAAAATGTGCTTAATTTATTTCCCCTTCTGTTTGCTGTCTGATTTATCTATATTCCTATATCTTATTTGGAATAAGGCCGTATTTTCATGAGAGATTTCTTTTAAACTGTGTTTGTGTAGATAACAGTGAAACCTTGAAAATTGAAACAGAGGGAAAAGTTCTATATTCTCATCTCCATAATTGCCTTCAGTTTATTTTCCAGAATAATTTTAACCATCCCATCTAATAGGATTTTTTGTCCTATAATTTCATTAGTCTTCCTATATCAAGGAAATATATTGTAGATTTGAATATGAAATAAATTGTGGTCGACTTCAGTAGTTTTAAGCACTATTTCTTTAGTAAGTATCTATTACTATGGGGTACTTAACTTACTATGTTACTTACCATAACATATTCAAAAGAACATCGGAGGGACACTGATGTTAATTACACCTGTATAGAAACCTGAGCTATGCCACTTACTACTAGCGTTGTCACCCTGCCAACTTAAGTCTCAGTCTATAAATTTCTTTACTTATAAAAATTAGGGTTGTGGTACCTATTATGTAGGCTACCTATAAGGATTAACAAGGTCATGTGCATAAAGTTCTAAGCACAAACATTAATTTTCCTTTCTTAGGTGGTAGGGAGGAAACAGAAAGGAATGTGAAATTCTGTTTACCTGAAAGAGTTTACAGTCTAATTTAAAAGGCTTATGATCAGTTGCAAGGTAGAATTAATTGCTATAAAAGAAGTGTAAACATGATGTGTATATACGGGTTCAGGTTAAAAAAAAGTATAGCTTAACAGTATTTTTAAGAGTCAGATGAAATGGCTGGAAGAAGACTCACCGAGCCATCTTTTATCAGCACAGTAGGAAAATGTAATTTGCTTTGAGATAAAATGACTTTTAAATGTGGTTATTAGGTCAAGTTCTTTTCAGTTCAGTAGCTCTGTGATGCCAGCCAAAGTAAGTTCATCCCAACTTGATTTATAGGCCTGATTTTAATGTGTTTTTTGTAAAAAGCAGCTATTCCTCCCCAACTACCACTACTACAGAATTCACAGAAACATAGATACTTACTGTAATAATAGGTGTCAGATGAAAAGTGAGAGGTGCTTTATCTTTTGAACCCACCAAAATTGAAATACAACCAATATAACAACCTTTAATCAGTAAGTTCAAGTAAGTCGAGTCTATATTGGAGGTTCTATCAGAATCAAGTGATAGGCTTTAAAAACTTATCCCAATGCAATGAATCTGAGTATCATTTGATAGAACTTTAGTATCTATATAATTATTTTTAAAGATTTTATTCATTTATTTATTTTAGAGAGAGTGCAAGCAGGAGGAGGAACAGAGAGAGGGACAAGCAGATTCCCCGCTTAGCACCCAGAGATCTGACCTGAGCTGAAATCAAGATTCAGACGCTCACACAGACTGAGCCACCCAGGTGCCCCCACGTATTTCTATTTAATCTTAAAAGCTCCGCAAGCAATCCTGGTATGAAACCAGGATTGATAAACACTTCAGAATTTATTTCATTGTCATTGAAGGTTTTTGTTTTTGTTTTTTTGATAAAAAGGGGAGTTGTTGGTTTGAGTTGGAGAGGGCAGGAAGTGAGGTGGAAGAGTGTTTATGCCATCTATTAAAAGTTCTTTGTGATATACCGTAAAGTAGAAATTTTCCTTGTGGAAAACCTGATTAAAGACCAGTAAGGTTTATGATGAGCAAGCTTTTACCTCATTGCTCCATCTTATTAACCTTTCCTGAATAGAGTCAAATGAGAAACTTGATTTGGGGATGTGGGTTTATTTATTTAGCACAGAAGGAAAGGTAAGGGAGAAAAAGTCAGAAAAATCTTAACAGAAGAGCACATTTTATTGTTCTCTCCACATGATAAATTTTGCAAATTAAAAAAAAAAAAAAGTTATTTGGGACACTTGGCTGGCTCAGTCCAAATAGCATAGACTCTTGATCTCAGGGTCGAGAGTTTGAGCCTCACGTTGGGTGTAGAGAGTACTCAAATAAATTAAACTTTTTTTTAATTTAAAAATTAAAAGTTACAGTTAATCTACATTAGGTAGAAAATTGGAGAACTCAAAGAAAATAAGGCAGGGCGCCTGGGTGACTCAGTGGTTGAGCGTCTGCCTTTGGCTCAGGTCGTGATCTGTGATCCCGGGGTCTGGGATTGAGTCCAGCATCAGGCTCCCCATAGGGAGCCTGCTTCTCTCTCTGTCTGTCTCATGAATAAATGTGGTTATATTTGTGTTCCTTTTGTTTCTTTGTTGCTGAGTTGTAGGATAGCAGTCTACAGAAATGGTTAAGAGTTTGTGTCAGATCATCTATATCAGTAACCTTTTTGAGTTATTTTCCCAACATTTTATGATTAAGACTTCCAAATATCTAGAAAAGTTGAAACGATTGTAAGGAGCACCTATACACCTTCTGCCTAGATTCAACAATTGTTAACATTATACCGTACCATACTTGCTTTATCTCTCTTTATGTGTGTGTGAATATATATGCTACTCTTTTTTTTTTTTCACTGAACCTTTTGATAGCAAACTGCAGACATTTTGGCATATTTTGGCATGCCACTCTTAAAAATGTGGACATTTCGAGGCGTCAGGCTGGCTTGGTTGGTAAAGCATGCAACTCCTGATCTTGGGGTCATGAGTTTAAGTCCCACATTGGGCGTAGAGCTTCCTTGGGAAAAAAAAAAATGAGAACATCTTTCTACATAACCATAATATAATACTGTTATCATGCCAGTGAAAATTAAGAGTATCATCTAGTACCAAGTACAGATTTTCCCAGTTGTCTCTAGAATGACTGTGATAGTAGTTATTTTGAACGATGGTCTGGTCAGCCTGTTATCTAGCATATTAATGAAGTTTGTAATCAGGTCATTTTTTCTTCCCCTTGCCATTGAAAAAGAAGAGTCTGAGCCAGCTTTGCATATGATGTCCTACATCCTGGATCGTAGGATTTGTTTTGTGTCCTTTAATACCATCCTCTGCTCCCTATTTTCCTATAAATTGGGAATTTGCTTTATTAGATTTAAATTAAACATTTTTGGCAAGAACATAGGACATGGTTCTGCACTCCCTAATGAATCACATCAGGAGGCACACAATGTAAGGTTGTCTTGCTTTTAGACTGTCAGCTTAACTGTGATCAGCTTCGATGTTAGAGCTTGTTCTGCTAACAATATTAAGTAGCTGCTGTTGTAGAAACCTCTAAGTTTTCCAAAATTTAACAAAATATAAAAAGATTAGGTAGTTTCCTGTTCATGTCTTATTATCATGTTTTAAATAATTTGATCTAAAAATATTTTTATTAAGATATGTAAGAACAAAAAGTAAATAAAATTTTTACCCACAAAAGCATTAAAATTTCCCAAAAATCCAGTTTAAATTTATATAATTCTCCACTTTGTATCTCTTTTCCTTACCTATCATTTAGTGGCAGGGATGAAGAAACTAATGTTCTAATGGCCTGCTTTTCTGTCCTTTCCTATTGCTTTAAACACTAATTTCCTTTTGTGCTAAATCATTCTAGACAATTACTGTTTTTTGTTTTTTGTTTTTTCTGTTAAGCAAGTCAGTTTTAGGAAATGCTTGTGTTGCTGTTGAATTCTAATAGTGGAGTAAATTTCAGAGGAAGCTTCAAATGCCAGTGTGAAATAAGATGTAAACTAGTTAATGGTAATTTGCTAAAATTAACTTGATATTTCAAGTGGAAACTTTTATTGACACAAGTAAGACTTGATACTTATTTAATGAAATGTTCTCATGCTTAGACTATATTACTCGTGATAGAGAAATGAGTGTTTTGCTGTGCTATGTTATGAAATACATGTGATATCCTAGTTTGTCTACTGACACTGGGGTCTTGAATCTCAAAAAAAGGCCTCCGAGGAAGCAGAGGAAAGTGGATCACAGGGAAAATTGGTGGAAGCTCTCAGGCAAATGAGAATTAATCATAGGGGAAACTACCGACAACTTCTGGAGGAGATGCTGACTAGTTACAGGCTAGCTAAAGTAGAGGGAGAAGAAAGCCCTGCTGAACCAGCTGCCACAGCTACTTCTTCGAACAGTGATGCTGGAAACCCAGTGACAATGCAGGAAAGCCATACTGAATCAAAAAGTGATCTTGCTGAATTAGACAGCTATAATGAAGATGCAGGGACAAAGATGAGTGGTAAACAAATATGACTTGACTTTGTGGTAATATTTTTGTGATCTTTGATTTGATGGTTTTTACTTAGGAAGTATAATGTATGCATTTATATAACCGTTTTTGTTATTTGAATCTTGGTAAACTAGTTTTATTACCTTCAGATAGCCTTGTTTTTTTAAGAAGGCCTTTGCATACACCTTTATCAGATAGTTTAAAATTGACTATTTATAGTACTTTGAATTTAATAAAATTCTATGTCATTTCATATTGTATGCCAGAAATGAGGCTACTAGTTATTCGAATCAGTAGTTAACTTCATATTAGATAAGATTAGAGATTACTGATAAGCAAGATGACATTATATTGTGGAAAAACTTGTAAATGTAGAATTCTGCTTCATATTATTTTACATATTAGTACACTCATAGTCAGCTTTGTAATAAATTTGTGTTTTCTTTAGTAACTTTAGTTCTTCAACGAATGGCAGATGCTGGCCTGTAATTTTTTTTTTCTTTCCAAGGATGATAATTTGTGTGTTCTTTGACTTGTTTATACTTTACATCTCTGTAGTTTTATTTTTAGAAGTTCTGAGTTGTTGGATGTGTGGTTATTTTCCTTTCTCTGTATTCTTTATTGAAACCTAATTTTTGAAAAACCTATGTATTATTGATACAGCTTTGGTTTGTACATTCTGTATAGCCTAACTACATACATCAAAATGTATGTCAACCACGTGTTTAGAATGAAATTATAAGTGTTCAAGTCCAAATAAAGCATGTGATGTGGAATAATCTATGCATGTTGTACTTATTTTGAAATTAAAAAAAATTTAAACAACCAGGTTTGGTATATTGGAAGAATACCCATTAGAAATTCATTTATATTGATAGAAAATGTAGAAAACTTTTGACTTGGCTTTTGTCATTAACAAAAGAAAACATTTTGAGAAGTCTTGCTTTCTCAAATCCATTGTTTCTTATCCCCTTTTTGTAATACAAAATATTCATCTGTGGCCAGTATAGACACACATAGTCATGTCAGAGACTTTCCATGATGAGCACATTAAAGATTGCAAGACCCGTCATCTTTGCTATAACTATTCATCAGATATTAAGCAATGCAAGAATTACAGGATATTCTAAATAGTGGTAGATATGAATTTTGTTTTCATTAAAATAGGTTTTTAAGATACAAGTAGCTAGTAGTCACATGGGAAAATATTTCTTACAACAAATATTTTGTGAATGTAGAACATTAACTTTTCTTCTTCATGTTTATGTTTATCACATATCTAAAGTTACTTACGGTGCCCTAAGTTGAAACTTTGGATCTTCGGATGTAGCTGATGTTTTGATCTATTTTTCCAATGCCAGAATATTTTTAAGTGGTTTGAGAAAGAGGAAGGCATTTGGTGGAGAGGGGAGAAAAAAACCAGTTATCTATCTGTATTAGATAGATCCATGTGTATACACACAGTATACACCACACACACCTCTCTGTAAAAGTGCCTTTTCAAACAAAGAAAGGAAGGTAATTTGTTCATCTAATTTTGTTTTCTTTTGAAATTCAATCCAACCTGGAAGTGGTGTAGGTAAATAATAATAATATTCTTCCTTTTCTCTTCCTGTAGGGTGCTGGAGATCTAGAAGACCCATGGTAGCCTTATAAACCTTCTAAAATGCTTTTGATTCTGAAAATTGGGGGAAAAAACTTTTAATCACAGTTTTCTTCAATACAAGGGAAAAATATTCTTGTGGATTCCCAACGTTTTATGATATGAGCAGAAAATCATTAGCATTTCCCATCATTTGTTCATATTTGTGTTTTCTGATAATTGCCACTTGTAGCATTGCCTGTACTACAGTATTTTTTGCCAACCTCAGGCATACTGGTTACATCTGTATTGAACTTTGGGCCGTAGGAACCAACGGAGTTATTTCACCACAAATAACAAACTCTGCCTGAGGTGCATGGGAATATAGTTAGCTGTACTCTGAAGATACATTACGTTTTTGTTTTGTTTTGTTTTTGTTTTTGTTTTTTCTGTTTTTTTAGACAAGACACACAACATATAAGCATGTAAGAGTAAAGAATTGTATGGGATGTTCCTTTCTCAGTTCACCAAGTTGGAAGCCTTTTGCAGCTCTGTGGCTTGAAATTTCCTTTGAGCAATTTACTATAGGATATATATTTATTATTAATTGTTATTTAATTTTTTTCTAATTTTACCTGTATTACCGAACTGGGTTTTCCAATAATGTCCAAATTGTAACGTTGCCTGCTTTTCAAGATAAAGTGTATTTGGCAATAATATTATAAACCCTTACAAATTTTATGCATGTATCTACTACATCCTTCAACTCTCACTAGAAAATCTTTTGAAACCAAATGGATTAATTTATGGCTATTTATAATTTGCTTTGACATCTCACTGCTGCAAATTTTTTTAAATGATGAGATTTGCCTTTATAATGTAAATTGTGATTTTTTGTTTTACATGTGGGTTTCTATAGTTTTAATTTTTCAGCTTTTAAGATAAAGTTTTGTGTGTAATTTGGTATAATTTTTAATTGTTTACGTTCTTTTAAAAGCTCAGAATATCACATTGAAATGACTATAAATACATTTAAAATTATCTATTTTAGATCTAAGGAAATATTACAGAGATATTTTCATGGGTTCAGTAACCTTTCATTTTATAACATTGGGCACGGTACAGAGTGGCTGTCACATAAGGTACTTGAAGATTATTATTTTAATTCTATTTTTACAATAACCTTGAATTCTCTTGAGTTTTGCATGTAGTAAATCCAATTAATGCCGAACATGAAGAGTAAAATATTTATCGAAAAGAAGCTATTGGGGTAGGGGAAGCAATGAATGTATCCATTTGTACATGGTTTACATGTTGTGGATGCTTTGTAAACATTTTCCTATATGTTTAAATTGTGTTTCAGCAGGATGTAATTGCCCTTGTGTGTAGTTAAAATGAGTCATCACCTGGTCCTGTGTGAAATGGAATTCATGATATTTTCTGTAACATTTTCCTGAAGCTGTTTCTGGAGAGCCACACGTTTGAATACAGACAGCTTTCCTGATCATTTGATTTATTGTGCACCTGATTTTTTGGTCTAAAAGGAATTATTGCCACAATATATTTTATTTATTCTTTAGATTTTAGCCTTGTAAGTTAAAGTGCTTTACATGATGATGTTTAAAAGCTATCTGTCCCTTTACTGGGTTTGGGGGGTTGTAAAAAGATAGGGAATGAAGAATGCAAAATGGTTTATTGTTCAAACTGTCCACTCTGATCCAACCCTGTACTGATAGTACCTTTCCAGTATGGTATTGTGATGTTTCATACAATGCAGTGAACATAACCAACTTGTTACCTAAATAAAGAATTGATAAAAACAGTGTGACATATTACTATTTGGTATGATTTTTAAAAGTCCAGTTTTGAATGTTACTTTTAAACATTTTACATCATTGGAATATTTTATGTGAAACTTTTCATACAGAACATGTAGAGGAATTAACCAAACTGTGTAGGACGTTGCTAATTTAACCGCTTCTTTGCTCTGAAACTACTCTTTATGCCATTTCCGAAAAATCTTTTTCAGGTGGTGGTTAGTGGCCCTTGAAATACAAATAATGTGTGAATTAGCAAAAGAAAAACCTGAACTAGTCTTGACTAATCTGAATTTTATAGCCCAGCTCTTTTCAAAAAATTTTAGTCTTAAGACCTACTTATGTTCTTTCCATTTATATTTCTAAAGATTAAAGATCGCCAAGAACCTTGCTTTTATGGGTTTTGTTATTTTATATCGCATTAGAAATGAAAGCCAAGAAATTTTACATACTATTTTAATTCATTAAAAAATGAAACCATTGTCTATTAACATAAATAGCATTGTTTTATGAAAAATAATTATTTTCCGAATTTAAATTTAGTGTGACAGGTAGCACTCATTTTTGTTTTTGTAAACCCTCATGTTGGACTGAATTTTTATACCCTTGCATTCATTTTGTTGCAATGTGGCCTTTTGTTGGAAGTATATAAAGAATTCTGGCCTCACAGAAATACATTATTTGGTAATGGGGATTTTAATAGCTTCGGGTTATTGTGGATATTCTATTTGATACATGATTAAAACTTTCGATCTGGTAGTTTCTGGAAGGTTAGGTGCAATGTGAAATTCAAAACTTTATCAGTCAACTTGTACTCTCTTACATTAAAACGCATTTGATCTATCTTGTTGGAGTTTTGAATGGATGCCCTATTTTGGTATGATTTGGTAACATCATGCATTGTATCTTTGGAAAAATACTGGTTCATTGAATTATGCGGTTCTTTAGAATATTGACACATTATTATGCAGTGTTTAAAATTTTTTGTTAATATATCCGATCTCATCAGAAAAAAATCTTTTTGAGTATTGGGACGCTGTCAAGCTCACGGCAATGGATACAGATTTTTCGAAATTCTAATTTTCATTTGAAAGGTGAGATTTTGTCACTGGCAACAAATATTGTCAGTTGTTTTCTTTGAGTGACAGGCTTACTTCATTTATTTCCAAGAAAATGTCTGCTGAATAACTGTAGTCTGTCAATCATTCTTTTGAGTAGAAGTGGTCTCCATGAAAGTGGCTAGTTGAGCACAGCTTGCTAGCACAAGCGACAGCCATCCCACTTCTGCATGCCGTAGAAACAGTACTGCCCGTGTCGTCATCTAGGATATTAAAAACGTGTATTCAAGGACAGGTGTAATAAAAACTTTTACTGCTTAATCAGGGACACTGTTCACTGAAACTGGCTTTTCTCCCCTTTTCTCTGAGCGTGGCATGAAGTTACAGGAGCAGCTAATTAGTTTGTCTTGATTCACAACCAGGTACCTGCAGTTTTACCACTTATTTCTTTTGCACGTGTAAGTGTCAGTATGTCGAAAAGAATAATTATTAGGAAATAGTTAATAGTTCTGACTTAATAGACCTCCTTGCAAGGCTCCCTGGCACGCTGCGACTTTCACAATTGTTGCCCTGTCCACTGGGGCGGTGGCATCATGTGTTCATTTATTCCAAACATCACAGTGTTCACAGTAAGTGAACCTTAACGACGTGTTAATCTCACATAAAAATTACTTTGGGGGGGCTCCGAGGAGATGGTGACTGTGGCCACTGTGCTACTTAACAAGATAAGGTGGAATCTTTAATTTGGTATTTTGGCAGCAAACTCCTCTGATAGGTTTCAACTTGGGAAATTCCTATTTTGAGGTCATACTTAAGAGGAGAGTTTGGTTCTCCTATTGCATGTATTCAGATCACTTTAGGCTTTCAGAATGTCTTCAATGACTCTAGATTTGTGTCATTTCCAATAAAATCGTTTTGCCACAATTGAGATGTCACATTGCGTTGGCCAGATAAAGATAGGACTTTCTTTTTTTAATGACCATTAAACATATCAGGCTTTTATGCTGAGGTTTTTCTGTTAGATTTTTCAATTTGCTGAACATCCGAGATTTGAGTAACGTTGCCATGGAGGTGTTTTTAAAAAAATAAACTCATGATTTCTGTCCCATGTTTCTTGCCCAATTAGAAGGCTTGGTAATTAAAACACTTACTACTTGAGCTTTTTGTTTTAAATGTGTTAAAAGCAACTGCAGCTCTGAATTCTCCTTAAGTCCTTACATCAATTTTGTTTTCAGATGTGGGGGATCCATTTGGGTTTTGATATCTTTACATAGTGCTTGGCAGGCTCTCCGGTCACCTACTAGACACTTGGTCTTCATAAGAAACTAGCAAATTTTATTTATTTATTTATTTTGAAACTAGCAAAATTTAAAACTAAGATGAGGTTTGCGTATAATGGATCAATCTTATGTGAAAAGAGATGGTGCCACCATGCTCTCTGAGGTCTCCTCCCCATCCCCCACCTCGTCAGGCTTCAAAATATCTTAATGACCAGTGAAATGGTATCAGCTGGGGAGAGGTGGTTCTATATTGTTAGCCCAACATTTTGAGCCAGAAATTAGAAATTTGGTTTATATTCCAAACTAAACTACCTGAAATACTTGATGGAATGAGACCATGCGTAAATAAGTATTTTGATGTTATGAACAGCATTTTTGTTTTCAGACAACAAATTGGTCATCAGAAAACAAATGTGTATGCTTTCTGGATGTGGGAAAGTAGGCAATCAAACCAGAGTTGCTGGAGTTAAACTGGGTTTTTATTCAGCTTCAGTCACAGAAATTAACCGGAACTTGTCTATTGAATTTTCTTTTGCTAGCCAAATCATACTTTCTTGTCTTGAATTTATTTTTTCATTTTTCAGTGACTTCTCAAATTCACAATTTCTCTTTAAATTTGCCTTGATTTGTGTTCTGAAGATAATCTGATTTAACTAATAAAGGGAAGCATTTGATAAAAGATTTTAGAATACATTTTGTTTTGGGTGGCTGACTAGTAAAGAATCGTATACTGTGATTTTTTTCACGTTAACACAATGCACAATGCAGACAATCCATTATAGTTGTAAAATAGCCAAATACTAATGTAATTATCATTACGAAGAGAATTTAAGTTATTTCAGAGAAATTTGCAGAGTTAATTGCTCTTGTAAATTGATTCTTAGTGGGCATTATAATGATTTGATTTGCGTTGTTTTCTATGTTCCATTGCTTTAAGATTTTTCTATTCAATTTTGGGGGAGTTTTTCTGTAAGCTTTAATGAAAGTGCTAAGCAAGTGTTTATTTTTTGCCCATTGTTTTGGTTTATATATGTTAACCTTGTGGTCTAGAAGTAAACCAGTGTAGCTACTGCTACAGTTTCTTTTCAGGCTGCGACTGCATTACTTCTGGTTCTCTCTTCTTGCTGGTTTTCCTGGCTGTGTTCTCTTCTCCTCCACCCCTTGTCTTGTTTTAGTTTAATTCTACCTGACACACACTTCTGTTAAATACATCATTTCCTGTTCAAACTTAAGTGGTAGCTGTGCTCTTCTAGTTGAGGAATGAGGGGTACACGATCTCGGTATTATGAGGTTCTCCACCTCATATTCACAACTCTGGTGGAGCAAAACCCCATACCTTTCAAATATGGGTGGAATCAAAGTGTTGGGATTTTTCTTCCCCCTTGACTAATAAACCTAGCCTATAATGGCAAGAATGATTTCTTGAGTAATTAAATCTGTACAACAAACGCATTTTTACATTTCTCATTTTCTTTCTCATCTAATATTTTACATACTATCTCATATCTACCTCTAATGAAAATACTTGGGCATGTATTTGAAGTGAAGAGGACCAGTACAATCCAAGAATTATTCTAATAAAAGGGTCTGATAACCTTCTTGCACTCTTCTGGGTCATTTTATTTTCATTTGTGCATCTACTATGAGAAGGAGTTTCTGTTTCCTTAAATCTTGAAAACGAGGTGCAATTTATTTTTTCAAAACTCCACAGTGACATGATTCAAGAGGATTGTGGAGTTTATTTTCATAGATTTTGCCTAAGCGTAAGCATCTTCTAAGTCAATGGATATAGTATAAAGTTTATTTTAAATACTCATATATATTTATTTTTATTTTTTTATTGTTTTTTTTTTAAATACTCATTTAATAATTGGTATTGAAATTAGTCTTAGGTAGGACTGGCGATCATTACAGAACTTTGATGCTGTTGGAGTGCACTCCCACATTGAGAGTAACTGGATTTTATTCTGGAATTGCAGGTTCTTTAGGAACTGAAAAACATTTTATGAAGAGTTCGCATTTTAAAATTATATATGACCCCAAAATAAACTAATAGTCTTAAGAATTTTCATGTAGTCCAAATTCACTAAAGTGTTATAATTACAAGGGTACCATTTTTTCAACCTCCAGAGCAGTTCTGCTTTTTTCTGTGTTACTTGAGATTCCATCTAAGATTTGATTTAAGGCTTAATGATTTTGAAAAGTTTAAAGACTGGGATCCCTGGGTGGCGCAGCGGTTTGGCGCCTGCCTTTGGCCCAGGGCGCGATCCTGAAGACCGAGGATCGAATCCCACGTCGGCCCACATCGGGCTCCCGGTGCATGGAGCCTGCTTCTCCCTCTGCCTGTGTCTCTGCCTCTCTCTCTCTCTCTCTCTCTCTCTCTCTCTCTCTCTGACTATCATAAATAATTAAAAATTTATAAAAAAAAATTTTTTTAAAGACCACTAGCTTCAGAGTATATATACGACTTGGTGAATGAAACTAAACAGCACATACCTTTACAAGGCAGGAAACTCAGAAGAGTGTTGGTTGCACTATGAATGATGTTTACAGGTTTTGGCTTGTTACCCCCAAGTATTAAGATTCACCTATTTAGAAGGTGGGAAAGGGGAATGGAGTTGCACCAAGGATCAGGATCACCCACCACCAGGAGTCAGCCACCTCATTACCCCTTCCCCCACATGTCCACCCACCATGTTTGGTCAGTTTTGATTTTGGTGGGGGGTTGGGGGGTGGTATTATGGGAAGGAAAGGGTGTTATTCTCAGGCCTCAGGTTTGAATTTATCTGCTCATGTTATTACCTCTACATCCCCTCTTCTATAAAACAAGCTAATGGTTAAACAAAAAATAAACTGGTATAATCCTTCTTATGACTGCACCACAATGTATCCCTTTCCCCACTGAGGGATATTTAGATGATATGCAACTTAAAAAAACTGATGGCGGTGGGCACCCTGGCATGCGTCCTTTGAGTACATGTACCAGTGCTTTGCCTAGAAATAAAATTACTATGTTATTAGGTATGCATACCTTCAAGATAATGTTGCAAATGCATTATACTAAAGGTTTATTAGTCTACACTTCCATGAGAAATGTACAAAAATTCCTATTTCTCTGTCCATTTTCCATAATTTAATGCTGATACTGTTGGATTTTACACTTGTTGGTTAGGTGAACATGAAATAGTATGTCTTAATTTGCATATTTGGTTACCTATGAGGCAAACCTCATTTTCTCTCTGTATGACTATTTGAATTTCCTCTGAAATGATTGCTTATATCCTTTGCTCATTTTTCTTTTTGGTTTGACACTTTTTCATTTATCTGTAGTTTTTTTCTAAATAGTCTTGATGCTAATCCTTTGTTTATATGTGTTGCAAAACCTAGCCTTTTTTTATGCTTTGTATATGGGGTCTTTTGTTATTCATAAATCAGTCTTCTACAGTTTGTACTATTGTCTTTCTTGTTCAAGGAATCCTTGCCATCTCAAGTTCATATATTCTCTCTCTTAAAGTATTCATCCTGGGCAGCCCAGTGGCTCAGCGGTTTGGCGCTGCCTTCGGCCCAGGGCGTGATCCTGAAGACCTGGGATTGAGTCCCACGTCGGGCTCCCAGCATGGATCCTGCTTCTCCCTCTGCCTGTCTCTCTATCTTTCATTCTCTCTCTCTCTCTCTCTCTCTCTCTCTCTCTCTCTCATAAATAAATATTAAAAAAAAAAAAAGTATTCATCCTTCCTCCCAAGCACATATATTTAGGATTTTAATCCATCTTGAGTTTACTGGTTTTTACGGTATAGAGGCAGAGATCCAATTTTTTGCATTCCGCTAGCTAATTGTGCCAGCGCAATGCCAGCCCTGTCACATACCAATTTCTTACATGTGATCCATTTCTCATTTCTCCATCCTCTTCTATTGCCTTTTGTCTAATCCTGTAAAATATCCCACCATTTTAATTAACTGTGGCCTTGTAAATGCTAATACCTGACAGGTAATCATCTAATACCTTCATCTTTCATAACCTTTGTTCCTTTTAATAAAAATGCAATTAATAAGCCCCACTCTCTGCTTCTTAGCAGCCTGCATTCATTTTGGCAGCTTGTATTGAAAATTCTTCACCCTACCTATGAAAATTACTTTGTTTCTGTTGCACATTTACATGTGAAGCTAGTGTGCGGTGCCTTGATTGCTCTAAACCCCCTGCCTTCCCCTGTAAGTCTGGCTGAACCGGTAACAGAGCCCTGCCTGCTAATGTTGGATTCCAAGGCAAATGAAAAAGTCTGTGATAGTGATTCTATCTTTATTTAAAATCTGATATAGTTCCTCATGGTTTTCCCATTAGTTTCTTTTAAATCTTGCATTGTATATTTTTCTAGGTTACTGAATTTTTTGGCCCTAAGGCAATTGTATCATTCATGGCACCTTATGCTCCCCTGATGACTGAATTTCTGGGCCTTTGAAGTGACTGTCTTGAGACCATGTTCCTGATTTGAGGCAGATGTTGGCAAGGAGGAATAACTTAGCCTACTAGTTAGTACCCATTAGCACAAAACAGTTTTTCCTTGGGTGGTTACTGAAAACGCTGGAGAAGCTGGGCTGAGGATCCTCTGCTCCAGCAGCAGCTAGGTGCTATTGGCTTTTCTTCCTTAGGCAGTCAGCCCTCTTAATACTCTAAAAACATAATGTTGAGAGAATCAGCAAGTTCTGCAAGGATGTCATTTAACAGCTTTGATCTCCAAAATATATTCCAAAATGTACTTTTTCATATTTTAATTTCTTTGCAATTGAGAAGCATCTTAGGTCAGTGGCATCTACAATTTCATTGGCTAGGCACAGCTGCACCTGCTTGGTAATAGTGATTCATATTTCAGTTCCATGATTGAGCTTTGCATATGGTTGGGGCTACATGTGTTAAGTCTAATGCCGTTTAAAATGTCTTTAAAATGATTACATACGATTTAACATAGAAGCAAAGTTATAGTGTAAGCAAAACAGAAATGACAGGACTTGTAAAGTCGGTCTTAAAAACCTGTTACAGGGCACCTGGCTGGCTCAGTCAGTGGAGCATATGACTCTTGACCTTAAGGTCCTGAGTTTAACCCCACATTGGGGTAGAGCCTACTTCAAAAACAAAACCAATCGTATTGTAATAAGTATAAAATAATCATAAGTGATATTAAAGCATCATTTTATAGTTTCATTTTTTTCTTAAGTATACATTAAAAGTGGTACCAAAAATAATGGAATCTTAAGAGTTGAGGGATGAGGGAACATGTTATATAATTTATAGGTAAATAATTATAAAACATGCATGGGAATGATAACATTAATTTAGGGCAGTTTATTCAGAAACACTGCAAAGTGTGAGATATTTATTTCCACCCCCCAACCCTCAAAAACCAAAAATGTTAACATGGGTTAAATCTGGGTGATAGGTAAGGGTATCTTATATTCTTTTCTGTAATTTTCTATATGTTTTAATTTTTTATAAAGTTTTGAATTAAAAAATAAAATACATTGGGAAGGGATACCAATTTATAATCCTAACATACAAAATGTCTGTATCTTTTGCTTTCTCTCAAGTGTTGTACATTACCAATCTGGTAGGTAAAATATTGTAATTTATGATTTTTTTTATTTAATTCTCAAATTATTTGATTCCTAATGACATTGAACAGTTTTTCTCCTATTTTGGCTAGTTTTTTAATCATCTTTTATTAAAGCCTGTTTGATATGTTGCTTATTATCTGCTAATACAGTTATCATTTATTGATTTGTGAGAGCTCTTTATATATTCAGGAAATCAACTATTCTTTCAAATATGCCATGACTTATTATTTTATTATTTGTCTTTTTAAATAAGGATATTGGGGATAGGACTAAGAACAAAGCACATCTAACAATATGGAAATGACCTAATTCCTGAAAAACTACAAACTCAATAACATGGGTTTATTTTTCCCCCCAAAAAAATCGTATGCCATGATACTTTGTGTTTTTTCTTACACAGTAATATTGTTTTGGTGCCAGTTTTTTACAGTAAGAATAAAGTCTTTCTGCTATGATTGGAGAGGCACAGGTGAGAGCTAAAATGCTCTGAAGAGTATTAGATAGCTCTCTTTGGTCAAAAATACTAAATAATGCTTTTATCCTCCATACGCCATTTGAAATATATAGTGGGATTTATTTTTTATTTTACTTTTTTGAAGAAGTAAAATTTACATACAGTAAACTGCAAAGACCTTAGATGTTTAATTTGATGAGTTTTGAGAAGTGTTGGCTTGGTTATTTATATTCAATAGCATTAGAATTTGGGACACCTGGCTGGCTCAGTCAGAAGAGCATGTGGCTCTTGATCTCAGGGCTGCGAGTTTGGGCCCCATGTTGGCTGTAGAGATTAAAATAAATAAGTAAGGGATCCCTGGGTGGCGCAGCGGTTTGGCGCCTGCCTTTGGCTCAGGGCGTGATCCTGGAGACCCAAGATCGAATCCCACATCAGGCTCCCGGTGCATGGAGCCTGCTTCTCCCTCTGCCTATGTCTCTGCTTCTCTCTCTCTCTCTGTGACTATCATAAAAAAAAAAAAAAAAAAAAAAAAAAAACTTTAAAAAAAATAAAATAAATAAGTAAACTTCAAAAGTTTTAGAATTTTATTATTTTCTTTAACAGTTTGAACCTTCAGTTGTATACTTAGACAATCTTTTCACATTCTGAGTAAGTAAATATTTACATATATTTTTATTTATGACTTTGGTTTTATTATAAATACGTAATACTAGTCAAACTTACTTTGGGGTATTACACCATGGTGAAAATCTAGTATATTTTCCATTATCCCCGTATACCAGCTAATACATAAGCCAGTCTTTTCTTATTTATTTGAAAATGCCCTTTTACTATATGTTCTAGTATTCACTTGTGTTTTTATGGGCATTCTATTTCATTGCTTTGTATTATGTATCACTATGTCATCTTAAGTATCGTAGTTTTATTATATGTTTTATTATCTGGTAGGGAAAGTGCTCCCTTATTACTCTTAGAAAAATCGAATGCTTATTCCTCCAAATGAACTTTTGAATATTTTGGCCAAGATTTCCCTGCCAAATAAAAATCTTGTTAGTGTTGAATTGTTATATGCTTAGATTAATTGGAGGGAGGGGTCATTGATATCTTGAACAGATAAGAGCTCCAAGCCAGGAAAATGCTGTATCTTACTATTTATATGAGTGTTTTTATGCCCCCCAGTAAAGTTTTATAGTTTTCTCTATATGCATGATGCATTTCTTCAGTTAATTCCTTATTATTTTAGAGTTCTTATTGCTGTTATGAATAAACCATTCTCCCCCAATATATTTTTAATTCATACATTCTTTGTAGGAAAGGACTTAATCACTTACAACAAAATCATTTCAATTTCTATCATTTCCACCAGATGGCAGTCTCGGGCATGTCCATTTGTAAAGCCGCCGAGGGCTCTGGTGACAAGAAGGGCAGTGGCTGCAGACCTTCCAAGCCCCTAAAAGTACAAGGACATGAAGGTTTTTGGTTTTTTTTTTTTTTAATCTGAAAGAAAAATGAACCCCACATTATCTAATTGTGTTATTTATACTGCTATTAACCTGTAATCTTAAAGTCCGTTAACAGAGGCAGAGAAAAACTTTCACTGCACCTTTCAAAATTGCATATTCTCTGTCCCTGTGATAAACACCTGTGTCTTTGGGGAAATATTTTGATTTTATTCCAGGGATTCTCATGGTTAGAGGCTGACTTTAATCTGTCATGCTTGTTTCCCTTCTCCTAAAAGCACCATTTAAATGAGAAGTTACTAGGTTCCTAAATGTTCATGTAAGAACATCTTTCTTTGATTCTGGTATTTGTGATGTCCAGATCTCTTCCGAAATGAGGCTCAGTGTTTAGAGTCAACAGAAAGGAAAGTAAGTTTGTAACCAGCTTGTTCTACATGAATACAAATTTTAATAACTCCCTTAGATTAGACACTTTTTAAACTAGTTTAGATCACGTCAAAGACTTCTGTTTAAGAATATAGAAGGTAGTGGATATCTTGGTCACACAAGACACCAGCTCAGATATTTTCTGGAAAATACTTTCGCAGTGGCCAAAAAACTGTACTTTTGAATGACATATCACCTAAGCAAACTCCCCTCTTGTGCCTTTTATTATAATTCCATTTGTTAACTTTTATATAACAGTAGTAAATGACTAGAACTATACAGTAACTATATACATTCCCTCTCTGAGAGATTGTCCACTCCCAGACCGAAAGCTGCAAAAAAGAATGATAAATAACCCATGTTTGGTCCTTGAGCACAAAGGCTGCCAAATTTAATTCTTGCTTTTCCAAAGAACTGCTATAAATATTCTAGGAAGTAATAAAGCAAAATTTTGAAAGACAGCAGATTATTTCTTTTAGGGAGACCATGGAAAAGTTTGATGTTTTGGTCTCTGGATAATTCTGTGATGTAGTATGTGGAGTCACAGATATCTTGAGTGTATTCCATGGATTTATTCATGTTTTGCATAATATCTGAGAGTGAATATTGAAATAAGGCTTATGGCAATCTCAGCTACGTAGTAGGTATTTCTAGAGCTTGCATGTAATGTACTGAGACCTACCTTTAAGACAAAATTGGAATTGGTTAGAATTAGGTTTATAGCATACCACACATTTCCAGGTCGTTAGGGGTAACCTAAATTATATCAATAAAACTGTAAGTTAAATGTACCTGGAAGATTGGCCATGTAAAATTGTCTTTGAAAAGGAAGGAATTCCCTTCTAATAATCCACGTTTGTATTGTATGTATGATTTTTTTAGGGCTTTTTGCATTTTCAGGGTGGAACATGCATGAATATAACAGGTAAGATGGAATATTCCCCATTACAGCATTATACTGTACTAGACTAGACTAAAGAAGTAGACCATGAAAAATTTATATGATGCTAATTGCTTTAACTCTAGGGGTGAATGGGAGGGAGGCAAAATAGATTACATTTTCTAGACTGATTTCACATCAAAAAACAGCACACACATTTCAGTTGTATCTCAGTAAAACTAGAGGAACACACACGAATGTTTGTCCATTTGAGAGATAAAAGTGGCCAAAAAAAGCAAATTCTGAATGATTTGTAGTTTATGTCCTCAAAAGTTTTAACATAGTAGCTCTGAAGAATTGTCATTTGTGTGCTCTTCAAAAACAGAGTAATAAATTTTGTAGCTGGTCAGATCTTTATATATTTATGGAATTTCAAAGTTGGAAAAAGACATTTAGCAGCCTCTCATCTGACCCTCCAGGAACCAAAATCTTTCATTTTGGGCAGCTCTCCTGGTCCCCAGTTGGTGGTTTCCTCCTTCATTTGTCGTATTAGCTCAAGACCAAACATTTAACAGCAGCTACTGTGACGACTCCTAGCCTTTACTCTTTTCTATCACCAGTTCACTCATCATATGTCCTGGCTTCTGTTGTCTTTACCATTCAAGACCCTTTTGTGCAAATGCTCTAGTTTTCTGTGTCTTTCTGAAAGTGCTCAACCCAGAGCTAACATAAGTAGCAGAGCTGTCATTCCTTTGTGTAGTTAATACTCTTCATCTATTTAGCACCCAAATGATGGACTAGCTTTTCTGACACTCACATGATATTGTGTGAGTCTTCAAAGGTTAACGATTTTTACTGCTGTTAAACAATTTCCCCTCATCCCACACTTGTGTAGTTGGTGTTTTGTTTATTAACCTACTTTGCAGGACCTACATTTATTAAGTTTTCTTTTGTTTGATTCATTAACCTTTTTAGATGTTTTTGGATCCATGTAAGATCAATTTGCTATCTTTTTCTGATCACTCCAAAATTTCATATGTTAAACCTTGTATATTGAATGAAACAAGTCTGAGGATAGTGATCTATCGTAGGCCTCCAAAACTTTGCAGTCAGATACAGGTTGGCCAAGGGATCAATCAACACCCGTTAGTAAGGATGTAGTGATTTGCTGCAGTCCATATCTCTCCAAGGTTACAGAGGATATTGTTGGAGTTTACATTCCTTGCAGAAGTCCTGCATTTCCCAAATGTTAGTCAAGTAACTGCCCCTAAAAGTTTGGAGTCACACCTGTTGATTCAGAGTGAGTGATGGTCTCTCCTAAAGAATTAGAAAACGCTAGAAGGATCTTCCCTGAGATCAGTTTCAAGTTGCCATCATTTTGGGCCTGTCCTCAAAATTGGAATGACCTTTTCTCTTTTTGATGTTGTGGCTGGTCCCTCCCTATTCCACACTTGTCTCAAATGTAAACAGTGGGCTGCTCAGAAATATTCTTAGATTTTCAGTATCATTTTCTTATTTTCTGTCAGCATAGAATAGGAAATGAAGTTCATATTGGCCTTATCCCTTGTGTATAACTTGGCTAATTTACATCTTTACCTTGACCCCATTCCTATACATACCTGCAGATTTCTGGTGGTGGTTTTGCTAAAGGTGTTTCTTGTATCACTTAAACATTTTTGGAATTTGGACTTGTTACATTTCTTCCTGTGAAAACTGCTGGTTTCCTGTTTTTGTTTATTTGGTAATATTACTGTTTTTAGGTACATCTCCCTTTTTCATCCTGTATGTGTGTGATTCTTAAAAAGTATTTTCAAAAATAACGCAGATATGTTTTTAGAAAAACAAAAAAACAAAACTCTTAACGAGGCTGAGAGCCTGAGTGAGGTCAGGTGCGGCATGTAGCTGGAAGATGGGATGGAGCAAAACAGTGCAGTGTCCAAAGGGATGCAATTCACATTTCAGGCCATGGGGACAAGATGCAGGAAAGTGTTCTCAGTATATAAAAGTAGTACAGTTAAATTGCAACCAATATCTGACAGGTGGAAGTAAAGTGACTGTCCAGCAGCAGCCCTGGCTGGAATGTTACATTCGCTTTGGGAAAGGAGAACAGCATAGCTTTCTTCTTTACATTCTTCCCTACCTGTATTATATCCTCTTTCCCCCAAAAACAACAACAACAACAACAACAACAACAACAACAACAACAAAACAGCTGGAGTATAACAGAGGAACTCAGCTCCATGCAGGTGATTGTAAAGGACTAGCTGTGACTCGCTAGGCTTTAGTTCAGCCCTCCTGGAAGATCCCTTCTGGTGCACACTCTGTAGCAGGTGCCTTTTATCTCTTTTCTTGACTTCCTCCATGACCAGGGCTGCAAAAATAAACTGATGGGAAGGAGGAGAATGACCCACATGTAGACAGCTTTGTAAATCTCTGCAGCTATACTTACCATATATACTGTTGATAGTGTATTTGTGTGCATTTATGTATGTATACTATACTTCAATAAAAATATTTGTTTTTAAAAAAAGGGAACCTTGGCTGATACAATAAACTTTATATATATTTGTATTCATAGGAAGTTTTTGTCTTTTAATGGAACACAAATAGTTGAGTAGATGGGTCAGATAATGCTTTGGATAGTATGAACTAAAGTACATTTAATGAAAAACTCACTTTCAGGGCAGTGGGGAGAAAGGGGAGCCTTAAAAAGATAAGCGGTGTTTTAATCAGGGTAAGCAAAACTGCTGCAAAAAACCAGAAGCAAACCTGTAATGGTTCAAATACTAGAAGTTCATTTCTTACTTGTGTTTACCAGAGTGGGTGTTCCAGATAAGTGTGCTGCTTTCTCCCACGTGGTGATTGAAGTCTGAGACTGTTTCCATCTTGTGGCTACATCATCCCCCAGGGCCTTGTTGTCATCTGTATCCAATGAGAAGGGGAAAGTGAGCAAGGAAAAGGTTCCCTTACTTCTTAAAAGTCTCACTACATTTGAGGAATTGAAATCATAGAAGACATATTCTCTGACCACAGTGGAATCAACCTAGAAGTCAGTAACAAAAGAGCAGCACACTTCTAAATAATCCATGTGCCAAAGAAGAAGTTATAAGAAAAACTAGAAAATATCTTGAGCAGATCGAAAATGAAAATCACAGCATACCAAAGTTTGGGGGCTGCGGCTAAGACAATATTTAGTGGGAAATGCATAGCTTTAATCACTTATATGAGAAAGAATGTAAGGTCTCTAATTAAATTTTCAACCTAAGCAGTGAGTACAAGTGTGAGGAAGGAAGGAAGGGTAGGGTAAGAACAGAAAGCCATGAAATAGAAATCAAAAAATAGCAAAATCAAATTAGAAGCTACTCTTGAAAATATCAATAAAAGTGATAACTTCTAATCAGAAAACAAATTGTCAGTATGAGAAATGAACAGGAGAACACCTTACCACAGATCCTATAGACTTTTATAAAAAGGAATATTGGAAAAAAAATTATTCCTATGAAATCAACAACTTAGGAAACATTTGAAAACCAGTGTAATTCAACAGTGGGAGGGAGTATGAAAAAAAAACCATTATCTTATTACATTCAGAAAAAGCGTTTGACAAAATACAGAACCTATTTATGGTTGGAATTCTCAGCAAAGCACAAATAGAAGGGAACTTGCTCAATCTGACAAACGGTAACTAAGTAACACCTAAACCTAAAATCTTTAATAGTAAAAGACTGATACTTTCCCTCTGATATGCTGAACAAGGCAAGAATGTCTGGTGTCACCTCTGGTGTTCCAGGTGACTGGAGGTTTAAGCCAGTACAACAAGACAGAAAGGAAATTAAAAGCATACAGATTGGGAAATTGAAAAAAGAAATTGTAAAGAAAGACACATAAAACTATCCATTTGAATATGGGATGATTGTGTAAGTAGAAAATGATAAGGAATCTATAAAACAACTAATAAGCTTAGCAAGGTCACAGGATACAGGGTCAATGTACTAGAATATCTCTATTTTTATATACTGGAACAAGCAATTAAAAATTGAAATGAAAAAAAATTAAAACAAAAAAAATTGAAATGAAAAAAAATTTACAATAGCATCAAAAAACAATGAGAGGCGCCTGACTGACTCAGTTGATGGAGCATGGGGCTCTTCATCTTGGATTTGTGAGTTCAAGCCCCACATTGGGCATAGAGCTTACTTAAAAACAAACTCTTCAAGAGACGCTGTTAAGAAAATAAAAGGCAAGCCTGGGGCAAAACATAACTGATAAAAGACTCATGTTTATAATAGACAAAATTTTTAAATGGGGAGGATATTGAAAACCTGAGCATTATACCAAGGAAGATAGAACAAATGACTGACTAGTAAGCACGAATGCATGAAGTTATTAGTCACTAAGGAAATGAAAATTGTAATACCAGTACAACTCACTAGGATAAAGTTACAAAGACCAGCATCACCAATTGTCCTCAATAATGTGGAGCCGAGAGAATGCTCACACATTGCCCATGGGAAGGGAAAAAGGTCCAACCACTTTAGAATACAATTCGGCACGTTATCTTTTTTTTTTTAAGATTTTTTTTTTTTTTTTTTTTTTTTTAGAGAGCACAAGCAGGGGGAGCAGCAGAGGGAGAAGGAGAAGCAAGCTCCCCTTTGAGCAGGGAGCCCAATGCGGGGCTCTATCCCAGGACCCCCGGGATCATGACCTGAGCCAAAGGCAGACATGTAACCTACTCAATCACCCAGGCACCCCTGGCACATTATTTTAGTTAGTATAGCTTCATAGTAATTCTCGCAATCAGGTAGTAGGAATCTTCCAGTATAATCCTCCTTTATCAGAGTTGCTCTGACTGGTTCAAACATTCCAACAAACCCACCTCCCTTATAAGCTTTAATACTATACTAACCTTATGACCAGCGATTCCTCAATATTTACCCAAGAAAAGTGAAAACATATGTCCACATGAAAATCTGTACAGAAATGTTTGTAGGAGCTTCATTTATAATAGTCCAAAATTAGAAACACCCCCAAATTCTTTCAACTGGTGTAAAGGATAAACTATATCCATACTAATGAATGCTGTTTCACAGTAAAAAGGGATAAACTACTAATTCACGCAACAATATGGCCTTATGTGGAATGAAAGAAGACACAAAAGATATATCTGATACGATCCCATCCATCTGATGTTCAAGAAAGGCAGAATTATAGTGACAACATATCAGTTGTTGCCAGGGCTGGGGATTGACAGCAGAGGGGTGTAGAGAGCTTTCTGGAATGATGGAATGCTTCACTCTCATGAGTGTGGTGGTCATCACATAGCTATACATTTGTCAGATTTCATCAAATTATACATCTGAAAGTGGTAAGTGTGTATTCAATACACCGTTAATCTGACTACAAGAAAAATGTGTTAATGTAGATTTGGGTTTGTGGGTATTCACTGTAAAATTTTTTCAAATCTGATTTATGTTTCATAATTTCCATTTTAACATATTTCAAAAGATATGAACTTGAGATAAAAATCACCAGAGAAGAATACTCCAAATTTTATGGCCTGAGTTCTTTTTCACAGGGGCCCCTCTTTGTGACCTGCTTAGGGTAAGTAGCAACAGGAACTTACTATTTATTTATTTATATAGTAGCTATATGTATATAAGAATGTACTTACTATCTGATTATTACTTAATGGTTCTCTTAAGCAGCTATGGGGATGAGGGTAAGGTTGGAGTGAGGAGGAAGCTTTGCTAAGTAATCCATTCATATGGGCTGAATTATGTGATATCAAAAAATAGGAATTGATCAAGGCCATTTTATTACATAATCCTATCTGCTGCCTCCCCCAGCAACCAGGAAAACTTATTTGTAGAACATAGCTTTAAAATATTGTAGAGGCACCTGGCTGGCTCAGTCAGTGGGACATTTTGGTCTTGATCTCTGGGTCATGAGTTCAAGCTCCATGTTGGGCATAGGGTTTGCATTAAAAAATAATAACATAAAATAAAATATTATAAAAGTAATTAAAATTGTATTGAAATCCAGCTATAGAAGATGCCCATGGTTGATTTTCTCTCTTCAAGAGCCATGGCTTTGTAACATTTTAAAGCAGTCCCTTCATTGCCAAAACCAAAACCCCTTTCATTTACTACTTATAAAAAGTAGAGTGCCTCCACTGTAATTACGACTTTCATTTTTGATGTCTCTTCATGCTTAGGAGAGTGGAAATCTACCTTTTAAGCAAAGACCATTGCCTTACAGATACAAAGGTGTTAGCATTCATTGAAGCTTTTGGAGTGATAACTTTTTGTAATGACCTCTTAACATATTTAGTTGTTTGTCTTTATTCGATAGGTCTAGGGTTGACAAATTTTGTAAAGGGCCAGTGAGTAAGTATTTTAGGCTTTGAGAGCCACATCATCTCTGTCTCTCAGCTCCTCTGCTATGGCAAGCCGCCACAGATAACACACAAATGAAAGCATTTCATTCATTATAAAATTTTATTTTATTTATTTATTTTTTATTATTATTTTTTTTATAAAATTTTATTTACAGACATGTATTGGGCTGGATTTGATCTGGGACAAAGTTCGCTGACCCTGGCTGTAGATGATAAATACACCCCAAAACAAATCTGCTACCTGCTGTGACAAAGAGTTTATAGAGTCAGGTAACCTGGGTACTTCTATAAAGAAAACTAATATTGATATGATAACAGAGAGGTTTAGGAAATGCTACTCCAAAATATGGCAGCTGGGCATATTGCATATTCCAAGCTGGAAGAATTTGAGAAATAGCATGTTCAGGAAGGACTTTCTGACCCTCCTCTGAAGCAGCTCCTAAAACCACTCTGTGACAAGATGCCCACCTGGCTCAGTTGGTTGGGCATGCAGCTCTTGATCTTGGGATGGTAAGTTAAGCCCCATGTTGGGTGTAGAGATTCTACAAAAGTAAAGTAGGACCCTCTCATGGGGGGCACCTGGGGTGGCTCAGTTAGTCAAGCATCTGCCTTTAGCTCAGGTCATGATCTCAGAGTCCTAGGATAGAGCCCCACGTTGGGCTCCCTGTTCCCTGGGGAGTCTGCTTGTCCCCCTCCCCCTCCCAATTCTTGATCTTGGGATTATGAGTTTTTTACATTTAAGAAAAAAAACAGAAAAATTAATATTTCTTACTTGGAATAATTGAAGATATAAAATTATTCCCAAGCAGATCATTCTTGTTTTGTGAAGAATAATTTGAACCATTCCCTTTAGTTCTATAAATGTAGTGAGTAGACTCTATTGTTCTGGTACTTCATGCTTACTAGCAATTGTTATAATGTTAACAGTAACTTGTATCCTTGACATAGGCCTCACCATGTTCTGCTCTTTGTTGAGGAGGGAACTGACCAATCTTTACAAGAGGAGCCTCTTAACATTGGTAGGTAGCTTGTATATGCTATTTAATTAAATGTTTAATTGAGTTTTATTTAAATTTATCTAAAATAAATTTTAAAATTTAAATGTATTTTGCTTAATCTTCATGACAACCCTGAAGTAAGTGTAACAGGTGAAAGAGCTGAGGTCCAGCCAAGGAGGTTGAATAATTGACCCAGGACCATGGATGGAAGTTTATAAGTTGCTGATCTGGAATTTAAACTGGTCCCAAGATTTTGCCATGTCACCATGCCAAATCGAGGTGAATTACATGAAATTGTAACCCCACCAGCAAGAACAGTGAAGGGCACTGGGCTGTGCCACTAAAGCAGGTGGTGGTGAGCAAGTCATACGGTTGTTGGGCATCTTTGTTTCATCTCCTATAAACAGAAGAGATTGATAATCAATGGTTCCCCCAAACCAGAACTTGAATCCAAGTTTCTACTTGTCCGTCACAAAATTAGAAAAACGAGGACAGTATAGTTCTCCCTTGAAGCTACAATTTACCTACTTAAAGAATTTTCCTGTCATCTAAGATTTGTGTTTTTACATGTTTTGGCATTACAGTGTCCTTCATATAATAAGATACTGGGAGTAGACTATTTTTTAATATCCTTATTGAACAAAGTGAAATGTTGGTGTTGTATTTTTGGTTCTCCCCATTTTGGGATTTTTTTTTTGCCCATAAAATCCCAAAGTTTGGAAATCATTGTTCTAATTATATACAAACTAGCAGGGTGAATATTTGTTGTTAGGATTTTATTAGGGCTACAGATTTTTTTTTCATTAAAACTTTTTTTTTCAGTTTGAAAATTCTGGTCTAGGGGCACCTGGGTGGTTCAGTGGTTGAGCTTCTGCCTTTGGCTCAGGTCGTGATCTCGGTGTCTTGGGATCAAGTCCCACCATCGGGCTCCCTGCAGGGAGCCTGCTTCTCCCTCTGTCTATGTCTCTGCCTCTCTCTATGTATCTCTCATGAATAAATAAATAAAATATTTTAAAAAAGAAAAGTCTGTTATATATAAAGCCTGTTATAGAAAGAAAGCTAATACTTCAGACAGAGCAAAGACTAGAGGAGTATTCATTCGGTCATACACAAGGCCCTTTAAAGAGATTAAGGATATGTTGTGCAGATCCTCTCAAACCTGGATTTGAATTAATTACCCTCATATAAAATTTGGGAGATTCTACATATTAATGCAGATTTTCAGCTTCTCTGGAAGTTAGATCTGTCAATCTCAGTTCTTCATTGTTGCTGTAGCTGAGTGTCCACTGCCCCTATAGTCCGGGGAGGAGCCTTCTCATCTGCCACCACCTTGCTGTTACCCGGTCATCCATGTGTGTCATTTCAGTCTGGCAGGCTTTGGCCTTTGAAACCTTCTGCAGTGTAGTCCAGGTACCACTGCACTGGCCTCACCTAGGAGGTGCTTAGAAATGCAGCACTAAATCAGAACTGCATTTTAACAAGATCTACAGAAGATTTGTATGCAGATTAAAGTCTGCCGAGCCTTACCCAAGATGATCCCAGCAAGATTCTGAACGTTGATCATTGGCAAAGCCCTGGCCTGCTCACTGTGGTGACAGGTACAGCGCTCAGCCATCAGAGTGGAAAGGCCAAATAAAATCACATATTAAAATAGCTGTAATTATGAGGATGAATATACAAATGAGTAAGGAGTTCTGGGAGGGCTAGATGAGTGTCCACTGGAGTTATATTGGTGGGGGATGGCAGATGGAGCAGGGCCTCAGGAGAGGTGGGAACAAGTGTCCAGAACAAGGTGTTCATAGACTAAAGTGGTGAAACAGTAAACATCACTGGTTGACTTGAGCAGAGAGCCTGATTTGGAGATATTCAGAGAGAAATAAGATTAGAACATAGTGTGGGCATGGACTGAAGCTTAGACTTCTAAGCCAAGATATGTGGACTTTGTCTTCTTTATCGTGAGAAGCCACTGAAGGCTACAGAGGCTCAATATAAGTGTTATTGAGAAGATCAGTGGCCTGGCAGATTGTTAGGGTCAGTGGGCTTTACTTTATAGGGACATATTCCCAATGGGTTTATCTATATGGCTACCTTTGGGTAAAGCCATTTCCTTAAAGTATGACATATTTTGTGTCTTTTCTACCTATACTGGCACTCTGTCCCCTGATATATGTTCCCAGAGACCCTGATCCAGCTGAATGTTTCCTGGCTTTAAGTCAGACCTTGCTAAGACTGTCCATTAAAGGTCAGGGACCCATAGAGCTCCACCCATCCCCAGAATACTGGGTTTGGCCTGGGAGTTGAGGGTATCACTCAATATCCAACAACCACATTTCCCCAGCTTTAAATTGCAGAGAATGGCGTTTGTGTCCTAGTGAAGTTCTAATGCACAGTGTTCTCAGATGACTGTAGCTGTTGATTCGTGCTCTTTGATTTTGGAGCAAGACCATTTGTGGCAGTACAGTGTCTACCGGTGCTGATAATTACAAGTTTTCTGGAGCAGCTCCGTGTGTCTGAATTTGAAGTATTTGTCACAGGGTAGGTAACTTTGGTGTTTGACTGTTGGGTGACCTTTTTCAACAGAACTTTGTTAAAGACCAGATATTATGTGTCATTATTTCTTTTGTGATTCTGGACTTTTTTTTTTTTTTTGAGAGCAGTCTTTAAGCAGTAAAGAATTGAGACACCCTCAGGTTCAAACACTTTATAAATCAGCCCATTACACTGTGGATCCAATTACATGGTTGGCCAATGATGTCACATAAGGACATGATTATGCTTTTTTTGTTTCTGTGTATGTTGTTTTGTTTTTTAATGTCTGGAGGATAGGCCACCAGGAAGGCACAGTGGTGAAGTGTTACTATTAATAGCAGTTGCTCTGGATTGACAATGGCCACGGAAATCCCTCATCTATGATTGTCACAAATCTGGGCCTGAGTTACATAGAGATGTGTGTCATTCATCAGGCCGAAGTATTAGCTCCAGGCTGCACCTGGTGCATAAGTGGCTGTTGGGAATACAAATTAAACATTGATGCAGCTCAACAACAAAAAATTGAATAACCTAATTAGATAAGGGGCAAAGGACTTGGACAGACATTTCTCCAAAGATGATATGCAAATGCTGGCAAGAATGGGAAAGATTAGCAGTAATCATCAGAAAAATACAAATCAAAACCACAATAAAACATCACGTCCACATCCATCAGGATGGCTACTATAAAAACAAACCAAAACAGAAAATCGGGAGTGCCAGCAAGGATATGGAGGAACCAGAACCCTTGTGCTGTGTCGGTGAGATTGTTTAACAGCACAACCACTATGGAAAGCATTATGGAGTTTCCTCATAAAGCTAAAACTGTGGGCAGCCCGGGTTGGCTCAGCAGTTTGGCGCCGCCTTCAGCCCAGGGGTGTGATCCTGGGGACCTGGGATCAAGTCCCATGTTGGGCTCCCTGCATGGAGCCTGCTTCTCCCTCCGCCTGTGTCTCTGCCTCTCTCTCTGTGTGTCTCTCATGAATGAATAAATAAAATCTTAAAAAAAAAGTTAAAACTGAATTCCCATATGATTTAACAATCCCAGATCTGGATACATATCCACAGAAATTAAAAGTAGGCTTTTTTTTTTTAAAGGATTCATTCATTCATTCATTCATTTATGAGAGAGAGAGAGATGAGGGGACGAGGGAGAAGCAAGCTCCCCATTGAGCAGGAAGCCTGATGTGGGAATCAATCCCAGGGCCTCAGGATCATGAGCTGAAGGCAGATGCCCAACCGACTGAGCCACCCAGGTACCTCTAAAAGTAGGCTCTTGGAAGACATAAACAAAATGTGGTGTTACATATGCAATGGAATATTATTCAGTTTTAAAAAGGGAAGGAGATGCTGACACCAGCTACATGAACGGACCTCAAGGACAATATCCCAAGTAGAATAGGCCAGTCATGGAAAGACAAATACTGTATGATTCCACTTATAGAAGGTAGCTAAAGATGTTAAATGCCTGGAGACTGAAAGTAGGATGGTGGTTACTAAGGGTTGAAGGGAGGGGGGATAGTTGTTTAATGAGTGTGTAAAGTTTCAGATTTGCAAGATGAAATAATTTCTAGAGATCGGTTTCACAACAATGTAACAATGTGAATATACTTAACACTACTGAACCGTACACTTAAAAATGTTAAGACAGGGATCCCTGGGTGGCTCAGCGGTTTAGTGCTGCCTTCGGCCCAGGGCATAATCCTGCAGTCCTGGGATCGAGTCCCACATTGGGCTCCCTGCATGGAGCCTGCTTCTCCCTCTGCCTGTGTCTCTGCCTCTCTGTCTCTCTGTGTCTCTCATGAATAAATAAATAAAATCTTTAAAAAAATGTTAAGACAGTATATCTTATGTGTTTTTTCATCACCATTGAAAAAAGTGTTAAGCACGTGATAGATTAATTGCATCAATATCCCAGGTAATGGCTTCCCTGTATCCAGGTCCTTTGCCCCAGAACTTCACACATGGACTCTGGGCTTGGTCCATACAGTACAATCCAAACGGGGCTAGGGGCCTTTTGAGGCTGGTCACAAAAAGGAAATAATTGTGCTTTGTTTTCTTTCTGCGGTTGGGACACTCACATAGGGGGACCAAGCCAAAATGCTATGAGGAAACCCGAAGTAAGCCCCTATGGAAAGACTACCTAAAGAGGTCCATGTGGAGAGAACTGGGACCCCCTGGCTGATGGCCAATATCACCCTCACCAAAAAGATAGATGTATGGTAAGTAAGCCCTGAAGAGATACTCAATGTCATTAGTAATTAGGGATGTACAAATCAAAATCACAACAAAATACCACTCTGTACCTACTAGAATCACTAAACTTAAACCTAGTGAACATAGCAAGTGTGGCAAGGATGTGCAAGTACTGGGACGCTCATATGCTGCTAAAGGTAATACCAAATGGTGCAGCCACTTTCCAAGACAGTTTGGTAGTTCCTTAAAAGGCAAAACACATGCCTCCTATATGATCCAGGCTTCCACTCCTAGGTATGTACCTGAAAGAAAAGAAAGTCATATTCTTACAGAGACATGATTGTTCATAGCAGTTTTATTTATCATAGTAAAAAACTGGAACCCCCCCCAACAATGGTATGTTCATACAATGGAATTCTACTCAGAAGTAAGAAGGAATGTACTTAGCAACTATGAGATACCACTACCCTCCTATCAGAATGGCTGACATCTGGGCACCTGGGTGGCTCAGTGATTGAGCATCTGCCTTTGGCTCAGGTCCTGATCCTCATGAATAGATAAAATCTTAAAAAAAAAAAAAAAAAAAAAAAAAGAATGGCTGACATCCGAAACAGTGACAAGACTAAATGTTAGTAAAGAAGTGAGTAAGACTTACACACTCTTATTCATTGCTGGTGGGAATGTAAAATGGTATGGCCACTTTGGAAGACAGTGTGGCGGTCATGCAGGTAATGGACATGTTCATTATTTTGATTGTGGTGATAGTTTCATGGGTGTATACACATGTTAAAACTTACCAAATTATATACTTTTTAAAAAATTTTATTTATTTATTAATGAGAGATACAGAGGGAGATACAGGCTCCCTGTAGGGAGCCCAGTGCAGAACTTGATCCCAGGACCCTGGGATCATAACCTGAGCAAAAGGCAGACGCTCAACCACTGAGCCACCCAGGTGTCCCTCAAATTATACACTTTAAATAAGTATGGTTTATCATATGTCAGTTTTCTTTTGGTAAAGCCATTTTTCAAAGGCCAGAATCAAACAGTAACCCAACTGTTGATTTTCATGACACAACAGTTGATGGGCAGTTTGGTTGACCTGGAGTAGGTGGCCTCCACTGATGCCAGCTGAGCTTGCTCAAGCGTCTGCGGTCCATTGAGCAGCTGCCTGGGGAACAGCTGGTCAAGAAGACCCTACATGGGCAGATTCCACGCTCCTTCCCACATCTCCCACATCCCTCCTTCATCTTTCTGCAGGCCAGCCTGGGCATGATCTCCTGGTGATGGGAGAAGTGAAAGAGGAGCAAGAATGCACAATATTTAGAACTGCTTTTTGTGGTGGTGTCCCATTGGCCAAAGCAAGCCACACGTCCAAGCCCAGGCTCAGAGTGTTAAGGGTCTAAGACAAAAGGGGCAAAAGGCATGCATACAGGGATGCAATAAGTGCAATTAATACATCATGTACTTTAACAATGTTTTAATTTATGTTTATTTCTTTAATTCCATCAAGAAAGTACTTTTATGCAATGACTTTTATATATGTTAATTTCTTATATATAATTTGCAATTGCTTTTAATCTCTTACTGAACAAAATTCAGCTACTGATTTCTTTGCATTAATTCTTTGTGTATGAAACGTAGTAAGGTTTTTTTTTTTTTTTGAAAAGTTTTGTTGTGACATTTGTCACACTCATTCCGTTCACGTTTCTTTTGCCATTTTTTGGGTTATATTAGATCATAAAAATGTTTTAAAGTAGTCTAACTTCCAGCAGAAACATGTTTAAATATTCTCCTCAGATTTGAATGGTGATGTAAGTTTAACTTCCCTCTCTAACAGGCATAAATCTATTTTTTGTTTCCTTCTTATTAGAACTTTTTTTTTTAAGATTTTATTTATTTATTCATGAGAGAAACACAGAGAGAGAGAGAGATCGAGGCAGAGATACAGGCAGAGGGAGAAGCAGGCTCCATGCAGGGAGCCTGATGTGGGACTCGATCCCGGGACTCCAGGATCACACCCTGGGCTGAAGGCGGCACTAAACCGCTGAGCCACTGGGGCTGCCCTAGAACTGGTTTTTAAAAAACGTTTTACTCTGGACCATATTTATAACAGTCAGTCCAGAACCAAGTTAAATGTTATGGTTGAGGTGGGGCCCCTGGGTGGCTCAATTGGTTGAACATCTGTCTTTGGCTCAGGTCATGATCCCAGGGTCCTGGGATTGAGCCCTGCATCGGGCTCCCTGCTCAGCAGGGAGTCTGCTTCTCTCTCTGCCCGTCCCCCACTCATATTCTCTCTCCCCCAAGTAAATAAATATTTTTTAAAAGGAAAAAAAGGGAAACTGGCCGGGTATCCAAGATCAGAGAGCACATGGTAGAGGCACACTGGCATCTCACTTCCTCTGACTTCAAATCTCCTTCATTAAACTGTACCAAGGCAGGAACATTTAGCTAGGTGATAAAAATCTACATTTTTGTGCAGAATGTACTTTCTACTTTTCCTCTTCTTCCTCGTCTTCCTCCTCCTCTTCCTTCTTCATAGAGTTTGGTCTATCAGTCTTTAAGTGATAATTCTTTTTTTAAAAAAAAAGATTTTATTCATCCATTTGACAGAGAGAACCAGCACAAGCAGGTTGGGGGGGAGCAAAGAGAGAGAGGGAGAAAGGGGCTGAGCAGGGAGCCTGATGCGGGGCTGGATTCCAGCACGCTGAGATCATGACATGACCCAAAGGCAGACTTTCAACGGACTAAGCACCCAGGTGCCCCTTTACGTGACTATTCTTTTATTCATTTAATAATGTACCAAGCACAGAGCAGGAGGCTGGGAACTTAGAGATAACTTTGCAGTAGGTCCTGCCCTCGGCTAAACAGGTGAATGCAACATGGGAAATCATTCTTCTCTTTCAAATGTTCACAAACCTGACAGGTTATATGTTGCATATCACTTTGGTGGGTTTGCTGCTGAGTGGACGTCTTTATGATATGATGACTTTAAAATGCCTTATATACATATATTCCCTCCCTCCCCAACTGATGACTACTTCTGTATGTTTGTTTACTCACAGAGTGTTTCTGGATCTTGTGGTAGTCCCTAATATTCTATCTCCTGTTTCCTAGATATTTTTCTCTTCTTTGCTTTACTAGCATGATTGTGTAAGTCACTTGGGGTTTGAATTTACAGAGCAGACTTATCTTCATTATCTCTGATTCTTTGTCCTGATTATCCCTGGTGCCTCTTAAAGCTTCCTTAGTCATTTTGTTCCTTATTCACATTTAAAAGTTTTAGCAGCAGTGTGTTTGGCTTTCTGCAATCAATACATGCTTTTAAAAATATCCTTGAAAGTAAGTTTTACTGATCCTTTGTGCTTGGAATTCTTAGCTTTATGGTTATCTTGTCTAGATGACTGCCAGCTGCCTCTTCTGTCTGGTGTTTCAGTATTGGTTCATTGAAATTCTTTTCTGTCTTCTTTCTTAAAGTTTGCTTTTTTTTCTCTTTCCCTTAGATATGGGTATGGTGTTTATGAATTTTGGATGGCTGTTGCTAGGGGAAGTCACCCTATTTGGAAAATATGCTGAATGACTAATATTCTATCACATGGATATACAATAATAATTTTTTAGCTGGTCTTGCGTCATTGAACATTTAGGTTATTTCCAGTGTTTTCTATTATAAATAGCACTGTAATTTATAAGCCTCATTATATGCAAATTCTTGTTCTTTTTTTTAAGATTTTATTTATTTATTTGAGAGGAGAGACAGCTGGGAGGTGGGGGGCAGGAGGAGAGGGACTTCCCTCTGGGCAGGGAGCCTGACTCAGGGCTCAATCCCAAGACCCTGAGATCATGACTTGAGCCAAGGGCAGATGCTTAACCAACTGAGCCACCCAGGCACCCCTACTAGCTGAAAATTTAATAATGAATGCACACATTCATCTGCCATTTCCCTCACACAACTCTGATTATATTATCTGTACTGTTCTAAAACATTTTTTCCACTTTACACTATATTTTGAATATTTTTTTATCAGCCCAGATACATAAACTTGTCTTTGTAGGATATGTGCTATACCATTGTCTGAATATGCCATAGTTTATTTAAATTATTCTCTAGTGATGTATATTTAGATTGTCTCCAATTTTGTTGTGTACATCCTTGTACACATATCTTGTTGGTTCCATCTTCAATATAAGTTGTTTTTTTTTTAAGATTTTTACTTATTTATTAGTGAGACAGAGAGAGGCAGAGAGACATTGGCAGAGGGAGAAAGAGGTTCCCTGTGGGGAGCCTGATATGGGATTTGATCCCAGGACCCTGAGATCACGCCCTGAGCCAAAGGCAGATGCTCCAATATAAGGTTTTAGCTGTATAATTTCCAAGCAAATGTTACATGATTTCTTTTTTCTTTTCTTTTCTTTTTTTTTTTTTAAGATTTTATTTATTTGACAGAGAGAGGGAGAAATGGAGAAGGAGAGGGAGAGAAAGGCACAAGCCTGGGAGCAGCAAAGGGAGAGGGACAAGCAGGCTCTTAAGCAGGGAGCCTGACACAGGGCTCAATCCTAGGACCCCGAGATCATGACCTGAGCCGAAGACAGACACTTAACCAACTGGGCTACCCAGGTGCCCAAAGTTTATGCAATTTCTAATTTTGACATATATTCCCAAATTGTTCTACATAAAGTTTGCTCTACTTTATGCATGAATGTATGAGTGCCAGTTCCCATATATTTTCGAATGCTGGATTATCGAAGTATTTCATTTTTGCCAAAATGATAGTTTAAAAATAGTGTATATCTTTTGAATTTTTGTTTCTGTATCTTTAATTTTGGGTGAAATTTACATTTTTTTTTGTTTATTAAACACTTGTAATTTTTTTTCCTGCCAACTGCTTATATCCTTTGTCCATTTTCCTATATTGTGGTGTTAATTTGTACAATCAATTTCTATATTATGGAAATCAGCTTGTCATTTGGCTTTGCCATTTAGCTTTTATCTTTGTGGATTGTTCTTTTTTATTTTATTTTTACTTTTTTTTCAAGGTTTATTTATTTGAGAGAGAGAGAGAGAAAGAGAGAGAGTGAGAATAGGGGAAGGGACAGAAGAAAAGGGCGAAGCAGATTCCCCACCAAGCAGGAAGTCCAGTGTGGGGCTTGATCCTGGGACTCTGAGATCATGACCAGAGCCAAAGGCAGACACTCAACTAAGCCACCAGGTGCCCCTAGAACTTATTTTGATGTAAGGAATAAGGAAAGCTATATAATTTTGTTTTCTCTTTCAAATAGCTAGCTAGTGTCCAACATTACTTACTAAATAATCTCTTTTCCTGATTGGAAATGTTGCCTTTTCATGTTCTAAATTCTCTTCTAATAAGTGTCTATTTTTGATGACTCCCATCTGTTCAATTGATCATTTGACCTATCCCTTCTTTCGTACCAACTCCTTATTTTACTGGAGTTTTTATTTTTAAATTTAATGGAACTGGCTTCATTTATTACTCTGAAAATGTTAAAACTCATGATACACATTGCCAAATTACTTTCTAGAATTATTGTGTTAATTTACACCAGACACTTGTCAGCACTATTATCTTTTAGAAATTCTTTGCTAGTGTGATTGAAAGTGCTCATTTGTTTCTCTGATATTAATGAGTTGATTTGTGTGAAATGTCTTTATATTTTTCCCAAGTTTTCTACTGGCATTTATACTTTTTAATTGATATCATGAAATTTCATATATACGTATTAAAGCCTAACAATATATATGTACCTTTGATATTAAAGACAAAAGTGCTTTGGCATATTTATTACCAACATATTTCTAAACTTCATATATACTCTTTAATCAGTATACTTTGTTATATTATATATCCAAAAATTTTGTTCAATCTAGTCCAGCAATCTTCTTTTCTGATTGCTTTTGTTGTTTTAAAAAAAATCCTCTCACTAAAGACCAGAGAATCATTCAATTGTTTTTATTCTTTATTTTTTAAAAAGATTTAAAAATTTTTTTAAATTAGTCTCTACACATAATTGGTGGGGCTCAAACTCATGACCCTGAGAACAAGAGTTGCATGCACTTCCAACTGAGCCAGCCAAGCACCCTTTGTTTTTAAAAGCTTCTAGTTTGCATATCCTGGAAACTCAAAGTATTGCTATTTTAAATGTAGGGAAGTTATTTTATTTCGTTTTAAAGATTTTACTTATTTGACACAGCAGAAGTAGGGGGGAGCAGCAGGCAGAGGCAGAGGGAGAAGCAGATCCTCGCTGAGCAGGGAGCCCGATGTAGGACTTGATCCCAGGACTGCATGATCAGGACCTGAGCTGAAGGCAGACATTCAGCCGACTGAGCCACCCAGGGGCCCCAGGAAGTTATTATCTGAAATAAAATACAGAGAAGTAGAATGGGGCACCTGACTGGCTCAAGTCCATAGAGCATGTGACTCTTGATCTTGGGGTTATTAGAGTGAGCCCCATGTCGGTGTAGAAAAGTTGAAATGAAACATTTTTAAAAAATTTATTTATTTATTTATTTATTTATTTATTTATTTATTATTTATTATTTGTTATTATTATTTATTTCTTTATTTATGATTTTATTTATTCATGAGAGACAGAGAGACAGAGAGACAGAGACACAGGCAGAGGGAGAAGCAGACTCCGTGTGGGGAGCCCGATGCGGGACTCGATCCTTGAGCTCCAGGATCACGCTCTGAGCCGAAGGCAGACACTAAACCGCTGAGCCACCCAGGCGTCCCAAAATGGAACATTTTTGTCACGAAGGCATATTGCTGTGGCGTAGAGTTTTCTCTACATTTATATGATTGCACATTTAGGATTTGAGGTTTTATAGTTATTTTTATGATTTAGAATAATTTTAAAACTGAGTATTTTTGCACATTGTTTTTTTCCCAAACAGTAACTGAATTTCAAGAATTAGATCCTGTGTGAAAATTACCATTATGTTTTTGAGATAAAGCAATTTTAAGACACGATGTTTAAATTCTTTTGATTTTTAAAAAATTCACAAGGTGCATAATTAATAATGAGAGATGCTAGTTATTGGATGCATTCAATGAACTAGGTATTGGGATTTACTCATTTAAAAAAATAACCTGGACAAAATCAAATGGTTTATTCCTCTGTACCATACACTGCTTCTAAATCATTCTACAAAAGAACAAAAACTCAGCACCCATAAGAATTCATACAGCTTTTTTTTTTTTTAAGGTTTTATTTATTTATTCCTAAGGGTCACGGAGAGAGAGCCAGAGACATAGGCAGAGGGAGAAGCAGGCTCCCCGCAGGGAGTCCAATGTGGGAATCAATGAGATCCTGGTGTCCTGGATCAGGGCATGATCCCAGAACACCAGGATCACTCCCTGAGTCAAAGGCAGAGGCTCAACCACTGAGTTACCCACGAGTCCCTCATATGGCTTTTTTAAAGAAAAAAAATTCTTGTTATCTGATCAAATGAGTCATAGGGTTGTTAAAATGCCACTGATTAAATGGGAACCATGAGTCATCTTATATTCTTGGAAGGCTTGCAGAATCTTTAGGAAAGCATACCTAACTTTAATGCAGTTTCCTCAAGGTCACAAATGTTGTAGTTTACACATGTCAATGATTAAATAACTCTTTTATTTTTTTTTTAAGATTTTATTTATTTGGGGCAGTCCGGGTGGCCCAGCGGTTTAGTGCTGCCTTCAGCCCAGGGCATGATCCTGGGGACCCAGGATCGAGTCCCATGTCGAGCTCCCTGTGTGGAGCCTGCTTCTCCCTCTGCCTGTGTCTCTGCCTCTCTCTCTCTTTCTGTGTGTCTCATGAATAAATAAAATCTTTAAAGAAAAAAGATTTTATTTACAGAGAGTGAGCAAGCACAAATGGAGGGGCAGAGAGAGACGCTCAAGCAGACTGCATGGAGCTTGACTCGGGGACCCTGCGACCCTGAGATCACGTTCTGAGCCAAAATCAAGAGTTGGCTGCTGATGAAATAACTCTTAAGTGCAGGTATTAGGTGCATTTATATTTACCTATAGTTAAGCACTTGAACATGCAAGTCATGGAATCCTTTCTCTTTATCCTCTCCTTCTCCATCTTCAGAAAGTGCTTCCAAGAATGGAAGGTAAAAAACAGGAAAGAAGACTGAAGGCATCTGGCGTCCAACAGAGTATACAAATGGTTATTTATATGGTTGACCTGAACTGAGATGAAATTAGCTTCCATAACAACGTGTTGTTCCTTGTCCCCATTCTTCCTCTTGGATTTGTAGGAAGAGACCTTCACGCCAAAACATAAAGGAGAGCCTGTTGCCGCTTGCAAAATTTAGTTTCTTTTTCTCATACCTAGCTAAAATGAACACTTAAAAAAGATTACTTATTTATTTATTTGACAGAGGAAGAGCACAAGCAGGGGAAGCAGCAGGCAGAAGGAGAGCAAGAAGCAGGGAGCCTGACTCAGGGCTCCATCCCAGGACCCTGGGATCAGGATCTGTGCTGAAGGCCGACGCTTAACAGCTGGGCCACTCAGGTGCCCCCAAAATGAACATTTTTAAGCTTTTTTTTTTTTAATGTGGCAAAATATACATGATATAAAATTTACTACTTTATTCAAGTATACAATTCAATGGCATTAAGCACTTTTACATTGTTGTGCAACTTTTTCATCCTCCCATTTGGAAACTCTGTACTCAGTAAACATTGATTCCTCGTTACTTGCCTCCTCTTAACCCCTGCTAACCACCCTTCTATTCTCTGCATAAACTAGTTTAGGGGTCCCCTAGAAGTGGAATCGTGCACTTTTTGTGGCCGGCTTCGTTCACTTAACATAATGCCCTCCAGGTTCATCCATGTTAGGGCCTGCAACAGGATTTCCTTTCCACGGCTGAGTAACATTCTATTGCTGGCATGTATCACATTTCGTCCATTCACCTGTCGAGGGGTGCTTGGCTTGTTAACACCTTTTGACTATTGTGAATAGTGCCGCTGTGAACACCGGTGTCCTCCGTCCAGTCACATCTGAAATCGCAGTGGAACCCCGCCTCCCGTTTCCCTTTCTTCCCCTCTGGGCCCCTGTCCCCATCCAGGTCTGAATCCCTCCGTGTTGGGACTTGAGCCACAACAGCCTCAAGGGCTGATGTAAAGAGAATTTTTTTAAAAAGATTTATTTATTTATGATAGAGAGAGAGAGAGAGAGAGGCAGAGACACAGGAGGAGGGAGAAGCAGGCTCCATGCCGGGAGCCCGACGCGGGATTGGATCCCAGGACCCCATGATCACGCCCTGGGCCAAAGGCAGATGCTCAACCTCTGAGCCGGCAGGTGTCCCAAGAAGTCTTTTTTTTTTTTTTTAAAACCCTTTTTACCTTTGCCCTTTCTCGCTCGCCTGGACTTTGGCCAGCCAGGTTTATTTATAAACCACCAAAGCTCCTTAGAAGCCCAGCGTTTCAGCCCGCCTGTCCACCGTTGTTATTGCAGGAAGGGACAGCGAAGGGACAAGGCTGCGCGACATGGCCAAGGGGACGGACCGGAGAGGCTCCGGGGCGCTGAGGATGCAGGCGTGCCGGACCAACAACGGCTTTGTGCAGAACGAGGGCCTCCCGGCCAGCGAGCCCGAGCCCGAGCCCGAGCCCGAGCCCGAGCGGGCGCGGGGCCCGGCCAGCTCGCCTCCCTGCCCGGGCGGGGCCGCGGGGCTGGGGCTGGGGCTGGGGCTGGGGGCCGCGGGGCCGTACGCAGGCATGCCCAAGGAGGTGCTGTTCCAGTTCTCGCGCCGGGCCCGCTACCGGGCGCCCCGGGAGGCCCTCTTCTGGCTCACCGTGGCTTCGGTGCTCGCGCTCACGGGCGCCACCATCGCCATCATCGCCGTGTCGCCCAGGTGCCTGGACTGGTGGCAGGCGGGGCCCGTGTACCGGATCTACCCGAGGTCTTTCAGGGACAGCGACGCGGATGGGAACGGAGACCTGAAAGGTGGGTGCGGGCGGGGGGGGGGGGGGGCTCCCGACCCAGCCCACGGCGCGCGCTCAGGTTCCGCCGCTGAGCCCCCCGGCGCCCCTGGCCGGGAGCTGCTTATTAGTAAAGAAGCATAAATAATGTTTTAGGGACCCCCGGGGGGCTCAGCGGTTCAGCGCCCGCCTTCAGCCCAGGGCGTGACCCTGGAGCCCCGGGATCGAGTCCCGCGTCGGGCTCCCTGCATGGAGCCTGCTTCTCCCTCTGCCTGTGTCTCTGCCTCTCTCTCTCTCTCTCTCTGTGTCTCTCATGAATAATAAAATCTTTAAAAAAATAATGTTTTATAAAAATATTAAATCATATCTTTAAAAGGTAGAGGCTGAGCCTTTAAAGTTTAAAGAGAGAGATGAAGGAAAGGAAAAAAAGCATTAGCAGGGTGCATTGGACATTACTTGAATTGAGGATGATTTAACATAATACCCCCATTAGTAAAAATAAAATGAAACACAAAGTAAAAAAATTAACTTTTTAAAAGTCATGCCAATAATTTCCAAAGGAGTTCTGGGTAGAATATCCTTAGACTTTATTGCTCAAACTAGGACGCTTTGAAAAAAAAATTTTTTTTTAAGGCTTTACTAAGTAATCACCACACCCAATGTAGGACTTGAACCTTGAGATCAAGAGTAGCATGTTCCTCTGATGAGCCAGCCAGGCAGCCCCACAACCCGGTTATTTTTAGAGTGAGACAGAAAGAGGGCAGGGAGGGGCAGAGGTAAAGGGGTGAGAGGATCTTAAGCAGTCTCCGCACCACACGACCTTGATCACAATCCTGAGATCACGACCTGAGCTGAAATCAGGGGTCAGTCACCTAACCAACTGAGTGACCCAGGTACCTCTCCAGCCCCCGAACACTTTTAAAAGTAAAATTTTACGACAGTAAGCATAAACTGAAACTGTCCTGGACAGCTTGGTTGATATGGTCACCATAGTTCAGGGTAATGATAAGAAACAAAATAACAGGGACACCTGGGTGGCTCAGTGGTTGAACGTCTGCCTTTGGCTCAGGGCATGATCCCAGGGTCCCAGGATCGAGTCCCACTTTGGGCTCACTGCATGGATCCTGCTTCTCCCTCTGCCTATGTCTCTGCCTCTCTGTGTCTTTCATTAATAAATAAATAAAATGAAAGAAAAAAATAAATAAAATAACAAGGTAATTTTTGATAATAATACTTAGTTTGAAAAAAATAAAACAGAATGATTTAATAGGGTTTGGGACCTGGGGATGAGCTTAATCTAACTTTAAAATGTTACAGATAGAATTTGAAATCTCCTACCATCCTTAATAATCCATAAAAGGCTTCTCAGGGCATCTGGGTGGCTCAATTGGTTAAGTGTCTGACTCTTGATTTTGGTTCAGGTTGTGATCCCAGGGTTATGAGATCGAGCCCAATGTGGCATGGAGCCTGCTTAAGATTCTCTCTCTCCCTCTCTCTCTTCCTCTTCCCCAGCTTGTGCGCTCTCTTTCTCTCTCTAAAATAAATAAAATCTTTAAAAAAAAGGGGGGGGGGGGCTTCTCCTTTTCACGATCTTATCAGTTTCTCCTTTTTTGTATCTTCCTGCATCTTCACCAATTGATAGATCATCTGACCTTCAGGGTGCCATTGAAACCCATTTTCTGCATTAATCTTTACTCAGCCTCCCAATCAGAGCATGCTCTGCCATCCCCAGAGCTCCCGCTGGGCTTTGGACTGTTGACGGCACCCTCTGATAACCTTGTAAACTCTCTGGGTGACTTTCCCTTGCACACCCGCCATCCCGGCATGGCCCCAGCACCTGCTGCCTCGTTGTAGTAAATGCTTAGCAAAAGTGATGTTTTTGATAGAATAGAGCTAAATCCCTTAAACCCAAAGATAAACTCCCCACTTCCTAGCCCTCCCTTCCTAATCTCCTTCCCAATATACCCCAAATTCTCATTCACAGATTCCCATGCACAAAGCAGTATCTCATCAGCTCCTACATTGTGTGCCATTTCCAGTAACTGCCTTGAGGGACTAGCTGTTTCCTGTCATCAATAGATATTTGTCCTTGAGGTTGAGGGGATCTGCTTGTTATTATTCGAAGGAACCATTGCGGTTTCAGTTTGTTTTGGGTGATTGCTTTCTGTCCCCTGGAGTGGAGGCCTGGGATCCTTTGTTTGCTTTGTGTCTGTCCAGACCCTTTGTTTTTAACATCCTGTTCCTTTGAGCTTATTCTTAAGATGTATTGTTGTTCTGATTTAAATCAAAATCCTCTTGTTGGCCATGAACACTCCTGGAGGTCCCATCCACATCTCTATGGGGGAACTGAGGTACCGAGGACAAAAATAAGCGGCCTATCACAGAGGAAGAGCCCCAGTCTTGGGAGTCAGGAGGCTTTGTGCTTTGGTCTCAGTGGGCTCCAGCTTGCTGTGTGACCTGTGACAGGCTCTGATTGTAGGAAGCCACTTAGGGGGGTCCCCCAGAAAGTTACTGGGGATTGAATACTAGACTCAAGTCTCTGATCTGCATTTAGGACTGTGAACCAAGACCACACAAAAAAACACACTATCTGCTAAATTATCCTACAAGTTTCCAAGTACAAAGAGTTTCATTCCTGTGTCTACAGCAGCCAAATCCAGAATTCTCTTCTGTATAAATTCTTGGCTTCAGCATTGTCCAAAGGAAAGAGAATGTGAACCACATAGGTAATTATACATTCTCTAGGAGCCACATTAAGACAAATAAAAAAAAAAAGGGGACACCTGGGTGGCTCAGCAGTTGAGCGTCTGCCTTCAGCTCGGGGAGTGACCCTGAGTCCTGGGATCGAGTCCCGCATTGGGCTCCCTGCATGGAGTCTGCTTCTCCTTCCGCCTGTGTCTCTGCCTCCCTCTCTGTGTCTCTCATGAATGAATGAATGAAGAATGAATGAATAAATAAATAAATTTTAAAAAAACAAGTAAAAAAAAAGGGTGAGAAGTTCATTTTAATAATCATTTAATTTTAAGCATGTCTGGCTGGCTCAGTCAGTAGAGCATGCGATTCTTGATCTTGGGGTTGCCAGTTCAAGCCCATTGTTGGGTTTAGAGATTGCTTAAAAGCAAAATCTTTAAAAAATTTTTAATTTTGGGATGACTGGGTGGCTCAGCAGTTAAGTGCCTGCCTTTGGTTCAGGGGACTCTCCCTGGAGTCCTGGGATCAAATCCCACATCAGGCTCCCTGCATGGAGCCTGCTTCTCCCTCTGCCTATGTCTCTGCCTCTCTCTCTGCCTCTCACTCTGTCTCTCATGAATAAATAAATAAAATCTTAAATTTTTTTTAAATTTTTAATTAATTAATTTTTAAGATTTTATTTATTCATTCATTCACACAGAGAGAGAGAGAGAGAGAGGCAGAGACACAGGCAGAAGGAGAAGCAGGCTTCACGCAGAAAGCCCAACATGGGACTTGATCCCAGGTCTCTAGGATCATGACCTTGACCGAAGGTGGCGCTAAACCACTGAGCCACCCGGGCTGCCCTTAATTTTTAATTTAAAATCTCTTTTAGTCATATTCATTTTAAGTATTTTGTTTAAGCCAACATATCATTTCAACATATAATCAACATAAAAATATGAATGGCATATTTTACATTATACTTTTCAGAATCCAGTGAGTGTTTTGTGTTTATAGCACATCTCAATTCACACTGGTCACATTGCGAGTGCCCAATAACAGCCATAGATGTAAGCGGCTGTCGTCCTGGATAGTACAGCTTTGACCATGTGTTACTTTGTCCTTTGGCACTTAGCCCAGCACCTGGCCTAGATTAGGTGCTCAAAAACCATGTGTAGAATAAATTAATATTGTGGCCTTGGTTTTATTTTATTATTATTATTATTTTTTAAAGTAGGCTCCCTGGGTGTGGAGCCTAGCGGTGGGCTTGAACTCACGACTCCAAGATCAAGACCTGAGCTGAGGCCAAGAGTCTGATGCTTAACCTACTGAGCCACCCAGGTGCCCCTACAGCCTTAGTTTTAAATATAAAATATAAAAAATGCACAGATTTTTAAAAAAAGATTTTATTTATTTATTCATGAGAGACACAGAGAGAGGCAGAGACATAGGCAGAGGGAGAAGCAGACTCTCCGCAGGGAGCCTGATGTAGGCCTTGATCCTGGATCCTGGGATCACACCGTGAGCCAAAGGCAGATGCTCAACCACTGAGCCACCCAGGCATCCCTATAGACTTTTTTTAATGTTATACATTTACGGTAAAGGTTAGAGGTTATTTCTAGATGACCATTTGATGCTATAGTAGAACTAGACCTTTCTATTTGAATTTCACTCAAATTCAACCAAATTCCAAATATTTCTGTTTCAATAGAACTGTTTCAATTTTAGGCATATTGGTTTTATTTTTAATCCTTCAACTAAAAAAAAAAAAAAAAAAAAAAAACCTTTGTTTTTCATGGCCTTGACTTTTTTCTTTAGGTATTCAAGAGAAACTGGACTACATCACAACTTTAAATATAAAAACCATTTGGATTACTTCATTTTACAAATCATCCCTTAAAGATTTCCGATATGGTATCGAAGACTTCCGAGACATTGATCCTATTTTTGGAACAATGAAAGATTTTGAGAATCTGCTTGCAGCCATACACGATAAAGGTAAACTGAGTGGCGGAGGGATGGGAGGGATGGTGGGGTTGAGAAAAGCATTCTCCAAATGCTTACTTAAAGCATTTTTTCCTTAACTGACAAGTATTATTCTAATGTAATTTCTTCCTAACATTTGAAATACTTTCACTCAATTAGGTTTAAAATTAATAATAGATTTCATACCAAACCACACCAGTGATAAACATGCTTGGTTTCAACTGAGTCGGAATCGGACAGGGAAATATACTGATTATTACATCTGGCATGACTGCACCCATGAAAATGGCAAAACCATACCACCCAACAACTGGGTAAGTACCAACTTGTCTGATTTACAAAGGGAAAATGGGCAGATCTTCAGTGATTAAACTGATTATTTATAAAGTCCTTTAAGGAAAAAATTAATGGATATAGTTTTGAGGAGGAGGAAAGTTTCCCAAAGAAATGGAAATAAGCTACCCACCCCTCCTAACCATTTGGATTTGGACTTTTTATATCATTCTCAAACTGATATATTTTAGCAAATTATTATTATTATTTTTAAGATTTTATTTATTTATTCATGGGAGACACAGAGGGGCAGAGTCCAATGTGGGACTTGATCTCTGGACCCCTGGATCACGACTTGAGCCAAAGGCAGACATTCAACCACTGAGCCACCCAGGTGTCCTTATTTTAGCAAATTAAATCGTATATTTGCTTAAAAAAATTTATTTGAGAGAGAGAGAGAAAGCATGAGCTGGGGGAGGGGAAGAAGGAAAGGGAGAAGCAGACTCCCCACTGAGCAGGGAGGGAGCCCAACGTGGGGCTTGATCCTAGGACCCCAAGATCATGACCTGAGCCGAAGGCAGATGCTTAACTGACCAAGCCACCCAGGTGCCCCAAAACCTATCATTTCTATTAGCCTCTCCTTCCCTCAACTTTCCACTCTGTCCACATGGACTCCATGTCCCCTTAGGTTAGTAACTGTTTTGCTATTCTCCAGATTCCTTTGCCTTTCTGATTTTGTGACTCCCCTCAAACAGAACCCTAGCTGTAAATAAACCTGCCCATCCACGTTCTCTTTGCCTGAACTTTGGTATCCGTGCCTTTGGAGACAGTCCCCACCTGAACGGAGCCCTCCAGTCTTCTTGAGGATTTTACTATCCAGGGACCTCCCTCATTCTCAAACACCCTACCTGCCATCTCCCCATCTTATCATGCTCAGCAGCAAACTCTACTTCAAAGGGAGAGCAGAAGTCATCAAACCTGCCTCTATTTTTTCTCCTTTTTAAGTTTTATTTTAGAGAGAATGGGAGAGAAAAAACAGTGGAGAGGGCCAAAGGGAGAGGGAATCTCAGACTCTGCAACGAGTGCAGAGCCTAATGCCAGGCTCTATCTCACAACCCCGAGGTCACGACTTGAGCTGAAACCAAGAGTCAGATGCTCAACCCACTGCACCAGCCAGGTGTCCCAAACCTGCCTCTCCTGTGCCCACCCTCCTCCTACTCACTTCTCTTACAGCAAAGGCCAGGTCGGTCTTGACTGGGGTTTCCAGACTTACAAATAAAAATCCAGGAAGCTCAAAGAAATCTGAATTTTAGATAAACAATGCATAATTTTTTAGTATAAAGTATTGCATGGGACATAATTATACTAAAAATCTATGCATTGTTAACCTGAAATTCAGATTTAATTGTATGTCTTGTTTTTCTCTGGCCACTCTGCCCCCCACGCAGGCCAGTTCCTCTGCCTGCTGTGGTCCCTATCTCTCCTGCTTTCTGCAGAGCCTTTTTCACCCTGGATCCTCTGGATCTCCACCATCCAGGCCCTCCACTTCCTTTCCTGACCTTCTCCATAAACACTTAAGAGGCAGGCTCCTGTGCATCAACTTTTAGATGAACCAAGGGCACTCAAAATCGACACATGTTAATGCTGTGTGATCTTCTCCCAACCAACCTCTTAAACCCCAGGCTGATTGAATATACTAGTATGCAGCCTGGTGAACAGGTCATCAGCAATCCTGGTGGTTTGAACTCCTTAATTTTTCTTTGCCCCAGTCCACACGCTTGTTAAAATGATAATGATACTAGCAAATGTTTACTACAAATGCTTACTATGTGCCAGGTTCATGCTAAGTGTGTTATATTTGTTCATTCATTTAATCCACCCAGCAATCCTAGGAGTTAGGTTTCAGTTCTTGTTTTGGGGGCGGGCAAGGTTAAGCACTGTGCCCTCAGTCACACAGCCCATAAATGAAAGGGCTAATGACCCACCACACAATCCAACTGCACAGTCTGCTTTTAAAAACCACCGGTGGGTACATCCCCGGTGGCGCAATGGTTTAGCGCCGCCTGCAGCCTGGGTTGTGATCCTGGACACCCGGAATCAAGTCCCACGTTGGGCTCCCTGCGTGGAGCCTGCTTCTCCCTCTGCCTGTGTCTCTGCCTCTCTCTCTCTCTCTCTCTCTCTGAATGAATGAATAAATAAATAAATCTTAAAAAAAAAAAGTCCAATGATCTTATTTAAAAAAAAAAACAAAACACTGGTGGTTCAGTTGGTTGAGCGTCACACTCTTGATTTCAGCTCTGGTGGGGATCTCAGGGTCGTGGGATCGATTTCTGTGTTGGGCTCCACACTCAAGGAGCCTACTTGTTTCTCTCCCTCTACTCCTCCTTGGGCTCATTCTCTCTCTTTCTCTCTCTCTCTCTCTTAAATAAGTAAATAAATAAATAAATAAAATCTTTTAAAAAAAATTGCCAGCCATACCTGAAACCGTATCATCTCTTGCCTATCAGACTGTAACAGCCTCCTCTTTTGGCATCCAGTTTTTTTTTTTTTTAAGATTTTATTTATTTATTCTTGAGAGACAGAGAGAAAGGCAGAGACACAGGCAGAGGGAGAAGCAGGCTCCCTGAAAGGAGCCTAATGAGGGACTTGATCCTAGGACCCCGGGATCACGCCCTGAGCCAAAGGTGGATGCTCAACCACTGAGCTACCCACGTGCTCTGGCATCCAGTTTTTCCATCTTTCCATCTATTCTCCACTGTAGCCAACATTGTAGGTTTTTTTCTTTTTCAGTGTAATAGCTGATACATCCAAAAATATATGTAATACATGATTGATGTATAAACACCTTGTGTATAACCATACAATGGAATACTACTCAGCCATAAAAGGAATGAATTATTGATAATGGGCAATGCCTTGGATGAATCTCAAAGTAACTATGCAGAGTGAAAGAAGTCAGACAGAAGAGCACATACTATTCCACTTACATGAAATTACAGAAAATGCACATTCGAGCAGCCTGGGTGGCTCAGTGGTTTAGCGCCGCCTTCAGCCCAGGGCATGATCCTGGACACCCAGGATCGAGTCCCATGTTGGGCTTCCTGCATGGAGCCTGCTTCTCCCTCTGCCTGTGTCTCTGCCTCTCTCTCTCTCTCTCTCTCTCTCTCTCTCTGTGCCTCTCATGATTAAATAAATAAAATCTTAAAAAAAAGAAAGAAAATGCAAATTCATCTGTAGTGACAGGAAGCTGAATAGCTGTTTAAAGATGGGGAGGAGTGGGAGAGTAGAGTCAGGGGCCACAAAGGATGGATATGTTCACTATTTGATCATGATGAGAGTTTCACAAACATAAAGGAATGTCAAAACTTATCAAATTGTACACTTGAAACATGTGCAGTGTATTGTATTCAACTTCACCTGAATAAAACTGTTAGAAATATGTGTAATATATATCTAAGTTAGGGGAGGTAATAAAACAGTGAACATCAATGAACCCATCCCCAAATTAAGAACGTGAACATTACCAACACTGCTGAAACCACCTGTGGGCTTCTTCCTGCTTCTCCCTATGCCTCCTCTTAGGGGTAATCACCACCTTGAATTTGGGGGTTTTCCAAGTCCTTGCTTTTGTGTTTTTTTTGCTTTTGTTTTTCCTACATATGCTACATATTTTCTAAAGATTTATCATTTAGTTTCTCTTGTTTTGGACTCTATGATGTATCCTGCTACATGTAAATCTCCTATAAAGAGCTTTTTCACTGTTTTTAATATTCATGTAGTTTCTGGTAGATGTGGTTTATACATTTTCTTTGTTATATTCCGCTGTGTGCATATGCCATGATTTACCTATCCACTCTTCCACTGATGGGCTGTTTCCAGTGGTTTATTTTATTTTATTTTATTTTATTTTATTTTATTTTATTTTATTTTATTTTATTACCAATGATGCCATGGTAAACATTCTCATTAACCTAGTTCTCTTGGGGTTCAGCTATTAGAGCTTCTTGAAGGTAAATAACTAGGAGTGAAATTGCTGGATGCATGATACTGCATGTTCCACTCTGCAAGATAATACCAAAGTAATTGTACTGATTTATAGCCCCTTCAGCAGTGTAAAAAAATACATATTTTCCTTAATTTATTGGTACTGCCACACTTTGTAATTTTTACCAAGTGAACATAAACTGGTATCACATTGAGGTCTCAAATTTACATTTCTCTAGTTATTCGTGAAGATTGATCTAATTACTAATGATGTTGGACATTTCTCCATGCATTTATTCATTTGAGCTTCCATTTCTGTGAAACATCTGTTTATGTTCAGTTTTCTTTTCGATTGTTTGTGCCTTTGAAATTGATTGGTGGAGTTCTTTTTGTATTCTGGATACCCATCTTTTCTCCGTCATATATACTGTGAATATCCCAGTTCATGTCAGGTTGGACCATGAGGTGTGCTGGTAAGGGTGTGTTTCCTTGAAAGGCAGCAGCCACCCCTTAGCTTCCGCCAATTGTTGCCCTGGTGATGTGAACCCCACAGGATGGGGGGGTCTTCCAATTAAAAAGAAAAGGATGTATGCAAAATCCCTTAGTTTCTAAATGTTCTCTTTAGCATGAAATTAACAAGAACCCTGAAAAACTGTTACATTGAAGAAAACAAGTTGACTGAGAAGGAGAGAGAGGTGTGGGAGAGTCCACCAGGAAGGTGATGCTCTGCAGTCACAGATGTGAGCATTCCTAGAACGAGGAAATCCGTACCTGCGTCAAATGCTGCTTGATCCCAGCACTTGAAGTTGTTAGATTTTTATTATTATTATTATTATTCCTGAGGGCTAGAAGGGTGTTTTAAGTGAATGATTCTAATACTTTTCTGAGGATAACAGTTTAAATATTCACTCTGTGTGGATTCAAACTCCAAGACCAACGGGAGGTGTCTTTCTCCCCCCAAATGACCATCATTTGCATTACTTCACAAGCAGGAGTTCAGAGCCTGGATAGAAGGTTCCAGAAAATATATTAGAAGTGTACGCTCTTTAACGTGGCCTTGAGAGCCTTGGTTTGCTGTTGTGGTTGTCACGAACAGCTTCTACTCTGCAAATATATCCCAGCCACATTTGTGTGACATTAGGCCAGCAGATAGCATTTTAAGGAATTAACTTATCTAGTGCTCTCCCTAGAAGGAAAATTCTGAGGATCTGTGCACTCAGCCTGCACAAGGCCAGGGATGGCAATCACCATTTCTTTGTGGGCAGTGCCATTATATGAATGCTAAGTAAGCGATTTGCTGACTTGCTGTTTTCTGTTTGCTAGTTAAGTGTGTACGGAAACTCCAGCTGGCACTTTGACGAAGTACGAAACCAGTGTTATTTTCACCAGTTTTTGAGAGAACAGCCTGACTTAAATTTCTACAATCTTAATGTTCAAAAAGAAATAAAAGTGAGTATGGATACCCACACAGACTTCTCCAATTGCATAGGTGTTTAAGTGGTTACTTGATATACTCGATGTTGAACGATAGCTGTTCAAGCAAAACCAAAGTAATGTAATTAAACTCTGGGGTTATGGAGTCTGATACAGATAGAGGCCCTCAGACATATTGGTGGGTCCCTCCTCCCTCTCACCCAGAATGAGCGACAGGGGAAGGAGGCAGAGATATCTGGTACCTTCTCTCTGTGGTGCCCCTCCGCCTGTGACAATGAGCTGATGTAGCGGGGGGCCAGAGCCTGGGCTCCAGGGTCTGAACCTGCGTCTGGACCCAGCCCCACTGCTGCCAACAGTAGGCTCCTGGGTGAGGTATTTAGCTTTTCTGTAGGTCCCTCATCTATGAAACATGCTCGATGGCACTATTTGTCTCACGGGCTGTTTGGAAGGTTAGAGGACGTAACCCATGCACAGCACTTCTGTGTCGCTCAGTAAATATTAACTCACTGTCTGCTCTGTGCCAGGTCCTCTTCTAAGCACTGGGAATGGAGCAGTGAATAAAAGAAGCCCTGCTCTCGAGGCGTCTCCTGTATACTGAGGGGAAGGCAGACAGTTAACAACTAAATACATGTCAGGTGGTCCCTAAGGGTAAGGGACATCAGAGTGCCAGGCAGAAGTTGGTTTGGAGACATCCCTATGTTGAGGTCCTGTTTGAACAAAGACCTGAAGTTTGAAAGGGAGCCCTGTGGATATTTGGGGGAAGAGAATTTCAGGCAGAAGGAAGAGCCAATGCAAAGATCTGGAGGTGAGCGATGCGTCATGTGTTTCAGGAATGGCCTGGAGGCGGGCGTGTACAGTTGCCAGCGAAGGCAAATAAAAATACAAGACACCAATTAAATTTTAATTTCAGATAAACAGGGGATCCCCGGGTGGCTCAGTGGTTTAGTGCCTGCCTTCAGCCCAGGGCATGATCCTGAGTCCTGGGATCGAGTCCTGCATCGGGCTCCCCGTAGGGAGCCTGCTTCTCCCTCTGCCTGTGTCTCTCTGCCTCTCTCTCTGTGTCTCTCATGAATAAATAAATAAAATATTAAAAAATAAAATATCTCTATTGAGGTATAATTCACATAACCCTAAAATTCACCCCTTTCAGGTGTATAATTCAGTGGTTTTAGTATCTTCATAGGATTGTGCAATGAACACCCTGATTTCGCATTTTCTTCGCCCCAAAACAAAGCCCCATATCCAGTAGCAGACACTCTCCATGACCCTCCACACCCCCGCACCCTCTACTCCCCACCCGCGCGGACATCTGCTCATCTACTTTCTGTCTCCACGGCTATATCTGTTCCGGACATTCCCTAGAAACAAAATCATACAATATCTACCTATATGTCTATGATATATATCTATATTTATCATCTATATTTAACAATTTGAGAAACTGCCCAATTGTTTTCCGAATCAATTGCACCATTTTCTATTCCCACTGGCAGTGTGTGAGGGCTCCAATGTCTCCATATTCTCAGTAACACTTGCTATGGTCTATATTTTTGAGTACTATCACCCTAGTCGGTGTGGGTGGGATCTCACTGTGGTTTTGCAGTTGCCTGATGGCCAGCGATGTTGAGAATCTTTGCATGTGCTTATATAGATTATTATTATATCTTTACAGTAGAAATGTCTGAATACTTTGCCCATTTTAAAATTTTGTTATCTATTTTTTTATTTTCAGTTGTGAGTTTTTTGTATGTTCTGGGTACATGATTTGCAATTTTCTCCCATTCTGTGGGTTGGCGTTTTATTTTTTGTTTTTTTAATGAAAGATTTTATTTATTTATTTGAGAGAGAGAGAGCAGGAGTTGGGGGAGGCACAGAAGAAGAAGCAAATGCTCTGCTGAGCCAGGACCCCGGGATCATGACCTGAGCTGAAAGTAGACACTTAACCAACTGAGCCACACAGGTGCTCCAGTCTTTTTACTTTCTTGATGGCATCCCTCGAAGCACAAGTTTTAAATTGTCCAATTCATCTATTTTTTCCTTTGTTGTTTGTGCTTCTCATGTCATTTGAAAACCATTGCCTAACCCAAGATGATGAAGATTTACTCCTATGTTTTCTTCTCTGAGTTTTATAGTGGTAACTCTAATATTTTAGGTTTCTGACCCATTTTTTCCCCTTACTTTTTATATATGGTGTGAGGGGGGTCTAACTTAATTCGTGGCTATCCAGTTATCTTAGCAATGTGTGTGTTAAAAAGATTATTCTTGGGCTGCCTAGGTGGTGCAGTCTGTTGAGAATTAACTCTTGGTTTTGGCTCAGGTCATGATCTCAGGGTCATGGGATTGAGGTCAAGCTCTGAGCTCAGCAGGGATTCTGCTTATCCCTCTCCCCCTGCTCCTCCTCCCTCTCCATCCCCCCCTCCCTCTCTATCTACCTCTAAATGAATGAATGAATGAATGAATGAATGAATGAATGAATCCTTTTTAAAAAAATAAAAAGATTCTTTCCCCATTGAACTGTCTTGGAACCCTTTTAAAAATCAATTGGCCATAAATGTCAGGATTTGTTTCTAGACTCAGTTTTGCTCTATTGCTCTATAAGTCTGTTATTGTGCTAATATCACAGTGTCTGGATTAGTGTAGCTTTATAGGAAGTTTTGAAATTGGGAAGTGTGAGTCCTATGACTTTATTCTTCTCCTTTAAGATTGTTTGGCTATTTTGGGTACTTGTATTTCTTTCTTTCTTTCTTTTGGTGATCTGCTATTATTATTCATTTGAGTATATTTGACATACAATGTTATATTTGCTTCAAGTGTACAACATAGTGATTTGACATTACTATACAATAATTCCGTACTCACCATGATAAATGCAGTCACCATCTGTCACCCTTCAGGTGTTATTAGACTATTACTGACTGTATCCCTGGTGCTGCACTTTTCATCTCCATGACTTGTTTTGTAACTGAAAATTTGTAACCCTTCATCTCCTTGATTTATTTTGCTCATCTCCCCATCTACTTCTCTGGTAACCACCAGTTTGTTTCCTATATTTAAAAGTCTGTTTTGTTTGTTTGTTTTGCTTTTTAGATTCCACATTATAAATGAAGTCAAATGGTGTTTATCTTTCACTGTCTGACCTATTTCACTTAACATGATACCCTCTAGGTCCATCTATAAGCATACAATTGGCAAATCACATTTTTAAAAATTTTTAAAGATTTTATTTATTTATTTATTTGAGACAGAGAGAGAGAGAGAGAGAAAGAGAGCAGGAGCACAGGTGAGGGGCAAAGGGAGAGGGATAAACAGATTCCCTGCTGAGGAGAGAGCCTGATGGGAGGTTCCATCCTAGGACTCTGGGATTGTGACCAGAGCTGAAGGATGACACTTAACTGACTGAGCCACTCAGGCACCTTCCTTTTTTTTTTTTTTTTTTTAAAGAAGATCACATAATTTTTTTATGGTTGAGTTATAGTCCATTGTGTGTACACCACATCTTTATCAATTTATCTCTCGATGGGCACTTGGGCTGCTTTCTTATCTTGGCTATTGTAGATAATGTTACAGTAAACATAGGAGTGCATGTGTCTTTTTGATAGTGCTTTTGTTTTCTTTGGGTAAATATCCAGTAGTGGAGTTACTGGATAGTACACATTCCATAAGAATTTAGGACCAGCTTGTCAAGTTCTGCAAAGAAGCCTGCTGCTGAGATTTTTTTTTTTTTAAAGATTTTATTTATTCATGAGAGACACACAGAGAGAGGCAGAGACACAGGCAGAGGGAGAAGCAGGCTCCATGCAGGGAGCCTGATGTGGGACTTGATCCCAGGACTCCAGGATCACGCCCTGGGCCAAAGGCAGAGCTAAACCACTGAGCCACCTAGGGATCCCCTGAGATTTGAGTAGAGATTGCATTGAATCTGGGCATCAGTTTGGAGAGGAGTATTGCCACTTTAATGATAATAAGTCTTCTGCTCCAGGAACACAGGGTGTCTTTCCACTTGTTTAGGTCTTTTATTTCTTTCAACGTTGTTTTGTAATTTTCAGTGTACAAGTCTTGCATTCCTTTTGTTAAATATATTTCTGTAGCCTCCTTAGTTTTAAGGCTGTTTTTACTATACATGTTTGATGTTTCCCAGAATTTAGATGAATTGCTTTGGGATCTGTTCTAGAATCAGGGCAGCCTTATCTCATTGGGGTTGGGAAGATGGGGGTATTGAAGGGTGATAGACACAGCTACTAACTAGGGGTTAGTTTTAAACTTCTTTGGTGGAGGTGGGCTCTTTTCTCCATCACCAAAGATCATTTACACACCTCTACCTGCACCTTCCCCCTGACCTGCCCTCACACACTTCTTGATTTACTTTGTGCCGAGTGCTTTACCCGGGTCATCTCATTTAATGCTCACACCAAGTCTAATTTAGGAGATTGCAGGACAATTTTACAGAGAAGGAAGCTGAGGCTTAAGGAGGTGAAGTCACCCACCTGGGGAGTGACAAAGCAGGATTCAAACCCAGAGTCCACTCTCTTACCCACAACTCCACTTCTGACTTGAGGCAAAGCTGGTGCTGTCTCTGTGCTTCACTTTGCCTACACAGTCTTTTCAAGGGTATTCAGTTGGAAATTCATAAATGTGAGCATAATCCAGTTGGTTTATCAGCCGTGGACTTCACCAGGCTCCTTGTGGCGACAGTGATGGATTATCTGGAGATGTTCAAGAAGTGTAATAAATTGTCCCAATATCTGCCAGCCAATACATTAATTATTTTTTGACTAATCCAGCTGTTCCCTTGCAGGCATCCAGGTAGTGGAGTGTGTTTTACTTACTAGTCTCAATAGGATGAGATTCCTTTTGGGATGAATCATTACTGCCTTTAGTTGAAGGTTGGACATTTTTGCAAGGCTGGTATAGATTTGCTATTAGAAGTAAATAAGAAAGGCTAAGAAGCTGTAAGAGAAGGCTCTTTGCTCCCGAAAGGCTTTTTGCATGAAGGAGACTTTCCAAACACCCTTCTACCCCCCAGTAGCTCTTATCTCTGCAGTAGAGCTAAGCAGGTTAATAATTTGCAACCTAGAGAGTTTGTGGTGGGGAGGCATTTGGAATGACCCCTGCTTGCATACCAGCTTGCACTCATGGAGACTTCTCGCTCTTGGCTCCCATCAGATTTCAGATTATCTGCACAGTGGGAGGCTGGCATGTAGGGGACACACAGCACAGAGCACCTTCTTCTCTCCTCTCTGTACTCCCCCTTGGACTGGCCTTCAGGGGACTTGGCTCTCCCCTGAACCTCTCAGGTCTTGAGTGTGTTTACCTAGAGAAGTCTAGAAGCCGCCTTGGAGGACATGGAGACTTACTGTATGTATTTTGTAATCACTTTGGTTTTCACTTGCCCTCAAATTCTGTATTTGACAAATGAGGGAACTGAAGTCCAGAGAGGTGAAGTGAACCATCAGGTTAGCGGCAGAGCAGGGAAAGGACTGCAGACAGCCCAGCCCTCTGCCTGAACTGTGTTGGTGTGACACTGACCTCACCATGGGAAAATGTTGAGCCCTGGACTGTGGGATCCTGCGCTGTTCATGGCACCTGGGGACGGGGAACCCAGATGTCCCACCTCCATCCCCCTGGCTTAAGATGAAATCTAGACTCTAAATGTCAGCTCTGTTCCTACTGAGCAGCATGGTGTTGGCAGCTCAATTCAAAATAAAATGTCCTCACGACCTGCTTAATAACCCGACTCTGTGCTTGATAATAACTGTGCCATTTATTGTACCTCATACATGCCAGGCACTTTAGTATAAATCCTTGACTCATTTGGCAGTGTGTATTATGTATTGACCACATGCCAGGGGTATGATGGTTGGTAAGCTAGACACATGCTGTAGCCATCTTGGGGCTATATCCCTAAGTGGGAGGTAGACCATGAAACAGACCGTTATGTAAGTGTATTGAGTGGTTGTGATGGCAGGAGGTAGGAGTACACAGGGCAGGCACCTAATCTGGACATGAGTGAAACAGACCGGAGAAAGCTTTCAGAGGATGTAGTGATATCTAACGGATGAGAAGGACTGAGCCAAGTGGAGAGGCCTGGGTCAAGCATTGGGAAGGCATGGATCATGGCACATTGGAGGTGCTTGGAGTCATCCAATATGGCTGGGACATGGTATATGGAGAGGGAGCTTGCTAGATGAGACTAGGGGGGGATGAAGCAGGGCTGTGCTGAAGATTTGGCTTTACAAGATCCTAGGGAAATCATTTGCTCTTTGCATTTTGGAAATCAATAACTTTGGAGAGGGGATTTGAGTGGGGTATTTTCAGAGGCAGAGGGGCCAGGGCAGAGGGTGGTTCAGCCATCAGGAAAAAAATATCAGGGTTCAGTGCAATAAGGTGGTTCAGGGTTGCAGGGAAATCATCAGGTTACTTAGCGAGGAATCTAGTGTGACTCTCAGGTTTCAGATTTGACTGGCACTGGTGTCATTTCCTGTGATGAGAGAGAAAGGAGAGGAGGGGGGATGTCTTAGTTTTGAAGAGTTTGAGCTCTCTGTGAGACATCAATTGTTCAATTGAGAGTTGGATATGAGGACAAGGAGTTCAGGGACGTGTCTGGCCTAGAGATAAAATTCTCTGGGATTTGCTGATATGTGGACAAGGCCTACACAGGTCAGGCAGGTAATTGCAGTGAGAGCCCTGGGCCGGCCAGGATGAGGAAGGGGGTCAATTGCAGCTGAGCTCCAGCCGATTGTTGCTACGTGGAAATTAAAGGGCCCAGAGTTAGAAGATCTTCCAGCTGCATTTCTGGTTGCATTTTGGAAGTCAGTAACTTTGGAGAAGGGGGTTGAGTGGGACAGACCTGGAGGAGAAAGCAGAGCAAATGAGTAAGGGTGCCAGAGGGTACCAGTTCTGCTGCCTCTACTTACTAACTCTATGACCTTGATCAACGTACTTTATCCCCCTGTGCCTGGGATCCCTCATTGGTAAAATAGGGAGGGTAATGGCCCATATGTTGTAGGGTTGATGGGGAAAAGTTTTTTTTTTTTTTTTTAATTGAGATTTTATTTATTTAGTTGAGAGAGAGAGTAGGGGGAAGGACAGAGGGAGAGGGAGAAGCAGACTCCTTGCTGAGTGGGGAGCCCAACGTGGGGTTCCATCCCAGGACCCTGACATCATGACCTGAGCTGAACTGACTGAGCCACCCAGGTGTCTCTGTAAGGCATTTAGGTCAGGGTGTTTCTTGTTTTTTGAATACTTGTTAAATAATAAAGGGGTAGATAAATGAGTAAATACTGCTGTGAAATGAAATGAACAGTAGGTAAGAACCCCAAAGAGTGCTAATATTTAAAGGACTGCAGACTAGTGGCACCTGGGTGGCCCAGTTGGTTGAGTGGCCAGCTCTTGGTTTCAGCTCAGGTCATGACCTCAGGGTCCTAGGATCGAGCCCCATGTCAGTCTCCATGCTCTGCTTGAGACTCTCTCTCCCTCTCCCTCTGCCCATCTCACTCGTGCTCTCTCTCAAATAAATAAATAAATCTTAAAAAAAAAAAAAAAAGACTGCAGAGTAGACAGAGAAAAGTGGCAAACGAGGAGCAGGTATCTTGGAGCTAAGGTATATGAATTTTTCTGGAAGATTTCAGTCAGCAGTGTCAAACACTGCAGAGAGATCAGATCATATAAAGACCCAAGTGTGAACTGACTCTAGAAGCAATACCTTAGTCCTCACAGAGACTGCAAGGTGGGTTAGTGAGGTCATGCAGATGCCCCAATGCACACAGCTGGTTGGACAGTGGGGAGATGGGAAGGTTCCTGGGTGGGTTAGAATCTGGAGCTCACGATCCTTCCTCCACGCCCTGCTCCTGGAGGAGTTAGCCAACAATTTTACCAGGATTCCTGGACAGCAGTAGGGTCTTTCCTTTGTTTATAAACAGAGTATATAGTTTTCTCTCTGTACTTTTCAAATATCCTATACTTTCTCATTTCTTCTTCAGATAGCCGACCTGGGGTTTATGTCACTTTCAAGACGATGTCTTACAGATCACCACACGTAAGAGCAGAGCTTTTCTATTTCCCAAACTAAGTTTTTTAGATAAATGGGCCCAATAATTTCAGTCATTGCAGAAGAGGAGGTCTGCCTCAAGGTTTTGTGAATTTGGACATTAGTAATGTTGAATTGATTACTTTTTTACTCAGAGCAGTGAGCTGTTTAAGGAAAAAAGGATGAAAAGGTGCCTGGTAGAAAAACCAGGACTCTGTGATGTCATGGGAGTTGTACAGGAATCGGGGACACAGTGTACTGTCCCAAGAGTCCCATGGCGCCTTGGTGGGTCACCCAGACCCAGCAGAACTAGGCTCTGTGCCCATTTCTGTACCCGGCACCCTGGGAGGGCTTAACTGGAGTAAGGAGAGAGTTAACGATTAAGATCTGGAGCTCCCTCTTCTCACCTAGTTGGGAGAATAAATAGCACAAAGCAAATATTTTTCAAGAGCAAATTTTGGATTATGTCATTTACAATGACTCCCCAAAATACCCAGGTTTTACTGTTTTGTCTCTTTAAACAATGGTAGTATCTCTTCTTGGACTAAAGTGAGAACCCCTGCCAGGACCAGAACGCTTTTGCTGGGGTACACGTTTCTCATTTTGTATGGCTGGGTCAACAGTTGGCAAGGCTACCTATTCCCCAGAGGGAAGAAGGACCCATGAAGAAACAGATTTTTTTTCCCCTAGGAAATCAGTGCTCCAAAGCTTAATGGTTACAACGGCATGGCATTTAACGTTTTCCCACATTTTTGTCAGAGGTGGCTTGGATGGATTACAGCTATTTGTCCGTCCTTCCTGCACCTGCCACCTCCCGCCTCTACCTCCTGTGTTCCCTCAAGTTCAGCGCCACCTGGGGGTGGACCCGGGTAGAGTGGGGTCTGAAGCTGGTGAAAATTTGAGGCCTTCTTAAAATAGCATAAAATTAGGTAGAGTGTTTATTTAGAACAGGGGAAGAAGGGAGGTAGGAAGGGGCCTGCCTAAATGAGGGGTTCTGAAGCTTAAAGCTTTATTAGCTTCATGCTGAATTGACCCCTCGAGCCCCTGAGACTATTCTGCAAATGGGGTGCCTTAATATCTCTGTTGACTTTGCTTTCAACAGCTAACCAGTTGTCCTTACTTCCTGCCATCTAGGGCAGATCCTGCTATTTCACCTTTTTGTACTACCAAGTTCCTCTCCTTTAAAGCTCTATCTGGCTGTGATTTAAATTTTGCATTACTATGTGATGTCTAGTTGGGGATTCTAAGTAAATTCAGGAGACTGAGGGCCACATCTGTTGTAGTTTGCTCATGATGATAGGGTTTAGCTAAGGGCCTGGCCCAAATACTTATTGAATGAGTGTATTTGGTAAGAGTAAGATGCTAGTAAGAACACATTTGTGGGTTTTGTGGGGTAGAGCCTGCTTAACATCATTTGGTTCAATTGCATCCACGCTAAGACTGGTAAGGAGCCTGCTCTTAGATTTGAAAATGCTTTTCAAGCTTTGTTATTCAAAAATGTCACCTTAAAGGGATTTGACCTCAGCAGTGTTAACCCTTGCCTGTGGTACGTAGAAACTGTGGAAATCCTTGAATTGCAGCACTCCAGAGACCCCACATACGCATGTAGATACAAGAAACACGTCAAAGGAAATGTGTGATTTTGGGGGATAGTCTTCATTTGGGAGCTGTGACTCTGTTCCCCTCCATCAATTAGCTACTTAACTCTAGTACTTTGAATTATGGACAGTTTGTTCTAATCTGGTAAGTACTTTCCTATAAAACCTATTTGGCAAAGGATGAGCTGAGGGAAGTGGGGAGAGTCACTGTCCCTTTGCAGAAGGGTAGCCTGTGATTGGTGCTAGCATAGGGCCAGCTAGGAGGGGTAGGGAGCTGAGATCTAGGCCCTCTGCTCTCCAAGGGCATTTGGTCCTCCCACCTGCCCCAACAGAGACCAAGTCAGTCTCTGCCTGTGTGCTTGGCCATCTTGTCCTACAAATAGTCCAGAATGTTCTTTGTAATCTCACTCCCTGATAAACTGTCACTGGTCAAAGTAGAACTGGTATCTCTCCTTTCTCCACGTGTGTCCACATTAAATCTATTAAATCCATTCTTCTGGGAGCTCCAACATCCTGAAAGGGAATCTCCTTTCATGTTGTTGAGCTACACCCACCTTGCACAGGAGGTAACTCTCTCCTGTCTCATGGGCCCCCAACTATAGATGCCCGGATGCCAGGGGACATGTACTTGTAGTGTCCCAACAGTATCCCAGCATGTTGGACTTCTTTGGGCTTGATACTGTGTTCTTCACTAAGGACCTGGTGCTGTGTCAGAGGCAAGGGAAACAAACGAAAGCTGCAGTTTTTCCTTCTGGAATTTCCCAGTCTGGTGGAAGAACCCCTCATGACCTGATGCTTGGCTGATTATTTTCTCTGTTTGGAGTGACTTTTAAGGAACAGGGCATGGGAGAAGATATGTTCCCAGTTTCTCCCGAGTCCTTTCAGCGTGGTTTCATTCCTTTTGAGTGATTCTTTAAGCTTTGCAAATGCACTCATAACCATTACAAATGGAACATTCTGAATTCAAATCTGAGGGAAGTGTGGGAGTCCATAGATGCAGCTGAGAGTTCATTATATTAAAACACTGCTACGCCTACCAGATAAAAATACACCATATGAGTGCTGTGCTGGTTTTGTATGTGGAAATGGCTGTTTCATAATGGGAAGTGATTATAATGTTAATGTAACCAAAGCATTTTGCTTCTTCATGTTTAGGAAATTATACAGTTCTGGCTCACAAAGGGTGTTGATGGTTTTAGTTTCGATGCTGTTAAATTTCTTCTAGAAGCAGAACATCTGAGAGATGAAGCTCAAGTGAACAAGGCTCAAATACCGGTAAAGTTTTTAAACATTATTTTTCCCCCTTTCTGAAAATGCCATCCATGTTTTCTTTTTTAGCACGAGACACCAATGACCAGAGATGAGAATGTAGTTAAATTTATTAATATATGCATTTGAATTTAAGGCATAGTTTTTTTTTTAAGGCTTTATTTATTCATGACACACACACACACACACACACACACACACACACACACACGGAGGCAGAGACCCAGGCAGAGGGAGAAACAGGCTCCATGCAGGGACCCCCATGTGGGACTCGATCCCGGATCCCGGGATCACACCATGAGCCAAAGGCAGACGCTCAACCACTGAGACACCCAGGCGTCCCTTTTTTTTTTTTTTTAAAAGTAAACTCCACACCCAACATATGGGGCTCAGATTCATAATCCCAAGAGTCACATGCTCCACTGAGCCCAGCCCTGTAGGTACCCCTACAGGAAGTGCTTTGAATCATTTTCTTCAGGAAGAAGGAGTTTCAAATCCATATTCTTAGATGTTTCCATTGGTTCCCTTTGGTGTAGAGCATCCTTAAGAAGTATTTTGGTGACAAGGGTTCTGAGGGCATGGACACTGGACTCCACCAAGAGCTGTAACCACTCACTGTGATTTTGTCATCTCACTCAAGTTCAAGTGAGGAGGAGGCCTGTAAATTCCCCAGGTGCTTTTGTTGTCATTAAAGGACACACCAAAGGGAACAAACACTTGCTGAGTGTCTCCTCTATGTTATGTGTTTACTTAGGATAGTCCATTTAACTTTTGTAACAGCTCATGAGACATTTCATGATCCCCATTTAGCAAATCTTAGAGAAGTCAACTTTTCAGGGGTGACAGAGGTGATAAACAGAATTATAAACCAAGCCTCCCTTGCTACAGAGTCTGGTAGCTACACCAGCGGTTCTCACCTTTCCCCCCATGTCACACATGAGAAACAGTAATCAGGACACCACTCTGCTCTTCTGGTTGACCACCACTCTACAGACACTGTACGTTCAATGGCTAAATAGACAGGAGTCCTAAAATGGGTTTCAAAATAATGGATTTGTAGATTTATTCAATGGAAATATTATATACATCAGTCAAAATAGACGAATTACAGTGACACACAATATGGGTGAATCTTAGCAGTGTAATGTTTAGTGAAAAAACCCTAAAACATATATAGCATGATGCCCTTTTAATAAAGAAAAATGAAATTGATAGTTAATTATCAAGTGTCTAGCTTTTGTCCTGAGTAACAGATTTATGGTTACTTACTGATCTCATTAAACCAAATAAATTAAAGTTGGCAATGCATGGACTAATTATGAGAGCATGTCATGAACCAAAGGCCAGTTTTTGGTGGGGTAGGGAAAGCAGATGATTTCCAATAGGAAAAATGAAGGTGTGTGTGATGCATTATTCAATCCCAGAGAGCACTTATCCTTGGAGAAGAAATCTCAAAGTAACCTTGCTAATTATGAGATACTGTAAAACAGGCGTATGTTTCCAGTTATGACAAATGATCAGAATAGGTTTTGTGTGTTTGCCAAGAAAAACTTAAAAAGTTACTTCAGAAGGGACCCATGGGGATCCCTGGGTGGCGCAGCGGTTTTGCGCCTGCCTTTGGCCCAGGGCGCGATCCTGGAGACCCAGGATCGAATCCCACGTCAGGCTCCTGGTGCATGGAGCCTGCTTTTCCCTCTGCCTGTGTCTCTGCCTCTCTCTCTCTCTCTCTCTGTGACTATCATAAATAAATAAATAAATAAAAACTAAAAAAAAAAAAAAAAAAAAGGGACCCATGATTCCAAAAAACTTCACTTGATCTAACAAGTAAGTTCACTTATTTTCAAAAAGGGGTCCATTGAATGGATGGCAATGCAGGTTTATACTGTGTAGTCTGTCCATGTCCCAACCACCTTGGCTTGTGTTAGATACAGTCTTTTACTTTGGATTCTAGATTATTGTAACCCGAGGAAGGCAAAGAATGAATAACAGGAAAAATTACTGAAACCCTGGCAAAGGTTTTTTTTTTTTTTTTTTTTTTTTTAAATACCACTTCTAGCCTTTTTCTTACCATTACACTTTGGATTGCGGTTTTGTGAGCTGACCAAGTATAGGTGTAATAATGAACTGTATGTTTTCTTTGCCTTTAAGTTCAGCATTTGGGAGAAATTAAATGTTTGGGAGGAGGATTCTGTTAAATACACTTGTAATTGTTATTCAGTAAAGCTTACTAGACCTACAGTTAATAATAGCCATCAATATTATGCTGCAGCCACAAAACCCCGTGAGCATTGAAAGTCCTACTATCATCTTTCAGCATGTATGCGTTGGCTTGAGCCCTTTGAAGAGAACGTCTGTATTTGCTAAGGGCAGCTATGGGGATTTGTCATGTGAAATGATGGCAATCGTGCTTTTCTGTTTCCAAAGGACACGGTCACACACTACTGGGAGCTGTACCATGACTTCACCACCACGCAAGTTGGAATGCATGACATTGTCCGGAGTTTCCGCCAGACAATGGACCAGTACAGCAGGGAGCCTGGGAGATACAGGTAACTACAGGACACAATTCTGTTCTTCACAGGCGAAGGGTGTGACCTGTAGTTTATCCTTCACAGCCAGTTATTCTCAAGAGATTCAAACTATTTAACAAACCTCCATGACTACAATGTATTATAATTCGGTTATGCCAAGGCGTAGTATATTCCTTCATGTTGCTTAACTTTGCTGATTTTGTTTCCTTATTTGTAAAATAATGTGCATCAGTATTTACTTCATAGGAATTTTTGTGAAAATCACTTAAAAGATAAAATATAATCTAAATGTTAGCCTTTAAGTATTCTATTGTTATCATTACAATTTGGTCTGCTGGTGTCCAGTATACAGTATGAATCCAAATGTTTCAGCTAAACTGCTAGTAGAGCACAATGCTTTGTGATCAGATGGACCTAAGATAAGAGTTGTGTATAACAGCTGAAACCTTGGGTTGGTTCACTGACTCACGTCCCATTTTCTAATTAAAAGGTGATAGATAGTAATACCTGTCAGGGTTTTATGAGACTGCATGAGATCATGAAGCACTTAAAACAGGGACTGACATGTAATAAACATTCACTAAGCCTCTATGTGTATACAGATCACCCAATAGTATCAACAGAAAGAATTAAATTTCTCCTCCTTAAAGTAGGTCCTCTCTGATTGCCATCCCCATTCTATAGTTGAGAAAACAGAATTTGAGCATAAAGGCAATGGTCATGCAGGGAGTAATGGCAGGGATGGGAGTGAAATACCTGTGCACTTACCTCAAACAGGTAAAGCTAGCATTGACATGGGTCTTTTCAGGCTAATGTGTCATTCCCTAAATAGTGTCTGCTTCTAAGGAAGCTCTACTCCCAACATGAGATAAAGAGTCGCATGCTCTACCAACTGAGCCAGCCAGGTGCCCCCAGAGTTTTGGTTTTTAAGAACCAAGAGTGCACCCAATTATTATTGTGAGACTTTACAAGGATTCCTATACAAGAGGTTTCTGGGGAAAACCCCCTTTCGTGATATGCAGACATACACTGTAGATTCTAACCAGTGATCAGAATTGATAGGCTTCATGGAAGTTACTGAGTTTTAATCAGATTTAGGAGGAAGAGAACAATATTGACTGAAATCAAATGTGTTTAACTCTTTTTTTTTTTTTTTTTATTTATGATAGTCACACACACACACACAGAGAGAGAGAGAGAGAGAGAGAGAGAGGCAGAGACACAGGCAGAGGGAGAAGCAGGCTCCATGCACTGGGAGCCCGACGTGGGATTTGATCCCGGGTCTCCAGGATCGCGCCCTGGGCCAAAGGCAGGCGCTAAACCGCTGCGCCACCCAGGGATCCCCAAATGTGTTTAACTCTTAGACACAGCCTAGTATTAGGCTAGTTCTTGGGTTTATTGTCCATGAGAAATGAGAAACTGTCCAGGTCACCCAGCATGCTATGACTTGGCCATCTGGCTCAATTATGCTTCCTAGTGAGCCCAGCCAAATATGGTTAATAGGCAGATTGAAGGAGCTGCAGAATGCTTCCCAGTCTTCTGACCGGCCCTGAGGACACTGCACCCTGCCAATTCTTCCAGGTTCATGGGGACTGAAGCCTATGGAGAGAACATTGACAGGACCATGATGTACTATGGATTGCCTTTTATTCAAGAAGCAGACTTTCCCTTCAACGATTATCTCAGTAAGCTAAATACTCTTTCTGGGAACAGTGTGTTTGAGGTTATCACATCCTGGATGGAAAACATGCCAGAAGGAAAATGGCCTAACTGGATGGTAAGTCCTCATTGCCTGGGGCAGCATATCTGCTGCTGGTATGCTGGTTAAATAGTTACCCCTAAAACGAGGGGTATATCTTGTCTGTAAGTGACCTTAACCTTTCCCTTCATCAGTGATTATTTAGTGAGCCAGGCCTGTCTGTTCCAGCTTCTGACCATGTTTTTCATATTTTTTCTTCATTCTTTTCCTTCTGGTTCTTAGACTAGGTAATTTTGACTCCTCAGTCTTCAAATTTGCTGATTTCTCTGCCAGTTCAGGTCTGTCCAGTCCATCTAGTGAAATTTTTCTTTCAGTGATCATACTTTTTAATTCTGAAAATTTCTTTCTGGTTATTGTTTGTATTCTTTTTATTGTCTTCACACTTTAAATTCTGTTTTAGTTTTTTGAACATATGTATAGTAGTTGATTTTAATGTCCACTAGTCCAATGTTTGAATTTCCTCAGCTGCATTTTCTACTGACTGCTTTTTCTATGTATGGGCTATATTTTCCTGTTCCTTTGCATATCTTGTATTCCTTTTTGTGTTGAGAATTGGATATTTTAAATAATGTATTTAAATGTAAAGCTTACTAGACCTACAGTTAATAATAGCCATCAATATTATGCTGCAGCCACAAAACCCAAAATTAATGTATTAATGTAGGAAATCCCCTTCTCTCTTCCTCCTCAGTGTTTATTGTTGCTGTTTCTTCAGTGATGTTCTTGAATTAATTTTGTAAAATGTGTTCTGTTGGGTGTGGCTGCTCGGGGAGATCATTGCCAGCTAACAATTGGAAGAGCTTCCTGAACTGCCTTGAACCAGTCAGTCTCCCAGCCTTTGCTGAAGGGGCTGTGTGTGTGTGTGTGTGTGTGTGTGTGTGTGTGTTGGGGCATGCTTTCACCACTCTGGAAGACAGTTTGTAGATTTTAGTCTTCACTTTCTGCTTGCACGGAGTTTCAAGGTTAGCCAGAAGTGAGAGATGAGAGCCTTCTCAAGGCATCTGCATGTGTTCTGGATTCCAAGAATCTGTTAGACTTTCAAAAGCCAGTATGGTTACCTCTTCCGCCAGCTTTTAAAGTCTGGTCAGTCTCCATAGAACCTCCAACGGGTAACACCACGGCAGGCAGGTGGGATGTTAAACAATTGTTGATTGTTTCTAGCAAATACCTTTGGGGACAGGGCATTTCTCAGATTAAAAAAAAAAAAAAAAAGCCAACTAAAAGTGAATGCTTAGGCCAAATAGTGACAGTTCTCTAAATTGAGTTTTGGTGAACTCTAAACTTATTCTGCCCCTCCAGCTATGGTAGTTCCAAGATTGTTTGGAAGGCTATCATGGGTCTCAGGGGCAGGAGTTCAAGGCCAGTTAAAAGGACATAAAGCCTGTCATTTTTCTTGAGTAAATGCTTCTTGGATGGTTGAAAGCCTTTAGCTAGTTTCCAGAGTTCTGAAACAGTGGATTTTTAGTTTTTGCCAGCATTCTCCTTGCTTTTATGGTAGAGATTTTAGAGGTCCTTCCCCTACCATTCCACAAGTGCCCCCTATATTACAAAATTTAATAATGGAGTTTTAGCACTTGTTTTTTCATATATTGAGTCTCCAATATCATAGGTGACTGGGATTTCTGTCCATTGCTGTGAACTATCTGTGGAAATATTAATTTCAGTTCTGAGAAAGAAAGTGCTCTAAGTCCACAAAGCTTGAGAAGCCATAGTTTCTTATCAAAGGCTCTCAAGATAATGAAAATAAACAGAGGCAAAATTTGACTTTTCTGGCCATAAAAATAGAATAATGATCCAACTAAGTTCTTATTCTCAAAGGCTGGTTTTACACCATACCCTGCCTTGAATAAGTGATGTGGTTTCTCAGAGAGCTTGTTTCATCTTTAGTAAAATGGAGACAATACCTGACAATGGAGCAGTACAATAAGATGTAATGTAGGTGTGAAATTACTTTTTTTTTTTTTATAAAGTTTATTTAAGTAATCTCTACATCCATGTGCAGCTCAAACTCATGACACCAAGACTAAGAGTTGCAAGCTCTTCTGACGAGCCGGCCAGGTGCCCTATAAGTACTTTATAAATAGTAAAATGCCATGCTCAACATATGCATATGAAATTGAGTTGTGGTATATATGGTATAGTTTAACAAAAGCTATGATGTTGTAAGGACTAGATAACATGTAATATTATGTAATTAGAGCATTTAACTAGAAATAGCCAAATTTAAAAATAGAAAACACTTTAGAAAATTTACTCTTGGGCTATGTACATTTCCCTATAAAATTTGGTGTAAATTTTTAAGTAGTTCAGAAGTCACCCCCCCCCCCCCACTTAGAAATCTCTGCTGCCTCTGTTCCTTCCACCTGTTCCCTACTTGTTGTGCTACAGGAGAAACATTTTTGTTTTCTTTCTTGTCCATATTCTTTTATCCAAATGTGAGAAAATATTAATATACACCATCATACATTTTGTATTTGCAATCTCAATGAAGAAACTTGTTACCACCATTTTGTTAATCCTAATGCCAAGACAGTAAATTGATCAATTACACAGTAAGTAGCAGGGTTGGGACTCAAATCCAGGCTTGCTGATACCAAGGTACCCACAGATGAACTTTTTGTGGAATAGGGTAAATCTTCCAGAAAACTGTATATTGAGCTGTGTTCTTAAAATATCTGCCTTTCAGATCGGTGGACCAGACAATGCCCGGCTAACTTCTCGTTTTGGGGAAGAATATGTCAACATCATGAACATGCTTGTTTTCACACTCCCTGGAACTCCCATAACTTACTATGGGGAAGAAATAGGAATGAGAAATATTTTAGTCACAAATTTTAATGAAAGCTATGATGTTGTAAGTTAACATAAGAATTTACTATTCCTATTCTATGGCTGAAAATGATTACTCTCTGCTTTCCTTTCTTATTATTAGTCAACTGTCTTGGTTGGGGGCTTAAAAATGCTGTTTCCTAAGACCTACAACTGAATTGTTAGAGCCCAGGAATCTATGTTGTTTTCCATCTGATTCGTAGGCACATTAGACTTTGAGATCCCATGTTTTGAGTTTGGAATATTACTTATTGCCCTCCACCTGAAATATGGAGTTAGGATCATTAATTATACTGCTTGTCTGTACTGCTAGATTTCTTTGAACACAGAATATTCATCCTTTAAAAAAAAATTCGTCCTTTCACGTTAACAAATTGTAAATGCACAGCCTCAGACTTCAGTGGTTTTTATTTTGTTTTTGTTTTATGAATCTCAAAATTGTGTTGTTGGGTGAACCTGAAATAATTTGTATGGTTAGTTTTCAATGTTAGGAGATCCAATTTCCCTAATATTTATTTGGTGTGCATTTCCTAAATTTGTGTATGTGCAGCACTCATGAGCAATAACTAGGCTGGATAAAAGAGGACAGAATTGTCCTCTTACTTATACATGGCTGCATCACTGTACCACAGAATGAATTGGTAACAGTACATTTTGAAATCATACATTACTCATTTTTAGGGAAAAAAAAGCAAAGACTCCAAGCATGTATCAAAGTCTAGTTACTATAGTTTATTGAAACTCAAGATGTCACTATTTTCCAAAAAAAGTGTGAAGCTGGCTTAAGTTAAGGAATTAATTATGAAGTAAATTATGGACAAATGATTTTTCTTTTACTAACTAGACCAATGTTTTCTCTTTATGGTCTTTTGACACAGAATACTCTTCTCTCAAAGTCACCAATGCAGTGGGACAATAGCTCAAATGCTGGTTTTTCTGAAGCCAATCACACCTGGTTACCCACCAGTTCAGATTACCATACTGTGAATGTTGATGTAAGTATCAAAATGTTAATCTGATTCCAGAAACAGGAAATGAGTTTCTCTGCTGATACTATACAGTCACCCTGAGGGTAACTAAAATTTTAACTGATGCTCTCCCTAAATCAATCACATAGACTTCTCTTACAGTTTTTAAATCATTACAAACTGGTACATAAGTACACCATGTGAAATATAGTATAGAATATATTATTCACTGGCAAGACTAGCTATTTGTTTTCCTTTCCTGCCCACAAAAGGAAGGAAAGGAGACCCATCAAGGCTATTTACCTGGAGAAACCAAGACATTCATAAAAGTCAGTGAATTCATAAAAGTAGCTGTTCTGGAAAAGTACATCCTTTGGCTTTTGCCCATACTATTTATTGTTCTTGGGTGATCAAGTTTGCCAAATCCAGCTGGATTTGCTGGAATCTGTGCATTCCTGTTTAGAAAACTGGTTTGCTCAATTTGGCAAAGTGCTAAGTATATTTCCTTAGACCAGAGCAGTATGAAATGGCTCCAAGTGGAATCATGTGCCAGAGAAATTACTAGCATTCCACGAGACTTAAAAAATTTCCCCTTACCCCAAAATATAGATGACATACAATGTTATATTAGTTTCAGGTGTACATGTAGTGATTTGACAATGCTCACACCACAGTAAGTGCAATCTTCCCATGTTATTGTTTTGGGCTTTATGCAAACCGTCCTGTTCCTACAGCTCCCTGATCCAAACTCCAGAGGCTTCAGGGATATAGTATTAGTTTTGTTTTATATATTCATAGGTCTTTGAAAACAAAAATATGTATTTTAACATTTGTGTTTTGGATTAAATCTCTTGATTTTTGTTATGTCCTATACATAAGAAATCCAATAGGGACTCCTAGGTGGTTTAATGGTTGAGCATCTACCTTTGGCTCAGGTTGTGATCCCGGGATCAAGTCCTGCATCAGGCTCACAGAAGGGAGCCTGCTTCTCCCCCTGCCTCTCTCTCTGTCTTTCATGAATAAGGAAAAGAAAAAAAGAAATCCTACATAAAAATGTATATCAGAAAGATGAAAAAGTGCAAGTGCAAATTAAAATTTTTTCTATAACACTAGTCAAGCCTTTCAAATGATCATGAGTAACAAAATGTCTCAAGCAATGCTATTTAATAAAATCTACAAAAGCCCTAGAGATAGGTAAAAATTTAAGTAACTTCTAAAGGAAAGTAAAATTAAGCTTCCCATAATTATTAGAGGTAGGTAACTAAAGACAAGGGGTATCAAAATGCAAAAGTAAATGGATCACCAAGAATCACACCATATTTGAGAAAACTTAAGATGAGACACTCCACTCTTACCAGAACAGTAGAAAGTAGAGGGGATATAGCAAACATTAGATATCTTAGAAATGTAGAACATTGTGAAACACTGAAATAGAAATTCTAATTAGGGTGTTGGAAAACTGATCCAGAGGCTCCTCCCAGAATGCACTGTAAAAAAGCAAAATAAAACAAGAAAAATTTTGGTGTTTCTAGAAGAGAAGAGAAACTAAACTCAGAGAAATTTTCTTTTCTAGAATGGCAAGAATAAAGAAAATACCCTAAAAATATGTAGAAACCAAAACCAAACTTGCCCGAGGAAAGGACTGAGAGTTGGATTGGCTTCTCAAGAGGATCCTAGAACACGTTAGAACTTTAATCTTTAATAGAAGTGTGATGGAAATCTGATTCTATACCTATAATCCTGTATCCATTCAAATTAGTATTCAAGAATATCTGGAAAAGGACCCCAATTTTTGCATATATAGTTTCTGAAGGAATAATCAGGAACTCAGAAAATGGATCTAAAAAGACAATGATGTAGGGTGCTGGCTGGCTTAGAGCATGTGACTCTCAATTTCAGGGTTTTGAGTCCCAAATTGTGTGTAGAGATGGCTTTAAAAAAAAAAAAGACATGATATATAAAACACTGTCAGGAAAGGATCAACAGAACTTAAGGATATTTTTTGATATACAATGTAAAAAAACGGTAAAGAAGATATTCTGAAACAAAAATCTTAGTGATTGACTTCTAAATATGGAAAGTGGCAGGAGAGCAGGCAGCATGGTCTTTTCAGGGCATGGAAACAGAGTAACTCACTCTGGATTTGAGCTGCCTAGTGGCCATTAAATGGACTGAAAAATTCACTTTCTGTGACACACTGGCACCATTTCAAGTGTACTGTAGCTAGTGGCTACCACATTGGACAGCACAGATACAGAACACTTCCAGCACCGCAGGTAGTACATTTAGACAGCATTGCTCCAAATGTCAAGAAAAAAATATTTTTAAATGGGCACTGCAATTTTAAGTGTATAATTTTCAAATAACATTAGAAGGAAAATTATTACATCAAATCAATTCGATGTTAAAAAGGATGAAAATAGCACAATTATAAATAAAGGGCTGTAGGATTATATCTGAACATATGATAATCACAAATATAAATGGTGAAATTCACCTACTAGAAGATAAAAACTCTCAGATTAAGATACCAAGACAAAATCTGACATAAGACCTGCTAAAATAAAAATTTAAAAATAAAGCTTGCCTCCTGGCTATAGCTATCAAACCAAAAATGCATCTAACCTTTTGAACACAGTAACTTCATTCTGTGAATACCTGCTTATGTGGAAAATGATAAATATTCAAGGATCTCTATCACATCATTTTTTAAAAAAGAAGATGACTTGAAAATGATTTAAACATTTTATCAATAGAAAGTTGACTTGGTTATGGTTAATTTATAAAATGGACTAGTATGCAGCTTTAAAAAAGAATGCACTGATATTATGAAACTATCTCTAACATGTACTAAATAAGAAATAGCATCTATAATGGTATCATGCCATAGTGAAAAAGTAGACGTACATGTTTGCACAGGCACAACATGTATCACACATAATCATAATAGTGTCTATTTCTGAGAGAGGAAGTGAAAAGCTAGGGGTGGTATTAGGAAAAACCTTATTTTATATATTGTTCTCATAAATTTTATACTGTGTGCATGCATTTCCTACTAGAAGAATAAAGTTACAAAAAGCAGGTGTGGAAATATTTAATAGCAGACAAAATAGAATTCAATATGAAAAGCGTTATGAGACAAATGCAATTCTCAAAAATTGATAAAAGAACATTCCACTACAAGTCATGAATCTATGCATCTAACAATAGCTCCAAAATTTATAAAACAAGTACTATGAGAAATGTCAAGAGAAAGTGACAAATCCACAATTACAGAGAGACATGTCAACATACTTTTAAGGAAGGAGACACAAATAATAGTTAACACTTACTGGGCACTTCTTTGTGAGTGGCACTGAACTATACTTTTCCATGCATTATCTAAGGCTATAGGAAATGTTAATAGTAATTTGACAAGTCATATACATACACCATATACATATACCATAAATACCTTTGTACCTGTTAATAGAGAATAAACATTTTTTCAGACATTCAGTAGATGTTCACTGAAGACCACACATTAGGCACTTGCCCCCAAATAACAGTAACAGCAACAACAGCCAACACCACCACTGCAGTCAACATGGCTGGCAAGAGTCCAAGGAAATGAACATTACCACTGATTTGGCAATAGCTCTGATGAAGACTAATTTGGCATTATGAATCAAGTGTCCATACTCTTTGACATAGCAATTGTCTTTCTGTACTAAATAACTCAAATATGAGGGATGCACAGAAAATATTAGAAAGTTGAATGTTGAAATGAGAGAGATGATTAAGTATGGTATATCCATCCAATAGAATATTATCTTGTCATTATTAAAATGACATTTTAACATAATAACAGGAGAAGATGCCTGAAATGTTAAAGGAAAACACAACATTAAATTGTATATTTTTTATATAGCTGTGAAATAAAGCCTGATCTTCCTTAATGGACACACATTAAAGTAGTACAATTTTTAACTTTCCCTTTAGGGAAAGCATTTTGCTTTTTATCCCTTTTTGCAACCTCCTGTTCACCATTAGCTACTGTAAGAATACATATCTGCTGAAGTTAAAACAACCCACATATTATTCTACAAAACAGAACAGAGAGGCCCTCAGAGTCCACAGCCACAGTGGCTGCTTTTCTATCAGTTACAATGTAGCATAAAGGGACTGTATTTAGGCAAGTTAAACACCAGATAACTTAGACATGGACATTTGGTTAGGGATTCCTAAGTGGAGTCAAATTTGGTCCCTCATCATCTCTGGCCAAGATGTAGCAGAGCACTGTGCATATGATGACTCCCTGAATTTGCAATACCTCTCAATAGTTAAACTATTCTTATCTACCTATCAATACATATAACTTGGTAGTCATTTTAAGAAGCACAAACTGAGGCAAATTTTTTGGGGAAGGAAGTTTCTATTTGATACTAAAAATATATTAAAAAAACCCCAAACAACTCTTAGAATCAAACCTTTATGTTGATTTTTCTTTTTTTTAAATAGGTCCAAAAGACTCAGTCCAGATCAGCATTGAAGTTATATCAAGAATTAAGTTTGCTTCATGCCAATGACCTGCTCCTCAGCAGGGGCTGGTTTTGCTATTTGAGGAATGACAGCCACTCTGTTGTATACGCAAGAGAGCTGGATGGCATCGATAGAGTCTTTCTTGTGGTTCTGAATTTTGGAGAATTATCACTAGTAAATCTCCAGGAAATGATTTCCAACATTCCCGCAAGAATGAGAATAAGGTTAAGTACTAATTCTGCTGACGATCGCAATACAGTTGATACGAATGCCATTTTACTGGATAAAGGAGAAGGCCTCATCCTTGAATACAACACGAACAATCTCCTTCATCACCAAACAGCTTTCAAAGACAGATGTTTTGTTTCCAATCGGGCATGCTATTCCAGTGTATTAAACATACTGCACAGCTTGTGTTAGGCACCTCTATGAAAGAGATGAAGACACTGGCATTCTGTTTTATTACAAGCATTTGCAGTAACTTCATGTATAGCATGCTGCTGGGTAAAAACAGCTTGAATGCAAAGGTTCCCAAATGTTTTTTAAAAATAATAAAATTATCACTTGCAGAACTTGTAACTTTGTTGAGATAGTATTAATACAAGAGATGATCGGAACCTCAGGACTCCAGATATTAGAAAGATCTGCTGAATTCTAATGTGAAGAATGTTATCTTTTTCGTAAAATACAGGCATAGAAAATTGGAGGATGACTTACTGCTGAAGTGTCTTAAAAACATTCACTAGCAAAGAGGCAGGACCTTGATTTGTAAACTTTTCAAAGAAAATGTTAGAACAGACAAAAAACAAAGCTGTTCTGATGGGGGTGTGGGGAGAGTTGTGCTGTCACCAATCCTTCCTTCACCCCCAACTCCATGTCCTTCTGAGGAGCATGGTTTGAAAACTACTTTCCCAGGCTGAGGGGCATATGCACCAGTGAAGAGAATGACATAAGCAAGTGAGATGTACATTAGACAAAGTTTGGATGGAGAAGCAAATTTTAGAAAATTACTAACTTAAAAAAAAAATCTCACTTTTGCTTACCCAATTGGAAATAAGACTATGAAATATTTCAGTGTTTCCAATTCTCATGGAATGCAGCATTTCAGAATTTTAGGTATTTCTTAAGATTCTCGAATATACTGGTGCTGTCAAGTCCAAGTTCCTCGTACAAGAATTTAATTTGGGCTGTAATCTAAAAGAAACACATTAAAAAATTAGAAGGCCTCTGTTGTAAAACTCCAGTGCTAAAGCTCTTGATCTATCCATCTTCACCTAAGCCTTAAGTCAGCAACTTATGGCAAAGGTACTTTTATTATTTGGGACAGAGGCAGAAGGTGCTCCCAAAAATTAAGATTCCATTACTTTCTTTAATAGATCTCATTTACAAGTGTTAAGAGGGAACCCTTTTTCTCGACTGACTTCACTGTTCTTCCTCTCCGCCCTCCCCCCCCCCCCACAGTTAATGAAGCAGCTATCATAAACCCTGATGCAATCACTGAAATGTTAACTGCAACACATTTCTACTTGTGCATCTGGAAACTGAGAGAGGCTTGATAACATACCTTTTTGTGGGAATCCTCAATTACATGATTGCCTCCAGGCTGAATATCTAAAACAACATTGGGGGCCTGATAACCTGAAAGAATTAACATGAAACAATTAGGTTTTTTGAGACTCATTTTTCACCCTCTTTCCTCCCACATGTGCTATTAAAATAATAAATGAAGGAAAAAGGCATAAACTATCACCACCAAGAAAGAGATGGGAGGGGGCAAGCAGTAGAAGGCAGACTTCTGAAACAGAGAAAGCAGGAGGAGGAGAACCAGTGGCTGAAGACACTAGATGGAAGACATTTGGAGAGCCACATGGAGAAGGTTGTGTCACAAGAGGAAGCCAACTGGCCCTATGGAATCAGAGTCTTTGCGACCTGGAAACAGCTTCTATTGTAGTAGGTGAGTGTGAAGCATGGAGTGAAAACAAGGTGACTGAAAACTTGTATATGGGTCCCTCCCACCCTAAGCCCAGAAGGTCTTGTTAAGGAAGAAAGGTAATAGTTCTTGTCCAGTGAAATGGAAAGATCTAGAGAAAATTACAGCAGCTAGCTTGGGCACTGAAGCTCCAGAGCAAAAGCTTCAGAATCTCTTTTTTAGAGGTTTCCAAGAATAATGGCTCAATTAATATTATTAAATGAATGTTTTATGACAGTACATCTCTAAGTTGTATTTGATGTTTAAACTTATTTTTCTTTGTGCCTTGCCTACCTTATTTTAATATTTCCTTTCAAAAAGAGACAAGTATAGTCATTTAATATGACTCAACTGAGTAGTCAACATAGGAAAACCAATTTTTGTCCAAAATCACAGGCAGATGACTTAGTCTACAGTGTAAAGTGTATTACCGAGCAGTATGTGGAAGGGAATAGTCCATTTAGCTACATTCCCTGCATACAGGTAGTCTCCTACCTTCACCAGTGTCCTTAGCATGCTCTGTAATGGCTTCCTTGAGTTTCTCAGTATAGTTTACAATTCCTTTCAGAGGTACACGCTCATCGTTTTCATAAGCCGTGATATGAATAGAAGGATAATGCTGAAAGAAAATAGATGCAAAGTTTACATTATTCCTTATGGTCCTTTTCTACCCTATAGATTATGAAAAAGAACTACCTCCAATTTTTTTATCTAGGTGCCAGATATATTTTCTTCTCATTTGTTTTTTTGAAGAGTTATTTATGTATTGGATTTTATATACATACATACATACATACATCTATCTATCTATCTATCTATCTATCTATCTATCTATCTATATTTTTTAAAGATTTTATTTATTCATGAGAGAGAGAGAGAGAGAGAGGCAGAGACACAGGCAGAGGGAGAAGCAGGCTCCCCATAGGGAGCCTGATGTGGGGCTTGATCCCGGGACTCCAGGATCATGCCCTAAGCCGAAGGCAGACACTCAACCTCTGAGCCACCCAGGCATCCCTTTCATTTGCTTTTGAGAGATATACAGCATTATAGTACTAGACCACTTGCTACCTGGAATAGCCTTTCCTTGGCTAGCAAGACCATGATCATATCTATTCTATTGAACTATTAAATTGAGTATTAACAGAGATGTTGCTGAGAGGTGTTTGGGTATTTTGAGCAGAAATAACTTAAAACCCCAGTAAAAATTCCTGCCTCAGCATGGTAAGTATCCCTTTGATGATCTTTTCTATCACTTTAGGATAGTGTATCACAACTTGCACTACCTGTGGCTTGATATTTTGATAGGGACAGTAACGTTTTATGTAGTTCTTGTGTTTTTCATCAGATGAAGGATTTCCCCATTCTTCTAATTCTTCTAATGTCAGAGGAAGTGTAGTGTCCATCATGGTGTTGAGAACATCCAGGAAAGGTGCCTTAAAAAAAAAAAAAAAAAAAAAGCCAAAGAAATTTAAATTTTGACTAATAAGTTGTCAAAATGAGTTTCAGAAAGACATTTTATTTTATGAATATACATATGGACATGAGAGAACAAAAGTCAAGAAGCCATGTGGATTCCCAGGAGGTGGACTAACTACTCAGTCCTTAACTAGGTCCTGTAATTTTATAACTGGCCTTTATGGTTTTCAGACTCTGAAAATGATGATGTTATACATCATGTTTATATATGTGTATACACACACACACATATGTATAACAAAACAAAAAATGTTTTCTAATTTCACAATTTTTTAGTTTGATGCCTTTATTTATACACATATTTTTTTTTTAAAGGGGGCATTTACACTGAAGTTTTTTTTTTTAATTTTTATTTATTTATGACAGTCACACAGAGAGAGACAGAGAGAGAGGCAGAGACACAGGCAGAGGGAGAAGCAGGCTCCATGCACCGGGAGCCCGACGTGGGATTCAATCCCGGGTCTCCAGGATCGCGCCCTGAGCCAAAGGCAGGTGCCAAACCGCTGCGCAACCCAGGGATCCCCCACACATATTTTATATAAAAGTAAGAAATGCTACTACTTTACATTCATTAGAATGGGTACTATTAAAAAACTTAAAAAACAAACAAACAAATAACAGTGTTAACAAGGATGTGGAGAAATTGGAACCCTTATGCACTGTTGGTAGGAATGTAAAATGGTGCAGATGGTATGCTAGTTTCTCAAAAAACTAAACTCAGAATTACCATATAATCCAGCAATTCTATTTCTAGGTATATATCCCAAAGAATTAAAAGCAGGTTCTTGCAGAATATAACCATATTTGTAGCAGCATTATAAACAACAGCCAAAAGATGTTAGCAACTCAAGTGTCTGTCCACTGATGGATGAATGGATAAGCAAAATATACACAATGACACAAATACTATTCAGCCTTAAAAAGGAAGGAAATTCTGACATATACTATGATAATAGATAGACCCTGAACCTTATCTAAGTGAAATAAACCAGTTACAAAAAGATAAATATGTATGATTACATTTGTAGGAGGTAGACTCTAATTTATAGAGACAGAGCAGAGTGGTGGTTCTAAGGGGAAGGGAGAATTGGGGAGTTGCTATTTAATAAGTGCAGAGTTTTGATTTTGCAAGATGAAGAGTTCTGGAGATTGGTTGCACAACAATGTGAACATACTTAACACACATGAACTGTATACTTGAAAATGGTTAAGATGTTAAATTTATTTTCTCACAAAAATTTAAAAAACCCAACATGAATAATTCCTTACCAGTTGGGACATTTTACATAAAAAAAAAAAAAAAAGGCAATAAATGTTAATTGAAGAAAATCTAGAAAATATACAACCTCAAAGGAGGAAAAAACATTCACTGGCTTATAACCAGTGTTAAAACATTTAATAAAATGGCAGCTGCTTTTTTTTCACTTGTAGTCTTCTGTTAACATGCTTTTCAGCTTTCTCTTGTATTAACATTAACCTAGTGGGCAAAAGTAATTCCTTCTGGCTGCTTAGCATCTGGACTCCACTTTTTTGCATTTAAACTATTCCTAACCTTATGAGGCAGAGCCTGCCTCTCAGTATGGAGCTGTTAAATGCCAGGTAGTTCCCTTCTCCGTTTTCCCCACAGCATGGAGTAGCTACATGACTTGGGTTTACCAAATCAGACATAATAATGTGCTCCAGACTTTGAATGGGAAGTTTGTGGCTTAAAGTAGGGACCACGAGAATTTCTTCTGGCAAAAGCGACACATTTATGTTGAGTTTTCAGATGCAGCACTGGGAGTATACGGTGACTTGTGCCCAGCAATAGCAGCAGTGATAGCTTCACTGGGCCAGTTTTATGGTATATATGGATATGTTTCTGGCCGTGTAGCCTCTATAAGATTAGTTCTATGCCTGCCCTTTCCCAATACCTTTTAATAAATCTTTTTTCTGCTTAAATTAATCAGAGCTAGTATTCGGTGCTTCTAATTAAAACTATGGATCCTCTATTGTTGGATATTTAGGTTGATTCTACTTCACTATTACAAGCAACATGGGGTAAATACTCTTATACACACATTTCTGATGATTTCCTTTCTAATTTCTAAAATCAAAGATCAGCTGTATTTTTTTTTTTTTATATTGTAAGAAACTTACTATCTTTGTATATAGGTTTTCTTCCCTCTGTACTTAGCATTTATTTCTACCTAAAAAAGTAGATTTGTAGATCAGGATTATTTAACACTTATTAAGAGAAGCCTAGAGTGTATACCCCATAAAAGAAACCTAAAATAATTTACTCTCTCCATCCCAGCTCTTCTTTTCTAGAGTCTGACCAGGAGCAAAATGATGAAAGTGAAACAAGTGGCTATAATACTTCTAAATTTCGGACACCAGGAAAAGATTATACAGTTGACCCTTGAAAGACACAGGTTTAAACTATGGAAGACCCCTTACACTTTTTTTTTTTTTAAAGATTTTATTTTATTTATTCATGAAAGACACAGAGAGACAGGCAGAGACACAGACAGAGGGAGAAGCAGGCTCCCTGCAGGGAGCCTGATGTGGGATGTGATCCCAGGATCCCAGAATCAGGACCTGAGCCAAAAGCAGATGCTCAACCACAGGCCAACCAGGCGTCCCACACCTGGATTTTTTTTTTAAGTAGGTATACATATGGTACTATATAAACAAATGTATTTTTCTTTTTTAAGATTTTATTTATTTATTCATGAGAGACACACAGAGAGAGAGAGGCAGAGACACAGGCAAAGGGAGATGCAGGCTCTATGCAGGGAGCCCGACATGGGACTTGATCCCGGGTCTCCAGGATCACACCCTGGGCTGCAGGTGGCGCTAAACCACTGCGCCAACAAGGCTGCCCCAAATGTATTTTTCTTATGATCATCTTAACATCTTTTCTCTAGCTTATTTTAAGAACACAGTATATAATTTATAGACCATATAAAATATGTGTTAATCAACTGTTTATATTATTGGTAAGGTTTCTGGTCAATGGCAGGCTGTTAAGTTTTTGCAGAGTCCAAAGTTATACATGGATTTTGGACTGGGGGCGGCAGGGGAGGTGGTTGGTGTCTCTAACCCCCATGTTGTTCAAGGGTCAACCGTGGAGACTTTTAAGGTCAAAACAAAATATTTAAATTACAATATAGAAAAACCACCCACTTAAAGACCTTTATGAATGGAGTATCTAAAAATAGAGAGCCTCTACATCTAGTACTGAAATGCTCATGGGCAATATAATATAGTCAAAGGATTTCGTGGACTTCAGAGTTGCAGTGTCCTCTGCCTGATTCCCTGGAACTAGTGAATCACATATGCTCTCTTTTCTAGCAATTCTAAATGTTTTTAGAAATAAGAAATAACTAATGAGAACAGCCATTAATATCTTTCAATGGAAGAAAGGATAAATAAAGGAGAAGTAATTAGAGTAAAAGAAGTTTAGAATAGAGCTCCAATTCTGTGTTTAAAATTTAAAGGCTTTGCTACACTCCTGTGTTATGGTAAAACTGGAACAGAAATATTTTTCAGAGTAGCTTATGGCTTCATGCCTTCCCACTCTGTACATAGTAGAGAACAGAGTATACTCACCTCCAAAGTCACAGCTCTCAGCAGCTCTGGATTAGAATTACACAATGCTCCCACAAGCACCCCTCCAGCACTGAAAGCAGTCAGGGTTGTTAGACTTGGCTGAGAAAAGCCTTGGCCATGAAGCGTCTTAATGCAAGCCTCTAAGTCAGCAAGGCCATTGAGTTTTTTAGTTAGACGGCCATCAGCGTGCCACTGGAGGCCTAACTCACCACCACCTCTGAAATTAAAGGGCAAAAAATTTTTTTAGTGGGGCAAACATATTAATAAGTCAGGGTCAGCAAACTGTAGCTGGTGGGCAAATATTTACTCAGAGGTCTGTTTTCCCCCCCCTTAAATGGCCTTAGAGCTAAGAATGATCTTTAAAGGTTGGGAGAAAACAACAACCACCACCAAGAATATACAATAGAGACCATATGTGGCCTATAAAGCCTGAAATATTTACTATTCAGTTTTTTTAGAGAAAAGGTTTGCCAATCTCTGATATAGACAGTCAAAAATGGATTTCATAAATGTCTTAAAAATAAGTCACTGTCATTTTTTTATTCATTCATTTAAAGTAGGTTCTACATGCAATGTAGGGCTTGAATTTATGGCCTCAAGCACAATGTAGGGCTTGAACTTATGCTGCTCCAACTGAGACAGTCACACACCCCTAAACAAATACGTTTTGGGTACCTCCTACTGTATACCAGGCATTGTGCTAAATGCCGGCCTTATAAATATACAAAAGCAAAAATCTGCCCTGAAGATTATAAGTTTGGGGGTAAAGAAAAGAGCTGCCAAGCAATGTGGTTGCTGCTTTTACACAGGGTATTTAAAGTTATCAAAGAAGCAGCAGGAAGAACATCCACCTGTTAGGTGAGAGGTATATACTTCCTAAAACAAATGCTTGAGGAGGAGATGAAATGTAAGCCACGTCTTAGAGGAAGAATATGAGTTCCCAGAGTGCAAAGAAGGGGGAAACATCAAGACATGGCAGGTGCAAAGGCACAAAAGGGAAAGAGTTTATCAGGTGAAAGGATGTAATAAGGCTACAGTGCAGGACGCATTTGGGCAGTATTCACAGCTATTACTACAGAGATTAACCAGGTTATAAGGATATTAAAATACTACACTGAAGAGTTTGGATTTTATTTCAAAGGTGGAAAGGCAGAGAAGGATTTTAAGCAGAAACATAAAATAGTATTTGTGTCTTGAAAATAGTGAAAATAAAATGAAGTTAGAGTGGAAAAAAGGATCTAGTTTGAGAGACTATTTTAGAAAAAACTAAACTCTAGAAAAAAAAAAGGAAATAATAACATTACTAAGATAATACACAGACTGGTATGTCAACTCTACAAATCTGGTACAAGATCTTAAAAATCTACCCTTTTGCTTTTTAGGTATCAACTAGTCTGTTAAATTCACTTCCACTAGCACATGCTTAGGAATACATAAATTTAATAACACAAATGAGAAAATAAACTTTGCTCCCTGATAGACTTTATGCTGGACATCTGTCACAATGCTCTGGCACTCATACGCCAGGTAAAATGTTGCTGACTCACCGAACATGGCAATATGCTAATATCCACCCATCGTCCACCAATACCCGTCTTTCAGGTCTGAAATTCATTTTTAAATCCATTCCATAAGCTCCATACACATGTACCAGGAGAGGTTTCTTCTGCAAGTCCTCAGAATCTGTCTTGTGGAAAATGGTCATTGGCACTGATTTTCCATCCTGAAAATTAAGAGTTACTATGCATGTAAGTAAGAGTCTTTTAAAACAGTTTATCCCTAACTTTATGCCTTATTGATGTTGAGCACAAACTTCATTTAATTAAGGTAACAGAGGGGTGCCTGGTTGGCTCAGTTGGTGGAACATGTGACTCCTCATCTCGGGGTTGTGAGTTGAGTCCTATGGGTGTAGGACTTTGGGTATAGAAATTACTTAAAAATAACAACCACAACAAAAATAAATAAAAATAAACAACCATAATAAAGACAAGAGTTATGGTCTTTAAAAATACATCATGGTTCATCCCCATTTTCAGCTGTACTACTGACCTATAATATTATTCAGAAAAGAACAATAAGACTCTGGCTTGAAAAGAGTTTATTAAATGTAGCTTTTCATGACAGTAAAGTGATTTTAAGGGGTTCTTCACTACTACCATTACTGTAATTTTCTTCCGTCAAGTCAAAGTCAAAATATACCTATCAAGGTTAGATATACCAGCACAGCATTTTTCCTATACCTAGAGCCAGATAGTGACATTTCTCATCTTTGAGTATTTATAAACATGCTGACTGAAGAAGTTTTAACAGCCAAGTTTTCTGACCTCTGTAAGCAGAGTCCTCAACCATTAGCATCAGAATTTCTTACCCCAACTGACATACATCCTTATACTCTTCAAAGGTCTACCTTTATTTTTTAAAATGTTTAAAAGTGGCTTAAGTAAGTAATCTTAATTACTTTAGGACAGGTTAACTATTCCCCAGTTGAGTTCACGTTCATTAATTGCAAACCGATTGAAACTAGGCATTCCCTGGACAAAATTAACATAATCTGAAGTATTTCTGATATTCCCTTTGTAGAAAAAGGGCAGAGAAATTGGTTCTCACCCTGCTTACAGAAACTAGTGAAATAGTGCTAGTCTACATAAAATAAGAGGAAATAATAAAAGGAAAACAATAACCAAGCCACTCTCCCTATTTTTATGCTTACTGTGAAAACTTAACTTTGAGGCACTAGAGTAATTATCAGATAAGGAGGCAATCTTTCATCCTTCCTTATGATGCTCAACTTGCTACGACAGTGTAACTGGAGTTTCACTTCTCAGATTTATTCTTACAAAACGATGTAGATTAATTTCTACAATTATCTTTGTCTTTTCATCTCCCTGCCTCCTCCCCAACAATCAGAGAAAAACTAGTTGGTTGAAAACTTAAGAAAAGGGATGCCCGGGTGGCTCAGCGGTTGACTGTCTACCTTACCTTGGGCTCAGGGTGTGATCCCGGGGTCTTGGGATTGAGTCCCACATCGGGCTTCCCGTGGGTAGGCTGCTTCTCCCTTTGCCTATGTCTCTGCCTCTCTCTCTCTGTGCCTCTCATGAATAAATAAAATCTTTAAAAGAAAACTTATGAAAAGGAAGAGGTGAGGTTGGTGGCAAGTCTTGTGATGAGCTGGATCTGAGTTAATCAGCAGTGCAAAAATGCATGTGGAAAGTTGTAGCAGTGGGGCACCTTGGTGGCTTAGTCAGTTAAGTGTCTGACTCTTGATTTTGGCTCAGGTCGTAACCTCAGGGTCCTAAGATTGAGCCCCAAAGTGGGCTCCCTGCTCAGCAGGAGTATGCTTGAGATTCTCTCTCCCTCTGCCCTTCCCCTGTACCCACGCACATTTAGCGCGCTAATAAATAAACCTTTGAAAGAAAGAAAGAAAGAAAGAAAGAAAGAAAGAAAGAAAGAAAGAAAGAAAGAAAGAAAGAAAGAAAGCATTTATAGTAGATTCCACTGAGCACTTGTCTCCCTTCTCTAATTCATATAAAGAATCCCTGGGCTCCCCAAGAACTTAGCTTCACTGTTCTTTCCATTTGGGGTATAATAACTACAACAACATTTTAATAGACTGGTATAATCCCACATTTCTAAAGCAGAACAAAGCCTATTCTATTGACAAAAAACAAAACATAAAAATCTATGGTGACACACTAAATGGTAAACAGTAATTACATCTAAGAGGTACAGCAAATGGGACCAAAAAGCAGTCGTCTAAACTTTATATACTTGGCATTTTTGCATTTCTTCTAAGTGTACTACTGCCATAGGGGAAAAGAAGAAAAAACAAGATAAAATAAGAGAGGGATATAAATTATGAAAGACTTTTTTTTTTTTTTTAAAGATTTTATTTACTTATTCATGAGACAGAGAGAGGCAGAGGGAGAAGCAGGCTCCATATAGGGAGCCCAACACGGGACTCAATCCCGGGACCGCAGGATCACACCCTGAGCCACAGACAGACGCTCAACCGCTGAGCCACCCAGGTGTCCCAATTATGAGATATTCTTAATGCTGAGAAACAAACAGAGGGTCAATGGAGGGAAGGTGGGTGGGGGGTGGGGTAACTGGGTGATGGGCATTTAGGAGGGCATGTGATATAATGAGCACTGGGTGTTATATAAGACTGATGAATCAGGGACCTCTACCTCTGAAACTAATAATACATTATATGTTAATCAATTGAATTTAATAAAAGAAAAAAAAAGTGTGTATTGCTTTTCTATTACTGAAAAATATATATTTAAATAAAACTAATAGTTTATTTATTTATTTATTTATTTATTTATTTTTATTTTTTTAATTTTTATTTATTTATGATAGTCACAGAGAGAGAGAGAGAGGCAGAGACACAGGCAGAGGGAGAAGCAGGCTCCATGCACCGGGAGCCCGACGTGGGATTCGATCCCGGGTCTCCAGGATCGCGCCCTGGGCCAAAGGCAGGCGCCAAACCGCTGCGCCACCCAGGGATCCCTAAAACTAATAGTTTAAAGAAACTAATAGTTTAAAGAAAAAATTCACAAAGACAAAAGGCTGTGTCATCATAATTCACTGCCAGCACGTGCAATTATCTGATGTTTTAATATGCTAAAGTCTGAAAATTCTTTAATTTATTCCTCATTTGCACAAACTTTCTTTTTTTAAAAAAATATTTTATTCATTATTTGAGAGAGAGAGAGAGAGAGCAAGCATAAGTCAAGGGCAGACAGAGAGGGAGAAGCAGATCCCCACTGAGCAGGGAGCCCAACATGGGGCTTAATCCAGTGACCCTGGGATCATGACCTGAGCTGAAGGCAGACATTTAACCCACTGAGCCACCTAGGCGCCCCTCTTTTCTACTTTACACTCCCCCCCTCGGTCTTGCCTCTTTTTACTCTAACCTTTGGCTGTATTGTCCTTTTTTATACCTTTTAAAACATTTTACAACATTTAAGTAAGCTCTACACCCAATGTGGGGCTCAAACTCATGACCCCAATATCGAAAATTGCATGCTCTTCTGACTGAGCCAGAGAGGTGCCCCCTCCTTTATACTTCTTCTTCTTTTTTTTTTTTTAAAAAGATTTTATTTATTTACTCATGAGAGACACAGAGAGAGAAAGAGAGGCAGAAACATAGGCAGAGGGAGAAGCAGGCTCCATGCAGGGAGCCCGACGAGGGACTTGATCCCGAGTCTCCAGGATCACACCTTGGGCTGAAGGTGGGCGCTAAACCGCTGAGCCACCCAGGCTGCCCTCCTTTATACTTCTTGAATATACCACTTCTCCCTCAATTCAGGGCCTTTACACAAAATGGATTCCTCCTGCCCCCGTTCTAGCTTAATTCTTAATCCTACTTGAGACCTCACTTCCTCAGAAAAGCCTTCACTGATCTTTCCAGCCTGAGAAAGATCCTTGTGTCCTGTTTCCATTGTACTCAGCGTAGTTTCCTTTGCAGCAATCAGTACATTAGCCAATTACTCCTTCATTGGTCACCTTCCCCACTAGATTTAAGTTCCACAAAGGCAGGACTTTTTTAAAAAAAATTAATTAATTAATTAAAGCAGGACTTTTATTTATTTTTTATCTTTTATTATTTTTTATTTTTTTTAAAGGCAGGACTTTTATAAATCTAGCTCACTCTAGGTCAACTGCTCACCACCTTCACAATTTTTGCCATAACTACAAACCGACTTTGACTACTTCTTTAAGTCAACTTTAAAAATTCAAATAGAAACAACACGTGAACTCAAGAGCTTGATGTGCTGGTTATACATTTTCTAATCCATGTTAAAATAAATATATGAATATTAAAGTTACAAAAAAAATCTATGTATCCCCTAAAAATCATTTGGGCCTTGCTGGAGTGTGTGAGATCTACTTTACAAAACCATGCTACTACAGTACCAGCAACAACTGCACAGCACCTGACAGCATGCCTGTAATAGATGAGGGCTCAGAGGTGAGATTACAAAGCCTTCTTACCTTGCTTTTGGCTTCTAGACGTAAAACACGACTAGTCTTTGTGATTGGGTCTTCATGTCCAGTTTCTTCAAACAGTTTGCCTTCTGCAAACTTGTATGTGTAATATTTTGGGGGACGTATTGGAGAGCAAAGCTGAAAGGGACAGTTCTTTGGGTCTGAATTTGTATCCATTATGAATCCACAGGCCCAAGGAGGGAGCTAAAGAAAGAAAAGTTATTTTTACTCTTTATCTAGACTAAGTATCATTAATTAAATTTCTGAGTCTGCTACAAACAATACGATGAGGATATCAAGTTAATTTTTATCTGTTATACATAATACCTCCTTTAAGTATTATTTCAGCACAAATATATTTTGAGTAACAAATGAACAACTCTACGTAAAGACTAATAAACTAAGGAAAAATTATAGAAAAATGGTTCATTATGAATCTGGATTTACATGAAATCTCTATTAATAAAGTTGTTTATTTTGGGTATAAACTTGAGCAGTGGATAGTAAAATGGTTAAGAAAAAGAGCAAATCAAGTACTAATTCCAGAACCCAACAACATCTATAGGTCTCTGTTCTCAAAGAACATGAAATCTCTCTCATGTGTTTTTAATAATTTACCCATCAGCCCTTCCCCTGCTGCCTAGACAGCCATAGGGATGACAGTTATTATTCCAGGGCTACAAACTGGCTCAGCAGCCCTAAAGCATTTACAATTTGTTTCTAACTTTAGCTCCTAGGCTAACCATTGTGCAGAACAAAACCTTTCCTGGCATCTCCACTCTGAGAGACTCACAGCTATTATGATTATGATTCTTAACTTTAAGAAAAAAAAGGGAAAGGAATCAAAATTCATTCTCTCAGAGCAGCAGGGTCCAGTTTCAAGCCTGCCACTAACATCCCTCTTACACCTTTCAAAGAACTCTGGTAAGCAGATGACAGAGTATAAGAAATGGTACCAAGAGTCAGAACATTAAAAGAAAATTGCCTTTCTTTTCCTGAGTAATTGTAGAAAGAACAAATTCCTTAGAAAATCAGAGGTCTTGGCACAGCAATGTCACTGGTGGGCACTATTCAGAAAGGGTTGGGGGGGGCCATGTGGATAAAGAGTACACCATCTAACCTGTAGAAACTAAACCCAAAGAGCTTATGTTCACAGAAAACGTCTTGCTATTAATTCAAAGAATCTATCTTCCTAAAACACAATAAGGTTGTATATTCATAATGTCTCTTAAAGAGACTTCCTTATTGACTGTCCTCAGATTGAGGATTATGTTCAAGGATAATGTTTACTTAAGTGCAAAGCCACAAAACTGGAAAGAAGAGTGTGACATGTGAAAGTTGCGAAGTTTGGCAGCATAAATGGAGTAAACAGAGACCTTAGCGGGAAAAAGTACCACTGCTACTGGCCTTGTAACCAGGTTTCAGAAAGAGGGCACATGGTGCCTCAGTCCACAGAGGCAAACGTTTGTTTTTTTTTGTTCTTTGGTGAAATTAATAATAAAAAAAAAGTTCCACGTGCCCCATGCTGTAAGCAGTCATACTTTCAGACCAGGTGGTTTCAATAAATAAAAAACTCTCTTGGGTGTTATTTTTTAAAGTAGTAGGACCAAGGTTAAAGTTTTACCATAACAAAACCGTTCCAAGGCTATGGACTTTTTTTTTTTTTTTTAAATTTTTATTTATTTATGATAGTCACAGAGAGAGAGAGAGAGAGAGGCAGAGACACAGACAGAGGGAGAAGCAGGCTCCATGCACCGGGAGCCTGATGTGGGACTCAATCCCGGGTCTCCAGGATCGCGCCCCGGGCCAAAGGCAGGCACCACACCGCTGCGCCACCCAGGGATCCCGGCTATGGACTTCTTAAAATTTATCTAGCTCATGTGGAAATAAGCATTAACCATCTCAAAGACACCTTAAGCCACATTTCCTACTGAGATAATCCTGTAGTAACATCTGGGTATATTAATGGACAGCACCAGAATAATTTTAGGTTGGCTTTGATATGCAGATATTTCTTAGATACTTGACAGAAACAGTTTCAGTTTTAGCATTCTACCAGCAAATCATTTATTTCACTGAAAGATTAAGACATACATGCTGAAAGAAAATTGGCCCAAGCATGTAAACACCTCCTGTAAACTGACATTAATACAAAGCAAGAAACTTTTCACAATTTGCTTAAATTAAATATTATAACCAATTAAAACATAACTTATTTTTGTGAAAAAAAAAATCAGGAAAAACTGATGATATGATGACCAAGGAGAGGAGACAAATATATTAAGGATTTTTACATTTCTGTTTTCAGATTGAGTTTTAAAAAGCCTTTTAGTCAAGTGCCTACTGGGCAGAGATGTTACATACAGAAATACTTTATAATCCACTCTTAGTTTGGCTTAAAGATTTTGTTCTTTGTGATTGACACTGTCTATGCATATTAATCAGTATTACCCAGTTCATGAAAGGCTCGGATCTATAAAATTTTCTTTAAGTATAATCTAGTATATAATGTAGTACTTGATTCCATGTGTTGATAACTCAGAACATTATAACATTATAACAAGGCCTAACATATTGGGAAATACAGAATAAATTAAAGACACAATGATGTTCCATTGGAGACACTCCTGGAAGCACCAGGCTTTGGTGAACACGGAAAATTACATTGCAGGGCACTACAGGACCTCTTCTTCATAAAGTCACCACTCTCAAGAACAAGAGACACAGGTGACTTTCCTAACACACAGAAAAAGGTGCAGAGACTTAAGACAAAATGAGAAGACAGGAATTTTTCCCAAATACAAAGACAAGGTCATAGCCAGAGATCTTAAACAAAACAGATATAAGTAACATGCCTGATGGAGTTTAAAGCAATGATCATAAGGATACTCACTGGACATGAGAAAAGAGTGGAAGACATAAGTGAAACCATTAACAGAAATAAGGAATAACATAGAAGAGACAAAGGGCTCAATAAACGAAATGAGAAACACACCTGATGAAATGAATGAACAGCAGGCTGAAAGAAGCAGAGGAAAGAATTAATGACCTAGAATACAGAGTAACTGTAATCAAGATGAGCAAAAGAGAGAAAAAAGAATTATGCAAAACAAGAACAGACTTAGGGAACTTAGTGATGCCATCAAAACAGAATTAATATTAATATTATAGGAGTTCCAAAAAAAATTAAAGGAGTTCCAGAAAAAAAGAGAAAAAAGGGCAGAGAATTTATTTCAAGAAATAATAGCTGAAAACTTCCCTAATCTGGGGAAGGAAACCGATATCCAGATCCAGGAGGCATAGATAACCCTCCAATGAAATCCACAAAAGGGCAGCCCAGGTGGCTCAGTGGTTTAGCGCCACCTTCAGTCCAGGGCATGGTCCTGGAGACTCCGGATCGAGTCCCACGTCAGACTCCCTGCATGGAGCTGCTTCTCCCTCTGCCTGTGTCTCTGCCTCTCTGTCTCTATGAATAAATAAATAAAATCTAAAAAAAAAAAAAAAATCCACAAAAGCAGATCTACACCAAGATATACTGTAATTAAAATGACAAAATATAGTGATAAGGAAAAAATATTAAAAACAGCAAGACAAAAGAAGACAGTTGCATACAAAGGAAATCCCATAAGGTTATTGTGGGTTTTTCAGAAGAAATTTTCCAAGTCAGGAAGGAGTGACATGATGTATTTAAAGTGTGAACTGTGTGTGTGTGTGTGTGGGTGGCTCAGGTTAAGCATCAGGGTCCTGGGATGGAGTCCTGCATCCGGCACCCTGCTCCATGGGGAGCCTGCTCCTCCCTCTCCCTCTGCGCACACATGCATGTGCTGTCGCTCTCAAATAAATAACATCTTAAAAAAAAAAGTGCTGAATGGGAAAAACTTGCAGCCAAGAATACTCTATCTAGCAAAGCTACCATTTAGAATAGGAGGAGAGAGAAAGAGTTTTCTAGGCAAACAAACAAAAAAAACAAAACAAGGAGTTCATGACCACTAAACCAGCTCTGCAAGAAATCTTGAGGAGGAGTCTTTGAGTGGAAAAGAAAGATCAAAAAAGAGTATGACAGTAGGAAACACAAAAACAGTAAAAATGAATATTCCTGTAAAAAAATCAGTCAAGGAACTCAAAAGGATGTAAAATATGACACCATATACCTAAAACTTGGGGGAGGAGTAAAGAAACTTAAACAACTATCAACTAAATATAAACTTCTGCTATATGCAGAAGAGTGTTGTATTAAAACGTATCAAAAACCACTTATAAATATGCAAGGAATAAAGAGAAATCCAAATATATCAGTAAGAAAGAGAAAGAGAAGAAAGGATCAGAGAAAAACTGCATAAACCACCACAAGTAATAAAATGGCGATAAGTACATACCTATCAATAATTACTTTGAATGTAGATGGACTAAATGCTCTAATCAAAACATACAGGGTGACAGAATAGATAAAAAACAAGACCCATCTACATGCTGTCACAGGAAGCTCATTTTAGACCTAAAAACAGTTACAGATTGAAAGTGAGAGGATGCAGAAACATTTCATGCAAATAGATGTCAAAATAAACCTGGAGTAGCAATACTTACACAGGAAAAAATAGATTTTGAAACAAAAACTGTAACAAGAGACGAAGAACACTATATAATAATAAGGGGGAAACAACAAAAAGATGTAATAATTATAAATATTTATGCACCCAACATCGGAGCACCCAAATACATAAAACAGTTAATAAGAAACATAAAGGAACTAATTGGTAATATAATAATAATAACAGGAAACTTTCACATCCCACTTACATCAATGGACAGATCATCTAAAGAGAAAAATCAACAAGGAAACCATGGTTTTGAATGACACCCTGGACTAGATGAATTTAACAGATATACTCAGGACATTCCATCCTAAAATAAAATACACAATATTTTCAAATGCACATGGACCAAAACAGATGACATATTAGGCCACAAAACAACCCTCAACAAATTTAAAGAGATGTAAGTCACATCATGCATTCTTTTCTGACCTCAATGTTATGGAACTAGAAGTAAACCACAAGAAAAAGTCTGGGAAGATCACAATTACATGGAGGTTAAATAACATGCTCCTAAACAATTAATGGGTCACCCAGAAAACAAATAAAAAATTATGTAGAAACAAATGAAAACACAATGTTGAGTTCAAAACCTTTGGGATGCAGCAAAAGCAGTTCTAAGGGAACGTTATAGCAATACAGGCTTACCTCAAGCAATAAAAAAATCTCAACCCAATTTTACACCTAAAGGAGCTAGAAAAAGAACAAACAAAATCTAAAACCAGCAGAAGGTTAGGCACCTGGGTGGCAGAGTCGATTGAGCATCCAACTCTTGGTTTTGGGTTGGATAGTGATCTCATCAGGGTGGTGAGATCAAGCCCTCTTTCAGGCTCTGCGCTCAGTGAGGAGTCTGCTTGAGACCCTCTCTCACCCCCTCTCTCCTAAATAAAGCTTAAAAAAATAAAAACAAGCCCAGCAGAAAGAAGGAAATACTAAAAGATTAGAAGAGAAATGTGATATAAAAACTAAAAAATAAAACCCCAAAACCTCCTCAAAACACCCTCAATAGATCAGTGAAATGAGGTGCTGGCTCTGTGGAAAAAAAATAAATAGAAATCAATACAGGTGATAAACTTCTAGCCAGACTTACCAAGAAAAAGAGAAAGGACCCAAAATAAATAAAATTACAAATGAGAGAGAAGAAATAGCAACAAACACCACAGAAATACAAAAAAAATCATAAGAAAATATTACGAAAAATTATATGCCAATAATTGTCCAATAAATTGGACAACCTAGAAGAAATGGGCAAATTCCCACAAATATATAACCTACCAAAACAAGAAAAATAAAAAATTTGAAAAGACTGGTAACCAGCAATGAAATGGAATCTGTAATCAAAAACAAAAACAAAAACAAAAAATCCCCACAACCCCCCGCTCCCCCCCCCCCCACAAAATCCAAGACCAAATGGCTTCACAGGTGAATTCTACTGAACATTTAAGCAAGAATTAATACCTATTCTTTTCAAACTATTCCAAAAACTTGGAAACGAAGGAAAACTTTCAAATTCATTCTATGAGGCCAGGACTACCTTGATACCAAAACTAAAGACCCCAACAAAAAAAAAGGAACTACAGGTCAGTATCTCTGAAGAACATAGATGCAAAAACCTTCAACACAATACTAGCAAACTGAATCCAACAATACATTAAAAACATCATTTACCACAACCAAGTGGGATTGGGTTGCAAGGGTGGTTCAATATTTACATATCAATCAATGTGATAACAGTACATTAGAAAGAGAAAGGAGGAGAATCATATGATCATTTCAGTAGATGCAGAAAAAGCATTTGACAAAGTACAACATCCACTCACGATAAAAATACCATCAACAGAGTAGGTTTAGAGGGAACACAATAAAAGCCATTTATGAAAAACCCACAGTTAAAGTCATCTTAAATGGGGAAAACAGAGCCTTTCCCCTAAGGTCAGAAAGAAGTATGCTCTCATTTTATTCAACAGAGTTCTGCAAGTTCTAGCTCAGCAATCAGACAACGAAAAGAAAGAAAAGGCATCCAAATTGGTAAGAAGGAAAATTTTCACTATTTGTAGATGATATGATACTAGGAAATCTGAAAGATACCACCAAAAACCTGCTAGAACTGATAAATGAATTCAGTAAAGTTGCAGGATACAAAAATCAATGTATAGCTACCTGTTGTATTTCTATACACAATAATGAACAGAATAGAAATTAACAATCCCATTTATAATTATACCAAAAATAATAGGAATAAACCTAACCAAAGGGGTAAAAGATCTGTACTCTGAAAGCTATAAAACACCAATGAAAGGAACTGGAGAGGACACAAACAAATGGAAAGACCTTTCATGCTCATGGGTTGAAAGAAAAAACATTGCTGAAATGTTTGTACTACCCAAAGTAATTTACACATTTAGTGCAATCCCTATCAAAATACCAACAGTATTTTTTACAGAACCAGAACAAGCAATCCTAAAGTTTATGTGCAACCACAAATGACCCCAAAGAGCCAAAGCAATCTTGAAAAAGAAAACCAAAGCTGGAGGCATCACAATTTCGGACTTCAAGGTATATCACAAAGCCATAGTGACCAAAACAGTATGGAACTGGCACAAAAACAGACGTATGAATCAACAGAATGTAATAGAAAATCCAGAAATAAACCCCCAACTCTATGGTCAATTAATCTTTGAGAAAAAGATAAAGAATATCCAATGGGAATAAAGATAATTTCGTAAACTCCCACAAATGGTGCTGGGAAAACTGGACAGCCAGTTTACATACAAAAGAATGAAATTGGACCACTTTCTTACACCACACACACACAAAAACTCAAAATGAATTAAAGACCTAATTGTGAGACCTGAAACCATAAAAATTCCAGAAGAGAGTACAGGCAATATCAGCCATACAACCTGATTCTAGATATGTCCCCTGAGGCAAGGGAAACAAAAGCAAAAATAAACAAATTGGGACTACATCAAAATAAGCTTCTGCACAGCAAAGGAAACTAAGCTAAAAGGCGACCTACAGGATGGAAGAAGAGATCTGTAAATGACATATCCCATAAAGGGCTAATATCTAAAATATTTAACTTAAAGAACTCAACCCCCCCAAAATAAATAATCCAATTAAAAATGGGCAGAAAATATGAGCAGGCATTTCTTAAAGAAGATATGGCCAGCAGACATATGAAAAGATGTTCATTTTCACTCCTCAGTAAAATACAAATCAAAACTACAATGAGATACCACCTCACACCTGTCAGAATGGCTAAAATAAACAGAAGAAACAACTGGTTTGGGCAACATGTGGAGAAAAAGGCACCCTACCTCTTTGCACTGTTGATAGGAATGCAAATTGGTACAGACACAGTGGAAGACAATATGGAGGTTCCTCAAAAAGTTAAAAACAGAAGTACTCTACTATCCAGCAATCACACTACTGGATTTTACCCAAAGAATAGAAAAATATGTATTCAAGGAAAATGGAAGCCTTTCCCCTTTCCTTCAGCACCTAGTACCTGACCTACATGTGAATGCTACTTTACCATGGCGCAATAAGGTTGGTATATTCACCAATTTTAACAAGTTCACTTGTATAGGCAGATTTTCTTGGCTGGCAGCCACAGGCAATACCACCAAGTTAGCCTAGAAGGCAGATGTGCCACTATCACACCTCTGCTGCAGCAGGGAGCACTGCCACCTCTCCCTTAAAACCTTGGCAGGTAAGAAAATTGGCAAAAGAAGATGGTGCAGACATAAAGGCAGAAATATAGTGGGCACAGCTACTATCCCTACTGGGGTTATAGGATGGGAGCAGCAAGCAGAATCTGGTTAGCTGTCAAGCTGGCCTGAGCTATCAGCATACCTAAAATTGTAGAGATGTATGATATACAGAGATAAGGAAAAGAGAAAAATAGGACACTTCTAAAGTTCATGCTGTAAGACAGTATTTTAAGTAAAACTTTATTAAAAGCAAGGTCCTCTAAATAATTCTAAAATAAACCTCCTAAACATGAAAAAACCTTGTCTGCTACATGTCATTTAAATTACACTTCTTTTCAGGAAAAAGTACACTGCTATTATTCAAAATTTGATGTTCTGTTAAGCTAAGCTATATGGATTTTGATTAATAGTAATCTTTTGTAAATGAAGCATACCTTCAGAGACCGAACTGAATCATCAGCCAGACCAATCACATTAACATAAAGCAGATTGCTGTGCTTCAGGAACAGAACACAGTGATCCTTAAACATATCCAGGTCTACTACTTTCGTATTTCTCTTCATTGTGAAAAATAAATCCCAGTTCATAATAGCAGGGGTATCAGCTGCTGTTCTCATGAGCTGTGTGAAACAAAGTCAGAAGAGATCTAGGTAGCAAAATGTGATGACTACAGCATCCAGAAAACTAGTCCGTATTAATCTGCACTGTTTTACGAAGAGCCAAAGAACTGAACTCCGCCCCAGAGCTGCAGTGTGTCTGTTATCACGTGAATGCTCATGTGATGAGGCAGCAGGGCCTAGTGCTCACCTTACAGCAAACCGATGTGTCTGAATGAAGGCATTTGACAAACAGCTCACTGGGGATGCATTCAAGAGCCTAGCTGGGATCAGAACTGCCTAGCTGAGATCAATCCAAATTGCTAAATTATAAAAATTATGAGTTTATAAAAGTTTGTTCTTTCGAATCATTAAGTTTGGCTTTGATAACTGGTAAAGATCAGTACATTCCATTTACTAACCTTTTTAGGCATAATTATATAGAAGCATTATATCTAAGGGAAGAGAAATCGGACTGGTTATGGGTAGGAAGGTAGCATCAATTTCTACGCTTTACCAAAAACCTTTATTTTTTAACCAAATGCCAAAACAGTTAATTATTAGAGCAAGAAATGTTGATGGAAGTATGACACTTTTCAAAGCTCAAATAAGTACACGGAGAATCCCGGATTACCTTGAATTCTGTAGGCTCGCCAACATTAGTGAGAATGTATAATTCATCATCTCTATGTTCAACGTAGTAAAGGACTCCATGTATTCGTTTCTGGATAAGTACTGGTGGATCCCAAGGGCTTAGGCCATCTATTAGCCACACTTCAGAAGTAGTCTTATTCATAATATTTATGGTAAGGAAACGACTGTCTTTTGTAAGATAAAGGAAAACAAAGTAGCTGCACACGCATACAGAGAAAGAGAAGAAAATCCAGTAAGTTTCAAAGGCATGCTACCTTAAAGACAACATCTCACTGCTTGTTGTACATATGTTGATTTATAATGCAGACAAAAATTAAAAACTCCTTGTTTTTAGTGAATATTGCTTATACATTAAAAAAACTGGCTATTATTTTTCTCAATTCCTTCACAAAGGTATTCAAAACCATTTTTTCTCTAACATTTTATTATGAACATTTTTCAAACCTATAGAAAAGTTGAAAATGTCAGGTAAATACCTATATACCCACCAAGATTCAATTATTACCAATATTTTGCTATATTTCCTTTATCACATTATCTGTGTATCCATCAATCCAACTTTTTCTGACTGCATCTTACGGTCAACTGTAGACATCATCTAACTCTCACTTAATCACAATAATTACAGGGCTTTTGCTGGGAAGAGGAAATAAACTTCTTAGAGGAGTAGGGAAGAAGAGAGACAGAGTTTACTTTGTTCCTCCTCTGCGTGCATGTTGGCTTTTTTCTCCCTCCCAGTTTTTATAACAGAGTAGAAATAACAAAAACAGAAATAGGAAGAAAAACCCTTGCAATCTCAACACATTAAAAAAATTAATATAACGATTTTAATTTTTTTCTATTTTTCCTTCCCAAGTTTATTTGCATTTCATGCATGCCTGCTCCACTTTATTTTTATTTTTTAAATTAAATTTTATTTTTTTTGCCTGCTCCAACTTTTAAATTAATTTTTTATTAATATTCAAGTACAGATGATACATAATTGCCTATTAGCTCAGGCATACAATATAGTGATTAGACAACTATATACATTACTCAATGTTCATCACAATATATGTGGGGTTACCATTTGTTACCATACAACATTATTACAATATTATTGAGTATATTCCCTATGCTGTACTTTTTATCTCCATGACTTATTTTATTCATGCATATCTTTAAACTGATATAAGTAGAATATAGATGCAGTTTCATATTCTGCATTTGTGACTTCACATAATATCAGCACCCCCCTACCTTAGTCTTCATGCTCATTTTTTTAATGGCTACCTACTATTCTATCATGCTGCATTATCAGAATTTTAAAACTTTGTATTTTAATGTTTATAATATTATTATAAATTCATTATAATAGAGAACATAACAGAGAACTTCACGAAGACAGTTCCTTCTCCCTGGCCTTTACAGTTATTTCCCTGAGATAAATTCTTAATAATGGAAATGCTAATTTAATTAAACAATATTTTTAATGACCTTTATTTTTTAAAGATTTTATTTATTTATTCATGAGAGACACAAGAGAGGCACAGACAGGCAGAGGGAGAAGCAGGCTCCATTCCATACAGGGAGCCTGAAGTGGGACTTGATCCCTGGTCTCCAGGACCACAAACCGCTGAGCCACCCGGGCTGCCCTTTTTAATGACTCTTGACACATAAATCAAATGATATCCCAAGAACATTATATTAATTCACACTGACATATTGACTGGATGTCTTTAAATGCTATATTTATATATTATTATTTTTTAAAGATTTTATTTATTCATGAGAGACACAGAGAGAGGGAGAGAGGTAGAGACACAGGCAGAGGGAGAAGAGAAGCAGGCTCCACGCAAGGAGCCCGATGTGGGACTCGATCCCAGGTCTCCAGGATCACACCCTGGGCTGAAGGCGGCACTAAACTGCTGAGCCACCTGGGGTGCCCTCTATTTTTATTATTAATCCATACTGAAAATACTGAAAAATACAGAGAAGAATGATAATCCTGGATCTTACAACACAGAGATAAGCATGGCTAATTTTTTAAAAAGATTTTATTTATTTATGTTCTTAAAATATTTTATTTATTTATTCATGAGAGACACAGAAAGAGGCAGAGACATAGGCAGAGAGAGAAGCAGGCTCCATGCAGGGAGCCTGATGTGGGACTGACTTGATCCCAGAACTCCAGGATTACACCCTGAGCTGAAGGCAGACACTCAACCACTGAGCCACCCAGGCATCCCAATTTTATTTATATTTTTGACACAGAGAGGTAGAGGTAGCACAAGTAAGGGGAGCCACAGGTAGAAGGAGAGGGAAAAGCAGGCTCTCTGCAGAGCAAGGAGACCGATGTGGGATTCGATCCCATCATGACCTGAGCTGAAGACAGATGCTTAACCGAGTAAGCCACCCAGGCACCCCAAGCATGGCTAATATTCCTTCTGTATTGGTCGTTAACATGTTTGTCAATTGTATTTCTTCTGGGATGTGTCCTTGTCCATTTTAAACTTGGGATGTAGTTTAAATTATTAGTCTATAAACATCACTTCATAAATTAAGGATATTAACTTGCCCTTTTGCTGAAAATACTTCCCCATTTTGCCATCTGGATTTTGTTTATAATGGCTTCTGACGTAAAAGTTTAATATTTTAGGTAACCAAGAATACTGTCACACCTTTTGTAATTTCTTTTTTTTTTTTTTTTAAGATTTTTACTTATTTATGAGAGACACACACAGAGAGGCAGAGACACAGGCAGAGGGAGAAGCAGGCTCCCTGCAGGGAGTCTGATGCGGGACTCGATCCCAGGTCCTGGGACCACGACCTGAGTCAAAGGCAGCCGCTCAACCCCTGAGCCACCCAGGTGCCCTTTGTAATTTCTTCTATTGATTTTATGCTTTGGAAATATTTTATCCAAGTTAAGTGAGGTACTTATAATGTCATCTAGGTTTTGGATAGTTTTATCAATTGATTCTTTACATCTTTTAGGAATGTATGCTGATACACAAAGTTATGAAAAATTTAAGCAGGGGTGGGAAGGGACAGAGAATCTTAAGCAGGCTCCATGCCCATCATGGAACTTGACATGGGGCTTGATCTAACAACCCTGATATCATGACCTGAGCCAAATTGAAGAGTGGGATGCTCAACTGACTGAGCCACCCAAGTATCCTGATGAAAATTATTTTTGTCCACATATTATTTCCTGTACCATTAAAAAATAATACCCATTCAGGGGCACCTGGGTGGCTCAGTCAGTTAAGTGTCCAACTCTTCATTTCTTTCTTTCTTTTTTAAAAATATTTTATTTATTTATTCATGAGAGACAGAGAGAGAGGCAGGGACATGGGCAGAGGGAGAAGCAGGGTCCCTCTGGGGAGTCTGATGTAGGACATGATCCCAGGACCCCAGGATCATGACCTGAGCCAAAGGCAGCTGCTTAACCACTGAGCCACCCAGGTGTCCTTGATTCTTCATTTCTCCTGAGGTCATGACCTCAGGTTCCTAGGATAGAGCCCTGTGTTGGGCTTTGCAGTCAGCAGGGAGTCTGCTTTTTTCCCTTTTCCCCACTCGTGCATCAAGTGCATTCTCTCTCTCAAATATATAAATCTTTAATAATACCCATTCATTTTTCATTAGTCTTGATGTCTCTTTATCCTGTAAGTTGTTTTTATTATTTATTTATTAAAAAGATTTTATTTATTTATTCATGAGAGACACAGAGAGAGAAAGAGGCAGAGACACAGGCAGAGGGAGAAGCAGGCTCCATGCAGGGAGCCCAATGCAGGACTTGATCCCAGGACCTCAGGATCACGCCCTGAGCTGAAGGCAGATGCTCAACTGCTGAGCCACTCAGGCGTCCCTTTCATATAAGTTTTTATACATATAAATTTTAGAGTTATCTATTCCGGTTTCTATTATATGTCTGTCAATTTGTATTAACTATTGTAGGTTCACGTGTTTTAATACATGATTGTAGGACAAGTCTCTTACTCTTGGCTTGATCTTTATTTTCAACACTATCTTTGCTATTTTCAATACTTTTTATCTATTTATTTTTGTTTGATGATGACACAGGTAATCAAAAGATAAATTACTTGGTCAATTACTTGGCAGATATGTGGTCATATGAGTGTCAAAATACAACTGGCTTTACAGGTAAAATTTCCTTAGAAAGAGAAGACAAGTCATGGTAATCACAAAGCAAAAACCTACAGAAAACATACAAAAGATAAAAAGAAGGGAATCAAACCATAGCATTACAGAAAATTGTAAATTCACAAAGGAAGATAGCAAAAGTGGAAGAAAGGAGTATGGGAACTACCAAATAGTTAGAAAACACTAATAAGATGGCATTAGTAACTTCTTACCTATCAATGATTACTCTAAATGTTAATGGATTAAGTTCTCCAATCAAATGGCACAGACTGGTTGAATGGACAGATAAAAAGACCCAACTATATAATGCCTATACGAGATTCACTTCGGCATCAAGGACACATACAGGCTCAAGATGAGAGCATGTAAAAAGGAATTTTATGCAAGTAGAAACCAAAAGAGAGCAGGAGTAGCCATATTAATATCAGATTAAAAAAAATACACTTTAACTCAAAAGCTGTTAACAGAAGATAAAGAAGGCCATTATATTAAAAAAAAAAGAAGGTCATCATATAATTATAAAAAGGTCAGTTCATCAAGAAGATATAACAGTTGCAAATATGCTAATCATTATCTTAACTTTCAGGGAGTGGTAATCATTGATCACAGATTCTCCATAAGCAAATAATGAAAAAGTTTGAAATATCATAATAACTACCATAAAGTGACAGAGACATGAAGTGAGCAAGTGCTGTTGAAAAAATGGTGCCAATAGGCTTGCTCCACACAGGATTGCAACAAAAAGCACTTGTGAAGTGCAGTAAACAAGGTATGCCTATATGCACTCAATATCAGAGCGCCTAAATGGATTAAGCAAATACCAACAGATCTGAAGGGAAAAATAGACAATACAATAATAGCAGGGGACTATAATACCCCATTTCAACAATGCAGAGATCACCCAGGCAGAAAATCAGTATGAAAATGTTGGACTTGGATTTGAACTATGTACACTTAAGACAAAGTGGATGTAACAGACATATACAGACCATTCCATTCAACAGCAGCTGAATACATTCTTCTTAAGTTATACATTAATAGAATAAAAGGAATAGTCTCCATGACAGATCATATGTTAGGTCACAAAACAATTATTATCAAATTAAAGAAGACTGAACTCATACCAAGTATCTTTTCTAACCGCAGTAGTAATTCATAAGAGAAAATCTGGAAAATTCACAAATACATGGAAATTAAGTAATACACCATTGATTAAGCAATGAGTCAAAGAAATAAAAATGGAAGTAAAAAACAATTTTGGACAAATGAAGATAGCAATATAACATACCAAAACTTAGGGATACAGCAAAAGTACTTCTAAGAGGGAAGTTTATAGTGATAAATGCCTACATTAAGAAATATCTTGGGGTGCCTGGGTGATACAGTGTTAAGTCTCTGACTACTCTTGGTTTTCATCTCAGGTTGTAATCTCAAGATTGGGAACTCAAGGCCCACACTGGGCTCTGTGCTCAGCATGGAGTCTGCTTAAGTTTCACTCTCTCTGCCTCTTCCCACCACTCTTTCTCTCAAATAAATAAACCTTCTTTTTTTTAAGGCTTACTTTTTTAAAAAAAAGATTTTATCCATTTATTTGGGGGAGTTGCAGGGGTGGAGTGCATGAGCGGGGGGAGGGGCAGAAGAAGAGGGAGGAGCAGGCTTCTTATGGAGCAGGGAGACTGATTCAAGGCCCGATCCCAGTACCCTGGGATCATGACCTGAGCCTAAGGCAGACATTTAACCGACTGAGCCACCCAGGTGCCCCTCAAATAAATAGATCTTAAAAAGATTCAAATAGGGGCATCTGGCTGGCTTAGTTGGTAGAGTATGCAACTCTTGATCTCAGGGTAGTAAGTTCAAGCCTACCTTGGGTGTGGAGCCTACTTAAAAAAAAAAAAAAGGAAAAAAAAAAAAGGGAAATATCTCAGATAAACGATCTAACATTATGCCCCCCAAAATTAGAAAAACAAAAAATAAGTCCAATGTTAGCAGAAGAAAGGAACAAAGATCAGAGCAGAAGTAAATTAAGGAGACCAGAAAAACAAGAGAAAAGATGAACAAAACTATGAGCCACTTTTTGAAAAGATAAAACCGACAAACTTTTAGCTACCCAAGGAAAAAAGAAGACTCAAAATCAGAAAGGAAGAGGACACATTACAGCTAATAGCATGGAATCAAAAGGAGCATAAGATTATCATGGATAATTACATGCCAACAAATTAAATAACTTAGAAAAAATGATAAATTCCTAGAAACAACCTATCAAGATTAAATCATGAAGAAATAGAAATTTTGAACAGCCCAATAAAGAGTAAGGAGAGGGATGCCTAGGTGGCTCAGTGGTTGGGCATCTGCCCTTGGCTCAGGTCATGATCCCTGGGTCCTGGAATCAAGTCCCACATTGGGCTCCACACAGGGAGCCTGCTTCTCTCTCTGCCTATGTCTTGGTGTCTCTCTCTGTGTCTCTCATGAATAAATAAAATATTTAAAAGAATAAGGAGAATGAATTAGTAATCAAAAATTTCTCAGCAAAGAAAAACCTGGGACTATGGGACTAGATGGACTCACTGGTGAAATCTACTAAACATTTTTTTTAAAAGATTTTATTTATTCATTCATGGGGGGCGGTGGGGGGGGGAGCAGAGACACAGCAGGCTCCACACAGGGAGCCCAATGTGGGACTTGATCCTGGGACTCCAGGATCACGCCCTGGGCTAAAGGCAGGCACTAAATTGCTGAGCCACCGAGGGATCCCTCTACTAAACTTTTAAAGAATTAGCATCAATCCTTTTTAAACTATTCCAAAAAAATTAAAGAGAAGGAAACACTTTCAACTCATTTTACCAGGCCAGTATTACCCATTACAAAAGCCAAATAAAGACACTATAAGAAAACTATCCAATATCCCTGGTGAATATAGATAAAAAATACTCAACAAAATGCAAGCAAACTAATTCAACAGCGCACTGAAAAGATTATTCATCATGCTCAAAATTAATCCCTGAGATACAAAAATAGTTCAAACATATGCAAATCAGGGATCCCTGGGTGGCACAGCGGTTTGGCGCCTGTCTTTGGCCCAGGGCACAATCCTGGAGACCCGGGATCAAATCCCACATCGGGCTCCCAGTGCATGGAGCCTGCTTCTCCCTCTGCCTATGTCTCTGCCTTTCTCTCTCTTTCTCTCTATGACTATCATAAATAAATAAATAAATTAAAAAAAAAACATATGCAAATCAATGAATGTGATACAGTAATAGAATAAAAGATAAAAATCACATGATGATCTCAATAAATACAGAAAAAGCATGTGACAAAATTCAAAATCCATTCACAACTGGATATGGAACAAATGTTACTCAACATTACAAAGGCCATATATTACAAAGGTCCATATATATGGACAAGTCCATAGTTAACAACATATTCAATGGTGAAAAGCTGAACAGTTTTTTCTTCCTCTTGAGATCAGTAACTACACACAATCACTCTCACTATTTCTAATCAACACAGTACTAGAAGTGTTAGCCAGGACAATCAAGCAAGAAAAAGAAATAAAAAGCATCCAAATTAGAAAGGATTTGCAGGTGGTATGATTTTGTATATAGAAAACCTCAAAGGTTTCACTGTAAAACTAATAAATGAATTCAGTAGTTGCAGATGTGAAATCAACATCTAGAATCAGTTGTGTTTTGATATACTAACAGTAAAATGTCTGAAAAAGAAACAAAACAACCGCATTTAAAATAGCATCATAAAACAAACATTTAGGAATAAATATAATCACAGAGGGAAATGATCTGTACATTGAAAACTTAAGATTTTGATGAAAGAAAATAAAGACACAAATAAATGGAAAGATAGGCCATACTCATGATTTAGAAGAATGAGTATCATTAAAATGTCCACACTTTCCAAAGCCATCTATACTCTGAATTCAATCCCTAATTTCCAATGGCATTTTTTACAGAAGTAGAAAAAATAATCCCCAAATTTGTAGAGAACCACAAAAGATCTCAAATAGCCAAAGCAATTGTGAGAAAGTAGTAAAAGGCATCATACTTTCTGATCCCAAACTCTATTACAAAGCTATACTAATCAGAATAGCATTGTACTGACATAAAAATAGATACTTGGTGTGGGGGTGGGGAGTTCCTGGGTGGCACTCAGTCAATTGAACATCTGACTTTTGGTTCCAGCTCAGGTCATGATCTCAGGGTCATGAGACTGAGCTCCATGCTTGGTGGGGATTCTGCTTGAGACTTTCTCTCTCTTTTTCTCTGCCCCCCCTCACTGCTTATGTGCACAGTCTCTAATAAATAAATAAATCTTAAAAAATAGACACTTGGATCACTGGAATAGAACTGAGAACACAGAAACAAACTCTTGAATATATGGTCAATACATATGTATATTCGTTTACATAGAATGTATATACCAATATAAATATATTTATATGTAATATATAAATATATATAATATACAAATATTTGTGTAAATGCTTATACACATAAATATATATATTTACATGTATATATTTATTTGATAAGGGAGCCAAGAATACTCAGAAGGAAATGGAAAATCTCTTCAAGAAACTATTGGGAAAACTGGATAATCCTAAGCTATTGAAATTACCATCCTAATAAAATTGGACCCTATCATACACGACTCACAAAAATTAACTTGAAATAGATTTAACCATAAGACCTGACATTGTGAAACTCCTAGAAGAAAATATAGGGAAAAAGCTCCTTGACATCAATGTCTTGGCAATGTTTTTTTTAATGATACCATAAGTACAAACAGATAGATAAGTAAGTGGGACCACATTCAACTAAGAAGCTTCTACATAGCAAAAGAAAACAACAAATTGAAAAGGCAACCTGTGGAATGAGATAAAGTATTTGCAAACCATATATCTGATAAAGGGTTAACATTCAAAATATATAAGAAACCCCTATACCTCAAAAAAAAAAATCTTATTTAAAAATGGGCAGAAGACTTGAAGAGACATTTTCCCAAAGACATACAAATGGCCAACAGATACATGAAAAGATGTTCTACATCACTTATCATGAGGGAAATGCAAATCAAAATCACAATATCACTTCTAACATGTTAGAATTATCAAAAAAGACACATAGTAAGTGGTAACTGATGTTAGTGAGTATGTGGAGAAAAGGAAACCCTTGTGTACTGCTGGTGAGAATGTAAACTGATACAGCTATTAGGGCAAAAAAAAAAAAAAGGGGGGTTCTCCAAAAAAAATTTAAAAAGGAGAGGCACCTGGATGGTTTAGTGAGTTAGGCATCTGACTCTTGGTTTCAGTTTAGGTCATGATCCCAGAGTCATGGGATCAAGCCCCGTGTTGGATTCTGTGCTCACCAGGGAATCTGTTTGAGATTTTCTCCCTCTCCCATTTTCTCTCTGCCCCTCATCCGGCTTGCAAGTGCACTCTCTCTCAAATAAAATCTTAAATCAAAAAAGGATTCATATGATTGAATCCATATGATTCAATCATCCCACTTCTGGGTACTATCTAAAGGAAATGGAGTCTGGATCACAATGAGGTATCTGTCCTTCCAAGTTCACTAGTATTAACAACAATAGCCAAGGTGTGGAAACCACCGAAGTGTCCACTGATGGATGAATAAGGAATACACACACACACACAAACACACACACACTGTGGAGTATTATTCAGCCATAACAAAGGGAAATCCTGCCATTTGCCACAACATGGATTGACCTTGAGGGCATTATGCTAATAGGTCAAACAGAAAAAGACAAATACTGCATAATGTCACTTATACGTGGAATCTACAAAAGCGAAACTCACAGAAAGATAGTAGAATGGTGGCCAGGGGCTGAGAGCTGGGCGAAATGGGGGAAGATAACCAATAAAGGGTTCGTTTGTTCATTCATTCATTCATTTGGGGGGGGGGGGGCGGGTGGCCCAGGGCCCACTGGAGACCCTAACGTGGAGCTTGTTCTCACAACCCTGAAATCATGACCTCAGCTGAAATCAACAGTCGAATGCCTGACAGATGCCCCCATATCTTCAATTATATAAGATGAATAAGATGTAGGGATTGAATGTCCAGCATGATGACTATAGCTAGCAGTACAGTATTATATACTCAAAAGTAGCCAAGACAGATTTTAAATGTTCCCACCATACACAAAAAAGTGGTAATCTGTGAGATGATTGAGATATTAACTACCTCTCTGTGTTAATCATTTTGTAATAGGTATATGTATCAAATCACCACATATACCTTCAAATTGTCTTATATGTTAATTACATTTCAATAAAGCTGAAAAAAGTAAAACTTTAAAAAAAATGTGTGCATAACAAAACAAGTTATAGAATGATATAAAAGAACTTTTAATTCAAGGAAAAGACAAGGAATGTAAAGAACTAAGGCCAATTCATTCTCCTATTTATTTCTATATATATATATATATAGAAATATATATTTTTATATATTTATATATAAAAATAAAATCTATATATATACATATAAAAGATTTTATTTATCTATTCATGAGAGACACAGAGAGAAAGAGAGAGGCAGAGACACAGGCAGAGGGAGAAACAGGCTCAATGCAGGGAGCCCGATGCAGGACTCGATCCTGGGTCTCCAGGATCATGCCCTGGGCTGAAGTCAGCGCTAAATCGCTGAGCCACCTGGGCTGCCCTGATACTTATTATTTTTTTTCTGATACTTATTTTTAAACTTGAAATATATTTTGCCTGATCATGAAAATAATTCTGCCTACTGTTAAAAATAAGTTGATATCATACTATTCATTTTTCTCACCTAGTACGGTATTTTTGAATTAATTTTAATTTATGATTTAGTAGCAACATATACTTTTTTTTTTTGAGTATAGGTGATGTACAATGTTACATTAGTTTCAGGTGTACAACATAGTGATTTGATAAGTTTATGTTATTCTATGTTTACCACAAGGTCACATACACTTTAAATTCTGCTATATACTGCTAAGAATCCAATGGTTAAAAGGTACTCACAGTCATCACTGAACTCAGATTTTAGCTTGAAAGAGAGAAACTGACCTAAGTGCACCATTTACTCAATGGGCTCAATGAATGGCAATAATACAGGCCTAGAATTCTAGTTATCAATAAAGACACAAAGGTAAAAGTGACTAAGTCTCTGTTCATAATCTAGCAGTTCTAGGTTGTTTTTATGAAATTACATATAGGGACCATGCTGTAGTACACAAAATCAATTTCAATTTTAATAAGCAAACATGTCTTTTTATTAATTACACTGGTTGTGACCGTTATGCCTGCATGGGTAGCAAACTCTAATTTCCCATTCTGCAGTATTATTGGCTATGTTAAGTGATGAGTCTGAAATGATTTGCAAAGTTTTTTAATTTGCATAAATAATTTAAAGATAGGTATAGGTATGGAAGAAACACAGAAGCACAAAATAAACCAGAAAGACTTTTGGAATCAATATGTGAGTGTCATTATCCAAATCCCAAGCATGACCTAGGTAAAGTAATTACCAAGGGTACAGAAACTGAGCAAGAAATGGCTTGTCCAAGATCAAACAATCTGTGTAAGAAATAAGGCTAGAACCATCTACCACGTAGAGGAAAAGGGGACATTCCAGGCTAATTTCATTTTTCACTCAAGAATTTAGGTTCTACTGCAAAGGAAGAGCAGTATCAAGTACTAGAAGATGCAGGAGTCTGGTTTTTTACCTAATCAACTGTATAATTTCATGTAAATCTTTAACTGTTTCTAGATTTAAAAAAACTACTTTCTAAAAGTAGTTAAAGGTCTATTTCTCAGGGTGCTTGGGTGGCTCAATTGGCTAAGCATCTGCCTTCAGTTCTGGTCATGATTCCAGGGTCCTGGGATTGAGTCCCACATCAAGCTCCTTGCCTGGCGAGGAGTCTGCTTCTCCATCTGCTGTCAGCACCGCGCCCCCCCCCCCCCCCCCCCCCCCGGCATGCTTGTGTGCATACTCTCTTTGGTAAAAATAAATAAAATCTTAAAAAAAAAAAAAAAATTAAAGGTCTACCTCTAAAATCCCTTTTACTTGAAATTTCTAAGACATCAACTGTTTAGCACTGCCCTGACTTGTCCTCATTGGGATCTTTGGGGTTTGGACCCCCAGTCTTCATTCAATGACCAGGGCAGGGGCAGCCCCGGTGGCACAACGGTTTGGCGCCGCCTGCAGCCTGGGGTGTGATCCTAGAGACCTGGGATCGAGTCCCACATCGGGCTCCCTGCATGGAGCCTGCTTCTCCCTCTCCTTCTGCCTGTGTCTCTGCCTCTCTCTCTGTGTCTATGAATAAATAAATAAAATCTTAAAAAAAAAAAAAGAAAAAAAAAGACCCATCTTTAAAAAAAAAAAAAAAAAAATGACCAGGGCAGTTTCAGTAACCTCCCAGGGCTTTTTCAACTTAGCTCTGTTCTGGCTTCTAGTGATGAACGAAACTGTAAATCTATAGTGAACAGCATTTGTACCAGTAATAGTTTTTGGTGGTGGTGAGGGAGGTGTTTTTCAGTGACTGAAAAAGGTTTTCTAATTTTGTTCCGATCTTTCCCTTTAGAATCTATATAGTTCTGCTCTCCCTAGAATGTGTGAATTAAATGGCTCTGGAAATATTTCCAAATTTACTCAAACACTTGGAAACAAAGCAGATAAATGTGGTTGCTTAAGAGTTCTTTTTAGGCAAATTCATGACAATACCTTTTAAAAAATCAGGTACCCAAAACTGGACCACCAAGGGCAGGTAAATGGAAATTACATACTTTGGTAAACTTTACTTATGAGAACAGAAAAGGATCAAAGCAAACACAGTAAAGTAGCAACTCTGTGTTTTACAAGTTCTTTGAAGACCTTTATATTTTCGCTTTGGGTATTCTGCTTTTCCCTTTTGGTCCTCCCCTCTGGATTTGGGGATTATAAAGTGTTAAGAATCTATAGACTCGTTTGTTGTAGATCAGGGTTCTGAATGTCAAATGAGGCTTACCCATAACTGGTTAGCTCCTTAAGGGGCAGAAAAGCATGTACAAACCAAGTAGTTTCCACTTTTTTTCCCCACTTTTCTCTTAGAAATTAGGATGGGTAACAATATATGGAAAACAAGTATCTTATTCAAGGATATAGCTTGCTGTGTTCATTCTGAGCTTCATTCACAAGATGGCAAATGGTCTGTAGTCCTAAGTTATTGATATAACAGAATACATTACTAGCTTAAACTGTCACGTCTCCAAAAGATATCCTTGAAAGACGATACATAAAATAGTGGAATCATATGAATTGTTCTGATAATTTCTCAAAAACAATCATTATCAGAGAAGGAAAAAAATTAAAAAAGCAATGACAGCATTACTAGTCCAAGAATGTTAGTTCTACGGTCTGGAATAATAGAATTTCTCTAGACCTCAAATTCTTAATAAAAACTAGGGGGCTAGGGGCTATATAAGATTTTCATTAAGATCCTTATCAGTTCTGAAATTTCATGAAATGATGAGAAATTTCATGAAATGAGTTAATTTTGACTATTAACTCTACTGACATAGATGTCATTTTTTTCCTTATAAAATCTGCTCAGTGACGCCTGGGTGGCTCAGTGGTTTAGCGCCTGCCTTTGGCCCAGGTTGTGATCCTGGAGTCCGGAGATCAAGTCCCATGTCGGGCTCCCTGTATGGAGCCTGCTTCTCCCTCTGCCTCTGTCTCTCTCTCTCTGTGTGCCTCTCATGAATAAATAAATAAAATCTTAAAAAAAAAATAAAATAAAATCTGCTCATTGTCCAAGCTTTACTGTTAAATAACATATATGGTGACAGGACCCTGGTGTTAAGGAAAAATTTCTCATAAATCATTTGGAAAAGTTTATCTGGGTAAGAGTCAAGGGATTTTGCCAGATAAACTTACTGTCATTTCCTCCCAAGCCTGCTAAACGGTAATATGGGACACGAGTCCTAGATAATAAGGAAGTAAAGAGGAATTACCAAAATACTGGGGAGAGTGAAATTTAAAGAGCAGTGGATACCACAGCTCAAAGTACAACAATTTAAAAGGTAGATAATCTATATGAAATGAGTAGTGAATTCTTTGTAACTGACACCATGTTATTCTACCTATGGCCTATAAAAGATTCAGAAATGTAGTATGGCAACCCTATTAAAGATTTAATTAACAACTCTTTTCATATGTCAGTCTACAGAGAATGTTAGCAACTTAGTCTTTGCAGTCTAATAGTGTATTTGTGTTCACTGTGGAGAATGAATATAACGAGATTCCAATTTTGAATCCAAACAACTAATAAATGAATGATTATGCTCATCTTAACCTATTACACCTGGTTCTAGCTGAAATCAATATTTTATGTCAACTAAGAATAGCACTTTATTTATTTATGTATTTTCCCCCAAGAATAGCACTTTAGATAACTGGAGAAAAACTCTGGAGAAAAAGATTTAATTGCATTATCCTAGTACCTTGGGTCCTTTTCTGTGTAAAAACGTTCATTACGTTTGTTATCACCAAAAGTTGCCCGATATACATCATGACAGCGAAGGTTCCTCTGGAAGGTGTAGAATAAAACATCTTCCTCTTCTTCATCCTTTACCCATTCTGAAAGAAAATAATTAAAGAATTATAGATTATATATTACTTGCAGTTGAAAAATAGGGCACAACACATTCAAACTTGAGTGCCACCAAAGAAGAGATGTGTAAGCTCATCCCTGGAAATGTAAATCAAACACTGGTTTGATCAGATCTAACCAATGTTATGTAGAAGTCAGCTTTTTTGGAGAATAAAATGTTGCTACATCAAGTCCAAGGTTTCAAGCAGTTCTCATTCTCAGGTTTCTAATTAAGAATTGGAATGTTCAGTCAGAGTCATGCTTACAGGAAATGAACTATGTTTACATCTACAATCTTTAAGTCTGAAGAAACACTGGATCACTTTCTCTCATGCCTAAATCTTTTCTGTCTTCCCTCAATCCACAGGATATCTCAAACTACCAATACATTTTAATGCTGGAGTTTTCTTGATCTTACCAGAAACTGTCAATAGAAGTTTTCACACGATTACATCATGACTGCCACCGGGCTGACAGTGACTGTATAAGACAGCACTGTATAATGTGCATCGTGATTTGAGAGAGATTAAAATGTACAAAATTTATGTTTCAGGGGGCACCTGGATGGCTCAGTCTGTTACGCATCCAACTCTTGATTTTGGCTCAGGTCATGATTTTGGGGTCATGAGATTGAGCCACAAGTGGGGCTTGGTACGGGGCGTGAAGCTTGCTTAAGATACTCTATCCCTCTCCCTCCGTACCTCCCTCTCCATGTCCTCCCCCCTCTCCACCAAAAGTAGGTTTCAGAATCAATTAGACTATAATTTCAATTCACTGCAAAAGTGCTTAATTATTAAACAATGGAGAAAATTAGGCAGAAAATGAAAACGGAAACAAACTATGAACATATGTATCACTCAGTGATAAAAGAAAATTTATTTATTTTTTATAAGATTTTATTTATTTATTCATGAGAGACACAAAGAGGGAGAGCCAGAGACATAGGCAGAGGGAGAAGCAGGCTCCTTGAGGAGAGCCCCGAAGCGGGACTCGATCCAGGGGCTCCGGGATCACACCCTGAACCGAAGGCAGATGCTCAAATGCTGAGCCACACAGGCGTCCCGATAAAAGAAAATTTAAAGTTGATTCTCTTAGTCAAAATATCACAACTTCTACTGATGAATAAGTTCAACATGTTCCAAAGTTTGTTGGTAGTAACTCTGGGCAATCTGCTCTAATGGCTTGAGAAGATGACGTGAAATTAAAAAAACAAAAAACAAAAAAAAAACACCTAAATTTAAAGTTGAGTAACACACAAAATACAATTTGTATGCAAAAAGGTGTCTGAATGGTAAATTTGCAAAGAATTATTGATACATCAAAGCTGTACAGCTTGGATTCTGGCTGTAATATTTTAAAAAACATGAACATGAATTTGGATATATAATTAAAGGGAAAGTCTCCCGAATAAGAGATAGATAGGAAGCTATGGAGTCCATAGGAATAAAAGGATTAGGCATTCACCTTCTCATTCATATGGACAAATAAAAATGTTTCAAAGGTATAGACAAGTCTCTTATAGTTGCCTAACACAGAAGACTGTTTTGTTTGATGGCTTACCAAAACTGGACACATTTGGGAAAGAAGCTTCCATTACAGGCTGATCACTGAGCTTCACAACTATACAGGTAGATGCTTCAGAATCTTCAGTTCTTATCTTAGCAGCTACATATTTTTCATCAGGAGCAACTCTGATACAATCAATGAAGGGCTGATCTAATTTAAGTTCCTCCAAATTGAATAAGACTTCATAATTATCATTATCTGCTGCATAGAGAAAAATATGAAAGTGATAACTCCACAAGATGTACTTAAAAAAATCTTTAAATTTGAATTTGCATTCCCCTTCTATAAGAGGCTACATTCTGGCTTCCTTCAGCTCTGATACCAGCTTGAAATCAAGAATCTGATATTTCTTATTTAATATTAGCCTATGTTATTCAATATTAATCTATGCATCAGCCTATGTGTTATTATATGACAGATATAGTCTAGTACCTATAGACTATGGAGAAACTAGAAAGTTAACAGAATATAATAACATTGAACTAGAAAGTTAACAGAATGTAATAACATTGAATAATCCATGTAAAATGTCCAGTATAGTATAATATAGGATATTAGAGATGGAAAAAAAACAAAACAAAACAAAACAAAACAAAACAACCTCCATTCTCCCCTCCAAAGCTTTTAGGTATAGCTGTTAACTGTATCTTGAACAAACCCTGATATTAACTAATCATTTTTTTAAAGTAGAAATAATCTAAAATATATTTCCTATGCCTTTGAGAAATTACTATCAAATTTCCTACGAAAAATGTGAAATATGAAAAATCAGAACACTTTAGGAAAAAAGGAAAAACTATGGTGTACCTTCTTCATCTTTGGAACGAACCAAGCAGCAACCTTCTTGATAATAAACGAAACCACCATGTTTAACCTGACAAAAAACAAATAAATGGTTTAATAATAATTTAAACACAATTTAATTAATTGTTTAGTGGTCTGACCATTTAGGATGAAGAAGAAATGAGATCTTTCATAAAAAGCAGACCTAATGAAGTCTACAAATGAACACATAAAAAAATAGAAAATGGATCACTTTTTACAACACAGTAATTAAGATCTGGTTTTCATACATTCACAATTAGTGAAGGAGTTTCTAATATATAAATATAAGAGGCAACAAAGAGAAGGCATAACAAAATCTGTTTCGGTTCTTATGATGGTACAAACCGCTTTAGCTGTCTTTTGGGAGTATGTGACATCCCTTTGGTGGGGCTCAGTTAACAAAAGATTGAACGGCCTCTTTAAGGTAATACAAAATGAGGCAGATGAAGAAAACAGTGGTTCAGGTTAGTCTGAAAACCCAGCCAATAACTTGCTGAGATTCTTTCTTCTAAAATATGCACTCACCACCAACTGTAAATGGTTTCAATTTGATTTTTTTAAAAGATTATTCAAGAACAAGAGAGAGCAAGTAAGTAAGCAGAAGGAGGGGGCAGAGGGAGAGTTTCAAGCAGACTCTTCAATGACAAGGGGCTCTATGCCACAACTGAGGTTATGACCTGAGCCAAAACCAAGAGTCCAACACCCAGGCAACCACACCACCCAGGAGCCCATCAATTTGATTTTATACAATGCATCTAATGGGTTGACATAAGTTGGGTTACAGATATAGACAACTTGAGGTTGAGAGAATATTACCCAATATATTAATAGTGCTCTTGTCTAATACCTACATGTTAAATACAATTGATTGATTGATAGGACTTCACGTAGCCTAAGACACACTTATTACCTGCTAGCTAATGGCTTATTTTCAATCTGGAATTCCTAATTCTTAACCTACTGTTATTTCCATTATACTATGAATGTGATTTTCATTTATAAGCTGTGATTCTATTTTCCGGTCTTACTGAAAAATTTGCAACATGAATGTTCAGTCTGTTTCAACTCGATATTTATGACTGTGCAGTAAGTGGTCAAATATTTGGCTCTCAAGATATTACACTACTTGAAGTGAATTTCCTTTTATTAAAAAAAAAAAGTGTAGACAGAGCAATCAAATCTTTTCAAATAATAAAAAAGAATGATGGTTTCATATGAACATCTCCTTGGAATTATTTAAAACATTTAAAAACAGAATTGAAAAAAAATTGAAAAAATAAAATTAAAAAATAAAAAATAAAAAATAAAAAAAAATAAAAACAGAATTGGCTGTTCCCCAAAACCAGAATTAACACAGAAATTAATTTTGATCTTCAGTTTTAAAAATTGCACTGTTTATTCCTTGTTGTTTAAATTTTTCAGTATAAAGACTAAAGCAGTTTAATTTTGATTTGGGATTATGTCTAGAATCACATTTGCATCTTGATTGGTAAAACCAGATTAAAAAAAAAAAAAGACATTAAGATATCCTACCTCTGCATTGATGATTTCATATTCTTCTTGTGGCTGTGTTTCCAATTTTGTTCTCACTTTTTCAAAGGCATCCATGTTTTCTGAAAGTGGTTTTTCGTTTTCTTGTTTAATAGGCAGAAAATCCTGGAAAGAGTTTTAGTGGTATGATCATAACGTCTCAAACTAGAGAGAAAAACCTTTGCTTTTTAGAGATCATCCTTATTTCCTTTTCTTGCAAGTACTACCATGTTGGTCTATACCTATGAAGTAGTATTCAGTTCAAGGATCTTAAATGCTGTTTCTTAAGCTCAATAAATAATCTCTTTTTCATTTAAAAATGTAGACGAAATAAGGTGGACACCTGATGGCTATACTAATTTAAATGGGTAAGTCGTTACCATGCTGAAGCACTAAGAAGCACTGGAGAATGTTTAGAAATACTATAAGAGAAGTGTATACAAAATTAAGCAGTAAAGGAAAGGATGTTTACATATTTAATAGTCAGGGGTAAGAGGTAGGAAAAAAGTGTTTACCGAGTTATACAAAGTATTACAATATCTTAAAAAGGAAATTTCAAAAAGAGAGGAAGACATTATCTTTATTAATAAATGTTCAACATTTTATTCACAGTAAGAATTACAAGAAATGTGTCTTTTAATTAATTAATTAGTTAATATTTTTAGAAATGTGTCTTCTTAAAGATCTTCATTAGCCATAATTTTCTTCTCATGTGGGGAGAAGGAATCCCACATATAGAACTGTTTATCAGATCAAAAAGTTAATTAATGCTGTGTAAAACAGAGCTTCTTCTTAAGTTTAAGAAAAAAACATGTTTGCTTATAAAAATAAGAAAAAATAATGGACAATTAATGAACATGAACAGAGATACAGATTAAAGCTAAAGAAGCATTCAATGTCTTATTGGAAATATGTAATGAGCTAAGAGCTTTAGGTGACCTGTGGTGAGCATGTAAATTCCACATGAATTATTAAAATTTGGATATCGCAAAAACCTGTTATCAAATAAAAAAATATTCACTAATTCAACACTTCAGAGGTTTGTCTTGGTTAAGCAAAAGCATTCTAGCCAAGATTTTCAACATCAGCTTTCTGCCAAAGACAACAACTGTACAGTGATTTGTGCCAGAGGGGCACTAAGCCTTAGTAAGGACCTCTAACAGCTGGTAAATATTTATTGCACAAGTGTGTCCATGACTTTAAACACTAGAGAATGTAAGCTATAAATATAGTTTACATCACAAAGAGCTTACAATCTAAAATTAAACACAAGAATAAAACAAGTATCATCAAAACAAATTAAATGGAAAAACAATAATTTTCAGTATTTTTCCTTTGGACTTTTTGGAGATGCTTTATGATTTGGATTAGATTCCACTTAAGAACAATTGCTGTTATGGGAGACTAAGTCATTCAGTGTATACTTCAGTCATATACTTAATACGCTTGAGTAACTACTTGAAATCCAAATAGAAGACGCTCATATGATTTTCATTTATTTTTTAGCATTTTCACAAAATCTAGAGTTGATCTCTAGCATAGTGCGGTGAAGTATCTATATCAATAATTTCCTATTATCATCTGAAACATAAATTAGAAGGTCACTAGAAATCTATCCTGAACCTTTAAATTAGCAATAGGAATTGCTATTTCATTTTGAGATAACGTTATTTGTTCTGTAATTCTACTATAACTTTTGAAGTAAAGTCAGAATAGCTAACAAGAGTACCTCTTTCTACCTTGCAGTTTCTAACACATTCTGTGTCAGGGAGCTGGGCCCTGATATTTTTATTTTTATTTTTTTCCTGATACTTTTAATAACCATTCTTCTTCTTTTTAAAAAAGAAGATATTATTATATCTTCTTTTTCTTTTAAAAAATCCTCATTCTTATCGAACCATGGCTAAAGTAGGGCTAAAGGCAACAGAACTGAGAATACCTGTCCACTTAGTAAAATTAATTTTACTTCCTTAACCTTTTTCTGGGTCAAAATTTTCAATAAACTGAGCTTATCTAAACCAAAACCATGGGCAGCCTGGGTGGCTCAGCGGTTTAGCGCTGCCTTCAGCCCAGGATGCGATCCTGGAGACCCAGGATCAAATCCCACTTCGGGATCCCTGCATGGAGCCTGCTTCCCCTCTGCCTGTGTCTCTGCCTCTCTCTCTGTGGATCTCATGAATACATAAAATCTTCAAAAAAAAAAAAAAAAAAACCACACAAAACCAAAACAACCCTGTAAGCAATTAAATGGAAGTAGAACTGCCTTAATAAAATGAAAGTAGAATTCAGAGCTATTATCATCTGAAATATTTCCTCAAAAGGAATTACTCCCAGGAAAACTGAGATATTATATAATATTCATAAATCTAAGTTATTTAAATAAATTCCAATTTTATATAATATTCATAAATCTAAAATATTCAACATCCAAGTTGTTTTTGGTTTTAATCCTGTCCCAACAACTCCCATTGGGTGTTTTACAATGCCAGTTAGCATTGTATACTCTTTAGAGTATACAGCTAAACCTATCCATGTTAGCCAAGTATCTTAATATATTAATAGTCTACTGGTTTGAAGGGCATATACTACTCCTAATGGAGCTGAGGTGAGGATAACTCTAACTTAAAATTTTAAGGTTATATGAAAAGTATCACTCCATTAGTGGAAAAAGGTACTCTTTCCCACTTTTGAGGTGACATACCATAAAACCATTTTAATAATGAAACTTATGAAACAGGAGGATGAAATATGTACCTTTCATTATGGCAACCACAAATTTTTTTTTTAAGATTTTATTTATTAATGAGAGACACAGACAAGAGGCAGAAAGAGAAGCAGGCTCCTTGTAGGGAGCCTGATGCAGAACTCGATCCCAGGACCATGGGATCACAACCCGAGCCGAAGGCAGATGCTCAACCACTGAGCCACCCAGGTGTCCCTGGGAACAATGAATTCTAAAGGCAGAAAAATTGCACACTGGAGAAACACACTGGACAGTTTTTGGTCAAGACAGTACCATTAATAAATGGCTAATTCCATGACCAGGGCAGGAGAGTTAATAATAAGCATGTGAGAAAGCAAAGAAATACCCAAAGCTTAATGGAGATGTGTTAAAAGGTCCAGTTTGTAAAGGTTCCTACATTTGGGGAAAATCTGAGCATCAAAAAGAATAATGATTTTGACTGTTATTACCCTGAAAAATAGGAAAAATCGTAATTTGAAAACAAGTCAAAACAAACAACAAAAAACTCCCAAATACACCAAATTAGAAAAAAGAAAACTCTCTTTACAAAATAGTATCAGCTAATAAATGTAGAAATAATTAGAAAATCATTAGCAACACCAGTGTAACAACTGATTAGGGTAAAGATCATTAATGGTTGTTAAGCTTATTAGGTGAAATGATGTTGGGTAACCCAATGCTCATTCAGCACCCAGTACTACCCTATGGATTACTTAGTAACTTCAAAGAGAATAAGGCCCCCTTAATTATGGAGAGAACTAGCAATTATCACCTTAACCAAAATTATCAACCTTAACATCATTAATAATGGGACAAACTGACATTAAAAGTCTTATTAGGGCAGCCCGGGTGGCTCAGTGGTTTAGCACCACCTTCAGCCCAGGGCGCGATCCTGGAGACCCAGGATCGAGTCCCACATCGGGCTCCCTGCATGGAGCCTGCTTCTCCCTCTGCCTGTGTCTCTGCCTCCCTCTCTCTCTCTCTCTCTCTCTCTCTGTGTCTCTCATGAATAAATAAATAAAATCTTAAAAAAATAAAATAAAAAAATAAAAGTCTTGTGAAATGCAACACGAAGCATTTCAACTTGAGAGAGAGTAAACTTAAAGGGGAATAGAGAAACAGAATAAAGTTGTTTCAATGAAATTGATAAACTAGAGAAGATCAATAAAAAGCTGGTTGCTTTATTTTATATTTTAAAAAAGTTGTCCTCTGAAAAACGTACTAAAAAAAGACATGTAGAGCGAAAGCAATTAGGAAAAGAATATTAGAAATGAATAAGATGGCATAACTACAGATATAACAGATTAAAAAAAAAGCCACAATAAAAATCTTTATCCTATACATTTGAAAACACAGATAAAATGAATGTTTTCTAGAAAATAAATGAATTACCAAAACAGATAAAAAAACAGAACAGCAGGGCAGCCCGGGTGGCTCAAGGGTTTAGTGCCACCTTTAGCCCAGGGCCTGATCCTGGAGGCTGGGGATCAAGTCCCACGTCAGGGTCCCTACATGGAGCCTGCTTCTCCCTCTGCCTGTCTCTCTCTCTCTGTGTCTCTCATGAATAAATAAATAAAATCTAAAAAAAAAAACAAAAAAAAACAAAACAAAAAAACAAAAACCAAAAACAGAACAGCAGCTTTATACACCAATAACTATCAAAGAACTTAAGCTGGTAATTAAGTGTTCTCTTTTTATTTATTTATTTATTTATTAAAAGATTGATTGATTGATTTATGATAGACATAGAGAGGCAGAGACACAGGAGGAGGGAGAAGCAGGCTCCATGCCAGGGGCCCAATGTGGGACTCATTCCCGGGACTCCAGGATCGTGCCCTGGGCCAAAGGCAGGCGCCGAACCACTGAGACACTCAGGGATCCCCAAGTGTTCTCTTTTTAGAAGAGGAACCAAACCCAGATGCTTTCCAAGGTAGCTTTCTTAAATCTTCAAGGAACAGATAATCTTCTCATATGCAAAGAAAAAAAAATGTCTTACTATAAAATACGGGCTAAAAAAACCCACCAAAATAAAATACAATGAATCAATGTATTTTTAAAACACACAAAACAAAAAATAGTAACAATAATAATAAAACCTTATGTGACCAAATAGGATATATCTTAATAAAAGGATGATTCATCATTAGAAAAATCTAATGTCATCTAACACAAATAAAGGAGGTAAGTCTTCAGGCCATTTCCATAAATGCAGGAAAAAGCAGAAAATAATCAACTTTAAAAAAGGATAAAACCTTAAATTAGGAATAGAGAATTTAGAGAAATTGGGAACTACGTTGACTTGATAAAAGGTTTGTTTTTACACAGGAATGTACTAAATCTGTAATTAATACACCTGAAGTGCATTCATATTAGTACACATCTTATTTAGCATCTGTGAAATTCTTCTCAGTAACCTTAATTATAATCACTTAAAATATCTAGTTACAGGGACGCCTGAGTGGCTCAGCAGTTGAGCGTCTGCCCTGGGCTCAGGGCATGATCCCAGAATCTGGGATCCAGTCCCACATCAGGCTCCTTGCAGGGAGCCTGCTTCTCCCTCTGCCTGTGTCTCTGCCTCTCTCTTTCTTTCTCTGTGTGTGTCTTTCATAAATAAATAAATAAATAAATTAAAAAATCTAGCTATATTTGCTGTTTCATTATTCAAAAGTGATTGTTAAATGAAGGTAAGTAATTGCTTCCTATGCCCCCTGCTTCAAATTCCTTTCCTCCCTTTTCTTGAGCCTAAGATTTCTGCCCTTCTCATTCCATTGACTGCTCTTGTCAAGGTCACTGACGGCCACAGCACTACAAAATACAAATGTTATTCCAAGTATTGATATTACTTGACCTATAAACATCATGACACAGTTGATCACTTCCTCCTGAGAACACTTTTCTCCACTTGACTTCCAGGACACCTCATGCTTATTGTTTTCCTAGCTCACTAGCCCTACTTAGTCTCTTTAACTGGTTCCTATTAAATTCCCTGGCGTCGGGATCCCTGGGTGGCGCAGTGGTTTAGCGCCTGCCTTTGGCCCAGGGCGCAATCCTGGAGACCCGGGATCGAATCCCACATCGGGCTCCCAGTGCATGGAGCCTGCTTCTCCCTCTGCCTCTCTCTCTCTCTGTGTGACTATCATAAATAAATAAAAATAAAAATAAATAAATAAATTCCCTGGCGTCTTGGGCAGTCCGGGTGGCTCAGAGGTTTAGAACCACATTCAGACCAGGGTGTGGTCCTGGAGATGGGGATTCCCATGTCAGACTCCCTGCACGGAGCCTGCTTATTCCTCTGCCTGTGTCTGTGTGTGTCTCTCTCTGTCTCTCATGAATAAGTAAATCAAATCTTTAAAAAATATATAAATGCTCTGGCTTAACATCTGCATGGCCTGGACCACTTCTTCATCTACAATCTGCCTGAATTCCCTTGGTGATCTCATCCAGCCTCATGACCTTAAATGCTCTTTATAGGCTGAGGACTCCCAAATTTATAGCTTTACCCTGAACCTTTCCACTGCACAAGTTGAATCTGTTTGTCAAATTGACTACTCAACATTTCTTCTTGAAGGACTAACAAGGATGTCAAAAAATGCCCCAAACAGAACTTCCAATCTCCCCACGTACCCTCACCCCCAAAACTGGTTCTTCAATCACTTTAATCCTGATAAATGACAATTCTGTCCTTCTAGATGCTCAGGTTTAAAATCATAGTCTTCTCTCTTTATACAACCAAGTTATCTGCAAATGTTTTCAAGTTGACTTTCAAAATCTACCTAGAATCTGACCACTTATTACTCTTATACTGGTAATACTCTGTTCATACTGTCATCTTTTCTCCTTTGGATAAGAAGAAAGCCCAAATACTGTTTCTGCTGTCTTCCATAGTCTGTTTTCAACAAAAAGAGCTAGAGTCAGCCTAAAGTCAGATTATATCACTTCTTCGAAGTTCTCCGAGGGGAAGAGGAAAAGCGAAAATCCTTACAATGGCCTGCAAGGTCCTTGTTCCATGACCTTGATGACCCCATCTACTACTATACTCCTCCCACACCCATTTAATCTGAGCCACATTGGCCTCTTTGATATTGCTTGAATGTGATTGGCTTGCTCCTATCTCATTTTCTTAGAACTTGCTATGCCCTATGCCCAAACACCTCCTTCAAGCTATTGCTCAAATGTCACCTTCACAAGCCTTCTTTGACCATCCTATTAAAATAACAATCCTTATTTCAATATGGCCTCTTCATTCTTTCCCTGTCTTAAGTTTCACTGTACCTACTGCTTCTGACATACTTTGTTTTATTCATTTGTTTCTTTGTTCTCTCTTCTCTCAACTAGAATGGTAAGCTTCATGAAGGCAGGGATTTTTGTTCCGTTGCTCACTGCTGTATACTTGTTAGAATGGTGTATAGGAAGTGTTCAACAAATAATTGCTGAGTAGAATGAAACAAAGCATAAAACATAAAAATTTAAAAACCTATCAAAACAAAGACAAAGTGAAAAGACGTAGCACAAATTACAGAAAAGATATCTACAGTACATAAAAGACAAAGGACATGTAAAGAACTCTTATGAATCAGTAAGAAAAAGAAAACCCAGTAGGAAAAACGGTCAAGGTATATGAATAAGTAATTCAAGATAAAACCAAAGGGGTTAATAAACACAGAAAAGATGCTCAACTTCATTATTAATCAGGGTAGTGAATATTAGATGATGACATACTTGACACATTTATCTGTTGGGAGAAAAGGAAAAAGGTCTGATAAAGTGAGATGCAGAACTCTTATATATTCCTTATTTGCATTTAAAATGGTTTTACCAATCTAGTTATTTCATAAGGCAACATTAGCATGCGAATACAATCAGGAATTCCAATTTTAAAGACAGTCTAGCACATATAGATAAAGAGATATATATATGTAAGATTGTGCTTTGCAGCTTTTGTTTGGTAAGTCTGGAAACTGGAGAAAATCGGCTTACTTGTCCAAAGAAAATGGATTGTGTATATTATATAATGAAACACTACATAGTAGTTGTATTAAATGAACTAGCAACATACATATTAATGTGGGATCTCAAAATTTTAAGTTGAACAAAAAAGCTAAACAACTTTAGGGATCCCTGGGTGGCTCAGCGGTTTGGCGCCTGCCTTTGGCCCAGGGCACGATCCTGGAGTCCTGGGATTGAGTCCCACATCGGGCTCCCGGCATGGAGCCTGCTTCTCCCTCCTCCTGTGTCTCTGCGCCTCTCTGTCTCTCTCTCTCTATGTCTATCATAAATAAATAAATAAATCTTTAAAAAAAAAAAAAAAAAAGCTAAACAATTTTACATATAGTATATAAAATCTCAAAACTTGCAAAACACTCGTATATGTCATCTGTAGATACAAATACATGTGCAACTTACATAAAAACACACACGGATAGATACATTAAAGACAATGATCACCCCTGGGGAAATTTGGGAATGTGACTGAGGAAGCACACAGGAGTCTTCAAATGTTTATTTTTTTCCAGTTAAGAAAAGTCACATTGAGTAATGAGTGCTCATTATGGTATTTGGATTTCATAAGCATTTGTACTAATTTGTAATAAAAGATACTAAAAGAGAAAGATTGGGAATCAGGTTACCTGATGTCTAGTTCTGACTGCTAATTTTTTACTTAACCTTGGGCTTTGTGGCTCTGTTTTTTTCATTTTGTAAAGAAAGAGCTCACACACTTCCTGATTTCAAAACCTACTATAAAGCTATAGAATCAAGATAGTGTGGTACTGGCATAATGATACACATACAGATCAACAAGTTAGAACTGGGAATTAAGAGATAAACTGAACATTTATGGTCGATTGATTTTTGACACTGGTGTGAATAAAATGCAATGGAAGAATAGTCTTTTCAACAAATAGTATGGGGATAACTGGATATGTATCTACAAGCAAATGAATGAAGGTGGACTCCTGCTTACTTCTTTTGGTTAATCTTTGATCATTCTGGCTACACTACTCATACTGGTTTCCTCTGTAGATCTGAAGCGTTTATACATGCTGCTACCTCTGCTTGGCAGGGCCTTAACTACATGAGTCATTTCTTCATCCAGCTCAATCCTTTATTTTGGGATTAGTTCCAGAATTATATTGCAATCCATAGACATGGCATTCTATAAACTGATGTAGGCCTCTAATTACAGGGACAAGCATTCATTCAACAATATTACTATATCATGCACTGTTTCAGACAAAAGGAAACAATGCTGAACAAGACAGGCATACCCCTACCCTTATGAATTTTACATTTTAGTTAGGAAGACAAAAACAAAAAGGGAAAATGACCAATGAAATAATAATAAAGTGGCAGGAAAAAAATCAAGGCTATAGTAGAAAATAATTAAGTGAGGAAGAGTTACTTTGGTTACCAGTCAGAAATGTACTTTCTTAGAAGTAACATTTAACTAAGACCTAAAATAGGAGAAGGAACTAAGGTAGAGATAAATGGCATAAGGGAACAGCATGTATGGGCCCTAAGATGGATGTGAAAGAGTTCTGTTCTTTGATCTGGGAGATGATCACAGTGGCTTTACCAAGGTGAATGGGGAGCAAAGTGGCATAAACCAAGACAAAGACAGATGCAGCAAGGCCTTGGGGGCACAAAATTAGGAAACTGGATTTTATCTTTATGTAATAAATTCTATTAGAGTTTTAAGGTAAGGAGTAACATCACTTAATTTATATACATATATATACACACACACACACACACATATATTTTTTAAAGATTTATTTATTTTTAAGACACACACACTGAGAGAGAGAGGCAGAGACATAGGCAGAGGGAGAAGCAGGCTCCTCACAGGGATCCTGATGTGGGACTTGATTCAGTGTTTCTGAAAGTATGTCACACATGATGGCATACAAGATTTGGGGTATGTGAGCATTTTATTAAAAAGAATATAACTAGCACATCACATTGGTCATTTACTAAATTTATTCCTTAGAATTAGCTAAAATAATTAAGTAAATAGTCATAGTGCTACTGAGATATAGTTAAAAAAAAATCACAAAGCTAGCTTGGGATACAGTGCTAAGTGATGTGATAGTAGGGCAAAGGAACAGGAGGAATAAAGAATGTTTTCCTGTGCTCTAGAGTTTGAACAACTGAGTATACAGCAATGAAAAGAAGAACTGAATTGCAGAAGTTCAACTATGGAAAGTTTGTCAAAAGATGTCCAACAGGAGAGTGTTAAGAGGCCATAAAATACTGTGCAGCAGAGGGGAATCTGGGATGAATAACTGCTATGGTAGTTAAATCCACAGGAATGAAAAAAAAATTCCATAGGAATGGATAAGATTACTTAAAAAGAAATTAAAGAGACAATAAAGGGCCAGGACCAAGTCCTGAGAAACTCCAAATTTAGAGGTCATATGAAATAAATGTTAGAAAAGGAGACTGAAGATAGGTTTACAAGGTAGGAAGAAAACCATGAAAATGTGGAGTCAAGAGGCAAACAGAAGAGTGTTTCAAGGAGGGATGGATGGTCAAGTGTATCAAATATGCTGAGAGCCTGTAAAAGGAGCTTGAAAGAGAAGGTCTACTGGGTGGAAATATGCTACATCTCTGGTGACATTAACAGAGTTGTCTTTTTTTTTTTTAACTTTTTTATTATTTTTAGAAAGGGTGGGGAGAGGGAAGAGAAAGAATCTTAAGCAGGCGTAGTGTGGAGCCTCACATGGTGCTTGGTCTCACAACCCCAAGATCATGACCTAACTGAAATTAAGAGTCAGACACTCAGCAGACTGAGCCACCCAGGTGCCCCAACACTAACAGGGGTTTTAATGGAGGAATAGAAGCCATAGTCTAGCAGGTTAAAGAACAAATGAAAAAATGGAGAAAAATGAAAAAATGGACTGGAGAAAATAAGAATGAAGCTTTATCTATAAGGCAATCTCACTTTGATTTATTCCAAAAAAAATTATGAGAGTACAATGTTCACTTTCTTTACTGGCTTTCCTGAATTTTACTTTCAAAATATCCCTTTACTACTTCTTACCTGATGATGTTTCAAACTCATTAGTTAGAACTAGTAGTTCCTACAAATCACAGATCACGAGCACTAGTGATGGGATATCCATCTGCTAACCTATCTCTCTTAGAACTACTGCAGGAACTGCTAATCTGTATTGTAGAAATAGCCAACATCTTTAACCAAAGGATTTCGTATTTTCTCTATTTGGTTTTCTTTTTGTATCTTGTTTAACAATCAAAGATTTTACGAATTGCTTTTGTAGGTACAGAAGGATGTAGAAGAAATATGGTATCTGGTTTGATGCTAGTCTTTGAATATTACTAGTTGGTGTAGAGTATAATGACAAGTTCATTTTGTCCTCTGGTACTGTAAAATGGAAAGCTAAGGTACTTGCCAGTAAGAACTTTAGAACTCAATGAATTCTTAGGTTTAGGTCAGCAACGTTTGGCAACCAAGTATCTCTAGCTCCTACATGCAAGTCCATGGTCAGTGGGAGGCTGGGAATTTCAGAATTACCTAACGAACTTTAAAAAAGGAGGAGAAAAAGACCTCAGTCACAGAGATTCTGATCCAGCAGATATGGAGGGAGATCCAGGAATCTGGACTTCTAAAAAGCTCCCAGGGACTCCTGATATACAGCCATAGTGCAGAAGATGGTACTAAAGAATCCCAAATGTATAGGCGATAATTTATTGCTAAGATTAATAAGGTAGAGGTGATGGAATCATGAAACTTTAGCACCTGGAGGACTTTTAAAGAGCACCATATTGAAACTCCCTTTCTTTTTCCAGTCAAAAGGATTAGAATTCTGACTAGTTCACAAACACACACCAGTCATGCATGGCCAGACCTCTTGCCTTCTAGCATTTTTTAAAAAGATATTTTATTTATTCATGAAAGACACAGAGAGGCAGAGACCTTGGCAGAGGGAGAAGCAGGCTCCCTGTGGAGAGTCTGATGTGGGACTCGATCCCAGGAACCTGGGATCACGCCCTGAGCTAAAGGCAGATGCTCAACCACCAAGCTACCCAGGCGTCCTGCCTTCTGGCATTTCTATTACATATGATGCCCCTTGTTTTTTTTTAAAGATTTATTTATTTATTTATGATAGACATAGAGAGAGAGAGAGAGGCAGAGACACAGGCAGAGGGAGAAGCAGGCTCCATGCCGGGAGCCCGATGCGGGACTCGATCCAGGGACTCCAGGATCATGCCCTGGGCCAAAGGCAGGCGCTAAACCGCTGAGCCACCCAGGGATCCCCCCCTTATTGTTTTTTAGTTAACTTAAGCAGATATATTTTAATTTGCCTACAGGCACTAACACTTTGGTTTTTTTTTAAATGTATCTACAGGAGTGAGAAAGTTAGATCTGAGTGCATGCTTGCTGAAAGAAAATGTATGTTGTTCCAAGGTCTCTTCATAGCTTTCCCAGGTCCCAATGATCATAAAAGCACAGCTTTCAGATCATATTGTTTCTCTTGGAAGAAATGGTTGATATACCATATGTGAAAGCAGGACCAGTTTGTTACTAAAAGAGCTACTTTTTCTTGCAGTCATTTAGTCACATTACAGTTTCTAGGTGACAGGCATCTGTGAGAAGAGAATTAGAAAGTTGCTTCAGGGACAAATGGAGGGAAAAAATAGTCAACCTCCTGTTCAGGGTGTGAGCCAATCTCAGCTGTCAGTCTGCTGGTAATTCCTGCCTACTATTTATAAACTAAGACTCAAGATAAATGTACTCGATGACAAAATGTTCCAAACAAATGCAAAATAAAATGATCTAAAGATCCAAAATTTTTTGAACAGTAAAATTTAAAGTTTCTGTTTCTTAAGTAGAATAAAGCTGCATACACATACACAAGGTAATAATGAAATAAAAGGCATAAAGAATTCCCGAGTAAAAAAGGAATCAAATTGCTAAACTAAGCCAAGATACCATAAAAAGAAAAATAATTTGAAAGACTAAGACGTAAAAAAAAAAAAGACGTAAAGAGTAAAAATGTCTAGGAACCAGAGATAAAAAATCAAAAGCAAAAACCAACAAGAAACAGACAAAAAACAAAACCCACACAAGAACTCACAAGCTTGAGCTAAGAGCATACATTAAATAAAAAAAGAATCTAGTAAAATAAGATGAAAAAAAAATTTTTAAAAAGAGAAGCCACTCAAGTATCCATCGACAAATAGAAATATGGTATATATGTATATACAATGGAATATTATTCAGCCATAAAGAGGATGAAGTTCTGATGTATGCTACAACATGGATGGACCTTGAAAACATTTTAAATGAAATAAGCCAAACATAGAAGAATACCGTACGACATGAATTAACTCAACAGGCAAATTCATAGAGACAGTAGATATAAGGTTACCAGGGGCTTGGAAAAGGAAGCAGTGAGGAATTACTGTTTCATGCATACATTTCTTTTGGGTGATGACAGGATTTTAGAAATAGCGGTGATGACTACAACATTCTGAATGTAATTGCCACTGGCTAATTTTAGGTTTATACACATTTTACCACAATAAAAAAATGAGGTAGTAAAAACAGACTAAAAAGAAAAAAACCAGTACACAACAAAACATTTTAAACCAGAGATTAAAATATTAAAATAATATGGTAAATTATTGCAAAAGTATCACTCCCAAATGAAATTTAAAGAGCCTAAGGAACATAACAAGTTTATGGTAGGGAGGTATGTCAAAGTGGCAGCAGCATAAATAGATAGCTTAATATCAGATAAGTAGGATGACCATGTAATTTACCATCCTAACCAGGACATTTCTGAGAGGAAAGGGGACCCTATTAATAATTACACAGGGACAACAGGTGTAGATTGGGACTGTCCTAGGCAAATAGGAATGTGTGGTGACTCTACACATAAAGGTAATCAGGTCCTCAAGGTTGAGGTCAAGCCCACAGCTTGGGGTCTTGCCAAAGTACAACAGTCTGAAACCATCTTCCTGAAGGACCCAAGTGGTAAAAAATGCAAGCCTTTTTTTTTTTTTTTTTTTTTAAACAAAGGATTAACACAATTACATAGAGTTATTCAAGTTTACTAATTTGGGATTCATAAACAATTAACATCTTATTAGATTTTGTTAAAAGCTATTACGATATTCTGGGAATTCAGGAAGCTGAATTATACTTTGAAACGCACAGATTGGCAACCTTCTCAGGTCTCCTCCCTCCTTGGGAGCTTTGTACTCTATCATTCAATAAAGTTTACTATCACTCGATAAACCTTGCTTTGCTGCCCACAGAATAAGAAAAAAAAAAAAAAAAGAAAAAGGAAAAAAGATATGCACTGGCAGGTGTAAAGATTTCCTTTTTTTTTTTTTTTTTAGGTGTATAGATTTCCTAACGTGAATCATTTTCTATAAATACACATCTTTATATATTACATTACAGTGCTAAAAATTTATACATGTATATGCTTTTATACTTATATTGAACTATAGACAATTAAACCTTAACATTTTAAAAATTAAACTAGAACTACTGAGAAAATTAGTAACTGAGATCCTATCCATTCTTTATCTTTAAATTAAATTATTTTAAACTAAAATTTAAAACTAAAATTAATCTTAATGACCTATAAACAGGTTAACTTAAAAGTCCATACCTTACTTGAGAAGCTCCGAGTTGGGATGTTTCTTGCTAACTCTGATATCGTGGGTTTACTCTGCAGACACTTGGTTAGGTGATATTTTTTCAATTTTATTCTATTGTAATAATGATCAGCGAAGTTACAGTGATTCAAGTGCTGTTTCTGCATGCATTTCCCAAGGTGAGGAATACTATACTTCAAAGCCTGGAGAAATAATTTGCTCTTCTGCTGCATGATATCAGAGTACCTGGTTTATGCTCCCTTTGGAGCATATGATTTCATAGGTAGGATTACACAGTAGTGGGTTCTCAGAGTATCTAAGATCCGTAGTTCTTATCCCTCCCCTTCAGGGCCATCCACCCCTCAGGTTATGAATAACTGCAGACAGCTGATAACTCAGGTTAAAAATACCTGAGAACTTGTGTAAGTTTAAGTTTCATTCAAATCACACTTCTTGGCAGACGGGACTTAAATGTCTCATTTGTACAGTCAGTCCTATCAGGCTCAAACTAGGCAGCACTGATTCTGGTACACATGGGGCAAACTAAAAAACAATAACAAAATAAAAAACAAAAAAATAAAAATTTGCAAATTTACACACACTTAAATGAAGGCATTCTGGAACTCTTGAGGGTGTTAAGAGGCAATTGCGAAATTCAGAACTTATCTTTGGTACACATATGAAGGATAAGCCAGAAAAGCCTACTTAGTAAAGGTAGAAGAGTGTTGAGTGTTTGCTACGTGCCAGACACTTTTATACACTTTGTCTAATTTAAACTTCATAAGGACCTGATAGAGTTGCCATTACAACGTTCATTTTACAGGTGAGCAAGCTGTGGCTCTGGGAAGTTTCCACAAGTGCCCTGGGTCACCTGGACAGAAAGTAATAGGACAAAAAGTCCAATCTGGTTTGGCTCCAAATCTTAGCCTCCCCACCGGACTTAACGTTAAAGAGGTCTTTAGCTCTTTATTTAAAACAAAACACATCACTTCAGAATGGGGGGGAAAAAAAAAAAAAAGAATGTGAGGCCACCTCTGATTTCTGCTGAAAAGATGGTTCTTTATTAACCCATCAAAGTAAGGCTAGTAAGAAGAGACACCTGGGTTCAGGTCGTCACTCCGGCACTCCCCACCTGTGCCTCAGTTTCTTCATCTGCAAAACTGAGATAATGACACCATTTACCTTATGGAGTCAAGAATTAAACTAGACAATTTTTGTTAAGATCTTAATACGGCGCCTGGCTCGTAGCGGGCACTCAATAGATACCGGCTACTGTGATTTTAAGAAAAGCGGCAAGTATCTTGCACACGGTTGAATGTCATCGTGGAAGTCTTCCGCAAAAGGCCCCTCGGTGTCAAAGGCATAATGCTGCGTCAGATTTACTAGAGATCCCTCGGATCTGCTACGACGCCTCCGCCTCCGCCTCCATCATCTCTGTGTCGCAGCAAAATAACGGGCGAGTGGGCACAAGAGATCAGCAGCCAACACTAACCCCCGCCCCGCCCCCCGGCCCTGTCAGGACCTCAGTCCTTACGCCCATGCCCGCAGCCTCCATCCATCCGTCCGTCCGTCCGTCCGTCCTTCATCGGCAGGGAGAGGACAGTATTGCAAGGCTAGGAATGGGGTGGGGGAGACAAATGGGTGTTCCCGGCGCGACTCTCCACCCTGGGGAGGAGGCGAAGTGAGAGCAAACCGGCTGGGGGCTGCGGGTGGGGGTGGGGGTGGGGGTGGGGTGGCGGCCACCGTTTGCGCCACGCGGAGAAGCGACGCCGGGCAAAGAGCGAGGAGCAAGGGGACTGAGGGATGGCTGCGTGAGGGGACGATGGGGAGAACCCCTCCAGGACACGGTATGCCCCGCCATACGTACGCAAGTTGGAGGACAGTCGGACGCGCTCTGCACACCGAAACGGGAGGGCAAGTCCGAGAATTAAAGCTTTCAGGGAGGAGCGCCGGTGCTGCCTCAGTCCCGTCCAGCCGAAGTCTGCGTTCCGCAGCCCGCAGGACGACAGCCTATCCAGAGCCGCCCAGAGCTGGTTTGCAGCACGCTGGCCTACGTAACCCCAGTCAAGCACGAGCCCTAAGCGGATTTCGCCATCTTTATTATGGTCATGAGTAGTTTCTCCTCCGCCGGAGGTTTTTTTTTAAACCCTGAAAGTTCTAAGATTTTTCGTTCTTTGCTAGTCTTTTGAGCTCACGATGAGGCAGAGGACGGGGGGAGCAGAGAAGCCAGTGTCCCACTAGTTCTGCCGCAACGCCCTTACGGTTTGGTCCGCCCTCACTAAAGATGGCCGCCAACAAAAATGGTGCAATGACGCGAGCCGCGCGGGCCTGGTTGCCAAGGAGACGCGAATACCGGAAATGCGGAATTCGGGGAGGGCGCGCGCTCCAGGGCGGTCGGAGGGAGGTCCGGCTCGCAGGTCCTGACTGAGAAGAAGTCGGCAGGTCCTGGCAGGGGAGAGCTGTCGCCGCGACAGCTCGGGGAAGAGGCGGCTTTAACAGGATGGAGTCGCGAGTCGCGGACGCCGAGGCCGGGGAGGCTGAGCGAGCTGCGGGCGGAGGCCCAGCAAGCAGCGGCGCTTCTCGGGGGCTTCAAGTCTCGGAGCCCTTGGGAGCCGCCCGGTGGAAGCTCCTGCGTCAGGTAAGGAAGAGCCTCACCTGTGCAGTCGGTCTCTGCTCGCAGCTGTGCGGCGGGCGACCGGCCGCGACTCTCCGGCAGCTCCGGCAGTTCCCTCGTAGTTTTGCCGGGAGCCCCCTGAGAAGCGCCCCCTTGCTTCGGCTAAGGGTCCCACCAAAGGGGAGGAATTGGATCGGGTGGGGCGGGGAGGGGGCAGCCAAGGCTGAGTTCCTGGAAAATTCGGGTGGAAGTAGGTCTTCCGTTGGGTATTTGTCTGCATCTGGGGACTTTCCCTTTGGCGCGCCAGCCCGGGTGGTGGGACCGCCGCTCCGCACCCTGCGTTGCTCCTCACTCCCGCTTCTGCTTTACTTACTTCTTTCCCGGGGCTTCCTCTCCCGGCTTCTTAGCCAGACTGAGTGCGGTTCAAGTTTGGCCTCTTTCTGGGAGATCCGCGCGGCTGACCGGGTCGGGACTGTGACGTTGCACGTGCTGTCGGGCCCGGGACGGGGCTGGGTTCCCTCTGGCCTTCCCTGGGCTGTGGGAGCCTCGCGTTGATCTTGCCCGGAGTGACCCGCGAGATTCTTAGCGTCCAAGGTGGGCTAGTCCGGGTGTGTCGGACTTGAGGACTTCAGAGCTGTGACCGTTGCTGATGACCTCAGCTGTATGCAGGTTGGACACATTTCTGATTTGACATCCCCGACCCTCTCTCCAAACTTCTTCCCCGCCTCCCCCCCCCCCCCCAACTTCTTGAACTAAAATCTGTTTGTTGTTTTGCACACCAGGGTTATGCCTCTGCCTGGGGTTTCCTCCTAAAAACTTGAATCAGGAGGATACTTTCCATTTCTGACTTGATTTTTAATTAATTCTTTAAATTTTTTTTTTAAAGATTTTATTTATTTATTCATGAGAGACAGAGAGGCAGAAGGAGGCTCCCCGGAGGGAGCCTGCTGAGGGACTGGATCCTAGGACCCCGGGGATCATGACCTGATGACCTGAGCCGGACTGGATCCTAGGACCCCCGGGATCACGACCTGAGCCAAAGGCAGATGCTCAACCCCTGAGGCACCCAGGCGCTTCCATTTCTGACTGTTGTATTTTGACAAGAATTTTCCAGCAATGGCCACATTATTTTTTTGAGATTGTGTGTTGAGGGGTTACTTCGTTTACAGTTGTCTCCAGTCCCCTTCTCATTATGGTGTCATGACATAACTCGGTGATCATTTCTTTTCTGGTGCTTTGACGGTCTATCCAAAGCATTCATGATCTGGTTTTGTTGCTAATGTTGCAAAATTACAGGATAATGAATGCATGTCTTCACATAGATCACTATCACAGGGATTTTCTACAGTGAAATAAACATCATTTAAAGTTGAATTATGAACATAGCCAATTAGGGCCTTAAATTAATCAATCAAATCTTAGTGTGATGATGTCAGTGAATCTTAGTGTAGTGAGAACTCCAGGTGACCAGCACATAGGTTCACTCTGAGAATGCAGAACGAACCAGGACAAGCTTTGGCTATGGCTGCCATTTGAACTCCTATGCTTTGACATTAGATGTTTTGGTACACATGTGTACTCTGCTTAGAGTCTTGTCTTCTTTCCTACCTGTTGAATGACTTCATTTTTCAGATCTATGTTTTAATGAAGTCTCCTGACTCCATTTGGCTGAGTTAGACCCTCAGCTCACTTTACCAGTGAACCCCATATCATATCACTTTATGATCGTTTGATCAGAGTCCGTCTAACTTACAAGAATGGGAGTTCTTGGGACACCAGGGTAGCTCAGTGGTTGGGCGTCTGCCTTTGGCTCAAGGTGTGATCCTGGAGTTCTGGGATCGAGTCCCACATCTGGCTCCCTGCGAGGAGCCTGCTTCTTCTGCCTATGTTTCTGCCTCTCTCTCTGTCTCTCTCATGCATAAATAAATAAAATCTTAAAAAAAGAAAAAAGAATTGGAATTCTCCCTGGTTTGAAAAGATGATATTTTATTGATCTGCATCCTCTGCACCTTGGACAGTGCCTGTCTAGTTGGTTTTTAGCACATGTCTTTAAGCATCATGGAAAGCCTGAGAGGAGGAACAGGTTTTTTTTATTTTTATTTTTATTTTTATTTTTATTTTTATTTTTATTTTTATTTTTATTTTTATTTTTATTTTTATTTTTATTTTTTATTTTTGAGGAACAGGCTTTAAATGGCCCATAGTATCAGGTCCTCAGTATATTGTATTAGTTAACTGTTAATGAGTAACAAGGAAGGCACATAGGGCAGATGAAAAAGCAGCAATGACCATGACACACATTCACAAACACCTACAGAATGAAATAATGTTGGGGCTCCTGGGTGGCTCAGTCAAGCATCTGCCTTGGGCTCAGGTCATAATCCTGGGACATTCTGGGATTGAGCCCTGCATCAGGCTCTCTGCTCAGTGGGGAGTCTGCTTCTCCCTCTCCCTTTGGTGCTGCCCCTGCTTGTGTTCTCTCTGTTAAATAAATAAAACCTTTAAAAAGTAATATTACTGAGAGGTTTAAATCTTGGCTGAAGAATCTGATTAATGGAATATTTCATAGTATGATTTAAATTAAAAACAATGCCATATGTTTGAGACTATCAGTGTTGAAAGAGCATGATTTTTGTGCCTTTTCTTATCTCTGGTATTGAGCAAATTAACATTCCCTTATTTCCCTTCTGACGTAATGAGTATATAGCACAGAGGGTTATTTGAAGATTTAGTAAAGAGTATGATAAGACATGCGTTATTCTTACTTAGACATTTAGTATAATTTGCTGATGCGCAATCTAGGCCTGGAGTTGTCTTTGGTAAGATTTTTTTATGCATTGTATTTTTATTTTTATTTATTTTTTAAAATTAGTTTTAAAGGTAGAATTTAGTGATTCATCAGTTGCATGTAACAGCCAGTGCTCATTACATCAGGTGCCTTCCTTAATGCCCATCACCCAATTATCCCTTTCCCCCCACCCACCTATGCATTTTTTTTTTTAAGATTTATTTATTTATTTATTCGTGAGAGACAGAGAGAGAGAGGCAGAGACCTAGGCAGAGGGAGAAGCAGGCTCCTCATAGGGAGCCCGATGTAGGACTTGATCCCGGATCCTGGGATCACGCCCTGAGCTGAAGGCAGATGCCCAACCGCTGAGCCACCCAGGCGTCCCTATGTATTGTATTTTTAAAATAGTTTGCCATTCAGACTTGTTTCTTCTTGCGTCAGTTTTGGTAGTTGTATTCTTCTAGGAACTTATCCATTTCATCTAGATTTTCATAATTTTATAATATTCCTTTGCTATTTTTTTAATGCCTGCTGGATCTATAGTGATCTCTTTACATCACATTGATATTTATATTTTCTCTTTTTTTTTCTTATTAGTGTCAAGGATTTGTCAGTTTATTAATCTTTTTTTTTAAAGATTTTATTTATTTATTCATGAAAGATACACACAGAGAGAGAAAGGCAGAGACACAGGCAGAGGGAGAAGCAGGCTCCATGCAGGGAGCCTGATGTGGGACTCGATCCCAGGACTGCAGGGTCACACCCTGAGCTGAAGGCAGACGCTCAACCATTGAACCACCCAGGCATCCCTATCTTTTCTAAGAACCAGCTTTTGGTATTTTAATCCTTCTAGCTATATTTTTGTTTTCTACATTATTAATTTATATTTTTGTTTTCTACATTATTAATTTCTACTTTTTAGGGAACTTAATTTGCTTCTCCCTGTAGTTTTTGCAATGGATGCTTAGCTTACTGATTTAGCCTTTCCACAGATTTCCCTCTAAGCATGAATTTATCTGCATTTCATATGTCTTGAAATATATATTTTTTAAATTTATTTTTATTTTTTAAAGATTTTATTTATTTATTCATGAGAGACAGAGAGAGTCAAGGCAGAGGGAGAAACAGGCTCCATAGGGAGCCTGATGTGGACTAGATCCTGGAACCCAGAATCATGACCTGAGCCAAAGGCAGATGCTCAACCACTGTGCCACCCAGGTGCCCCCTGAAATGTATTTTTATTATTCAGTTCAAAATACTTTCAAATTTCCATTGTTTCCTTTTTTGTTTGTTTATAAGTTATTTAGAAGTATATTGCTGTATGTCCACAGATATTTGGTGTTTTAGGTATGTTTTTAGTTATTTTTCATTTGATTATAACTATTAGGATATTCTATATCTTTAAAAAAACTTTCCATTATGGAAAATGTCTAACATGTACAAAACTAGAGATAATAGTTAATAATCACTCAGATATCCATAAACTTCAAAAATTTTTAGCTCCTGTGACCAACTTTATCTCCATTCTCTTATTACAACTCCCACCTCAGATTATTTTGAAATAAATCTTAGATATATTTTTTCTATAGTTATTTCAGTACATATCTATATAAGATGACATTTAAAAAATAACTAAAATAGAGATGCCTGGGTGGCTCAGCAGTTAAGTGTCTGCCTCCAGCTCAGGGCGTGATCCTGGGATCCAGGATTGAGTCCCACATCGGGCTCCCTGCGAGGAGCCTGCCTCTCCTTCTGCCTATGTCTCTGCCTCTCTCTGCATCTCTCATGAATAAATAAATAAATCTTAAAAAAAAAACTAAAATACCATACCACACCCAAAGTAATTTCTTTCTTTCTTTCTTTCTTTTTTTTTTTTTTTTTAGATTTTATTTATTCATTAGAGACAGAGAGAGAGAGAGAGGCACAGGCACAGGCAGAGGGAGAAGCAGGCTCCATTTAGGGAGCCTGATGTGGGACTTGATCCCAGGACTCCAGGATCATGCCCTGGGCCAAAGGCAGGTGCTAAACCGCTGGGCCACCCAGGGATCCCCCAAAGTAATTTCTTGATGCCATGAGGTAGCTGATCAGTTTCCAAATTTTCCCCATTTGTCTCAAAATTTTTCTTTACAATTTGATTATTTTGAAATATGCAACTCAGATGTAAACATTGTTATTAGTTGATAAGTTACTTAAGTCTTTTTTTAAGTACAGTTTTTATTAATTTAAGTGATCTCTGCACCTAATGTGGGGCATAACCCATGACCCCATGACCATGACCCCAAGATCAAGAATTGCTTGCTCTTCTGAGCTGACCAAGTGCCCTGTTTCATAAGTCTTTTTAATCTAAATGTTCTCTCTCTGTCTCTTTTACCTCTATTAGAGTTTCCCGTAATTTGAATTTTGCTAATTGTCCTTGATGATGTTTAATGTGTTCCTTCATGTCTTATTTTCTATTTCCTTTAAAGTTCCTATTTCCTAGATAGAGAGGCTTGATCAGATTCAGGTTTAATGTTTTTGGTTTGGTCTGGTTTGGTTGGTCAAGATGATGGTGAGTATGCTTTCATTAGTAGTCAAAGTTGTGTCTGGTTATTGCTCTTCTTCTTCTTCTTCTTCTTTTTCTTTTTTTTTTTTTCAAGATTTTATTTGTTTAAGAGAGAGTGAGACCAAGAGAGATCATTCATAGAGGGAGACGGAGAGGGAGAAGCCGACTCACCCCTGAGCAGCAAGCCAGATGTGAGGCTGGATCCCAGGACCTGGATCAACCAACTGAGACACCCAGGCGCCCCTGGATATTTCTCTTCTTGGTGATATTTGTCTAGGTTCATGAATTCATGAGGAGGTTGAAAATGGTGATATTCTAATTGTGTTGTTTCTTCATTTATTTATTGTTATATTAGCATAAATACAAACTTCCCCTTATCATCTATTTGTATATTCTTAGTTATAGTTCATGAAAGACAGAAAAATACTTGATTCTCCTCTTTGTTTACTAATTTTCCGAATAATAAATTGGTTCTCTAGCATCCTTTAAAGATCATCAATGGGGCATTTTATTATTTTATTTTTTTTTAGGTCTTATTTATTTTTTTTTGACATAAAGAGAGTGTGAGACAGTGAGCATAAGCAGGGGGCATGGCAGGCAGAGGGAGAGGGAGAAGCAGGCTCCCTGCTGACTAAGGAGCCCAATGCTAGACTCGATCCTAGGACATCGGGATCATGACCTGAGCAATGGGGCATTTAAAAAAAAAACAAAACCCTGATGAACTTGTGTTTTGATTCCATTACATTTATTTCCTTTGTTAGTGGTCACACTGTCCCATCTTTGGCCAATGGCCCTATTTAAATTGGCTTTGGAGTCCTTTTATTTTTTTAAATTTATTTTATTTATTCATTTTTAAAAGATTTTATTTATTTATTCATGAGAGACACAGAGAGAGGCAGAGACATAGGCAGGGGGAGAAGCAGGCTCCTCACAGGGATCCTGATGTGGGACTTGATCCCTAAACTAGGATCACTCCCTGAGCCAAAGGCAGACGTTCAACCACTGAGCCACCCAGGCATCCCTGGAGTCCTTTTAATATAGCCTTTAATTTTTTATGGCTTTCTTATTTTCTTGTATGCAGCATGTCCTAGGTTCATTTGTCCAATTTATGCCATTTCTCCAAGGGACCTTACTTTGTTTTAATAGAAAATGCTATTTAGAGGCAGCAATGTGGTCGTTAAGTATGCTCATTGCTACTGGTTTGGTCATTGTTTCTAGAACTTTTAAGTGGTCAGATGCAGGAAACATATATTTTTAAAAATGTTTTAATAAGTAAAATAGCCATTATTTTCTTTATTCAGATTCAGAGCTGTAGAGTTTTTGCTTAATATCATTAATATTACAGCTATATTTGTTTCTCCAATACTTAAAAACCCAGTTTTCAATGACCCCCCCCAACAAAACTACTCATTTATCTTAAAACAGACGCACATACATACACAGAATAATATACCTCCCCTTGCCTAGGTAGCAAGCTTTGACATTCTAAGTCCACAGGCTATAAAAGGTGTTGCTTATCTTTTTAGCTCTTTTTTTTGTGGAATCAGATCATTGTCCTCACAAGAAAAGTGATTACAAAAGCCAGGCTCACCTCTCTAGATTTATTTCCTTTTTAAAAGTTTTTAGACTGGTAAATCTTCACTAGCTCTCTACTTTGTTCTCTGCTACCTACAAATAATGTTTTAAGGTACTCTGTCCAGGGGTGTCTGGGTGGCTCAGTTGGTTAAGCATCGACTCTTGGTTTTGGCTTGGGTCATGATGTCAGGGTTCTGGGATCGAGCCCTGTGTCAGGCTTTGGGCTCAGCTTATCCCTCTTCCTTTGTTCCTCCCCCTGTTCTCTCTCTCTCTCTCTCTACTCTCCTCCTCGAATAAATAATTTTCAAAATATATTAAAAAATATTCTGTCCATCTTCTCTAGTTCTCTAGTAAGAGGTTGGTCTGCATTATCTAATCTTCTATTATTGGTATTGTAAGTCCAACTTTGAATGCTGTGTTTATATAATGTAAACACAATATTTGGTTTTATTTCAAAGGTTCTGAAGCAAAAGCACCTGGATGATTGTCTGCGACATGTATCTGTAAGAAGATTTGAATCATTTAATCTGTTTTCAGTAACAGAAGCCAAAACAAGGGCAACTGAAGAGGAAGTTGGTGCATGGTTCCAATATACAAGTGTCTTCTATCCTGAGTACAGCATTTCTCTAAGGTAAACATCACTCCGGTGACGATTTTTTTAAAAGTATTTTTCTCTTGTAGAAGAAAAGCCGTCTAATAAGACTCTCATTATTCATTCTATTGAATTTGCAGGTAATCTTGATCAGAACTTGGGTTTTGTAGCATTGTGTTAGGAAATCCTGCTGCTTTAACTGGGTTTTGTTGTATTCTCAGAACTAAAGAAAAAAATTCTCAGGAATGTAGTGGTATTTGAGGACAAAGTGCCTTGCAAATCAAAAGGTTCTTTTAACCATTCTCTCATAGCATTTGACAAGAAACCAAGTTCTTTTTGAGACAAGGAAGGCTGAAAGTGAAAACAGAATTTTCCAAACTACTCTTGAAGTAGTAGTTATCTGAAAAGTCAAGCTTTAGGATTTTTTCCCATTCATGTTTTGTCACTTTCAGAATGGAATCTTAAGAATAGGAGGAAAAAATTCAGCTGAAAACACTGATTTTGTGAGAAGCATACAGAGTGTTCTGGCTTTAAAAATCATTAAAAAAAAAGAAAAAAGACAGGAGAGTTGCAAACTGAAGTAACAAGATACCATCTTTACTGAATTAATTTTCTCTCACAGTTATAGCCTAGCATGTTGCACTATTACCGTAGGTGTTTGATTTTATAACATCTGCCTTTTTTGACAAGATTTCACATTTTGAAAGGGAGGGAGGAGCACATTTACAGTAACTGTAAGAAGAGCAAAAAACATTTTAAGTGGAATGAGACTGAATAAGGTTTAGGTGAGGCAAGGAATAATTTTAAGAAAAAAAGTTTTCACAAAGGATGTCTATTTATAGTATATGTTTCTTGAACTATTTCAGTTTAAAATATCTAAGCTTTAGAAGACATCATAATAGCTTAAAATTTGGGATCTGGATAAAAATTGACAAGGGTGGGCAGGGAAGAACAATTAGGATCTGGTTTCATAATACTGCTTTGTTGGAAACTCCAAAAAGAAGATAAAAACCTAGGGATTTGTGTGAGCTTGCCTGATATTCATTATGAGATTCTAATTAGAATCTCACATTCTGATGGAGATAAATAGTTTTGTTCTTGGTTAGGAAGGGAAGAAAAATGCATTACTTGCTGACTATGTGCCTCGTACAGAGTGAGGTTCTTTGATATATGCTAACTCATGTAATCCTTACAGTACTCTACAAAATAGTAATGAAGATAATTAAACAATTGGGAGATAGGATCTCTAAGGAAATTAAAAAGAAGTCAGAACAGAGTGATCCAATAACAGTCTTCAGGTATAAAGTTCTAAAACTTACCCTCCAAATTCACTGGTGACAAGATGCAGTAAGTGTAAGATGTGCCAAGAATCATATCCTGACATCTTCAAGGTCCTGGTAAGGGTTAGCTAGAGAGAATGTGACATCATCTATTCATGGTTCTGTTGCAAGTGACCTTACTGTAGCAGGAACCCAGGTGCCAATGTAAACCGAAACTCCTTTCTAATGGCATGGTTCTTTGTGACATATCCATTTTTCAAAAAAATAAACACAAATCTGTCTATATAAATATGACATTGAATTCTAATTTACAGAGAGAAGACAAGTGACTAAGCTAGAACATTGGCTGCAATGGCTACCAAGATGTAATCTCTTTTTTCAAACTAGTTTATTTTTCTCCACGTTAGTAATGCAAAAATCACAGTAGCTTACATGTATTCTAGAGCTGGACGCTACCTTAGAATAATTTTGAAAAGATCAGGACCACATTGGTAAAGGCTGACCACTGAGTGACTACGATGTGACAAGCCCTATTGTGAGTGGTTTACAGGTATTAGCTTATTTAATCCACACAACACCTTATGTGGTAAATACTGTTATTATCCTCATTTCACAGATGAGCAAAATGAAACCCAGAGAGGTTAAATGACTTGCTGAGGTCACACAGCCAAGTTTACACCTCTAGTCAAACCCCAGTTGTCTGGTTCCACAGCCTGTACTTTTAAAAACTTTTATTTTGGAATGATTACAGACATTCAGGAAGTTGCAGAAATAGTACAAGGAGTTTGCATACCCTTCACCTAGCTATTTCCGTTGGTAAAATTTTATATAATGATACTCACTGTCTGTACTTTTAACTTCTACATATACTGGCTCTCCGGAGGCAATCGTGTATGCACTTATTCATTTTACAGATGAAGGGATTGAGGCCCAGATAAACTAAATTTCCTCATTGATTATTCTGAGCAATGTGTTTCTTACTCCATAATTCTGTTACCGTATAGGAAATTGCTGAAATTACTACAATTGCTTAGGTTGGGGAGGATTTCCGCCAACAATAGTTCATTCCATTCCATTGCCAATTTTGTTCACCCTGATTTTTTTTTTTTACCACTTTCTCTTGTTTTCTGTTATATGCCCAACATGGCTCTGCATTCTTGTTTCCTTAATATCTCATTACCAACTCTTTTCTCAACCTGCTTTCAAGACATTTATGTAGCTACTTCTATCATCTTCTTCAGTGTTTGAATTGTGAGCATTCTAAAGTTTAAAAAAAATTACTTGCAGTAGCTAAAAGTAGTGGTTTAGAAGGTAGTTTGGAATGGCGTACCATTATTTTCATCTACATTTTTTAAAGTTTGTTGAGTCAACACTATGGAATGATTGAAAAAAAATGATGAATAGTTTTAAATAAATTTAAATCAATAAATATTTAATGGCACCTTCTATATAGGTTAACAGAAAGAAACGTAAGATATATTATCCTCAAGGCTTTTTTTTTTTTTTTTTTTTTTTTTAAGATTTTATTTATCCATTCATGAGAGACACACAGAGAGGCAGAGACACAGGCAGAGGGAGAAGCAGGCTCCACGCAGGGAGCCCAATGCAGGACTCAATCCCAGGACCCCAGGATCACGCCCTGGGCCAAAGGGTGCTAAACTGCTGAGCCACCCAGAGATCCCCTCCTCAAGGCTTTAAATATGTGAAAAGTTGAATAATAAAGATAATTAAGAAGGAAAAGTGAGCATCCATTCTCAGAACTCTCATTAGGCAGTGCATAACTAATTTCCAAAGGAGTGAAAGACTTCATACAAATTAGGCATTTAGAGATACGAGTGATACTTGTGAGGCCTTGACAGGCAGCGATTTAAATTGGATCTAGAAGTAGTTGGAACTTCTGAGGGAAAGGGAGAAGTCATTTCAGATGGGAGCAAAGGCACGAGAAAATATTCAAGGGGAAAACATACAAGGCAGAATCATAAGTGGTTCTCAAGAACCATCACGATCTCTAGGGGAATGGTAGTCAATATGTGATATATGATGGCTCTGCTTCTGGGTTCTCATGAAAGGCTGAGCCTTTGGGATGTTTTGATCGTTACGGATTTTATTTATATATATATATATATATATATATATTTCACTTTCTCAGTTCTTATCGTCTGACATCACCTGCTCCAATTCAACAGGGGTGGTGCCTATCATGATTAATAATTGTTATCAGTACTTGCTAGTATTGTCCTTCTTAAAATTTCCCTACATATTAATTTCTGTCTTGTTAAAGTTTTATTAGGCTTGAAATGAGTTAAATAACTAGATGCTAAAAAAAAAATAACTAGATGCTTGTGAATTCAAAGTACATAGTTGTATCTTGTTTGTACTATTAAAAGGCGTATAAGTGGTGGCCTAAATTAAAACTTGGACTATTATTTTTTGTCAGCCTTGTATGATGATACTTAAAATGAAGGAATAGCAGGGAGAAGTAGGCAAGTGGGAATAAAAAAAAAAAAATGAGGGAACACACAATTTCCCGTGGTGACTTTTCATCAGCGGTAAAAGTCCGGACAAGGTAAAAGTTAGACAAAATCCCCAAGATGTGTTGTCTTTTCTGTGTATCTAAAGATAGTTGACTGTTTGTTCCTAAGCGAACCATTATAAGTTAGGAAATTAAAATCCAGGGTATGACTCCTACTTTATTCCTTGGGAAAGTCTTTTTGTCTTTTTGATACTTTATTTTTATTTCTTAGAACTTTATAGAAGAGGTTCTTGCAATTAAGTAGATGTTTGTATAGAGAACATCCAGGAGATGTTTATATTAAAATCTGCCCCCCCCATCTCGCTGTTTTGTAATCTACAGTTTGTTATAATCTTTTGTTGTAAACAGAGTTTACTATATTGATACTAGAAATTGTTTCCCGCTCTCCATATTTCAACCCAATTTCAGCGTCATAGGAATTTGCATATTCTGGAAGCTTCAAATACTTACATTATATTTGGAACTATAGAAGTGCCTGAGTTATTCATTTATAAATGTGTATATGTCATAGGTGTAGACAAAGCTGAAAGGCCTGAACTCTCCTCCTTTCTTTGAATAAAACTACTGTTGCCATAGTAATTGCTGAATTAGAAGTCTAGTGTTTTTAACTTTTAGCTTGTCCTGGGAGCTTAGAATGGGCAAGAAGACATCAGGAATGACTTGTCTTGGACTGTGGTGCATCTTTCTAGTACAACATATGCACTGCAGTGAGGTCATATATTCCTTCTGTAGGGAAAGGAAAACAAAATCTTCATCCACTGAATTTAGTATGTACTCTGTGAGAGCCCATGAAATAAGAACTAGCGATGGGAATGGTATGCTTGTGAAATTCAATGTATGGCAGATTATCATTACGTATGTGATAGATAATAAGTATCCATTTAAAGTTTGGCAAGGCTGGCATCCCAGGCACCCCAATAACTGGAAGTGTTTACCTCTTAGTACCCTTCACTTGTTTCACACCTCTCCAAGTCCTCTCCCCCCCATAAACAATAGTTTGTGTCCTATATCTGTGAATCTGGTTTTGTTTTGTTTTTTCATTTTTGATTTGCAGTCCCCCGATGACTAAAGATGTCCATCCTTTCATGTGCTTTCACTTATATGTGAAATTATACAGCATTTGTCTTCTCTCTGACATATCTTCTGTCTCACTCTTTAGCCATTTATTTTTGAAAGAGTTCCAAAATGTGTTGTATCTAGAACCGTTTTCAAATCTTTTCCTTCTATAAACCTCTCTTTTTTCTTCTGTAGCCTTTTAGGGCTCATTTTACACTCTGGCCCACTCTTTCTTTTTTTCTTCTTTTTTAGACTGAAATTCAATGGTTTTTGTATATTCATGTTGTGCAGTCGTCACCACTGCCTAATTCTAGAGATCTTTTTCACCCCAGGAAGAAACCCCATACCCGTTCATGGTGATTCCCCATCCTCTTCCTCCCCACCAAACCCTGGCAACCACTAATCTACTTACACTCTGTATGAATTTACCTATTCTGGACATTCCATATAAATATAATCATGCAATATGTGGACTTTTATGTCTGGCTTCTTCAACTTAATGTTTTTGATTCATCTGGGTTGTATCATTATCTCATTCCTTTTTATGGCTGAATAATATTCCATCGTATGGATAACACCACGTTTTGTTTATCGTTTATCAATTGTGGACCTTTGGGTTGTTTCCACTTCCTGACTATTGTGAGTAATGTTACTATGAACATTCATATGAACATTCATATGCAAGTTTTTGTGTGACTGTGTAAGTTTTTAATTCTCTTAGGAATGAACCTAAGGGTGAAATTGCTGGGTCCCATGGTAAATCTTTGTGAAGCATTTTGAAGAATGGTCAAATTGTTTTGTACAATGGCTGCACCATTTTACATTCCTATCAAGAATATGTGAGGGTTCCAGTTTTTCTCCATGTTTGCCAGCACTTGTCATTTTTCCTTTATTATTATTTTTTGTTTTAGTCATTCTAGTGAGTATGAAGTGATATCTCACTGTGGTTTTGATTTGCAGTCCTCTGATGACTAATGATTTCCATTTTTTCATGCGCTTATTGGCCATTTGTATATCATCTTTGGAGAAATGTCTATTCAAGTGTTTTGCCCATTTTTAACTGGGTTTTCTTTTTGTTGTTGAATCATGAGAGCTCTTTATATATGCTGGATACTAGACCCAGTTATTTGCAAGTGTTTTCTCCCATTCTGTGGGTTGTTTTTTCACTTTAATGATAGTGTTCTTTGATAGACAAAAGTTTTTCATTTTCATCATGTTCAGCTTATCTAGTTTTTCTTCTCTTTTTTTTGTGCTTTTGGTACTGTAGTTAGCTCTGGCTTATTTTTAACCTCTAGTTTCAGCCTCTTGATATCCTTAGACTTCAAACTTTTTATTTTTTTATTTTTTAAAAAATATTTTATTTATTCATGATAGAGAGAGAGAGAGAGAGGCAGAGACAGAGGTAGAGGGAGAAGCAGGCCCCATGCAGGGAGCCTGACGTGGGACCCGATCCAGGGTCTCCAGGATCACGCCCTGGGCTGCAGGCGGCGCTAAACCGCTGCGCCCCCCGGGCTGCCCCAACTTTTTATTTTAAAAAAGATTTTATTTATTTATTCATAAGAGACAGAAGGAGTGAGAAGCAGAGACATAGGGAGAAGGAGAAGCAGGCTCCATGCAGGAAGCCTGATGTGGGACTTGATCCCAGGACTCCAGGATCACACCCTGGGCTGAAGGCAGATGTTCAACTGCTGAGCCACCCAGGCATCCCGAGACTTCAAACTTCAAGCTCTGCCTCAGTGTCTTGCTCCCTAGTCCTCCTTACTCCATAGGCCATTCTTGGGAAAAACTCAAAAGTCTTCAGTTCTAGGATAGCTTAAAGTGCTTGTGAAAAAAATACTTCTATGCTACCAAATGATGATCACCATAGCATTAGCTAATACTACTATCATGTTACCATTTCTTTTTGTGGTGAGAACGTTTATGATGGCTGTTGTTATTAAGGACTTAGGGAAATAGGTTAAAGACTGGGGATTTAGGGAAAGATGAAGTGAACTTTTTATACCTTGATATGTTGGCAAAAAATTGTTATATAACATTAATTGGCAGTATAATGCTCAGATTGAAGTTTCAGGATCCCTTCCTTGTAAGTACCTTTCTGTCTAACCACACTGTCCAGGTAGGACCTATGTAAACTGTTGAAAAATTAAGGATAGACAAGATCTTATAGATTTGACACATTAATAAAGTAGATTACTCAGTGAACAAAAAAACATTAAGTTTGGGACAAATGAAAGGAAATGTGAAATAATCAGACTGAATCTTTGCCACATTGTGTGCATGAGAGTTTTCCTATAATTAGCATTAATTCTTATGCTATTGAAGTCAATGATTGCTGATATTATTCTTTCATGAGATGCCTTCTTTTAGGATTTCTAGACTTTATAAACTATTTTCATATTTTTTAAGTTATTTAGAGGTGTAGAGTTAGTTTTACACTTTCCCTACTTTCTATCCCATTTAGAAATGTCATAGGCTACACTCTGTTTTTTAGCTTTAACAAATCATGTTTTCAAGAATAGACAAGTTCTGCTTCAGTGATAACTCTGAGAAATCATACTTTTTATTTTGAATGATGCTTTTTAACTTTTAAGCAAGCATTTTACTTCAATTATCCCAGTTTCTGTTTTTTAGAAATATTTAACATTTTTCAAAATATATATTTAATTTCAAATTTTTATTTCACCCTAAATTGAGAAACTTTTAGGAATTTATCCTAAGGCAGTAATGAGAAATGGTTCAATGATGTTTCTGCAAGGATGTTCACTGTACATAGTACAAAACTGGACACAAACTAAAAATCCAACATAAAGCATTGATTCAGTAAATTACGGTGCAGTCATTCATTGAACTGCTTAGCAGCCATTAAATTCATATTGCAAAATACTTGGTGATGTGGGAAACTGTTTATAATATCTTAAAACACAAATTGCAAATATGTGGACAATGTTCTCTAAGTTATTTAATCAAGGTATAAGCATGACATTAATTTGAATATTTATAAATATCAGTAGCTTTTGTCTCTGCATGATAGTATTAGGAGTATTTTTTTATTCTTGAAGGAACCATATATTTCTTTTATATTTACAAAAAAGATTTTTGAGTTCTGTGCCACATTGCTGATCATTTTAATAGCTTCATCTTGCATTTTATTTTTTTAAAGATTTATTTATTTATTTATTTATTATTTATTTGAGAGAGAGAGAAAGCACAAGCAGAGAGAGGGAGAAGCAGGCTCCCCGCTGAGCAGGGAGCCCAATGCGGGCCTCAATCCCAGGACCCTAGGATCATGACCAGAGTGGAAGGCAGACGCTTAACAGACAGAGCCACCCAGGTGGCCCACTTTATCTTGCATTTTAGATATTAAATACTTTATCCTTTTTTCACTCTTGTTCTCTTACATGTGTACTGTAGTTTTCCATGTTAAGGTAGATAACCTCATCTCTGTATAGAATCTTGTATTATTGGTAACTTATTGATAACATTGGTTTCTTAGATTATGGTACTGATGAGCCCAGTGCTTATTTGGCCAATGATGATGGCACATAAATTATTGCAATCTCACTTAGTGACTCTATCAAGGAACTGGGTCTGTATGATAGAAATAAAAAGTTCTTCTGCAAAGGGTTATTTATTTATTTTTTTTAGTTTTAGGTCTAGAAGTCTGAGATCAAGGTGTTACAGGTTTGGTTTCCTCTGAGGCCTCTCTCCTTGACTTGCAAGTGGCTGCTCTCTTCACATAGTTGTTCTCTGTGCAAATGCCCTACTGTCCCAACCTCCTTTTCTTATAAGGACACCAGTCATATTGGATTAAGCCTACCCTGATGACCTCATTTTGTCTTAATCCCCTATTTAAATAAGACCATTTCTCTAAATACATTCATATTCTGAGGTGCCAGGGGTTAGGGCTCAAGCATATGAATTTGGGAGAGGTACAATTCAGTTCACAACCATATATGTCATTTATGATAAATTTAATGACAAAGTGGTGTTGAAGTAAATTGTATTGTGAGTTATTAACAGTTATTGTAAACTATTATAACATCCTCAAGATTTACAGCTGTAAATGAACTCTCCCCTTGTCGGGGAGAACAGAGGGGATTACAGATGTGTTAACAATTTTTGTTGTTGTTAGAGAGTGCGTAGTGGGGGCCTGGGGGACCCTAGAGGGAGGGAGAGAACCTTTTTTAAAAGTTAATATATAGGGCAGCCTTGCTGGCTCAGCAGTTTAGCACCACCTACGGCCCAGGGCCTAATCCTGGAGACCCGGGATTGAGTCCCATGTCGGGCTCCCTGCATGGAGCCTGCTTCTCCCTCTGCCTGTGTCTCTGCCTCTCTCTCTCTCTGTGTGTGTGTGCGTCTCTCATGAATAAATAAATAAAATCTTAAAAAAAATTATCATATAGTGTATTATTAGTTTCATGGGTAGAGTTCAGTGATTCGTTAATACCCAGTGCCCATTACATTATGTGCCCTCCTTAATGCCCATCATCCAGTTACCTCATCCCTCTCCCTAACTCCCATCCAGCAACCCTCAGTTTGCTTCCTATAGTTAAGAAGAGTCTCTTATGGTTTGGCTTATTTTATTTTTCCCTCCCTTCCCCTTTGATCCTTTTGTGTCTTAAATTCCACATATGAGTGAAATCATAAGATTGTTTTTCTCTAATTGACTTATTTCGCTTAGCATAACAGAGGGAGAGAATCTCAAGTAGGCTCCACACTCAGCGCAGAGCCTGACTCAGGGCTCAATCTCACAACCCTGATGTCATGACCCGAGCTGGCATTGAAAGTTGACACTTAACTGACTGAGCCACCAAGGTGCCCCAACAATTTTTTTTTTCAATTTTTTTTTTTTTTTAATCACCACTGGAAAAGTATTGCAAACCCTATGACCTATTGACATTTGGCCCATTTGAATATGAAGAATAGCATCTTTTATAAGTATTAATAAATATCAGTAATCAAATTCGATATATCAGGAGCTGTCAAGTGAATAGAGATTAGAATTAAAGGGAGTGGAATTAAGGTTAATGGGAAAAAGATACAAAACAATTTGTCCCCTGACATTTTGAACCCTCTAATTGTGGATTGTGCAGACCTGAAGGTGTTAGCTCTTTGTGACTGAAGTTCTGAATTTATTGGGCTGATATAGAGGAAATCTATTTATTGTTGAGTGTGGCTCTGGAGGTTGATGATTTATTTTTCTTTTGAGATTCTTCAAGGTAAGATTTTGTTTTGTTGTCTTTAATAATCTACCTTACCTTTAGATAGCTAAAACAATAACAATAAAAAGTATTTACTAATACTTTAAAATGCAGATTAACTATCAAGAATATCACTAAATATTCTGAGAAATGTATTCTGTTATTTCTTTTTCCTTCTCCCTCTAGTGGGCAGAAAATATTTTGAAAATATTACTAGTACTGGGTGGGTATATCACAGTATACAGTCTCAGCTTTTTAAAAAATTAATAAATGGGCAGCCCCGGTGGCCCACCGGTTTAGCACGGCCTTCAGCCCAGGACGTGATCCTGGAGACCCGAGATTGAGTCCCACGTTGGGCTCCCTGCATGGAACCTGCTTTTCCCTCTGCCTGTGTCTCTGCCTGTCTTTCTCTGTGTGTTTCTCATGAATAAATAAATTTCAAAAAAATCTTTAAAAAAATAAATAAAAATAAAAAATTAGTAAATGTTAATATTTCAGAATCATTAAAGAAAATGCTTTATTCCTTTATAGGCATAATAATGGATCTTTGAATGTTGAAGATGTTCTTACAAGCTTTGACAATACAGGAAATGTTTGTAAGTCATATATTCCTTTTGTGGAAATATTTTTGGTGTTTTTAAAAGTGAATTTATGATTAGTGCTTTTTTCACTAATATTTATTATGACAATGTGCATATGTATGTGTGTAATATAAACTCTTACTGTTTTTAGCTGTAAGATAAGCTTCATATAAGATGCACTTACGAAGTGGGATAAAGCTGTTTTTACATTTTGCATTTGTGTGTATGAGTGTGTGTGTGCATGTGTGTGTGTGACAGAATGTAGGTCAGAGGGAGCATAGGACTCTCCAGCACTACCCCTTTTGTTTATTTCCATTTTGGCCTTCTCAGTTAGTTTAATAGATGGGCTGTGTCTGCTGTTTTGGGTACTTTCTTTTCCACTTCCTTCTGCTTCTCTTTTTCACAATGGAATAAAACCAGAACATTTGATTTCCTTGCTGTTAATACAGTGCCAGAGGTTTTTGTTTTATGCGGTATTATATTATAGAACACATTGTCTTTTCATCTAAGCTTCTGATTGTCATGATAGATTTCTCCATTCAGAGAACCATTTTAATAATTATCATGTCATATGATGAAAGAAATCAGCCAAGAATATCTTTATATCACTGTGTTAAACAATATATGACGATCAGAGCTGTGTATTTCTTCATGTGTATTGCATAAGATATTTCTTTTAAGATAGTGAATTATCAATGTAATATGGCCTTTTTACTTTAATTTTTAATATGACATTTTTAAATGTAAAAATTGTACTCAAATGCTTTTTTTCTCAAAGAAAATTTCATAGCTGCAACTGTTCTCTGAACTAAAATAAATAACACTTTGCTAACAGTACTACTTTATCAGATGCCCTCTGATTTTAGATCTGCATAAAGTGATGTTCAGCAATACTCAGGCAACAATTTTGTTTTTATGCCCACATATAGCAAGCTTTTGATAATATATAAAAATTTATATATTTTGTCACAGAAATCTATAAGTGTCCCAAAATCATCCAAAAATATTTAAATAATGTGAGTTTCTTTTTCATAGATAGTGACAAGTGTACCTTTTAGTTTCTACATGTTGGCATTTGCTGAATTCTTTCCCACCTAGGCTTATCTCATTTTTATTGGGGATTAGGGCAAAGGGTGCTAGTGGTGGTTGAGGAAACATTATCCTTTAGTTCTGGGGTAAGGTAAAATAACATTAAGTCAGGCTTATGCATATATGTTTTAGGAACATGATCCTAGAATGTAAATGTGGAATTTCTGATTTGGTAATGTAAAAATCAAGCGTTGTTCCCAGTGGCTCAGTATGAAATAGGGCCACTAGCTGGCAGCATTATGTAAAATAAAAATACTTTCCTAAAGGTCTGTGCTACTATTTTATACATGAATAACTATCTTATCCTTCCCTGACATTTTTTCTCATCAACTTGTTCCACACCACCTTCATCTACCCCTAGTGGTTGCATTGACAAACGGAGGAATTGCATGGAAAGGGTATTTTTTCACTGATGTATTGTTTGGTGAAAAGGTTTGAGTCTTTGGAATGAGACTTATCTACATTTGATTCTTGGCTCTGAAATTCATCTTGAGCAATTTATATTATGTCAGTTTATATCAGTTTATGTTATGTCTTAGAACTGGATAGAATATATAGAAAATGTATTAACATATACTGTATTCCTCATAGTTGACACTCAGTAAATGGAAGCTATTTATTAATTATTACTGGTGATGAGTACCTTTAAAATGTCTTTCCTTCTTTTTCTAATAATGAAGATAATATTATTAAGGGTTGTTCTCATGTTTTAAAATAAGCTATTTTGATTGAACTAATAAGGCAGGAAAAAAAATAGATCAAATTACCAAAATAGTAATTTATTAAAATGTCTTGTCACAGATGTTGTGTTAAAAACCTGAATATGGTGGGATGCCTGGGTGGCTTAGTGGTTGAGCATCTGCCTTCAGCCCAGAGCATGATCCTGGGGTCCTGGGGAGTCCCACATCAGGTTTCCTGCATGGAGCCTGCTTCTCTCTCTGCCTGTGTCTCTGCCCCTCTCTCTCTCTTTGTGTCTCTCATGAATAAATAAAATCTTGAAAAGCAAAAAACAAAACAAAAAAACCTGAATATGGTGGCAAAAATGAGACCTATTAAAACATGTTTGGTGTAACTATTATACTATCCTCTTATTTTAAGAGAAAAATCTATACTAATACTTTAATTACTGATAAATTGGTAGAATCATGTTACAATAGAGTAAATATTGATTATAACTTTTATATAATCTTTGCCAAGGCTTAAAGTGATCAGTGACCGCAAAAGTGATTTATTGCCTGCTGCCTCAAATGTTTGATTTTATGCTAATATTAGGTTGAGTTTGTGACTAGAAACCCAGCAGAGGGCGCCACAATCATAATTCTGTCTTACAGTCCAATATAATTGGAATAAATATTGAATAATAACCATAACTTTTCATCATGTAAACATATGAAGAAACAAAAAAAAAAAAACATATGAAGATGTGTGCTTAAAAGTTTCCATTTGATTACTTTCTTGTATGTTTAATATATTCAGCAGTTCAAAACATGGATTTTCCTGAGTTGTTTTTGAGTTAATTGTTCAAGTATCAGTTTAATTTTTGTACTTCTAGCTTTAAATAAAAGAATACTTTGGTCTTGTTAGTCTTGAGAGAGAGCAAGAATTCTTTATAAGAATATCTATTCCTAAATCACCACAGTGGTAGTGCACTAATGACACACTGAAAGATATTTAAATGAGGAAAAAGTTTGATACTCTGAGAAAACCGATAGAATTATTCATTTGTTTCAAGAATAGTTTCCAGGTTAATATAACTTCATGAAAATAGAAGAAATAACTAAAATATTGTATAGTTACAAAAGCCTGATATGTATACATGTACAAAACACATATGTATGTGCATATATATAAAATATATTCGCAGTTTAATAGAACCATTAATCTCAATTTAATTTTTAAAACAAAGTAATGATTTTATTTATTGTAAATTTTCAAAGATGAGAGGATCAGTCTTAGTTCCTGAATTTGTTCTGTAACCAAAAAGATATAGAAAATCTTTAATTTGAGGTAGTAAATGAAACCTTTAAATAGTTTCTTATTTCTTGGTATATTAGAAAATAAAATATTTTGTATATTTACTGTTATTATTTAGAAGCATTTTTTGGGAGCAGCCCTGGTAGCTCAGTGGTTTAGCGCCGCCCTCAGCCCAGGGTGCGATCCTGGAGGCCTGGGATCGAGTCCCATGTTGGGCTACCTGCATGGAGCCTGCTTCCCCCTCTGCCTGTGTCTCTGCCTCTCTCTCTGTCTCTCATCAATAAATAAATAAAATCTTAAAAAAAAAAAAAAAAAAACATTTTTATTTTTTTGTTTTTTTTTTTTAATGTTATGACCTGTAAAGTGTTTTAGATTTTTGAGTTTTGTTTTCAGAGTTTGAATTCCTTCAAATGTTGTAGGAAGAAATTAAAAATGAATCTTATGCAATCATTTTGGCATCATGATTCACTGCTCTGTATATTTGCTATTGTGGAAAACACATTTGGAAAGCCACACTCCCGTTTTTGCTTACCTCTATTTAGGAATAGGTATGCATATTTCATTCTTTGGGTTCTACTACTTGAGAATCTATTTCCTTTTCAAATATCAAAGCTGCTCTATGGAGAGGTTATGTCTGCTATTGGTTCATCATGCCTGAAAGAGAAGCCATCACACTACCTAGGGAAAAGTGTAGGATGGCATCCTTTACCTCAAACGAAGTGCTGGCCACTTTTTTCATGTAACATGTCACTTTAATATGTTGGGTAATAAGAGTACTCTGCAAGCGCTGGAGCAGATCACTTGCTTCTGTTTTCCCTGTGGACAGAGTCTCCTTTCTAGCAAGTTCCTAACCTCTAATCAAAGAAGCCTCACTATGCTGTGTCTCTTTCAAATCTGCTTTCTCTTTCTCTAAAGCCATCTCCTTTACTGAAATGAATTTTTTAAAAATGTGATTTTCTCCAAAGCTTAGTTGATTCAAATATGGTTGTCATAGTACATAATGTAACTATTTGGTATTTGCAAAACCTCATCAGTACTTGGGGTTATAATAGCTTCATTTGGACTTTTTTCGCACATCATCCTTCATTTGACAGCTTGAGCAGATGAGATAATACTTTATATAATATTTTGCACAATATATGCAATATATATGTATAAGCCTTTAAAGGATAGGAAGTCAACAATACTATCTCACTGCAGTAACCTAGTATGAATCAGGATCCCTGGCTAACACTGCAGCTTACATTTGAGGAATGTATTAGAAAGACTCCTTCTGCATTCTTTGAAAAAAAAATTTTTTTTCTCCTGGCTGAGCTACATGACATGGTGGTTGTTATTCTCATAGTCTCTTGGAGAAATTTGTGGACTCTCTGCCTTTTATATATTCTTACATATGACAGTGTTAATTCTTTTCCCCTCCATGAATCCTGAACTGGACTTTTAAGGCACACAGCTACAGTCTCCTGCTTCTAGATCCTTCCTAGTGTCTGATAGTAGGACTTGTTTTATGATGTATCCAAAATGGATCTCTTTCGGTTTAGTAATAGTTACTACCTAAGGAAATACTTTTTTTTTTTTTTAAGATTTTATTTATTCATTTGAGACAGAGAGGTACCGAGAGAGAGAACATGAACAGAGGGAGGGGCAGAGGGAAAGGGAGAAGCAGACTCCCTGCTGAGTAGGGAGCTTCGTGTGGGACTCTATCCCAGGACCCTGGGATCATGACCTGAGGCGAAGGCAGATGCTTAACCATCTGAGCCACCCAGGTGTGCCCCCTAAGGAAATATTCTTATTAGAAAATGAAAATATTTTGTATTTTTACCTACATTTGGGAAACCAAGAGGAGGCAACCATTTCTCAAAAAATATAGTCCAAATTTTTAGTTTTTGTTTCATTGTTACTGAGTTACATAGTTAGACCTGTAATATTGGTAGAATTATCAAAGCTTCAGGAACATCAGCTTAGATTTTAGGGTTTTTTTCATCATTCAAATAGAATCATATCTATGCATATGTGTTTATGTATGTGTATAGGTGTATAATATGTATATACATATCCATGTGTATGTAGATATCCATGTGGATATATGGAATATATACTTGGTAAGGTACTTTGATTAAAAAATGAGAAATTTGGGCTTCTATAGGTTATTGCTCTATTTTTAACTTAGTGGGTTCATGTAAAGATCATGGAATATGAGGTTCAGGTTTTAGTTCTGCCATTTACTAGCTATTTAGGTGAGTCATTGAATAAATCTTAACTCCTTATGATTGAATAAGAAACAATAACTTCTAGTGTGGTAAACATAATGTTAGATAACATGAGAGCACTGCGTAAGTTATGTGTATATTAGTATTAATATCATCTATCTCGTTCTTGAACCTTTTCAATATATTTGATATTGGAAAGTAACAAAAGATAGGAAACATTTTTGGTGAGTGCTCTCGTGTTTTAATATTTTTACATTATTTTGTTGTGTGAAAACATGGTGCAAAGCTACATAATTAAAACAGTGTCAGTGCAGAAATGTACATATAAAGCAATATTTTAGAATATAGGGTTCAGAAAGACATAAATATATGTGATTTATCATATGATGAAGATGAAATTTCAGTAGGAGAGGAAAGAGTGGATTCTTCAACAAATGGTATCTGGAACCATTGATTAGAAATTTGGAAAAAAACAAAACAATCTCTCCTTTTTGTTATGTACCAATATAAATTTAAGTTGTGTTAAATATTTAATAAAAATCCTCCTAGATATTTTAGATGAATAATTTTATAATAAAATAAAGTCAGGATGCCTGGGTGGCTCAGCAGTTGGGCATCTGCCTTTGGTTCAGGACATGATCCTGGGGTCCAGGGATCAAGTCCCACATTGGGCTCTCTGCATGGAGCCTGCTTCTCCCTCTGCCTATGTGTCTGCCTCTCTCTCTGTGCCTCTCATAAATAAATAAAATCTTTTTAAAAAATTAAAATAAAAAATTAAGGAAAGTTCTTTTAAGTGTGACCCAAATCCCATGAATTTAAAGGTGAATATACTGATTAAATAAAAAATTTAAAAGCATCAAATAAGTTGGAAGACAAATGGCAAACTGCTTATTATTAGTGACATATATACAGAGAAAGATGTATTTTCTTTTCTTTTTTTAAAGATTTTATTTATTCAGGGCAGCCCTGGTGGCTCAGTGGTTTGGCATCGCCTTCAGCCCAGGGTGTGATTCTGGAGACCCAGGATTGAATCCCACGTCTGGCTCCCCGCATGGAGTCTGTTTCTCCCTCTGCCTGTGTGTCTCTGCCTCTCTCTCTCTCTCTCTCTCTCTGTGTCTCTGTACCTCTCATGAATAAATAAATAAAATCTTAAAAAAAAAGATTTTATTTATTCATGAGAGAGATCGAGGCAGAGACACAGGCAGAGGGAGGGAGACAAATGAGATAATACTTTATACAATTTATTTTGCACAATATATGCATTTGGAATAGGTATGCATATTTCAAGGAGTCCAGTGTGGGACCTGATCCCAGATCCCAGATCCCAGATCCCAGGATCATGCCCTGAGCCAAAAATAGATGCTCAACCACTGAGCCACCCACGTGTCTCAAGATGTATGTTCTTTTTTTTTTTTAATTTATTATTAATTTCGGGATCCCTGGGTGGCGCAGTGGTTTGGCACCTGCCTTTGGCCCAGGGCGCGATCCTGAAGGCCCGGGATCGAATCCCACGTCGGGCTCCCGGTGCATGGAGCCTGCTTCTCCCTCTGCCTATGTCTCTGCCCCTCTCTCTCTCTCTCTCTCTCATAAATAAATAAAAATTAAAAAAAATAAATTTATTATTAATTTATTAATAAATTAATTTATTTAAATTATGATAGTCACAGAGAGAGAGAGAGAGGCAGAGACATAGGCAGAGGGAGAAGCAGGCTCCATGCACCGGGAGCCCGACGTGGGATTCGATCCCGGATCTCCAGGATCACGCCCTGGGCCAAAGGCAGGCGCCAAACCGCTGTGCCACCCAGGGATCCCAAGATGTATGTTCTTAAAAAGCTACAATTCTATAGGAGAAAGACAAAACATGGCCAAAAAATTAGGACAAGTTATTTCACAAAAGAAAATCAATGCTCTACAAACACATCAAATGATTATTTTACTAGGAATGAAGTAATGAAGTGCAATTAAAACAGTGAGGTGGGGCAGCCCGGGTGGCTCAGCGGTTTGGTGCTGCCTTCAGCCCAGGGCCTGATTCTGGAGACCCGGGATCGGGTCCCGCATTGGGCTCCCTGGATGGAGCCTGCTTCTCCCTCTGCCTGTGTCTGCCTCTCTCTCACTCTGTGTCTCTCATGAATAAATAAATAAAATCTTAAAAGAAAAAAAAAGGATCTTATTTATCTATTCATGAGAGAGAGAGAGAGAGAGAGAATGGCAGAGACACAGGCAGAGGGGGGAAGCAGGCTCCATGCAGGGAGCCCGATGCGGGACGCGATCCCAGGACTCCAGGATCATGCCCTAGGCCAAAGGCAGGTGCTAAACCACTGAGCCACCCAGGGATCGCAGATAAATAAAATCTTTATTTTTTTTATTTTTATTTTTTTAAAATAAAATCTTAAAAAAAAACAGTGAGGTAATAATTTTTGTTCATCAAAAAGTCAAAGATGAGTGAGGATAGGTAATCACTGAATTATAGGAAATGGATCTTTTCAACTACTGTTGATTGGAGGGTAAATGATTCTACTTTCAGAGGTGATCTGGCAATACTTTTCATAATTTGAAGTATCTATATCATTTTGACTAATAATTCTTTTCTGAAAACTAATGAAACCACTATACAAAGCTGGAATGTAAAAAAATTCATTGTAGCACAAAGAACAACTGGAAAAAACATGAATCTTTAATTTTAGGTGACTGATTATGGATAACCATGTACATGGAGTATTCCTTAGCTGTTCAAGATCTCTAAATCATATCAAGTTAAACAATTACTTTAGGAAATATGATCTTATTTCTATAAAATACATAGATATGTATTATGCATGTACATACATGCATAGAACTGTGTCTTAATGTTCATCATGTTTTGTAGGGGTGTTGGGGTTATGGATGATTTCTCCTTTATACTTTCCAGCATCATTTGATTTCTTTATGGCACATTATTAGTTTTATAACTGGAATAAGCAATGTTCCTCTTGTTTTTGAAAAAAAAAAGAGATACTCTTTAACTTCCAGATTATTAATTTTTTTGAGTGAAAGCTGTGATAAAATCTCAAATCGCTAAGGACAGCACTGTGGAAAAAAAGGAGTAATTCATTTTACCAGTGAAAAAATATAAAATATTTTGTTTTAAAATAGCATTTTTCTCCAAGGAGCTCACAACATGTTAGATGTTAATGTATTAATCTTCCAATACTCTTATGAGATAAGAGATCAGAGATCAAATCATTCTAGTCCCATATTAGGTTGGGGGAGTATAAAGAGGCTTAAGAGCTCAGTCAGTGGTAGAATATTGAGCTTGGGCATAGATAATTTATAAGTCTTGTTAAAAAATAAATTTATGTTTTAGCGCATCATACATTTATTATGTGGGGATGGTCAGTGGCTCTGAGACTATCATAGGCTTCAGTATCAGTGGGGAGCTAGTGGTTTGATCACTGGCACTGGATTTGGCTCTTTGCACTTCTTGAGAATCACAATGTACACGTAGTATGTGGTCTTAGTGAAAAAAACTTCTGGAGCATAGATAAGAAAAGATTTCTAAAGCCTAGCTAAGTTTCCAGGTGTTAGTTTTCCTAGCCATGTACCTCCACGTATCTGAATTCCTAGTTCCATAGTTGTCAGGGCACTTTTTCTTTTTGACACAGTATTGGGTAAGCATGTCCCTAAGTCATAAACAGAGTCCTACTCATTTTTTACTATTATTTACCAGGGAGGGTCATTTAGAACTCCCTTCATTTTAATTCACTTTTAAAATTTTTATTTGATTGAAAAATGGGCAGAGGATCTGAAGAGACATTTTTCCTTTTTTTTTTTTTAAAGATTTTATTTCTTCATGAGAGACACAGGCAGAGGGAGAAGCAGGCTCCATGCAGGGAGTTCGATATGAGACTCGATTCCGGGACCCCAGGATCATGCCCTGAGCCAAAGGCAGACACTCAACCGCTGAGCCACCCAGGCGTCCCTGAATAGACGTTTTTCCAAAGAAGATACACAGATGGCCAAAGACACATGAACAGATGCTCAATGTCACTAATCATCAGGGAAATCAAATCAAAACCACAACAAGATAATATCTTATGCCTGTCAAAATGGCTACAATCAAAAAGACAAGAAAATAACAAGTGTTGACAAGAATGTGGAGATAGGGATGTCTCAGTGGTTCAGTGGTTGAGTGCCTTCAGCTCAGGTCATGATCCTAGGGTCCTGGGATTAAGTCCCATATCAGGCTCCCCACAGGGAGCCTGCTTCTCCTTCTGCCTATGTCTCTGCCTCTCTCTCTCTCTATGTCTCTCATGAATAAATAAATAAATCTTAAGAAAAAGAAAGAATGTGGAGATAAAGGGACCCTCGTGCACTGTTGGTGGGAACGTAAACTGGTATAGCCACTGTGGAAAACAGTATAGAGGTTCCTCAAAAAATTAAAAATAGAAATGCCATATGATCTAATAATTCCACTACTCGATATTTACCCAAAGAAAATGAAAACACTAATTTGAAAAGCTATTGGCACCCCTGTGTTTATTACAGCATTATTTACAATAGGTAAGATATGGAAGCAACCCAAGTGTCTATTGTTAGATGAATGGATAAGGAAAATGTGATATATGTACACAATGAAATATTATGCAGCCATAAGAAAAGATGAGATTTTGCCACATGTGACAGCATGAATGGGCCTAGAGCATATTATACTAAGTGAAATTAGTCAGATCAAGAAAGACAAATGACATATGATTTCACTCACACAGAATCTAAAAACCAAAACAAATGAATAAACAAACAAAAAGCAGAATCAGACATAGAAATACATAGAACAGGGATCCCTGGGTGGCGCAGCAGTTTGGCGCCTGCCTTTGGCCCAGGGCACGATCCTGGAGACCCGGGATCGAATCCCACGTCGGGCTTCCGGTGCATGGAGCCTGCTTCTCCCTCTGCCTGTGTCTCTGCCTCTCTCTCTCTCTCACTGTGTGCCTATCATAAATAAATAAAAAATTAAAAAAAATTAAAAAAAAAAAAAAAGAAATACATAGAACAAATTTGTGGTTGTCAGAGGGATGGGTGGGGAGGAGCTGGGCAAATTGGGTAAAGGGACGTGGGAGATTCAGGCTTCTAGTTACAGCGTAGGGAATATAGTCAATGATATTGTAATAATGTGTATGGTGGCAGATGGTAACTACATTTGTAGTTAGCATAGCATAACATATGTTGAACCACTATTGTACACCTGAAACTAATACAATATTTTGTATCAACTATTTAAAAACTTCTTTGTCTGAAATATAAAATTATAGAGCTTGAATGATTCTCTTTGATAATAGGAGGTGCTGCTATCCTAAGAAAAAAGTGAAATATACCCTGTAATCCTTTCTAGATTCATCACATGTGTTATGCTTCATCACTGCAATAACACTGGAACATGGATCATAACTTAGCACTAAATCTGCTAGTTTTTCCCTCCTTTAAGTAGTTGAAGGAATGTTCCTAATTTCGGTCCCTCCAAGTTTTAGCAGAAGAGATAAATGCAAAACAAGTCTTTTTTTCTTCCCCTCTCTGAGCAAGTACTGAGTATTATTTTTTTCTCCACCCTCTTTTAAATAGCTATCATTTTTTTGCACCCCCCCCACTACAGGATTTATCAGGAACTTTGTGAATATTGTTCCCACGTAGTCTTTTAACTTTGCAAAGGATAAGGAAACTGGTACTCAGATAAAGATAACTTGCTTAAAAATTAATATTTAGTAGGTCTTTACACAAAAATTTATAACTATTCTGTATTTCTTGAAAGTAACATTTCCCCAAAGTGGCAAGAAATGAATTTTAAAAGTTCACGGTGGGAATTGGAACTAAAAGTGGTAACTTGGAGTGCTAGAAAATAACTTTGGCAAATGGAAAAGAATTCTGTCCACTGGATTGTGTCTCAGAGGAGACTGATTAAAGGTCACTGGAAATGGGCTCTGTAGGGTTCCTGAGTGGTAGTTGACAATCTAATGGAGTGGGGATTTGGGGAGTGAGGATGGGGCAAAAGAATTCATTTTCTTTTCATAGTCTGAAACCTAATGTGGGTTTTGTTTTATATCAGGGTTTTTTTTTTTTTTTTTTTTGAGGGGGGCGGAGGGCTGCTTTTTTGCACAATAATACAATAGTACCAGTGATTTGTGTTTTTACATAGCCTTTTCTTTGAGATACTCAATGCTTTCTTAAGCTTATGGCTATAGTGATATTTAAGCGTTGCTTAACATAAACAAACGTAAGACGCAAAAAGCTTGACAGGATATTCTTGTCTTTAGCAAAATTGTTTGGCTTGTGGCCAGCCTTTCCACAGGGAATTATGGATATTTGGATAGTTGTATGGCCTGTATGTATTGTGCTACTCTCTACATGCTTGATGTGGACAAAATATTTGATGAGCTAATGAATTTAGTGTTAGTGTGTATATCTCTCATCTTTCTTATGTTCTTGCCTCTCACCCTTCACCCTCCACTCCTATCCCTGAATCTATTTGTGTTTAGATAGGTGGGGACAGTTCTGTGGTGGGGACAGTTCATGGAAAGGAAAAGGAAAAGTTTCAGATTCTGTGTGTATGAGCTGGAAAATGTGGATGTATTCTGTGTGTCGTAGATGCTTCCCATGCTCCTAATCTGCTCGTTCTAGTATGCTGTATCAGTAGTCTTTGCTCCTGGTGGTAAATTCATTGTGTGTTTGAAGCTTTTACCTATCCATGTTGTTGGAGGCCAGACTTCTGTGTTGTTGCCATTTACCAGGGGTCTCTTGGTTTCTGACTGTAAGATGTGGAATCCAGAATTTCAACTTAAATAAAGTATCATTTTTGATTATATGATAATCAAAGAAAGAAAAATAGTATTTTGATTAATCCTGGGCTTTGGTTTTATTTTGGTATTTGACAACCCAATCAGAATTTAGTGGGGGTTGGTTGGACTTTCATTATGTACAAGTGAGCAGTAGCATATAATCATATAAAACACAACTCCTCTGTTTGTGCTTGTCCTCTGGATCCTTTCAAAGAGAAATGAGAACAAGAAAGGAGAGATCGATTCATATTGCTGTTTGGTCTCTCTGTCTCTTAAGTCCTACAGGTGTGTAGTTCATATCCTATACTTTAGCACTCAATTTTGTACTATATTGTATTAGTTCTTTGTTATTTTTTTCTCCCAAAATAGAATTTAACCCCCCAGATTACAGGGCCCTTGTCTTATACTTCTGCGATATTAATAAATTCTCTGGTTCAGTCTTAGATGGTGTTAGGCTTAAGTCCATGCAACAAAGGAATTTTCAAATAACTCTAGAGTTTTACTTCTCTTGATTAAATGACATGAAGGCAACACGTATCCCTTAACAATTTTTTTCTTTTTCTCCCTCACCCATCTGCTACCATTCCATGTTGCCGCCAGTTCTGCACCTGTTAAGTACAAAACAAAAAAAATCTTAGAAAACAATTCTAATGCTTTCTCTCAAAAGACAACTCTAGTCTCTTCCCTCTTTCCTTCTAATTCTCTGTCACAGTACTGAAGAGCTAGCCTGACAAGGCAGGATCCTCCTTGGACCGTGTGAGCCTGGAGTAGGCAGAGGGGAGGAGACTGAAGCAGACCCGTTTCTCTTAGGTAGTAGGGTGACTGTACAGCCTGGTTTGTCTGGCATGGTCCCAGTTTACGTCTGTTGTTCTTAGCTTAATTTTTAACATGGCTCTTTTCACTCCCAGAGTGTCCTGGTTTGGATGATAAATTGTAGGCCCCATTTTAGAAGACAGAGAAAGATTAGAAGCTTAAATTAATTACTTATATCTAGTCATATCTCTTTATTCCACCATAGTAACTTGTAAAACGTCTGGCTCAAGTGGTGTTCAATAAGTATGCATCGAATCATTTGAATCCTTAGTCATATTCATATGAATCCATTGGTTCCACACAAGTGTATTTGTATTTGATATGTTATTCTGCTAAAAGGGTAAATCTGGGTCTCAATGTTGGAGGACATATACTACAAGACCCCTAAACTATAGAAATTGAATTCAGAACACATATTTAGATTAGCTAATGAAAAAAATTAGCTAAATGAAAAAAATGAATTAGTGCCAAGAGTTGAAAATAGGAATATTAGAATTTTCTCTTATATCTAGCAGTCTGAATCTCAGCTCACATGGTTATTATTATTATCTGGGCCTGAGCACATTTTCCATTTTGCACCCTTTTACATTCCACTCATGGACATGTGAATTTGCAACTTCTCTTATGTGTTATATATTTTGAGAACTTTTAGGCATGTTTGTATATTTTTCAGGTTGTTTAGTTGTCTACTTAAGAGTTAATTCTGATTAATAATATTATTTATCAAACTAATTAAATACTTGCAAATTCCTTTTGAATATACCTTTTAAAAAATTATTTTAGTGTAGTTGACACACAATGTTATATTAGTTTCAGGTATACAACATAGGGATCCCACAAGTCTGTACATCACGCTATACTCACTACAAGTGTAGCTACCATCTGTCACCATGCAACATTATTATTATTTTTTTTTATTTATTTATGATAGTCACAGAGAGAGAGAGAGAGAGAGAGAGAGAGGCAGAGACATAGGCAGAGGGAGAAGCAGGCTCCATGCACCGGGAGCCCGACGTGGGATTCGATCCCGGGTCTCCAGGATCACGCCCTGGGCCAAAGGCAGGCGCCAAACCGCTGCGCCACCCAGGGATCCCCAACCATGCAACATTATTACAGTATTATTGATTATATTACTTTTGCTGTGCCTTTTATTCCTATGATGGAAATGAGCCTTTTTTAATTTAACAGGTTATTCATTTTGGGGAAATGTTTCTTGCCCATACTTTGTAAGAATGGCAACAGCTATTATAAAAATATTTTTGTTGTTCTAGCTAATGAGAAATAAGCAGATACTATTTACAAGATTTGTCAGAAAAAAAAAAAATATTTGTCAGAAGCCAGTATCTTTAAGAAAACATTTTTTAAACTTAACCATTTGAATTAAAATTGTGAAATACAGTAAAAAATGAAATTGAACACTAATGTAGAGCCATAGGAGAATTTTAAATATTTGTGAATGTATGTTGTGTATGTGTGTACATGTGTGTGTATTTCTGTGTATATGTAAGATACATAGTTAACTTTATTTTCACTTACCTCTTCTTGTTTATAGATTGGAAAAGAAAGAGCAGTCTGAACAAGTGTTTATATTAAGTGCCTATTATGTGCTGTCCTGCATTTTCAATTCACAAATGATTTCTCAACTTTGAACTACAAAGGAATAAAACATTCTTCTCCACATGTTGAAGAAACTACTGTGTGTTAAAATATGGATAAATATCTCAGTGTCTTGATGCATCCAGGTACTTGGATGATCTGTGAATTATGTCTTAAATCTCACCAGCAGACATCTTCTTAAAATAATTTAAAAGAACTATATTGCTTCATCAGTGAAGAATTGAGTCTGGTAACATTTTTAGAATGGCTTGACTTTATGTTAAATGTAAATCTAGGGATCCCTGGGTGGTGCAGCAGTTTAGCGCCTGCCTTTGGCCCAGGGCACGATCCTGGAGACCCGGGATTGGATCCCACGTCGGGCTCCTGGTGCATGGAGCCTGCTTCTCCCTCTACCTGTGTCTTTGCCCCCCTCTCTCTCTCTCTGTGTGTGACTATCATAAATAATTAAAAATTAAAAAAAATAAATGTAAATCTAATTATCTGAACATATTGTCTGAGGACAAAATATTTGTATATTTTTAAAGCTTAATGTATTTTCAGTTAAAATTATTCAAATGTAGGGGCAGCCCTGGTGGCCCAGCGGTTTAGTGTGGCCTTCAGCCCAGGGTTGTGATCATGGAGACCCGGGATCGAGTCCCATGACGGACTCCCTGCACGGAACCTGCTTCTCCCTCTGCCTGTCTCTCTCTCTCTCTCTCTGTCTATCATGAATAAATAAAATCTTTAAAAAAATTATCCAAATATAGACTATCAATTTCATGTTTAAGAGTCTTTTTTGATGCCCCCTGACCTGGTCTCCACTCTAGGCCTGCTATAAACCTTCCATCCTGAAATCTTCCTTAACTATCATCCTGGGGATCTCTTCACCTCCCTTTTTTGTTGGATCTCGTTTCTCAACTCCCATGACTTCCTTTATTGTTTATCATTTTGAGGATTATAAACTCCTTACTTTCTGAGAAAGTAAGGGAATTTTTTGAGACCTTGTGATACTTTGGTTGTATATAAAATGATAGAATTTAAAATAGTTTCTTTTTCACAGTCTTACAGGAGTGTGTTATAGCTTCAAGTGTTGCATTTGAGAAGTTTAATGGTTTTCTGGTTCTTTATCTTTTTATGACTGTTCTCTCTGGAATTTGACAGAATCTTCTATTTCAGTGTTTTATTTATTTATTTATTTATTTATTTATTTATTTATTTTATTTCAGTGTTTTAAAATTTTAAGATATACCTTGGTGTGGCTATGTTTTTAAATGTTGTGTCGAACACATATTGTGTCATATTTTTTCACTTCTGGGAAATTTTCTTGAATTATTTCTTTAATGATTTCCTTCTGTTTTCACTGACGTCTTTCTGGATTTTCCATTTCCTGGATAGGTTCTCAAAATTATCTTTTCATCTTGTATTTCCATATTTTTATCTTTTTTTTCTTTACTCTCAAAGTCACTTTTTAAAGAAGATTTTATTTATTTGAGAGAGAGAGTGCATGAGCAGGGGGAGGGGCAGAGGGAGAAGCAGGCTCCCCACTGAGTAGGGAGCCCCATGGGGGGCTTGATCCCAGAATCCTGGGATCAAGACCTGAGCTGAAGGCAGATGCTTAACCACTTGAGCCAAGCCACCCAGGCACCCCATAATTTTTGTACTTTAGTGACCTTTCTCCTTAGTCTCTGCCTACCCACCATTGCATTTTCTTTTTCATATTTCTCAATTGATTTTCTTAGTTTTTTAAATATATTACTGGAAGGTTGTCCCCCCCACCCCCCACGGTCTCCATTTCCTTCAAGTTACTTTTTCCATTTGTTTTCTTTGGCCTCTGTCTTTTATAATAGAGGCCTTCATCAAATATCTGGTGATCTTTTAAGAGTTGTATACTATGCAACTAATTGAGTACTACTATGATATCCTAGCTTATTAATATGGATTTCACTATGGGATGATCTGGCTGTTTCTTAGGGAACCCTAGATGTCCCTATGTTTAGGTGTTTCTTTTGAGCTAGTCTGTTTCCCAGAGAACATTTTTGAGTCTGCTGCCTTGGTGAGTGTGTATACCTTAGCAGCTAACATGTTAGGAATTGGGTAAGAAGAAGAGTCTCAATATTTAGTTACTTAATCTCCCTTTTAAAAAATTTTTACATTTCCCCCCACTCCCCTCCCTCTACTGTGCTAATGCTGTCCAGTCCAGAGACCCTTGTATTTTATACTCTTCGGAGACTAGACTAGAAATTACCTGATAGGATGGAGGAGAGTTAGAGTTAGTTGTCCAGCTGTCTGGAGTAGAGGATAAGATTCTTTTTTTTTAATTAAAAAAAATTTTTTTTAAAGATTTTATTTATTTATTCATGACAGAGAGAGAGAGAGAGGCAGAGACACAGGCAGAGGGAGAAGCAGGCTCCATGCAGGGAGCCTGATGTAGGACTCAATCCCGGGTCTCCAGCATCACACCTCAGGCTGAAGGCAGTGCTAAACCGCTGAATCACTGGGGCTGCCCAAGGATAAGATTTCAAGGTCTAACTACGTTGTAAATATATTTCCAACAGATTCTGTATTTAGCCCATTCTTACGTTAATTCACAGAGATAGAAATGGCTTTTCTCAGTGCTGATTAAGGATTCAGTGTTTTGTTATCATCCTCTCGTGCCTTTATGAACCCTTGTTTTATTTTGAAATCTACTTGTTGTAGGTAGGGTATCAGGAAGGTCATAGAAGCTAATATGTAGATTCTCATTAACATCTTTAACACATACATATACACACATGCATAAATCATCAATGTCACATAAATGCTATAATAGCTTAAAACAATAAAATTCTTAAAACTTAATGTCCGTAGAACACATACGGTTCTTGTCAATTCTACACTAGAAAAATATTTGCAGCCTAATAGTACTGAGATGAATCACCAACCTTTGCTCAAGTTGTAGGAATTCTTTTCTCTCTTATTTCTGAATTGCTCTTCAGCCTTCAAGATTCAACTCCTGTGCCACTTCCTCTATAGATCTTTTCCTGACTCTCCTAAGTGATAGTTTAGTGGTTTTTCTCGTGTTTATCTGCAGACTTGAATGAAAAGACATACCATTAAGACATATTGCATTGTAGTCTAGTTGTATTTAAATCACTCACTAGGGCAGCCCGGTGGCTCAGCGGTTTAGCGCCACCTTTGGCCCAGGGTGTGATCCTGGACACCCTGGATCGAGTCCCACGTCAGGCTCCCTGCATGGAGCCTGCTTCTCCCTCTGCCTGTGTCTCTGCCCCTTCCCCCCCCCCCCTGTGTGTTTCTCATGAATAAATAAAATATTAAAAAAAAATAAAATAAATCACTCACTAGATTGTAAGCTCCTAGAGAGCAAGAGTGATGTTTTTGTTCTGTATGTACAGTGCCTGGCATGTAGTGAAAAATCAATAAATGCTTTGTGGATTAGGGAATTTAATATATTAAAGAGGGGAACCATACTTTAAATAAATCAGAATATGATTATTTTATAAAATGTTCATTGTGCAAAATAATTTACTGTTGGATTCCTTAAAATAGCCCATGTCTCTAGTGCATTTAAAATTTCCTGGGATAAAAAAAAAAAAAAATAAATAAAAAATAAAATTTCCTGGGATGCCTGGGTGGCTCAGCGGTTGAGTGTCTGTCTTTGACTTGGGGCATGATCCTGGAGTTCCGGGATCAAGTCCCACATTGGGCTTCCTGCATGGAGCCTACTTCTCCCTCTGCCTATGTCTCTGCCTCTCTCTTTCTGTGTCTTTCATGAATAAGTAAATAAAATCTTTAAAAAAAATTGTTTATGTGCTATTTTTCGAGGAACACATTTAAGTGTAGTATGCCTTCTGCATGTATGTGTACATATACACACATTCTATATTGTTCATCTTTAGTGGAGATGTTACTTATATTTGAAGAGAAATAAATGTTATTTTGTTATACATTGGTGATGTTTTTTCCCTCCAGATATCTTTTGCTGGCTGAGCGCTAAGTGGCTATTCTCCTAGCTTTCTGACGATCAGTGCAATATATTTTAAGCAGCTAGCTCTAAAATACATTCAAATAGCATGTCCTATTCCTCATGAATTGCTCTTTCTTTGCTTAAATTTCCCACTCGGACCACCAGCAATCTCTTAAGTACTTTCCCTACCAGCTAATGCTAGCTTTTAAAAATCGACTTAATGTTACTCCTTTCTTTCTCTTTGTTGCCTCTGTCACTTAATATACCTCTATGCCTGCCTGATATTTTTCTTTTCAAGGTCTTTTTATGCTTTTAGGATGATCTTTCCTAGTCCCTTTTTCTACTGTCTTAGATGCTTTGATTCTGCTGTTTCTCCATTGCAAAGAGCTTAGTAGAGGGAGGAAGTGAATATTATGGGTGACTTTTTTTTTCAGTTGTTATGTACAATATTAAAGAAGATACAAATGCTGGTGGTTACTATGTAACTAGTGTTCCAAAAAAGGGTTTTAATAAACCTTCAGAGCCATTCATGAAGACAAAACTTTAAAAATGGGACTTGTTTAAATTTCACAGATAAAGGGAAAAACAATGTTAAAATTTGGCAACTGTTTAAGTTGAATGATCGGTAAATGGAAGTTCATTATTTCCTATTCTCTTTATTTTTGTGTATTATAAAACTTTTCATATACACAATATTTTTAAAAAGTTGAAGTATCATTTTTAAATTCCTTTTGACCTAGCAATCCCATTCTTTGTTGTCTTTTGTCTAGTACATTAGGACACATTACATGGATATTGATAACAGCATCATTTGGATTGGAAACCGTCTAATCAGTCTGTTACCATCACTAATGGAATTATTGAATAAATTGTGGTGCGTCTATACAATAGATTATCATGCAATAATTAAAAAAGATGAACTGAGTTATATACTGTATGCTCTGGAGGATGTTCAAGATGTATTGTTAAGTGCATTGAATAATGTGTATGATACCATGTCATTTTTATAAAAAGGAACTGGTAATATTTCAAAAGCTTTAAAAGCATATATAACAATTACCAGAATTTATTATTTTAGGAAAGTGGGGTCTGAGGGGATGAGGTAGAGGAAACATTAACCTTTTCTCTGTTATTCTTTGTATTGTTTGATTTGTTTCAAGCGTGTGCAACTTTTGGAGGAAATCTAGTATAGATTTTTAAAATAAATATAAAAATAAAATATTTTCAAACTGAGTGTCAGTTCATTCATGATAATAAAAACTCATTTTTTAAGTTTTAAAAGTGGAAAGTGATGTGCGTAAGAAACAAAATGATACATTAGATCACAGTTTGCCTTCAGAAAGAAAAATAAATGAGTTGATACTCCTGTATATGCAATATACCAAATGCTGACACTTTTACCAAACTTCCAACAGAAATTAGCTGGTGACAATTAGAAGACTTTGGCCTTGTCTATATTAATTCAGTAACCCCGGGGCAGCCCTGGTGGCGCAGCGGTTTTAACGCCACCTTCGGCCCAGGGCCTGAGCCTGGAGACCCGGGATTGAGTCTCACGTCGGGCTCCCTGCATGGAGCCTGCTTCTCCCTCTGCCTATGTCTCTGCCTCTCTCTCTGTGTCTCTATGAATAAATAAGAAAAAAAAAATTCAGTAACCCCTCACTCCCTACCCGTTTGTGACTAAAATTAAAGCTTTTTTTTTGTTATGGTTTTGAACTAATCTGTATCATAAATAAAGATGCCCATTTTTCAAGAGGTCACATTTAACTTAGAACTAGGCTACTAGTTACATCCGTTAGGCTTCTTTGATTGCAAGCAAAAAAAAAAAAAAAAAAGAAAAAAAGAAAAAACAAAACCCTGAGTCTGGCTAATTTAGGTAAAAAAAAATGTATTGGAAGGATACTAAGCAGTAATAGAATTTAAGTTTCTTTTGATAATTGGGCATTTTTTTTGATAATTGGGCATTTTGCTTTATGATTTAGTATGCCTCTAATTATATTTCCTGCTTTTAATTAAAGCATTGCAATGGAAGTTCCTAGCCAAACACTTTTTTGTCATCTTGCCTTTTAAGGATTAAATTTAGTTAAGTCTTTTAAAAAATTTGTCATTATTTAAAAGAAACTTATAGAGAATCCATTGTTTAAATTGTTCTCTAGTAAGTGGTGAGTTTGGGATTATAATTAGTTTCATTTATTATAAGAGGGATAACCATTTAAATACTTACTGATAGTCTCAACCTACATATGTTATTTTAGAATTGTCACCATTGAGTTTCTCTTTAATGTCACATCTATGTGTGTATGTGAGTATGTGAGTGTGCTTTTAGCACAGTTTTTTTGTATCCTTTATGTTTCTTTTTTTAATTGTAAATTTCGCAGAGAGATTCTTATAAATGCTTTTTCCTGTTAAATCATGATTTTATTCCTGTGCTATTATTTATCATTTGTATCTACTTGACTGGAATATACTGATTTTACATTGTGATCTGAGGAACAAATTCTTCCAGAAGTTTCTCACATACCTTTTAGTGATAGCACGCTAAGGGGTGCCTGGGTGGCTCAGTCAGTTAAGTGTCTGCGTTTGGCTCAGGTCATGATCCCAGGGTCTTGGGATTGAGCCCCACTTCTGGCTCCCTGCACAGCGGGGAGTCTGGTTCTCCCTCTCCCTGTATGTGCTTGCTCACTGTCTTGCTCTAAGAAATAAATCTTTTTTAAAGAAATATTTTATTTACTTATTCATGAGAGACAGAGAGACAGAGGCAGAGACACAGGCAGAGGGAGAAGCAGGCTCCCCACAGGGAGCCCGATGCTCAATCCCGGGACTCTAGAATTCCGCCCTGGGTCGAAGGAAGGTGCTAAACCGCTGAGCCACCCAGGGATCCCCAAATTAAATCTTAAGAAAAAATAGAAATAGCACACTAATTTTGACCATATTTTTCAAGTTAGTTATCTGGCTTTCTTCCACAACTAAAAAGTTTAACACTATTTTTATTATAAACTATAAATCATTTATATTATATATAAGCTTTTACATATAAATTATATGTCATATATAAGTTGTATAAAGGCCAGCTTAATGTTTTCTATTTTGAGAAGCTTAAGATTCTCCCTGTGCACTAGATACAGGCAGCACTTGTACTTAACATCAGGTGCATTGCACTTGTTTCAGATTTAGCTCGTTTTTCTCATCTTTCTTTGGGGTCAAGTTTCAACTAGCAGTAGGAGTGGGAGTATAAGTGGCATGTTTGGGCCAGATTTCCCAACTAGCCTTTCTTCCTACCCATTTCTCCCTTTCCTTTTGTTGGAGTCAAGATTTAGGTTAAAATATGGGCGAGACTGGGAGGTGGGAGGATGGTGGGTGGGTAAATCTGGGATTAGGTTTTCTGCTTCATAGCTGAGAAATTGATTACAATCAAGGGATGGATGTAAACAAATACAGTGATAATGGGAGGTAAGTGTCAGTGTTAACAAAGGGAATTATAAATATGAAGGGGGGAAGGCTAAAACAAATTTTGTGTTGAATTAGAATTAGAGTTATCAGTATGATCTCATTGCTTTGCAGGTAGGTAGGTAGGGGTGTGTATGAGAATGTGTGCATGTGTCTGGGTATGATAGTAGTGAGCACACTAGCCCTCAGACCTTGGTTTCTAAATATTCTCCACTAAAAAGAACCAGGGATCTTTGAAGAAATGGCTGACCCTAGCACTGGACATTTTACATTATAAAGTAAGGAAGTCTTCAAGTAATTGACATTGCCTAAAGGATACAACCAACAAGTTTGAAGGGTTACTGTTGACCAATTTTGAGACAATTTGAGTGTCAAAATAAATGTAACCCTTTTGTAAAATAGGACTCCATGAATCCATACTGCTATTAATAAATATATAAATGAGAGAGAACAGAAAATTCTGAATGTCATTAAGTAAATCTAGAACCTTGACACTAATGACATTTTGGACAAGAGACTTCTTTTGGGTGGGAGAGGCACTGTCCCGTGCATTGTAGGATGTTTAGCTTTATCCTTGACTTCTACCTACTAGATAGTAGCATCCCTGCGATTCCCAACCTCTAGTTGTGAAAAGCAAAAATGTCTTCAGGCATTGCCAAATTGCAATGAGGAGGCAAAATCACATCCCTGATCCTTATTTGATAATCACTGATCTGGAAATAATGATGGAATTGGAAAATTATCATTTGGTAACTGTCAGAGTGATAGGCAATTAAGGCATGAATTATTAATGGATACTTGTTATCAAATGATGAGGAATAAGATATTACCTTAATCTCAAAACATCTTCACAAAACACTGCTTAGTAACTTATGATAAATACAATATGCTTATAATTAGCTTTACAGTGGGAAAACTGACCAGATACCACCTTTACCAAATAATAAAAATTAACATCATGTGCCTCCTAATATGATGCCCTGACAGAGCACAGCATTGCTTCTGCGGTATCTCTGCCCCAAATCACAAATCATGGGGAAAATCAAATTGGGGGACATTTTACAAACTTAACTGGACTGTACTTTTCCAAAATGTTAAGATCATGGAAGACAGAGAAAGAACTCTCAGTTTGAAGGAGAAAAAAGAGGTGTGATAACTAAATATAGTATGTGATTATAAAGTGGATCCTGGACCTATAGGGAATGTGTTAGGGATGATCACAGAAATTTGAATGGGGTTTGCAGATTAGATGGTAGTATTGTATCTGTTTATTTCCTGATTTTGACGATTTAAATGCGGTCAGATGAGTGTTTTTCAGTCCTCAAACCCACTACACTTCCTTCCTTGAGAATGTTTCTGTTTCTGTTCATTGGGTCTTTCCTTAGTTTTTCTTGTGCGTGGCACCATTTCATCATTTAGGACTCCAGTTTTCACCTTGTCAGAGACGCCATCCCTAATTGCCCTATCCATTGTACCCATCTTTCCTAAATCTCTGTCACTTTATGTTGCTTATTTCATTCTTAGCCTTCATTGTTACCTGTTACTACCTTGTTTCTTTGTTTAATACCTGAGTCCCTCTGCTGAAAGTAAGCTCATGAGAGCAGAAGCTTTCTCTGTGTTGCATCCTCAGTCTGAAACAGTGCTTGATACCTTAGTGGATTTATTACAATAACCATGTGTTGACCCCAAAACTGTACCTGTGAAATCTGCCCTTCTGTGGTAGCCACTTGGTCATATAACGAATCCGGGTATGTTCATGGGTACTTTCCAAATGTAGATGTTAATATCTACTAAGAAAATGATAAAATAGTATCATTTGTACACGGGGTGTGGGGGTACACGGTGAGAGAAAAGGGGAAGGGTAAACAGAAAAATACAATTGTTTGTAAAACAAAGTTTAAAATAATAAAATAGCTCCTGGGGATTGCTTGAATGTGCTGAAAGACTTGGACTGAATATAGTTTCTCTAGGGCATATTTTGCCTAACCATTGAATTAAAACCCAGTGAGTTGCTGGGACCTAGCTCCTTCTGGTCTCTGTGCCAGCTAGGTTCGCTTGGAAGGCTGTAAATAATAAAATCCTTTTAAGATAGAGAGAGGCTAAACATTGTTCAACACAGAACTAAAAGATGGAAATAGATAATGTTGAATAATTCTGATCTCAAGTTCCCATGTCTTTTGGTCTTAAGGAACACGTATGTATTTTTTCCCTGTGAATTAATTTGTAAATAATCACCCCAAATTATTTTTGACATTGTAGTGACCCTAGACCACTGTGAATTGAGACCACCCCCAAGTGGCAGATAAGCTGCAAAATTATTACCATTTAACTGATGAACACCATGCAATTTTGTTGCCTTTTACATAGCAAATTGTATCTTTAAGGTGGAGCTATATGAGCGAGGTCAAGGGAATACTATCTGTTACAGTGAAAAACTTAAACTCAAAACCTTGAGTTTTGATCAGTTGAAAAATACGTTTTTCATCTTATTAACATTTTAATGTACCTTCTCCTGAACCCTCATTAGTTTTATCTATGTTTATAACTTGAGAAGTTGTACACTAAAAGAGATTTCAGACATTCAAATGAAAGAAACAGCATTGAATGTGATGCCTGTATAAAAACATTGTTTTAGTTAAATATGAGACCTGATACCATAAAAATCCTAGAAGAGAACACAGGCAGTAATGCCTCTGACATCGGCTATAGCAATATTTTTCTAGGTATGTCTCCCGAGGTAAAGGAAGTAAAGGCAAAAACAAATTTTTAGAACAACATCAAAATCAAAATCTTCTGCACAATGAAGGATACAATCAACAAAACTAAAAGGCAACCTACTACTGGGGCGCCTGGGTAGCTCAGTTGGTTAAGTGTCTTGACTCTTGGTTTTGGTTCAGGTCGTAATCTTGGGATTGTGTGATAAGCCCCGCATGGTGGTCCATGTTTAGAGTGGAGTCTCCTGTCCCTCTCCCTCTGCTCCTCTGCCTGCTAGTGTTCTCTGCCTGCCTCTCTCTCTCTCTAAAATAAATAAAAATAATATTTAAAAAATAAAAGGCAACTTAATGTGAGGAGATATTTACAAATGACATATCTGACAAAGGGTTAGTATGCAAAATTTATAAAGAACTTATACAAACTAAAATCCAAAAAACAATCCAATTAAAAAATAGGAGAAATGAACAGACATTTCTCCAAGAAAAACATCCAGATAACCAACAGTTATAGGAAAAGATGCTCAATAACTCTCATCATCAGAGAAATGCAAATCAAAACTACAATGAGAGGGGTGCCTGGGTGGCTCAGTTGGTTAGGTGTCTGTCTTTTGATTTTGGCTCAGGACATGATCTCAGGGTTGTGGGATGGAGCCCTGAATCATTGGGCTCCACACTGGGCATGGAACTTGCTTAAGATTCTTTCTTTCTTCTTCTGCTCCTTTCCCTCCCCCCGCCATGCACATGCATGCTGTCTCTCAAAAACAAAACAACAAACTGCAATGAGGTACTACCTTACATTTGTCAGAATAGCTATATTAAAAACACAGGAGCAAGAAGTGTTGGTGAGGCTGTGGAGAAGAAGGAACCCTCTTACACTGTTGGTGGGAACGCAAACTACTGCAGCCACCCTGGAAAACAGTATGGAGGTTCCTGAGAAAGTTAAAAATAGAACTACCTGGGGCACCTGGGTGACTCAATGATTGAGTATCTGCCTCTGGCTCAGGTGGGGATCCTGGGGTCTTGGAATTGAGTCTTGCATTGGACTCCCTGCTCAGCGGGGAGCCTGCTTCTCTGCCTCTGTTTCTTCCTCTCTCTCTGTGTCCCTCATGAATAAACAAATAAAATCTTGAAAAAAAAAAAATAGAACTACTCTATTATCTAGTAATGCACTACTGTTTACTCAAAAAAATCCAAAAACAGAAATTGAAAGGGATACACGCATCCTTAAATTATATTATAGCGGCTTTATTTACAATAGCCAAATTATGGAAGCAGCCTGTGTCCATCAATAGATGAATAGCTAAAGACGTGGAATAAAAGTACAACACAATATTATTCAGTCGTAAAAAAGAATGAAATCTTGCCATTTGCAATGACATGGATGGAGCTCGGGAGTATAATGCTAAGCAAAATAAATCAGAGAAAGACAAATACCATATGATTTCACCCATATGTGAAATTTAAGAAACAAAACAAATGGGCAAAGGAAAAAGGGGAGGGAGGGAGAGACAAGCCAAGAAGCAGACTATTAATTAGAGAACAAACTGATGGTTACTAGAAAGGAGGTAGTGGGTAAGGGGAATGAGTGAAATGGAGGGTGGAGGAAACAGGTGATGGGGATTAAGGAGTTCACTTGTTTGTGTGTGTGTGTTTTTTAAAAGATTTTATTTTTTCATGAGAGACCCAGAGAGACAGGCAGAGGTGGTAGGCAGAAGGAGAAGCAGGCTCCCTGTGGGGAACCTGATGTGGAGCTCAATGCCAGGATCCTGGGATCATGACCTGAGCCAAAGGCAGATGCTCAACTGACTGAGCCACCCACTCACCCTAGTCTCTTGTACTTTATAATTCAATACCAAACGTGGTGTGTAACAAGACAGCAGGGGCTGAGGTAATTATATTCATGCCCAGAGGTGGGCTTACCTGTTGTTCTGTTAGGCTGCTGGCATATGGGTTCAGTCAATCTGGTCAATAGTTGAGCTGGGTTTGGCTTGTATTGTTGCTAGAGTTACCTTGAATGTACTACAGATAAGTTGTTCCAATGGACTGCCATTTATCTTGTGCTTAGTTTGAAGCTTGTAATCCTGGAGAGTCTTTCTCAGAATTTCTGCTCTATGTACGGCTTTCAGAAGGATTCGTATGCTTTTATGAGAGAAAGGGTTTCTCTCTGTGCTGTTGAACTGTGGTAGCAGTGGACTGTCCTAGTTTGTTAGTTCATCCAAGGCTTGTGGTGGGACTGCAGGACTCGGTCTTAGGCAGGCCTTGAGTACCTGAGCTTTAGGAGTTGGCTTTTCCGGTGTCCCCTGCCCTTTTCCAGGTGGCAGCAATTTTTTGCTTTTTATCAGTATGGGATCCTAGTCAAGAGTGGATTTTCTCCCCTTTCCTGAGAGCAGGTAGTAAGTAGCTTTTGCCTAGTGTCTGTGCAGGTGGGGTAATTGGCTAAATTGACCATAATGAACCTTGTTAGTAAAATGGAAATGATATTGCTGTCTACCTCACAAGGTGTGGTAGTGAAACATCTTATGTACTGTAAACGATTTGGTTTTATACAAACATTTGTTAATCTGGTAATATTTAATGCAGAAGGTATACATTGAGCCGTTACTTGGAAGGATTGAGAGGACTTAACATGGGCAGAGTGGAGGGAAGAGAACATACATAGGTAGGTTGAGTAAAGACAGTGATAGCCAGTCACATTTTGTGACTTGGAAGTACTTTTTATTTATTTATTTACCAGATTTATGGAGATATAATTGACATATAGCAATGTGTCAGCTTAAGGTATACAGCATAATGAGTTGACTTACATATATTGTGAAATGATTAGAAAGTACTTTTTCTTAAATCAGTCTTCTGTACCTCAAAATGCCATCATTCATTCATTCATTCATTCATTCATTGTCTCTTGCTGTACTTTACCAGAGTTGGGGTTTCAGAGGCATGTGGCTTAACTGTATTAGCAGATGGTACCTAATGCATTTCCTGATACATTGGGAATGATCAGGGAAATTTAATTGAGTTCTGGGTTAGCTTGGAGGCAGAAGACAACAGCAGAGGGTCTCGTTGCCTCTTTGTAAGAGACCTTTGTAGAAATAATAGCTCTGCTTTATAGAGGTTTGGTTTTGTTGTGGTTGGACATTGACTAGATACTTCCATCACATTCTTTCTAGTCTTTACTAGAACCTTGCAATATATGGATTAGTATGTATGTATGTATGTATGTATGTATTTATTTATACAGGTGAAGAAATAGAGTCTCAGGAGGGTTAATTGAGTTGCCTAAGGCTGCTCCATGAGTTTAAGCTAGAATGGCTTTGACCAAGGTCAGCTCGACTTTAAAGTCTGAGCTGTTTTCATCATATCACTCTGCCTCCCAAGAATCAGAGATCTAGTAAGGCAAGGCAGTATTCAGAAACCTGCAATCAGAAAGCTCCTATATTTTTTGTTTTTAGATGTTTATTTTAGGTGATAACCTTATATTGCTGGATAAAAACAGCTAGCCAAGTGTTAGCTAGTTCAGTTGGTTAAGCACCTGACTCTTTTTTTTTTTTTTTTTTTAAAGATTTTATTTATTTGTTCATGATAGACACAGAGAGAGAGAGGCAGAGACACAGGCAGAGAGAGAAGCAGGCTCCATGCACCGGGAGCCTGACGTGGGATTCGATCCCGGGTCTCCAGGATCGCACCCTGGGTCAAAGGCAGGCGCTAAACCGCTGCGCCACCCAGGGATCCCAAGCACCTGACTCTTAATTTCAGTTCCAGGTCATGATCTCAGGGTTGTGAGATCTAGCCCTGCATCATGTTCTGCTCTGGGCATGGAGCCTGGTTAAGATTGTCTCTCTTTCCCTCTACCCCCGCCCCCAGTCCCCTAATGCTTTCTGTCTAAAAACAAAACAAACCAAAACAGCCAAAATTCAAAGAAATGCCTATTCAGAGTTAATTAGGTCTCCAGCATTCTTTTAGGTATATATTCTCTCAGTAGTTTCCATCTGATCCTTCAGAAACAACCATGACCTGTTTGTTATGCCCAATGTGACATTTAAGTTCTTGTGGCTCAGGAACATGTAAACTTTCATATTACACTATGTTAGGTAATTTACAAATTATGTATTGTTCTGCTTTTTTTTTTTCTCCTCTTGAAATTTCACTTGAATCTTGGCTTGATTTTAAAAGTAGACATTTGGGCAGCCCCGGTGGCCCAGCGGTTTGGCGCCACTTTCGGCCCGGGGTGTGATCCTGGAGACCCGGGATCTAGTCTCACGTCGGGCTCCCTGCGTGAAGCCTGCTTCTCCCTCTGCCTGTGTCTCTGCCTCTCTCTCCTTCTGTGTCTCTCATGAATAAATAAATAAAATCTTAAAAAAACAATAAAAGTAGACATTTAATGTGCAACTTGGAATTTTACTTTTTTTTCCCTACCCAAGCACATCTTAAAACCATTTAATAAGATTAGCAACTATTGCAGTGGCAGATTTGGATGGCTAAATATTTGAAATCAATGAAGACTTGTTCATGTTGTTATAAAAGTATAAGATTATTCATTATAATTAAGATTATAATATATTTTATATTTAATTCTGTATATCATAGGCTATAGAGATTTATTTTTAATTTATTTTTTATTTATTTTAGAGAGAGAGAAGAGAGAATGAACAGGAGGGATAGGGACAAGCAGACTGCACTGAGTGTGGAGACTGATGCAGGGCTCAATCTCAGGACCCTAACTAAAATGAGGACAAGCTGAAATCAAGAGTCAGATGCTTAACTGACTGAGCCCTCCAGGCATCCTGGCTATAGAGATTTTTAAAAAATTATCTATCTATCTACCTATCTATCTATCTATGACAGAGAGAGAGAGAGAGACAGACAGGCAGAGGGAGAAGCAGGCTCCATGCAGGAAGTCTGATGTGGGACCCGATCCCGAGACTCCGGGATCATGCCCTGAGCCAAAGGCACAAGCCCAACTGCTGAGCCACCCACGTGTCCCTAGAGATTTTTAATAAAATAAGCCATGTATAAAATCACTTGGACTTTTTTGATCTTCAAAATGTATAGAAGCAATATGATGGAGATATGTTTAAGGGCTGGGTTTGTTTGTTCATTTAGTCACCTGATTGACAAATATTGACTGTGCTAGATACTTTATTAGGTCTTGGGATACAAGGTGAAATAATATCTGGCCCCTGTTCTCTAATAGTGGAGAGTTTAATGGGGTAGACAAACAATTTCATAATTACAATGTTAGAATATTCTAATAGAGGTATGAGAGCTGCTGTGGAAGCATATAGAACACCAATTGTGTCCTTTTTTAGTGCATTTTCTTTATGTACTTTTGGCTTCTTAACACCAATTTTTACAGAAGTCTAAATCTGTTAGAGAACATGTTTCAGCAGTTTCACATCATGTGCTATCACAGAAGCACAATATAAGAAACCAGGAATCCAGCAATCCTGAGAAACTTCACATAATCTCTAGGTGGAAATATTTTCAATTCCATAAACAATGGATATTTGTTAGACATTAGTATATTTCACAAGCCTCTTTACTTGATGTATAAGGATATTTTCAAGCCAGTGTAAAATGGGGAGGATCCTCTTAAAAATTGAGAGTTCATCAACCTGAAGTCGAAGTTCCAAGGCTATTCACAGCCCAAGGTAGGCTTTCATGACTCATTTCATCTAAGTGAAACATACTCTAATTTATTTGAAGCCAAATTTCAGTTGCCTGTTCTTTAATATGCCAAAAGACTAGTGTAGTAATTTGGAGAAACAACTTCATTAACAAGTGGAGGATTACTGAGGCAAAGAGCAATTGCCTGATAACTAACTGGTAGCAGTATACCCAGAGATTAAAGGAGAATTTTAAGAGGTTAGAAACAACAGCTGTGTTTAAGGATTAGTGAATTTCAGCTCACCTCCAGAAAATGAAGCAATTACTTTTTTGGTGAAATGTATCATTATGTGTAATATTAATTTTAAAAAGAAATTGATAGTTCTAAAGTATTAAGGAACTTTTTGGCTAAGATTTTCCTATTGGAGTTATACACCTTAACAAAGGAAATCTAATCTTTTGAATATCAACCTTGACTACTGAGTTCTCAGAAACGGTCTTTACTGGCATACTCTTTAATTCCTGCTTGTCAGAGCTTCTAAACATAGGAAATTGGATTGTTTTATTTTATAAACACGTCTTTTGTTTAAGCAAATATAAATTTAAAAAAATATTTTATTTATTTATTTGAGACAGCATAAGTGTGGGGGAAGGACAGAGGGAGAGGGAGAAGCAGGCTCCCCACTAAGTACAGAGCTGGACACAGGCTCAATCCTAGGACCCTGGGATTATGACCTAAACTGAAGGCAGATGCTTAACCCACTGAGCCACCAGGTGGTCCTGAGCAAATATAATTTGTAATCTTTGTAGACAGTGCTTTGTATATAATACTCTTGGACATCCAGCTTGGTTATGGTAGATACATTCATGATTAACGTCCTATCAGACTTCATTCATTCATTTATTTGTTACATATGTACCAAATACTACCTAGGCACTGGGGATACAAAAGCAGAAAAAAAAAAAAAAAAAAAGACACTGTCCTACAGAAAAACTACATTTGATTTTTCAAAGTTTCTGAATATTAAAATCCAAGGAATTATACATTTTATACTCATTATATTAGAAATAATTGCATTTTTTAGATATTTTGACTTTGAGCATATAATTTCATCTTTCTAGATTTTAAGTTCTTCATCTATAAAACCATGCATTTGAATTATGTAATCTGTAAATTCACTAATGAGATTTTTAAGATCCCTAATTGTTAGTGCCTCATGATTTTGAATAAAGGCTAGCTTGAAAAAAAAAAAAAGTAAATCCTGGGTAGTAAATTTTTTGTATCTTCTTAATTAGCATATTGAATATAATAATATAATATAATAATAGTATGCAAATAAATATAGCCTTTGACAATGTAATATGGTTACCTTTCTATTATATATTGTATCTACCACTGGAGCAGTCTTTCCAAGTTTCTTCCCGTGTTCTGTTTTTTTTTTTTTTCCTTTTTTTTTTCTTTTTCCGTGTTCTTTTTAAAAAATTCCACTTATTAAACTCCCTCTATATTTTTCTCCTTCCTCCCTATTAAACTACATTTATATGGTTTTTGCCAGTTACCATTTTTTTTAAGGATTTTATTTCTTTATTCACGAGAGACACACAGAGAGAGATAGAGGCAGAGACACAGGCAGAGGGAGAAGCAGGCTCCATGCTGGGAGCCCAACGTGGGACTCCAAGATCACGCCCTGGGCTGAAGGCGCTAAACTGCTGAGCTACCAGGGCTGCCCCATTGTGTTTTGTTTTTTGTTTTTTTTTTTTTTTAATTATTATCAGTCACTGTAGTCTTTTAAATAATTTTTTTTCCTTTGGCATCCTAACCGCTTAGATTTCAATTGACTCTTTTAACCTCACTTTCATTGTTGATTTGCTGCCCCAAGGCATCATTAACATTGTTTTTTTTTTTTTTTCTTCATCATTAACATTGTTAAAGAAACCTTGGTTTTGGATATATAGCCAATCAAGATTTACATGAAAATTCTTTTAAAATTGTTTTCTTCAGCAGAATGTATAGATTTGCATTGAATCCTCCATAATTCTTCAGCCAGGACTCCTTGATGGTAAAGGCAGGTAGTGGAGAGAAGACAGCATATAAAAGTAACCACAGAAAGATAGAACTGATTGTCATGAGCATTATGTCCAACCGTGAGCAATTGAATGCAACAGCTAAAGGTAACTCAGGCTATCCATTTATTTTGTGTATCCCCTGCAGCACCTGCTGTAGTCCTACAGTGGAGGAACAAATATGTGTTGAATGAATGAATGAATGAATAAATAATCAAAATAATGGAGAGGTGTTTTTTTTTTACCACAAATTGTTTTTGGGCCATCAGAGTATTAAAGTTATATATTATATGAACAGAAGTATGGATATCTTGAAGAAGAGGGAATTTACATACAAAAGACTTGTTGCTGTTTTTTCTTTTCCATTCTAATATCCCTCATTTTTAGCTTCTTTTATATGAATATACCTGTTTGTTATTTCCAACACTTATCAGTAATGAACTATTTCCAATACACAGAAAACTATTAAGAATATGAGAAACATCCATGTAGCCACCATCCTGATTTAACTGGAACAGACATTGAATTTTTTATAACTATATAGTTATAAATCAATTTTACAGTCCTATATTAATTAGTTCTTTCCACTCTCTCCAGACTATGGTGATAGTGATACAAATTAAAGAATCACAGATAAATTAATGGTTATACTATCTTTTGAGTCTTTTTCTTTGGCCTTTAAACTGGTAGGAATTTCTAATGAAAACAGCAAATTGCATGTGTGCATATGTATATATATGTATGTATATATATACATATATATACATATGCATGTGTGTGAAATCTATAATGAAATCACAGTTTAGAGAAGGAATTATACGTTTAAACTCTTCAATTTTGTGAAAACAATGATTCCACATTTATTCAAGTGGCTGCCATAGAATGGAAATTGAAATCCCTGGGTGGGAAGTGTGCTAGAAATCATAGTATTCCTTTTCAAAGTATTTTGCATCCCCTTATACGTATATTCAGTAGTTCATTTCTAACCCCTACACACTGAATCATGCTGTGATTCATAATACTGTGTTATGTTTTAAATTCAAATATTGTTTTTAAAGGGAAATTGCTACTAATGTTGGCTAAGCTGCACATAATAGTTTAGTAAATGGTTGTAGGTTTGATTCTTCTCATGTCAATCTAAATGTGAACTAATATTACTCAAAATCCTTTCAAGACATTGAATAATTGTTTCAGTTAACTAAATGCTTCACCAAATAACATCAATTTATGAAGTATAGTTGAGTTTAGTGCATTTATTAAAGAAAAAAGTAATAGGTGCATAGCTACATAATTAAATGTTAATGGATATCTTTTCTTGTTGTTATTAATGCATATCTTCTTAAGTGGCCCTCTGTTCAGAGAAAGAGGCAATTTAGTATCTTAACAGAACAATTATAGATTATTGAAAATTTTCAAAAGTGATGTATGACTTAGTTTTTGCTCTTTTTTCATTTAAATTTTTGAAAGAGCAACATTATTTAGATATCATTTACACAAATAAAGTGTACCAATTTTGATGTACATTTTGGTGAATTTTGCAAATTTTATATACTCACTTAATCACTATCAAAATCCAATATAGAATGTTTATATCAGCCCTGAAAGTTGTCATGTGTCTTTTTCCAATGTTTCCAGTTCTCCTGGACAACCACTGGTACATCTGTCACTGTAGAGTAAACTAGACTCTTCCAGAGTTTCATATATGTACAGTCTTAGGGGCGACTGGATGGTTCAATGGTTGAGTGTCTGCCTTCGGCTCAGGTTGTGATCCCAGGGTCCCTGTCAAGCTCCCTTGTGGGAGCCTGCTTTTCCCTCTGCCAATGTCTCTGCCTCTCTCTCTGTCTCACATGAATAAAGCCAAACTGTGGAAGGAGCCTCGGTGTCCATTGAAAGATGAATGGATAAAGAAGATGTGGTATATGTATATAATGGAATATTACTCAGCCATTAGAAATGACAGATGCCCACCATTTGGTTCAAAGTGGATGGACCTGGAGGGTATTATGCTGAGTGAAATAAGTCAATCGGAGAAGGACAAACATTATATGGTCTCATTCATTTGGGGAATATAAATAATAGTGAAAGGGAATAGAGGGGAAGGGAGAAGAAATGGGTAGGAAATATCAGAAAGGGAGACAGAACATGAGAGACTCCTAACTCTGGGAAATGAACTAGGGGTGGTGGAAGGGGAGGATGGCGGGGGGTGGGGGGTGACTGGGTGGTGGGCACTGAGGGGGGCACTTGACGAGATGAGCACTGGGTGTTATTCTGTATGTTGGCAAATTGAACACCAATAAAAAATAAATTTATTATTAAAAAAATAAAATCTTTAAAAATATTTAAAAGATAAATGCAATCTTACATGCGCTTTATTTTTTTCTCTAGCTTTTTTCACTTAGCATAATGTTTTTGAGGTTCATCTTTATTGTTGTGTCTTTTGTTCATTTCTTTTTTACTGCTGAACAGTATTGTATGAATAGACCTACAATTTGTTTATCCATTCATCTGTTGATATTTTTTTTCCCGGTTTTGGGGATATTTTTAATAACACTGCTGTGAACATTCATGTGCAAGTGTTTTTGTGTGGACATATGCTTTCATTTCTCTGGGGGTGAATACCTAGGAGTGGAATTTCTGGGTATATAAGTGTATGTTTAATTTTGGACAATAGTACCAAACTGTTTTCCAAAGTTGATGTATTTAGTACCAATTGTAAGAGTTCCAATTGCTTCTTACTCTTGTCAGTGTTTGGTAGTGTCTTTGTAGCCTTTCTACTGGGTATGTTGTGTATCTCATTGTGATTTTAGACGTGTACCTGATGACTGTGCTGTTGAATGTCATTTATGTGTTTATTGGCCATTTGTATATTTTCATTTGTGAAGTATATGCTAAATCTTTTGCCCATTTAAAATTGGGTTGTTTGTCTTCTTACTGATGAGTTTTAGGAGTTCATTATATATTCTGAATACAGGTCCTCTGTCAGGTATGCATTGAGAGCACTTTCTCCCAACTGGTGGTGTTGGCTTTTGCATTTTTTCTTTTTTTAAGATTTTATCTGTTTGAGAAAGAGGAGAGCTTGAATGCACAACAAGCAGGGGGAGGGATAGAGGGAGAGGCAGACTCCCCATTGAGCACAGAGCCCCTACACAGGGCTTGAGCCCAGGATTTTTGGACCATGGCCTGAGCTGAAGGCAGAAACTTAACTGAGCCACCCAGGTGCCCTGCATTTGCATTTTCTTAATGGATTTTTCAAAGAGCAGAAGTTTTTAATTTTGATAAAGCTCAGTTTATTAAGTTATATTTCTGTGATTCATACTTTTTTGCACCCTAAGAAATCTTTATCTACACTAAGGTCATGAAAAATTTCTATGTTTTCCTTTATAAGTTCTATAGTTTGGCTCTTATTTTGGTCTATGGCCCACTTTGAGTTAATATTTACATATGGCATGAGGTAGTGGTCAAAATTCCTTTTTGTTGTTGTTGCATATAGATATGCAGTTGTTCCCACACTATGTGTTGAAAAAAAATTCTTTCTTCATTAATTTACTGTTGCATCCTTTTTGAAAATCAATTGAATATATATACATATACATATATATGTCTATTTCTAGACTCTTTATTCTGTTTCATTTATCTATCTTTTATGTCAATACTACATTACTTATTGTGGCTTCCAGTGATTCTGGTAATTGGTCCTCCAACTTTGTTTTTGTTTTCCAAAATTCTGTTGGCTATTTGGGTTCTTATATTTCCATATAAATTTTAGAACCAGGTTATCAGCTTCTACTAAGGAATCTACTAGGGATGCCTGGGTGGCTTAGCAGCTGAGTGCCTGGCTTCGGCCCAGGGCATGATCCTGGAAAGGATCCCCGAGTCCCGGGATCAAGTCCCACATCGGGCTCCCTGCATGGAGCCTGCTTCTCTCTCTGCCTGCTTCTCTCTCTGCCTGCTTCTCCCTCTGCCTGTGCCTCTGCCTCCCTCTCTCTTTGTGTTTCTCATGAATAAATACATTAAAGTCTTAAAAAAAATTTTTTTTAATAAATAAGAGAATGGTTTCATATAATAGCCCTAGCACTTTAGATTCTTTGCTAATTAACTTTGAGGTCTGTTTCTAAAAACTGAGTGAATATAAAGATTTGAGGTTTGTTCCTTCAATATTTAAACTTTCATCTTATGCTAATTGGCCTTGAGAGCCCATGACTAAAATATTTGACCAAATATGGCACTGCCTGGACTCATTTTGAATTTAGCAGGTGCTCTGAAAAGTAAACCAGGTGTCTTTAAATGTTCAATTTTAACTGATTAGGTAATTAATTAATTTTTTTGAGAGAGTGAGAGTGAGTGAACAGCAGAAGAGAGGCAGAAGGAGAGAGGGAGAGAGAATCTAAGCAGGCTCCTCACCCAGGGCAGAGCCCAATGCAGGGCTTGACCTCACAACCTTAAGATTATGACCTGAGCTGATACCAAGAGTCAGACACTTAACTGACTGAGCCACCCAGCATGCCTATTTTATTTTATTTTATTTTATTTTATTTTATTTTATTTTATTTTATTTTACTGTTTAATTTTAACTGATTGCTTATTTTTTTAATTTTAATTGAGTATTTTATTGCTATAACCCTCTAACTTACTGAGACATTAGTACTGCATTTTTTTGCTTTATAAAGAAATAACTTGGGATCCCTGGGTGGCGCAGCACCTGCCTTAGCACCTGCCTTTGGCCCAGGGCGCGATCCTGGAAACCCAGGATCGAATCCCACGTCGGACTCCCGGTGCATGGAGCCTGCTTCTCCCTCTGCCTATGTCTCTATCTCTGTCTCTCTCTGTGTGACTATCATAAATAATAAAAAAAAAGAAAAAAAAAAGAAATAACTTGAACGAAAACTGCATTATATTAACATAGTTTGTTTTGTCCAATGTATTTAGAGAGAACATTGAATCACTTCTATCAGAGGTAAGATATTACCACATCTGGGTAAGATTTAGAAATGGCATATCCAATGATTTATAATTAAATTCCATAAAGATGGGTGTTTGGGTGGCTCAGTGGTTAAGCGGCTGCCTTTGGCTCGGATCCTGATCCCAGGGTCCTGGGACCAAGTCCCGCATTGGGCTCCTTGTCGGAATGCTGCTTCTCCCTCTGCCTATGTCTCTGCCTCTCTCTCTGTTTCTCTCATGAATAAATAAATAAAATCTTTTTTTTAAAATTTTTATTTATTTATGATAGTGATGCAAATGATATACTTTGTTAATTTTCTGTTGCTGCCCTAACAAATTATCATAAACCTAGTGTCCTGAATCATGAATTTGTTATTATTATCTTACAGCTCTATAGGTCAGAAGTCTGACTCAGGTTGCACTGGGCTAAAGTCAAGATGTATGCATACTTCCATCCTTAATAAGGTCTAGAGGCAATTCCATTTCCTTGCCATTACCAGCTTCTGGAGTCTGCTCACATTCCTTAATTCATGAATCCCTTCCTGTACCTTTAGGATGGAGAATCAGGAGGTTACCACCCAAACTGCCGAGTTCAAGAATACATACCTGAGGTCTAGGGATTAGAAAGCTGCCATCATACCTTTCTCTTTCACTCATGAATCTAATGGCTGTACACTGGAATGGTTTGCAGAAAAAAACCCAATATGTCTATCACCTGCTTTATAATAGCAATAGCTAGCCAAAGCATTGTCTTGTGTCTACATTTTACTCACATTGTACCAACATTTCAGTGCATCTCCTGTGCAAGATATGGTAAAATAGAAATATTCAGCATACATTCCAACTTTCTTCTAGCCTGACTTCTAATACTGCAGAAGCAGGAAGACTATCTTCCCATATTCCATTGCACCTAAGATTCTTCATGTGAAATAGGCTGCACCACTTAGATGCACTTACACAAGATTTGAAATGTAGATTGACCAGGAGCTAGGAAAGAGAGTCCTCTTATATGAGTCTGGTTCTTAGCTGCAACAACAGAATCCACACTAGTTGGTTTAACCATAAAAGGAATTTATTAAAGTATTAAGAAACTCATGGAATCCTAGAAGAGCCAGAAACTCAGACTAGGGGCGGGGTGGGGGTTGGAATGCATCAGGTACAATACCCAGAACACAATGGGAAACCACTTGGCACTAAACCCATAGTCCATGTTGAATCCTATTGGCCATTTGCTTCTTCAGTTTGCTCACTAGTAAATGAAGTACTGTGCAAGTGTGTTAGGCTGAGTCTCTTCTATTACCAAGATAAAATGAGTTCTGGCTTTCACTTTGGAGGGGAAGAATTCACAATGTGGGGGGATGCCTGCCTGGGTGGCTCAGTGGTTGAGTATCTGCTTTTAGCTCAGGGCATGATCCCAGGTCTGGGGATCCAGTCCCATGTTGAGCTCCCCACAGAGAGCCTGCTTCTCCCTCTGCCTATGTCTCTGACTCTCTCTGTGTGTCTCTCATGAACAAATAAATAAAATCTTAAAAAAAATAATAATTCACAATGTGGGAAATTTTCTAGACCTTAATGGATGCTCAGGAGATGCAGAGTATTTCACAGGCATGAAGATGTCCACTGAAGTGAGCAGTAAGTTGAAGACATTTAAGTATATTTTATAAACTGAATCATCTGGTTTCCATTATATCTAACCTCCTCTTTGTTAACGCTTAACTTTTTTACAGATTTGATTTAAATAGTTCAGCCTGTCTCAGCTGGGTGATCCAGGTGTTTAAGGACATATGTAGGCCTTAGGAATTCTTATTTTTGGAGGCAAACTCTATCATGCTCATTACAGTGTACCCACAGCCCACATTAAATACAATTTCATTGCAACCACATGTTAAATTGAAGTTTAGTGCTTGTTATGTTTTGTAGACATTTGTGTGAACCTTTGTTAGAGTTTCTGTTTTGTATGTTGGCATAATATTTTTTTTAGATTTTACATATTTTCATAAGTTTTTGGAAAGCACATAGGTTCTAAGCAGTTCAACTGTATTGCCTAATGCATCAAAACACCTTAATGCTTTGTGTGGAATCCAGGGTTCAAACTTGGACCAAAGAGTAACATTGGTAGCCTCCCCCCAACCAAGACAGTGTTGTAGCAACAGTGATAATAAGTGATGAGATTCCCAAGGAGAAAGGAGGAGACAAGAATCAAACTTTTAGGTACCTGAATGCATACAGCATAATAAAAAGAACATACTGCTAATGCCTTTTGTCATGTCACTCTGTTTACTTTATTTAAAGATTTCATTTGTGTCTTTGAGAGAGAGAGAGAGCACTAGAAGAGGGAGAAGCAGGCTCTCCACTGGACTCAGGGCTTGATTCCAGGACCCTGGGATCATGACCTGAGCTGAAGGCAGACGCTTGACCAACTGCGCCACCCACGTGCCCCATAATTCTGTTTTATGAGAATTAATAAAATTAACAAATAATATGCCATAGGAAGGATATGTACATATGTAAGACAATAAGTGCATCGCAAAGTCAAACCAGGCCAACGTAGCTATTTCTAAGCAGGTAGCAAGTGATAAATAATCTTTGTTTACCATGGAATCCCTTGCTTAAAGCAAGAATCTATTCAAAATGAGCAAATCATTCCCTTGATCTGCCCTATCAGTCTAATGTGGCAATTCCCTTAGAACTTATTTTTCTGTGGCTTTCTTTTTTTTTTTCATGGTTCATAATAATCATTTTTTTAAAGTTCAAGGAGTGTCACAATCATCAGATACAATAGATGATGTAATGCCATTATTCTCTATTTTAGTATTTGGAGCTTTTTGCTATCTGAGAGATACTCATACAATGTCACTGATCATCCAAGTGTAGGTGAATACTCAGAGGAAATTACACAGTTATTGTAGGTAATTTTATATAAAGATTTACTAATTGTATGAGTCCAGCATGACTTTAGTAATGATGGGATATAGCTTAAATCTGTGGTTTGTATTTTAAAAATTTCCAGGGATCACATCCAAGTATATGAATTAAAAGGTGACCTGTTCATCATGTATAGTTTGCATATTCCTGCATAAGTTAGTCAAGTCTCTGGCTGTTTTCTTTTCTTTTCTTTTTTTTTTAATTTTTATTTATTTATGATAGTCACACAGAGAGAGAGAGAGAGGCAGAGACATAGGCAGAGGGAGAAGCAGGCTCCATGCACCGGGAGCCCGATGTGGGATTCGATCCCGGGTCTCCAGGATTGTGCCCTGGGCCAAAGGCAGGCGCTAAACCGCTGCGCCACCCAGGGATCCCTGTTTTCTAATTAATACCAGCTGCTGCTTCTGTGATTTCTTTTCTTTCTTTAGTTTTAGGACCTACAGTACTTTCCTCCTGGTTGTGAGAGAGGGGATATATATGCAGAGAATAAAAACACAAAAAACCTGGTGCAGTGAGGTGCATCCAAGACATTTCCTGGATTATTACTAGGCACTTGAAGGTTGTGTAGGGAATTTGGAGCTAAAATCATTTAATTACATCTTAAAAAATATTAGTTTGTTGGAGTTATTCCCAGGACAGACTGTTCCGTCTGTTTAGTAGCCTGCATTCTGCTGGTGGAAGCCACCTTTTTTCCCCCTGTGGGTGAAGTTTTTTGGAGAATTGTCTAAGGGATTAGCTGTCACCTCATTATCTTTGTGAATCGCTTCCAGAGCTTTTTGCATTATCCATCACAGTGGTCAAGAGATTCACAAAGAAAAGAGATTCACAAAGAAAGTGCTCAATCTTTATTCACAAAGGAAGTTGATGTTGGCTGCTGCCTATATCTACTATATATTTCCTTTGAATATTTGTAAGATAATTTCTTGAGATTTGATTCTTAATATTGTATTTGTGGGAGAAGATTTGATATCTGAGCAGTATTGAATATCCAAAAAATAAGACCATAGAAAATAGAACACAAACCATTCAAATCTACAATTAATGATTGCTCAGAAGGATTTAGAATATTCTTCTCTGTATATAGTTCTTTTAAGCAGTTTTCTGGAAAGTTCTTTTTGTTGTTGTACATTATACATTTGGTACATTATATCCCTGGAACTTATTTATCCTATACCTGGAAGTTTATATACTTTTACCTAATTCCTCTCCTCAGAAACCCCATCCTTCAAATCCCTTGTCCATCACCTCTGGTAACTGCAAATCTGATCTCTGAGTTTGATTTCTTTAGAATCCGCATATAAGTAAGGTCATACTGTATTTGTCTTTATCTGACTTATTTCACTTACATAATGCCCTCAAGGTCAATCCATTTTGTCGCAAATGGCAACATTTCCTTATTTTTTATGGCTGAATAGTATTCCATTTTATATTTATACCACATTTTCTTTACTCATTTATCTGTCCATGGATACTTAGGTTGTTTGGATATTGTAAATAATTCTCCAATAAACGTGGAGGGTACAGATATATTTTTGGAATAGTGATTGCCTTTCCTATAGTTATATACCCAAAAGTGGAATTGCTAGATTATATGGTATTTCTATTTTTAATTTATTAAGGAAACTTCTTACTCTTTTCTGTAGTGGCTGTACCAATTTACATTCCCATCAGTAGTTCACAACGGTTCCCTTTTCTCCACATTCTTACCAGCATTTGTTATCATGTCTTTTTGATGATGAACATCTTAACAGGTGTGAAGTGATATCTTACTGAGGTTTTTGTTTTGTTTTGTTTAGATTTTACTTATTTATTCATGACAGCCACACACAGAGAGAGGCAGAGACACAGGCAGAGGGAAAAGCAGGCTCCATTCATGGAACTTGATGTGGGACTTGATCTGGGAACCCCAGGATCATGCCCTGGGCCGAAGGCAAGTGCTAAACTGCTGAGCCACTCAGGCGTCCCTCTTACTGAGGTTTTGATTTGCATTTCCCTAATGATGAATAATATTGAGTACTTTTTCATGTACCTGCTGTCCATTTGAATATTTTCTTTGGAAAAATGTCTATTTAGATCCTTTGCTATTTTTAATGGAATTATTCATATTTTTCCTATTGAATGATATATGAGTTCCTTATATATTTTGTATATTAATCCCTTATAGATGTGTGGTTTGCAAATATTTTCTCCCATTCCATAGGTTGCCTTTTTATTTTGTTGATCATTTCCTTTGATGTGTAGAAGTTTTTTAGTATGATAGTCCCAGTCGTTTATTTTTTACTTTGTTGGTTGTGCTTTAGGTATCATCTCCAAAAAAATTTTTGCCAGGGCCTATGTCAAGAAGCTTTTACTCTATGTTTTTTCCTAGGAGTTTTATGGTTTCAGTTCTTATGTTTAAGTGTTTAATCTATTTCAAGTTAAATTTTGTGGATAGTATAAATAGGAACCTAGTTTTATCCTTTTTCATATGAATATATTTACATGTTTGATAAAAACATCCATGGACTTTTCTTTCAAAGATTAAAAAAACCTCTGAGGGCAGCTTGGGTGGCTCAGAGATTTAGCGCTGCCTTCGGCCCAGGGTGTGATCCTGGAGACCTGGAATCGAGTCCCACGTCAGGCTCCCTGCATGGAGCCTGCTTCTCTCTCTGCTTATGTCTCTGCCTCTCTCTTTCTCTTTCTCTCTCTCTCTCTGTTGCTCATGAATAAATAAATAAAATATTTTTAAAAAACTGTGAAAGTTAAAGTTATAAAATGAATATTCTCTCACAGCTAAGAATGCCTTTCTAGAAATATATAAATGCAATTATCCTTTAATAAATAAACACATCCTCAATTTTTTTTAGTAATGTGTCATGGAAAAAAAATTAAAAGGTGACATTTCTACTCACAATATGAAATGAAAGCAATTGTAACACAGATGCAGGATGTTAGAGATAAATGAAAAATTATCTTGCTTTTTATAATTAAAGTTTGCTAGTTTAATATTCATAACAGGCGTATAGACTTCTTAATTACTCAGGTGAAATATTTCCTTTGTTTTGAAAGCATTCTCTTTTTCTTCCTAAATCAAAAACAGAGAAAACTTAAAGCACATGATTCAGTTATAGTTTTTAGAACAACAATGGGTAAGAATGTCTTAGGCTTAGGAATCCTTTCATCTCTCTGACGATTCATTGTTTTTTGTTCTGTATCTAGTTTCTAGTTGCAAAATAATAGAAACTGATGCCAACTAGCTTGAGTAGAAATAAAATTTATTGGTGTTGGGCTGTTTCCAGAATCTGTGGTGAAGGCTGGAAAGTAGGGTTTGGGGAATGAATAGGAAATAAGGCAGGCTGGGTCCAGTCCCCTCTGCCCAGACCAACCTGGAGGGTAAGTCTTGAGCTTTCTAAGAGGTGAGCTGCTTTTTGATGAAGGGATACAGTGATGATGGATGAACAGTGAATTGCCTGTGTTGGCAGCCTCCAGCTTTACTGTTTTCATTGTGAAGTAGGCTCCTGTTTTCAGAATCACTGTGGTGTGACATGCCACACATCCAGTACACCTTGGGTCTCAGCATTTCTTTCCCCCTCCTTTTCTGTTTAGTAATGAAAGAATCATAGGGACATCTGGGTAGCTTAGTCAGGTAAGCATCAAACTCTTGGTTTTGACTTGGGTCATGATCTCAGGGCTGGGAGTGTAGCCTGTTTAAGATTGTTTTTCTCCCTCGCCCTCTTCCCCTCCCTGCTCACTTGCTTGCTCTTGCTCTCTCTGTCTCTCTCTTAAAAAAAAAAAAAAAAAGGATCATTAAATAATTTTTATTTTATTTTATTTTTTTTAATTTTGTGTCTTTTTTCTTTTTTCTTTTCTTTTTTTTTAAATTTATGATAGTCACACGGAGAGAGAGAAAGAGAAGGCAGAGACACAGGCAGAGGGAGAAGCAGGCTCCATGCACCGGGAGCCCGATGTGGGATTCAATCTCAGGTCTCCAGGATCGTGCCCTGGGCCAAAGGCAGGCGCCAAACCGCTGCGCCACCCAGGGATCCCCATTAAATAATTTTTAATGGATTCCTCAAGAGGAATACTGGTTGTTCTGGTTTTAATGGACTTACCTCAGAAGTGAACTTAGATGTGAGGACAAGTAATCATATGCTCAGGTTCAGACTCAATAATCCTTTAAGGCTCTTAGCTCAAATAGCATTTCCCATATCAGTTCCCCATTTCTTCCCTTCCTCTGTGTTACTGTGCCGCCAAGATACCATCTTGTAAATATTCTATGAGCACACTTACCACTCTGAACTGTAACTTAAAAAAATATATCTAGTCTTCCTCATGGACTATGAAATCTTGGAGAACAAGAAACAGACTTGAATATATTTAAATTTTACTTATTTATTTAAATTTATTTCAAATTTATTTTCTGCACGTAATGCCACATTTGGGATATAGTAAAGGCTCAGTTTTTTGTTTTTTGTTTTTTTAAGATTTTATTTATTTATTCATGAGAGACACAGAGAGAGAGAGAGGCAGAGACACAGGCAGAGGCAGAAGCAGACTCCCTGCAGGGAGCCCGATGTGGGACTCAGTCCCAGGACCTGGGATCATGACCTGAGCCAAAGGCAGATGCTCAACCCCTGAGCCACCCAGGTGTCCCGTAAAGGCTCCAGTTTTAAAAGTCGAGGTGACATACACATATAGGTAGAATCAAATCTTTTATATTTACTTTGATGCTATATTTGATATATTTGATTACTGTTTTGAAGAGCTTATAGTGAAAATCAACAGTCTCTTTTCCTTCCCTGTCCTCATGTCCCTCCTCTCAAGGCCAACACTTTTAACTTTTCTAAGTAGTTTTTCTGTCAGTTACTTTCGTATTTCTTTAGAAATATGCTTATCTTGGGGCACCTGGGTGGCTCAGTTGGTTGAGTGTCTGCCTTCAGCTCAGGGTGTGATCCTGGGGTCCTGGGATCAAGTCCCACATCAGACTCTCCCAGACTCTCCTTATTTTCCTCTCCTTACTATTTTGGAACTCCTATTAATGTTGGATGAACTAGATTAATCCTTTGTTTTTCTCTGTCTTTATATAATTATTATTTAAAAAATTAAAATAATATAAAAGAGTTCACAGTGAGTAGTAGATTTGCACTCCTGATGCCATATGCCCTCGTTCCCTGAGGTAACCCTATATCAGTTCCCACCCTCCCTGGTCTTTCTAGAAGTATTCTATGCATATTGTGGCAGAAGATTATACACCAAAATAGTTGTTTTCTTCTTCCTGGGACCACAGCTGAACTATACATTTCCAACTGTCCTAGCAGTTAGATGCAACCATGTGACTAAATTCTAGCCAATAGAATATGAGAAGTGATGCATGCCATTTCTGGACTAAGACTTTGAAGGACCTAACGCTAGGTCTTCTCTTTACCCTACCTACTGGGAACATGCAGAAAATAATAAGGTCTCTAGGGGAATGGTAGAACCACAGACAGAAGGATCCTGGACCCATAGATTATTGCTTGAAAGAAAGCAGCCTATCAGTAGTAGAAATGAATTCCCATATTTGAGCCATTATAACTCTTTGGCCTGATGGTGATACTGATGTGGAAATCTTGGGATTCAGAGCAAACATTCAAGAAAGAATTCTTGAGGAGTTTTATTAAAAGCACTAGGACAGGACCTGTGGGCAGAAAGAGCTGCCCTGGGGTTGTGTAGGGTGCTGATTATATACTTTCATGTTGGGAGGGGTTAATGATAGCATAAGTCACTAAGAGATTTTGGAAGCAAGGTTTCCAGGACTTTTAGAGGACTAGCTGTTGTTAGGAAAAGGTCATTTATTACTGTCTAGTAAACCCTTAGTCATGAGACCACTCAGATGTGTACCATGAGCCATATGCTTGGAGGATGATTGCTAACATATGTCTTGGGAGGATAGAGATAAAGGAAGTTTCCAAAGAAATTTTTATATGCTAAAGAAGACTCACAAGATCCTAGGAGTCTGGATAATGTTAAGCTAAGATTGCCTTTTGCCCTTAGCAGAGTGTTAACATCGAGACAGCTGAATTCCTAGAGGAAGGTCACTATTTTAAGGACTTGTCAATGGGCTGTAAGTAGTAAAGAAATTTAATTTATTCTTTTGCCTTTGTTTCTCACATCAATACTGCCTAAAATTACCTAATACACATATGCAGTAATTTCTCTGCCTTTTTAAAAACTTTTTGTGATAATTTCTTTTTATCATCTATCCTGTCTAGCATTATAATTTCTAGGAACTTTTGTAATTGTTTTCCTTATGTGTCTAGTTCGTATTTTATATATGCACTATCTTCTTGAATTTGTCTGAGGCTTTCAGAATATTTTTTTCCAATATGTTTCCCAAATTCCTTCTATCTCCTCCAGAGCATTTTTTTATCTACTTGCTGTGGTCTTCTTTTACATTTTAGCTTTTTCTCAACTGTTGAGACTCAGTTGTTCAGTCCTGTGTGAGAATGAGGCGACAGAAACCAGCGGCGAGCTCTGTACGTGTATGGGTAGGGATTTGCCTTGGAATGACCCAAGTGGAGAACACCCATTGATCTCTGTAGGCTGTTCAATTTCATTTTCAATTGTGTAGACACATGGCTGCTAGGGGATCAACTACCCTGTATACAGACTCTCATTCCCTCTGCTTTTAGCTCTGCTCTTAAATCTCTTCCCCTTACATTTGGTGCTTCCAAGCCTGGAAACTCTCTGGGATTCTGATAGTACATTGTCTCCTTTCTCCATTTTTGGGTTCATTGGTCTTGCTTTGCTAACTGCCACTCTTCCATTTGCTTTCCATCTTCCACAGAAACATAAAGGGGCCAATCTTTATTCCTTTTGTGTAACTTCTTTCTTTCCCTTTGCTGTTGTGGGTTTGTACTTTTTAAACTCTATTGTCATTTTAGTGGAGCCTCTAGAAGAAGAGGAGATAAATGCATGCTTTTCAGTGTTCAGAGTTCTATTCTTGATGGCTGTTTCTCTGTGAGCTTTGAAACTTTGAGTCAGCCAGCTCACTTAGAAAACTGAGAGCAAGATGGGCTCAACACTCAACTTTTATGGACTTGTTTTTTAAAATCTGTGATCTAGAACACTAAAAAGTCCTTTAATCCTACCCCTTTTGGTAAAATAGTAAAACCTCACACCTTTTTTTAATATTATTAAAAGTTAAAACAAATTTAATATCATGACTCAGACTTAAGGGACAAAATATTGCTTTGTTTTCAAACTGCACAGATGCTTTCAGAGACATTTATTTATTTATAAAGATTTTTAAAAAGTTATTCATGACAGAGAGAGAGAGGCAGAGACACAGGCAGAGGGAGAAGCAGGCCCCATTCAGGGGGGTGGGGGGTGGGACACTTGATCCTAGGTCTCCAGGATCATACCCCTGGGCCGAAAGTGGTGCCAAACGGCTGGGAGCTGCTGGAGACATTTATTTAGGATCTACTCCTTACCACCATTCCATCCTGTCCTTAGAGAAGTGTTAATTTCAAGATTGCATGGCACATCGTAACCCTTGACTTGAAGTAAATGTTTAATTGGATCTAATGAGAAAAATTCACACACTTCAAGGGAGATTTTGAACAATATTTCTAAGGAAATGATGTAGCATTATAAAGGTATGGATACTTATAGTTCAAGTTCTTAATGAATTCAAGGAAACTGTTGTCCTTTTATCGCCTATTAAATTTGCTTCTGTGCTATATAATACTTAGAGAAAAACCTGTATTATGTTCTGATCCACTTATTTTGGACCTTTGTCTATCATAACTTAAATAACATTTTTATTTTTAAATTTGGCTAACTTCTAGAGCAGGAATCCTTTTATTATTTTTATTTTTTTAAATATTTTTATTTATTCATGAGAGACACAGAGAGGCAGAGACACAGGCAGAGGGAGAAGCAGGCTCCATGCAGGGAGCCCGATGTGGGACTTGATCCCAGGACTCCAGGATCACGCCCTGGGTCGAAGGCAGGCGCTAAACCACTGAGACACCTAGGGATTCCCAAGGACTTCTTTTCAAAATGAACATCAAAAAGTAATTTGAAGAATCTTTCATCCTTTAGATTCTATTTTATTTTTTAAAAGATTTTATTTGAGAGACAGCAAAAGAGAACCAGCACAGGGGTATGGGGCATAGGGAGAAGGAGAAAGAAACCCAAGCAGACTGTGCTGAGCTTGGAGCCTGATGTGGGGCTCGGTCTCACAGCCCTGAGATCACAGCCTCAAGAATGGGACACTTAGCCAAACCAAGAATGGGACGTTCAACCGATTCTACACTTGGGTGCCCCTCATCACATAGATTTTAAAGTCATTCTTTTCTTTTATTACAATTATTTTCCTTTGATTTTACTTCCTAACTGTATTCATTGACTCTCTCTTCTTCAATCCCCTTAATAAAGTGATAGTCATAATAATAATGCTAGGATATGTCACCAGGGTTATATAAGTCTCTGTACTTAATCTCGTAAAATGGGATTCAACCTAAAGTTGATAAAGAAAATGATACTTCTATTTTTATAATGACTTCATTCATATGAGTTATAAAGATAAAGAATAATTAAAAAGAAAGACAAGCTACTTAAATAGATTGTGGCCAGGTTTTTAAATGAATACAATTCATCTTACCAAAAGAGCAATATTTCAAATCTAGCTGAGACTAATGATCTGCCTATCTAGTATCTGTTAACCATTGTTATAACACCCATTTTGATGGAGAAGATTTATTCACATTGTGAAAAGAAGAATATCATGACTAAAAGAAGAGAACAGCAATTGCAAATTATCATAGAGATATAAAGATGAGGTCATTATAGACTCTGACAGTTAATAGAGCAATCAGAAAACAATGACATTTGATATGAACTGTTTTGATTGCAGAAAAGGCTATGACTCATTTTTACATTCATATATCTACAAGAAAATTTTCAGATTTATAAGATTGACCCTTCAATTATTATTATTATTATTTTTTGGTAACATACAATGATTAAATGAGGTTACATTTTCAAGGGGCAAAAGAACTGTTAAATCAAAAGCTGTAAGTGTAAAATGGAGACTGTTTCAGGGAGACTGATTTAATTTTCTCTCTGGGTCTATCTAGGATTAAATCCATTAAGCAAAAAACTTAATAGCTTTGTCCATGACTTAAAAAACACATACGCACACACATGAAAATCATTTTACCAAATAATTTGCTTTGCAAGAATAATTTGAATTATGCCAATTCTAAAGCATAGTGTAAAATTTTTTGAAAAATAATTTTAGTGTTTGTATAAAATAGAACTAAGGCAAAAGCAACTCAACATAATTGTTAAAAGGAAAATGTATTTAGTAGAGGGGTTGCTTGGCCTGAAGAAAAATAAATATTTGAATTTCTGTACAAATTGAAATTTGTGGTTGTACCATTGTGAATGATCTCCTGGCAATTAAGAAAATCTAAATACATAGTATTAAGAATATCTGGGAAAATATTCAGGATGGAGAAAAATGCTAAGAATTTATATTAGTCCAGTTTATAATCAAATTCCTAAAACCAGTAGTTTGGTGAGATTCAAAGAGTTCTTTTGGTTCATGGTAGTCAGACTACCACCACACATACCAAAATGAAATAGTTCATAACACTTTGGCATAAAAATGTTTGACTACCAAACATTAACCATTAGGCTTCAAATGTAATTTAACATGGAGCCCAAGATGCCAATAGCCACCACAACACATACTAGATTCATATTATAATGAATATGTGACTTAAATCACACCATATATTTTCCTTTTTGATAAAAATGTGGAAGTGTTTGTGGATGTAGCAACTTCTTTTAGTAAACACAGTACAAGATTTTCCCAGAGTTCTTGTTTTTGTTTGTGTGTGTATCCAATTTTCTCAGGCTTCTCACACCATTTTTTAATTAATTAATTAATTAATTAAAGATTTTATTTATTTATTCATGAAAGACACAGAGAGAGAAAGGCAGAGACGTAGGCAGAGGGAGAAGCAGACTCCAGGCAGGGAGCCCGACGTGGGACTTGATCCCAAGACCATGGGATCATGCCCTGAGCCAGAGGCAGGTGCTCAACTGCTGAGCTACCCAGGCGTCCCTTCACACCAGTTTAGAATTATAGAGTCACATTATAACTCAGATTCCACTGACTTTTATAACTACTGCTATTGCAGGACCTCAGCTAATGTGCCCCTGAAATATTCTTGCGAGTCCCCAGGAGTATCACAAGTCCTCACACACGAGGCCTCTTTCACCTGGTATTACTATGCCTGTTAGGAATTATGTATCTAGTACTATTCTATTACTGTGGTGCTTTGCCCTATGCCTCCTGGGCAGTACACTGAGGAGGATACCATGATGATATAGAATGTGGAGTGATTAGTGATAAAGAATTTCTCCCATTCATATTTTTCTCCGTTATTCTAAAAATAGTGCTACTTATTGCTCTATCGTACAGAATCTTGTAAAGAGACAGTTTTCCTGTTTTTTTTTTTCTTTTTTTTTTTTTCATGAGTGCTATGGAGGATGTTCAAGAACCAAAAGTCATTATTTCTGTCCGATAGCCCTTCAGGGTCCCATCAGTGTGCTTAGTTTCTGCTTTCCACCACTTTCTGTTTATTTATTTACTTTTAGGACAGATTTCTTAGATGTTTTGTCAGTGACCCACCTCCATCTCTCCGCCCTGTTCCCTACACTTTGTTGGTGTCAACTCACTAAGGTACTAGACATATCAACAGCTGGCTGAGCTTGCATTGTTTCCCTTGAGGCTCCCAGCTACCACTCAGTCCCAGCCTGACAACCTTATTATTTGTGTTAGGCTGTTTCCTGCCCCCCAACCCCCCACTCCTTAAAAGGATTTAAATGGCTTTAGCTTGTGTAAGGGAGCCATAGATTTGGGAGATACATCTCCAAATGCAAGTTTATCATGACTCCATGCGTTTGTAAAACTATTACAGACTTTCGAGAATCTCAAAGCAAGGGCAGCAGTCATTTATACCTGTGCAATGTGTTCTGCCTGCTGGAGTGACAGTCTCAACCCGGGTACTGGAGGAGCAGGAGGTTATTTTGCTTCTGCTTGCCTTTTCTCCACCTATTGGGGGTTTTGAGAATGCTTTGAGTCAAAGGAAGGGATTTGAAATATAGGTCATGAGAATCTTTGTTGCAGCCATCTTGAACTTAAGATCAAGTCAAAGAACCTAGGTCTTCTTACAGGGCCCTTTGAGCCCTTTACCAAAACAGGTCTTGTTAGATGGGCTTGTTAACCTTAAAAATACAGCTGTCGAGTTATTTTACCAGCAAAAATGGTTTTATTCGAGAATAGCAGAGAATTACAATTTGGGACTTGAAGGTTATAGCAAAACCACAAGCAAGTCTGTGGAGAACAGAGGAGAGACCCACTCTTACGGAGAAAAGAGGGAGTCGAAGGGACTTTTATAAATAAATAAAAAGTCCATTTCAGTAAACTGGGAGTTAGAAGTATAGTGGCTTTTCATTGTGAGTCTCTCATTGGCTGGACTGTTTCTAAGGCAGAAGAAAATCTTTCTCCCTCCCCCTGAGGTTGAAAAGTGTTATCCACTTGCAAGGTATTGCTCTTACTATTGGGGTGTGCAATTTACTAGGCCTGGTAGGGAGTTGGAGCTCCCCCTTCTGGCCTTCTAGCTCCATTTTAGCAAGGTTTCCCTTTATTAAATTTCACAGGTTCACCTTATGAGCCCAGAAATGTTTGACTCCCTCTGGGACTCAAGTTGGCAATACCACCCTCCAAGCTATGCAGCTGACTTTGAATCATTGTGGAATGTATTAGCTTGGTGAGGGAGAAGCAGGCTCCTCACAGGGAGCCCTATGCGGAACTCGATCCCAGGACCCCGGGATCATGCCCTGAGCCGAAAGCAGATGCTCAACCGCTGAGCCACCCAGGTGTCCCTAGCTTGGTATCTTGATAGCTTTACTATATTAAAAGAAATTTTCAATATTTTATGGATAGAGAATTATCTATTGTTAATACAAACTAACATTTCTAGATACATGTCACATTCCAACTATAGCTTTAGAAGATTGTTCAGTCTGAAATAACCTTAGCCAGACAGTATCTTTGCCTCTTTCTCAGTCTCTATTTTATCATAACTTACTTCCTCATCTACCATAGTGGGACTACTAATACTAAGACTTACTGAGTCTTCTTCCAAGGTTTGGGTTATGTTTTCTGTTTTTGAGAGTGTAATTTTTAATGAGACTGAAAGAAGAATGTGTCAAACAAAATAAAACCAGAGTTAAATTAACTTACCATGATTAGACAGGCTTTCATTAAATAGGGTTAATAGAGTTTGTGATAGATATATATAGATGTATGATGTTTGTGTATATAACTATATTAAGACAAAATTCCCTAAATAATCAAAACAGTGAGTTACCAAGGGAGATTTCTGTCCATAAAGTGAGAGCATTGTTTTGGGCATTGTGACTTGAATAGCAGAGTGGGCTTTCAGCTCGGAATGCTTGAGATTCCCCTGCTGTAGGATCAAGTCAAAGTATTGCATTTAGAACAAAGATACTTTTTGTGGAACCTGAGGAATAACCTGCTTTGTAGTCTCCTGTGTTACAGAAGCATCTGCTCAAACATGTGATCTCTATCAGATGTAAAGTTAGGGCCTGGAAATACACCTTTCATTTTCTTTCTTTTCTCCTTTAGCAGCCCCGAAGAGTTTTCACCAAATTGCAAACTGGAGTCAGGTAATAATGTTTGTTTCTGAGCTTTCAGAGGAAGCTGTTTATTTTAGTAGGCAATTTTCATGTGTGATGAAGTGAAATGTTGAGAAGGCAGCCTCTCATCAGTGGACAAACAATGCCTAAGAATTTAGCTAATGGCCCCCCTTCAGTGCAGAGAATAGATGGCAACAATTGTACTTGCAGACTAGACCCAGAGCTACTTGTTTGGCTGCTAGGTGTTAATGCAAATTTGTTCTTCAGCTCATTCAACCCTGGGGCTCCCATCCTTTGATTTAATTAAATGTAATTGGTTACATTGCTCCTCCCAGGCCCCTGAGGTGTTTTTGTTTATTGCTTACTCTTTGCAATAAAGCTTCAATTCATGGCACAAAATGCTGGATAAATAAGACTCTTTTTTTCCTATGTTGGATTTGCAGGGAGATTATTCCCTTCAAATAGTTTGGCTTTACTGTTAAAAGTAAATGACCAGTGAAATAAACGCATTGGGTGGCAAATGTAGCATATCCAGAAGCAAGGAATTAAGTAGAGTAAATTACATGAGATTAGGAAAAGATATGAAGTTGTAATGTTAAATTAGTAAAGATTTGCAAGACTACTATAAGAGGTATCAACACTAAATAAATAAGGCTTTAATAAGTAAGATTATCATTGTTGTAGCACATAATAAAGATTTTAAAAAGTTTCTTTAAAATACCAGCTCTGAAATAGTCTGTAAATTCACTTTTAGCCATCCAGAATTCTCTTACTCATAAATATGCAAGTAGCATTGTTGGGGACAAAAGCGAGAACGATATTGACTTAAATGAGGTTGGCACAATTAACCTATTCCTCTTTAATGAAGGATTTTTTTCTTATTGTGTAAATTTTGTTTTTAAGCTGAAGATATTGTAAATAACATTTTTTTGTAAAGTGATATTTTTCCCCCTTTCACGTTTTCATTTTAATTTGAGAGGTGGGATAAATTATCATGATATATTAACCTATAATATATTAACTTCTGAGGAGCATCTCAGAAACTTAGGGAAATTAGAAAACTAGCATTAGCACTTCCCAATCCACTTTTAAGTACCAAACAGTATAAATGACTTTTCCTCCTTTTGTCCTTGTGAGCTGGATAAAAGGCCCCACCCGAAAACCGAAATTAATATATATATATATTTTTTTTAGCGTTTCCTGGTTAGTTCCTTTATTTCTTTCTTCTTTTCCTGGCCTTTATTTTTCCCATTTTTTACTGTGGAGGTATAAGATATTGTACCGATGACGTTTTCATTAATGCCGTAGGCCTTCTAAATCTTGCTGTGTCATAAGCCTAACTCGTATTTCTTCTGATGGAAAATATGGAAAATCTATGATAAGAACACAGGTATTCTCAGCACAGTAGTTTTCAAGCTTCACTTCCTCACAATAGGATTGTTTTGCAGGATTTTTTTTCTAGGCTCCTCTCATATCCAGTTACTGAGGTGCTAGGGTTTAAGGTTTATCGCATTGTGCTGTCAGAAAGTTAGGTCTTTCTTCTGGAGGGTGACCCTGATGAAAACCAAGTGGTAATTATAATAGAAAACTATAAAAAAAAACACTCTCCCCTGGGAGGTGGAGACATGGCCTCAGATGTCAGCTCAGGGGTAGGTGTTCAGAGCAAAGATGGAGCACCATATCCACATGTCGGAAATAAGCCGTCGAAAAAGCTGCACTTCACTTTCAGAAGGAGTTTGAATTAGTCTCCATCAGCTTAGCTGTAGGCAGAGAACCCAGTTGGGACCCTAGGTCCAAAAACCTTCCGGGGGAAGCACAACCTTTGTCAGCTGGGTTCAGGATGATTTAACCTCTCACCTAGTTTTACATGAAGGAGTCACCGTTTAAAATAACTAGTGAGGGGCGCCTGGGTGGCTCAGTGGTTGAGTTCTGCTTTTGGCTCAGGTCATGATCCCGGGGTTCTGGAATCTAGTCCTGTATCGGGCTCCCTACAAGGAACCTGCTTCTCTCCCTGCCTATGTCTCTGCCTCTCTGTGTCTCTCACTAATAAATAAATAAAATCTTTAAAAATAAAACAAAATAACTAGTGATCCACAAATGGCAAATAAGGATGTTTAACATAATGTGGTGGGTACTTAGTGGTTTTTTTTTGTAAATGGAAATGTAATGTTATCGACAGAAAAAAGGGGAATATTCCAATGGTCTTTGAGATAAAACCAGATACTCTTGTACTTGAGTAATTTTCCTCGCTGGGTGCTGGTAATAATAAGCCCATTGCCCGTCCCCTGACTGTGACTCTCCTGAATCCACAGCTTTGATTGGAAACTCTCAACCCCTGACTGGCCTCAGGAGCACTGATTACGGGAGGCACCCCACACACTTCCCTCGTAAACATTTGGCAGATCAGGAAGTGCTGAAAAGCGATGCCCCTGGCTCTCAGGAGAGGGTACTGGTGGGAGAAGAAATAGAACATTTTCCCTCTTGCAGCTGTCAGAGAGTGATTATGTCAAATGGATTTTCAAGGAGCCACAAAGTAATTACAGGGTAACTTCTTGACATTATTTTCCAATGTTTGACGCAGCAGATGATGATGATGAATTGATGTGTATTATTTTATGGCTCTCTGAAACTTTGATACTTTAGATAGAGGTCAGACTAAGTTTTCGTTTAGACTAGTAGAGCAAATCTGCCTTAAATTTTAACATGTTGACTCTCCTTTTGTGATAGATGATTTCCTAAACTTCTGATGGCTAAGAGACACTATGTTTGGGCTGCCTTTTCCATGTAGATTTCATGTGCTTTCAAAGTAGTGCTTTACATTTGTGTTAAGATAATACTGTGGATTTCTGAGGTTATGGTGAGACTTAAATGAGCTAAATCATGAGAAGTAAAAGTAGTTAATACCTGGCACATGGTTGATAGCAGCTATATTGAAATGTGACTGCAGAGGGATGCCTGGGTGGCTCAGTGGTTTAGTGCCTGCCTTCCGTTCAGGGTGTGATCCCGGGGTCCCGGGATGGAGTCCCACATTGGGCTCCCACGGGGAGCCTGCTTTTCCCTCTACCTGTGTCTGCCTCTCTCTCTGTGTCTCTCATGAATTAATAAATAAAATCTTAAAAATGATTTCAGAAAGGTATTGTAAACTTCAAAAAGGTATTTTCTTGTATGCTTACTAATGTTTTGGTTGAATTAGGGAAGATTCTGACACCCTGCTTATTTTCTTCTGTAGTTATGTTAGGACTGGTCTGTGGTTTTATATCTTGTTATTAATTTTAATTCAATATAAAACAGGTGGGATTATTTAAATACAATGGACTTGAAATATATTTTTATTTCATGCCCTCTTCCAGAGCATACCTCACATATATGTCTGTAATTGATTAATTCCAAGCAAGTAATTGATTCAGGTTGGCCAAGATCTGGACATTCTTCACAGGTAAAGAAATTAAGGCATTAATTGAAATAATAAGTAAAAAATAGAATAGAGCTTTTATTATTTTACTGTTTGTAAATTGTAAACATCTTTTTCAAATCAAAGTTGTCAGCGATAGGAGAAATGTTTAGTGATCTTTTTAGACTTTTATAAGCTTGTATACTAAAAGATGTTTCATAGGCAGAATGTTTTTTTAATGAGAAAAATGGAAGTGTCTGATACAATACTCTACATTCAGCCTAGATAGGAAAAAAAACTGTCTTAAGTTTCATTTTTGCCTTTGTTCTGTATAAGTAATATCTATTTGCTGACCCCAAACTATTCACCAAAAAATAACTACTGTACAAGGCACCGAGCTGGCTCAGTTGGAAGAGCATATGACTCTTTATCTTGGGGTTGTGAGTTCAAGATTCACATTATGTGTAGAGATTACTTAAAATCTTTTTTTTTTAAGATTTTATTTGGGGGATCCCTGGGTGGCTCAGTGGTTTGGCACCTGCCTGGGCACCTGCCCAGGGCGTGGTCCTGGAGTCCCAGGATCAAGTCTACATCGGGCTCCCTGCATGGAGCCTACTTCTCTCTCTGCCTATGTCTCTGTGTCTCTTATGAATAAATATATAAAACTTTTTTTTTTTAAGATTTTATTTGGGGGAATCTCTGGGTGGCTCAGTGGTTTGGTGCCTGCCTTCAGCCCGGAGCATGGTCCTGGAGTCCCAGGATCGAGTTCGCATTGGGCTCCCTGTGTGGAGCCTGCTTCTCAACCTCTGCCGATGTCTCTGTCTCTCTCTGTGTCTCTCATGAATAAATATATAAAAATCTTTTTTTAAAAGATTTTATTTATTTATTTAATTTTTCATGAGAGACACAGAGAGAGAGGTACATCGGCAGAGGTTGAGAAGCAGGCTCCCCAAGCCTGATGGGGAACCTGATCCCAGGACCCAGGGATCATGACCTGAGCCCAACGAAGATGCTCAACCACTGAACCACCCACATGCACTAAATTACTTAAAATCTTAAAGAAACAAAAACAAAACTACAATGCATATGAATATCGGATGAATGACTTGATTATGACATAAAGGCTAATATTTGATATACTTCTGAAAACATATTTGAATACTATCATGAAAGTAAGTGCTTTTGAGTAGATTTTTAAAATATTTTCAGGTATCAATATTTCATTCAAAAGTATTATTTTCTCATAAATTTAAGAGAAATAGCTTAGAATTAGGTATCTTGTTATAATAGGACCTTGCTATGTCTTTTTACACATTGACTACATTCCTTTGTGTGATGGTGTCTGTGCTATAGGTGATGTGTTTTGTAAACAAATGAAGTAGGTGAGCTGTCTTTTGGCCACACTGCTTCTGACTGCCAACTGGGTATATCATCAACATTTGAGGTACAAAAAAATGTTTAATCAGTTCAACTGAGTAATCTTCCTTTGTCTCCACATGTGTGTCACAAAGAGAAGATGTTGCTCTCATGGTAACAGAAGGATGGCAGTCTAGGGTTTGTAACGCCATCTTATGACGTGTATACTGAATTAAAAGAAACCAAGTATTCGACTGTGGGATGGTTGCGAGGGATTTGTTTTTTGGGAGGGGTGTGGGTGTTTGTTGTGGTGTCCATTGATAGGATATTTTAGACTTTATAAAAACCATCTCTTTATAGGAAGCACTGAGGGTGTACCCTTCTGTTGAATTTGTTATATGTATTGCAAATAACAGATGGCTCAGCAATAGGTTTTCCCTTCTGCAGGAATTTTGTCTTCTAAATTCAATATTAAAACATATTAGGACATTTGAGGTTTGTTTTCCTTCTAAAATAAGGCTCTTTTTGGCAGTATGATCTATATATCTCTCATCAACTGACTAAACCTTGCCTTGTTGCTCTGAATCATCAGATTTCTTGCTCTACTCAACTTCCACCTTTGGATGTTTGATATTTTTTATTCTCTACCGGAATTATTATTAGGAAGCATTAAGTGCCTAGGACCTTGCCAGGCCCTAGGGTTATAAATATTTACTTTCTATTTTTGTGATTACAGTTACAGCAAATTGACACAGATTACTTCTAAATAAGATTATGGCAGAACAGCAACTCTATATTATTGTGTGTATAACTCAGCTTACAGTGTTTCCTTTAAATTTTCTATGGCTCTTGTGTTTCCTTGAACTTTTTTCTTTCTCGTGAAAGAAGAAACTATATTGTTTTCAGTTAAGATGATTAATAGATACAAAATAATCATATATATGAGATAAAGATGAATGGAACAACATACATCCATGAATTCACTACATTGAGTGAGTGAACTATCTAAGGTAGCAAGAAGGTGGTATATGTATGGATACTTAGGAGCAAGTTATAATAAGTTCAACTGGGTTGGGACCAGAACAGTCTTTCATGGAAATGGATGCTTGTCCAAAATCCAGCTAGTAAAGTTTCCACTGGGAACATCCCTTTTCTGTGAACAGAAGTTTTGGCCATGGCAGCTGGGCAGCAGACTGTCAGCTAAGTATAATGGTTACAAGCTGGCCAGCCAACATTTCAAACATTGAACCAAATGCAAGCGTTTTCCACAGCATTCCACGTACCTAGATAAGTGTTCAGTAAATGCTGTCTGCTATTTTGATGGTGATGTAATTATATATGATAATTTTAATCCCTATTTATCTAGTTCTTGCTTCTATAAGCTTCTTATATAAACTTTTTAATGTATACTCTAATTCCCTAAGGTTTTGTCTCTTCTATCACTCTTAACGTCTTCTAAATTTTTAAAGCAGAAATTTCACAGTTTAGGGTCACCTGGGTGGCTCAGTGGTTTAGCGCCTGTCTTCTGCCCAGGGTGTGATCCTGGAGTGCCGGGATCGAGTCCTACATCGGGTTCCCTGCATGGAGCCTTCTTTTCCCTCTGCCTATGTCTCTGCCTCTCTCTCTTTCTCTCTCTCATGAATAAATAAATAAAATCTTAAAAAAAAGAAAAGAAATTTCACAGTTTAATTCTTCTATGTGATGTATCTATATTCATTCCAGGTTTGCCTAGAGATATCTCACATTTCTTACTTTTCTAGCATGTATATTTCTAAGTCCTATAAAAACTAATTTTTGAATCTGAATTCAACTTATTTTTTAAATGTAATGTTCCATATTTAATAAAGTTTTCATTTAGGTGTTTTTTAAGTTTAGTTTTTGTTTTTCATGCTCATCTTTCCTGATCTAGTAATTACCAAATACAAGTACAAGCTATTAGCAATAAGCATCTATCTGTATGAAAAATAGCCTAATTCAAAGTAACCTCAAGTTTTGTTAAGTCTTGCATGAGTTAAATGAAATTTGAGGTTTTTAAAAAAAACTAGAGGAAAATATTATAGACCTGCGGACTTCACCATCTCTCCCCTCATTTTCTACCCTCACTGTTCCCTGCACATGTCATTCCATCTCAGGTGACAGGAACTGGGAACTGTTATTTATCTGTGTGGCTTATCACTTGTCCCCTAGCAGAGTTGGTGGCTGGCTTCTCTTTGTGCCCAGAGCTCTGTTTATACATTAATTGTAGCACTTGTCCTGTTATCTTGTAATTATCTGCTTACCTGCCATCTGCTCAGCAGACAGGGCAGTGACTTTGTCTTACTCATTTTGCTTCCCAAGCTCAATAAACACGAGTGTGTTGAGTGAATGAAGTAGTTTTGTGTGTGTGTGTGTGTGTGTGTGTATGTGTATGAGAGAGAGAGGAGAGGAGAGAGAGATTGAGAGAGGGAGAGAAAGAGAGGAGAGAGAATCCATCACAGGACATCCAGAGATGCTGTTAATACACCTTTAAGGATCTGATGAAATTCAGCTGTTTTGTGAAAGCTCTCCTCCCCTTTTTAGATAAAGGTTGCTAATAGGCTTCCAACAAAAATGGCAGAAACCTAGACTGCTAATTTACTGTTTATGTTTGCATATATTAATCTAGGACCCCAAATGAAAAAATTAGAGTAGAATGTTAATCACAATTTGAGGTCAAATCAATTAGAAAACATCATAAATAAGTTTGTTATTTCCAACTTCACATAAATGGCATTATGTTGTCTCTGGGGCATGTATGTTTTGGAATATGAACATCGTTAGGTTCTTTTGAACAACTGTACACCATCTCACGAATTTACATATATAAATAGTACTAATTAACATTTGTTTATTATTTTGCATTTCACTGCTATTTACTAACAGATTTCAAGACAATAGACAATTTTGTAACCTCAGTTTTATAAAAACCACTAGTATTTTTGGTCCCTAGCAACCATTTAGTATGTAAATTAGGTATTCTCAGGCTTAATGTACTTCATTTTTATAAAACAAATACATCATTAATCTGATTAAGTTCTTGGATGGGAGTGCTGTCCTCAGATCATTGTGGATCATTTATTGTTGGGCATGCATCCAAAAAAAATTCAAGCATGGCACTTACAGCCTAGGTTTAGGAGAATTGTTGAAACCTCCTAAATGACATTTTCCAGAAGAATAGAAAGGCACTGCTTACTTACAATTGCAAGCATTACCTAAAACTTAATGATGTTCTTATCCTTAATTGCAGCTCAGTTTGATGATGATTCAGTGCCTGAAATTATGCCATGTTTTGCTTTGATGTTATAAAATGTATAATGAAATAAAGGTGATCCAAGTGAATCACAAATAGATTCTGGCTTTCCAGTAGTGACTTAATCACTATGTTTCTGAATTCAGAAGTTGCTTGACTGTCATGGCTATTATTTTGTGTGTCTTTAGCTTTTAGTCAAATTTACTCCTTAAGAACTGAGAATGTTTAATATTAAGGTTAAAGAAAGTTCATGATGTTTTAATTTATCTAGAAGAAGGACCTTTTAAGAAAATTTAAAACAAAGTTTATTGAATTCTGCCTTCTTGGTTTTGTTTACAAAGTTGTGTATCCTCCATTTGGAAATAGTCTTTGTATAATGCAGCACGATTAGAATGGCTTTCACTTATTAAATGTCTACCTTATAGTACTTCATTCATTCCCTAGAAATTGTTATGAAATTGCTAGTTTTTTTCCCCCCCATTTTGCAGATGATTGAATAAAGGCTCAGAAGAGTAAGTGAGGACCCAAAGGCATATAGATAGTGTGTGATTCATCCAGGACTCAAACACAGTTCTCATGCTGGAGCCTCCTCAGATTTTCATCAAAGAAATCAAAATAAAGTTTTAGTATTTATAGTGATATTTTTAGATTTCTGGAAGATTAAACTTTTGAAGCTATTCATTTTAGAATAGAAAAATGAAAGGTTATATTACAAGGAGATTTTGACAGTTACAGAATTTATAACATACCATTTTAATTTCATCCTTGAGTGTTTAATTTTTAAAAAGATTTTATTTTATTTCTTTGAGAGAGAGAGAGAGAGAGAAAGCACAAGCAGGAGGAGGGCCAGATGGAGAAGCTCAGCAGGGAGCCCCATTCAGGGTTCCATCCCAGGACCCTGGGATCATGACCCAAGCTAAAGGCAGACACTTAACCAGCTGAGCCACCCAGGCGCCCCTGTTCAATTTTATTTTAAAAAAAATCTTATCTCCTTGATATTTGAGTTCTTACTCTTCTGTCCCTATACTTTTGAAATTGTAGGCAACTGGTTCCCTTTTTTTTCACAGTATACATTTTTTTGAGGAGTACTAAAGAATAGCTAAGAAAATGGGTTTTTTACTCTTTTGTTTTTTAAGTTTTATTTATGGTACTCAGACTCACAACCTCCAGATTAAGAGTTGCATGCTCTTCTGACTCAGCTACCCAGGTACCCCTTTACTCTTAAGGAAAATCATCGTGTAACTGTAGGTACTGGGCATCTAAGATTTTTTTTTGATAGGTTAATGCTTACGGAGATGTGAATGTTTCTCTCCTCAACTTTTTAATTTATGTTCTAGTTTCAACTGGCTTAGGGTACACAGATTCCAGTCCCTTTCCTAAAGAAGCTCCAAGCAGGGTCTTTGCAGGGCATTTGTCCTCCTGGTGGGACACGGGGAGTGGTGGGAGACTTGGGGCTGTCACACTGATTGTGGGAAACTTGTTTTATTCCGCTCCCCGGCACCCGTGTTTTTCTAATTTCTTTGTTTTTCTTCAAGCCATTAGTAGTGTTGCTTTTGAAAAATTCAGTGTTATTTTGGTGAAGAAATGAAGAAAGTAAAGAGATGTTTGTATCTTTTACCAGACTAGATCATAGGTGCCTTGGAGGCAAGAGGCAAGAGTAGTGCTAAGCCAGTAGGCTTCTAGTTCTTCCTTCTGGGAGGGTAGCCTTCTTAAAACTTTTCCTCTAGCCCTCAGAGGGTTGCAAGGACAAAACCAGTCCCATAGATCCTCATAAACAATTTCACAAAAGATTAAAAAAAGATAAATATTATATAATATCAAATTATAGAGCCAAGAATTAAGTCATTATGTAGGTGGTGAGGGTGGGTTTTTATTACTATTTACCCTTCCTCTTTATTTTGTAAAATTTAATTGTTTTTTATTTTAACTCCAGTATGGTTAACTCAATTGTTATATTAGTTTCAGGTGTATAGTATAGTGATTAGTAATTCTGTACATTACTCAGTGCTCATCATGATAAGTGTACTCTTAATTCCCATCACCTATTCCCCGCACCCCCCAGCCATCTGTTTGTTCTTTATAGTCAAGAGTCTGTTTCTTGGTTGTGCTCTCTTTCTTTTCCCTTTGTTTTGCTTCTTAAATTCCACATATGAGTGAAATCAAATGGTGTTTGTCTTTCTCTGAGTTATTTCGCTTAGCATTATACTCTCTAGATCCATTCATATTTTGTAAATGGCAAGATTTCATTCTTTTTTTAATGGCTGAATAATACTTTATTGCATATATATATACATCTTCTTTGCCCATTCATCTATTTTTTAAAATATTTATTTATTCACAAGAGACATAGAGAGGCAGAGACACAGGCAGAGGGAGAGGCAGGCTCCATGCAGGGAGCCCAACGTGGGACTCAACCCCGGGTCCCCAGGATCAGGCCCTGGGCTGAAAGCGGCGCTAAACTGCTGAGCCATCTGGGTTGCCTGCCCATTCATCTATTGATGGACACTTGGGCTGCTTCCATAATTTGGCCAGTGTAAATTGCCCTTCCTTTCTAAAAAAATTATATCCAAACACACAATCTTGCAATAGTGAGGATATTGAAGGATTTGAGTAGTTCAATCTCTAAATCAAACTGCTAAAGTCTGACATATAGACAGTTTCAAATGATGTTTACCAAACACTTATTATGTACCAGGTTCTTTTCAAACTGCTTTACATTCCTGATCTCATTTAGCCACTTTGGGAGAAAACTGAGGTTTAGAGAAGTTGAATAACTTGTTCATAGTAACATTACTAGTATGTTGCAGGCAGGATTTGAACATGGGCAATATGACACCAAACCCATGCTCTTAAATGGAAAAAAAAATGCTTTAAAAAAATGTTTTATCCTTCCCTGTAACAGTCCTCATTTGAACAGAATAGAACTGAAAGACAGACATTATAGTTACAAAGGGAGGCTGTAAAAACCTGTGACTATGTCCAGGTAATTCTATGACCAATCTTAGGAACAAACAAAACAAAAAATAAAATAAAATAAAAGTTTCTGAGTTTAAAGTAGCTCCTCAACTGATTAGAATTTATGTGTTATGACGTGACTGCCTTTAGTTCATAGGCAATGCTTTTTGTTTGTTCATGTGAAAACTAATATTTTAAGAAATTTTAGTAAGATTAAGCTATGTGTATCAAACAAGACACAGCCCTGCCTATGAGTAACTTATGGTCTGAAGAAAGAGATAGACAGGTAGAGAGAGTCGATTTTAGTATGATGGGAGTATCCAGTAAGCATCAACTGGGGAAGTCAGAGAACGCTTTTTAAAGGGAGGGACAAAAAAAAAGGCAGGGACATCTATGCTGGTACCTGGGGGAATGGGGGAAGGTGTCCCCCAGTTAGAGACAACAGCACAAACAAGGCCCAGAAGTGAAGAAGAACGGCTTAGTTAGTTGTTACCAAGCACTATTGAGTGGTGTTTGAATGAGAATCTTTCAGGGGAGGAAACAAGGTGAGGCCGGAGGAGCAGAAAATCCAGATTGTGAAGGATATATATACCCAATGCTAAAGAGAGTGAACTTGATCCTGAAAGCAGTAGGGAGCTCATAGAGAGATGTGATCAAGTCTGTGCTGTAGAAACATTTTCACTCTTGCTGCAGTGTGAAGAATGAAAGAGAGGAGAACAAGCAGGGAAAATAATTAGGAGGTTGGTGATGTGGAAATAGGGAGAGACGAGTGGGTGAATTCCAGAGATTAAGAAAGTATAGTTGACAGAATTTGGTGAAGGAGTAAACCAAATGTGGGGAGAAAGGGAAGAGGGAGAAGTTACAGATGACATCTTGGCAACTTGTTGGAAAGGGACAATGGGACACAGAGATAGAACTGAAAAGGGAGAATGGAAAAAAATGTATAGAGCTTAGTAGGAGTTTAAAGATGGAATGTCAGCAAAAGGTCTTTGTGTAGTGTAATGGGATTGTCTCTAAACCTCTGCTTTTCTACCCAAATGTTAGCTGTCATTTGTTTCCGGTGTTGAGCTATCCATTCACCCAGTCAGTCTTTATAGATTCTAGGAAAGCAATATTTTAATTTATTACGGGCATTTTTAGATAGAAAGCTTTTATGAGGGATGCCTGGGTGGCTCAGTGGTTGAGCATCTGCCTTCCGCTAAGGGCGTGATCCCAGGATCCAGGATCGAGTCCTGCTCCGGCTCCCTGCACGGAGCCTGCTTATCCCTCTGCCTGTGTCTCTGCCTCTCTCAGTGTGTCTCATGAATAAATAAATAATTTTTTTTTTTTTAAAGAAAGTTTTTATGAGCCAGTGTTTTTAAAATTCAAGGCACAGACTTTGTTGGCTTAGAATTTCAAATACCAGTATGTTTTAAAATATTTTTATGTGATGAGGTTTCAAATTACTGATGCTTGATAATAGTGTTACTTGAGATTAAAGTTTTACTTTCTCTTTAATATCCCCAACCAAATATGTAGATGAGTGTATGTGTGTGTGTGTGTGTGTGTGTGTGTGTACACACATAAATATATTTTTCTGTTAAAAAAATCTGGGGACGCCTGAGTAGCGCAGTGTTGAGTATCTACCTTTGGCTCAAGTCGTGATCCTGGGATCGAGTCCCGCATTGGGTTCCCTCCAAGGATCTTGCTTCTCCCTCTGCCTATATCTCTGCTTCTTTGTGTTTCTCATGAATTAAATAAATAAAATCTTTAAAAACAATTCAAAATTCCAAACTGCAAGTTGAATATGACAGCAATATTTTGTAGTGTTTCCTATAACAAACCTCTAGAATTTTTAAAGCTCACTTCTCTTTCTTTGTATTTTGTTTCTTTGGGGTTTGACCACATGGTGGTCACAAATGTGCAACTCATGGCAGTGTATAACCCCGTACATCATATCAAACTTTAAAAGACTGATTTATTTTATTTATTTATTTTTTAAAGATGATTTATTTAAGTAATCTACATCCAACATGGATCAAGATCAAGAGACACATGCTCTCAACCCCAAGATCAAGAGACACATGCTCTATTGACTGAGCCAGCCAGGTGCCCCAAGACTGATCTACTTTATTCATTTTTTAATATTTTATTTATTTATTCATGAGAGACACACAGAGAGGCAGAGACCCAGGCAGAGGGAGAAGCAGGCTCCATGCAGGGAGCCTGATGTGGGACTCCATCCCAAGTCTCCAGGATCACACCCTGGGCTGAAGGTGGCGCTAAACCGCTAAGCCACCCAGGAAGCCCAAGACTGATCTACTTTAAATTGTATTTCAGGTTCATCTACTTTATCATTGTCAGTCGATACAGTTAGGAGGTGTGGCCAAATAGAATTTAGAGAACTACTGCCTTCTCTAGATTTCTGGTTTTGTGGGCTTCTTTTTCAGGTCATCTGCTCCAGATATCCACCAATGTATATCCTCTTTTTCTGCCACCCCTATTAGTTTATTTATTTATTTATTTATTTAGTTTTTGTTTTTAAAAGATTGTACCTATTTGAGAGAAACGAGAGAGAGAGCACAAGTGGGGTGAGGCACAGAAAGAGAAGCAGACTCCCCAGTGAGCAGGGAGCCCAATGTGGGGCTAGATTCTGGGACTCTGGGATCATGACCTGAACTGATGGCAGATGCTTAGCTGAATGAGCCCCCAGGCATCCCACTCCTGATTTTATTGAGGTTAAAAATATAGATAGCTAAACTTTATGTGCTTACTGTTACATTGTTCGAAGTATTTTATATATCTTAATTAGTAGGGAGTAACTCTGTGAGGCAGGTACTTTTAGCCCTGTGAGGAAACTGAGGCATAGATAGGCTTAATAATTTGTCCAAGGCCGCTCATCTAATAAATGAGTCGTTGGAATTTGCATTTAGGTAACCTGGCCCCAAAGTTTGTCCTCATAACCATTCATCTATACACCATTTCAAATTAAAGATAACATGAGATTTACATCTTCCTACTATGAAATCCAGTTTTAGTAAAACATTATCCATCACAATAAATTGATGACTTCAGTTTGAATTTAATTGGTCTGGAAATTTTGTTTGTCTTTAATTTGTAAACTTGTTTTGGTTGTATAAAACTATAACTAGGGAGTGCCTGGGTGGCTCAGTCAGTTAAGGGTGGACTCTTGGTTTTGACTCAGGTCCTGATCTCAGGATTCTGGGATGGAGCCCTGATGAGTGTGGAGTCAGCTTAAGATTCTTTCCCTCTCCCTCCCCCTCTGCTCCGACCCCCACTTGTGCACTCCCTCCCTCTAAAACAAATAAATAAATGGACTCTTTTAAATAGCTCTAAGGAAGTTATACTTCTGTCTGTACGTATACAATTAAATTTACAAAAATAATTTAGTGGACAATTAGAGCAGTCTTCAAATCTTTTCTTTTAAAAATTTTTCTTTTAAAAAAATAATATGTTTAAGAAACAACGTGACATCATGTCAGTCTAATATGGTATAGAGATCCTTAGATATGCTCCTTACTATGTCTTCCTTTTTTATGTCTTCCCATTTCCAGCTTTTCCCTTTATGTTTCTAGGGCACTAAACCCTACCCAGATGTGATTTTTTGTGACTCGTGTTGCCCTTATGTAGTATTAGTTCTTATTTTCCACTCCTAAACCTCCTGTCTAACTCAGATCAGTTGCTACCTCTTCTAGAAAGACTGGACAGCATTCCCTCAGTGCCTCTCCAAACTTGGTTGGTGCCCCTTCTTTTAATAACCTCACAGTGTTGTGTACACCTTTCTATCATTTTATGCCACCAAATTGTTTTAAAATTGTTGTAGTTATTTTCCATTGAACTAATAACTGTTGAGGAAAGAGATAGGTGCTGAATGAACAGCTATAGTTAAAGGTGTACTTTGTTGGTCCAGTTGGCTTCATTTTCCTGAAGCCACCATCCTTTTTTCCCCCAGCTGCCTTATGAAGCCCAAAATTGAAACCACCATCAGTTGTCATTAAAGCATCAAAAACTCTTATTTTGAAGCATAGTTTACCATAGTACATTATTTCTTGCATGCCTAGATCTTTCTCCTCTTACCATGCCAATGACTTTATCTTGTAAGTAATCCTCTCTGACACATCCTTATTTATCCTCTATAAAATCATCCTCATCAGCAAACAAACCTGCCATAATAGCTCTCCTGTTAAAAATAGTTCCTCTTTACCCGATTTCCATCCTAGCTACCGTTCTAGTCTCCTGCCCACCCATTTGCTTTTTGGTTTTCTTTGCAGAAAAACTTCTTGGTAGAATGGGTTCTAGTTGCTTTCCCTCTCTCCCGGTGCTGGATTCAAGAGATGTCAATATATTGGGAATGTCTAGATATATCTGAAAACTTTTATAAGCTTCTTAAATGCTGTAGGTCAGGAAATGTAAGTCTACAACAAAGTTCCTGAATAAAACCCCTGAAATAAACATTTTTAAATTTGAGGCAGAGTTCACACTGGGAGGTTCAAGCTTCCCATTTTTTTCTGATAATGCCTTCATGTCATGGGATAGGGTTTCTTATAGTACAGGTCAGAGTGAGAATGGGGGGTGGTTGGAAGTGAAGGGGCTGATATGGACGGAGAGGGAAGGGATTTTTGACTTATATAAGTCTTATCAAAATGTATGCATTTCAGCTAGGACTTGAGATGGAATATCCCCTGGTCCCATGACTCTAGTTCAGCTTCTGATTTCCTTGAGGAAATCTTAAAATTCTGAAAAGGACTCTGCTATTATTTTTTAGTTAAGTAAGGATCTCAGGGGAGCCATAGAAAGGGAGGGTATTGGTAGCAGTAATATGATAATATAGTATTGGGACATCTGGGTGGCTCAATAGTTTCCAACTCTTGGTTTTGACTCAGGTTGTGACCTCAGGGTTGTGAAGTAGAGCCCCATGTCAGGGTCTGTGCTCAGCAGGGAGTCTGCTTGAGATTCTTTTTCTCCCTCTCCTTTTGCCCCTCCCCCTCCTCTCTCTCTTGCTCTCAAATAAATAAATAAATCTTAAAAAAAGAAAAATACAGTATTATTCCCATTTTTTAAATGAAGAACCTGACATTCACATTGCCTCATGATACCATGCTAGTAAATGCTAGTAAATGTCAATGCAAGGGTTTGAAACCCAGTCTGATTTCAAAGCATATATTTATTCCACTGTTACATTTATAAACAGTGGGCAAACTTTTTTTTAAAGATATATTTATTTGAGAGAGAGAGAGAGAACATGAGTGGGAGGGGCAAGAGGGAGAAAGAGAGAGAGGGAATCCTAAGAAGACTCTGTGCTAAGTATGGAGCCCACCATGGCTCAATCTCCAGACTTGAGATCATGACCTGAGCTGAAACCAAGAGCTGGCACTCAGCTGACTGTGCCACTCAGGCGCCCTCCTTTTTCTTAAGTAATCTCTTTGTCCAATGTGTAGCTTGAACTCACAACCCCAAGATTAAGAGTCATGTGCTGAGTAGCCACTGAGTAGCCAGCCAGGTGTCCCCACAAACTCATGAAGTCTTAAGCTGCATTTTCTGGTATGGTAGCCACTAACCTGATAGCTTTTTAAAACAAAGTTTAAATTAAATAAGGCACTTAGGTACCTCAGTGATTGAGCATCTGTCTTCTGCTCAGGGCATGATCCCGGGTTCTGGGATCGAGTCCTCCATCAGGCTCCCTGCAAGGAGCCTATGTCTGCCTATGTCTCTGCCTCTCTCTGTGTCTTTCATGAATAAATAAATAAAATCTTTTTAAAAATAAATTAATTAGAATAAAACTTAAATTAAAAATTCATTTTCCCAGTTCATGAACCACATTTCATTTGCTCAATAGCCACGTGTGGCTTATGACTACTGTATTGGGCAGGGATGATACATTTCTTTTTTTTTTTTAATAGTTTTTTTTTTAAGATTTTATTTATTTATTCATGAGAGACACAGAGAGAGGCAGAGACACAGGCAGAGGGAGAAGCAGGCTCTATGTAGGGAGCCCAATGTTGGACTCGATCCGGGACTCCAGGACCATACCCCGGGGTGGAATGTAGGTGCTAAACTGCTGAGCCACCCAGGGATCTCGGATGATACATTTCTATGAGAAAGATTTGTTGAGACAGTACTGCTTCTAAGACATTCATTTTCTACAGAAGAATCTCACATTTTTCCAATTCTATACTATGGGTGTTGATTCTAATTGTAGAACATTTGTTCTCTTATTTTTTTTTTTCTCATTATCCATTTTGAATATCTTGGCATTGTTTTTCACAGAATTTGTCTTTTACTTGGGGTAGTCAGAGTTTTCCATTCAGTTTTTAGCTTATATTTGCTGTGTTCTCAGAATGGCCTAATTTACGTTAGTCTTGTCACTTCCACTGATTTGAATTCCACATCATGAGATGAATGAATGTTAGCATAATACTTTGTGTTACCTGGCTACCTCAGGAATTCATCTACCAGATCATGCTCTCCCCTTTGATATATTTCTTTGGTTCTACTTTGTTAGCATTTTTTCCCTGCTTATTTTGTTATCTGGTAAATAGCAGAACACTTTTTTTTTAATTTTTATTTATTTATGATAGTCACAGAGAGAGAGAGAGAGAGGCAGAGACATAGGCAGAGGGAGAAGCAGGCTCCATGCACCGGGAGCCTGATGTGGGATTCGATCCCGGGTCTCCAGGATCGCGCCCTGGGCCAAAGGCAGGCGCCAAACCGCTGCGCCACCCAGGGATCCCCAGAACACTTTTCTTGTATGTGTCTCTTTACATGTTTATATTTAAGTCTCTTTTTCAGTCTGAAGTTTCTGGATACTTGAGGTTCATGCCTTTTGATTTGACTTCCTGAAAAATAAGGGATTACTCTTTTCTGTATTGAGTTTTCAGGATTAAAAGTTCTTTGACTTTTAATTTATGACTGGTAATTTGCCTAAATCAGTGTTGTTGGGTGATTAAGATCCAGGCTAAATCAGAATGATGACACTGAGGTCTCACCTTCAGCCTGTGCCATTGAGCTTGCAAATAGAAAAGTCTTGAGAACCTTGTAAGACTCTGTCTTTGCTACCCCCCCATAGATTTCATTTTGTGTATTCAGTAAATATAGGTGATTAACTGTATAAAAAAGGCAAGATGTGTGGTTAACCATTTCTTGTACTTCTTTCCCCCCTTTTCCCCCCTTCTTTTCTGATCTTTTTTTTTTCTTTAACCCAAGACAGAGTAAGCAATATAATATCTTTGTATACCATTTTTTTAAAAAATATTTTATTTATTTATTCATGAGAGACAGAGAGAGGCAGAGGCACAGGCAGAGGGAGAAGCAGGCTCCGTGCAGGGAGCCCGATGTGGGACTCGATCCCGGGTCTCCAGGATCACGCCCTGGGATGGAGGCGGCGCTAAACTGCTGAGCCACCCGGGCTGCCCTTTTGTATACCTTTTAATTTTTGGTGAGTTGATATAGACATAATTCAGATTTAGTGCTAGGTCCTCTGCCTTCTAACTCTGTAGGTATATATTTCCTTATATCAACTAGTTTTACTGTAGAAGGTGACCAGAGGCCTTACAGCTACACATCATTCTTGCCTTTTTATATCTGTATTGAGCCACTGTTTTTTGTGTATTTTGACATGGGAGTTTTTATATTTGAAATGATGTAAAGGAAAGGTAAATATTCTCTTCATCTGGACTTCTAAGACAGGCTGTGTTTTGTTTTTGTTTTCCTTTCTTTCATATCTGCTGTGGGAAACCATATATAGGATTGATGGAGGAGCAAAAGAAGCTGCCCACTAGCACTTGGGAAAAAAGATGTTGGGCTGGCCTTCAAGGTGGCCCTTGGGAGGCAGGTAGTGCCCTTGTTGATGGAGGAATGTGCTGGTCACAACTCAGGGATAAAGAACATCAGCAGAGTCTGGCCTGGATATTCATCTTCACTTGAGAGACTTTAGTTTAAGAGAAGGAATTGTGTAGATGAGGTGACTGGGTGAAAAGGTGACCTGACTGTTCCAATCACCCAGCAAAGGCAACAGTTACTTAGCAAAAGCATTAGTGGCCCTAGCAGAGGGCTAGGGCTCTCTGCAACAGAAGCCCGAGAGGATTGGTTATAATTCCCAGCTCTGTGGGAATTATATGTGTATATATAAATGTATGTATTTGTTACATGTATATATTTTATACATACATAAAACTTCCTTGAGTCTCTCTCTATAAGGCAGATATATATATATATATATATATATATATATATATATATATATATATATAAAATAAAACTATATGTGACAAATACATATATAACCAATATATAAAACATATATAAATATACATACTAAAATTAAGTATTTTAATATAATATATAGCTATAATGCCACACTTTTCACGATTATGGTGCTGTTGGAATCTATTCCTAGTACAAACTTGAAACCTATAATTTCTAGGTACTAAGTGTCATCTCCTGCCTATAAGTCATGTTGTATTTCTCAATACTCCCTGAACAGGTCAAACTTCTTGACAACAACTTGTGTTTTAATATGATATTACCTCTGCCTTGAAGATTCTCTTCTCAGTTTTCTGACAGACTTTTATTACTCTTTCTGCATATAGTTGAAGTGCTGTCTACTGGCTAAAGCCTTTCCAGATTCCTTCAGGCCAGTGGCTCCTTCCATGGTGCTTCCTCAAGCACTTACTTTATCCTTCTATTACAGTACTTGGGACATACTGTAGTTATCACCTTGTATGTGTGCTCTCTGTCTGGAGAGCTTCTAGAGCAGGGAGTGTTTTTATATCCTTAATATCTAGCACAGACCTAGACTTATAATAGATGCTCAGTAAATGTTTAACTGACTGAAAGAAAAGACGAATGAATAAATACTACTTCAGGTTTGAGACATGCTTGAGTTCTTCCAACTGCCTCTTCTTTTGTGCTGCTTTTCTTTATCTTCTTCCCTGCCACGTGTTCTTCTGTCCTACCTGGTAGATTTTAGAGCTTAGGAAATATGTGTTTGAAGATTTAAAATATAGTGCCTTGAATTCCTTAGAGGAAAAGTCTATGAATAAATAATTAGACTCATTTCACATCAAAATCTAAAGTGTGAAAAAATGTTCGCTATCATTTGGTGCTTTATTCACTTGTATGGTAATCTAATGGCATATCCATTGTTATCACAGAACTATACTGAAATATTTTACTCTTGGGGTTTTCATCTGACAAAAGGAAGCTTTTCGAAAATGAAAAAGCATAGTTCCTGTCCCTGGTATGCCAAGGGGCAATTTATTAGTTTTGTAACGCATGGGTTAATATTACCATGTTTTATATTGAACATTACTTGAAAAAATTACTATTAATATCGCAGTAGCATGTATGTATATAACTCCTGTCATCTTTGGGGTATGTAAATCAGGAATGTTGCTGAAGAACTACTTAGCATTTTCTTGGGGGTGAAGTGCTTAGTTTTGGAATTTAATTGTAGGTTTTACATTTAAGCTGTTCAGTATTACTCGTATAAAGGTTCTATAAATTTCTTGCTTTGTAGTTTAACAGGTTTAGTCACCACAGTTGAAAGGCATCATCCTCATAATGAAGCCAGAAAAGAATAAAGGTTGATCATGCAGGGCTGGCTGGCTGTGACATTGAACAATAGAGCTTGACTTCTTCATGTCTGTTAAATGAGACTATGGGGTATGCTTATCTTGCTGCAATGATATTGAATTGTAACAAGAAAATGTTATGTTGTGCAGCTCTGCAAAGGGGGTGTGCATGTATTCTCATTTCATATGTATGGGAAAAAGGCTTTAAAACACTACCGAAGCAGCCTCGTGAGCCTAAAAGTCTGATGGCACAGACTGGCCGTAATACTGAAACAAAAATAAAGAAAAAAGTGAAAAGGCTTTTATGTATCCTTCTAAGTTTTATCCAGTGCAGTCTTCTTTAAAGGACTAAAGACAGCTCAGGAAGGGTGTGCTGGAAAAATTCAATTTTGAAGAGGTCTTTGAAGGAGATAAATAATACGGTGTAAGGGAAAAAAAAATAAGAGGATATTATGTGGCCCAGATGACAGATTTATTCTAAGCTTTTCTGCATTTGTACTTGTAGAGTTCAACTCAAGTCTCTAAACATTAGTGAAATACCTTCTACATTCCCAGCACTATGATGGGTACATAGGAAGTTTTGAAAAAAAAAAAAAAATGTGATTCAGTCCTACTCTGATGAATTTAGTATCTTTTTTGGGGAAATGAAAATTAACTCCACGAAATAACTTCTTAGAGTTGTTGAATATATGAATGACAGTATTGTAAGCTGTCAAGATCATTTAAAAGTTTGATTCTGTTATTATATGTATCATTCCCAGATGTGTCACATGAGCATTTGATAGACATCCCTTTTATGTTTTAAGTCACTGCTAAAAATATTGAAAAGTCATGGGCAGGGTTAGGGGCAAGAAAGAGCATCCTGACATTTCCTTTACTTGTTCTTAGCATGTTTTTGGTCTGCTCTTGATCACTGCATCATTTTCCATACATGAATAAGCCACTTATACATTTTAATAATCAGTTACAGAATTTAATCATGGACATTTAGCTATTGTTCAAGTTTTTATGTATACCTATTTATCTTTTCCAGAAAACCAAAAAACAACACTTCCATATTCCTGCTTCCTCTTTCATTCATTCGTCATGATTCCTCAGTGTAATTACTGACAGCAGACTACAGATACAAGTTTTATTTTATTTAATTTATTTTTTTTTCAGATACAAGTTTTAAATTTAGTTAGTTATGGTGAAATATAGACTGCTTTTGCTAAAGATTCAAAAAAAACCCTCTTAAAACAAGTACTATATCTTCTCTTGTTTCCTTATTTATTGTGGGCTGTGTTTTCTTTATCTTTCTTTTCCTTTCTGAAGACTAGTTTTCTTCCTGGAGAAGACTGAATTGAAGGAGAATGTAAGCAGCTGCATACCTGATGTCCATTTCAGCTCCTTTCTTCCTTTAAAGCAGAACCAGAACTCAGATTTTTTTTTTTTTAGGGCAAAAATGTGCCCAATGAAAATACTACCTGGGCTCCCTTGGGGGGTGGGGTGGCCTTGTGACACATTCTGGCCAATGAGAGGTAAGGGGAAGTTGTATATATTAGTTAGCAGATGCTGCATAACGAATTACCCCAAAACTTAGTGGCTTACAACAATGATAAACATTTATTATCTCACAAATTTTGAGGGTCAGTATCTCAAGAGAGCTAAACTATGTGATTTTGGCAATGTCATGAGATTGAAGTCAAGATGTCAAGTGGGCCTGTAATTTTCTCTGATTTGACTTAAAGGATCTTTTAGCCACTATGTTTTCTTGCCTAATAATAATAATAACAACAACAGTAGCAATAACAACAATAATAACATCTGCCCCAGGAAGGTAAAGCTAAAATATGTAGAGCACTATTATAGGTTAGATGTTACTATGAACTTAAAGATGCTGATTAGAATTAAGTCTATGTTAATGGCCCCATTCACTGATTTCTCTACTTTTTGAAGTGTTAGGATACTTTGAATCCTTTCTCACTCCTAGGACTTTTGTTCTTTGTAGAACTTTTGTAATCTATTTGAGAAAGACATCCTTGCCCTCCATCTGACCAGTCATTGCATACTCACTTTCTGACCTAAAACAAACAAAAATAGTACAGGGTAGTACAAAATTAAATGCTAAACTGATGATCATCAAATGTAAAATCATCCAAACAAAGGTTACATATGTTGGAGTTGAGAGAAATCAGTAATGGCTAGAGGCAGGGAAGGACACATCATTGTGTGAAGAGTAGACTAATTGAAATATGACTAACCCTAAAGCAAGAGATAACTGAATGAGGATAAAGAGACTAAATAAAGAATTATATAGACAGTCCATTATTATACATAACTTTGAGGCAGGAATCCATTTGCTGAACTTTTGAGTAAGAGCTTAATATGTATAGGTTTCTTTTACTTTAAGCAAAGTTTCTCCCTTATACACAAGTAGCTAGACATGTAAGTGTAACAGGAGGCTGATAAGCATGATATGTACCTAGCATGATAGTTATGAGTAAGGTTGGGGTTGGTGTGGGACATCAGCAAGGGGGCATGAGGAGGCACGTGAAGCATCAAGTAGCTTGTTTCTCAGCACATCCTATTCTTTGCTTCAACAAAGACAAAGGGGGTAGAAAAAGCTGGAGATGGTTTATTTGGAGTCTTAATCTCACTGGAAGAGAGAGGGCTTGGTAATATGATTCATCAATAAATGGATTTTTGCGTTTGGTTTGGTAATATTTGGGGAAAGTATAATATCTTAGTTGAAAAGTTGCAGGATCTGTATCCTGTCAACAAATACTTATTGAGAGTCAATTACGTCAGGTTCAGTGATGATTATTCATTCTCAGAGTTCTCTTATATTCTCATTTATTTCAACAACCTAAGTTCAGACTCAGTGGCCTCCCTCTACTGCTGTTTTCTACCTCTTGTGTACCTGTATGCTTTTGGTCCAGATCAAGTTTTTCATCAATCAGTTTTTGCCCTAAAGCTTACCTTCTGACATTCCTCATTGTAACTCAAGGAATTATGGCCTCACCTGTGTCTTTCATTGTCATTGTCTTGTGTATTGGTAATTCCCGTATCTGGGCCTTTGCTTATTCCTATACTTTAGCATTTGTGAAGGCAGTCTATACTTGGTTGCCCAAGTGTCCTATCTGTAACGTAACTCATATTCCTGACAAGTGAACAAAATTTCAGTATAGTGAACCATTGAAGAGAAGAGTAAATAATTTTAATTTATCTCCATTTAAACTTCTATTTTTATTTAGTGGATATATGACCCATCTAAATATTACTTTGTTACAGAAACATGGAACCTCAGGATTGGAAAAACCTTGGAGCTTAGAGTATACTCTTCTTCCTTAATTTTCAGATAAGGAAATGGAAATTCAGAGTGGTTAAGAGATTTGGCTTAAGATATTTGAATAATATGTAGGAAGAGTAGGATTAAAACCCACATTTTATAACTTGTCATTGAGTGTGGTTTTCAATAGAGTAATTGACTCCTCTTATTCTCCTTTTATGTATCTCTTTTATAAAAACCTCTAGAGTTAAGGGCTGTATTTTCTTTTCTTTTTTTTTTTAAGATTTTAAAAATTTATTCATGAGAGACACACACACACAGAGAGAGAGAGAGAGAGAGAGAGAAGCAGAGACATAGGCAGAAGGGGGAGAAGTAGGCTCCATGCAGGGAGCTCAATGTGGGACTCGATCCCGGGATTCCGGGACCAAGCGGTGAGCCAAAGGCAGACACACTAAACCACTGAGCCACCCAGGCATCCCAAGGACTGTATTTTCTATCTCCTTCCAACCCATATCCATAACGTTAGCACCAAGCAGTGGTTTTGGATAAGTAGACTTGGAGGAGATTTAATTATGTAGATGTATGTGAATATATCAGTCATAATGGGATAGGTCGTGCTGCAATAACAAACAGCCTGCCGCCTAACTTCAATGGCTTATAAGACCAAAGTGTGTGTGTGTGTGTGTGTGTGTGTGTGTGTGTTTCATGTTTATCTTGGATTTATTGTGGCTCTGGTCCATTTTGTCTTCAGTCAGGGATGCAGGATGATGAAACAAATTCTGGAACAATTGTACAAGATGGAAAAAGAAACACAGCAAATGATATGCTAAGCCTCATACTTGGTTTTAACATCTTATTGGCCATAGCAATTTATATGGCCATGCTTATTGTTGATAGGGTAGAAAAGTATACAGGTAGGGACAGCAAATGTTTTTGAAAAATAATACCAAAAAAAAATAATTTGCTGTGACCCTAGATACAGTGTGTTGAGTAACTTATGGGGGCCCTCCACGGGTCCCCCATGGCCACTCTTTTATTTTTAAATTTGTTGGTTTTAATGCATACTGTTGAATGGGTTGTGTATTTTGAATTTATATAATGGGTATTATGCTAGAAGTTGTATTCTGTTTCTTAATTATTTTCATTCAATGTTATATTTCAAGATTCGTCGACATTGCTCCCTGTTCATCCAGTTTATTGCATCTGGTAAACACATGTATTTCATGATAAGCATCCACCACTTTGCCTCTCCACTCCCCTAGATTGCCTGCAATTCTCTACCGTAATCAGTGATGCTGTATGAGAATCTCTTTGAGCTATGTACCCAGGAGTAGGATTGCTGGGTCATGGAGCATGCATATGTTAATTTAAGTACTTAAATATTGCTCTTTAAATATTTTCATTAGCTTTTCAGAACAATTAATTCTTGGTGTTACTGAAGTTTAGCGATTTTATGGTGTGTATCTATCTTATAAATCAATATTACTAATTCTGTAAGTCACTCAAGTTCATCCAGCTGAGAATGCACAAATGACTAATATGATATGTAATTCACATCTGTAGGGTGATTTTTTGCTAATTATTATCTATAAGCACATGTTATAAACTGTTGTTCTCAGGCATTAGTTTGTATTGCTGTAAGACCCAATTATAAATGGATAAACAAAATGTGGTATAAATATTCAATGAAATACTTTTCAACAACAAAAAAGAGTGAGTTATTGATACGTGGTCTAATTAGGGACGAACCTTGAAAATGTTTTGCTGAGTATAAGAAGCCAGTCACAAAATCTGCACATTACATGATGCCATTTATGTGAACTATCCAGAACAGATAAACCTATAGAGACAGAAAGTGGATCAGTAATTGCATCTAGCAGGGACCAGGGAGTGAGTGCTAAACAATACAGGATTTCTTTCCAGAGTCACAAAAAGTGTTCTAAAATTGATTGTGGCAACTGTTGCACAATTCTGTAAATACATGATAAACCATTGAATTGTACACTTTATTTTTATTTTTATTTTTTTTGAATTTTTTTTTTGAATTGTACACTTTAAATGGGTGAACTTTTGTGGTATGTAAATTATATTTAAACTGCTAAAAATAAAAAAGACCAAACATCTCAATTGGATCATTTTCCAAGAAACAGGTCAGAAGTGAGTTCAAGGCTGACTACTTAGTTTCCTTCTTCCTTTGGAAAGAATGGGGGAACGTTTTCTCCTCCTATGGGAACCTGAAGGGGAAGAATCAGGACAGTTTGCCCCCAAGGCTTTTGAAAATAAACCCAGTTTACAGTTAGGTTCAGGACATTTTTGCTTGTGTTACCCACCACTAGTTCCCTTCTTAAATATCTCATTTTGGCTGTACCCTCAGTTTTTATTTATTTTTTAAAGATTTTATTTATTTGTCCATGAGAGACACACACAGAGAGAGAGGCAGAGACATAGGCAGAGGGAGAAGCAGGCTCCATGCAGGGAGCCCGATGTGGGACTCAATCCCGAGACTCCAGGATCACGCCCTGGATGGAAAGCAGATGCTCAACCACTGAGCCACCCAGGTGTCCCTGTACCCTCAGTTTTTATATATTGATATTTGAAAAATGTGGAGTTTTTTTTTTTTTACTTTTTTTCATTTTTAGATCCAACCTTTTATCATGTCTTATCATGTCATCTTAAAGTTATTTTTCAAATATATCTCCTTATATTCATTGGACTTTACCCTGCCCAAAAGGAGAATATTTTCAAAATTTTAGGAAAAGGTAGGATTGGCAGATTTGTGCTAGTTATAATTGTTTAAAAACAGCAAGGAAGTTTCTTCTTTCTAAAGTATTAGCAAATGTTTGACTTTACTAACCCTTTTGTGAATAAAACTGGAAAATTCAGTTCTGACTTTTATTATGGTTTGCATATGGCATTTCATAGTCACTGTAACATTTGCTTTTTTCAAATCAGCTAAACTGTGGTAGTTTTTAAGTAAAGTATCAAAATCCATGATAACCAAGGGGTGCTCAAGTGACTTGAATGCTTCAGCCTGAGATAGGTCAGCTTTTGGGGTCAAGTTGTGAAGAGAAAGCCATCACACACACTTCATCAACACTGTGGAATGAGAGACCAGTGCATTTACTGAGCAGTGGATTTCTAGTGAGCATATAAACTAATTGGTGGATGAACATGCCCCAGGAGCAATGATTTTAAGGTCATAGCAGGCTCAGTGAGTAATGCTGACTTATACTGTGTCTCACTGATAGCTGATCTTACCAATGAGCAGTTTAGAAGCATTCAAGCCTGAACTCTCTTCCATGTGCCTTGAATGGCATGTCAGCGGTCACTGTGTTTGACATCCTTTATATTTGTCCAGTCAGCTCTAAATCTTTAGGTTGGGCTTCAGAGTACTCAGGAAAGAAAAGAGAAGCAATTATTTTCAGTCATTGAGTTTTGAAGATCTTAGCGTTAATTATGCCAAACATTGTTGGTTCATCAACAAATAAAAATGTTAAAAGGCCGTATGAAGCATTCCAAACTTGCTTAAACATAGTTTATGGTGATGAAGAATATCTTGTATACACTAATATATTTTTAGCTACACTCTTACCCATGCATGTTCATGTAGAGTTTCAGAACCAAATATTCAAATTTAAAATAATTTTCAACATTGGAGAAAAATATTGAAAGCTTATTCACTTTTAGTTAGCGTACACTTTTTTTTTATCATTTGAAAAAAGGGGAAGTAAATAGTGTAATTAATTCACTCTTTCTGTGTGAGGAGCCTAGAATAATTTGGGGTATGAAAAATATTTCAATAAAACAAATCAGTGTTCTAATTCTAGTAATACTTGTTAAAATTATTTAAATAATAATGGCCTTTGAGATTTAAAAAATTTCTCCCACTTAAGTCCTTAATATATAAAAGATTATTTGAGCATTAAAAATGTGCTTTACCTATTGTTTTTCAATCCCTGTGCTGTCTGACCTGGTGAAGTTTTGCAGGAAGTGCCCAATCAAAGGATTGGAGGGAACAGTACTGAACATTCTTTGCAAATGTTCCTCTGAGAAAATGAAAGTGAGAAGCTAAGCTGGAATTCTTGTTTGTGGCTCAAATTTTAAAACTTCTTTCCCACATAAATAAAATAAGCAAGAAGCAGAGGAATATTAAAAATCTACTGGAATTTTTATGTTAATAAAAAAATAATTCTGTTGTAGTAGAAGAAACACGTTTGGTTCCTAGAGAGAGTACCATGGGTGGTATTCTTTTGCTGACGTAGATTTGAAGTAGAATAGTTGTTTTTCATAACACTCATATTTAACATATATACATAATATTAAATTGGAATAGTTTTAGTTTCTGACAAACTCATGTTTAAAAAAAATCATTATCCTAATTCTTGGTTTGTAATTCCAAAACAAACTAAAATGCTTTTTTGTTTCTTGGGCCATATTCTTTCCAAGTGATGAAATGTGTTCCACCATTAGTGTCATATTTTGCCCTCCAAATTAAGATGTAATAATCAAAAAAAAAAAAAGATGTAATAATCAGAATCTAATGCAGAATTAATTTGGATTTGTTTGCCTTTTATTAAGACAAAGTGATATCATAGTTGTTAAAAATGGAGACGACCATTTATGAGAATCTGGCTGCAATCAAAAGCAGTAACTATTAACTTCATAGGTTTATTATTCAGTAAAGCATTACACTATTTTTACTACTGTTTATGTATTCTTATGAAACATGTTTATCTTTTATTAAAAATTTCTCTGTCAGATAGGTTGGTCTGTAATAATGCAAGCATAGTAAAATGTTAATGATGGCTTTTAGGTGGTGGATATATGGGTCTTTTCCGTAAAATTCTTTCATATTTGCTATATATTCAAAATTTTTCATGATAAAATTTTGGAAAGAGATTTTCTATTTTGACTGAATGTCATATCCAAATGGCCAAAATAATGTGTTTCATTTTTTTTAAAGTGTATATTTTAATTTTCTCCTATTTTAGCAAAGCGATGCAGATACAATATAATTTATGTATTGGCATTAGCACATATTTAATCAGTTAGCAAAACACAAAACTTATTCTAATTGTAAATCTGTTCACTATACCATGTTTATATTTGGTTTGTGGTTGAAAAGTTGATTTAGTCATTTTTAACTGAAATAGGAAACATAAAAAATGAATTTTTAGCCAGAATCATCTTCTATGTTGTTAAAGGGGCTGTGATGAAATGAAGTGTTTGGAGAGTTTTAGGCATAAAATGTGGATGTGTCTGAGGACCTGAGTTAATTTAAAATAGAATAAATTTCCTTATTTCCAGCGTATGTTGGGATGTGAAGAGCATCAATAAATTATGCTTATTAGGCTTCCAGGTACATGTAATTCTGATTATCTCAGATTTAGACAGAATATTTTGTCCTCAAAGTAAATAAATACAATAGCTGCATCCTTTGGGTGTTTTTTGTATTGTCTTTATTCAACTGTTAACCACACATGGACCTGATATATTGGTGACTCATAGAAGCAACATTGAAATATAATATGTGTATGTCTACCTCTTTTTCTTAGACATACTTGAAACAAACAAACAAAGACATATTGTTTCTGCCCTGAAATATTTATTTTGGCAGATTTGGCGTACAGAGTTTTAATATTGTTGAAATACTGAAGTTTATTTTACTTTTTCACCAATCATGGGGTCTGTGAGTTTGCATATTATTGTAGCTTTGATATTCTGAGGTAGGAATCTGGAGTTGAGTTTTTAAGAGTAAGATTTATTTTTCAGTGTCATGACTATTACGATCTCTTCTCACATGCCTCTACCAATAGCTTCTGTGTATTAATGAAAATAAAGACTTTTGAAAATAAAAAAAAAAATTAACCTGGTCCTTGCATTCATTACATGTATTTACAAGTCATTTGTGACCAGTTTAGTTGCTATCTATTTGATATCCTGTAGCTGTTGTTGCATGCCTTTGGGGTTATGCTATCATGCTGTGGAAGAACGATCCAGCTGTGGATTTTATGTGCTTTTTTAGAGTTGTTCACAATATCCCATACTCAATTATATGGTGAATTATTATACATTAACTAGTTAAAAAGATGTCTAATTGATTCACTATGCTGAAATATCAAACACTATATGCTTTAGGAGTGATGCTTCCAGTTAACAACCTATCATGTATTCATGGAGACGACAATGCTTGCTCACATGTTGGCAATATTATCTAATTTGGTGTGCCCAGTGTTGTAATTCAATCATCTATTATTAAAAATAGATATGACTACAGGGAGCAAAACCACATACAAACCCATAAACACAAGAATGTGCATGTTTTCTTACACTCATATATTCGATGAGTTTTTTTGTCTTACCTCCTATTAATGCTTATACTGGTGAGTCACAAATGGAAAATATGTATTAGCTTTAAGGTAAAATAAAATAGATTTTGAGTTAGTTCAAGTGAACCATCTCATTTAAAATTAGCCCAGGGGTCTCGTAAAGAATGCAAGTAATCTAAACATAATAATGCACATTGCCCAATTGCTTCTGTGTATGATACAGGTTCAGTGCTGTAGTGCTTTGACAGCCCATTACTGAATGTAATGAACAGCTATTTTTAAACAGAAGAAATTCAAGTTGACAGCTTGGCAATGAAATTCAGCTAGTGGGATAATTTTTGTCATCTTTAGTATAGAGAATGGATTCCGTTTAGTTTAAGAAAATTTGTATCATGTAGTTTATAGAGCATACATTTTTATTAAAAGTAAATTTGTTGTCCATTTTTGGGGACAGATGTCACTGTTAGAGTATGGAATTAGCTTTTAATGCATATTTTAATGAATTACTTAGACATCATCTCTAGGACCTGGGTTTAAAATCAAATTTCCTCTTTTTTTCCTTCTGCCATGGGTGATGTATTCAGTCTAGTAAAATGACTTTTTTTTTTTTATTATTCATGAGAGACAGAGAGAGAGGCAGAGACACAGGCAGAGGGAGAAGCAGGACCCATGCAGGGAGCCCGACGTGGGACTCGATCCTTGGTCTCCAGGATCAGACCCTGGGCTGAAGGCAGCGCCAAACCGCTGAGCCATCCGGGCTGCCCCTAGTAAAATGACGTTAAGAGTGACCATAAAATGTGTTTTTCAATGCTGTTTTTTAGTCTTTTAGAGTTTAAAAGAAGTAGCTTTTTAGAAATAGGAGAGTCTTTGGAAATGTGGATGAAGCTTGAGGCAGTGTTGTCTTAATGGATGTAAGAATTAGAATAGCATGGAAGGAAAAAAGGAAAATAATCTGTGTGACTGCATATTTTGGAGAAATTCGTTAAGGGGATGGTAATGTCTGACTTTGACAACTCTGAGAAAAGTTGGAGAAGTTTGTTCTGCAAATCTTAAACAAAATAGGTATATTTAAAAACTCATAAATATACTTGGGTAAATCACATTAAATAATTTCATTTGTTTTTGTTTACAGCAAAAATTGAGAAATTTAATTGCTATTTTTTCTAAGTGCAGTTATTAGAGCTTTTACAATAAAAACCTTAGGTTCAACATTAAGGATTTGTGTTAAATGTAGCCAGAATAAAGTAGCAATACATTACTTGATGAAATTGAGTGAGTTAAGTAAATTGAGTACTTCATCTAGTATCTAATCATGCTCCAACCAATAAAAGAACTTGTAAGTCTATAGCAGTGTTGGGAATTTACAAATGCCAGAGTCATTCCCTTCCAAATACATTACCAGAAACCTCCATTGATGGATCTTCATTGCCCTTCCATGCTTCCAGGGTACCTCCTTTGGATCCCCAAAGGGTTAATGACTGAGTACTAGCCTTGCTTAGGGACTCAGCCTTAAATTAGGAAAATAAAGCAAATCATCTTTAATAGCTAATAGACTTTTTCATTTCTGATCAATTTCTCTATCTTACTTACCTCTTGAAAGATATAATGTCCTCAAGCGTAATGTAACAACGAATCTGTGTACAAGTCAAACACTTTTGGAGAGGCTTTCATGTTTGGTCACTACTGTATACTCTCATTTAGAATTGTATCAGTGAATCAAAGGAATTTCCTGACATCAAAGAATTGGTGAACCTCAATAAACATTTTATTTAAACCTAGAGAGGATACTGTTCATCTAACAGGATCTGGCTTATTTCTAGCAATGGTGCCATCAGTTTGTAGCCTGAACTTTGAGCTCTTGATTTTGTTGTGATGTGTCCCTTTTGAAATCTTGGTTTACTTGTGGATAGCAGATCTTGTATGAGGCAGAAGGGCATTATCACATTTGCCCTGCCTCTCTATGGCAACCTGGGGTGCTAACCCAGTAGTACCTGAATGTTTTTTTTTCTTTTATTTTTCTTTTTTACTTCTTGATTGAGTAATAATTTGAGAACGCACCCATGGCACCCAGGTCCTGAATTAATAAAATAGTTTGTCACGTTTGGTGATATGGTGATATTATTCTTGGGGAGGAAACCAGTGGCAAAATGAAGCAGGGCTGGTGATGCCAAAACCAAGCCTAGAGATATATCTTTTAGAAGGAGGCTTATCTCTAAAGATGAGCAGGATGAAGGAAGTCAGCAGTAATTCTAGTAAATGCTTTCTTTATTATCTGACTTAATCCTTTCTGTCTACATTCCCTTTAAACTGTACTTTCAAATCTGAGCAGTGCAGGAAAAGGTGAAGAAATTGTGTTGCCATGATACACTATGGAGGGCTTGAGGAAAATATGATATGGCAGTGGTTTGCAAGATACTGAGAAGATTTCCAACCCAATTATCATCCATTGCAACTGGAAGAATTTAATGGGATATGGTCCAATGAAACACATACCCGTTGTAAAGTTCTTAAAGTATACTCTAGTGTCTTGATTGTCAATATTGTGTGGTAGTGAAATATTCTAACCATAGCCTGACTGTCTGGGTTTCAGCCTCATCACTTCCTAGCTACAGAACTTAGATCAAGTTAATGTAACTTCTTTGTGCCACAGTTCCCTTATCTGTAAAATAACAAAGACCACACCTACCTTCCAGGTGTACTGTAAGGATCAAATGAGTGAAACATTGGAAGTTCTTAGAACAATGCTAGGCATTTAGAAAGAGCTTGATATGAATAATCTCTTATGTTTGTTGTTTTGAAATTCATTTTCTATTTCTACTTACATTTTTATAATTAAAGAAAATTATAGCTGGAATGCTCTTTGTTAAAGACCTCGTTCTTTAATTGAAAGGTTAAAATTATTGGTTATCCTAACTTGGAAAAAAGAAAGTCAAAGTGAGAGTTCAGTTTAATTTGATTGACATTTGTCGATCATAAGTATTTAGTAACATGGGGTGGGATTTATAAAATGTTGAAATCATGGCTTCCACCCTTTTAGTAAACTCTGTGGCAGTAGGGGACATGCTGCCTATCTTTGTAACCTAAATTGTGTTTTGTATAATTCAAATATATGTCCAATGAAAGTCAAATCAACATGAATTCTAATATATTGCTAGTAGATATTAGACTCTTGAAAAATGCAACTTGAATGGAAAGATATTTCTTATGTCCCTGTGGTGTGTGTGTGTGAGAAAATAAGTGTTCACTATTTTCACTAGTGATGGAGAACTTAACAGAATTAGGTTAGATATAATTGGATGCATCCTGACTGTAGGGTTGGGAAACATTCTTATCCTTTATCAAGGGAAATAACAAAATCAATGTAGTCAAAAAGAATAAGGTTATTAGTGGGTGTTTAACTATTTGCTATAGAAGAATATTTAAGTCTTTCTTGATCTCTTTTTAGATCTCTTACCCTCTAATTTTCAAATTTAATAAAAAATTTGTACATTCTTATGAAAGAAGCAAAAACAACTTAGAATGAAAAGGTTTAAATATTGCCAACTTTGCTTTTCTGCATATCTTTTCTCTCTTGGAGGAAAGAAACGAAGGGAAAATTAAAGAAATCACCACCAATAACTCTCCTCTTTTTTTGCTTTATTGGTAAATATGGTTAGGAGGAAAGGGCTCATGTGAAAAAATATTTTGGCTGAGGCACCCTACCTATCCTTGCCTCCATGATCTTGACTATAATTGGAGCAGAAATCCTCATGCTAAATGTCTTTCTTCTCTGGAATATTAGTAATCAGTTATCCTATTTTTTTTAATCCTATTTTCTTATTCTAAGACTCCTCTTTCTCAAGCTCAAGAATGTTTTATAAAAGCCAGTGTCTGGGATACTATCTCTAAATCATTCAAACTGCCTCTTGTGCTGTATTGTTAGAATAAATTCTGTTTAAAATACTTAGTAAAGTACAGGATTCATAAGACAATTACTGCTTTAGCATACAGCTGTAGTGATATTGATCAACATTCGTCATAAAGACAGTTAAATGTGATTTACTTATGTTTGTATGTAGGGATGTATGTTTTGAGTAGGTAGTACACTTCCGTGATTCAAAGTTCAAAAGAACATATACTATGAAAAGTCTCCTTCCCATCCTTGGCCCTTCCATCAGCTCAGTTTGCCTCCCTGGAAGCACCACAATGACCAGTTTCTTTCATATCCTTCTAGAGTCATTTTCTACATACAAACAAAAACATTTATGGTTAGATGCATTTTTGTGTACTTAAAAATGAAAATGACCTTCCATTTGTAAATTGATCACTTTCTAGCCAAGAGATGAAAGCCAAAGAAGGCCAAGAGTTCTTTCTGAGTGTATCAACTTGCCTTAAGTCCTGTTTCTTAAAAGTGCCTACTGTGTGAGAGTCTTTGATAATAGAGATAAATAAGGAGAGAAACCAAAGGAAAATTAGAAAGTAATTTTTTCCTCTTAGAATTCTCTTCTCTTAAAAAAAAAAAAAGAATTCTCTTCTCAAGACAAAAATTTCAGATTTTACAAAGTTAAGATAGTTCACTCCTCTGTGAAGAATAACTTGGTGTCTCTGAAATAACACCTGACACAAAGTAGGTACTCAGTAAATGTTGTTTTCTTTATCAGTCCACCATTATATTTAATCCTACTTTCAGCGGATTGTGGTGTTCAGTCTGATGGCGTTTCTCAGAATTGAAAATGGTATTTAGAAAGAAGTTTTTAGGTGATTATTCATCTTGAGAGTGCCAGCACTTTTAAAAATCTAACAACTAGAGCTTATGTTGTGCTTTAAGTTTGCAAAAGTTAACTTTCTATTCTCTGTCTAATCTCTCTTGAGGTTGATGAGAGGAGTGGATGAAAGAAGATTATAGATGGAACCATCTACAGCAATACTTGATAGATTAAATTATTTAAAATGTGTGTTTTCTTCCCTTTGCTCCAGTTGCAGTAGTAGGAGGTTTCCAAAGCTTGTAGTGATGGACATAAAGAGAAAAACTAGCTGTGATAGAAAGACTCTCAGATTAGGCTTGACTTCTTTTTTTTTTCTCTAGTAAACATTTATTAATTGATGAAAAGTGTTTCTACAACAGTTGAGACTCTGCTCAAATTCCACGTCCACTCAGAAAACTTCTCTAGACTTTCCAGCTCTTATTCTACCCCACAGATCTCAAGACTTGTGTAGGTCTCTCATAACAAGCACTTCGTGGTCTTCAACCCTGCATCTCCCCCCAGCTCCACAGGGCCCACCGTGGGGCCCCGAGATGAAGAATCCAGTCCAGGAAGTGGGCATGCAGAACAAAAAGAGTACACTCACCAACAAACAATGTGGCCAAAATATCACTGAATTTTAAGTGACAGATAAACAAACTGAAAATTCCCCATCAACTTTTTGAGTTTTAGTTACACTAACTCCCTCTGGGATCTGGGGCAGTCACTTAACCTTTGTAGTTCTTAGATTCCTTCTAAAAAAAAAAGGTTTGAGAGTAGTAGCCTTTTCAGATTCCTTCAGAATTATAGCTGTAAGCACTATGTAAATTCATAAAAAATAGTTTTGAAGACCAGCTTTAGAATTTCAATAGTTATTGTATATTCAAAACAGCTACAGAAGTACTTTATTTTCATTTTAAAGATTTACAATTAAAGTGATTTTATGTATACCTCAAATGCCTGATTATATACAAACCCATTACAGGGTTTATGCACACATTAAATCCCCTTCTTATTATGGGGTTTTGTGCACATTAAATGCCTAGTTGTTATAGATTGTTGTTTTTCTTGTTACCGTTAAATGTAACATTTCCCTAGGTGATGAAATGTATTATTACTGGGAACATTTATTTTAGTGTGTGTTCTGTATTTTAGAAAAGAAAGGTATTTAAGCAGCAAAGACATAGCTGTTATGAAATTTATTTTTTATAAATAGCTTTCAGCAGAAATCAGAGCAGTGCTTTAAAATTACAGTTAAAAAAAATCATTTAATCATTACACTCCTTGTTGGCTAATAGGGTACTAAGTGACTTTTCTCCCCCTGCAATAGGCTATTCTTGATATGCTCACTAAGTGGACCTAAGAGTACTAGTATATTTTATGTTAGCAAGCCTTGATAGCAAAGTGCTGAAAGTTCAGGGGGCATTTGTCTCCTTTCTCACAAATTCATTTAAGTACCAGTCTTGCTGAAGCTTTAACTGGGGCAGACAACCATACAAATGACTTGAGATAAAATGAAAATAATGGACTGAGCTGGGTTCTGGGGGTGGTAGTTATGCTGAACACACATCAATAAGCTTCGAGTGTGATTCTATGCTAATGCAAGCCTGATGGATCAGCTTTCTCTTTTAGCCTGGAGGACCATTAAGCTCTGGAAGCTGGGTCAAACTGATAGAGTCTGCAAATATAGCCCATCGGTTAGCAGCAGTAGTTAACTGACTGTGATTCCTAATGTGCGAAACTAACATTGCTTAAAGACCCTCCATGATCAGGACATAGATGAGGAAGAAGATAATAGATTCTGTTTTAATTTGCATAATCAAAGCTTCTCATTTTTCCACCTATAGATAACATAACAGGGGAAAAAACAGCTGTGACTACTTCCATTATGTTGTTAATCTTCAATCACAGCAAATAATTTCCATAAAAATGTAAATAACTTATTTCAAAAGAAAAGGGTATAATTGAAAGAATTTACGTGTTATTTCTTTGGAATTAAACTGGAGGCACAGTTATGCAGGTTAGGTAATGAGGCTCTTGGGGCTTTTTGAAAGTCTTCAAAAAATTGTCCCTAGTGATTTGATTCAAACACTAAAACTTTGCTGCTGGTGATAAGTCAGATTTCTTTTAATACATGAGCTTGAGATAGGTGTAAATGAACATGGTAACCAAAATGACAGGGAACTTGATCATTTTTTTTTCTCTCAAGAGAAAATGAACTAATCTGTTTCATAGCAAAAATTAAAATGGACAAAACCACAATAAAGAATCCAGAAATACTATCTATTTTTATGTAACACAAATGCTTAGAGGACTCTAGTATTATAAAGAAAAGCATCTTCTATTCTCATATACCACTCTTTATTCCTTTTACCCCTTACTTTTTGTGTCAAAATATACTACAACTATGGTGCACAATCCTCTTTTTAACTAATGATTATTTTAATCTATAATATTTAAAATTCTGTAGGTTTTATGAGGATTTTGGCTTTACAAACTTCTCAAAAACGTTTACTTCAAATTTTGTTGAGTTCATATTTTTGTGATATGGGAACTCTCTTTATTCATTCATTTAAAAGACATTGATTGGGATCACTCTGTGGCTCGCGGTTTGGCGCCTGCCTTCCTCCCAGGGTGTGATCCTGAAGTCCTGGGATCGAGTCCCACATTGGGCTCCCTGCATGGAGCCTGCTTCTCCCTCTGCCTGTGTCTCTGCCTCTCTCTTTCTCTCTCCCTCTCTCTCTCTCTCTCTCTCTCTGTGTCTCTCATGAATAAATAAGTAAAAATCTTAAAAAAAAAAAACATTGATCATCCATTTATTTCAAGCATTGTCTTGGACACTGGCAGTAGAGTCCTCTTGGACTACCCTTTTCTTTTTTTTTAAAGGGAAATACAGGAGCACCTGGGTGGCTCAGGGGTTGAGTCTGCCTTTGCCTCAGGTCATGATCCCAGGGTCCTGGGATCAAGTTCTGTATCAGGCTCCCCATGGGGAGCCTGCTTCTCCCTCTGCCTAGTCTCTGACTCTCTCTCTGTGTCTCTCATGAATAGAGACATAAATAAAATCTTTAAAAAAATGGAAAATGCAGTAAGCAAACAAAGATATAATTTCAGAGAATGATAAATTCTTAAGGAGAGCCTTTTCCACCTAGGATTATGTTTCTGCCTAATGGACCCACACACATATCAAAAGTGATACTATTTTTTCAATCCCGTTTCCAGACCATCTCAGGAATTTTTGAATACAAAGAAAATAAGCATATTTTTGTTAAAGAAAAATTAAGTGTTTTTGTTTTCCTTTTTGTAATCTAGGCTGATATCTCTATGAAACACCTAATAAAATTATATACGTATGAATTTTTTCCTTAGTATGTAGAGTGTGCATCAGTTCTCTTCTAAGCACTTTACTCCTTTACTAACTTACTTAAAAACTCTGAGAAGAGGGATTATTATTATTCCCAGCTGAGGAAACTGAGGCAAAGAGTGTTAAGTAATTTGCCCAAAGTTAGATAGCTAGTAAGTGGGTGAAGTGGGATTACAGCCTAACAGCTTGGCTCCAGAGTCAGTATTCTTAGTTACTATTATTCTCTGGCAACCAGAAGAAATTTATTTAGCTGAAAATGTGTTGCTTTATTAAAATCCAAGTTCTAGGAGGGCAGGGAGTGTCACTGTCTTGTTCATTGCTTTCTTGCACTTAACATTCAACCTGGGCTAATTGAAGGTGCCCAGTTAATATTTTATGAATGAATAAATGTAAATGAGTATTGAGTTTTATATCCAAAGTAATAATATTCTCTGTCAAACTCTTTTAAACATTAATTTTGCTACTTCTGCTTTGCTGATGCTTTAAGTATATATATGCCTTGGGTGTATAATCCAGCACTAGTTAGAATGAAGCATGACCACTTATTAATGATGAGGTTAGGGTAGAGCCAGAAGTTCTTGACCTTGTTTGGTTTCATACCCTATCTGCCCTAGGTGGGTGGGATTTCTCTATTGATCACATTGGAATGAGCTCATCCTCTCATCCTCTATCCTTGCATAAAACTTCCTACACTTGTGTTCTTTTTTTTTTTTTTTCTACACTTGTGTTCTGAAAGGGTTAATTCATTTCTAAAATATGAGTAGTTTTCTTCTGGAAAGCACATTTACTAATAGGTAGAATGTAATCTGGCTTCCAAGTGTTTTGAGTAAAGTAGAATAGGAGAGACTTGCATACCTTCACTTTGAATTTATTTCCTTTCTCTCTGTGTCTTTGGAGAAGAATATTTTTAAAGTATCAAATAGATATTAAAACATAAAACTTTCTAAAAATATAATACACACTCATGTTAAATTTTGACCAATACAGAAAATAATAAATAATAAAATGAAAATAAATCATATTCTTGTGACTCAAAATAATTCATATTCCCATCACTTAAAGCTATTAATTCTCAGTTAACATTTTGATCATTATCTTTCTGAGAGCTATGTATATTTAGGTACTTCTGTATTATTTTAAAGAAATGAATTTATATTTTGCATGTCATTGGGTAACCATTTTTTTTTCACTTACTAGTTCTGAATTTTTTTCATGGCAACAAACATCATATTAACATCATTATTACTTTTTTTCTTTTTTGAGAGAGAGTATGTGAGTGAGGTGAGGGCAGAGGGAGTGGAAAAGAGAGAATCCCAAGCAGGCTCCGCACCCAGCATGGAGCCCAAGGCCAAGCTTGATCTCATGACCCTAAAAGATCATGACCTGAGCCAAAATCAAGAGTTGGACACTGGGATCCCTGGGTGGCGCAGCAGTTTAGTGCCTGCCTTTGGCCCAGGGCGCGATCCTGGAGACCAGGGATCGAATCCCATGTCGGGCTCCCTGCATGGAGCCTGCTTCTCCCTCTGCCTGTGTCTCTGCCTCTCTCTCTCTCTCTGTGTGACTATCATAAATAAATAAAAATTAAAAAAAAAAAAAGAGTTGGACACCTACCTGACTGAGCCACCCAGGCACCCCTCATTATTACTTTAAATAACTTCTTAACATGCTGTTTGAATTTATCATTCTAAAATTGACTTCCTAAGAAGAGACCAAATTCCTTTCTTTTATTTTTAATTTTCCAAGAAAGTTGCAGTTAATACACATATATAAACACACACAGACACACACACACACATGCATGCATGAATTGTTGCTGAATGAAAGATTTTATTTTGTGTGTCATTATATAAAGTCCTTGTATTTATTACCTAGGGAATATTTGCATACAAGAACATTATATGAGAGAATAGAAATATAACTTAATATCAGGTATTTTAAAAAAATCCTTCTTACTCTATAAGTCTCTTTATATCCTCTTATTTTTTCCCTTTGCATTTTGTCATAGACACTGATTTTTTTGTCCTGTAGATTTTCTTATAGAACCTCAATTTTGCCTGTTACATGTCCAGATTGTCATTTAGCATGAGCTTCTGTTTTCTATATTCTCTCTTAATTGGTAGATCTAGAAGCTTGAGCTATTTTAAGCTCACTTCTTTCTTCCCACCCTCCTTCCCGCCCTCTCTCCCTCTTTTCTTTTCTTTTCTTTTCTTTTCTTTTCTTTTCTTTTCTTTTCTTTTCTTTTCTTTTCTTTTTTTCTTTTCTTTTCTTTTCTTTTCTCTTCTTTTCTTTTTCTTTTTCTCCTTCCTTTCTGGAAGAGGTGGCTGTGTTTTCAAATGCATATATTACAACATGAAAAACAAAATACAGGAAGAAATGGAAACATGGTCCATATGCCTAGGATCAAAGGAAAAATATAAATCTTCAGAAGTGAACTCTAAAGAAATGCAGATCTACAAATTACCTGACAAAGAATTTAAAATAGTCATTTTAAGTTCAGTATGCTATAGGAGAACACAGAGACCTAAATGGAATCAGGAAAATAATGCATGAACAAAATGATAATACTAATAAAATTACTTGAACTATAAAAAGAACCAAACAAATTCTGGAGCTCAAGAATACAATAATTGAACTGACAGTTTCACTAGAGGGTGATTAAGATAAGATTTGAACAAAGAATCAGTGAACTTGAAGACAGGTTATTTAAAATGATCAAGTCAGAGGGAGAAAAAAAAAGAGAGAAATGAAGAAAAGTGAAGAAAACCTATGGGACTTATGGGACAGCATTAAGTAGACCAATATCTGTATTGGGAGAGTCCTAGAAGGAGAAGAGAGAGAGAGAGACTGGGTCAGAGAATTTATTTGAAGGAATATTCTGAAAACTTCCCAAATCTGAGGAAGACAATGGACACCTAAATTGAAGGAGCTGAAAAGACTCCAACTTAGATGAATTCAAAGTGGCCAACACCAAGACACATTATAATCAAACCGTTAAAAGACAAGATAGAGAAAATACTGAAAGCAGCAAGAGAAAAGTAACTTGTTATGTACAAGGGAGCTCCCATAAGATTATCAACAGATATCTCACCAGAAAGGAGTAGGATAATATATTCAAAGTCCTGAAAGAAACAAATTGTCAACCAAGAATAATATATCTGGCAAAACCCATGCTTCCAAAATAATGGAGATAACCAAAAGCTGAGGTTGTTCATCACCACTAGACCTACCTTGCAAGAATTGCTAAAGGGAGTCCTTTAAGTTGAAACAAAAATTTTAGACAGCAACACCAAAGCATATGAAGATATAAAGCTCTCTGATAAAGGTAAATATATAGATAGATCCAGAATCCTGTAATACTGTAATGGGGTATGTAGGTCACTTTTAATTCAAGTACAGAATTTGAAGATAAAAACATTAAAATATAAAACTTTGTTACTGGATATAAAATATAAAAAGATGTAATTTGTGACATCAATAACAAAGTGTGGGGAATATAAAAGAGGAATAGTGTTTTTATATGTGATTGAAGTTATCAGTTTAAAATAGATTGTTATAACTATAAGATGTTTTATGTAATCCCCGTGGTAATCACAAAGGAAATACCTACAGAAGATGCACAAAAGAAAATTAGAAATTAAAGCATGTCATCACACACAAAAAATCAATGAAACATAAAAGAAGGCACCAAAAGAGGAAAAGAAAGACAAGATAAGCACAAGGTACATGGAAAAAAATGAATAAAATGGCAATAGTAAGTTCTTTCTTGTCATTAACTACTTTAAATGTAAGTGGATTAAACTCCCCAATTAAAAGATCTACTGTGGCTGCATGGATTAGAATCCAAGTATATGCTGTCTATAGGAGTCTCACTTTAGATATGAAATATCTGTAATATAGAATTAAATATCAAAGTCTCACTTTAGACTGAAAGTGAAAGGATGGAAAAAGTTAGCCTATGTAAATAGTAACCAAAAGAGAGGATAACTGACTATACTTATATTAGACAAAATAGATTTTAAGTCTAAAACTGTCATAAGAGACACAGCAAAACATTATATGATGATAAAAGGTTCAATTCACCAGAAAGATATAATAATTATAAATAGATATGCACCTAACAGCAGAGCACCCAAATATATGAAGCAGATATTGACAGAACTAAATGGAGAGACAGACAGGAACATAATAATAATAGATTTCAATACTTTACTTTCATTTAAGCATAGATCATCAAGACAGAAGATCAATAGGGAAACAGAGACTTGAACAAAATTATAGACAAACTGGACATAACAGACATATATGTAATATTGTCATCCAACAACAGAATACACATTCTTCTGAAACACACAAAAAATGTTCTCCAGGACAGATCACATGTTAGGCCACAAAACAAGTCTAAACAAATGTAAGGAACTGAAATCATACCAAGTATCTTTTCTAACCACAGTGTAAATGAAACTAGAAATTAGTAGCAAAAAGAAAACTGGGACATACACAAATATGTGGCGATTAAACAGCACACTCTTGAACAACCAATGTGTTGAGGAAGAAATCACAAGAGAAATTAGAAAATATCTTGAGACAAATGAAAATTAAAACATAACATACTAAAATGTAGGGCAGCCCCGGTGGCGCAGCGGTTTAGCGCCGCCTGCAGCCCGGGGTGTGATCCTGGAGACCTGGGATGGAGTCCCACATCGGGCTCCCTGCATGGAGCCTGCTTCTCCCTCTGCCTGTGTCTCTGCCTCTCTCTTCGCTCTCTCTGAGTGAATAAATAAATAAATCTTAAATAAAATAAAATAAAATAAAATAAAATAAAATAAAATAAAATAAAATAAAATAAAATAAAATAAAAATGTATGGGATGCAGCAAAAGCAATGCTAACAAAGAGACTTTTAGCAATAATACATACATTAAAAAGGAAGAAAGATCTCGGGGATCCCTGCCTGGGTGGCTCAGCGGTTTAGCGCCTGCTTTTGGCCCCAGGTGTGGTTCTGGAGTCCCAGGATCGAGTCCCGCATCAGGCTCCCTGCATGGAGCCTGCTTTTCCTTCTGCTTGTGTCTCTGCCTCTCTCTCTCTCTCTCTCTGTGTGTCTCCCATGAATAAATAAATAAAATCTTAAAAAAAAAGAAAGATCTCAAATCAACCTAACTTTATGCCTCAAGGAACTAGAAAAAGAAAGACAAACTAAACCTAAAGTTAGCAAAAGGAAGGAAATAAGGGGAGTTTAGAGCAGAAATAAATGAAATGGAGAATAGAAAAATAATAAAACATCAATGAAACTGAGAGTTGGGTTTTTGAAAAGAAACAAAACTGACAAACCTTTACCTAGACTAAGAAAAAAGAGAGAAGTCTCAAACTCAGAAATGAAATGAGACATAACTGATTTTGCAGAAATAGGATCATAAGAGACTACTATGTACAATAATACACCAACAAATTTCTAATCTAGAAGTAATGGATAAATTTCTAGAAACATAATTTACTAAGACTGAATCATGAAGAAATAAAAGTCACAGATCTATAGTTGGTAAAGAGATTGAATCACTAATTGAAAACTTCCCAACAAAGAAACACCTGTGACCAGATAGATTCACTGGAGAATTCTACCAAATATTTAAAGAATTATCACCAATTCTTCCTAAAGTTTTCCAAAAACTGAAGAGGAGGGAATACTTCTGACCTCATTCTATGAGACCAGCATTACCTTGATACCTAAATCAGATAAAAGATACCTTAAGACAAGAGAACTATAGGCTAATATCCTGATGAATATTGATGCAAAAAATTCTCAACAAAATACTAGCAAATTGAATTCAACAGCATATTAAAAAGATTATACATCATGGCCAAGTAGGATTGATTCCTAGAGTTCAAGGATGGCTTAACATGAAAAAAAATCAGTGCAACATACTACATTAACAGAATGTCAAAAATGACATGATCATCTTAATTGAAACAGAAAAGACATTAGACAAAATTCAACAGTCTTTCTTGACAAAAACACTCAACAAACTTAGAAATATAAGAAAAGTACCTCTACATAATAAAGCCACATATAAAAAGCCCACATCTAACATCATACTCAATAGTGAAAAACTGAAACCTTTCCCTGAAGATCAGGAAGGAAAAGATGCCAACTCTTGATACTTTTACTCATCATACTCCTAGAGTCTGAGCAGTCAGGCAAGGAAAAGAAATAAAAGATATACAAATCATAAAGGAAGAAGTAAAATAATCTCTGTTCACAGATGGCATGATCCTGTAGAAAACCCTAAAGATGTAGAAAACCCTAAGGATTCCACAAAACATATATTAGAACTAATAAAAGAATTTAGTAAACTTACAAGACACAAAATCAACACACAAAAATCATTTTGTAACTAACAATGAACAATTTGAAAAAAAATGAAGAAAATAATCCCATTTACAATAGGCATTAAAAATGCTAATGTAGGGGATCCCTGGGTGGCTCAGCAGTTTAGCACCTGCTTTTGGCCCAGGGCTCGATCCTGGAGTCCCAGGATCAAGTCCAGCGTCGGGTTCCCTCTGCCTGTGTCTCTGCCTCTCTCTCTCTCTCTCTCTCTCTCTCTATGTCTATCATAAATAAATAAATAAATAACTTTAAAAAATAAAATAAATAATAAAAATGCTAATGTAATTAGGAATAAACAAGTTAACAGGGTGAAAGACCTATACACTGAAAACTACAAAATATTGTTGAAATAAATTTTAAAAGACACAAATAAATGGAAAGATATCCTGTGTTTATGGATTGGAAGAATTAATATTGTTAAAATGTCCATATAGGCATAAAATATCAGGGTGCCTGGGTGCCTCAGTTGGTTAAGTGTCTAACTCTTGGTTTCAGCTCAGGTCATGATCTCATGGGTTGTGAGATCAAGCCCTATGGACGGGCTGCACTCTTAGCAGGGAGTCTTTTTGTATATTCTTTCTGTCCCTCCTCCCTCGTGCACATACACTCTCTTTCTCTATCTCTCAAATAAATAAGTAAATATTTAAAATGTTCATACTATCCAAGGTGATCTACAAATCCAGTGCAATCTCTATCAGAATTCCAATGGCATTTTTTTAAGAAATAGGAAAAAAAACCCCTAAATTCATATGGAATTTCAAAGGACCCCAAGTAGCCAAAACAGCGTTAAGAAAGGACATAAAACTAGAGGCCTCACACTTTCTGATTTTGAAACATATCACAAAGTTACAGTAATCAAAACTGTATGACCCTAGCATAAAGACAGACATATAAATGAATGGAACAGAATAGAGAATCCAGAAACAAACCCTCACATAAATAGTCAAAATAATAATTGACAAGGTTTCCAAGGCTATACAATGAGGAAAGGATAGTCCCTTCAACAAATAGTAGTGGGGAAGCTGGATATCCACATACAAAAGAATGAAGTTGGACCCTTACCTTATACCACGTACAAAAATTCACTCATTCACTCAAAATGGTTTAAAGACTTAAATGTGAGACCTAGAACTTTAAAACTCTTAGAAGAATACTTAGGGGGAAGTCTTCATTTTATTGGCTTTAGGAATGATATCTTGTCTATAACACCAAAAACTTAGGTAGCAAAGGCAAAAATAGACAAATGGGACTATATCAAACTGAAAAAGTTGTGTGCAGCAAGGGAAACAGTCAACAGAATGTAAAAGCAATCTATGGAATGGGATTTTTAAACTATATCCGATAAGAGATTAGTATCCAAAATATAAAAAGAACTTCTATAACTCAACACAAATACCAACAATTCAACTTAAAAATGGGCAAAGAACTTGAATAGACATTTCTTCAGTGAAGATATACAAGTGGCCAATAAGCATGTAAAAAGATGCTAGGCATCACTAATCATTAGAGCAATGCAAATCAAAACCACAATGAGGTATCACCTCATACCCATTAGGATGGCCGCTATCAAAAAAATAGAAAATATTTTTGTTGATAAGAAAATATTAAATGTTGATAAGAATGTGGAGAAATTGGAACCCTATGTGCTATTGGTGGTAATGTAAAATGGTGCCACCACCATGGAAAACCATTTATAGAGGGTCCTTAAAAAACTAAAAATAGAATTACTATATGATCCACCAATCCCAGTTCTTAGTATAGGTTTTTTTTAAGATTATTTATTTATTTATTTATTTATTTATTTATTTATGATAGAAATAGAGAGAGAGGCAGAGACACAGGAGGAGGGAGAAGCAGGCTCCATGCTGGGAGCCCGACGTGGGACTCTATCCCGGGACTCCAGGATCGCATCCTGGGCCAAAGGCAGGCGCCAGACCGCTGAGCCACCCAGGGATCCCCCCCCGCCCCAGTTCTGAGTATATATATATATAGAATAACTGAGAGCAGAATTTCGAAGATATATTTGCATACTCATGTCCATTGCCACATTAGTCACAATATCCAAGAGGTGGAAGTAACCTAAATGTCCACCAATAGATGAATGGGTAAAGATAGATTATTCATACAATGGTATGTTACTCACCCTTAATAAAAAAGGAATCTTGTCATTTGCTATGATATGGATGAATCTTGAGGACATTAAATAAAATAAGCCAGTCACAACACAACCAATACTGTGTGATTCCACTTATATGTGGTATCTAAAGTAGTTAAACTCCGAGAAACAGAAAGTAGAATGGTGTTTTCCAGGCACTGAGGTAAAGGAAATGGGGGAGTTGTTCAGTGAATAGAGACTTTTACTTCTACAAGATGAAAATGTTATAGAGATCTTTTGTACAATAACGTGTAAAGTTAACACTACTCTATATACTTAAAAATGGTTAAGACAAAAAATGATCAAAATATTAAATTAAAAAAAAAGACTTATCACAGTGACTATTTGTATATATTTCATCAATTCTGTGGATCAAGTAATCAGGCATGGCTCAGGGGCTCTTCTGGTGTTAACTGAGGTTATTCAGCTGGTGAGTGGGGTGATTTGGAGGAGCGAAAACTCCCATGTCTTTGTTCCAATATTTTGTGCTTGTTTGTGGTTGGCTAGAAGGTTGAATTCATCTGGGACTGTTTCTCCTCAGTGCCTACATGTGTTGTTGTTTTTTAACATGTGATAGCTCTCAGGTTAGTCATACATTGTATACAGTAGGTGCCATCCCCTAGAGCAAACATCTAACAAAACCAGGTAGAAACTGCATAGTCTTTTCTAACAATATCACTTCTGCTTCTTTCTGTTGATTATGATGAGTCAGAAGGCCACCCCAGATTCAGGGGGACTCCGTTTCCACCTCAGTGGAGGAGGGTCAAGATTACATTGTCAAAGAGCATGTAGAGTGGAAGATCCTTTTGCACTAAAACTCAATTGGCCTATGCTTATTTTCTACTAGTTTTTCTCAAGAAGAATTCATGGAAACATATTCCTGACTTCTTTTATGTCTGCAGTGGTCTGAATTCTTTGTATTTGAAAGTTATTTTAGCTAGAGAATTATTAGCTCATTTTTTTTCTATTAACGGTCTTAAACTGTCTTAAAATGCATTATCCGTTGCATGATGGCATAAAACCATGTTTTTGAAATCTGATGACTATTTGTCTGATATCCAAAGCTTAGGTGTTATGGTGTTCCCTTTTAATGTGTAGCTTTGTGTGTGTGTGCATGCACCCATGTATGTTTGTGTTAAATTTCAGAAACATTTTCTTGAATTAGTTTCAACATTTGTCTTGTTCCATTGCTTTTTTTTTTTCTTTAAAGATTTTATTCATTTATTCATGAGAGACACACACACACAGAGAGAGAGAGGCAGAGACACAGTCAGAGGGAGAAGCAGGCTCCATGCAAGGAGCCCGACGTGGGACTCTATCCCGGGGAGGATCACGTCCTGGGCTGAAGGCAGGCGCCAAACCACTGAACCACCCAGGGATCCCCTATTCCATTGCTTTTGCTTTCTTCTTTGGGAGCCTCTATTATATGTATGTTTAATCTGTTTTGTGTCTTCTAAATATGCTACTTTATCTCATATTTTATGATCTCTTTCTTCATTTCTTTTTGGCTTTAAGGTTTTTACCCCTTTTCACTTTCTATATCTCTTAAGGCATTATCAGCTTTGTTTAATTTGCTTTCATGTTCCTTCTGGTTTGTTCTCATTTTTGAAACTTTTTCCTTTTATTTCTAAACACTTTTGCTTTTTATCACTTTATTTTTGAGTGTTCTGATTTATGTCCTTTAATATCTTCTTTCATTTTCTTAATTTCTATTGGATTGTTTTGAAATATTAAGTTTTAAGAGTTTCCATCTGTTTTGTGGACATGTCTTTGTTATGCTTTTATTAATTGCAGGTATAATTTTTTCTTTTTTTTCTCTTTATAATAGTAGCTATCCATGGGATTCAACTCCAGTCTTTTCTGTGGCTCACTAGTAATTATCCTGAACACTTAGGTTGGGTTGGGTCAGAATAACTTTTCTAGCTTTATAGCTCTAGAACTCTTAATTCATGTCTTTTTGAAAATATGATCTCATACTTTATGAGATTTCCTGTTTCTTTTCCTCCCCCATTTTTATCTGGTTCATCTCTTTCCTTTGGCCCTATTACACCATTCTATCCAATTTGCATCTGACTTCTGGCCATTTGTCCTTCACAAGACTGTTTGCACTCTCATCTGGAAATTGGAGTGGGCAATGGTCTCTTTCATTTTCAGCTGTAGTTCTCAGATTGGCTCTCTCTGCTTTCCAGGGAGTACTTACTAGTAATTGGATGTGGGCATGGTTTGTTCCCACCTGTTTTGGTTTGTCATTCATGGTGATACCTTGTCAACTAACTTTGTTATTGTTGTGACTATGGGTTTTTGGTTTTTCTAATTAAGAGGTATGTTACTGTCCTGATTTAAGAAACCTGAATTTTGCTATATATTGGTAAAATAATATCCAGAAAAAAATTTTCTTATGTAGTATATACATGTATCTGTTTCCCCCTTCTCTCAACTATCTTAGGATTAGCTCTTTTTTGAAATTGTCAGTTGGCCAAAAATAAGACTTTACTGAATTTTTATTTACATTTTATTGATTACCTGTGGAGTTAACCACTTTTTATGTGTTTATAGTCTATGCATTTCTTCTATTGTGAATTTTTTCTTTCGTCTATTTTCCCATTGCTATATTTATCTTTTTCTTACTGACTTCTAAGATCTCTTTGAATATTAGAGGTATATCACCTCTTTGTTTTTCATGTTTTGTTAATGTTTTTTTCCCCAGCTGTTTTCCTTTCAGACTTTAAAAAATTGTTTTAAAACTTTATGTATTTAAATGTATCAGTGTTTTCTATTATCATTTCTTATCCTACGAAAAGGCAGTATTATAGATTATTAAGTTACTTAAATTACATATGGAATGCTTTAAATCAGTGAAGTTCGGGTTGCCTAGGTGGCTCAGTGGTTGAGCATCTGCCTTTGGCTCAGGTCATGATCCTGGGGTCCCCAGATGGAGTCCCACATTGGGCTCCCTGCAAGGAGCCTGCTTCTCCCTCTGCCTGTGTCTCTGCCTCTCTCTGTGTGTCTCTCATGAATAAATAAATAACATCTTTAAAAAAAATCAGTGAAGTTCAAAGATTTGCTAAAATATTGGTTTTGGAAAATCTTGAACCATGAAACTTAGAAAATTATGAAGAGACTCAAGGAAAGATAGTCATATGTAAATTTAAAGATAATGAGCAATATAACCAGGAACAATTAAATATCCTAAACTAAGGAAATAATTAAAAAGTTAACTCAAGGAACTGAAGTGTTAGCGATGGAACACATGCAGAGTGCTTGAGATATAGAATATATAGGAGAGGTTGGTAAATAGGATTTAATTTAACTGATACAAACACATATTTACATATATACCACATATATATATATAGACACACATATATATACCCATGCATACATATACATTTACGTGTATGTGTCTGTCTGAGCTAATAAATAGCAGATAAGAATATAGACTTATATAAATAAGGGAAATATGTATATATGTGCATATACTGTATTTACTTTATTTACATAAAAATATATAACATATAATATCTAAAATATGTAAAATGTATTTGGGTATTTATTAGGTATTTTAGATTAGGTATTTGTTTGGATCCACAAAACAAGGGGATCAGTGATGAAGAAAGAAAGCTAATATATATTGAATGTTTACTTTGGGCAGCCATCATATTTTCACTCATTTATTTATTTATGAGAGAGAGAGCATGGGAGTGAGTGGGGAGGAGGGACGGGGAGGCACAAAAGAGAGACTCTCAAACAGACTCCACACTTTGTGAGAACCCCACACAGAATTCAGTCTCCCATCCCTGAAATCCTGACCTGAGCCAAAACCAAGAGTTGGATGCATAACTGACTGCACCACCCAGGTGCCCCTATATTTTTGTAAGATTTCTTTTTCTTTATTCATTTGGGGGGGGGGGCGGTGGAGAGACAGAGGGAGAGAGAGAAGCAGACTCCCTGCAGAACTGGGAGCCTGATGTGGGGCTGATCCCAGGACCCTGGGATAATGACCTGAGCAGAAGGCAGATGCTTAACTATCTGAGCCACCCAGGTGCTCCCCTCCATATTTTTTTTTAAAGTAAACTTTACAACAACCCTGTGTGGTAGATATTATTATGCCCATTTAGTAGGTGTTTGGGAACGTAAAGAAAGAACATGGACTTTGTCAGTAACCGCTGACTAGCTGTGTGACTTTGGTCAAATTGCACCTGTCTGAGTCTTGACTTTCTTCTATGTAAAAAGGAGATAAAAATGGCACTTTAATTCATGAGGTTGTGGCGAAGATTTTCAAAGGAATTATTAATTATTTTTCCAAAAAAGAATAAAAATCCTGTTTTAACCATTGCATGAAACTTGCTCTTGAAGTTCATTTGAGTGGTTATTATTTCTTGTTGTGAAGATTAAATACCATAGTAGTCAATAAATGGTAGCTATTACTACTGCTGTTGTAATCTAATAACTTGTCTAAGGTTTGAACTTGTGTATCAGCCTTCAAAACCCTCTTTATACTAAAATATTCTGTTTAAAAACATTCATAACACAGATATTCCATATCTCCTCTTTCATTTGAACAAATATTTATAGATGATACAATGTAAACTAGGCCCTGAGGATACAGAAAAGTAAGGCATGGTTGATAATCATGTAGGAGCCGCAGTTGATAGAGAAGGCAGACAGTTGTTAGAAAGAAGAGATTGCTTTCTTAAAATTAGACAAGCCAGAAAACAGCATTTTGGAACCTGGTTTTTAATAGACTTTGATTCTCCAGATAAAAGTTACATGTTGATGAGATTAAATGTTGGAGTCAATTTATAAAATAATTTACATATAATACTTTCAATACCTTATGTAATCATCAAGTTGTATTTTTCCCAGCTACTTTGAAATCTATGCACATTTCTTTCCTAATTCTCCTGAGATTGATATGCAATCAGCCCATTTTAGTTATCATCATGAGGAATAGACCAGATGAGAGGAATGACAGGGGGCAGCCAATTGGACATTTGCTTTTCCAATACAGTATGTCTATATGGCCAGTTCTGCCCATACCATAATGTTTTTTCCTAGTTCCTCCTGAATTTGTGAGTGGGGGCAGAAGGAATGTTTCCATTGGTGAAATAGTGGTACTGCCTGCTGTGTGGCACATCCTACTATCAATTATTTACTAAAAAGAAAACCAGAGACATAGATTATTATTAGCCAAAGTATGTACCGTTGTGGGCATTTCCTTTTTTTTTTTTTTTTTAAGATTTTATTTATTCATGATAGAGAGAGAGAGAGAGAGGCAGAGACACAGGCAGAGGGAGAAGCAGGCTCCATGCAAGGAGCCCGACGTGGCACTCGATCCTGGGACTCCAGGATCACACCCTGGGCTGAAGGCAGACGCCATACCACTGGGCTACCCAGGGATCCCCAGTTGTGGGCATTTCCTTTCTGTTTTGCTTTATGAAAATTATATGCCTCATAGTAAGAAACCAAATAGTTTATATACTTGAAACCTCATTAGTAGATTTTTACATTTTACTTACCAAAATGCTAGTAATCTATGTTTGAAAAATTAAACATTGAACCACTAGCAAATTAGAACTAAACAGGGATCCCTAGGTGGCGCAGCGGTTTGGCGCCTGCCTTCGTTCTAGGGCGCGATCCTGGAGACCCGGGATCGAATCCCACATCGGGCTCCCAGTGCATGGAGCCTGCTTCTCCCTCTGCCTGTGTCTCTGCCTCTCTCTCTCTCTCTCTCTCTCTGACTATCATAAATAAACAAAAATTAAAAAAAAAAAAAAAGAACTAAACAAATAATTTCATTGTTGGAGAAGGACCAACAGTGTTGGATTATCATTGATATCTCAGATCTTTCTTTTTTAAAAGAGCATTTTATTTTATTTATTTATTTTTAAAGATTTTATTTATTCATGAGAGACACACACACACACACACAGAGAGAGAGAGAGAGAGAGACAGAGGCAGAGACATAGGCAACGGGAGAAGCAGGCTTCATGCAGGGAGCCTGATGGGGGACTTGATCCCGGGACCCCAGGATCACGCCCTGAGCCAAAGGCAGACGCTTCATCGCTGAGCCATCCAGACATCCCAAAAAAGAGCACATTTAAAAAATAATTTAATTATACAGTTTACATTTAAAAATATGGGCAGCCCGGGTGGCTCAGCGGTTTAGCGCTGCCTTCAGCCCAGGGTAAGATCCTGGAGACCTGGGATCAAGTCTCATGTCAGGCTCCCTGCATGGAGCCGGTTTCTCCCTCTGTCTCTCTGTCTCTCTGTCTCTCTCTCTCTCATGAATAAATAAATAAAATTAAAAAAAATAAATTAAAAATATGTGAGAGGGATGCCTGGGTGGCTCAGTGGTTGAGTGTCTGTCTTTGGCTCAGGTCATGATCCTGGGGCCTTGGGATCAACTCTCTGCGGGAGCCTGCTTCTCCCTCTGCCTATGTCTCTGCCTCTCTGTGTCTGTCATGAATAAATAAGTACAATCTTTAACAAATAAATAAAAATGTGTGAGAGAGAAATTATCTAGAGAAGATTTAAGTTGCATAAAATAAATTGCATTTCATATGGAAGATCCACCTTCCAGACAATGAAGTATTTACATCCCATGATTTTTCTCTGTGTAGAATTTTTTAGTAGGTACTCTGAGGTTACAAAATATACAGAATACTCTGTCCTTGGAGAATTTACAGTTTAAAGTAGAATAAATAAACTATATGGTAGAAACCCAAATGACAAAAGCTAAAAACAATTTATGAAGAGAAAATTCAACTATCCAGGGACATGGTAGACTTGCTAGGATCATATGCCTCTGTGGCTGAATTTTGGTTAATGGGGAGCCCATCATTCATTTGTGCCTTTCTTTTACAACTGCCTTTCATGCAGCAAACTGGAATCAACCGTTCTCTTTAGAGATTATCTGTGAGGCACCATCCAAATTGAATACTATCAAGCAGCAATTACATGAATTCTAGCACAGGTTATCTGTATTCTTGCAGCACAGGGTGAAAAAAAGAATGATATATTAGAACTCCATTAATTTCATCACATGATACATGGTAGATGAGCACCTTAATAAACATCATGGTTCTCCAGAACTATGAAATATCTCTTGAACTTAATAGAAATTTGGGGTATAAAGAGAAAATAAGCGTTTAGAGAAAGAGAAGGATCTAGTCATGTGCTAGGGTACTTGATTTTTGTTTTTGTTTTTGTTTTTGTTTTTTTGAAAAAATATAACCAGGTCAACATGTTCTGTTACTGTTTAATTCCTATATGACTGCCAACCCAACAAGATCTCAAATCTCTAGGACAGTGACTACCTCAGATTCAAATTCAGCAGACAACTGAGCTGGGTGTCTTTCCTGGTCTCTTTCACTTCACTAGGCCAAGTGTTCCTCCTGTGTGTTCCAAACAGCATTGTATGCTATTTCTATCAATTATATCAACACCAATGTGGGGACGCCTGGGTCACTCCGTGGTTTTAGCATCTATCTTCAGCTCAGGGCATGATCCTGGGTCTGGGGATTGAGTCCCGCATCAGGCTCCCTGCAAGGAGCCTGCCTCTCCCTCTGTCTGTGCCTCTGCCTCTCTCTCTGTGCCGCTCATGAATAAATAAATAAAATCTTAACCCCCCCCCCCCACTAATATAGATGCATTGAAATACTCCCAGTTAAACTGTTCTTTTTTTGTGTTTGCTCTGCTGTATTGCTGAAATCCAAGCTTTTCAAACTAGTAACTTTGCCTTATTCAGGACCTGGTACATAGAAGGCTCTAAGTAAACTGAAGGCTGAGTAAACTGAATACTTAAAAATAACAATATAGACACTTGGTGTGAAATACTGGCCAAGCAGAAGAATGATAAGACCTGAGACATAATGATAGACATGATTCAGGTCTATTACTATTTGAACAAACTTGATTCTAATATTTACTCCCCCCAAGTATATAGTTGAAAAGACCCCAAATGGAATCTTCCTAATGCATGTGGCATTAGTTTAGTATTTGTCATGTCCTATATTTCTTTTGTATCTCTTGAGCATTTTTTAAAAAGTTTATTTATTTTCTAATTTTTCAGTAAACTCTACACCCAACGTGGAGCTTGAACTCATGACCCTGAGATCAAGAGTCCCATACTTTTCCAACTGAGCCAGCCAGGTGCCCCTCCCCTTGAGCATTTAATACATTTTGTTAATATCTTACTTTAAAGTTTCAGGTAGATAAATGAAAGCTTAACACAAAAACAAAGTCTTAGGAAATGATAGGAGCTTGTTATCTTAAATGTAGGAATATAAGACTAGGTCTTGTCTGAAAAGTAAGAGTTTGTAAACATAGTTAAGAATAGGTAGAAATTTTGGAAAGAATCAACTAGTGTGCCTAAAGCAGAGCTAGCAATATCCGGTGTGTATTGCAAGTATGGCCCCCATGGGGAGGAGGACTGTTAAAAGAGTGGAATAACCCACTATTTTAAAGGAAAATTTCATTCAAAGAGCCTCATGCATGATCTCATTTTCATTTTGATTTACTGGAGGCATATGGTGGGCATATCAACAGTACCCTTCAAATCAAAATGCATCATCGTTTAAGAATTTCTGAGGGGGAAATAGTCTGTGACTGCACTGTCTGAGAACCATCTGGTCACTTACCTACATTCCTTAGAATTGAAGCTTTAGGATATCCTTCAAAACCTTTTCCTTTGTTTCTTGCTATATCCTGTGTAATGACTGAAATTTCACTGCATTTGATTTTTTGGTATAAAACAAGATTCAACCACTGTTTTTTTAATTTTTTTTAAACGAGATAATTTTACTTGATGATTTAAAGAAAAGGCTTCTTTCTAAATATATTTATGACATCTAAAATGCCTTTTGTCCTCAGGCTAGCACTGTTGTTCTTTGGTGCTTGAGTCGATAATGCATTTAACACTGCACCTACAAAGAAAATTACAGTTTTTAAACTGTTTATTCTAAGAGCTTTCAAAATGAAGATACCACAAAAGTGGCAAAAGTGTTTTGTTGAAAAAAAAAATGAGGTGGGAGATTATTAATTCCTTAAAGATCAAGTATATTGTAAATTCAAATGATCCCACTCATTATCAATATGAAGTCCCTTTATAGGTTTGCATATTGTAATGTGTTCTTAAAATGAGATAGATAATGACTTTGTAGCATCAACTATTTAGTTTCCAGCTGCTGAATCCTTTTTTGGCTGTGAAATGTGTTCATTTTATTGTGTGGTAATATATATCAAGAATACAGTGAGATTTTAAATCTTGTCATATTCAAGTTTTTGCAGTACTTTATGCATTTTTAAGAATTTTGAGTGGCTCAATTTTGTAAAATAAATTGTCTTGAAAAAAATGTGTTTGCATCACGTGTTCCATGTAGCAACTGCTCAATAATTTTCTTTGAATTGAATTTAAATTATAACCATAGTTGCTTAATGAAAAGAACATGTAATTTGTTATCCATAGGCCTCATGGCCTTGGGCAAGTCATGAGATTTTCCTGTTCTTTAGTTTTCTCATCTGTGAAATGTAGATAATATCTCATAGTGCTGGTTGAAGACACAAATGTTTATGAATAAAAAGCTCCTATCAAATGACAAATGGTGGATGTGAACTATATCAGAGCTATTATTATTATCCAGGTGGCTTATTACTGAAGCAATAAAAGAAAGTTTTCATGTGATTATATCAAAGATAGTTCTGGGACATAGAATCTGAGAAAGCATTATAGTGAGGATAGAGAACTTAGGAAAATAAAAAGAATATGTAAATAAAATTTGAAGAAAACTGTGAAAATATATTATGTACAATTATATCTGTCCATATATCAAATTACTGTCTCTTAAAGAATACACAATAAAAGTCAAGTTTAATACTCTTCATTATTGATTTAAAAGGAACTTGGAAGTTTGATCTAATAAAGCACTTCAAGCCATCATAAATTTCTAAGAAGCCCAGGATTTGTATATGCACATGTATCCCTCCTGAGAACAGGGGATATTTATAGAACTGCTGTATTAGGTTCGCTACAATGATTTTGTTTACATACAAGTATGTGTCAAATTTGCTTAACCCTATGGAATGAAAACTTTTCAAACCATATTTACCCACCATTGTTTGGAAATTGGAAAAAAAATTAAAGTTGAAACTGTAATGATTAAATAAGCAATGTAAAAATGGCTCATGTAGGTAGCTGGGGAAAGAAAAATATAAAAACTCAAAAGTATAAATGTAAAACCCAGTTATCTAGAATTCTTAGGTGCTAGTACATTTTTGATTGAGCACTTAGACCGTTTTCTATTCCTCCACTCTGCCTAGCTGCTATTTCTCAACTATGGAGGGGATTGAAAGTCCATCAGAGCTTTTCTCAGTAGCACAAAAGTCATTTGAAGAAGATGGTGGCAGGCTAGACACATAAAGAAGAAATGAAGGTGATAGGCTTCAATTCAGGACTATCAGCATATCACGATGGTAGAGGTGTGGGCTAAGCCTCATTATAGGTAAAGGATGGTAATGCGTGAACTCATGAGGTTAACAAGCTACTTCACACACAAGGAGGGATAATACTTCTTCCTACAGGTTTACATGGCAAATGGAGTGCATGTAAGGCTGCAGTGACAATTTATTTCAGTGGCCTTAAAGAATTATACGTACTATAGATTTAATGTGTAAAATTAGGAGCAGTATATATTAAATATATTTTAGGAATCTGTGATTTTATAACCAAAGATCTGAATGATACGAAACAACAGATCCCAAGTGGTTTTTCTACAGAAATATGATAAATATCTGGAGAGTTGGCTAAATTTGTCAATATTCATCTGTCTAGTATTTAAGGAATTAGTCAATATTTCAATAATAGTTTTATTTTCTTTATCATAGCTCCAGATTCTGTATCGTTTGTTGCCTTGTTTTGTCCTCTCAGTCTACTTTTCTTCTTGCCATTTTCGAGAATCACATTTAGGGGTTTAAAGTTTAGGAGTTGTGATACCTTGGTATTGAATTCAGATTATCAGTTAATAGCATGTCTAATGCAATATATGGGGCAAGCAGTATTTTCATAGCACAAGTGCCACTTGACTCTGACTGGTTTTCTGTTACAAGATTTTCATTTGTAAGACTGTTTTACCTTGGCTTCTGAATATGCTGACATCCTTTGCTTTTGCCCTTGGTTATGACACCTTTCATTTTTGAACATTTAAAAAAGCTCCCAAATCTTTAACAATAATATAGGCATTGGCTATTTTAATTAATACAGACAAAATACAAACAAAGGGAAACTCTTTGTTTTGTCATTGGATGGTTACCATAGAACACAGAAAACTTAATTTGCTTTTCTAAGGAAAATTATGCTGGCATCTTTGGTACACATTCCTACCCATAAAGGTTTGAGTTTTTGAACCCTCCACAGTTTTTTAAAATGTATAACCTAAGAATGTCATAAGAAGCAGTCAGCTTTATAGTTGATTTCATTATAGAGTGCTTGTGTAATAAGTTATAGGAAGATGGGACTAAGTATGGTAAATGGCATTCCACACTCTGTAAACACTTTCCTTCATCTTGTCCCCTTGCAGTGACTCTCAGCAGAAAGCCTCTCTCTTTTGTGGCCTTGTTGGTACAGTGTTGCACTAAGTGACATCAGATTAGCAACTGGAGAACAACTTTGCAAAACTGTTTATGGAACTGAATTTGCAGAGTTCAAGGCTGTGTTTTTTTCCTTCTCAAATCACCTAGCAACTTTAGATTCAGGCAGAAGTTGGGAGTTTATTTTACAAAACACGAAAAAGCTTTTAAACCAACGTCTTTGAGGTAAATCTGTAGCAAAAGTGAGGCCACCTGCTGTTAAGAAAAGTGCTTACACTAATTCAGCACATTTCGGTCCCCAATAGAGGGTATCGCTGAGTAAAACACTGCCATTATTGTTCAGAGCCTGTAGGTGGCAGCAGTTTCCGCGGTTTCAGGGCATAACAATGGCTTGATTTGTGTGTCTAAGAATAAAGCTGTCATGAACTCATGGGATCCTTATACTGTAAGGGCTCTTCTTTGGAATGTGATACATGAGAAAATTACTATTAGTTTTTAGTTTCTCTTTTAAGATTTAAGTAACTTATCTTTCTTTTAAGTTCCATTTTGGGTTTTAAATCGTGTCCCCAAACAAGTGTTCCCAGCCTTAATTTTACATTATGTTACATTATAAAGTAATAGATCTTTAAGTAATCTGACGGAGAGACATGATAGGAACTTTTTTTTCCCTTTTCCTTCCCCTCCCACCAGTCCTGCCCCCCATTACAAAAATAATTCATTGTTAATTTTTACTGCTGTTGCAATCTTGGGAAGGAAATCCTACTTGCTATACAAGCATAATTTTTCCTCATATTCAGGAGCTGAGTGGTTAATGATTTAATGTTGCCATTCAACTTCTAGGAGGCTTTGAACCAAATTGTAGCACCTATAAGACAGTGATTTTGTAACTGCCTTTAATAAAAAGGAGTTTTGAATAATACTGTGGTTTCCTATTAGTCAACTCAGAACTCAGCAAGTAAGTACTCTTAGAGTGATTCAATCACCTACTGCTTTGAGAAGAAGCAGTCATTATCAGTGTGCCTGGTCTCTCTCTCTCTCTCTCTCTCTCTCTTTCTCTCTCACACACACACACACACACACACACACACACACACGCCTACACTTGTCCAAAATAAACCACACATTAAAGATTGCTATTCATTTACTTTTAATGGTCAAAGTGATTACTTAAAGACAATTTTCCCTGCTTATTTTGTTTAGTTCAGAGTTGCAATATTCTAAGTGAAACTAGTTTTGGTTCAAGTTAAAATAGAGGTAAGCCTGCCTCTGAAATATTTATTGAGAAATTCAACAACTAATTTAAACTTATTGTTCAAATTAGTTATCCAGAACTTAAAAATGATAATTTATTCAAATTAACATCAAAGTCTGGAAATCCTATCTTTTTTTAATTTAGGAAAGACTCAATTTTCTGCATTTATCATTTGAGATAACAGAATAGTAAATTAACTGCACTGTATAACTATCCTAATATATTTTGAAAGGAATAGGTTAAACTTATTCTCTTGGAGTTGATCTATTTTTATTAATTAGATACCTTTTAGCTCTATTGCTCTATTTTAGAATTAATCTGCTTCTGTTAAGTAAATATATTCAACTCTCAAAACATATAGATTTATATGTATTGTGCATATACACAGACATGCATATGTACATTTTTTTTTAATTTTTATTTATTTATGATAGTCACACAGAGAGAAAGAGAGGCAGAGACACAGGCAGAGGGAGAAGCAGGCTCCATGCACCAGGAGCCCGATGTGGGATTCGATCCCGGGTCTCCAGGATCGCGCCCTGGGCCAAAGGCAGGCGCCAAACCGCTGCGCCACCCAGGGATCCCTGTACATTTGTATAGATAAAGGAAATGTAGCTTTATGAGCTAGGCATATCTGGATCACATCAGAGATATTTGCCTATATTGTTCATCTGTATATCAAAACATTTTATCTTTATGTTCAGAATGGTGTTTTCCAAGAAGAATGATGAGTATTACATACACCTACACATCCCATTTGATGAGTATGAAAGAAAACAGAATTATAAATGCAAAAAAAGTTTGCTTGGAACCTTCAATGATCTGAATAGTTATATTGTGTGTGTGTATCATCTGCCACAAACCTTTGTTGTTTTTAAAGCAGCTCCTAGGAGCAAAAATACAAACCAATTTATTTTTTGATACTTTTAATATTATATGCTCATATCAAACCTATTTTTGATGGCAAAATAATTTAATTATATACAAATATATTTCTTTTGTCTTTCTTTTTAGCATATTTAAAATAGCTACCTGCATAGTAATGATCCATCATTTAAGACAAGGCTCTCTTGGTTATCTGGGAGGATTGTGGCCTCCCTAAAAATATTTCAGGTAGATATATACCAAGATACTACAAGATAAATTCAATTTTTTTTGCAATTCTTTTTTTTTAGAAACTTATGTTAAAATCAATACCAGTTTGTTAGTTTCTCATATAAATTATAAACATGTAAAGGTGATCACTTTACTCTAGTTCATAAATTTTATGAAGTATTTAATGAAATAAATTTTGTCCTTCAATGAGTTTATATTGCTATTTAACAAGATATTCCCTACTATTAATGTTGATCTTTGCTTTTTGTAAGTAAAGTTATTTTGACGAATGAAAAAACTTTTGATGAGTCAGATACTGTGCATTCTTGGAATTGTTTCAACAGTTGAGATGTATGTAGGCTTAAAAATATATTAAAAAATATTTTAGGCATCATAAATGTGGAAAAAGAAAATGAGCCCTTTAGTTAAGCTTGAATGGTTTAGAGTCACTTTAAACCCATATTTTAGCATTTACTTTTAATTCTTTAAAATTAAAATTCTTGCTCTTTTATTTAAAAATGATTTTGTATTGTATTTCCCCATATTCAATAGTAGTAAACTTTAGTATTAGTAAAATATCACCTAAAAAGATGTTCATAGAAACTACTTAATGTTTGAGAAGACAGGATAAGATTAACTCACATATTTTAAGGGGAATGTTAGAGCTTACAGAATAGTGTAATACACTGATAGGGAAAGATTTTTAAGAGAGGAAGTACAGTGACTGGTATGTCTGACTTGAGAAAGCAGCAGATACAATAAGCCCTTGAATGGTTGGTGAATGGAATTTCTCATTAATTGAATTTTTCTATTTAACCAATTTCCATGTGTATACACTGTACATGTGACCAGTTTTATAATCATTGGAATATAATAAGATAAACAACTTTAAACATATACTAAAAATAATTACTTCTAAAAAAATAATTCAGGAGGCCCATTGTGATCTTTAGTCTCATTGATTATTATCAATGAGCATCTATTGCTATTTTAGAGTCCTGTTTTATGGGGAGAGAGTTTGATAGTGATTGAACTTTATGGTTGCTTGGGTTACAGATAAGTGAGAGTTTGTTAATATTTTATAAATTTAAGGATATTTATTATAAACATTTAGCTAAAACGTTATATAAGCATAGTCATTTTCTGAGTCATATAATTTAAAATAACAGGACCTCAAGAAACTTTGCATGGCTTTCTATAAATTCCTGGACTCTCAAAACGGTCTTCTTATTTACCCTAGGAGAGCCCTGTTCTTTCACAGGTCTGATACTCTATAGAATCCACATTAGGTATTATTAATGAACGTTGCTTTTTTTTTTTCTATAGGGTAGAATGATTGTTAGAAAGCTCGATTAGTGTCATAAACATGTCAGGTATTCTAGAATATGAGGGAATTCTTCTGTCTCTTCATGGATGGCACATTGTCTCCTTGTGTAGCCAATTCCATGACCCACAAAAGGGACCCTCCAAACCATGGCCATATAAAATCAGGTTCTGCTTAAGATTAACATTTTAAAAGGTACCACTTCTATCATAGAGAATTATGATATTAGTGCTCTAGTTTTGAATGCTTTCAAATCAAATCAACAAGTATATGTAGCACACATGCTGTGTGCAAGACTTGCCTACACCGTATGCTTACACTGTATGAAAACACAGTGAAGGCTCCTGCAATTGAATTCTTCCCTTCAGGTCTGACTGACCAGACACATCTACTCTGTCACTTAAGTGGATATACCACCCTCAACCAGTATGGGGAGAATGAAGCCCAATGTGAATTTTAGTTTCCCTACTTAACATTTAAAGTCAACTTCCCATTCAATTTAAGTATTTTTCTTAGTCTCTCTTATGCCTTTGCAGAAGAACAATGATGAGATAAAAATTAATTACTCATGAATTCAACCACAAGTATTGCATTATACTATTTTTACTGTGTAGGGATCCAACATTCCCTGTCCCAAAGTCCTTTATAGTCTAATGGACTGGACTAACCTTAAAATCATCACTCCGTTAATATAATAGACAAAACATAGGCAATACAATTCTTCTCTTATATATAGAAAATCTGAATATGAGTAGTTACAAATACTTGATGGCACAGTTCAAACTGGAATCCTAAATTCTTGACTTCTAGTTTTGGACTGTTGTACTTCTAAAGTTTGCCTATAAGTTGGGCATTGAGAATTCAAAGCTATGCAGACAAGGGTGCCTGGCTGGCTCAGTTGGCAGAACATGTGACTCTTGATCTCAGAGTCATGAGTTCAAGCCCCATGGTGGGTGTAGAGATTACGAAAAAAAATAAATAAACTTAGAATAAAACAACAACAACAAAAAACAAAGCTGTAAGAACATATAAAAGTCATTATTTAGTAGAAATTCTAAAGGAAAATAATACTGTTGCAATTCTCATAATAATATAAAACAAAAATGATTATGTGAAAAATTATTCATTTAAAAAACTGATATTTGGGACACCTGGGTAGCTCAGTTAGTTAAGCGTCAGACTCCATTTCACCTCAGGTCATGATCTCAGGGTTGTAAGATTGAGCTCCATGACCAGCTCTGCACTGGGCGTGGGGCCTGCTTAAAATTCTCTCTCCCTCTGCCTAAAAAGAAAAAAAAAAACTGATATTCAAGTAAAACTGGATTTAATTAGAAGAGTAATCCCAGAAAACCCTTTGCCTTCTTTTTTTTTTTTTTTTTTTTTAAGAGAGAGCGCTCTGTTGCTGTTGCTTATGTGTGAGTTGGGAGGAGGAGCAGAGGGAGAATCTCAAGCAAGCTCCATGACCAGCATGGAGCCAGATGTGGGTCTCAATCTCATGACTCTGAGATCATGACTTGAACTGAAATCATGACCCCTTATCTCACATTATCTACAAATATCAATTCCAAGTGGAGTAAGAATCTAAGTGGGAAGCATAAAACAATAATGCTTATAGCAAAAATATCTAAGAGTTTTTTCATGACCCTTTACAAAAGGATTTATAAACAGGAAGAAAAACAACCATATGGAAAAAGATCAATAAATTGGTCTATATTATAATTAGGAACTTCTCTTACTGAACTTCTCTTACTGAAGGACACTTACTTCTCTTACTGAAGGACACTGTTGAGAAAGAGAAAAGGCAAGTTATAGAGTAGAAGATATTGGCAATGTGTTAATGAACTAAGGACTTGTTTCCAAATCAATGAAAAAAGAAAACCCAATTTCACAAATGCAGAAGACGTGAACAGGCATCACAAACAAGACATCCAATGGCCAATAAACATAAACCTAAATGGTCACAGGGAAATGCAAATTAATACCACAATAAGATAGCAATGCACCCACCCCCAAGATAATGGCTAAGATAAAAACAAAAACAAAAACAAAAACTTACAAAACCAAGTGTTGGTAAGGATACAAAGCAAATGAAACTCATACTACCCACAGAAATGGCAAGCCATCTGGAAGCTGTTTGACAATATTTACTAAAGCTGAGCAGATACACATCTTGTTACCTGGCAATTTCACTCCTAAGTACAGTAAATCGTACAGAAATATGTATGTATGTGCACCAAAAAACATACAAGAATGTTCATAACATCATTAATATAGCTAAACCCTGGAAATAACACAAATGCCCATCAATATTGAATAGATATTCTGGTTCTTTCATACAATGGAATACTTTATTATAAAGAAAAATGAATCCGCTACTTCTAAACACAACATCCTGAATGAATGTCACAAACATAATGCTGAGTGAAAGATGCCAGACTCAAAATAATGCCTACAATGGGATTCCATTTATATAAAGTTCCAAAGATGGCAAAATTGTGGTCTTGAGATCAGGGTGATGGTTATATCTGGGGAGGAAAGAAAGGAAGCTTCACAGGTACAGGGCGTATTCTATTCCTTAGACTGGGTGATGATAATGTGGGTGTGTTCACCTTGATAATTCTTCCAGCTATGATTTTATTTTATTTTTTTTTTCATTTTTCCAGATGTAGGTTGTAATTTCAAAAAACATGTTTAACAAGAAAGTGAGGTGACTAGAGTTTTGTTTTGGTTTGGTTTTTTGAAGGCTTTGAAAGTAGAGAGCAGAGGCCAAGAAGTAGAGAAGGAGCTCTGGAAGCTCTTTTTCTGATTTGGGAGAAGTGTTTCATAGGTGAGATAGATCAACATCATTCACTGAGCCAAAAATTCAGTTAGTGCTGTTTGTAGAGTGCCACGATGCTGCAGCATTCTGTGTGCTATGGGGCTTACCCTCCATGGGTTGGTGTTTATAAAGTACTTGAATGCTGTCGGAGGCTAGGGGTCTTTCTTGGTCATAGAACTTAAAGTTATTGATCTTTGAGCACATATTGCTCAGCAGAGACACCTTTTCCACCATTATTTTTTTTTAAAGATTATTTATGTATTTATACATTAGAGACACAGAGAGAGGGACAGAGACACAGGCAGGAGAAGCAGGCACCTTGCGGGAAGCCTGACAGGGAACTTGGTCCCAAGACCCCGGGATCAGGACTAGAGCCAAAGGCAGGCTCTCAACCACTAAGCCACCCAGGAGTCTTACCTTTTCCCCTTTAAAACCTTTCTTCTCTCTTTCTTTTTCCTTCTTTCTTTCTTTCTTTCTTTCTTTCTTTCTTTCTTTCTTTCTTTCTTTCTTTCTTTTCTTTTTCTTCTTTTTTTAAAGATTTTATTTATTTATTCATAGAGACAGAGAGAGAGAGAGAGAGGTGGGCAGAGGCACAGGCAGAGGGAGTAGCAGGCTCCATGCAGGGAGCCCGACGTGGGACTCGATCCAGGGTCCCCAGGATCACACCCCAGGCTGCAGGAGGCGCTAAACCGCTGCGCCACCCGGGCTGCCCTAAAACCTTTCTTGACAAAAAACCCCACAACCTTTCCTGACCCGTCAATTTAGGCCAGGTACTCTTTATGCTCCCACAATACCAGTCCTTGCTGTACCCTGCGTTCCTCCCCTCCAGACACTGTAAGCTTCTTGAGGGAGTAACTTTGTCTTGTTTACCATTCAAATCCCAGTGCTGGGGATCCCTGGGTGGCTCAGCGGTTTAGCACCTGCCTTTGGCCCAGGGTGTGATCCTGGAGACCTGGGATCGAGTCCCGCATCAGGCTTCCTGCATGGAGTCTGCTTCTCCCTCTGCCTGTGTCTCTGCCTCTCTCTCTATGTATATCATGAATAAATAAAAAATCTTAAAAAAAAAAAAAATCCCAGTGCCGTGCTGAGTAGCCACTATTCACTACTCAGTAATTATATGAATGACTGTAAGTCAAGGTTCATAATGTGAGAGGTGCCTGTGGTTAACTATTTCATTGATAGATATGCTCAGGTTGAAATACACAATTCTTGTCAGCACTCAAAATCAGGATGGAGAGTTTGGGACTCTTTAAGGCCTTATCTCTTTTTGTTGTTGTAGTGAAGTTTTACGATAAAGTAGAATCTTGACGGGGTCTGCTATTCTCTGTCCTAAAACAGCATTTTTCTCAGAATGACAGTGTGCCCTTCTTAAAAGTCTGCTCACTTTGTAAAGATGTGAAATAATTTCTTTTTCCTGATAGCATAGAGTTTCGTGATATTTTAAAATTGCCAGAACAATAAAGAACTTTAGAGTGAAGTTATTGTAGGTGATAGTTTCTCAAATGTTGAGTTTGGGCGGGGGGAGCGTTTATTGTACAGAGTTGAGATACGAACTCTCGTCATAATTATAATCAAGGAATGAAGCCAGGATTGAATTTCATATTTTTACCATTGATATTATGCTTTCTCTCAAATTAACTGTGTTTTTAATAAGTGAAATTTTTACACTGAAGTCATAAGAACAGATGTCTGTGTCATACCACAAATATAAGCTGTGTGATTTAATGACCACACGAAAAGCATAACTAGAGTGAAGACAAATGAAATTCTTCCTTTTGTATTTGTTGGTCGTTGTGTGAAGGCAATCACAGACACAATCTGTGTCCTGGGATGTGGTATGTGAAATGGATGCAAGTCCTTGAATTCCATCATTTTGTGCATTCAAATGGATAGACAGAAGACCACGAGGCCCATTAATTTAGAAATTCCCACAGTTCTCAATACAGGGCCCTCCAGTGGTTCCAGCTGTCACCTTTTCTAAGGGCTTTGACATCACATCTTCTTCAATGAAGTAATTCTGCTCCAGCAGGTAGATTTTCATATTTATAACCTACTGGCTAGATTCCAAATGCTCTTTGGTATTTTATTTATATTGTGGCACACTTGGCTTTGGGTGGTTTCTGCCTCATATTCATGGTAGCTTTGTAAAACTCTCTGTATTATGTAAGAGAGCTCTAAAATTGAAGTTTCTCACATATAACCGTATGAGAAATATTTTAGATGTATGAGGGAATGGCGTGAAATATGGGATTCATACCACATTAATGGCATCAGGTATCTGAAAACCATGTATTTAAAAAAATGTATCAGTTGTCTATCTTTTAGGGCTATGAAATGTGTAAACTTGCCTGTATATAATTCAGTAATACCTGTTATTTTAATAATTTGCTTATAAAACAATGTTCAGTTGTGTTGCTATAAAATATGGAATCAGGACATTTTTTAAGCTCAGAGATACTGTTAAGCATTAGAAAAAGCCTTTGTTTTATTAGATATGTTTAAAATATATATTAATATTTCTAATTTGACTTATTTTTCATAATTTGAGTTGATTTCACTAGACAGTGGTTTCTTATTTTGCTATACTATTTAATTTTGTAAGTTTATCACTCTTTTTTATCTTACTGCTTTCCAGATCTATTCATCTGTGGAATACTTTTTATAGTATGACATTGTGGCAGAACTTCAAAATGCATTCATGAGCTATACTAGTAGATTGCTAATACTTGGGTTAGAATTATGAAAAAATAAACAAAAACTTTATAAACTAATTGTTGTGAGAAGTACCAATTATGATTCTTATGCTTTAAAAACTTTGTAACAGAATGGAAGAAATAATGGTAACATAATAGAATAATTGGATTATTATATAAAGAACAAGAAAAATTCAATTTAAAATCAGGTTTTTATAAAGCCTTTCAATGAGAACAGTGTTTTTATGTCTTATCATATACCTGTTTAATAAAAGGACAATGCTTCATGGTTGGATTTGCATAGTAGATATAACATCCAGTTATTATATTTTGTTTTTTTAGATACTGTATTTTCTCTGCCAGAGAAATGTGAAAATCCCTTTTACACATATATGTTGTACGAAAAGGAAAAACATATGGATTTATTTTGCAACAGATAGGTGCTCTTGAATCAGACTGTTCAAAAGTGCTTTATTATTTAATTTTCAACAGCCATTTCCTATTCTTCTTGCAACTAAAAGCTCTAAGTATCTTCATTTTGAAATGTTTTGGATTTTGAGTACATGAGTATTACAACTTACGTTCTCTTTTTAAAAAAATTTTTATTTATTTGAGAGAGAGAGAGAGAGAGAGAGCAAGAGCAGAGGGAGAGGGAGAAGCAGATTACTCGCTGAGCAGGAAGCTTGATACGGGGCTGAATCCCAGGACCCTGAGATCATGACCTGAGCCAAAGTCAGACACTTAACCAACTGAGCCACCCAGGTGCCTCACAACTTATGTCTGAGAGCAGTATTTTACTAGATGAGCAGTGTTTTAGTTTTACTTCTCCACATTCCAAACTAATAATTCCATAAGATCTAAATTCAGCTTTGCCATCTCCTTTGTAAAATACTTGACATCGAATGAACAAGAGGAGAAAAAAGAAGGGAGTAGTGGGGGAGGTCCAGCCTAAGGAAAAAAGGGGTGTTAAAGAATTTTTTTAAATAATAAAATTAAAGTTGATCTGCTTTTAATTACCACCTTTTGTCAGCAATTTTTAAAAATGCCAATGATAAAATATTTCTCCCTAATAGGGTGGACCACTCCTATCACACTCTATTCGGTGGCACATCAATGGTTTCCAGTATATATATATTTTTAATTTTTATTTATTTATTTATTTATGATAGTCACAGAGAGAGAGAGAGAGAGAGAGAGAGAGAGAGGCAGAGACACAGGCAGAGGGAGAAGCAGGCTCCATGCACAGGGAGCCTGATGTGGGATTCGATCCCAGGTCTCCAGGATCACGCCCTGGGCCAAAGGCAGGCGCCAAACTGCTGCGCCACCCAGGGATCCCCAGTTTCCAGTATATTTTTTAAAAAAATGAAGAAAATAGCAAAACAGCGTTATAAAAATTGTGGATAATTTTTAATATCTTAATTTAATAAATTAATTATTTTAATACAGAAATCAATTAAATTGAACTATTCATAAGGTAATTGCATAATTTATACAAATATTAATTCACAATGTCCAATGATGGATGGCTTATCTTTCATTTCTGTTAGTGTAACTTTTATGACTGTATGTATGACCTTTTTTTAAAAAAATTTTTTTAATTGGAGTTCAGTTTGCCAACATTTAGCATAAGACCCAGTGCTCATCCCGCCAAGTGCCCCCCTCAGTGCCCATCACCCAGTCACCCCAACCCCCCGCCCACCTCCCTTTCTACTACCCCTTGTTCGTTTCCCAGAGTTAGTTGTCTCTCATGTTTTGTCACCCTCACTAACATTTTCATTCATTTTCTCTCCTTTCCCTTTATTCCCTTTCACTAATTTTTATATTGTATGATCTTTTTTTAATGTTCTTTGTCAATGTGAGGTCTGGATTATATACTTTTCTTACTACTCCTCTTTTACCCATCACACCCCCCAACTAGAATAGGCCTTATTTAATTGGTAACTAATTGCTTAGGGTACCTTGAGAATAAACATGATTTGGGACACCAACAAATTTATAGCAAAATCTTGGAGAGCATGAAATTCAGAAAATGTTTTCTTTCTTTCTTTCGTTCTGTCTTCCTTGTTTATTATTTTATTTATTTATTTATTTATTTATTTATTTATTTATTTATTTATTTATTTAAAGCCCCACCTTCGCCTCTAGTGCAGGAGCCAGGCACCTTCCTACCACATTGCCATGGCAACTCAACCACCCCCTACCCCACAACCAGACTCCTTTCTTTTCTAAATAAATTAAATATCCAGAGTTAGTTCTACTAACATTATTGGTTCATCTTTTTTTTTTCCAGCTTTACTGAGGTGTAACTGACATATAATTGATTTATATGAAATCCAGACCCTAGCTCCTAGCTAATCAACCTTTTGAAATGTGATGCACTAGTTAGTAGTCTGAGTACTACAGGTGTGGGGCTGTTATCTAGATCTTTGTTATGATTTTATTGCTCATTTGATTTTGAGGGACAGAAGAAAACAGGCTTGGATTAAATGTAAACCTCACAGAGATTATATGAAGATTAATGAAATTGTGTCTCTTATAAAGCATTTGGGTTTTCATTTGTCTACAGAATGCTGGCATGTAAGAATGAAGGAGGCTATTCACCAATATCTTCCAACATTTATTTGAAATGTTAACAGAAGCAGATCATATTTGCAAATGAAGCTTAGTCTATGGTCAAGAGTTTATTTCTATCTAAAATGGTTATCAGCTTGTGTAAACTTAAACTGGTTTTTTTGTCTTATATTTTGTATTTTTTTGATGGTTAGTCAGTACTTCTCTCCAACGTGGACAATGTTAATCTGCGGAGTTTCTAAGGTGCTCTAAGTTTCTTAACTCCTTTTATTTTTAGATTAAGAATACAAGTGTAACACATGTTTTAGAAATTTAAAAAAATTGATAAGCAATGCCATATAATATGATGTAGTATGTTTTGTATCTGGATGTTCTTGGCCACTGTGCAAAAGCAGTGATTGAGTATAATGATCACATCTCTTGACACATCTTCCTTGGACCCAGTGTCACTGATGATGTTGGTTTGTGGGTTGGCTCTTCTTCCCCACTTGGTCCATCTTCAGTGCCAATTGGTGATGATGATGCAATTCATGACAAAATATTTTTTATGTGACATTTATCAGTGTTCAAAATGGGCTACAATTCTTCATAGAACACATGAAAATTAAAGCTTTCTCTTAAGGCACTTGTACCTACTTTAAGGATTTGTTGTAACAAAAAATGCTTCCTTGATTGTATGTTTTAGAGCTAAATTATGTGATCTTTTGTGGATACACTAGGTCTTATTTTGGCTATGTTAAGCAGTGGTCAATAGAAGAGAAAATTATTTTGAATCCTAAATAGTTATAGAAAAGAACATTAGAAGAAAGTCACCTGGGATCCCTGGGTGGCACAGCGGTTTGGCGCCTGCCTTTGGCCCAGGGCGCGATCCTGGAGACCCGGGATCGAATCCCACGTCGGGCTCCCAGTGCATGGAGCCTGCTTCTCCCTCTGCCTATGTCTCTGCCTCTCTCTCTCTCTCTGTGTGACTATCATAAATAAATAAAAATTAAAAAAAAAAAAAAAAAGAAAGTCACCTATGCCAGAGACCTTAGGCCTAAGAAGCAAATATCTTTGTTTTTTTTTTGTTTGTTTGTTTTTTGGTTTGTTTGAGAATCAAATACCTTTAGGTGATTTAAAAACCAAACAACAAAACTTCAAGTTTTAGGTCTGAACTTCTAATCTTCCAATCCCACTTCAAAACCTGTTCTTTCTCTGTCTCTAAACAACTCAAGAGTGCTTACTCTTGTTTTTATTTGCTTTGCAAAGCGCTAATCAAACTCTTGGTGGTAAAAAAAAATATTAAATAGAAGTGACTTTTGCTTTTTGTTGATGTTCTTCATGAGATTTTTCCCAGGGCCAGTTAATGAGGGCATTTTGACCACCTGATTTTAACCTGCTGCCATTGACTTTTCCTTTCTGAAGCAAGACTAAGCTTTTGACAGCTCTTTCTTTGGTAATTCATAGAAGAATAAAGCCTTCAGGAAAAAATATTTGTACTTGATTTTAAGGGGTAACTAAATTTCTTTGTTGTTTGTTTTTTTGGAACTGTGTTAAAATTGTGAAACTGTAATGACTAAGTGCATATTTTTGAAGATTTTTACCTTGTTTATTTCCTTCATCAAGAAACAAAAATGAAACGAAACAAGAAAAAAAAAAAACAAAAAAAAAAAACAAAAAAACCCCAAGCAGACCAGTAACTGTTAACCCTAATTTATTTTTACTCTTCAAGTGACATTACTTTTAACTGGCTACATTTGGATAATAAAAGCCATGGATTTTAAACCACTTAGTAATTTGGTTTCATTTTTAACACAAATAACACCTTTTCATCCATTTTATATAAACTTCAAACAACATATGTTTTAACTTACTGCCAAATAAGAAGAAATGTGTTACATTAAAGTGCATGTTGTTTGCTTGCGCATTTGGAAATACCATTCATTTTATAGCAATTTTGAGTTATTTTTCTGTCACTTTGTATTCCTATTCAAAGAGACATACAGAAACCCTCACTCAAAACAACTCCCTTAGGGTTTACTCCTGATGTCAGCAGACATGAGCGGGAGGTACAGTATACAACAAGCTTAGGTCATGGAAATGTCAACTCTTGGTGACTTGCATTTATTATTATCCTTTGAATTGTGTCCTCTTGAAATTCTATGAGTGGTATTTTAATATATTTCTTTTGTGTTTAGGTGGGCAAGGGAGAGATGCCTTGTCACTTTTTTTCTCTTCCCTCTGTTGATGTAAAAAATTGAGAGACTCTCATCTCTAGGATTTGGTTCAAATTTTAAAAACGTGTGTTGCCAATGGATAATGCATATAGAATGTGAAATGTTAACATAAAAGACTAGGACATAAAAATGGAAACTTTTTCAATGTTAAGATGCAGTTCAAAGTGTAAGCTTGTTTTAATTAAATGAAGTGAAACAGGTATTCGAGAAATTCAGAGCAAATAGATTTTATTGTGTTCTTGTTCTTAGAGGCAGTTTTTTGATAGAGAATTCTGAGGAATCAAGGAATTAGCAGGCATAGATAGGAATGTTGTGGCTCTCATTAGCTGTGTGACCTTGGATGAGTCATTTTATTTTCTGATCCACAGGGGCTTAGGCTCTATCTGTCAAAGTTTAAGTTCTGATGCATTACAGAATGGTGTGGTGATCTCAGGGTGCCAGGAGGGATGAAGTGCATAAGAAATACTGCCTCAGATTTAGTCTCTTTGGGGAACATAAAAATATCGGGGAAAGGGAGGCTATTAAAAATAATTGATTCTGGGATGCATGGGTGGTTCAGTGGTTGAGCCTCTGCCTTCAGCTCAGGGCGTGATCTTGGGAGTCCTGGGATTGAGTCCCATGTCAGGCTCCCTGTGGGAAGCCTGCTTCTCCCTCTGCCTATGTCTCTGCCTCTCTCTCTGTGTCTTTCATGAATAAATAAATAAAATCTTTAAAAAAATTAATTGATTCTATGAAAGCTCATCCCCTCCCCTTTACGTCCCTTATAAACTTCAACAAATTAAGTTTAGTAGCCATCAACAAAAGATGGGTTAATACTCTTCTCAAAGAAAAAACAGCACAGCTGTTATATGGAGGGGTATACCCACTATATTTGTTTTACATCAGTTTTTGTATTTTCCTACAATTTTAACAGTGTGTTAAAGAGGGATTTAAATTTTCTCCAGTGTTCTGCAGCAGATTGTATGGCAAGAGATTTGTCTGGAAAGGGTGTGAGGTGTTTGTGTTGTAACCTAAGCATTCAGTTTGCCAGTTTACTCCCCATACTGCCTATTTGTCTGTCTTCTATATTTAAAGTGATTAAAGAGTATCACAGGGTAAGATGTAGAAGAATAATAGAAAACGGCTCTCCTGGAGCTTTCATTGTGGTTCTAAGACAATAGTGCACTGGGAGGTTAGAAAGGAATCCCTTCCTGCAAAAGAAAAAAAAATGGAAATATTTTTAGTCCCTTTTCTTTACCACTTTAAATTGTATCAAGAGAATGTGGTTTCTTTTAAAGAGAATATGGATTAGAGTTACCTAAAACATATCAATTAATATAGGAAAGCGAGACTCCTTTACGGCAGGTAAGGTTCAGATAAAATTTGTAACTAGTAAATGAAAAAACATCCCCTGGAAGCTTTCTCTGACCTATCTCATCTCCTGCACCTGTTGGGTTGGGTGCCCCTCTGTGGAGCTCTTGTAAGCAATACTCTTTGTCTCTTTTTCACTGTGTGAGACGCACATCATGACTAGCACATTATCACTAGTTGGAGTGCTCTGTAAAGCAGGGATTGTATCTTATTTGACTTCGTATTCTCACCCATGTCACACAGTAGTTGCTCAGGAAATACCTGTTAAATGAATGTCAGATGTAGAGAGATGATGGACAGACCCTAATTATGTCCACATCCTTACATCAAAATGAGTAGAGTAGCATGTTTAGATTTGAAAATATTCCCACTACCTTTTCATTCAGAAACAAATGCCTCTGCAATCTTCCAGAAGAAGTGATATTTATTATTTTTGAGGACAAATATTTTTGATATTTGTTATATATGTAAAATTACATATGTGTAAAATTTTTGCATCAATTTTTTTTACAGTTTTGTAATATGTAAAAATTTCATAAAAGTATATTGTCAAGAATGTTGTCACTTGATTTTGGTAACTTCACTGCTTAGGGGTCTTTAAAAGCCTTTGTAGTGTTAATTTCAATCCTGTCCTTTACTGGTGGCCAAGGATGTCAGTCAGAAGCAGTTCTTACTCATTACTAGTTGTTGGCCAATGATGTGAGCAAGACAGCTTTGGACGCGAGCTGAAATATCTAGTGAGGCCCCATTCTTTATTAGTGGTCACGGTATAGTTCAAGCAGGCTGTGCACATTTCTCATTTGCCATCAGTATGAGGCCACAAGGAAAGCTACCAGTGGACATCCACCAGCAAAAAGTTTTATTGTTCTGTTGGGCTGCTGTTGAGTAGATCCAGTTTCATTTTTATTAACCATTAAATTAGATTTCTTCCATATGTAATCATTTTTTACTTATGAACTCTAGAATCTCAAAGTAAAGAGCAATACATTAAATTAAATTCAGCAAAGTTTTCTCCCCTATTGTATTCAGAACAAGGCCAGTGTTGCATGGGGCCATAACCAAGTTTATAATTTTCAAAATGTCAAAGCATTTGAAGTTTCCCAGGTTTCTGTGCTAAAAGTCCTCAGTAAAGTTTTACACTATCCTTTATATTGACTGATCTAAAGATTTGACTATTAATGTAACAAGCATTATTACACTTTTCCCCTAGAATAAACCACAGCTCTTTAAATAAATTGATCCCTTACTGTCCCATAACAATAAAGAGTATTCAGTAGTCAGATTTTTCAGACACTACTGCACAGTATTGTCAATATTTGAAGGGAAGAACGGCTGTTGTCTAGTGAGTGAGGGCTGAAAGGTGAACATTCCCCACAGATTCAAAGAAATGCAGGCACCCTTTATTATGTATGCATAAGTAGAGCTCAGTAGAAAATATGGTCAGATTTCATGTATATTTCATAGAGTAACAACAGCATTTTCCACTGTTGACTAATACAGCCTGTAGAGCCCACCCTTGTCAGTGACTTGTACATTGCCATATACCCTGCAGGCACTCATTAAATACTAGATGATGAGGAGAGATGAATATACCAGCTTTTTAGTACTGCACATGAGATAACCAAGCCTTTCTAGGTTAGAGTTAATTACTATCTGGTGGTCTTCTACATTCCAAGAGAATATGACTTTGAATTATCTCTCTTTGTCATAGATAAATTTGTAAGGTCACAAAAGTAGTTGTCCCAGTTTGGGTCTTGGGAAATAACATTTAAATGAGTAATGGTAACCCATAGTGTAATGTAAATGCACTTGGTTCTACTGGCCACTTAAATCTAAAGTGTAGGCATCTGGGGACTCTGATATACTCATTTGCTTGTGAGAACCTTTGGTGCTTCTGGCAGCAATATGTGTTGGCATCATATGTTGCATTATTAGTGTGACCGTGGATTTAGAAGTTAAGTGTCAGTCTTTGGCTGGAATTACTTGCTTGCCAAAGAACCTTAGCCATTTTCAGGTATGGGGTGTTTTAATTGGAAAAGGGAGAATATCCTCATTTATTATTCATAGACGCAGTACATTTGTTATGATTCCTTTGTTAAAGATGAGACAAAATAGGAATTAAAACCAAGTACAGTTTTAAAGGCTCCAAAGTAAATTAGAATGCTGGTTTTATATATCTTCATATGCAAAATTATGACTTTAAATTTTATAGTTGATTGAATCTTAGTTTATACTGGAGTTGTTGACAAATAATTACATGTTCTTTTTTTTTTTTAAGATTTTATTTATTTATTCTTGAGAGACACAGAGAGAGAGACAAAGACACAGGCAAGAGGGAGAAGCAGGCTCCATGCAGGGAGCCTGACATGAGACTCGATCCCAGGACTCCAGGATCATGCCCTGAGCTGAAGGCAGACACTCAACCACTGAGCCACCCAGGGCTTCCCATAATTACACATTTCAATTTCACTGGGGATACCTTGTTTTTAATTATCACAAAAATAAATATCATAGATTAGATACTTCATTTTTCATAAATAGAAAAGGAAATTGTATAGTATTGGACAAGGGTAGAACAAAGTACTTGGGGTAAGAAATACAGAGTGGGGGGCTCCCTGGGTGGCTCAGTGGTTAAGCGCCTGCCTTCGGCCCAGGGCGTGATCCTGGAGACCTGGGATTGAGTCCCATGTCAGGCTCCCTGCATGGAGCCTGCTTCTCCCTCTGCCTGTGTCTCTGCCTGACTCTCTCTCTCTCTCTCTCTCTCATAAATAAATAAATAAAATCTCTAAAAAAAAGAAATACAAAGTGGGTCTGTACAGCTCAGTGTATGGATGGGATGGTAAGGAGTCAGATAATTCACTAGTTCATATTTGATTTTTTTAATTGAAATTTCTCCATGTAGGCATGACAAAAGATAAGGGAGAGACTAATGAAGACCCATTTTTGTGGGGGGAAAAAAAAAAAGAAGTTTTCTGTAGGTGTAGAAAACATATACCTGAAAGTTGCACACCACAGTTATTACTAATGATTGCCTCTGGGGAACATGCCTCTAGCCAGAGGGCCTTTTCTTCTTTTTTTAAAATTTTACATGCCTCCTTATTGCTGCAATTTGTTTTGAGGAGTGTGTATGATTCCTGTAATTTAGAAAAATTAAGAGGCAAGCAAAAAGAGAGAGAGAGACTGAGACAGAGACAGAAAATGCAAAGGGCTCCAGGAAGCCAGAGAATGGCAAGAACAGTGAAGACTCTGGTCCTTAAAACTGGATCCTAACCAGATCAATGTAGACACTTGCTGGCTGATGATATCTTCTTGCCAGAGAGAAATCTGAAGCGCAGCCAGTAGTGGCGAAGAGGGGGCCTGTATGGAGAGGGAGTAGGGCTGTAGTGGAATGTGGTAATAGAGAAAGATTGGGAAGGTAAGGGGATTGATTATGGAGATAATGACAGTGATCCTGGAGTGTAGCTAGGATATAAGCATTTTGTGGCAAAAGTGTTTACCTGGGTAGCCCTTGGGAGTTTAAGTATGTGTCCCTATTGAGAGACATCAGTCATTAGTGAGCCTTTACTCATTTTATTATTATTATTTTTATTTTTATTTATCAGAATACAAATGATACTTACCCTCTCTAGACAACCTCGATGCAATGATGTGACTTCAGTTTGCCTAATTGACCAGGTTATATTAACATTCAGAAATGGAGCTATTCATTTTTTCAGTTTTGGTAATGACCCATGTAAAATATTTTTAAAATTGTCTTACATGAGGTTGGACTCTTAACACCTAGAAATTAAAGTATAAGAAGCTATTTATTAGTTAATAGTGTGGGTCAATTAGTCATTAGCTAAGCTAGACATCCGGAATTACATCAATATATATATAGATGTAGAAACATATACATACATATTCTCTAAGGTTAAAATCTATAAAGCTAAATACATTCATTAGTATCACTTAGGAGATGCTCTCTTTTGTCATGTTTCTTTGGCAAAAGCTAGCAGTTCTGTTAGCAATGGTTTTGATGATAAAATCCTGCAATTCAAGAGGTTGGCTTATTCAACTAAACTGCTACCTTGGGCAATGCTGGACCAACTGTGAGGGGTCTGTTTTCTTGAGACCTGGAAAGCTGTTCTGTTTGCTAAACAAAGGAATTGTTGATTTCAGTGATTTAATTCCCCTTTTGGCTAAAGGCTGCTGAATGAAAACAGTGCTTATTTGGGAAGGAATCTGTTGCTAAGGCAACTGATATCTCCCTAATTATTGGCCAATATTCCCATATGAGATTGGTCTCTTTTGATTGTTGGAAATAACCATATTATCCTGAGCACTTTCAAGTCTTGAATTTGGTGTTGGATGATGGGGGATGGGGAAAGGATTTTTCTCAAGTTTATAATCAGAACTCTCCCACATGGGTTGGCATAGTGAAGGTAGTATGTTCGGGGTGGTGGTGGTAGTAAAAATATAGGTAACCATGTCATTTAAATCTTTAAAAAATCTTTCAAAAATTTGCAAAATCTTTAAAAAATTTTTTTGCATTGTAAGAGATCTTGCTACTTAAGACTGGTTATAGATATGAGGTTAATGACCTATGTTCATTCTTTTTTAAATTGAATTCTTTCATGTCTAAGAAAATATATCTTAATCGGTTATTTATCCTCAAGAATGGGCAGATCTGAGGAGAAACTTGTAAGTACTATTTGAGTAATTATGTTAACAAAGACTGTCTTTGGAACTATCCACAACCATTTATGTTTAGTTCTATTCTTGAACGTGTATCTAGCGGTGCATATGTTGACCTTGGAGACTGACCTCTTTCTGCCTATTACTTTGTAGGATCATGTAAAAGACCTACGGTTTCTTGTCTCTTGGCAGTTAAGTTGTTTGATCATTTCAAATTAATTGAAGCTTTGAATAGTCAGGCTAAATTCTATTGTGTTCATATCATACTTACTTCATGATTGTTCTCCTCCAGTGTGAAGGACATACTGAGAAACCATTACAATTCCTACAAAATGTGAATTTGTCTTTATAATTTTATTGTATGTCTTTTAAATACTTATTGTGGATAATAAAGATCATATATCTCGTGTCTTTACGACAAAATAGGAATTCCTTATACTTGTCCTCTACAAGCCTGGTGGGCACTGATGAGATTCTTCTAAGATTACTCAGGGTGTACCAGGTCTTCTAGCTGAGTGAATGTGAGGTTCTGAAATGTGATTGTGATTTTTGTGCCATGGAACATGTGGGTTTTCAGGACTCTCACATGAAAGGCTTTTGGCATAATGGCACTGAGTCAATCTGTTTTGTGATTCTTTTGGATGGTTATAGTTCTTAGGATTAGTCTTTCCATGTTTCATTCATAGGGATGACATTGGTTTTACACCTTGGGTTGAATTGAATATGAAAAGCTTGCACTATGTATTGGAACCATACTTGAGTTGGATTTTATGTACATATTTATTATCTATTCTAGACTTTCAGAATTTCACTCTTCAGTTTACTCTTGAAGAAGTAAATACAAATAAGATTCACTTGATGAAAATATTAAAATACATGAATAGGGACAATAGCCTGCAACACCATTGACTAAAACATAAACACAAAGCCACAGATTATGGGTGCAAAGTGCTCACTGTCCACGTGTGCCTTCAACATCATTAATCTGGTTGTCATCTGTGGGTTTTGCAGTATCTACTGAAGTTCTTCTATCTAAGGCTACAAACATCTAAGGCTCTATAACTATACAATTAATCCATGATACATTTTGAATTGGCCTCCTTTTAAAAAACGTTTTAGCTTATGTCTTATTGAAATTACATTGAAGTATGAACTATCTAGACATTATTCTTATATCTGGGGTACCTGAGTGGTTCAGTTGGTTAAGCATCTGCCTTTGGCTCAGCTCATGATCTCAGGGTCCTGGGATTGAGCCCAGCATCTGGCTCCTTGCTCAATGGGGAGTCTGCTTCTCCCTCTCCCTCTGCCCTTCCTTCCCTCTTCCCCTTGTGTGTTTGTTCTCTTTTTGTCTCAAATAAATAAATAAAATCTTTAAAGAAGGCATTATTTGCCTTATTTTTCAAATCCATAATGTTCATAAAAATTTCAAAGGTATTATTTTAGTCATTTATCTTAAGAGATTACTTTTCTGAAAAAAAAAAGAGATTACTTTTCTGGATTATTATATGGAAAAATAAATTTTCCTAAGATTGTAAAAACAATTGATTTTTTTGTGTTGATTAGATCATAAAAGCTTGACCCAATGTTATGCTCTAGGCATGTCAGTCTATTAGTTTGTTTTGTCACATAACATTTGATTCCATTTTCCAACAAAAATACAGCGTTTTACCATTTTCTCAAATTCATTGAAGATCAAAGATGTAGAGAGTTGTTAACATTTTTTTAGGTTTTTTTTTGTTTTGTTTTTGTTTTCTGGGGATTATACTTAGTACTAATTTTCAATTTGCATAATATACATTAATATATTTGATATTAATATATAGATATTTATGAGAAATCTTTGTCTTTATATACATATGTATAACTTTTTTTTTTCTTTCTGCAAAGATAGCCATTTTTTTTCTCCTAGTCTAAGCCTAGTTAATTTGTTAGTTAGTAGTTTGTTTCTCTTTGTTTATAACCATGCACCTGGTATCTTTCTTTTGAGAAAGCATTGACACTTTATTACTACTAGACATTTTCTTTGGGTGAGGTAGAACCACAGAAACAGTGTGCTATGCATGTATGCACCAGAGAATATGCAAAAACAAAGGAGAAATGTTCCATCACACTTTTGAAGGGTCTATTGAAAATGCTACATATTTCTGTAGAATCTAGAACTATAGCTTGGAGCAGGAATAAGGAAAGACGTGTAAAGTTTAAGTTTTCTGTTTGTTGGTGGAGTAATTTCTACATAAGCTTTAGCTCAACCAAGACTTGGACAAATTCAAACACTGGTTCTACTCAGTGAACACTTTCAAGGCACAGTTCAAATGTATGAATTAGATCATACATTAGAAAATAAAAAGGTTATAGAAGACTTGCCTCTGGCAAAATCATCAAATAGATACACATTTATCTTTGATGTTTCCAAACTTACTAACTCTACCTCATCAGTTGAATTGTCTTTTTCCTCTCATAAATGCTCGCCAGTGCTCTTATGCACATTGTGATTGATAAGGATCTTTTTCTCATCACTCCCACGGGCTTTTCGGGCTTTTCGTCTTCTCCTGTTCTTTTTCTGCCCTCCAGGGCTTCTCATCTCCTGTGTCCTTGCACCCTGTCCATTCCTTTAGACTTTGCCAGGCCTGCATTTCAGCCTCTCCGCGCTGCATTGTCCTAGGAATTAGTTCAGTGTACTAATCACGGTCAAATTGGTAATGGTTAATGACATGTTAGCTTTTTCTAGTTTGCCATGTTAATGAGAATTGTAACTTAGTTTTCGGTGAAGGACCCTTTAAAGTACACCCCCTTGATGGCTGGACTTTGAAGATTTAGGTACTATTCCAACCTGGTTTACTTACGCATTCATTTTAAAGGAAAAAGAATAATGATAGCCTATCAATGCATATCCACTTTCAAGATTTATTAATTTAAATATGAGGGGATCCCTGGGTGGCTCAGCGGTTTAGCGCCTGCCTTTGGCCCAGGGCATGATCCTGGATTCCCGGGATCGAGTCCTGCATTGGGCTTCCACCATGGAGCCTGCTTCTCCCTCTGCCTGTGTCTCTGCCTCTCTCTCTCTCTCTCTCTAGGTCTATCATGAATAAATAAATAAAATATTAAAAATAAATAAATAAATAAATAAATAAAAGATTGTGTCTATTCCTTAAGGAAAACTGATTTCAGGAGAGAAGACAAAACTTTATTCAATAATTACTATCCATAATAAAATGCCCCCCTAGTTGCATACTCTTAGCAAATTAAATGAGAATATTTAAATGAAAATATTTTATATTAATTGGACACATAATTTTGGAAGATAGAAAACATTTCCCTTTTTAGTCATCTATTATTATTATTTTGAGAGAGAGAAAGTGTGTGCGTGTGCGTGAGTGTGGGAGGGTGGAGGGGCAGAGAAAAGGAGAGGGAGAGAGAATCCCAGCAGGCTCTGTGCTGGGTGAGGAGCTCAATGAGGGCTCAATCTCATAACCCTGAGATCAAGACCTCAGGAGAAATCAAGAGTCAGGCACTCAACTGACTGAGCCAACCAGGCACCCAGTCATATAATTATTTAATCTTCGTGGTGATGACTGCTGATTCGCCCTGTTTTATAATTCTCTTTTCTTTAATTACAGCACTGTGTGTGTGTTTATGTATCTGTTCTTATATAAAATACTTTTTTTTTTTCCTATGGATAATGGACAAAAAGGTTGAAAAACACCAGCCTAGATATCTAGCTGGGATTCAAGGGTGTAGGTAACACAGCTTTTGACTACATGCATCTTTCAGCCTGGAACCTGGAGGGGAGTGATAATGGACTGTCAGAAACAGAAGAGAATGAGATGTCCTTGAAGAGAGCAGAGTATTTTGATAGAAATTATATATCAGGAAAGATGTTCTCACTTATCCAGAGGCCAGCCTACTTTAGGGAAGACATCTAGGCGAAGTGCCTGTGGGCTCTGTCAGCTATTGTGGTTATCTATTGCTTAGAAAACAAATTGCTCCAAAACTTAGTGGATTACAGCAACATTTTTATTTTGCTCATGATTTTGTGGGTTTAGGATTTGGGAAAGGCTCAGCTGCTCAGTGAGAAAGCCTCAGTGATGATGGCTCTTTGCTCACCTATCAAATGCCCCGATGCTCTTTGTCCAGTCTCTGTCCACATGTGTTGTCATCCTCCAGGGTGTCCCCATATGGCTTGATCTTTTTTTCTTACAGCAAGGTAGTTCCTGGGTAGTCACATTTCCTACATGCCCAATTGTGGGCTAAGAAGTGTTCTGTGAGTGTTTCAAGAGACAGGAAGTAGAAGTTGCCAGTATATTAGGGGCTGGGCTCAGAAATGGGTATGAGTGTCATTTCCATTGTATTCTATTGGTCAGAGGAGTCACAGAGCCTACCCAGATTCAAAGGGAAAAGAAATAGACCTTACTTCTCAGTGGGACTGTTATCAAAGAATTGGAGGCTATTTGTCATGTGCTACATTGGCCAATTTATGGTGATTGTTTTAGAAGGGTAGCCCTGTCCTAAATAACCTACTAAGGTTTTGGGTTTTGTTTTATTTTTTGCTACTTTTATTGGAATATTAAATCAGAAATAATTATATTGTTAGTTCAACTATTTTCAACATTTTTTAACATAACCTTTTTCTTTTCACTTATTTAAACTTTAAAAATAATTATAGATTCATACGCAGCAGTAAGAAATAATACAGATATCCAGTGTACCCTTACCTAGTTTATCTTAATAGTAACACTTGTGAAATAATAGTATAATATTACAACCAGGAAGTTGACATTGATACAGTTCACTAACCTTATTCAGATTTTCCAGTTTTATGTGTATTCAACTGTGTGTGTATTTAGTTCTATGCAATTTGATCACATGTAGGTATGTGCATCCACCACCACAGGCAAGATACAAAACAGTTCCATCACTACAAGGATCCCTCATGTTGGCCTTTTATTAACATGTCTACCTCTTCTCATCCTCTGGCCACCACGAATCTATTCTCTGTCTGTATTTTTGTTATTTCATGAATGTCTTATAAATGAAATCACACAGTGTTATAACCTTTGGGGGCTGGCTTTTTTCACTCAGCATAATTCCCTTAAGTTTCATCCACATTGTTGCTTGTATCAATAGTTTGTTCCTTTTTATTGCTGTTTAGTGTACTATGCTATGAATGTACCATATTAGCTTTAACTATTCACCTGTTGTACATTTCTATAAGGTTGTTTCTAGTTTTGCATTTTTATTAGTAATGCTACTATAAGCAGTCAAGTACAGTTTTGTTTTGTTTTGTTTTTCCCTGAATGTCAACTTTTATTTCTCTGGGATAAATGCTAACTGGTACAATTGCTGGATAGTATGGCAATTGCACTGCATTTTTAGTTATACTTTTTCCAGGGTGACTATACCATAGTTCATTCCCAATGTATGAGTGATCCAGTTTTCCCACATCCTTGTCAGTATTTGGTGGTGTCATTATTTTTGATTTTGGTCATTTTGATAGATGTATGGTGATATCTCATTATGGTTTTAATTTGCATTTCCTTAGTGGCTAATGATGTTGAAGGTATTTCACATGCTTATTTGTCATCCATATATCTTTTTTGATGAAATATCTGTTCCTGTCTTTTGCTCAGTTTCTAATTGGATTATTTGTTTTTCTCATAATTGAGTTTTGAGACTTCTTTATATATTCTACAGACTAGTCCTTTGTTGGGTAGGTAATTATTTTGCAATTATTTGCCTTTCGTCTGCAGCTAATGTTTTCATCCTCTTAATAGGGTCTTTTGCAGAGCAAAGGTGTTTAGTTTTGATGAATTCCAATTTATCTATTTTTCTATATGGATTGTGCTTTGGCATCAAGTCTAATAACTCTTCTAATCCTAGATCCTGAAGATTTTTCTTCCCTGGTTTTGTCTAAATTTTGTAGTTTGATGTTTTACATCAAGTCCATATCCCATTTTGAGTTGATTTTTCATATATAGTGTGAAGTTTTACTTGGGATTCTTCTTTCTTTCTTTCTTTCTTTCTTTCTTTCTTTCTTTCTTTCTTTCTTCTTTCTTTCTTCTTTCTTCCTTTCTTCTTTCTTTCTTCTTTCTTCCTTTCGAATGGTTGCCCCAGTTGCTCTTTTAAGTTTTTTTTTTCCTTTAAGTTTTTAAATACTGTTGCATTTAAAAATGCCAAGTTTGTCTTGGTTAAAGAGAAACAAAGAGTTTTAATGTGTGGCAAAGAGAGAGTAGAAAATGACTGGTCGGGCAGCCCCAGTGGCGCAGCAGTTTGGCACCACCTGCAGCCTGGCGTGTGATCCTGGCGACCTGGGATGGAGTCCCATGTCGGGCTCCCTGCGTGGAGCCTGCTTCTCCCTCAGCCTGTGTCTCTGCCTCTCTCTCTCTGTGTCTATGAATAAATAAATAAAATCTTAAAAAAAAAAAAAAAAGAAAATGACTGGTCACTGAGTGGTAGGGTATCAAAGCGAGATAACTGAATAAGGAAAGTTGAAATTCAAGGAGAAAAAGCTCATCCCTTCTGTAGAGTGTATTTATTTCATTTTAAGAATTTTTTTATTCTGTAAGGATTTTATAATATAAAGGGATGATTTTCTTCCTCACATATGAGACAGTTTTCAGAGGTTTTTATTTAAATACAGTGAATTATTTTTCTTGTTCCTGATTATACTTGATTTTTGACACTCAGGGATAATAGTGGTTGGTTTTGGTCAGTATTTATGTAATTTATTCTTTATTTGTTGGAGTCAAAATGATGTTAAAATCCTGATTATAATCCAGTCAGAATTAAACTTTATTTCTTATTGCAGAGGGACTCTATAAATACGGATACCCACAGTCTCAGAATTTTAGTGCCAGTAAAAGACTAATAGCATGAAGTATTTCTTATAATATAAATATAGTTCAAGAAATCCATCTCTTTATACCAAATTGGATTTCTGTAATAAGTCTACTTTACTGACTAATTTTCCTCCAAAATTAACTCTGTTTAAACCATTCTTGCTTTTTGTCATATTTCAAAATGTGTTAGCTAATATTACTTTAAATAATCAAGGTATCATTTTTATCTTGCAAATTTATGCTGATCAAAAAATCTTCAAATTTGAAATGTTTATAAAAATGACTATGTGACAGAATGGCAAACATACTCTTTAAAATGATTTAATTTTAAAAGCCTACAAGGCATTTAGAAAGGTAGTGCCTACAAGAAAAGTGTTATCTTCAATATTATTTACCTGTTCATTTTGGAATTCATAAAATTTGTTCACTTTTTTTGGGGGAAATTTGAATATGTGGGTCCTTATCATCAGAAAGGAATAGAAAAATTGAAGGCAGTTTGAAGCTGAATAGAAGTTATTAATGAGCTTAGCTTTGACTGAAATGACAGATTAATGGCTAAATTTTCTTCTATAGCAAGTCTGTTAAAACTTCCAGCTTGCTTCAGTAAATTCTTTTTGTCGTTACAAATTGAAGGCAAAAGGCAAAGTAGTTTTCATTTCAATTTTGAAATTCAGACCTTAAATCTTTAGTGACCTTCATTCAGAACAAGGACTGGTTGTACTTTGGAGCACCTTAAAAAAAAACCTGATGGACATTATGAATCGTGTAACATAACATTTTCTTCTTTGTATTGACTACAAAAACCCACTGAACCAAATTTATAGGCTACCTTTAATTAGTATACCATACCATGTGGGATATCTTTTATGTACCCACCCTTTATTCATCTCATTTTTTTTCTTGTGCACTTTGCCCTGATTTCCTCTTCTATTCTGATAATAGTAATAATCATAATAAAAATTTATATTTAATACATTTTATAAACACTTTACATAGGTTACATTAAGCTTCATGTTTAAAGATTGTATTTATTCATGAGAGACAAATACAGAGAGAGAGGGAGAGATGTAGGCAGAGGGAGAAGCAGGCTCCCTGTGGGGAGCCCAATTTGGGACTTGATCCCAGGACTCCGGGATCAGGATCTGAGCTGAAAGGCAGACACTCAACTGCTGAGCCACCCAGGCATCCTAAGCTTCATGTTTAATATCCCTTTGAGATAGGTATTTTCATTACCTGCCTTTTATTGATGAAAGGTAGAACAGTTGTACTCAATGTACCAGTCTGCAATGAAATTAGGATTTTATACCAGAATTAGTCAGCTCCCTCCTTTCATCAAGAAATTATGCTATCAAGAAGCCTGGCTGACTCAGTCAGAAGAGCATGGGACTCTTAATCTCAGGGTTGTGAGTTCAAGCCCCATGTTGGGTGTAGAGATTTAAAAAAAAAAGCCCTTAAAAAAAAAGAAAGCCATGTCATAAACAAAATTTCTCCCTCTTTTTATGTGTGTGTGTATTTTCTCTTTGAAGAGGCAGTAGTGTAGTGGCTAAAAATAGGACATAAAATTATTAGCATCTCCCTTTATCCAGCATTGTCACTTTGGACAAATAATTTCACTTTTCTGTGTTCATTTAAAAAAAATAAACTGAGGCTAATAAATCATAGGTTTGTTTTAGGGATGCAATCAGAAAACACACATAAAGCACTTAGCATGGCACCAGGCCTGTTGTCAGCATTCGATGGGTGGCAGCCATTACTGTTATTACCTAGCTGTTATGGATGCATTTTAAACATGGAACAAAATTATACTTTCATTTATCTCATTTTGACAGTGTACCTCTTCTTCTGACCTACATATACCTAAAGTTAAAGAACATTTTTCATTATTGTTAGCTTTTCAAGGATCCTCTACCTTTTTTGCACTGTCTCAGTTCCTGGGATATGATGTATATGAAATACAATAAAATAAACTCTTGGTTTTTCTATATTAGAAGGCCAACTGGTTAAAGATAACATAAAACATACAAAAAACCTAAATACATATCTGTATAAAATTTTGAAAGGTGTAATATGAATCTAACTTAAAATGGTTTTATTATACTTACTTAAAGTTGGACTTTGATTTATATTTTTGTTTTTTCTTAAAATAAGATAAAGGTAAACAAACTTCCTTTCTCAGAGCAAGTAAATATAATATCATTATTCCTAGGATCTCTAGAGGGACTTGGCAATGATATGATACCTGCTCTCCCCTCTCTCTGTGTGTGGAGCCAGTTCACGAATTTAAAAAAAAATGCTGTTTAGTTATATTGGTGTTAATATTATTCACAAGAAGCCATGCATTTTCATGGAATGAAAAGAAATTCTGATAAGAGTATTAATAACTTCTTATATGTATTTATTTTCATGATTGGTGCTAGCTGTTGATCATAATTTCCAAGCCCTGCAGAGGCTAAAATGCCCTGAGGCAGCTCTTCTCTGTGGTCCACTGCAGACAGCCAACTGGGCTGACTACCAGGCTCCTGCCTGCACTCAATGCTCTCCGGTTTTCACACAGAATTAGATGGGGGCCAGGGGAGAGGGCTCCGGAACGTAGAAGTATGGCTAGTACATAGTAGTGACCCAGTAATTGTTATTGAATTAATGAACAAACAGATAAACACACTATTTCCATGTTTAATGTGACTGCTAGAAATATCCAGGCCAAATTTATTTATTATTCAGTTATAGTGACTGGGCAAGGTGTCTGATACATCGTATTTCTATTCCTAATTGTTTAAAAGTTTTTGTTATCCTGCTTTATAATATAAAGCAGGATGCATTACTGTTACAAGCAATCTCCCATATTTAGACTTGGAGACCAAAGAAAACCTGGTTTCAAGTGCGTGGGGCGCGTGCATTGGGAGTTTCTCCTGGGGTGATGGGCCAGTTCCTTTCATGCAGTCTGTAGTGTTCACTCCTCCTTCCCTCCTTGGGTAGGAGTACTGGAAAGGACATATTCTGATGACTGTGGACCTCGATTTACTCTGACCAGTAAATGTGCCAGGCAATGTACTAAAATACCTTTGGCCAGACCTTGGTGACTGGCTATATAGATAGGTTGGTAGAGGGGCAAGCTTGCTGAGATGAAGGTTTTTTTACGGTAGCATGCCTGAGATGTCCCCAAATGTCCAAATAGATCCAATGTCTCTCCTCTCTAAGAACTAAGTAAGCCTAGAGCTAGCTTGCTCTGAGAGCAGGTGAGCTGGTTTCTGTGAGTTGCTAGTCTGTGCTAGGTAGAAAGTCAAAAGAAGGAGTACTGTGCAGATTATCCCAGGGTGTCTAGTTCCAAAGCAAGGGATACTGAGATGGTAAGAAAGGCAGAGGAAGAGCTAATGAGATTATAAATGCCATGAGAGCAGGGACCTTGTCTGTCTTATTCATTGCTCTGTTTTCAGCTCTTAGATGAGGGCCTGACACATGGCAGATGCTCAGTAAATAGTTTTGAATGACTGTATTAACAGAAGAAACTTCTGACAGATTAAGTGCAAGGTCAATTTTATATAAGGGTTATTGCTATATCAATGATATTCATGCCTAGATTTCTCCTCATATCCTTCCTGAATATATTAAGATAATTAAGTTAATATTGAAGGAATATGTTAGGTAATCATAGGATATAGTTGCTTTGATTTATGGGATAGGGCAAGAGATGGTTTACTATGTTCACAAGGGAGGATACTATTGGATACAAGGCACACACAGCCTCTGGGAAGTTGAGTAGTCTGTGTAGACCACTTGCTTATCTATCCCAGGTCAAGTGGCAAATAGAGCTGACCTGATAGACTTTTATGTCTTAATCTCTATATAACTTAAGGGATGGAAAAAGGGAGTGGCCAGGGAAAGGCAGAGGGTCCTAGGATTAATATTATAATATCATCTATAAAGATTATACCTAGAAGTGAATGGGGCCTCTCTTGTGGTTCGAATTTCTGTTTAAGAGGAATTTTGATCTACTGCTAGATCATCCAAAAAGCTTTTTGGAAAAATTCTGGTTACTAACAGAGGCTCTTTGGGGGGCCTGGGAGGGGTTTGAAGGAAATTTGGATTTCAGTACGAAGAGACTTATGACACTGGGTCAAAATGCTCAGAGTTTGACAAGAATAACCCTTCAGGCTTTGGTGAGGGATCTCTGCAATATCTACAGAATATCCTAAAACACAGGGGCTTTTAGGGGAGGCAAATGACCAATGGAACAGGCAACTTATTCACCTGTCAGTCACAGAGGTCTTACTTTTAAGGAAAATCTGAAATTGAAGGATCTACTCTGTTATGTGAATCAGAGATGTGACTTGAAGAATTGGGAAAATGATGGGACCAGCTAATGGGTCAGGGGATTCAGCAGGAACTGGGTTGGGAGGAAGGGTCACCATTTGGGTTTTAGAAATTCTGAGTGGGAAATGACAGCACAGCATGTTGAAATTTATAGTAGAGAGTAAAAGCTTAGATAAGAATAAAGTTAAGGATCATTTGCTATTTGTTCAACCTCCCTGGGAAAGCAATGAACCACAGACACTGTAGTTAGCCTGTTGCTGCGATGGGCGTTAGGCCCTTTGCCTATGTGTAGTCTAAGAGCATGAGGACATGGCTGTGACAAATGACATGTTGAGAACACAAAGCAGTGACTTATATTTATTAGAATGAGAGAATCTAAAGAATAAGAGTCGCAGATAAGAGATGTTCTTTTTTTCTTTACCATTTTTTTTCTCAAGAAATTATTATCAGGGTTCTATCAGAAAATATATGCTTATAGTCAAACAAAAATGTCTCATTGCTTATGGTAAAATGCACCAGGGTGGCTGATGGGTGAAAAAGAAAGCCTCATATAGGAAACCAAATGTTCCAGTAATCCTGCTCTGAACCATGCCAGTTTACTTAAAATTTCTTTCCTAGTTCTCGTTAGACTCATGCGGTAAATAAATTAAGTACCTTTCCCACTGGGAGTTTTTTAGAAACACTTAATGAAGTAAATGCCACAGTGTTTGGTCAGAGGGGAGCCTTGCTATTGAATTATTTTTAGCATGTGTTTCTAGTTTAATATTGGTTGGTTTCTTTTGATCTGGGCTTAAGTCCTTGGCCAGATAGTGTGGTTCAGAGATCAGAGTGAGGGAGAGTTTTGAATTTAGTGTCTAGTACACGTAACCAAGGGAAGCATCCGTCTCAAAGGTTAAAAAATTTAATTTGATAAGAATGCCGTATTGAAATGGCTGTATTTGGAAGACAGCTAAAGAGACATACTATTAACTCCTTGCCCTTGAATGTTTGAAAACATTTTAAATGTGTATTTTTAACTATATAGCATTTTAAGAAAAGTATTATTATGTACTATTTTAAAAAATAAACATAGTTAACAATTAAACTATTTTAAATACAGCTCAGTCTTTATAATTAAGAAAGCTTTTGGGGATCCGGAAGGGTTTTGAATCATCATTATAATAATTAAATTGTTATTATATTGACAAAAGGCCAACAGGTACATGAAAAGATGCTCAATATCACTAGTCATCAGGGGAATGCAAATTAAAACCACATGGAGATATCACCTCATACCTGTTAGAATGGCTATTACAAACAGACGAGAGATAATAAATATTGGTGTAGATACAGAGAAAGGGTAACCCTTGTGCACTGTTAGATTGTAAATTGGTAAAATTATAGCATGGAGGATCCTCAAAAAATTGATCATATGATCCAGCAATTCTACTTTGGGGAATATATTCAAAAGAAACAAAAATACTAACTCAAAAAGATAGGTGCTCTGCTATGTTCACTGCAGCATGATTTACAATGGCCCAGACATGGAAACAACCTAAGTGTCCATCAATGGAAAAATGGATAAAGAAGTTGTAGTCTATTTATAGCCTACTATTTGTGACAACATGGGTGGATCTTGAAGGCTTTATGCTAAGTGAATTAAGTCAGACAGAGAAAGACAAGTACTATATGATTTCAGTTATATGTGGAATCTAAAATAAAACAAAACCAAATTCATAGAAAAAAAGCTCAGACTTGTGGTTACCAGGGGTAGAGGGTGGGGGGATGGGAGATTGGCAGTCAAAGGTAACAAACTTTTTTTTTTTTTGTATATTTTTTTATTGGAGTTTGATTTGCCAACATATAGCATAACACCCAGTGCTCATCCCGCCAAGTGTCCCCCCTCAATGCCCATCACCCAGTCACCCCATCCCCCGCCCACCTCCCCCTTCCACCATCCCTTGTTCGTTTCCCAGAGTTAGTAGTCTCTCATGTTCCGTCACCCACTCTGATATTTCCCACTCATTTTCTCTCCTTTCCCCTTTATTCCCTTTCACTATTTTTTATATTCCCCAAATGAATGAGACCATATAATGTTTGTCCTTCTCTGATTGACTTCCTTCATTCAGCATAATACCCTCCAGTTCTATCCGTATTGAAGCAAATGGTGAGTATTTGTCGTTTCTAATGGCTGAAGAATATTCCATTGTATATATAGACCACAGCTTCTTTATCAAAGGTAACAAACCTCCAGTTATAAGATAAATAAGTGCTGGGGATATAATGTTTAGCATGGTGACTATAAACTCTGCTGTATGGTATACAGAAAAGTTATTAAGACAGTAAATCCTAAGGGTTCTAAGGAGAAATTTTTTTCCTGTTTTTCTTTCTTTCCCTTTCTATTGTATCTGTATAAAAAGACATGTTAGCTGAACCGATTGAGATAATAATTTCATAGTGTATATAAGCCATACCTCAAATTTATGCATTGATGATATATCAATTATTTCAAAATATAACTGGAAAAATTATTATAGCATAAATGTACATAAGTGTTTTTTAATCAAGTTTCTGGTTAATAAAATTCCTTTTAAAAACAACTATACCTGCATTCTTTGGATAACTAAAAGCAATTGCTAAAGAGACCAAAATAAATTAAAAAAATTTTTTTGGAATAAAGACAATACAAAAATGCATCACAGAAGATCCATTATACCTGGAAACAATCTGTATCTGGAGAGGTATCTTCAGTTTTGATTAATTGAGAATTACTTTCTGAGTAACTTAAGAATTAACAGCAATAGTTTTCCACTGCTGAACAGTTCAACATACTCTTGCAGTTTTCCAGTGGTGTACTTTTTGAAGGATGAGATTTTATTCTGGAGGAGAGAAAAACCCCAAAAGATAGTTTTCTTTTTGCACAGAGCTCTGTAATACCTCTGCACACTGTCTCAACAGGGAAAGTGGTGCTTTTCATTTTAATGTACAGCCTATCGTGAACACAATCCAGCCTTTTTGCAATCTCCAGGTAGTCAGGAAGTATTGAAAGGTGCTATGGGAAACAAAGTGGGAAATGGCAGTATCCCAGGTTGTAGGCCAAGTGGGTAACTCCAAGAGAAAGATTTTGACAGCCATAAATATTTCATCTCTCAAGGCCCCAATGCTACTGTGTGAGAACAATTTAGCTAGAAAGATCATCAACAATTAGGTGACATCTCTATCACACCTATTACTGAGTTGAAATTTCACTGACATGAATAATAAGGGGTCTTGTTTGACATTTAACAGTTTAATTAATTTGTTTCCTAAAGTGAATGATGTTTTACACTGTGATTTTTCAATACGCCATCTCCATACACTTGAATTTTTTTCTTCTGCTTTTCTTGGGAAACCACTTAGTTTTCCTTTTCACTTAATAAACCACCTACCCATCTTGGGTCTGGTGCTAGCTAGTGTTTGGTTGGGCTTAGCAGGTGGGGCTAGGGTTGGGGAAATTGGGGACGTATTGTACATCTTCCTCTGCTATTCAGTTTTATTTTTTTTTAAGATTTATTTATTTATTTATGATAGAGAGAGAGGCAGAGACACAGGCAGAGGGAGAAGCAGGCTCCATTCCGGGAGCCTGACGCAGGACTCGATCCCGGGACTTCATGATCGCACCCTGGGCCAAAGGAAGGCGCCAAACCACTGAGCCACCCAGGGATTCCCACTGCTATTCAGTTTTAGAGGGGAGACATTGCAGGGGTATGAAAAAGGAAAAAGAAAACACCTTTCCTCTTTCTTTTTCTTTTGGAGACAATGTAGTGCTTATGTGTTGTTGTGATACAGAAACATGAATGTTGTCTCTGGTCACTGGAGTCATGGAGGATCACCAAGGGATAGACCATTATGTGTAGTCCCACTGTCATGTGGCACGTCTGCACTGTTCCTTAGATGTTACTGACTTTACTGGTTTCTGCACACATTCAAGATATGTTGTATATAAATATATCTGTAGTGCTATTTTTGAAAATAAAACATATAATGTTTGCTAAAGGTCACTTCTAACACAGCTGCTGTAAAAGCAGGAGGAATAATTCAATGTGACATTAGAAAGCATGAACCTACTCTGTGTTCTTGTAAATAGAAACTTTTGAGAAATTAGTCAACCCACTTACATTATTTATTCTGATTACCCCTATACAACCCTCAAATCCCCTACCTCAATCTCCTTCCTTTTGCAAAGAGTTTTTGAAAAAACCAAAGATGTATGGGAAGGCTCCTCCTCTCCCACTCAAACCTGTAGGACATCAAGTAAATGATACATGGATATTCTCCAGAGTACAAGTGTCCTTAACTGTCTGATTACGATGTATATTTCTGACAGATGGAGCTTAGCTAGGTAGACGTGCCCAGATGAAATCAAGTGAGTGAGTGCATGTTCGTGACAAATATGAGTGGGAAGAATGTCTTAGAACATGTCATCCTGAAGAGACAACGCTGAAGTGTTGCCAGTTGAATACTGAAAGGGAAAGAATAGGCTCCAGCTTCAGGGGGGGAAAATAGTCCAGGACACACCTCCCACGTGATACTTCTTTCCTTGTTATCTATTCTTATTTTATAATGGCGCCTGAAAAGCTGCCACCACTTTTCTGAGCTGTTTTAGGACCAGATATGATGAAAGGGCTATGGAACTGATTTTTAACTATTAATCCTCTGGGTTGGATAAACTTTTAATACTATCAGAAAACACCATGAGATGCCTTGGCATCATAGAGTGCTAGGAAAAGTTGAAATTGCTGCTATTGTGTATCTTGGACCTGTTAACACTGTTCCAGACCCATGGTGAAATAGATTGCTTCCTTCCACTGATGGAAATTGAACTTTTTTCCCCCTGTCCATGTGTTTATAAATAAGCTGGGCCATAAACTCTTCCTTTGGAACATATTTTGAAGCAGACATGTATGTTCATAGAGAGTATTATGTATATTATTAACTGTTTCTTTTTTTAAAACAGCTAGTTTCCAGTTTGTAACTTTGAACATGTATAATTTTTTTTAATTTTTTAAAATTATTTTTAAAGATTTATTTATTTATTTATGATAGACACACACAGAAAGAGAGGCAGAGACACAGGAGGAGGGAGAAGCAGGCTCCATGCCGGGAGCCCGACGTGGGACTCGATTCTGGGTCTCCAGGATCACACCCTGGGCCAAAGGCAAACGCTAAACTGCTGAGCCACTCAGGGATCCCTCTCTTTTTTTCTTTTTTTTTTAAAAGACTTTATTTATTTATTCATGACAGGCACACAAACACACACACACACACACACACACACACACAGAGGCAGAGACACAGGCAGAGGGCGAAGCAGGCTTCATGCAGGAAACCTGACGTGGGACTCGATCCCAGGTCTCCAGGATCATACCCCAGGCCAAAGGCGGCGCTAAACTGCTGAGCCACCGGGGCTGCCCTGAACCTGTATGGTTTTCATCATGATTTTCTCCTCTTCTGAACTGAAAGACTCTCTAATAAATAAGAATATTTTATATTCACTTTATTTTTTTTAAAGATTTTATTTATTTATTTATTTATTCATGAGAGACACAGAAGAGAGAGGCAGAGACACAGGCAGAGAGAGAAGCAGGCCCCATGTAGGGAGCCCGATGTGGAACTTGATCCTGGGACTCCAGGACAACGCCCTAGGCCGAAGGCAGACGCTCAACTGCTAAGCCATCCAGGGATCCCCTATATTCACTTTATTAAGTACTTTTCCCTCTCCACCTCAGGATATGCAAAGTGTCAAGAATAATCTATGAAAGATAATTAAGCATAAGCCTCAAGTGACTTTCTTCTACCACGAAGATTTAAGAAGTGAGACTTGAGTCAGCATGGTTTGGTTAAAGAGAATGTGTGACATGGTGTAGGAGATCTGCATTTACTAAATACTTTTGCTATGTGCTAGGCACTGTGCTTTGAACTCAAAAAAACACATTACCTCATTTGGTTCCAATAATCCAGTGAGGTATTTAGTGTCTTCATTTTGTACGTGAGAAAACCAAAGCATTTTTAATCACTGTGCAATACTTCCACTCATCAACTCATATCATCATGGGTGAATTATTTGGGGAGAAGCAATTTCTTTACCTATTAAGTGATGGTCATGGTACCTGCTCCTCTTCTTTCAAAAGCAACATAGTACAGTGGAAAAAGCAATGGATTTAGAGTCATAAAATATGGATCCAGAGACTGACTCTGGGAGTTATTAGCTGTATGACCCTGGATTATTCACCTAATCTCTCTTAACTTGTTTCCTCAGTATGTACGGTGGGGATAATGGTATCAGTGCAACCTATCTCCACAGGGTTGTTTGAAGGACCAAATTGAAAATGAGATAATGTTGGTGAATTTGCTTTGTGGCAAACTGTATTACATTTATGGACTGCTCACCCCACATGGTAGGGACGGTTGAAAGCATTTTACACTTTATCTCTTATTCTGTATAACAATCTTACATACAGTTTTTATCCCAATTTAATAGATGATGATCCTAAAGCATAGAATGGTTAGGCAACTTCCCTGGAATTACAAAGCTACCAAGTGGCAGAGCCACTTAATTTGAATTTAGTGATCTGTCTCCAGAGCTCATGCTCTCAACCACTTTTTATTTAGCCTTCTATAAAGATAAGTTGTTTAAAATAGCTCTCATTATTCAAATGAGCGGCTGAAGTAATGTGAGACTGCTTCTTTTGAGGGATGAAGAAGGTGTCCAGGAAAGAAATGGAAGGGAGAAAAGCCAAAGTCAGTGAATCCTGGAGTATGTGTCTTCTCAGCTGGTCAAGGTCAATGATCCTTCGTGGGTTTGGGGGAACTTTAGAAGTTAGAAATTCCATGGGCCTTCTTCATTATTCTGGAGGAGATCTTGAATCTCAGGCCTTAGAATAACACCATTGAAGAGGTATTCTAGCCTCAGGTGAGCTGGAGGCAGAAATTATTTACAGTTCCCTTTAAGTTAACATAGACTCATAATGCCATCCCATCGTGACAATTTGATGTCTAAGAACTTGTCATCCAAATCAAGTTCAAGTGCAGATAAGGTCCTCAGCTGTGTGGTTTCTTGAGCGTGGTTTCTTTCTTTCTATAGTCATATGAACCAGAGAGATACTATCTGCTCTCCACACTTACCAACATATAGTGGTGGGATAGGCAGTGGGTAATTGCAAAGGATATTCCTACTAGAAAGGGGAGGACTGGGACACACATGACTATCACTGATCCATAGATATACATCCTGCACATGTTGCATGTTCTATGTTCTTTGTGACTTGGCTTTGCCCTGTAGGTTCTAGGTCCCACTCTGAGTTACCCTTTCTTTCCTGTAAGAAATGGCCTATTTGCAACTAAGTAGTCTTATTCTCTTGCTTCCTTCTTGTTAAAAACTTCCTTCTTGTAAAAACTTGCTTCCTTCTTGTAAAAACAAAGGTCAGTTTTCATTTTGTACTCTATTTGCACTTTCAATTTAAACTAATACATTTTCTTTAAAAACTTTGTCAATTTAGGGCAGCCCCGGTGGCGCAGCGGTTTAGCGCCACCTGCAGCCCAGGGCGTGATCCTGGAGACACTGGATCGAGTCCCACATCGGGCTCTCTGCATGGAGCCTGCTTCTCCCTCTGCCTGTGTCTCTGCCTCTCTCTCTCTATAAATAAATAAATAAAATCTTAAAAAAAAAACCTTTGTCAATTTACCATATGTAAATTTATAACCCATTACATTAGACAAACGTCATACTTACTACAGAGTCCTTCTCTTCCTTGGACTCACTATGAGACTGCTGTAGAACAACAGCTTTAAGATCCATAGAAGCTCTATTTTTTATCATCTTCACCTTAGGAATGATCTTAGGAGATTTAGAAGTTCTTTGTCTGAAAGGGTTTATGATGTATTACCTTAACAAAAGTCCTTTTCTTTTGCTATTTTTTAAAGTGATCTTTACACCCAACACGGGGCTCGAACTCAGGACCCTGAGATCAAGAGTTGCATGCTCCCTGAGCCAGCCTGATATCCCTTAACAAAGGTCTTAACAATGGGATTTATAGTCAGTCACATTCGGGTGCTTTCTTCACAGCACCCTAGATTTGATCTTTATCCTGAAGGCATTTCTTAATCTGTGAAGTGTTTGCTGTCTGGAGAGACTGGGAATAAGAAATGGATTTAGTTTGTTAACACAGCCAAGTCCTGGGTGCTTTATGGTTCCTCTAAATTTTGACTGAAAACTGAACAGTTCATCTCTCTCTTCTCCTATTTTATCATAGGCTGCAAGAAGACAGGTAGCACTTCCATCAAATGAATTATGTTTCCTATTTCCCAGACCTCTGTAGCCCACAGTATTGCCATGTCTTAAGCCACTACATAGCAAGGGCCTAATTTCCTCCAGTTTCCAGTAACATCTTTGTTATCTTCTTCCTTTAAGCCCTCACTTTTAGCCTCTAGAGTCTGTGTTTTAGATTTTGTTACAGCAGCATCATACTTCCAGCAACCAAATTTGTCCTGGTTGTATTTGTTACCTTAAAAAATCAAACCAACTTTAATGGTAGTCATGTGAAACCATAACCATTTTATTATGCTCGTAAATTTGATGGGTCAGGAATTTGGGAAGGATACCGCAAGGATGGCTCTTCTCTCCCCAGTTCCCCAAGGGTAGGCAGCACACAGTATTTCTGATACAAATGAGAGAAGAGAACTTCTAACCTTGCACAGATCTCCTTGCATGGTCAGTGCAAGTCACTGAAAATGGGAATGGAATTGAGGGGAGGTGAATTAGCTAGAAGAATCTGTGACTATTTCATGAGTATAGAAAAATACATTTAGAGTATGCATTTTCTGAGCTCCTAATAAAGTCTTGTGAATCATGTATGCTAATAGAAGAGTATAATGAAAAAAAAAGAAGAGTATAATGATATTGAAACTCAAATATCATTATGTTATGGTCATATTTTGCTTGCTTCATGTTATTTGAGTTTGTACCAATTTATATGGTAAGGAGTAAACTGGGATCATCTAGAGGGCAGGTAAGTAGTCAGTAAACTGTTTAAACTTTAAGTCCGTAATCCACCAAGTGGACAATGTCTTTGTGAAAAGTAGAAGAAATTTAAAAATTTGAAAGTGAATGAGGTGAGTCAAAATGGCTCATGTAAAATTAAACAGGAGTCTTAAAATAGTATATTTTAGTGACTCAAATAGCTTGTCTCACAAAAGTCCACAATAATTTAAAATGTCAGTGCAAACTTATTGCCTTGACATTCTTCTGCCAGGTACTTGTGTTAACATCCATTATGTGCCCCACTCTAGCACTTTGAAGACATTAATATAATTATTTCCATTGTCTACTTTCCCTGTTAGACTGGAAGCTCTTTGGGGAGCATTAGGTCTACCTTGTTTACTTCTGTATCCTCAACACCGGTATATATTTGGTGAATAAATGAACTCAACACCAGGGCTTGAGCAATCTGCCTTATATTTAATCATCGCACTCCGTGGTGCTGAAGGATTCCTTATTTTTGCAATCAGCCATGCCCTACTTTATGCTGAAGGAATACTTTGTATATTCCTCTTGTTAGCATTTATTCCATTCTATTGAAATTGTTTGCTTACTTACATGTGTGTGACAATAGTTGACAATCAAAATTCATCATTAATCTATCAGGCCTGGCACGATGTGTGGAATTTCGAAAATGTTTGTGGAATGGTTAAATGAATGATTTTCTTTTTCTGCTTTTCTTCTAAACAATAGCCATGGGACACTTGGGTGGCTCAGCGGTTTGGCACCTGCCTTTGGCCCAGGGTGTGATCCTGGAGTCCTGGGATCAGGTCCTGCATCAGGCTTCCTGCATGGAGCCTGCTTCTCCCTCTGCCTGTGTCTCTGCGCCCCACCCCCTTCATGAATAAATTTTTAAAAATCTTTTTAAAAAATTAATAAACAATAGCCATTATACCTCCTAAGACCTTTTCTTTTTACTTGAAGCAGTTTAGGAGCTTCAACATGAGTGCAAAGTATCATAATGAAAAAACCAGTTTAGGGGCGCTTGGGTGGCTCAGTTGGTTAAGCATCTCATTGTTGGTTTTGGCTCAAGTCATGATCTGATCTGCATGGGGCTCTACACTTGGTGTGGAGCCTGCTTGAGATTCTCTCTTTCCCTTCCCCTTAACTCCTCCCCACGCTCACTCTCTCTCTCTCTCTCTCTCTCTCTCAAATAAATAAGTGAAGTTTAAAAAATAAATCAGTTTAGCTTAAGCAACACTTTGTATTATTTTCATCAAGTATTCATTTAAAACCTTTTATATGAGAATAAGTGGAATTAAGATGTTCAGTGTATATTCATAGTTAAAATAGTAGTAACAGTACTGGAAGTATTTTTTTTAATTTTTTTTATTTATTTATGATAGTCACAGAGAGAGAGAGAGAGAGAGAGAGAGAGAGAGAGAGAGGCAGAGACACAGGCAGAGGGAGAAGCAGGCTCCATGCACCGGGAGCCCGATGTGGGACTCGATCCTGGGTCTCCAGGATCGCGCCCTGGGCCAAAGGCAGGCGCCAAACCGCTGCGCCACCCAGGGATCCCTGGAAGTATTTTAGATATTTATACAAACATCTCAGGCTAGATGATACAATATATATTAAATTAGATGATGATTCTTAAAACTGCCCATGTTTAGCTTGTTGGTGACCACAATCCAATTACAACCGTTAGAAAAATTATACCAATAAATACTAGAAAGGTATTACCTCCTTTCAAAAGTTTCATTGTACATTTTCACAGAAAAATTATGATTACTTCCTTTTTTGAGCATTAGCTGCTTTACAGCCTCCTATGTCATATAGTCCTTATCATAATCTTATTAGGTGAAAATCACCATACTCATTTATTGATGAGAAACTGAGGCTGAGCAAGGAGAATTCACTTGTCCGACGTCACAAGCTAATGAGAAGCAGGGTTAGGTTCACACCTGGGTCTGGCAGATTTCAAACCTGTTGTCTTAAGCAATATGCCTCTTCCCCAATATTTCAAACTGAAATTTCATCCCAGTAAATTGAATGTAAATATTAATAATCTTATAAAATTAATAGCTACTGCCTTGGAAAATACACAGTGCTGAGGACATTTACAGATAATTTTCATTTTTTTCTATATGCAGATATAAAAACCCCTCAATTTTTTAAAAAATAGGGGCTTTGTTAAGTTATAATTCACATATTATATACAGTTAGCTTTAAATTGTATTATTTAATAGTTTTTAATAGATCCACGAGATTTTATAACCATACCCACAACCAATTTGAGAACACTGTCATCACCCCAATAGAAACCCTCTACCCATTGGCAGTCACTTCTCACTTCCTCCCAATCCCTCATTTCTAGGCAGGTACCCCAAATCTTTTTTAATGTCCTAAACTATTTTAAGATTATTTATACTTAGAGACAATCTATACCTTTAAGAGCAGCAGTGTGGGACGCCTGGGTGGCTCAGTGCTTGATTAGCTCAGGTCGTGATCCTGGGGTCCTGGGATCAAGTCTCACCTCGGGAGCCCGCTTCTCCCTCTGCCTATGTCTCTGCCTCTCTCTGTGTGTCTCTCATGAATAAATAAATGCAATCTTTGAAAAAAACGTTTCTGGGGGATCCCTGGGTGGCTCAGTGATTTGGCGCCTGCCTTTGGCCCAGGGCGCAATCCTGGAGTCTTGGGATCGAGTCCATGTCGGGCTCCCGGCATGGAGCCTGCTTCTACCTCCTCCTGTGTCTCTGCTTTTCTCTCTCTCTCTCTCTATGTGTGTGTCTATCATAAATAAATAAATCTTAAAAAAAAAGTTTCTAAGAGCAGCAGTGTGCTGAGCTTGTGCAGCATGGTAATCTGCCATCACATAAATATACAGCTTCCCCCTCTATCAACATCCTGCATCAGAATGGTATTTGTTTGTTACAATTGATGCACCTACACAACATGATATTCTCATCCAAAAATCCATCAAGATTTACAATGGGGCTCGCTCTTGGGTGTTACACATCCTATGGGTTTTGACAGATGCATAATGACGTATGTAATTCACCATTAAAGTATCATACTGAGTAGTTTCACTACCCTAAAAATCCTCTGTGCTCTGTGTATTAATCCATGATAGTTCTTTTTAAAGCTGTAGAATTACAGAAATTCATAGTGGAAAGGGATTTAGAGATTACTTAGTTCAACCAACCAGTTGGGAAGGATCTAGTAAGAATTTTGTCTCTTCGGCTGAATTTGTTCTTTCCTTCCTTGTTGATTGTTACAGGTAGAAGCATTTTCTTCTTCTTTTTTTTTTTTGTAGTTTCTCCCCCTCCCAAATCCCCAATTTAAATTAGTCAGGCAATAAATGTTTAGGATTGAACAAGAAATAGTATTTCCGGGGATCCCCGGTTTAGCGCCTGCCTTCAGCCCAGGGTGTGATCCTGGAGTCCCGGGATCAAGTCCCACATCAGGCTCCCTGCATGGAGCCTGCTTTTCCCTCTGCCTGTGTCTCTGCTCTCTCTCTCTCTTTCTCTCTCTCTGTGTGTCTCTCATGAATAAATAAAATCTTAAAAAAATAGTATTTCCTTAGTTTTATTTTATATGCAATAAAAATGTTTATAGTAGAAAAATTTAAAACTACAAATAGCAGAGAGTTCAAATATATATATACACACATATATATTTTAAGATTTTTTTATTTATTCATGAGAGACACAGAGAGAGAGGCAGAGACATAGACAGAAGCAGGCTCCCCACAAGGCGGACCCTGGAATCACACCCTGAGCCGAAGGCAGATGTTCAACCGCTAGCCACATATTTTGATGTCCCTAAATATATACATATATTGAACTTCCATATAACTACCCATTCCCTAGTTATCAACACATTACCAGTCTTTCCCATCTTTTCCTTTGCCCAGTGCCACCTCCTACTAACTACATCATTTCTCATTAACAGATATCACTAACTTCATCTGTACATATTTTAGTATGTGTTTTAAAAGATACAGACTTGAAGAAAAAAACTAACACAGTACTATTATCATACCTTAAAAATAACCAACAATCTCTTAAAAATCATCAAACATCTAATCATTGCTCAAAATTCCCCAAATTTCAATTTCTTGAAGCTTTTTTTTAACTGTGAGTTTAAATTGAGAGCAAAACAACATCCCCTATTGCATATTAACCTATGCTTTTTTTAAAAGATTTTATTTATTTATTCATAAGAGACACACAGAGAGGCAGAGAGACATAGGCAGAGGGAGAGGCAGGCTCCCTGCAGGGAGCCTGATTCAAGACTCCATCCCAGGATCCCGGGGTCACGCCCTGAGCTGAAGGCAGATGCTCAACCACTGAGCCACCCAGGTGTCCCTTAACCTGTTTTCTTTGTTTCTTTCTTTTTTTTTTTTTTTAAGATTTTATTTATTTATTCATGAGACACACAGAGAGAGAGAGAGAGAGAAAGGGCAGAGACACAGGCAGAGGGAGAAGCAGGCTCCATGCCGGGAGCCCAACATGGGACTCGATCCCCTGTCTCCAGGATCACGCCCTGGGCCGAAGGCAGGCACCAAACCACTGAGCCACCCGGGCTGCCCCTTAACCTATGTTTTTAATTTATAGTTACCTGTCCTCATTTTCCCTCCTCCCTTCCATCTTTATTTGTTAAAGAGACTGGGTCATTCTTCTTGTTCTTTCTCACATTCAGGATTTGCTCATTGCATCTCTGTGGTGGTGTTTAGTACATTTTTCTCCTGTGAACTGGTAGTTAGCTTAAGAAGCTCTTTGGGGGTGGGGAGACAAGACTACTTCATTGGTCGTACTCTGTATTTTTGTTTCAACCAAGTATCTGATTGTGTTGTGATGTTAGTGGCCATTATTTCATCAGGGGTTTGCAGAGTGGTGATGTGATATTCTAGTACATTTCTTTCTCCTCATTTATTAGCTGGGATTCTTCTATAAAGAGAAAATTTCTCATATCAATAACCTGAGATACAGTTCTTATAGGAAAGGCAGATTAAATGCTTGATTTCTTTCCCTTTATCTACCAGTTTTCAGAATTTCTTCTCTAGCATACTCCAGAGGAGACCAACCAGGTTGCATTTGGCTTGTTTTTCTAGTATCATTATGACCTCACAGATTTTTAACCTATTTTTTTTTAATTTTTATTTATTTATGATAGTCACACACAGAGAGAGAGAGAGAGGCAGAGACACAGGCAGAGGGAGAAGCAGGCTCCATGCACCGGGAGCCCAACGTGGGATTCGATCCCAGGTCTCCAGGATCGCGCCCTGGGCCAAAGGCAGGCGCCAAACCGCTGCGCCACCCAGGGATCCCCATTTTTAACCTATTTGATGTGTTTCAGTCCACTACCATTCTTTTGATACTCACACTTGAAAATGAGTGAATAAATTTCAAATAAAATTTGAAAACTAGATCATTGAAGGGTGATTGCATTAAAAATGGTTTTCCTTCATAGAATTTTTTTTAAAAGCTTCCCTGTGTAGTTACAGTTGACTTTTCTAGAATATATTTCACACATAAAGTGGGTTGAACCTGCAAGGGCCTTTGTTATGCACATATACTAAACGAAAGAGTTCCTGTGTGTCTCTGGGACTGGGTATGGCATCCTAAGGAATGACTCTATGTTCACCTTTATCAGAAATATCTCAACCCCTCTGCTCTGGGCCAGGATTGTTTCTGAGGTGGCAGGCATTCTGCAACAGCCCTTCCAGGCCTTAAAAATGAGCATGGCCTCCTTCAAATAAGTTCTTTGGCTCTGACCACAGGAGGGGAGCTAGGCTAATGCTCAGTGATTTGTCAGGTTTACCTGCATTTTCATAGTATTCCTATCAAAGAAATTTGTCCTAAGTGTCAAATTGCTGATTTTTCCAGTGACTGAAAGGTTTCATGGGGATTTCTGTTGTTATTTACATGTATATGGAGAAAATTGCAATCTGTGAGTAATTTGAGAAATTTCAACAGTTCCAGCAGTAGTGATCTAGAAATTGAATGGGTTTCAAATACAATATTCCAGTGCAGTGCTGCATATATAATGTATGTGCAGCATATGCTGAGGTCTTTTTCAAAACATTTACATTAAACCTGTCAGGTATTTATGAATAGCAAAAATTAATTTCCCCTAGTTCTGTCATCAGTTAGAGAAATGGATTTTAGCAGAGAAGACTGTCAGTGTTTCCTGCATACCAGAACAGCTCACTTCAATGTCATAGTATTACACCAGGTGGCCTTCTAAGAGTCAGCTTAATGTGATTTCAAATGATAGGGTAGAGAATGTGAGGGAAATTAAAATAGTATCATACTTATGATTTAAAAGCAAGTTAATTACAAGGGCTTGTTAATAAACAAAGAAAAATTCAGAATGTATTATTTGTTATATAGCATATCAATAACAAGTGTGATGCTTTGAAAACAAAAAAACTACCACTATGTGACTTTGAGATGACTTAAAAATATTTAATTAAATTGTTGACAAGTATGTTCGTCTACTAATGGCCTTTATAGCATTTGAAAGAATTTTTAGATATTCATTTTAGTTCTTAAGGCACTTCTGAAAGCATTGTTTAACCAGAAAGATTAGCCACACTGTTGGCATTTTCTCTAGAAAATCACTGATGATGTGTTTGGCATGAATGATTCTAACAGCACTATACTTTGTCAATGTTCAGTCAGTGTATTTTCCCCAACTGAATACTTTTAAGGTTCTTAAAGGGCCAAAGCACATGCAATATCACTATTCCTGAAACAAGACACATTTCACTTGATGAATGACTTCAAATTTTTGATGGTCATAGGTGATGTGCCTCCCCAGTGCTCCTGTCTCATATATTAGAGAAAAGGAAAGGGGAGGGTATATGATGTTTTTTAAGAAATTATTTAAATTCTAATTTTAAAAAGTCATTCTGAAATATTAATGTATAGAAAGTATTGAAAATATTCACTATTTATCAACCTTTGACAATATCACAATACTTGCAGGTATATGTTTGTTTTTTTAAGATTTTATTTATTCATTCATGAGAGACAGAGAGAGAGAGAGAGAGAGAGGCAGAGACACAGGCAGAGGGAGAAGCAGGCTCCATGCAGGGAGCTCAACGTGGGACTCGATCCCAGGTCTCCAGGATCACATCCCGGGCTGCAAGCGGCGCTAAACTGCTGCGCCACCGGGGCTGCCTGTTATGTGTTCTTTGTAAAAAATATTATTAATAGTTTTATAGTGTAGTGGCCTCAGAGGGAACAAGAGATAATGACAAAGACATTCCCCGTTGTGCATGTGAACTTGCTAGGAGCCTGATATATTGGTATAAAGAACAGAGACTGACTTAAAAATATGTGACTTATAAAAATCTCATTTTCTAGTTGCAAGATAAACTGAGGAAAGATCCTTCCCTCTCTAGATTATACTGTTAGGTAGTTAACAAAACTATTATTTATTTACTTATTTATTCGTTCATTCATTTATTTATTGAGAGAGGAAGAAAGAGAGAGAAAAAAATGTGAGTGGAGAGAGGGGCAGAGTGAGAAAAAGAATCTTAAGTAGGCTCCATGCTTGGTGGGGAGCCCAATATAGGGCTTGATCTCACAACCCTGAGATCACCACGTGAGCTGAAATCAAGAGTTGGACGCTTAACCGACAGCCACCCAGGTGCCCCAACAAACCTATTAAAGATTATTCTAAGGAATTTTAATAGTTTTGTTCCACTCTGTTTTTAAGTTGAAGAATTAAGTCCAATTCTTAACAGATCTCCTTTTAAATAATGGATCCAATATACGGTTGCATGGAGTTCAAATTCTAGAAATATATACTTCTCCTTACACAATGTTTTATATGATTTTCCTTGTAAAAATTGCCCTATTTAATATACCATGGTATAATTTGAGAATGTACAGCCCCATTAGGAAGGATTTCTTTGTAAAATCCAGCTGTTTTAAGGTTCTTTAAATGTCCTGGCTGACAGCCCACAACTGCTGTGCTGATGTGGATACAAGAAATTTCATTTGAATAAGAAAGACAACTGACATTATATTCATAGTTTCATCAAAAGCCAGAGCATTATTAGTCACAGGAGTTAGTGCTTTGGTTCCAGTCATATATCCTTTTTCCATTGGACTTCCTATTTTATGATTACAGTTTATTCGCATCATGTATATCTATTTTATGTAAAACAAATAGTAACACTACAAATCTCTTTGGTCCATATCAGCATCTATTTTACTTGAGGTTTGTCTGACATAGCAATTTTGATAAACCTTTGAATCTCATGATATTATACTTGTATTTTTTAAGTTACACACAGGTTCCCTTTACGAAAAGGAAGCCAAATGTTTTAAAAGAGCATCATTTCTGCCTTTTCTTTTCTCGGTCTTATCGCAATGTTACAGTGTGATGCCATCATTCTCAGGCATCTTGTACAGGAGTTTAAGCATTAGAAAATAAAAAGCAGGAAAGGGTATTTTTAGAGATTATTTACCTAACTTAAAACAAATGTATGTCATAGTAACTGGGAATTAAGACTCTTGATTCTATTCCTTATGGTACTTTCCTACAGTTCAGTGTATAGTATGAATACATATATAGTATACATGCATTTTCTGAATCTGACTCTTTGCTGATTCAGTGTCATTTTTTATCAATATTTTAATCAAATAACCGTTAAAAGATGGTACCTACAGCATTGAGGGAGGCTGGTTAGCTACTTGCATTTGAAGTGTCAATATGTTGGAACAATAAGATGCTTTGTTGATCGAAGTCAGAACGTACAAATGTCTAAGAAATCACAATTATTAATATTATTACATATAGATTATGTTGGCATGTGAATTCAAGAGGAAGTAGATCTGATGACCAGTTGATATACAAAAAGAAGATAGTTACTAAAATAATAAGGAATCCAGAAGTTTGGTTAGGCAGAAAATTCAAGTATCAAAGCTGAAAAAATTTATGAGGACTTTGTAAGGTCCTATTAAAGAATTTTACATTTATCCTAAATGCATGCCATTGAAGATTTTTTTTAACCATAGTGATGGATCACATTTTTGTGTTAGAAATACAGTTTTGAAGTGGCAGAGTAAAGATGGTAGTTACCTCCACATTTATGCTGAGGATCAAATCCAAAAATCTCATTTTTACAATCATGGGATTGGATGCGTGCTTTCTCCTTCAAAGTTACCTTCTAACTGACCTGGAGTTTCTCAGTGGAAAATGAACCCTCCCAGGGAAGTACTATGTGGGCCATGTTTTTATACGCAGACCCACAACTTACATATTTATATATTTATGTACACACACTTGAAAAACTTTTTAGCTTCAAACTCACAGATCTTGAATTCCTATACTTTGTACTTGAGTACACTAATTATTTACATTTTGCCTCATTTACATTAACATTTTCTCTCTATCCACGGATCTCTATAATCTTTATATATAAAAATAGCTCTTTTATCTATCGTTTTATATCTCTATCTAGTATCTACCTAGCTATCTTGTAAGTTGCAGACATAATATCCCTTGACCCTTAAGTACTTCTCTGTGAGTTGTCTAAGAATGAGAATACTCTTATAATATAACCACAGTATAGTTCTCAAAATCAAGAAATTTAACATTTATGGAAATCTATTATCTAACCTGCAGTCCATATGCAGATTTCAACAATTATCTTGATATTCTTTATAGTTATTTGTCCCACACCAGTGTCCAATTTGGGATCAAGTCTTTAATATACTTATCCTATTTAGTCCCCTTTAATCCAGAATGGTTCTTAATCTCTGTCTCATTTGATCTTGACATTTTGGACAAGTAAAGGCCAGTTATTTTGTTGAGTGTCCGTCAACCTAGGTTTATTTTCTTTCCTTATGATCAAATCCAGATTATGCTTTTTGGCAAGCATAACCACCACAGAGTGATGGTGTCTTTATCCAGTGCATCCAGTCATGGGGTAATATCATACTGGTTTGTTCCATTATTGGTGATATTGACCCGACCACTTTGTGATGACTTCTGGGTTTTCCATTACAGAGTTGCCATTTTTTCTTTTGTAATCAGTAAGTAATTGTGAAAAGAAGCTTTGAGACTATTTAAATATATTATTCCCCATCAAGTGTTCAGTTACCAATTTAAACATTCATTGGTAAATTGTCCTTGAGTCAATTATTGCATAAATAATTACTTACACATTTATTTTGACATTCTGTTGTAAAGAACTTCCCATTTCCTCTTTCTTATGTATGTATGCATGGATGCATTTTTAGTATAGACACCTGAATTCTTGTTTTATTCAGTGGATTAAAATATTTTGTTTTCACTATTTATTCTGGTGCTCAAATTGTCCCCTTCAAGCTGACTCCTTTGTCTTTTTGACATGGCCCTCTTCTTTTCCATATTCTTTTTTATTTTCTGATACAACAAGGTATCATAGGATCATTTTATACATACCTGGTGCAGACATGGCACCAACCAATTCTCCAAGGAACACTGGCTCTTTTTAGTGGAAGATATTATTTAGAAACCCAGAAGTGGGGACTAGGTGTGCTCCTTATTACTGGGCTGTTATTGCTTTTAAGCCCTCGCCAGAAACAAAGCTACAAAAAATTCATATTTATATGTATAAACTCAAATTGATATCTTCAATACTATTCCAACATCATATTTCATACTTGTAACTCTCTCCTTTATCAGTGAAAAACCTGGCTTTCATTATCTTCAATATTTATTTATTTGCTGAGTCCTAGAATATACAGAAAATAGTTTCAGAATTACTAACCCGTAAATACTACAAAAACCAAACCTATTTACTAGAGTTCAATATTTGTTTATAGTTTTTTCTGTCTGTAGACTGAGGTATAAAATTAATCCCCACCTACCCCTTTCAACCTCTGCTGCCTTCAGTGTAGTTGTGTTATTTAACTGAAATAAAGTTACATTCACTTGTTTTTATTCATGTTGCATTTTAGGGCTTTCCTCTCATCCTTGCTGGTTTTATGCTATTTTATCTTTTTTAATATATAAAGTATTACGATGGTTCAAAAATATATAACTCAAAAGGCATCTTTCTCCTCCCTCCCCATCCCACCACTGTCCACCCATTCTCACCTGCCTCTAAGAAATCTATCTCCTTAGACTCTGATTTATCTTTTCTCTATTTCTTTTGCCCCAAAAAAGCAGCATATTTTCTTATTTTATCTTCTTTTTTACACAAAAGATACCTTTCCATAGATACTACTGCACTTTGTTTTTTTTTTCAGTTTAATACATCCTGTAAATCACTGTATTGATTTATAGAGATCTTTCTCATTCTTTTTTATAGTTATGAATTATTCCACTGTGTTGATGTATCATGGTTTATTTAGCCACCTAATTGTTCTTGGACCTTTAGATTGTTACAAAATATTTTAAATTTAACTAAAAATGCTGCAAGGGATAACCTTGTGTATATGTATTTTTGCAATGTTCAGGTTGTGTCTTTACAGTGAATTCCTAGAAGTAGCCATATCTTTGCCTCTGTGAATATAATGAGCTCAAATCTAAGTTTGTGTGTATAAATATTTTCAGATACTGTTTGGTTCATAACTTCTTTCAACTCTTTGGAGCATATTTATGAAATGTAGAGTAGTTATACAATTCCATATAAGGCCCTCAGCCCCCCCAAAAATCCAATAGTAAATACTTTACAGAGCTGTTGCCATGCAGAAACACCTGCTAGGCATTTGGGGGTTACTAAAAAAACAAGAGGAAGATGACAACTAAGACCTCTACTCAACTTGTGTAATATTCAAGGAGATAAGACTCACTCTCTCTTTTTTATACAGATACCTATACATAGACATACACATGCACAGACATATGTGTATATCTGTGTATAAACTTGGCTGGCAGGTTAAGGAGGCATTACATGGAACAAAATGAGTAGGTCAGAGAAGGAGGGTAGGCAGGGGAAGGCTCATGGAAGAGGTAGGGTTAGTGCCAGGACCGAAGCAGGTGTGGTGTTCAGAATAGCAGTTATGGAATGCATAAGGTAAGGACCAAATAAAAGATCATTCCAACATGGCTTCATCTAATGAGCTGTGTGTGGGAGATAAAACTGGAACTCTGGACTACTGGTCAGATGGTGGGAGGCCCTGGATACCAGATTAGAGGGCTGGGATCTTCTTTCTCTTCAGCCTCCATTCTTTGCCCTCATTAGCTTTTAAAAGCCATACTTTCCTTTCTTGTTATAATAGAGAACATGGCTTATGTATCAAAGAGTTTGTTTCATGCACATTATCTCTTATTAGTTGGTAAACAGGAGAATGAAGTTGGAAATGATCTGGAGATTGTGTTGGTTTATTTGAGATTTTCTTATTTTTTGATTTATGTTTTGTAGCCATTGGGGCAAGCTTTCTTTCAAAGAGAAAACTTTAGTACTTTTATGATGACCTCAAGAAAGAAGTTGCCAATCTACAGAAGTGCCTTCTTTTAGTGCAAATAATGGCTCATGTAGTGGCATTAGGAACCTCCATCCCTTCCACCTTGGTAAGCCATCTGTGAGGACAACGGCAAATGAAGGCTGCACGGACATTTCCCCTTGTGTTAAGAACATGAATTAATGAAGAATGCTATGTTCTGGATTATTCATACTTTTAATTTTCACGAAAATGGTCTCTTTAAAATAAAATCCCTGTATCTAGGAGGAAGCATGAGCCTCAAGATTTAAGGCTGCAAAGAATAGACAGTGGAGCTAAGTGTAAATATCAGTGGAGATGAACTGTGCTAGTATTTTTTTTGTGTGTGTGCTAGTATTTTTAATAGTATTTTTAATTTTAAATAATGTTGTTATCTTCATTTGCACCCTAGTTAACACGTTTTTGGGTGGTCTGACCCAACCCTCATAAGCCCTATTATTTTTTTAGCACATCATTTTGCAGAATGCAAAGATTTTCAGGAAAGATTGTGTGGTTGGTTTTATTTTTTTTATTTATTTTTTTAAGATTTATTTATTTATTTATTCATGATAGACACACACACACACACACACACACACACTGAGGCAGAGACACAGGAGGAGGGAGAAGCAGGCTCCACGCTGGGAGCCCCGACATGGGACTCGATGATCCCGACCCCTGGACTCCAGGATCTCGCCCTGGGCCAAAGACAGGCACTAAACCGCTGAGCCACCCAGGGTTCCCCTATGTGGTTGGTTTTAAAAGGCAAATTTGCAAATATTTACATGACCTAGTTGATCTCATGCAGTAATAAGATAATTTATTTCTCTTAAATTTGTACCCTTCCTTATAAGAATTCAGAATATTAGTTTAGTCTAGAATCTTACCTAATTAACCTTATTTGTTGGCTGATATATTTTAATGAAAGTCAATGATGATGAACAGTCTGATGGAGTTAGCATTTATTTTAATTTATTTTCAGAGGGTAGTATATATTGGCCAAACCAAAGCCAAGGGGCCCAGGTAGGCCAAATGAAGTTTATGAGATCCCATAAGCATGCTAGACAAAATCTGCTAGGCTACTGTTGGTGATAATAATTCAAAATAGATACGTTTTGGGCAAGATCTGGTCTTTTAAATTTAGTGCCCCCCAAAATAGGAGTATGAGAAAATAATTTCAATTTTGGTATTACATTAAATACATTCCAAGCTGATTCCTAAAATAGTTAATGGAATTCTTTTATTAAAAGATGGTTTTATGATTACCTAGCCATTTGGGAAACTCAACAATTAAAGTTAAGCGTTATTTATTCTAGTGCTGGTTCAGAAATATCTGTTTCTACAAATCAAGAGGGATTTTCAGCAGCTTGAGCCTTCTTTTTCTTTTTAAGCTGGCAGAGTCAATGGTTAAAGGACAAAAATTCGAAATTGATTGAGTTACAAATGAATACAGTGTTAATTAAGCCAGGCCATTGTCTTTAAAGTGGAGTTAGTACATTGGAAGTCAGATTTCTCTTGCTGCTTAGTCAAACTGCCTAGGGCTGCAACTGCTTCCTTATTAGGTTACTGGCTATGGGGAGATGTCATTGTTTGCTGCTGTAGCTGGGCTTTCTGTTAAAAATCACAGCGTGAGGCTTAAACTGCTGCAACCATTATCCAGTGCTAACATGTCACTAAAGGTCTGCTAATAGAACAAGAGGAAAAATATCAATCTTTAATTTTAGAACAGCTGAGTAACCTGTAGCACCTGTTCATTTTCTCTCATCAGCCCATTTAAAACAAGACTGGAGTGATCCTTTGATGGACAGTCTATAAGATCCTAACACCTTTTCTTCGTTTTTCTTTTCTTATCAGAGGAAGATTTAGAACTTAAGTGATAATGAAGAAAAGAAACAATAAATCCACATGTATATTTATCTTAAGAATTATTTAAAAGAGAGGATATGCTGATGTAATCCAATGATGATAAGGTTTTTATAAATAATTTTTGAAAAGGATAGTTTTGTATAATTTACCAAAATGCATTTTGTAGATAAAAGCGAATCAATGAGGACATACTATGGTAGTCAAAGGAGCAAATTTCCTCTAGAAAGCAGAAACTCTTACAAGCTGTAAATAAACAAATTTACATTTACCTATTCAAATATAATAAACAATTAGAACTTCACAGCTGCTAGCTTTCCCTTATGGAGAGCTCAAGACTCCAGTCACAGTATGGGGCAAAATTAAAGAAGGCATTGTGGTCTGCTTTTAGGAGACGTGAAAGCAAAGTATGATTTCAGCAAACTTCCATTAAGCAATGCAAATTTCAAAACATTTCCAGTGATGTTAGACCAAGTATTACATACTTAGCAACCAAATATATAATAATAAAGGCAATAAGAGTAACAGTAAACCTTTACAGTCTCAGAGCATATCCATCTTTCCTTTAAAGTAAAAAATAAATTATTATTCTGAGCCAATCACTTTACTAGGTATTGAGAACATAAAGATGAATAATAATATGTACCTGCTCTCCATTATGGAACTTGTGATCTATTATTGATCCTCTACCAAAAACCTTTTTTGCAGAGCTAAGTGCACATAAACTTTTTGGGTTTTATTGTTTTGCAGGTGAGGATATTGAGATATAGGTGGTTGTGTCTCGCCTAAGGTCACAAGATAAATAGCAGAACAAGAATTAAAAGAATCTAGTGTTCTGATTTAAAGTCTAGGGCCCACCCCAACCTTTCTCCCTCCCTCCTTCCCTCTCTATCTTTCTTTCTTTCCTCTCTATCTTTCTTTCTTCCCTCTCTTTCTTTCTTTCACTATATCAAGGTGAAAGCACTAAGAGAATTGCAGAAATTACAGTGTTAATGGACATCTCATAGAATAACAAGGGAATGGAATAATAATAGGGGAGGATATGATTAAAAAAATTAGTTCCAGTGATGGAAATCCAGATGCCAGATATATTTTAAGTGTTTTCAGAAGGAGATGTCAATAAAATAACAAATTGCACCTTTAACATAGACTGTTATCTTTATTTTGTAATATTCGTGCCGGCACCTGATCACATTCTTTTGGATCTTGCTCTTGGAAATACCTGAGCCTGGTAGGACACACACACACACACACACACACACACACACACATGCATGCACACGTACACCTTTGACCAATTTCACATCTGAGATCTGACATTTAGCCCCCAAATCTCCTTAGCCCAAAGCTGCTGTTGTCCTTGTCCCCGGCATTCCAACTTTTAGCATTTTCTTCCATGGTCACTTGTGTGTTGCATCTGTCCTGAGGTCTACATCAGAGCAGGCTCAGCCTCATTCTGCCACGACCATTTCCATCATCACAAGTACTTGATCTGTTTCACGTTTTATGGAATCGATAAATCTCATCCCTAAAGAGTCCAGCAGGCCTTTGATTCCTGACCTGACATTTGCTAATGCTATTCCTGATGACCTGCCACTACGGATCTGCAGCACTGCACTCTGTGTTTGACAACACTCATAATATGAATCAATATTCAGCATTCAGTAAGTGAGCTGGGGAGTCATTTCACTGCTGCAAAAGGCAGCATTGCCCCTGGGCAGCTGTCAGAAATGGGTAGTTATTAATAGCCCTCTCTTTTCACTTAGCATAGTCAGTAGGGGTCAGGCATGAAATGATTTAATCAGTTTATGATATCTGTGACAGAGAGCACTTAAAATGTAATCACAAAATTTAGGTAGAAGTGTCCCTGGGCTGTTGTAATGTTTTTCTCACTTAATTTTCCCTAATGCTGATACAGTGCACTGTGCACTGAGACTGACCATACAACGAAATGACACGCGACTTGGTGTTGCTTTCATTTCTCCCCCTGTAAATGTGCCTTTTTCGTGGGATTTTCCACTTTAAAATATGGACTGTAAATCCCTAAGGGTAAGTAAGGATAAATCTCTTGGGTTGGCTTGCCTGGCTCTGCAGAAATGTATCGGTTGTTGGGGGGTGGGGGGTCTTGTGGGTGGAGAATAGAACCTGATTGGACAGAAGGAGCTCAGGCACGTATGTGTCTCTCTGATCCCCAAAGAAAATGCTGAGTGCCTTAGAATCCAGAGAACATGATCCAGGTACAGAAACCTCCACTCTAGTACTGGTAGTCTTATTCACCCTTTAGGCAGCCCCTTGAATTCGCTCGGCCGAAGTAAGAATAAAATCTCTTCTAGGCTGATGGTTTGAGAAGACAGTGCCTCAGCAGGATTGATCAAGTTGAAATTCAGGGCTCCAGTGAGAAGACTGGGTCAGAAATGGTAGGTGAATGATTAACCTAAAACTTAGAGGACAGTGAATGAAATCATTACAGGTTGACAGTTAGCAATGCATGGAATAAGATTGGCAAAGCACTTGGAGGTTAGTATCAGAAAGACCCTGGTTTCAGATCCCATCTCTGTACCTTAATTTGTTTATTAGAAATAATATCCATTTCATAGGGTATGAGAATTAAATAAGAATAATTAAACATTAAATTATTAAAGAAGTCTATAAAGTGTCTGGCACACAGGAGATGCTCAAATCATATTACTTCCCCTTCTCTCTTTCCTTCTTCATAAAGGCCTAAATTTAGTTAATTATAATGCAGTAGGGAGGACAGGATTGAGTTGAAACTCAGGTAGAAAGAGGTCGTCCCCACAGCTGTCTGTCTCTGTCTCTCCTCTAGCATTGTCCTGCCACTGGCATACTTGCCCATCAGAGGTATACTGGTCACTGTAACTATCCTGATGGAGGAGCAGGGAAAAGCCTTAGCTTAGGACATTTTCCCAATTTAGGAAAATGGAAGAAAGACAAAAACATAGATATATGCTAGGTTTAAATGTGTGATTCTAACAATAAATAAATAAATAAATAAATAAATAAATAAATAAATAAATAAATAAATAAATGTGTGATTCTAACATTAGTGTTTGCCCCCCAAAGACTTAGTTCTTTTATTCAACAAATATTTACTTAGCACCCTACTATGTGCTTCCTATAGCATAGTTTATGGGGACAGCCAGTTCCGGGTGGCCTCCTTTCTCTTCTTGGCTCTGTTGGATATCACAGAATGAATGTTAGACAAATACGTGCCACTTTTTTTTTTTTTTTTTTTTACACATGCCACTTCTAGTCCCAGTCTAGAGTTTTCTGTGAATCTGGGGCCTTGGAAGCTCTGCCATTGTCCAAGACCCATTTCCCTCTCCGTGCTTTGGTTTTCACTGGTTCTAAACCAGGAAGTCATAATATCACACAAAACCACAAATCCTAATGACAAGTATGTCCTGCAATAGGCAGAATTCTTAAATGGCTCTCATGATTCTTGGCTCTTGGTGTGCACACACCTTCTTCCAGGTATTCAGTCAAGTACTAATCTAGGTATTGCTGTGGAAGGATTTTTGCAGTTATAGTTCAGGTCCCAAATCAGTTGATCTTAAGGCATGGAGATTATCTGGGTAGTCTTGACCTAATCACATGAGCCCTTTAGATTTGAGGCTAGAGGTCAGAAACAGGAAGTTAGATTTTGGAAGCATGAGAAGGACTTGCTGACTTGAAGATGGGAGGAACCACATGGTAAGGAATGTGGGTGGCCTCTAGAGCTGAGAGTGGCCAGTGGGTGTCAACCAGCAAGGAACAGGGGACCTCTGTTCTGCAAACGCAAGAGCTGAATTCTGCCAATATGAATGAGCTTGGTAGTGGATTTTTCACCAGAGCCTCCAAATGAGAAAGTATGGTTGACGCTTTGATTTCAGCCTGTGATACCCTGAGCAGAGAACCCATCCATGCTGTGCAAGACTTCTGACCTACCAGATGATGAGCTAATCAATGCATGCTGTTCTAAGCTGCTAAATCTATGGAAATTTGTCGTGCAGTAACAAAACACTGGAGTGTCTTCTCTCTCTGAGCCTTGCCTCTTCCATATGAGTTTCTTCCAAAGCCGGAGGAAAATGTGATCTCCTTTTTCTATTTTCGCATCTGTTAAGGTCTTCTTCCTGTTGGAGGAAAATGGTCCCAGTTCATTTACAGTAGAAAGAGATGGCTGTGATCTTCTGAAGCTAGTGAATGACTAAGGCTTTCTTTAGTTTACCAGCTCTGTCCACTCCTTTGGGCTCTCTTTGGTGATTAATCACTCAGGCACCCCCTGGGGGAATTCCTCGCCAGAGTACTATGATTATAGTTCTATAATCCCCAAAACACGGAAAATGTACATTGAGTGGCAAACATAATTCGCCCCAAGGGAAGAGAAGAATCTTTTCTCACAGCAGGAAGACTCCATTTTTTTCCTGTCAAGCCACCTGCCACAACCTCTTGAACTACTCATGTATTTTAAAAACATTTCTTGACAGAGGATCATTATCCTTTTGTTTATTGGCTTATCTTAAGGACCCGGAAAGCCTCAAACTCCAGTTAGCCTATGTCCTATATGATGTCCTCCAACCCCACCCTCTGCCCGGCTTTCATCTTCGAAGGACAGAATGGGTCTTCTTGAACTTCTTGCATGTTTGCCACATGCCACACATTTTTGTTCCTGATCCAGCTCTGTCATGTTCAAAGTTAAGTGGAAAGCATCTTTGCTCCATCCTTCCCTTGCTTAGTGTGTAGTTCTTATTAGCTTTAGGTTCTAGGATTTTAAAAATATTATTCACTTTGATCTGTCAGAATTGGAAGTAACATTAAAAGGTAGGCAGAGAGGTGCCCGGGTGGTTCAGTTGGTTTAGCATCTGCCTTCACTCAGGTCTTGATCCCAGGGTCCTGGGATCGAGACCCATGTCAGGCTTCTGTTCAGTGGGGAGTCTGCTTTACCCTCTCTGCCACTCCCCCTGCTTGTGTCAAGCAAGAGACAGTGTTAACACAAGGAACACTAGCCTATATATATTTTATTTTTAGCATATATATTAAACTGACAACCAGGGACACCTGGGTGGCTCTGTGGATGAGCATCTGCCTTTGGCTCAGGTTGTGATCCCAGGGTCCTGGGATAGAGTTCTGCATGGGGCTCCCCGCAGGGAGCCTGCTTCTCCCTCTGCCTATATCTTTGCCTCTCTCTCTCTCTCTGTCTCTCATGAATAAATAAATAAAATCTTTAAAAAAATAAACTGACAACCATGTAAGTGTGTATTTACATATAAAATGTGTATATGAAAATTCCATATGTGGGACATATGGAATATGATTTAAATCGATTATGAAATGTCTACTACAAGGTTAACATTAAGCAAGGCTCTTGGGGTGACACTGAACACAGGGAGTTTAGGCTCCTCATATCTTTTTTTTTTTTTTTAAGATTTTATTTATTTATTCATGAGAGACACAGAGAGAGGCAGAGACACAGGCAGAGGGAGAAGCAGGCTCCATGCAGGGAGCCCGATGTGGGACTCGATCCTGGGACTCCAGGACCACGTCCTGGGCCAAAGGCAGATGCTCAACCACTGGGCCACCCAGGCGTCCCTCATATATTTTTTCTATTTCCATGTGGTGAATATGGGAAGAAGTCAGTAACCGAATGATATCTGTTGAGCATTTATTCACTGTCTTCTAAACCAAAAGAGTCCTCTAGGAGCTTGCAGTGTATGGATGAGTCATATGCTGTGGTTCCCTCTTTTCCACATGTTTTGTAATTTGGAATTAAGCCAATGCTGTATTGCCTCATACATTGCAAGATATGAAGAAAACTGTGGATATTTTATATATTCTTTGGATATCTTCATAGGGACTGTCAAGAATGGGGCTTGGGACTAACATTTTAAACTACCTTTTCAGTGAAGGCCCATCTACCTAAATTCCTGTACATAATGTGGGACATCTTGCAAGACCTAAAATAAATGTCAATTAATTTTAAAGTAATTTCTTCAGTGTTTTGCTTTTTTAAAAGATTTTATTTATTTATTTATTTTTGAGAGAGAGAGAGAGCGAGAGAGCATGAGCGGGAGGTGAAGGGAAGGGAACAAAGGGAGAAGCAGACTCCCTGTTGAGCAGGGAGCCCAATGCAGGGCTCTATCCCAGGACCCTGAGATCATGAACTGAGCTGAAGGCAGACGCTTAACCTACTGAGCCACCCAAGTGCCCTCTTTACCGTTTTGTTTGGTAAAAAATTGTCTATTCCCCCCTAGCCACAAAATTCTAGGTGTTGTTCCAAAGTTCCAGGTAGAGTACACCACACCAGTCTAATCACAAGATTTTGTAGTACTGTTTAACTTGGGGGCAGAAACCTACATCTGCAAGATCTTTATTCTCTCTCTTAGATTGCCCAAAGAACTGTTGCAGAGCCTCACACAGTGTCAGGCAGTAGTTGTGCATGCCTTCAATGCCACAGTAATTGAATTCGTAAATTTACTTTAGAAACCTGAGCACAGAGATCTCAAATTCCCATTGTCCAAGTGACTCTAAGCAGATGGCTTCTGTGTAATGTTGGAAGGGTTGCAAGTTCTGGGGGGAATTGTGCCTGTTGCCCTTTGTATTCCTCTGGCCATTACTGATGGGCCTTGAAGCTCCCTGGAGTTTTATGCGTAAGAAAGAAAGGTGTCAAATTTGCTTACTTGAGTAGTTTTATCAGGGTCACCTGTGATCTGTATTTAACATTCAGTTGCTGGAGAGAGTTCCCAATAAAAAGATGCTGGGACACAGCCTGTCCATTAGCATTGAGGACATGCTTTCTTAATACACCCTGGCTGGGCTTTAAACCAAAGAATGCTTTTTAGATGGCAGCAACGGAAAGAATTTGTTGAAATTTTATGTCACTATAGATGAATTTGTGTGGATGAATAGAGATCATTGTCAGCACAGTAAACTTTGGGACATCACAGGAAGGTGCTGCACTAAGTGCTTTTGCATGTTATTTTGTTTGATCTTCCAAACAGCCCTAGGAATCACATGATATTACTCCCACTTTACAAAAGAGAAAACTGAGGCCTATTCGTGATCTACCTCTCTACAACTATGAAGAACTTTCTGTAACGGCATGTTGGCATTTATATCAGAACCAGTTTAACTTACTCCAGGCAAAGTGGAACATGGGTTTCTAACATATCGTGTGGATAAATGTTCACAGTGATACATACTAATATTTTGTCTATAGTCATTACTACTTCTGAATCTTTTTGATAGAATTCAGAAGAGAGGGGTACCCAGCTGGCTCAGTTGGTTGAACATCTGCCTTCAGCTCAGGTCATGATCTCAGGGTGCTGGGATTGAGCCCCATGTCAGGCTCCTGCTCAGTGGGGAGTCTGCTTCTCCCTCTCCCTCTGCCCCCATCCCCACACCTTGTACTGTCTGCCTCAAATAAATAAATGAATAAATGAATAAATAAATAAAAAATTTCAGAAGAGAAAATTTTAAAACTCCATTTTCATTCTGGATTTCTTGTTAGCAAATTGTGCAAACTGAGCCAAGTTACTTACCTATCTAGGGCTTGATATTTTTTCCTAGACATGGAGGATCTTACTTGGTGATTGTACACTCCATAACAACTCTAAGATTCTAGAATTGTATATGGTTGGTGTCCTTGCACACCAATACTGTAGCCATGCTCAGACTCTGGTTTGAGGACTGAGACAACCACCTTCATAGTTTCATAGTTTCACCTTCATAGTTTCCATTTATTGAGCACTTACTATGTTTCAGGAACCATGCTAAGCCATTTACAGACATCATCTTATTTAGTCCTCACAACTATCCTGCTAGTATTATTCCCATTCCACAAATGAGGAAACTGAGACACACAGAAGTGAAGTGATTTGTCCAGAGTTACATGGTGCATGGTGAGAGAGCTCAGATTGTGAAAATTAGTCTGTTTGACCACAAAGCCTGCCTCTTATCCATTGGGTGACTGCCTCCCATTATTCCGCCTCAGGGATAGAATAAGTTGATGTAGTTTAGGTAGGACATTTCCCTTGATAGTTGTTAGACTAGTCTGCAGTGATTTTAGAAGAAAGAACAATTTGGAGAAAGGAAATAGGAGAGTTGGAAAGAAAGTATGAGGGGAGCTCTTGTTTTAGCCTACGTCTTTCTCACCTAGTACAAGTAATATAATCTGTCGTCCATGCTACTGACATTAATATTAATACTGAGCTGAAATTATTGTCATATCTGCCATAAATATTCAGGTTTATTGGCATGTATATGGTTGAGAATGATTTTCCTTTCTTTATTAGTCCTCTGGATAGTACTGAGTATGGTCAGCCTAGTGTCTTACATCCATCTCTGTACATCTAACAGACAAGGCATATTTAGGATGACCATATAATTTATCATTCCAACAGGGGCACTTTTGAGAGTGAAAGGGGGTACTATTAATAATTGTGCTACAGCAATACCATAAACTAGGACTGTTCCAGGCACAGCAGCTGATACTGTCATCCTGGGGTCAGGAGAATAGGTTCATGTTTCTTATTCTAGTGACAGGACAAAGGTTTTCAGATCTTTAGACTAAAATATAAAATTCTCTTTTGGACTCATTAAAATTTATAAATCTTCATGGTAAACATTTGTGGAACAATGTTCTCATGCTGGATTCCCTTTGGCATGAAGTTTGTACAGGTAAAATGATGCTTAGCCAAAGAGTTCAAGTCAAAACGTTCCTTTGTCACAGAAATGAAGTACCAGACATGTGCTATGATTGAAAGTTTCATGGCACATCAGTCTTGTTTAAAATCGGTAACATCTTCAGCAAGTAGCCAATGGTATTCAAATATCTGTAATTGACCAACATGGTATTATACTACTCGCACTCTGTTGACCATTGAGCCAGAAGGTCACATGTAGATAACATGTGAGTCTTCCTCATTTTATACTCTTATACAAGGGCTGTGATTCTGGGGTAACTATATATAAGTACTCCTAAGTAGAGGCAAGTTGATTTTTAACCTGTATTGTTTTATGCATTAAAAGGACATGGCCTCCTGGGACAGCTGGGTGGCTCAGGTAGTTAAGCATCTGAGACTCTTAATTTCAACTCAAGTCATGATCTCAGGGTCGTGAGATAGAGCCCCAGGTGGGACTCTGTGCTGGGCATGCTTAAGATTCTCTCTCTCCGTATTCCCTCTGTCCCCCTCTGTCCCTCCCCTTGCCAACTGCTGCTTGCACGTGCTCTCTCTCTCTCTTAAAAAATAAAAAAGAAGAAGAAGAAGTCATGACGTCGTTTTGTCTAGGAATGAAACACTTTTTATTTTAATATTACAAATGTGCTGAAAGCATGGTATTTCCCCTCTATGGTCTACCAGAGTTGGATGGTAAGATATTCCATAGTTGTATCCTTTTTCACTCTATTCTAATGAATGGTACAATTACTCTCAAAGCTCAGGTGGAGTTTTTAATTATAATTTTACACTGAAATAAAAATAATAGTTTACCAAATGAAGACATTTTAATGGATTTAAAATTTAAAGACACCCCTCTTACAAAGTATCTTTCATTTGATTGGTTACCTTTATTGTTTGATTGGGTACTCTGTTTCTGTAAAACACAAACTTTAAAAAAGAGGATCTAGGCATTAAGTGACTTGCAAATAAAAATGTGTGGAGAATCTTAAGACATGGATACTTGCTTAGGTTTTAGAAATACTAAGTTTGCTTATCCATCGTGACTTTTTTGCTACCTTATTCATTCATTGAACAAGTATCTAGTGTCTGTATACTGCATAACAATTACTGGGATGACCACTGGACTTTCAAAGATGAAAAAGATATAGTTTCTGCCTTTAAGAAACTGTTGTGTAGAAGGGATGGACAAGAGAGTAGGAAAAATGATTAGTTAAGCATTATGACAGAGGGACGCATTCAGTGGTGTAGGAACACGAAAGTCTTCTTAGTAACCAAGTAAATGGAAGCTGGACCCAGATTGGGATTGAATCCTGACTGACACTGCCGGCTGTGTGCTCTTGGACAAGTTACTTGACCTATTTGTACTTCATTTTTTCATCTATAAAATGATGGGCCCTTAGAACACTGACTGATACGTAGTAAATGCAGCATTACAGTCTGTTAAATAAGATGAGTAAGATCAAACAAGTGAGTAGAAACGAACCAGATAGAGGTAGTTTGGGTTGGAGTGGGAGTAGGGGGAGAGAGGGAAGTTCTAGGAGAGGAAGCTGCATGTATATAAGGACTTGACAGGGATGGTCTTAGAACTGCCAAAAAGAGGGAAAGGGGGTAGCAATGAGAGAAGAAACTGGAGAGAGAAGCAGCAGCCATATTAGACAGTCTTGTAAAAGCATGGCCGTGATTTGCCTTTTTAGATGCATATTTTTGCAATATTTTCATGGAAGATAGATTGGAAGGAGGGTGAGTCTGGAGACAGGGAGACCAGTCAAAGGCTTTGTTGACATAGTTCGGATAAAAAAAAAAAATCACTGAGGCCCTACACTAAGGATATTGATAATGGGGATGGGAGAGCAAGGGGACCGTTTAGAGATCTAGTAACAAAGTACAGATACTAGGATTTGTTGACTATTTGAATGTGTGGGGTAAGAGATGAGGGGGAATCAGGTGTGACTCCCAGGTCTCTGGCTTGTGTGATGGGTAATGCTGAAACAGGGATCAGAGGAAGAGAAACAAATTAGAATAAGGGGTGGGGCAGGAGGGGTGAATTTCATTTTAGTATTTTGAGTGTGTGGAGTCCGTGGCAGTTAGAAGAGTTGTCCCAATCGGCCTTCCACTGCTCAGAGGTCTAAAGGTCAGCAAAGAGGTCTCAGCTGCAGAAACAAATCCAGGAGTCTTCTATAAGTGCATGGGAGCTGAAATCGTGATAGTGGGTGTGGCAGAACACGAAGAAAGGAATAAAGAAAGAAGAGAAGAGAACTTAGGATAGATTCCTGGTGATCACGAATTTGAAGGGTGGATAGTAGCAAACAAAACCATGGGAAATAGACTGCAAAGTAATGCCCAGAGAGGAGGAAACCCAGGAGAAATTGTTGTCATAGAAACCAAGCGAAGAGAAACTTTCAAGAAGGAGAAAGTGGTCAACCATGTCAAATCCTGCAGAGATGGTGGTAAGATGAGGACAGAAAAGTGTCCATTGAATTTAGCAACAAAGAAGTCATTATTGATTTTGGCCAGAGAGGCTTCCAGGGGGTAATAAGGAGTGGCAGCCAGATTGCAGTGGGTCGAGGAGTGAATGGGAGGAGAGGAAGTCTGGCTTGTCTGGAAAGGAAACCAAGACCTGGAGAGCAGCAGAAAGGAGACTGTAGGGTCATACCTGCCTGTGTAAGTGGCATCTTCATTGCAGAGTGAAAGGTTATTAAAAAATAGAAACAAGTTAGAAGGATGTAATTGTATTTTGGGGAGAAAATGTACAGGAAATATCCACCCTCGCCCCCCACGAATGCAACTGTATGCAGAAAGTTTATCTTTTTTTACTCTCCCTTCCGTGGTTTGCTTTGTCTCTTTTTGCCTTCTTTATTAATTTACCTAGATATAAGATTCATTCATAATTTATGGTAATGTGTTTTGCAAGCATTATTTGTCACAGAAATGTCCAGTAGCAATGATAATGGTAGTAACTGCTGTTGTGTTCTTTATTTGGCATTGCTTCAATCGTATTCACAGCTCTGCCAGAGCGCAGCACTGAAGGAAGCATTTGGAATGTTTTCTGGTTTGTTTCTGTTTTGGAGGGAGGGGAATTGTGTTTAAATGCTAGTGCATTCTCTCATTTGAAGAAATAAGACTCACACAGGAAAGAAATAGGAAGCAATACTGAACTGTGTTTAATAAGGCACTTAATTCTGTAGTACTCCGAGGGCAATCCTTTTGTTTGTTTGGCAATCCATTTTTGAAGAGAGGGAATACTAGTGGGGTGGTCTGATGAGCTGCTCCTGATCTGGAGTTCATCTGCTGGAATGCCTTGAACAACTTGCCTTAGTCTTTCCTTCCCTCTTCCATGTGTAAAATAGAAACAGAAACAGTAGTAACAATATCTTTATGAAAGGCTTGAGGAAAAACATTTCTAAATAGTTAAAAGGACGGTTGGTACCATGTTTCTGAGTCACTGTCCATTTGTTTGTACCAGCAGGTGACCTCTGTGGAGAGGTGATTTTTTTTTTTAAAGGCACTTTTCATTATTTCCTGGATGTTTCCATTCCATGTTAGTATTTTTAAAATATAAGGGATAGACAAATATCCCTTGAATTTAATATATAATAATATATTGAGGGAGAACAATAATATATTAAGGGATAGGAGGAAGGTTAAGAATTAGATTAGTCATTGTTCTCTGCCTTCTATTCAATTTAGGTTGCCCCTCCCTCCTCTCACATGTCAATCAGTTTACTTTTTTTTTTTTTTTAAGTAGGCTCCGTACACAGCATGGAGCCTGATGCAGGGCTTGAACTCATGACCCTGAGATCAAGACCTGAGCTGAAATCAAGAGTCGACACTTAACTGGACTGAGCCACCCAGGCACCCCCATATCAGTCGATTGAAAATACTGTTAGCAGGACCCTGCCTTGCATTAAAGGAAAATGTATGTGATGAGTCTTGCCTTGAGATTATCAACTGCAGTAGCATTGTCAGTTTTTTAAAAAGTTCTTTCTCACTGTCACAGCTTCCTTGGTGCTTGCTAAATTGCTAAATTTAGACCTTGGGATGGGCCAGTTTACTATATATTGAAAGATATAAGGAATGCTTGTACCTCCTGTTGTAGCCTCAAAGGATTTTTTCCAAGGCAAAAGTCCATCTTCAACACACAAGTTTTGGAGAGACTCAATTAATTCTCAGTGTCTATAACAAATGATTCTTCAAAGGCTAAGAACCACTAGAGCCATCCAACTTGAGAGCTGTTGAATTAGAAGCACGACTCAGTGATGGCATTGTTCTAAATAGGGCACATTATTCATAGATCATGGAATGATAGCATTGAAAAGGGATGCACAGTCTTCTTTTGCATCTATTCCCCCCAGTGTGGGAACCCCTCCAATAAGTATCTTGCAGATTTGTGAGCATTTTTACTCTGAGGAACTGTGCTTCTTTTGAGGTGGTGCATGGTTAACAATAGCATACCCTATAATGAGCCTGATGTACCTCTCTGTGATAATATATGCTCTTTGTCCTCTTTCTGGAGCACTACCCTATTTTCATGAAACTCCTTCAAATATTTAAGAACAATGCTCATTGCTTTGGAAAGTATTTCTTCAGACTGAATTTCTCTTTTGTACAACCATTTATTTATTTATTTTTAACATAGTCTTCAGACTTTTCACCCTCTGCTCTACTGAATCTGTCATCCCTTTGGAAAATGTGTCTCACACAGGGTCCAGTATAGCAGACTACTACATGTTTACATCTGGGCCCACTACTTACTGAAGCCTAATTAAGAAGTAGATAAGAGTGTCATACAGTGCCTGAAACAGTTGAATTAGAATTATATAATTGGTTCATGATGAAGCATGTTATGGCTATTGAAACCATCTTTTTCACTGGAACTCTTAATAAGCTCGGTCTTCTCTAATTTGTACATTTTACTTTTGTTTGTTTTAGGATAAATAAGATTCTTTATATTCCTACCTGCCAAATTTCATTTGAATTTGAATTACATTGGTTTTAAACACATTTTTATGCCAATCAAAATCAATTGAAATTTTTTATTCACCGTCCAGATTATTATCTAACCTTCCCGCTTTGGCTATTGGAAAAGGAGCCAAAAAGTTTGTCTTTGACATCTCTCTCCAAGTTGTTAATAAAATTTTTGAATGGGCTAGATCTAAACACACCATTCTCAGAGTTTCTCCTAAGACAGGTTGACATCCATCAACTAACTTGGCTGGTTTTTCTTGAATTTGTCCATAAGGATCTTCCTGAGGCTTAGTTAAATGCCTTCTTGAAATGAAGAGATATCTGTGGCATTCTTCTAATGACAGCCTGATTGTTCTGTCAAAAAAGAAAAAAAGACTATGAGATGAGTTTAGCATACTTTCCTTTATTAATATCTACAGTTTAAGGAGGGGAGGTGTTACAGTTACAGTCTTTGGGCTATAGTTTTACCTAATCTTTTACCTTTTAAAAGAGTATGAACAGAGCCTATACTTATCTCCATTCTTTTGGCCCCTCCTCTGTTTCTTTGGGATGTCTCAAAGCTCCTAATATTGATTCTGCACACTCACCCTTAAATTCTTTCAGTACCCTGAGATGTAGATGGTCTGATCTTGTACACTCGGATTCACTTGAAGTGACTTCATTCTATTTTTCTTATTTACTATTCTATATCTTAGGTGGGGCTTTGAGTCCTTCTTTTCCACTTGTTCTACCCTTCCCAGAGAGAAATTTAAACCAGGAATTGATTTATTAAAAGGAATTGATAAATACTGCATTCTTCCTGTCATCCTTCATTTTACATTGCATACCCTGGACACTTGGTCTATAACATTCTTAATTATCTTCTTGTTCCAACCAACCTTTTCTAATCTTTATCATTTTTTTCTTTCTTCTTGCAAACATCAGAATTTTAGAATTTAGCCTTTCTGACACCATGTTTTATAACTTCCTATCAACTTTACAGCATAAGTCTTGCAAGGTAAAGTTCCTCATCACTACAATATCTTAGGAAGATGTCAATTTTCTATCTAGATTTAGACATAGATCATCTTAATTCGTCATCTTACTAGTGCTTTATAGTATGTGTATTCTCATAGGACTGCCATTACTGGTTTCCTTTCTTAATCTCTGCTTTATTCTTTGTATTAGATTTTTATGTAGATAAATACATTTTTTTACATACAATTTAATTCTTGCTCATCTCTATGAATTGGTATATAGGCATATTAGTCAGGGTTCTCAAGAAAAACAGAAGCAATAGGAGATATTTGTTTCTCTATATAAGGAGATTTTATGAGGAACTGGCTTACATGATTATGGAGGATGAGAATTCCCAAGATTTGCTAACTACAAGCTGAAGACACAGGAAAGTATGTGGTGTGATTCCAGTCCAAATCTGAAGGCCTGAGAAGTTGGGCGGCCAATGATATAAATCCCAGTCCAGGGGCAGGAGAAGACTGATAGCAATGCAGTGGGCAGGCAAAAAGAACAGGAGGCCTCCTTTCTCCCTCTTTTTGTTCTTTCGGCCTGTTACAGGATTGGATGATGCCCACCCACATTGAGGAGGGGTTTACTGAGTCTTCCCATCCAAATGCTAATCTCATACAGAAACTTGTACCTCACAGATATACCAAGAAATGATGTTTAATCTGGGGATCCATGGCTTAGTAAAGTTGACACATGAAATTAACCATCATAAGTGGGAAAATGGGCATTTGACTTTGTTTTCTCTGTCATTTTCTCCTGAGATGACCTGGTGACCTTTCCCTGTATATAATTCTTAGTCATACCTATGGCCTTTTAGTTAATATTTCCATTTTCTCTCAATCAGTTCAGTCAGTTTTTTGTTTTTTGTTTTTTTAAGATTCTATTTATTTATTACAGACAGAGAGAGAGAGAGGAAGAGAGGCACAGACAAAGGCAGAAGGAGAAAAAGGTTCCATGCAGGGAGCCCCATGTGGGACTGGATCCCGGGTCTCCAGGATCACGCCCTGCGCTGAAGGTGGCGCTAAACCGCTGAGCCACCTGGGCTGCCCAGTTCAGCCAGTTTTTTGTCAAACATGTTCTGCCTCCTTTTTAAGGGGTAAATGGGATTCCTCATAAGGTGTTCTTCAATCTGCTAAGTTAAGCTGTAGATAGACAGGAAGCAACATACGGGGTCTAGGACAAATGGCGACTAATGAGGCTTCTGAAGATCTGGTCATACTCCGGGCCCCTCAGTCACTTGTGACAGAGAAGGTGAAGTCAATCTGGTGCTGCTAAATGTACTGGGGAGTGGAATTATTCCGTGCAAAGCCTCAGGGCAAGGATCGGTTAGGAAGTCACCAGGTAGTGGCCAAGTCAGGAAGTGAGCCCTGGTCAGGGTGAAAGAGTAGAAGTAGAAAAAACTGAGCCTCCATTCAGAGTGGTAGTGGTTGTGATGGTGGTAGTGGTGGGGAGCAGTGGTGGTGGAGTTGCTTTTATAGGTAAGGAGCTTATACAGAATGAAAATTCAAAATCATGACGGTAGAAAATTTACTGGGGTATTCTGCTGAGAGCTTTGTGACATTCCACCTAGCTGCAGACTTTGAGTCAGGATTCCTCTGACATTGAGCTGGTGAGAGGGGCTAGTAGCCCCCCACTGTCTCCCATGCCCACCCTGGACTGTACATTTGAACTTCAGACCCTGAGTAGTTTCACAACAAACTAGTCCTGGGTTTTTTTTTGACACTGTCAGGTGTCTGTTTTTTATGTGTGTGGATTAAAAAAAAAAGATTTTATTTATTTATGTATTTTCAAGAGAGTGTGTCCAAGAGGGAAAGAAGCAGAGGATGAGGTAGACGGTGGGGTACTCTACCAGATTCTGTGCTGAGTGAAGCCCCCCCATAGGGCTTGATCTTAGGACCCTGAGATCATGACTGAGCTGAAATCAAAAGTCGGACACTGGTTTCTGAGCCACCCAGGCACCCCCTGTAGTGCAACCATTAATAACAGTAAAAGCTTACACTTTATGAGCCTAATGATGTTATTATTATTTCCATTTCACAGATGAAGAAGCTGAGGCCTAGAGAAGTGAGGTAGCTGGTCCAATGTCACATAGCTAGTAAGTCAGGATTTCTATCCATCTCCAAAGGCAAGGCCTTAACATATCATATCCCTACGTGCCCAGCCTGGTAAGAGCACTTACATCCATCAGTACTGATAGTGGAGGCAGAGGTGGTGGGATACAGATAGAAGTATATATTTCATAATAGACAAAGATTAAAAAGTTGTTTTAAGATTTTATTTATTCACGAGAGACACATACACACAGAGGCAGAGACATAGGCAGAGAGAGAAGCAGGCTCCATGCAAGGAGCCCGATGTGGGACTCGATCCTGGAACTTCAGGATCATGCCCTGGGCCAAAGGCAGACGCTCTACGGCTGAGCCACCCAGGCATCCCTAAAAATTTTTTTAAGCAGACATTATACCATTTGATCTAAACAACAATCCTGTGCTGTAACTATTATTATTCCCATTTTACAGAAAAGAAAATTACAGTTGTACTGAAATTAAATCTCACCAAGAAAAAAAAAATCTCACCAAGGTGTTGCCTTTATTGAATTTTAAAAATATTTTTCTTATAAAAATAATTCTAAAATTCCACTACTTAGAGACATTTACTTTTATTTGGGATCTATTTCTCACAAGTGTGTGGAAAAATTAGTCTTTCTTTTTATAAAAACAGGATTATACCACATGTACTGTTTTATAACCTAACTTTTTAATTATTTTATTTCATTTTATTTTAATTCCAGTATAGTTTACATACAGTATTATATTAGTTTCAGGTATACAATATAGTGATTCAACAATTCTGTACATTATTCAGTAGTCATTATGACAAGTGCCCTTCTTTTTTTTTTTTTTTTTAAGATTTAATATATCTATTCATGAGAGACACCGAGAGAGAGAGAGAGAGAGAGAGAGAGAGAGAGAGAGAGAGAGGCAGAGACACAGGCAGAGGGAGAAGCAGGCTCCATGTAGGGAGCCCGACGCAATCCCGGGTCTCTGGTCACCAGGATCACACCCTGGGCTGCAGGCGGCGCTAAACTGCTGTGCCACCCGGGCTGCCCAATACGTGCCCTTCTTAATCCCACCACCTATTTCACCCATCCCCCACCCGCCTTCCCTCTGGTAACCATCAGTTTGTTCTCCATAGTTAAGAGTCTGTTTCTTGGCTTCTTTCAATCTCTCTCAATCTCTCTCTTTTTCTTCCCTCCCCTCTTTCTTTTACTTTGTTCAGTTTGGTTTCTTAAATTCCATATATGAGTGAAATCATATCATATTTGTCTTTCTCTGACTTATTTTGCTTAGCATTATACTTTCTAGCTCTGTCCATGTCATTGCAAATGGAAGATTTCATTCTTTATTATGGCTGAGTTTATTCTTTATCCATTGTCCACTGGTGGACACTTGGGCTGCTTCCATAATTTGGCTATTGTAAATAATGCTGCAATAAACATGGGGGTATATGTATCCCTTTGAATTAGTGTTTTTGTATTTTGGGGGTAAATACTCAGGAGTGCCATTACTGAATTGTATGGTAGTTCTATTTTTCACTTTTTGAGGAACCTCCATACTGTTTTCCACAGTGGCTGCAACAGTTTGCATTCCCACCAGCAGTGCATGAGGGCTCCTTTTTCTCCGTAGCCTCACAAACACCTGTTGTTTATTGTGGTTTTGATTTTAGCCATTCTGGCAGGTGTGAGGTGATAGCTCATCATGGTTTTGATTTGCATTTCCTTGATAATGAATGATACTGAACATCTTTTCATGTGTCTGTTGGCCATCTGGATGTCTTTTTTGGAGAAATGTCTATTCATACTCATGTTTTCTGCCCATTTTTAAACTGCATTATTTGTTTTTGGGTGTTGAGTTGGAAAAGTTCTTTATAGATTTTGGATATTAACCCTTTATCAGATATGTCATTTGAGAATATCCCCCATTCAGTAGGTTGCCTTTTAGTCTTGTTTTCTTTATAGATTTTGGATATTAACCCTTTATCAGATATGTCATTTGTGAATATCCCCCATTCAGTAGGTTGCCTTTTAGTCTTGTTTTCATCACTATGCAGAAGCTTTTTATTTTGATGTAGTCCCAATAGTTTATTTTTGCTTTAATCTCCCTTGCCTCCGGGGACATATCTAGAAAATGTTGCTACAGTTGATGTCAGAGGCATTACTGCCTGTGCTCCCTTCTAGGATTTTTTATGGTTTCAGGTCTCACATTTAGGTCTTTAATCCAATTTGAGTTTATTTTTGTGTGTGGTGTCAGGAAGTTGTCCAGTTTCATTCTCTTACATGTAGCTGTCCCGTTTTCCCAGCACCATTTGTTGAGGAGACTATCTTTTTCCTATTGGATATTCTTTCCAAATCTGGCTTTTTTAAACTTAAAAATATATTTTGAACATTTCAATGTGTTTAAATATTCTTCTACAGTTTTATCTTAATAGTTGTATTATTTTTCATTATGTGAATATTACCCTTTGTGCTCTAATACTGCCTCATAGGGGAAAAATAATAAAGGTAATAATTTGAAAGAAGAATGTAGAATCAGTAGTTTCATATTATTAATAAAGTTGAGGTTCAAAGCATATCAGTTGACTGGAACTTAATTCAGGATGAATAAATGCCTACATTTCTCTTATTTATCAAGTATTATAATACTTTAATTTTTTACTGGACCTTGCAGTATCATTGCTATTATGGTTGTGCAAGATGGAATCATAGTCCAAAGAGCTGTCCTAGGGCTATTCATTGCTTCCTCACTTGGTCTGTGTGATGCCAGTCATGTGTGTTCTTGTCTTAATTTTTTCTCCTAAACTATAGGGTTCTTTGGAAAAGGCTTTGTCTTTCTTGTCTTTGTGTGTTGCAGTTCCTAGCAGAGTGTAATTCAAGAGGACCCCTCCAATGGTTTAACTTTTATATTTACTTAATATGGTGGAGATGGCTTTGTGGTAATGGATCCAAACACTTTTTAAACCCATAAATTGGGTGAAGAATGCTCAGAAAAAGAAGTAAAAATTAAAAAAAAAAATAGAGTACTCAGGCAATGTGGTATCTTGGAGAGAGCTGTGGATTGGAGCAGGAAGATGTGGCTGTAAAATTTGCCACTAATTTGCTGAGAGAACTTGGGGAAGTCATTTGACCCTTCTGGGTCTCCATCTCCCCTACTTGAAAATGAAGACATCACGTGAGATAATTTTTTTTTTAGATTATTTGCAGAACAGACATATGATGATTCTGTAATTTAATATTGCTTTAGCTTGTACTTACTTTACAGAAAGAGAAACAAAGATCTTGGAAATAAATAGATTCTCAAGCAGTTTTCTAAAATTTGGCTGCACATAGAAATCACCTGGGGAGCTTTGGAGGCTAACACGATGTCTGGATCTTACCCCAGAGCACTCGATTTAAGTGAGATAGAGATGTGGCCTGGGTCTAGAATTAAAAACAATACAAAAAAAAAAAAAAATCCCCAAATTCCCCAGGTGATTCTATGTTCAGCCAAAACCACTTTTAAAAGGTTTCCAATTGTCTTAATAGTAAGTAATCGAGTCTTGGTCATGCCACAGGTGCCACTATTTTGGCTCTAAAAATAAATAGGAAGGTTGAATTTGAAAGTTCATGATGCTATATTCACAGAGAGCTAGTTTGCCACACAATATTGTTTTGTCATACAACAACATGTATTTGTGTGTGAGTGCACGCGTGGGTGTATATAGCCAGTAAATCTGTTGGGTAAATTAGATGGGGCTAAAAAGGAATTGAGGATTACAAATTATCTCTACCGGCTGTTGAATATTTCATGTCAATTAAACATTTGCAAAAACCAAGTATAGTATTATGATCCACTCATAACCATTATGAGACTGGCACATCTCCATACAGCAATAGCCATTGCTGAGGCTACTGTACTTACTCTGGCACAAATCACAATAAATTGGGGTCCCCCTGGACATAATGAACAGTAATATAATTTTGCAGTTATTCTCCTAGCATGATGAAGCAGCAAGCCAAATTGAGTTTCTAGATAAATTTTGACATATGGGTCTTATTCCTAAGGAAAAAGAGCTATTGTTGCTCTGGCTTTGTTCCAGAATTCTGCAGAAATCCACATGGTAGCATATTGTTGTATTACAAAAAGGTACTACAAGTATTTTTTTATGAAAAAGAACAAATTGCTAAGTTCAATTAGTCCTTTGGGGCAGAATTTGGAATTTCTTTTCAGTCTGGCTGCTGGATCGTATGTGAGCTATTGTTTGACTCACACAGGGGCAGTCTTAAAGGCCTGTGAACCACAAGGCCACTGTCGGGGCTTCTACTTGATGGTGGAAGAATCAAGCAGCCCTCTTCATCACAGTAGTGAAATATGACGTTTAACATCATTTTTTTTTTTAAATCAACCATAGGAAAGGAGGTTAAGAAGCTGTGGCAGATCAAAACAAATCTAGGCCTTTCAGCTGGCAGTCTGAGAACTCCACTTGACATTTATGAGTGGATGCGGGTTGAGGAATTGTATAAGAATAATCAGTTAAAGGATACTTTTAATTAAAACGTAAGATAAATGGAAAACATACATGTTAAAAACATCTCAGTTGGCACTGTCTTTTATGCTTATAACAGGGATTTACGTAGTTGTATATTTAAGAGTTGGACCCTGATCTGTAAATATTTCTTAGGGAGACAAGACTGTAGTATTCAAAACCTAGTGGTAGTGGAAAGCAGCATTGGAGTGTCATTAAATAGCCAAAGTCAGATGCTCAAGGGAGAAGGACAGGTACCGTAGAAACCAGTATTCCAAAAGTAAATTCTGCTTATGTGTTACCAGTTGACCAAAAAATTCCTGCGTGGATTTGTAAAGAGCATCAGATCCAGTGGTCTCAGTATAGAATTATTGGATGATATAATAGAGGGACAAAAATTTTCCTGTAGCTCTTTTAGTAGTACTGACTCAGTCTTGGGTTATCCAGAGAACTCTGTCCTCATTAACATTAATTCAGCCCTACTGTCAGGCTTATGTGACATAGGCAGTCCAGCCATCAGTCAGCAGCATATTAAAATGCTCCCCACAGAACCATGGAGCTGTGGGTAACCTCTACATGGACATGATGTCTGTGGAGCAGGAACACTCATATTTCTGCCCTAAGCACTGCACAGAGCAACGGCTATGAACTGGAAAAATTATGTTCATTCATTAGAATCTGGAAACATCTCACTTCTCTCTTATGCAAATCCTTTGTTAGAAAGTCAGGGAAGGGATAAACACAAACACAGTTTTGAGTAACAGTGTCTAAGCACGTGCAGTGGTAGAAATGGGGTCCCATTTCAAGGAAGCTCAGTTTAGGGCTCAGATTGTTTTCTGGAAGGAAAAGATTGCTATTACGACATGAGGGGTGGTGCCTGGGTGCTCAGCATGGTAAGCACCTGCCTTTGGCTCAGGTCATGATCCCAGAGTCCTGGAATTTAGTCCTGCATCAAGCTCCCTGCTCTGTGGCAGCCTGCTTCTCCCTCTCCCTCTGCCTGCCACTCCACCTGCTGTTGCTCTCTCTCTCTCTCTCTCTCTCTGTCAAATAAATAAATGAAATCTTTAAAAAAAGAAAAAACATAGACAGGGGCGTCTTGATGACTCAATTGGTTAAGTGTCCGACTCTTGATTTTAGCTCAGGTCATGATCTGAGGGTTGAGGATCCACACTGGGTGGGAAGCCTGTATAGGATTCTCTCTCTCTCTCTCTCTCCCTGCCCCTCCTGGTTCATGCTCCCTCTCTCTAAAAAAATAAAATTGAATAAATAAACATTAAAAAAAAGAAAAAGATACAGACATTGGAGGAATGAAAATTGAAAGAAGATAATAAGGGTTTCCTGTGTCAAATTTCTTCTGTAGTTATGTCTGCTGTCCTGGCACAACCTGCTAGCCTAACTTGAGGTTGAATCCAAAACTGGGCCAAAAACTAGGATTAATTTTGACAGCACAGCCATTGAAGCCACTTTTAAAGTTGACAGTCACTGCCACTGTGGATCTAGAATTATTCATTCAGCAGGTTTTTTTGTTTTTTGTTTTTGTTTTGAAGATTTTATTTATTCATGAGAGACATAGAACAAGAGGCTGAGACATAGGCAGAGGGAGAAGCAGGCTCCCTGTGGGGAGCCCGATGTGGAACTTGATCCCAGGATCCTGGGATCATGACCCAAGCTAAAAGCCTGAGACTCAATAACTGAGCCAGTCAGTTGCTTTTTTTTTTTTTTTAGTGCTTATTTCATATTGGGGAAATTGCTGAATGAGACCAAATTTTATTCTTGCCCTCATAGAGTTTGCAAGTGAGTCCTGGAGAGATTAATTGTTGACTTATCATTGTGGTAAATGTTGCCATTAGAGTTTAAAGTAAGGATTGGCCAGGGTGGGGCCAGGGTGGTGAAGGAGTACATCCTGAAAGGGTCAGTTAAACACTAGTCTAAAGGATGCACTGGAGATAGAGACAAAGGGGTGGGGCAAGTCAGACAGCTGGAAGAGCATATGCAAAGTTCCTGAGATAACAAAGAGCTCAGTACTGAAGGAACTAAAAGAAAAAGGCCAGCCTAGGTGGAGCAGGTGAGCAAAACAGAAGAGGAAGGAGAAAGAGCCAGACATCATAGAGCCACATCATAGGCCATGGAGGGGGGTTTTCGCTTCCTCTAAAAGCAAATGGGAAGGTATTGAAGGCACAAAGCCCAGGAATGATATGTACAAGCTGATACTTTTAAAGAACTCTCTGGTTACAGAGTGCACAAAAGACCGGGCCTGGAATGAAGTGTGGGTTCTGAGAGTCCCTGGGGACACTACAGCAAAAGCACAGATCAGAAAACTGGAACAAGGGAGACAGCTGTGGAAGAGACAGAAGGGAGAGAAGAGGAAGCATTCATGGTAGGTTCATAAGGTGGAGAGGTCAGGCCTTGGCTTCTATATGATGATGATTGTTGAAATGCCAGTCTTAGAATCTCACCTGAGTGCCCTGGCCATCTAACCTCAGTTTCTGGATTGTTTAGGTTAGTGCTAGATGGTTAGAGCCCCCAAACTAAGTATGTGTTCTGAGACTGTGCCTCATGAATAAAAATCACACTCCTGTGATATTTTATTCATGGAACAATTGTACCTAGAGACAACTCAATAGGAAAACCATTAATAACTGGTGATAATATCATCTCACTGCTTCAAAATAAATGTTTTTCATTTTCAAAAGTTCTAAGTTCAGTTACTTGCAATATTTCTGTGTACGTGGTAAAGGTCTATAAATCAAGATGCAAATATCATGGACTTCTTACAGCTTATTATAGGAATGGCGATTTTCTTGGAGTTATTTCACTACATTTGCATATGTAATCCAATGGAATATATTCATTGAAATGATTCTGAGTCATTGGTATTTTTCCCCCAATTTAAAAAATGAGTTTTGTTTAATAACTTCCCATTCCCAATCTTGATTATTACTGTGCCTCGATAGTTCTCTAAAATCTCTTCCAACTCTCAAATTCCATGATTTTCCTGCCTTACTTCTTATCTTTCATCCCATCCCTTTGCTCAGTCCCTCCTCCCCCCACAAGGTGGTGGCTGGCTTGAGAGATGTGGGTTAGAATATTCAAGGAGTGTTGTTACCAAGGGAAGCTTGGGCCCTAGTCATTGCCAATCCTCTTTCCTCAATTTCTTCTGTGCATTAGCTTCAAGTGCAGTCATTACTCATTTAGTTCTCAAATAAAATGCTCTTTGTTGCAATGACAATTTTTCTCTGGTACAAGGCAAAATGGCATATCAGCCTGATAATGTGAATTTGATAGCAATTGGCAGGTTTTATTTGTGTGGAGAGTTTTTATAGTTGTTGGTGATCCTTTTTTTTTTTTTAAGTTGCCATTTGGATCAAGGAGGAATTTATTTCTTAACTAGGATTATTCCTTTATCGGATATTAATTTAGAAGTGGTTTTTTTTTTTTCTAAATACTAAATTCATAGAGATGCTACATAGTTAATTTTTTTCTTTTTAACTGGATTAGCCCCATATCAGGTCTTTCATAAAGCCAGGATAAATGTATTTAGGAGAAAATACTCATCTTATGAGTAATATTTCCCCCAAATACAATGAGGCCCATTTAAAGGAATACCTGAAATAAAAATAATCCTAATGATAGATCTAATGCACTCTGTATGAGACCCACTGAATTCCTTTAAACCTTATTCAATAAATGCCTGATTAATAAATAATCCTGTTAAATGAATAAAACTCCAGTGTGCCAAATGGAGACATACAAAGCACTCATGATCAGACTTGTTATGGGAGAATGATAGATGAATAAATCTACTGTGCAATTAATTTATGACTGAACTATGATGAAGTCCCTGTGGCAATGCTAAATCTGTTAGAGGAATAGATTTATCATCTTCTTTCAAACAACCGCATTCCAGGAATTTAACAAAATACTGTTATCTGAGTCTCCTCATAATGGAGATATTTGTTCATTTACATGGGGGAAGACAGTTCCTTATCTGCAGTCAGAACTAAATAAATGTTTATTGTTAGTGATACGAACCACCAGAACCAGAGCAGTCTCCAGTAGATGGAAACTACCAATGCTGACAGCTTTTTTTATCTGCTCCTGTTCCTTCAAATGTGATCAAAGTTACCTAATTCTTAGATAGTTTGGTGTTAATAATTCTACTTTTTAAAGGACTTTAAAACCAGTAAAAATAGGCCACAGGCTATTTTAAAACAATCTGTACTGATGTATAACATAGTTCCATTTTGCTTAGGAAAGCACAATTTAGGGGTGGGGGCATGTTTGCAGATCATTAGAGTGGGGTTGCATATTTTAACTTCAAGAGATAGCCTGCCATGTTTTAGTCTTATTGCACTTTTAGATGGGCACTTTTTGTTACAAAAAATAAAAATAAAAAATATCTTGAGTTAGGTAATCTGAAGTTTGAGTGCTTAGATTTAGAGCATTGTGGCAAGGTTAAAAGAGTCTTCAGGATCAATAAACAAAACAGTGGTTAATGCAATCTTTCTTTTGTTTTGGGGGAATAGAGCTGATACTTTAAATCCAGTCCTCTTTACCAATGTAAGGGGACTTAAGAGATAAGAGCTGACTAAAAAGGTACATTTATATAATGATATTGAAAGATGTGGACTTTAATTAGAGGTTTGTGTTTTGTTTTTGTTTTTTATTTTCCAGGTAGAAAAATGAAGAATCTATAGAGGTGAGGTTGAAGAGGAGGGGTTTCCTTAAAATTTGAGGGAAGAAAGAATTTGTCCCATTGGGATGATATTTGACATCAGGTTTTATTAATATTTTAATATGCATTCAAATAAACACATGTAGACTTGGTCTATGCAAATGAAACTAAAACATTATCCCTGTTTAAATCTAGTCTGCTGGGATCCCTGGGTGGCGCAGCGGTTTGGCGCCTGCCTTTGGCCCAGGGCGCGATCCTGGAGACCCAGGATCGAATCCCACGTCGGGCTCCCGGTGCATGGAGCCTGCTTCTCCCTCTGCCTGTGTCTCTGCCTCTCTCTCTCTCTCTATCTGTGTGTGACTATCATAAATAAATTAAAAAAATAAATAAATAAATAAATCTAGTCTGCTCTTTTCACAGTTAGTAGCTAGGCCTCATAATTTTTTTTATCAACGTAATATCTGTATGTAGCAAAACCGATGTATTCTCTTGTTTCTATGACTTAACAAATAAGTACTTTACCAAATCCATATAATATAATGGGTTTTGTTTATTTGCACAATTATTCATGATCAGTAGTATGCATTCTTTACATATAACCATCAGTATAGATAAACAAAAATAAATAGAAGGTATCGCTTTGCAAAACTTATATTGAGATGGCATTAACATAGGAAATAATTCATTAGAATATCACATGTGACAGGTCACTCACTTAAGAACTATTTTCATGAATTATTGACAATAACTCTGCTACCTTAAAACATTTTTTCTTTTTAAATTATAATCAAATATATATAAGATTTACCTTTTTAATAATTCTTAAGCATATGGCTTAGTGGCATTAAGTATATTCACATTGCTGTATGACTATTACCACCGACTCTCTCTAGAACTTTTTTATTTTCCAAACTGAAACTCCAGACCCATTAAATAACAACTCCCCATTCACCCCTTCCTTAAGTCCTTGGCAACCAGTATTCTACTCTCACATTCTGTTAATTTGATCACTGTAGGTACCTCATATAAGTGGAACCATATGATATTTGCCCATTTGTAACTGGCTTGATTTCACTTAGCATAATATCTTTAAGGTTCATTTCATTTTGTAATATATCAGAATTGCATTTTGTTTTGCAGGATATTATTCCAGTGTATGTACATACTGTGTTTTGTTAATCTGTTCATCTGTTGATGGATATTTGGTTTGTTTCTTCCTTTTGGCTATTGTGAATAATGCTGCTGTGAATATGGGTGCACAGCTATCTATTTGAGTTTCTGCTTTTGTTTCTTTTGGGTATATACCTAAAGATGGACTTGCTGGATCATATAATAAGTCTATGTTTAATTTTTTGAGGAGCTGTCATACTATTTGCACCATTTTACATTTTCATCAGCACTGCACATAGGTTCCAGTTTCTTTATGTCCTCACCAATACTTGTTATTTTCTGATTTTTTTGTTTTCTTTGTCATCTTTTAAAAAAAAATAATAGACATTCCAGTAGGTGTGAAGTGGTATCTCGTTGTGGTTTCAATTTGTATTTCTCTAATGGTGAGTGTGATGTTAAGCATATTTTCATGTGCTTTTTGGCCATCTGTATATCTTCTTTTCAGAAATGTCTATTCAAATCCTTTGCTCGTTTTTAAATCAGGTTGTTATTATTATTATTCTTTTTTGCTATTGTTGAGCTGTAGAAGTTCTTTATGTATTCTGAATATTAATCTTTGATTAGATATATGATTTGCCATAAAAGGCTCTGTTCAGTTTCACTGATTTTTTACTTGTCAGTTTCTATTTTAATTACTATATCTTTATAGTTATATTTTGATTTCTGATCAGGAAGGTCCCTTGCTTATTCTTTTATTTAAAAACTTTTCAGACTATTCTTATCAATTCTTCCAGGTGAACATTTGACTCTCTTAATTGAATTAAAAAATGCAAATTGTGTATTAAAATGTACCCAAGATTTGTTTTAATCGTGGTTGGTAGGATGCAGATATGGACATGATTGTCACTAATGAAGAAACTTATATGCACAGATCTCTAGAAACAAGAGGCAGAGCATGTCATGCAAGGCCACATGGAAAAGCACCAAGATAGACAGGAAATGGAAGAGGAGATGGTGGAGCATGGCCCAGAGACTTTATTGGGGTTTTTATGGAAAGAATAGATGAGGCAGGGTAGGTATGCTTAGTAAACTTAGTTTTGGATAGTCTGAATAATTTTGATGGTCTCTGGGCTGTAGGAGTGGCCCCTAGTCATCTGGTACCTGGCCTTGGGATGACTGAGAGCAAGGGGAATATTGATTTGGTGAGTAAGAATTTGATAAAGGAGGTGGCTGGGGATGTGGGCTCTAGATTGGTTGGTTTGTATATTAGAGGCACTCTTGCTAGGAAGTTGTTTGCTCTCTTTAGGAATTAGCTGTCCCCAGTGGAAGGATACCCTCAGGATCATGTCTCAGATGCCAGAGCGTCAAGAACACAAAAATAAAAAGAAGAGATTGTCAATACAAGTTGTGATTTCGATTGAGGTTGCATTGACTTATAGAGTAATTTGATAATGAAATGACATCATTGCAATATTGAATGCTTCCATTTAGGAACATGGTCTATTTATTTACATTTTTGGTAGCATTATATATTTTTCTTCACAATAAGTCTTGCCCACTTTTGTTAGGTTAATCTTATAAATATCCTTATAGGGCAGCCCTGATGGCTTAGTGGTTTAGTGCTGCCTTCAGCCCAGGGCCTGATCCTGGAGATGTGGGATCCAGTCCCACATAGGGCTCTCTGCATGGAACCTACTTCTCCCTCTGCCTGTCTCTCCCATCTCTCTCTCTCTCTCTCTCTGTCTCTAATAAATAAATAAAATCTAAAAAAAAAATTAAATACCCTTATAATTTGTGTTGCTGTTCCTTTTTGCATGTGGCTTCATATACCATTAAACCTTATAGGTTATTCAATATTTGATTGTAGGGGAGGAAAAATAGTTCCTCTACCTTTCTAAGTTCTTTTGGCTAGTCTATTGACTAAGCTGAAAGAAGACAGATTCATAAGAAAAAAATAAATTTAATTACATATGTATGGGAGCCCCATAGAAAATTAGAGACCCACGGACAAGACCAGTTGAGTGATTGAGACTTATGTACAATTTGGAGCTAAGAAATGAGAAAGGGGCCTAGGGCTTTAAAGAGGAGGAGGGTAATTCACAGGACAATAGGAAGAGCAAATGTTTGGTAATTAGATGTTTGCTCTGCCATAGAGGGGTCTTTCAGGTAAAAACTTATCTCTGGTAATAGCTCTTTCTGGGCCAGATCCCCTATACAAATTCTTTTTGATAGTTGAGGGAGAGGTAAAAGTTTTTAAGACTGCTGGGTCTTGATTGCCTTCAGCTCAACATAATCCATAAGCCCAAGTGGAATATTTTGGGATATTTTGCTCCCCAAATCATTCATTTGTCCTCCTAGCAAATATTTGTTGGCTCCTTGTAAAGTATGCATCAGACTCTAAGGTACCCACTAGGCATCCCCCGTCCTGGAGACCTGTTATATCCAGATTTGGGAGATCTGAGCTCTCCTTGGAGATGTTGCATATAGGGAGGGCACAGATGGTGGAGTCGGTTTCAGAGAAATTGAGAACAGATGAGATCAAGAACACAGATAGGAGAGGGGAGAGGCAGAAGCAAAATGAGATAGAGAACTGAAGCGAAGAGAATGGAAGTTATGGGATGTGCGGCTCAGTGGCTTTAATATATTCAGTACTTGGGGAAAAAAGCAGTCATCTGAAAATGAAAGGTCAGGGGCAAGTTTGAATGGAGGAGGATATTTATTGTGAGAAAAATAGAGAGCTTGTTGGATTACCCAGGGCCCAACATGAGTGTGATCACTGATCAAAGTGAATGTGATCTTGTACCTTAACACTGATAGCGGTCAGCAAGCATAGGGGCAGGTGGGGGAGAATGGTTGGTGAGATTACCAGTTCTGAAGGGTAGCACATTAGGATTAATGAAAGAGGGCAGTCAAAAATAATGGTGACAGCCCCGTTGAAACTAGAGAGTACTTATGATTTGCTCAGAAATAGCCTCACTTACACAGTTTAAAGACGCAACCCAGAAGATAATCCTGGGCACTTAAATAGACCCATCCTCATAACCAAGATAAAAATATTGCATAGGATATTCGTTTTTCCTGTTTCTGTGGAAAGAATGCGGTGTTCAGTGCTGGACCTGTTTTCAAGGAGTTTATTTCTAAAAGATTTACTTTCTTGGGCCATTTATTAATATCATTTTTAAAGGTATATCTTATTCAAATATGCAATACTTTCTATGAGCATTCTGGTTATATGATTCCCCAGAGTAGGCAAATCACTTTGATGCTGGTTGTACCAGGGAAATGCCATGAATTCCCAGATGCTTTTTAAATACAGATGAGTTATAATGACAAAAGTAATGAGACTTTTTGAATGTCTCTTTTTTTTTATCATAGCTTTATATAAATTCAGCATATGAATAATGCCTGAAGGTAAATTAACATTGGTAAGAAGGATATACCATAATATAGAGTACTTTAACATTTACAATATAAAGAGACCATTTATTAAAGAAAATACCATTATATAATAATGAGGCTAATAATTTCATATGGAAATAATACTGTATTAATTTGATGTATTCATACTAACAGTGAACATGATATTTTAAATTTTGCTGTCACATAATTATGCTCCTACTTTATGAAATGTTATACTGTCACCTAGAAAAACCCTTCTTTGAGTGTAGATCTGTGATCTTCAGCTTTAGATGGCAGATTGTAATGTGTCACTGAGGTATTTTTAAGTGAAGAGGTGGGAAAAACTCTTGGCTGAGTCATAAGGCTGAGGATTCTTTCTCTTCTAATCTTCTACCTGGAGCAAGACTCTCTAGGATAACACTGGCCTTTAGGAAAGAATTAAAACACCTTAATTCTATATGGCAAACTGGGTAATTGGATGTGTTGTTAGGTTTGAGATGAGAAAGATATCCAAAGGACTGAGAATCATGGTCTGTATAATTGTTGCTCTAAAAAAAACATTCAAAGGGAAAGCGAGAGCTAAAAGAATTTGAAGACCAGATAAATCTGTGCTGGTCAGCAAACAGCATTGTTATAACAAGGAATGACTGTTTGGTAGAGGCCTTGTAACTCCTCAACTCTACTAGTTACCTGTAGTGTTTCAGGGAGTATGTTTCCCGAAGGAAAATGAACACATGTTAAAGCAACTGATTAGAAGTGAAAGAGTTGACACGTTGGTGCCCTGGAATAAATAATGCCTCCAAATTTACTCAGTGGTGGCAATGAAACCAAAATACAAAGCTATGTCTTTGAGTAAAGTTTGCTAACATCAGGAAGTAGGTTGAAGTGACAGTGGGTAATAGGAGATACCAGACATATTTCTTGCCATGATATTTTACGGCTGTCACTGGTGGTGTGTTTTCTTAAACTGATATCAACTACTATTTATACACTTAGAATTTCTGGTCAGATTAGGGTGGAAGGTTGTGGTACCCACGTATATAAAATAGTATAATAATGTTCTATTCTTTTTGGAACAAATTTGTTACATGAAATGTCAGATGAGTCATTTTGCTCATGTCAGGTATTTGAAAGTAATGGAAAGATGCCAACGTGGAAGCCCAGTAATTCATGCACTGGTGTAATGGAGCAAATGAAATGCAAAGCTCTTGTACAGGTCCAATTTCAGCACCAAACGCTTACCTGTCAGTCAGCAAAATTGTCCCTGAATAAAAATGAACCCCATCTGAGAGGCAAAGCATTTTAATATACATCACATTCTTTGACTCTATTGCGAGGTAGAGGCTGCATGGAAAGAAAGAGAATGCAGCTGAAAAAGACATTTAGTAGCAACCCCTGAGCATGCTGAAAATCTTGCTCGCACTGCTGCCCACAAAAGGTTTTTGGTGTGCCCTTTCTCTCCTGAGCTATTGACAAACTCTTTAGCAGTGCTCCCTACGTCCCCTCATATCTCTTATCTACATGGAAAGCGGCTGATTGACTCCAGACAGGGTGAGAGATTTGGCCACTCGTGTGGAGACCAAGTTTTAGACAGGTAACTTTGTTGCTGTGTGGGTACAGCTGGGGGATGTATTTATGGAAGGGACAATTAAAAATGTGTGTCTCACAAATCGAAAATCAGACATACCCTTGTAGAAATTATTATTGTGGCCCAAAGTGGCTGCCATTCTTTCAAAAAAGGCTTTCATTTTGGAGTTGGTTCCCACTTTTCTATATGAGCAAGCATCTTAACAGAAATGAGGTGTCCTAGTTTTTTTTTTTTTTTTTTAGACTCGATTCCTTGTGGTTTTTAAAAAGCAAATGGAAAAGTTAAGAATTTGTGTGCTTCAGTACTCACACACCCAGGGCTTCTTGAACACTACCTCTAGGAGTCATGGTTTGTTCTACCTTTGAAATGTCTGTTTTCCATTTCTGTGTTTTAAGACTCTTAGTGCTTCTAGGAACCCAAGCAGCTATTGAAAACCAGTAATGACTAGTTCTTCTAAATGTTAATGATTGAGAATGAACTAGCAATCAGGGCTCAAAAATAAAATAAAATAAAATAAAGTGTGCTATATTAGAAGCAGTAATAATTAAATCAAGCCAAGGTGCCCTATACTTATGACTGCACTAATGCTTGAAAAATTATGAGTACAGAGAAAATTTACATAAATCCTCTTTAAATGATGTATGTGAGAAAAAAGGAAAGAAAGAAAACCATGGTCACAGGACTGAATTTATTTTAATCCCCTGGTTCAAGTGGCCCTAGAAATAATCATACTTGTATCAATCTATATTGCATGAGTTTCGTAAGATGTGAAAATAGTGTTTTCCACTAAATTGTCACTTATTATTGTTCATTTAGGGCCACAAACATAGAAAAATTTCTCAGCTACAGTGTCAAAAGAATAGGGACAATTTGATGTTTTCTTTTGATGCTGTTTGTTGATATCTAGACCACTGTAGCTTGATTGCCTAACATTAAACCTATAATAACAGTGCAATCATAGCAGTATCATCATGAATGTTGTTACAATAGAAACAACATTTACACGGCTTCAGAATGGTAATTATCAAACTTTTTGTCATGAAGCGCTTATTTGCTAGCATTGATCTGCCCCGGTCAGTTGTTAGCTCTTCTCATCTGAGGTGTATTGATTGTATAATCAGTAGATAGAGGCTGTGGGCAGATGAAATTCAGTGTTGTGGGGCAAATTATCGGCTGCTTGCCTGTTGACCTGGACCCTGCTGGTTGTACCTTAGATGCTGGTGGGATTATTACTCATTTCAGTGACCCTACTTTACGACAGAGCACTCTGTATTATTATAAAAGATAAATGCCATCCTGCTTGCTGTGGTTGTGGTTGACTACACAAATGTCAGGATATAGATAGTCTGAAAAGTAGGCAGACTAAGCATGTTCTAGATGAGATTAGAAAGAGAAATGTTCAAAGACTTTACCTTTTCTGTATTTGTCTCTCTATATGAATATACAGATCTTCCTGGGCTTTCAATGGGGTCATGTCCCGATAAACCCATTTTAAGTTGAAAATATCCTAAGTTGGCAATGCGTTTAATCCCCGTGACCTAGCAAACATCGTTGTTTAGCCTAGCCTTCCTTAAACACATTACCAACATTTACATTAGCCTACAGTTCGGCAAAATCATCTAACACAAAGCCTATTTTATTTATTTTATTTTATTTTTTTAAAGATTTTATTTATTCATAGAGACACAGAGAGAGAGAGAGAGTGGGGCAGAGGCAGAGGGAGGAGCAGGCTCCATGCAGGGAGCCTGATGTGGGACTTGATCCAGGGTCCCCAGGATCACACCCCAGGCTGCAGGCAGCGCTAAACCGCTGTGCCACCGGGGCTGCCCACAAAGCCTATTTTAAAATAAAGTGTCTAATATGTCATGTAATTTTTTGAATACTGTACAAGCAGTGAGAAACAGAATGGTTGTCAGTGTATCGATTGTTGACCCTTGTGATCATGAGGCTGAGTGGCGGCTGTGACCACAGCTACTGCCCAGCATCACAAGAGAGCACCATGTATCACTAGCCTCCGGAAGGATCAAAATCCAAAATTTGAATGATAGTTTCTACTGAATGCAGATCACTTTCACACCATTGTAAAGCTGAAAAATCACTAAGTTGCAGCATAGTAAGTCAGGGACCATCTGTAATGATAAAAAGCCTATGTGTATCTAGCTTATGATAATAACGAGACCTTACATATATATTGTATTTTATCGTGTACTAAAGATTGTGATATGTAAGTTCATTTTCTTGTTTTATAAATAAGAACACCAAGGCCTAGATTAAGCTAAGCACATGGGCTAAAATCACATGATCAGTTGAGCCGGAGGGCTAAGAATTAAATCGATTCCTCTGAATATAAGTCGAGTTTGTTAGGTCCTCTTGTTCTGTCTTATTAAGTTATCCAACCTGAGCATTAAACTGTGTTTACTGAAAGATCTAATGTTTCATTCACCTTCGTTTAAAAAAAAAAAAGACCTTGTTGTTATTTAAATAAATTATTGCATTGGGTAACTTTTGAGACTATCTGGGCCATTAAATATTTATAGCATTCCAAAGGCCAGAGTCTAACAGGAGATTTATATTTTAAAAGATAGAGTCATCTCATATAAAAAGTAATGTGAATTTTATAGCTGGTGGCTGCTTAAAATCTAGATGTTTCTAGTAGAATGTTTTGCTTATGTGGGAAAATTCTTCAAGGTTATTTTGCCATTTCTTACCTTCCTTATTCTGGCTTCTCTGGCATTTTTTTAAATATGATACAATTTTTATTTGAAGATTTTATTTATTTATTCATGAGCGACACACAGAGAGAGGCAGAGACACAGACAGAGGGAGAAGCAGGCTTCCTGCAGGGAGTCCGATGTGGGACTGGATCCCAGGAACCTGAGATCACACCCTGAGTATGAAGACAGATACTCAACCCCTGAGGCACCCAGGCATCCCTTCTCTTGCATTCTGGAATCATTCTATCCTTCACAGGTATCTGCAGTGTGGTATCACACCTTAATGCCTGGACTGGACCTTTCTGACACTATATGGAAGCCTATTTTGATATTCAAGTCACCCTACACGTTTTTTAAAAACCTGACAGTGTTCACAATGGCATAGTGTTCACAATGGCATCTTCATATTTCTCTCTGAAAAGAAAAGGGTGTACTTTCCTAACAGTGCAATGCTACAAAAATATTAACGTTTTAGAACTGATAATTGGATTCTCCAATTAGTAATGTAGACGAAGAGATATTTACACATAGTTCTACATCTTTAAATGAGCTTGGTCCTGCCTAGTAACTAGCTGTTTCATTCTTTCTTGCTGCCAACTACTTGAACATTGTATTCTAAAGGTCAGTGGTTACCTACTCATTGTATTTTAAAGGCATACTCACAGCAAGTAGTCCCATAAGCAAGGCCAGCAGTACCACATTCCCATTTGATCTTAAATCTTGCAGCTGTTGAATCATGATTGAGCAATGATTTTTTTCCATCCTGAAGACTATTTTATATTCCTGGTTTTAAAAGACCAAATGACTGATCTCTTGCGTAAAATATTTTGGAAGACAACAGGTGAAGAATATCAAAGTTACACACAGAAGTAGCTTGGAGTTGGGATACTTAGCACTTTATACCTCTGTGAGGACCAAAGAAAATAGCTGTTTGTGTACTCCTTTATGTCTTACTTAAGTTAGGGGAGGTATCAGATGTAGTAGTCAATGAACAAGACACACGCAGTCTCCATACTTCAAAGCTCAGATAAGAAGGCAGACATTAGACAACTAATTACATAATTAATTGTTTAATGCAATTTTTCATCTTAATACTGTATGCCTAAACAAACTTAAAGACACTAGAGGTTTTTCTAATAAGAAATCAGATCAATTTTATGGTCCTCCAGGACAAGGACCTTTAAAAATCAACCTTTAAATTTCAATTTTACTTTTTTAAAATATACACATTTGAGTGTATATTTTGATGAGTTTGGACAAGTGTATAAACATGCCCATATGTAAGTATTTATCTAGATATATGTGCATCTAAATACTTATGTGTGTCTATATTAAGCATATGCATATATTATATGTAAGGGTTTACATATATACATGTATGTATATACACGGGTATACATACCCACACACACCCATATAATCATCACCTCATCAAGATTTAGGATATTTGGGGCAGCCCAGGTGGCTCAGTGGTTTAGCGCTGCCTTCAGCCCAGGGCGTAATCCTGGAGACCCGGCATCGAGTCCCATGTCAGGCTCCCTGCATGGAGCCTGCTTCTCCCTCTGTCTGTGTCTTTGCCTCTCTCTCTCTCTCTCCTCTCTGTGTTTCTCATGAATAAATAAATAAAATCTTTAAAATAAATAAAATAAAATAAAATAAGATAAAATAAAATAAAATAAAATATTTAGAATATTTGTATCACCCAAAAAAGATACCTTTGTGCTGCTCTTTCCCAGTACAACCCACAACTTTCCCCAGGACTTCAGATTTGTCTTTCCTAGAGTTTTAGATAAATGATACCATACAACATATACTCTTATACTCTTATCTGGCTTTTTTGCTCAGCCGGATGTTCCTGAGAGTCACACATGTTTTTGTGTATCAGTGTTTCCCTTATTATTGCTGATTAGTGTTCTATTTTATGTAGTGTATCTATAGAGAGAGATAGGTATATTAGGATTTGTTTATTCATTTACCTGTTTGACATTTGAGGTTTTCTTTTCCATTTTAGAATGATCCTGAGTGTGGGTACTCTAAACGTTAATACAGAAGTCTTTACATGGACATGGCTTTGAGTTTTCGTGAGGATATATGAAAGGGAATCACTGGGTGGATAATATGGGAAGCGAATATTTAACTTTTCCAAAAAACTGTCAGATTGTTTTCCAAAATGATTTTTTCTTTTTTCATTGCCACAGCAGTGCTTGAGGGTTACAGCTGCTCCATGTCTTTTCCAGCACTTGGTATGGGAAAGTGTAGTAGCATCTTATTGTGGCCAGAAGTGGACGTGGGGACAAGTGGACCTCAATCTCACCCTCTTTTCCTTGTGAAAATAATCTTCTTAACATTCTATTTTCATTCCTCTGCTTACTCAGGGAATACCATATATAGATTCAGAAGCTATGTCTTTTTCTGAGTAGGGTAAGGAGTTTTGATAAGCAGTTGGTAGAGGGAAAGGAAGTAAAAGGAGAGACAGAGAGACAGAGCAGATAGGAAGAGAGTGGTATGAAAGTAGGCCAGAGTTATATTGTGAAGATTTGGATATTGCTGTTATATTGTTGAACTTCAAAGGTAAATGAGGCAATTTTTAATAAGAAGAGACTGTGTCAACATCAGGCTTATGTTTTAGATTTATGTTTTAGGAAGATAATCACGATGAACATATGGTTGTTTGTATGAATACAGTGGGGGGGGGGGGGGGGGAGGAGTGGTAATCTTCATGGCTCTAAGTCCATAGCTTTTTGTCTCCTCTCTATCCCTTAGCAGTTCCACTAGCCTATTGACTGCATCCGTCATCTTTGAGTTAATGACTAAGAAAGCTCCAGGCTTCCTGTCTTACTTCCTGTATATATTCCTGACCACCTCCTGGCATAATCTCTTGGATGCTCTCACTTTACCTCAAACCCAAGATACCAAAAAGGAAAACACCCAAAGTCACCCATTTCTGTTTACCCTCAGTCAAGTCTGTTTCCTTCCAGTGCCTAAGCTAGAAATCTTGGAATTGTCTTGACTTTTCTTTCTTACCTTTTACTTTTCATGAAGTTTGGTGTTTGTTTGTTGTTGTTTTAAGACTGTCTCCTGGATTTGGTTCTTTCGCATCTCACGTCTCCATTTTTATCACTGTGACTGGCATTTCTGTACTGATCTCCTAGTTTGGTTTTTCTTCTTCACCCATCACTCCACTGAATTCTTTCCGCTCCTGCCAGATAAATTGGACATCACATTTGCTCCCTGTCACTCTTTTGAAAGGAAAAGAATCTAGCCCTTGCTGAGGACACTCCAGTGGTCACTTTCACACATTATTTCATTTAATTCTGTGAAGTAAGCCTCATTAACCTCATTTTGTAGTCAACAAAAACTAAGCTCCCAACAGTAATACAACTGGAATTTGTGCCTCATTCTGATTCTGCAGCCCATAACCTTCCTTCTGCTCTCCTCTGCAAAAACCTACAGTGGGTCCCTTTGCTCAGCAACTTTAAGTCCCAACATTTCTGGTCTTCAAAGCCCTACAAAATCTTCTCCCTTCCCTCAGATCATACCACCTACCTTCATCCTACCCCTCAAGCTAAACTCTTATATTTTCCAGTGTCCTAAAATAAGTTCTGTCACTTGTCGTTGGGTCTGCTATCACAAAGACTGAAGCTCTGCATGCTCTTTTGCCCCTGTGTCTTTTCACATAACCTGAGAAATGTTTTTCAAATAACATTTCTCCCCTGGAATCATCTCATTTTTGCCCAGACAACATTTAGACAACATCGGCCATCTCTGATTCCCATGCTGTCCCAAACTGAAGTTGGCCCAAACAACTGTAAATCCTCACCAACCTTTATATTAGGGGATAAGTTTGAGAAGAGTAGATATAGAACATAAAGAGACACATTGCTTCTTCTTTTAAAAAATTTTAAAAGATTTTATTTATTTATTTATTTGGAAGAGAGAAAAAGAGAGTCCAAGCGGGGGCGGGAGAGGCAGAGGGAGAAGCATACTCCCTGCTAAGTGGGGAGCCCACCATGGGGCTCGGGGCTCGATCCCCTGAGGTCATGATCTGAGATAAAGCCATCACTCAACCGACTGAGCCACCCAAGCATCCCAAGAGACACATTTCGTTTTTCTTTCTTTCTTTCTTTCTTTCTTTCTTTCTTTCTTTCTTTCTTTCTTTCTTTCTTTCTTCTTTCTTTCTTTCTTTCTTTCTTCTTTCTTTCTTTCTTTCTTTCTTTCTTTCTTTCTTTCTCTTTCTTTCTTTCTTTTCTTTTTTTCTTCTTTCTTTTTAAGATTTTATTTATTTATTCATGAGAGACACACAGAGAGAAACAGAGACATAGGCAGAGGGAGAATCAGGGTCCCCATGCGGAGTCTGATGTGGGACTTGATCTCAGGACCCCAGAATCACAACCTGAGCCAAAGGCAGACACTCAACCACTGAGCCACCCAGGTGCCTGAGACACATTTCTTTTCTTTCTTTTCTTTCTTTCTTCTTTCTTTCTTTCTTTCTTTCTTTCTTTCTTTCTTTCTTTCTTTCTTTCTTTTCGACACATTTCTGAAAAACAGAATGTAGCTAGGTTTTCAGTTTAGGAAATTAGTAAGAAAAGAAAGTATTGGGCAGCCCAGGTGGCTCAGCGGCTTAGCACCGCCTTCTACCCAGGGCCTGATCCTGGAGACCCAGCATCGAGTCCCATATTGGGCTCCCTGCATGGAGCCTCCTTCTCCCTCTGCCTGTGTCTCTGCCTCTCTCTCTGTGTGTCTCTCATGAATGAATAAATAAAATCTTAAAAAAAAAAAAGAAAGTATTAGTCACAGGATTAAGATTTAGAAAACAGCAAAAATTAAGAAAAACAGAGATCATTGTCCTTGTTCAAATTTCTGTCCATCAAGTTCTGTCTTCCTGAGTGAGCTATGTGTGTAAGTACTATTGGCCTGAGTATGGCAGGAATTAGATATACTATAAAGTGTCAGTGGGAGTGGAATGTTCCAAAGAGAAACAGAGAAGGGGAAAAATAAACTCATTTTCCTGTTTCCTAATCAACATTGGGTCCCAGAGAGCAGCAGAAAAAGGAAAGTTTGTGGAGAAAAGAAAGTCTGTAATACCTTATTAATACTTTCCTAATACCTTGTTTTTATCTTTAGGTAAACTCATTGCCAGAAGTCCTGGAGGTTCCTGTATGTTTAAAAAATTTTTTTTGTATATTTTTTTATTGGGGTTCGATTTGCCAGCATATAGTATAACACCTAGTGCTCATCCCATCAAGTGCCTCCCTCAGTGCCTGTTACCCAGTCACCCCAACCCCCTGCCCACCTCCCCTTCCACTACCCCTTGTTTGTTCCCAGAGTTAGGAGTCGGAGTCTCTCATGTTCTGTCACCCCCTGTATGTTTTAAATTAAGAATTTCAGATTTCTGAGCAACAATTCTTGGGATTACACAGATAGCATTGTTTAAATAGAAATTCAGATATGCGTATAAAAAAGGAGGACATTTGGGTTAAGTGAGAGGTGAAGGCTGGAGAAGATAAAGTGAGATTGAGCATCTCTGAGGAGTTATATTTGCATGGGGAAATTTTTAGATAGCTCCCGAGTTGGGGAGGAATCTCTAGAGCACTCATTATGGATGCTGGACAAAAGAGCCACTTTATAGAGAGAGGTACAATGACAGCAAAAATCCTTACAATGAACCATCTTCCTCTTCTCACAAATGTAAGATCCTTGTGGGCTGGGACTATGTCTAATTTATCTTTCTTTCTCAGTACCTAGAGCCATGCAATGGCCTACAGAATGACTGAACAGGATGGTGAATAAGGCAGACAAGGATTTAAGTCCAAGCTCTGTACCACCTCACACCTGTCAGAATGGCTAAAATTAACAGTACAAGAAACAACAGGTGTTAGTGGAGGATGCAGAGAAAGGGGAATCCTCTTGTGTTGTTAGTGGTAATACAAACTGGTGCAGCCACTCTGGAGACCAGTATGGAGCGTCCTCAAAAATTTAAAAATAGAACTACCCTATGATCCAGAAATTATACTCCTATATACTTAGCCAAAGGATACAAAAATACAGATTCAAAGGGATACATACACCCTGATGTTTAAAGCAGCACTATCTATAGTGACCAAACTATGGAGAGAGCCCAAATCTCCATCAACTGATGAATGGATAAAGAAAATGTGAGATATATATATGTATATCCTCCCAGTGCTCACATCATACTATATATTACATTACATTGTATATATTATACATACACACATATATATATAATGGAGTATTACTCAGCCATCAAAAACCCAAAGTCTTGGCATTTATAACAAGGTGGATGGAGCTAAAGTGTATTAAGTGTATTATGCTAAGTGAAATAAGTGAATCAGAGAAAGACAAATACCATATGATCTAATGCATATGTGGAAGTTAAGAAACAAAACAGATAAACATATGGGAAGGGGGAAAAGAAAAAAAAGAGAGAGGGAAACAAGGCATAAGAAACTCTTAACAACAGAGAACCAACTGCGAGTTGATGGAGGGAGTTGGGAAGGATGGGCCAGATGCGTGATGGGTATTGATAAGGGCACTTGTGATGAACACTGGGTGTTGTATGTGAGTGATGAATCACTGACTTCTACTCCAGAAACCAATATTGCACTATATGTTAACTACCTAAAATTTAAATTAAAATAAATAAATAAATAAATAAATAAATAAATCATTGGTCTGCTAATTAGCTAGCTTTGTTTCCTGTTATTTAATTATAATGATCTATTTAAATTCAGTTTAGTTAACATATAGTGTATGTAACATATAGTTTCAGGGGTAAAATTTAGTGATTCATCTGTTATATATAATACACAGTGCTCATTATATCAAGTGCCCTCCTTAATGCCCATCACCCAATTACCCCTTCCCCTACTCAACTCCCCTCCAGCAACCCTCAGTTTGTTTCCATAGAGTTCAGTGTCTCTTATGGTTCACCTCCTTCTCTATTTTCATCTTATTTTATTTTTCCTTCCCTTCCCCTATGTTCATCTGTTTTGTGTTACCTGTTATTTAATTACATTAAGCCTCAATTTCCTTATGTGTAAAATGGAGAAAATTATACTGCCTTACGTCATAGAGTTGTTATGAGGATTAAAAGAGCTAATGATGATAAAGAATTTAGGAATATGCTTGGCACATAAATTCTCAATAAAAAGAGCTACTATTATTTTTATTGGTAGTTTATAAAATGGTTTGTTAAGCTGATCTCAGTTAATTGCTTAAAGTATCCTCAGTGATATTTAATTTTTACTTGAATATTTTATAAAATAGAACCTCATCCACTGAGATTATGGATAGCTCCTTACCTTATTGCCCCTAAGATAAGATGAAAGTAATGACATAGTTTTAGTTGTGAACTGTGGGAATGTATCAGAGGACCTGGGATATTACCATGTATTCACCATATACAAGTAATGTTGGCCCACATTGAAATCATTTTTATTCCTAAATGGAAGTCTGTATAAAGACAAGTCCTACCTATAGAAACAGTTTCACTGATAACTTATAGATAATATTAAATGCTCTCTAAATTGTTGGGTAGAATGCTGAAGTGTGAGGCACTTAATTAAAATTAACCCAATATTGGTCATTGTGGGGTACTTACAAAACTCAACAATAATTTTTAGAATTAAAATTCTGAATTATAAAGTCAATAAATATTTGTGTCTGCTATACATAGAACATAGTATTCAGTTCTATAAGGCAATTAAAGATAAGCAAGATAGAGTTCCTTCCCTAGTGGTCTAAAGTAGGAAATTTAGTATCTGCGGGAAATGATAAAAAAAAATGGTCAAAAGGCTTGTTGATTCACCCAAAGTAGTTTTAAGGCCCAAGGTTCTTTCTAAAAGGGAGCAAGTTATATCTCTTATAAGCCAGTCAGGTTAATTTTGATACTTTTAAAGATTCTGTGCTAGATGAAATCATTGAACAATTAGTCACCACATAGGAGAGCACGAAGCACTGAGTAGTCACTATCTTGGCTTTGCAAAGAGCAAATTGTACCAAATCGATCTAATTTCTTTCTTCAAGAGATTGACAGTTTATACAGACATTTAGGAAGCAGGGCATGTAATTTATCTGAACTTTAGAAAGGATTTTGAGGCAGTCACACATGACATTTTAGCACTGACTCAAAGGATGTGGTCCAGTCCAGACCATATTCCTGTAGGAAGGGGCCCACTTCTCTCTCAGGTCACAACTGAAAATGGTGACTGAGGGCTAGTTGTCAACAATGGATCTTATTCTTTTTTTCCCCTAAGGTTTTATTTATTTATTTATTTGAGAGAGAGAGAGAGAGAGAGCAACCAGAGGGAGGAGCAGGGGGAAAAGGAGAGAGAGAATCTCAGCAGACCCTGAGCTGAGCGCAGAGCCTGAGGTGCTTGTGACCTGGGCCTAAATCATGAGTCAGATGCTTAACCAACTGAGCTACCCAGGCACCTGCAAAACTGAATCTTGTTCTATAAATGCATATCCTAATACTGAAGTTATTCTGAGTGTCCAATTGTGTCATGGACAAATAATTAAAAATAAACTCATGTGTTGGCTGATGAAAGCCCCAATACAAGGACTTGGGGAGAATATTAGTGTAAATGAAATGATCTCAAACCATAAAAATGAACCATTATATACTCTATGAAGGGCAGTAGGACCAAGTTTGTAGCAACATGCTGTTGTGATCATGAGCAATACCAAAGATAGATACAAGGTGGGAGTGGCTTGGCCACAAATATGGCAAAGAAAGATTTGGTAGTCAGTGGTGGAGTCTGATCCACGTATTGCTGAGCAGTTCTGTGTTATTATTTATAAGTAACACATAAGTTTAGAGTGTGTAGAAAAGAATATGGTTTACTAGTAGGAGAAGCCCAGAAGTCATTACTCTGCAATAGTCCATTTTAATCACAACTCTCAGACTACTCTAATCTTATACTGCAGGGGAAAACCTTCTAAATATGTAAGATGATGAATGGATAATCCTTTAAAGTTCAGACTAGAGAAGAGTGACCAGTCTTCAAATTGTATAGACATATCATTTCATCTCACAGTCATTTGTTAAGTAGCAGATAGATATCAGATTATCAGAATTTGTCATGTCAATATATGGAACAGTTGTTTTAATTTTCACAGGGAAGAATATAAAACAAATGAGCTTAAAATGTAGCAAGAGTTTGGTTAGGTAAAGGAAGAACTCTTCCTGTTGAGGCCATTAAACACTAAAACAGGGGCAGCCCGGGTGGCTCAGTGGTTTAGCACCGCCTTCAGACCTGGGTGTGATCTTGGAGACCCGAGAGCAAGTCCCATGTCGGGCTCCCTGCATGGAGCCTGCTTCTCCCTCTGCCTGTGTCTCTGCCTCTCTCTCTGTGTGTCTCTCATGAATAAATAAATAAAATCTTTAAAAAAAAAAAAAAGAATGGTTGGATCATTATGGTAGGTATATGTTTAACTTTTGGGAAAACTGTCAAATTATTTTTCCATAGTGGTGGTTCCATTTTACACTCCCATCAGCACTTGTGGTAGAGTTCTGCCAACACTTGATATGATGAATCTCTTTAATTTCAGACATTCTAATAGGTATATAATGGTATCTCATTACAGTTTAAAATAAACTTCCCCAATGACCAAAGATGTTGAGCATCCTTTCATGTACTGATTTGCCATTTATGTATCCTCTTTGGAGAAGTGTCTGTTCAGGTTTTTTGCCCACTTTTAATTTGGGCTTTTGTTTTATTATTGAGTTTTGAGGGTTCCTTATATATTCTGAATACTGGTCCTTTAGCAGATATGTGATCTGCAAATATCTTCTCCCAATCTGTAGTTTCCCTTCTCATTCTCCTAACAATGTCTTTCAAAGAAAGAAAATTTTTTGATGAAGTCCAATTCATCCTTTTGTGTTTTGTGTGTGTGTTTAACGAGAATGCTTTTTGTTCATGTCTAAAAACTCTTTGCCTAAGTCAAAGTCACAAATGTTTTCTCTTGTGTTTTCTTAAAGAAGTTTTATAGTCTAAGTTTTATAGTTAGGTCTATGATTCCATTTGGAGTAATATTTTGGCGTATGGTGCAAGGTATGAATCAATGTTTTTATTTTATATATGGCTATCTAGTTGTTCTTGAGTTATTTGTTGAAAAGACTATACTTTCCCCACTGAGTTGTCATTAAATCGGATCTATTGTGGATTTCCAATTTGGCTCCATTGGTTTACTTGTCTGAGACCCAGTTTCCCAATGAGTGTATGTTGGGGGAGTCCCTCCTCCCCACACCACCAAGCAATGTTCTGGAGGCCAGCTGAGTGTACTATAACTCACCTCAGTTCTGATACTATTTACCTAGATTCCATAGGCTGAGGGCTCAGTTCCTAAGGGTTTTCCTCCACTTCAGATGTGTGTTACAGGCCAAGGTTGTTACCTTCTGACTGACTGGCTAGAAATTCAAAGGTCTCCACAACCCCTTCCTTGGGCTCAATTAATTTGCTAGAATGGCTTATAGAACTCAGGAGATTAAAAAAAAACAAAAAACAAAAAACTCAGGAGATCCTGTTACTTTTTGGATTACTGGTTTTTTATAAAAGGATATGATGAAGGATAAAGATAAACCTCCAGATGGAAGAGATGCACAAAGAAAGGGCTTGGAGCCTCCATGCTCTCTAAATGTGTCACTCTCCTCAAATCTCTATACCTTCACCAACCTAGAACCTCTCTGAACCCATCCTTTTAGGTTTTTATGGAGGCTTCATTACAGAGGCATTAATTGTTTCAATCATTGGCCATTGGTGAATGATTCAACCTCCAGCTTCTTTTCCTTTCCCAGAGGTAGAGGAGTGGGATTGAAAGGTCCAACCCTCCAAATCACTTGGTTGGTTCCCCTGGCAACCAGCCCCCATCCTTTGATGATTTAGGGGCATTCCAAAATCGCCTCATTAACCTAACATAAGAAACCTTGCTCCTTCTCACCACCTAGGAGATTCCAAGGGTTTTAGAAGCTCTGTGCTAGAAACTGGGGTGAAGGTCAAATATGTATTTCTTATTACAAATCACAATATCACACTTGTCCATTTTTATCCTGAAACCATGCTCTTTTGATTGTTTTATCATTATACTAAGTCTTAAACTCAGGTAATCGTAGTCTTCCAACTTAGATCTTCTTTTTCAAAGATGTTTTGGTTATTCTAGATCTTTTGCATGTCCATATAAATTTTAGAATCAGCTTGTCAATTTTTATTTGACTGGCAGGATTTTCATTGAGATTGCATTGAATCAATAGGCCAGTTTGGGGAGAATAGACAACAACATTAAGTCTTCTTCTTCTTCTTTTTTTTTTTTAAAGATTTTATTTATTTATTCATGAGAGACAGAGATAGAGGCAGAGGGAGAAGGAGGCTCCATGCAGGCTCCATGCAGGGAGCCGGACGTGGGACTCCATCCTGGGTCTCCTGGATCACACCCTGGGCCGAAGGCAAGTGCTTAACCACTGAGCCACCCAGGGATCCCCAACATTAAATCTTCTAACCCATGAACATAGTATATCTCTCTATTAATTTAAATTTTAAGTTTCTGTCAGCTGTGTTTTGTGATTTTCAATGTACTAGTTTTGTGCATCTTTTGTCAGATTTATCTCTAAGAATTTTGTATTTTTAAATGTTATTATAAAATTTATTTTAAAAATTTATATTTCTAATAGTTTGTTGCTAGTATGTGGAAATATAGATGACTTTGTGCATTGACATTATATCCTGTCCTTATTGATTCTATTAGCTTTTTTTGTAGATTCCATAGAATGTTCTACATAGATAATCATGCTATGTGCTAATAATGACAGTTTTGTTTACTTTTTCCTATCTGGATATCTTTTCTTTTTCTTGCCATTCTGCATTGGTTAGAACCTCTGCTATACTGTTAAACAGAAGTCATAATAGGGGATATATATATTTGTGAGAGATATTGGACTTATGAGTTTTCTTATAATGTCTTTGTCTGGTTTTTGTATCAGGGTAATGTCCTCATAAAGTGAGTTGGACAGTATTCTTCCTTTTCAATTTTCTGAAAGAATTTGAGAAGAATTGGTATTATTTTCTCCTTCACTGTTTGGTAGAATTCACCAGTGAAGCCAGCTGGACCTACTGAATCTCAGTCTGTGGGTGAGCTTAGAAATTTGTTTGTAACAAGCTCCCCATCTGATTCTGTGGTACATTCACTGATTGGATAAAATGTGATTTCTTAAAGTCCAATCCAATCATCAAGCAGCCAGGGAAGTGGCAGTTCTCAAGAGGCAACAGGGTCATAATCAACCTGTGAGTTTCAGCTTTGAACTGTGTTTGTGTCATCACAGACCTGTACCACTGAACTCTGGACCTTTCTCCCCCAGAAAATTTCATGCAAAAAATTCTGTCAGGAGGTCATTCTAAAAGAATTGTAAGAATTGTAACTAGTCTAAAAATTTACTTGGTAATTAGGATCATTCCTGGATTCTTTTCTATTTCATAGCCAGTAGAAAATTGAACATTTGCTTCAATCTGCCATGGGAAATAAAACTTTTTAGAGAAAGTAAGTTGTCCCAGTTACTGATCAGATCTTTGTTCCATTAAAGTTTGGAATGATTAAAATCCTTTTCAATAATTGTGAAATTTCTCCTAATAAAAGTTAGAGGTTGTTTATAACATAGTAAATTCAACTTAGTGGTGTTCTCTTCTGGAGAGTAGCTCTCTGTCCAGAGGTGTCATTATTGCAATTGCTAAGTGCCTATTAATTGACTTGTTGATTTTTCTGTACCATATTTGATGAACTGAGGTGTGACTGTTTTCACAAAGGTTCAACTTTCACACAGACTACTTAAGTATCCCTGTAACTAAGTTCTCATCCTAGGAAGTTAGTACCAATTTGTGAATAATAGGTTTCCATTGACAACATACTTACATACAAACATTCTGTTTGACCAAAATGGAATTCTCAAAAAAATAAGGTGGCTATAATCCTTTGCAGTGAATCTATAATCAGTAATATTCACCAGCTAGTGGTTTGTTCTCTATAGTTAAGAGTCTGTTTCTTGGTTTGCCCCCTCCCCTCTCTCACCCCCCTTTGCTCATTTGTTTTGTTTCTTAAATTCTACATATAAGTAAAATCATATGGCATTTCTTTCTCTGACTGACTTATTTCACTTAGCATAATACTCTTTAGCTCCATCCATGTTATTGCAAATGTCAGGATCCCATTCTTTTTGATGACTGAGTAATATCCCCTTGTGTGTGTGTGTGTGTGTGTGTGTGTATACCACATCTTTATCCATTCATTAGTCGATAGACAACTGGGCTGTTTCCATAATTTGGCTATTTTAGATAATGCTTCTGTAAACATCAGGATGCATGTATGCCTTTGAATAAGCATATTTATATTCTTTGGGTATCTGGGTTCTTTTTAAATCCTAATTTATATTCCAGTAAGAAGTGGAAACATGATATTATTTGGTAGATGGTGTTTAAGAATATATCCCTCAATAGTTTTTAACCCTTTTTATTCCATGGGCCCCTTTGATAACAGATAATGCTTATGGATCCTTTCCCAAAATAATGTTGCAAATGTATTTATAAAATTATAGTACAAAAGAAACCAATTCTGTTGAAAAACAGTTATCAAAATATGTTTAAAACACAACTTTGATATAGTAATATAGGTGCTTCCGATAATGCAATAAAATAATAAGATCTAGTTGCAGCTCTAATAACTATTGTAATTTTTCATTAAGAATGAGCTATGAAATGGCATTTTGAAATAACTGCAACAACTATAATGTCGTATGAAAATATCATTGTTCGTAGCCTACATTTGTAATTGAAGGAGATGCTAAATTTCAGTTAGTTGGTAAACAAAATGGATATTTTTTCCTTCCAAGTTCATGGACCCCCTGAATTCCCTCCATGAATCTTAAGAACCCCTGCTTACTTTCTGTTCATTTTTAATGAAAACTTAGTTTGAATCATAAATTCCAAGTTATGCAAAAAAATAAATTATGAAGGAATATGGGAGAAAAAAATGAAGGTCCGGTATCGTGGAATTGGTTGAAAGGATTTCTTCAACATTTTGATATACATTTTTTTACGTTCCATTACTTCCTGCTGGAATTAGCATTGTCCTTTTCAATGAACCACTAATGAGCAGCCTGACAAGTATGGCTTAATCATACAGCACTTTTAATCTGTGAAGCCTATTTAGAATGTTAGCACAAAATAGAAATATAATGATATAAAGGAGAGAATTATATACCATAATGAAATCTCAGCCCAGAAGAACTTAATGGTGGCAAGCTTGGGGCCCTTGGTTTTAGAAACTCACTTGTTGAAGGCTTTGGGTGGTGAGGTGGTGGTTAAAGAGGATATAAGAAAGCAAAAAGAAGGAACATATAAAGTCATGTTTCCAAAATATGGGATTCAGAAGAATTGCCTCCTATTACAGGTGTTTAGTACATACGCCAAACCTCGTTAGCAAGTTGCTAACTGACATTGCGTGCTTGGATTAATTGTGCATGTAGGTAAAAAGCCATAATTACCTAAGAAATATGTATGCATTTTGTCTGGTACACTCAGCGTGATTTTTAAATTTTGATCAACTAAAAATCTGCTAGCAATGTAGAGAATTCTGTATTTCCTGTGGATCCTGACACATGTGGATTCCTGATCCTTGTTTACTAAACAATTAGCTTTTAAAACATGAAATGGAGGGGCAGCCCAGGTGGCTCAGTGGTTTAGCTCTACCTTCAGCCCAGGGTGTGATCCTGGAGACCCGGGATCGAGTCCTACGTCGGGCTCCTTGCATGGAGCCTGCTTCTCCCTCTGCCTGTGTCTCTGCTCATTCTCTCTCTCTGTGTCTCTCATGAATAAATAAATAAAATCTTTAAAAAGTAAAATAAAATAGAATATGAAATGGTAAAACACTTAAAATTGGTGAGAATTGCCTAGCTATAGGAAGCTTTGGGGCTTGTTGGATATTTCTGTTTTTCTCCATTTCTCCAACATTGTGACAATAACTCATAGTTTATTTACAAATGGACAGTAACACTGCATAATACCTGGCAGCTTTCAAAGCTAGATTATATCTGTACTTGTGTGAAGGGCTCCAATAACTCTATTGTAAAATATTTTCTTTTGACCATCTGGCAGTTCTTAGGAACCCATCTCTCTCAACCTTTATAGCTGCTGCACTAGTTACAGCTAATCCTTTCAATGAATGAGCTGGAAAATGTAGGTACATCAATATCATATCCTTTTAGAGCCCATTTAATCCATGCCCTATTATTATTTCGTTTAATAGGGCCATTATCTTCTGTGGAAATGAAAAGTAATTTGTCAGAATCATTTCTAAAAATTTAAAGATCAATCTATGTAAATTTTTTTAAATAAAAGAAACCATAGATCTTTCTTTCTTTCTTTCTTTCTTTCTTTCTTTCTTTCTTTCTTTCAAGAATCTCAAACACACTCATTAAAAATCTCGAAAATGGGAATCTAGAGCTTAGATTCCAAATACGTTTTAGATCTTATTTTTCTTTCTTTCTTTTTTTTTATTTTATTAGGTCTTATATTTTTCAATTTTGTTCTAAAATGTCTAGTCTAATAACTTAGCTTGGGTTGGGCTGATAGTATTCCTAAGAAAGAGTTTATGTTATACAAATAGTGGCATTGATACCTTAGCAAGGTCAATAAAACAATTTGTATGTTTCTCATACTGTTTGCTTTAAAGAAGCTAGGAAGAGATTCATTCCAGTATGGGAATTTTATGAATTTTCCTTCCAAACAATTTATTGGTCTATGGACTTTGACCAGTTTTTAAATACCTTATTTTGTGATTTATGAGTAAGCACCATGAAAAGTGTCCAGTGTTCTCATTTCACCAAGGGTTTACTTCATAAAAAACCCATGTTGGATAAAGAGTTTTGTTAGAAAGACTGTCACATATTTCCATATTCTGAAATGTACATTTATCATTGAATTGAAATGAAAAAAGCCTTTTTTTTTCATATTCAGAATTTAGAACTGTGTTCACAATACCCCTGTTTCCCAGCTTCACCATTCCATACACATCTTCATCACCATGAGACCAAGTTTTTGACAGAAACCTCTCCCCTAGTGTTTTGCACTTTCATATTTAGGTATTTTAGCTTGGGCAAGTTATTTTCCCCGTTGTTCAGTTAACACATGCATACTTACACGCTGGTGCAAGTTGGCAGACTCTCCCTGGGTTGTAGGATGGAATTGATTTGTTATTCCCAAGGTATTTTGGTGTCAAAATTAATTTTTTTAAAATTTCCTGGGAGGGTGTTATGGTGACTTCTGGGAAATCCTTGTTTCTTTTTTGTCAGATAGGGATTAAAACTGTCCAGTGTTTAGATACCTGCATTTATCTGTGCTTTGGCTGACAATTTAGCAAACTCTGGAGGTTAGAGTCCCTCAAACCCCTTTGTTGATACTGTCTTTTTTCTTCTTCTAATTACTGGGTTTCTGTCATAGCCTAATTTTAAGGAGGGAATAATATACATTTCCAAATTAATTATAACATCTGACTATATTTTGATGCCCTTAGACTGAATATAAATATCAGCCATACTAAAAAAATTTAAAAAGACGGGAAGAAATCTCAAGAGGTCACTTACATAATTTCCTTTCTTAGAAACCATGTTTCCAGAAAGAGGAAATCTCTAGTTTCTGTTCTAGTGTGTAGTTACCTCTAGTATCAAACATTTCAATATATCTAAACAAACTCTTTCTTACGTTCTCTAAACTCCATTCCCCGTATTTCATGTTCTCCTATTTTAAAATACAGAACACTTTAGTTTTACAAAATTTCTTTTTGAAACCAGAAGATTTATACTTATTATTAAGCAGTTTCTCCATCCTCTTAGTTACTTTTTAATGTTTCCTAATTAAGTAGGACAGTTTGGAAAACACACAAAGCTAAAAGGAAAAAAAAACAAACAAACCAAAATCCCTAATCCCATGTCCAGAGGTCATAACTTAATGTGTGTTCTTTGGTTCTTTATTTCTATATCCCTACTTTTTGAACTGTGTTTTACAAAAGTGATTTACTGCACATACTATTTTGTACTTTGATTTTCAAAGATTTATTGGTCAGTTTTGATGATAAACATTCTTCCACCCTGTTATTTTTAATAAGTACCCAGTATTACATAGTTTAAATGCACTACATGATCCAAGCAGTTTTCCCAACTATTTTATTAAGAAAACAAACTACAGAAATGTTGAAATAATTTTTACAGTGAACACATATATATCCACCACTTAGATTCCATAACTAACATTTTCTTATATTTGCTTTATCACATATGAACCGAAATAGCCCTAGGGCTCTCTGCACATCAGGCCATCTTGTATTTTTACGTATTTCGGAGTAAATTTTATATATTCCTCCCCCTCCAAGTACTTGTGCATCATTAACCAGAGTTCAATATTTATGTGCCCAACCTGTAGTTTCTTCTTTTTTTATTAAGTTTTAAAATTTTAATTCCAGTGTAAGTAACATACAGTAGAATTCATGAGAATATATTTGGGGGATTTTGTGGGCAGAAGCTCTGAAAGCTCCTCTAAACTTTTTTACATTCACTAAAATAAAATATTAATTTCAGCACATTAAATACACATATTAAAATAGTTATAATGAGATTCTGAAGAATTAAAGCCATAAGCTTTTCAGGCTCTCCATCATCCTTAATTTCAACTCTGTGCTTTCAAATTCATTGTTGCAGAGCAGGCTTATACTAAAAGTTTTGTGGGGTTTTTTCCCCTGAATGTCATTGTTGATCGTCCAGCAAATTTTATAATACAGAGTTGACTTCCACTATCTAATTCCTACCATGGTCCCAGAGACAGAGAAAACTGGCCATGTAATCTATTTGACTCTTTTTATTCAAAAGCCTAAACGATGGGCAGCCCCAGTGGCGCAGTGGTTTAGCGCAGCCTGCAGCCCAGGGTGTGATCCTGGGGAACGGGGACCGGGGATCGAGTCCCACATCGGGCTGCCTGCATGGAGCCTGCTTCTCTCTCTGCCTATGTTTCTGCCTCTCTCTCTCTCTATGTGTGTCTCTCACGAATAAATAAATAAAGTCTTAAAAAACAAACAAACAAAAAAAAACAAAAACCAAAAAAACAAAAGCCTAAACGAGCATACCTCGCCCCTACCCTTTCAGTGTGTGTTACATTGCCTTAGTTCCAGACTAAGTGCCTTCAGCCCCTGATAAGCTTTGCTTTCCCTCAGCTTCCTGTCTTTCACCCTCTCCAAGACATTCATGCTAATAATTCTGTTCTCCTCTACTTTATTTGCCCTTATTTTTCTATCACTCAATTGCTTTTTTTTTTCTTCTTAATTATTTGTGGGATAGGAAGTCTAAAACTCTTGAGGATGAAAAAGCCATAGTTGAAAGTGATTCACCTAAGGGGAACTCAAAGTAATGATTATTATTTTATAGCACATACCCACACTTATCATACATACTAGTGTTGCTTTTTTCACACTTGTTATCTTAGTCTATCTCTGCTGCTAATCCTTGAAGCATTTTTGTTATGGTCTTTCCAAACTGGAGCATGTTCTCTTGAGTACTTGGTGGTGGCACATCTTTCTTGAGGGGTAAATTTTGTTTTGAAAACAGGTACAGGTTATTTATAATCAATATTGGCGATTTAACTGGATGGAATCACACTGGGTAATATGTCTTTATACACAACACCTTTACATACACATACAGTTACACAATCACACTTATATAAAGTAATGAGACTAATAAAGATGTGGTCTATCATTGAAAAAGTAGTTTCTTCAGGTGGTTGTTGCTGTTTGGGTAGGCACAACAATTTAGAATTTTAAGAAGCAAAGGATCAGAACTGGAAGAGGCGAGTGGGCATTTATTTTAATACCCTGAGGAAACAAAGATGCAGGAAGATGAAATGACATCCATAGTCCCATTGTCAGTGATTCAGAACTCGAACTTCCTTTATGAACCTACACCTTGCTTGTCCTAATTCCCTAACATGAGAGTGAGTTCTGATGGAGTAGTCTTGTATGTAGAGGTTCTTAAGAAATTTTGATGTTAATGATGGAAAACAACCACTTCTATAATATATATATGACATATATATATTAACTTCTTTAAAATATTTTAATAGCTCCAACCTCTATTGATAGAATAATAATTCATAGGCAGATTTCCTTTTTAATTGGAAAAATATGAAAGGAAGTAAGATTTCTATATTGTTCATGATCATTTGAAGAATTTGATCATTAGGTCAGCTCAACTAAATAGTTCACATGAGTATTGTTCAAAATGAACTACTTGAGGAACATCAGTTAAATGTTTATGTGTTTTATGAGTGTTTGGATCTACCTTTTCAAGCATATTAGAAATTCAGTCATCTACTACTTTCTAAAATTAAGACTTCTAAACTAGCCCTTAAAGTATTAGCCAAAAGGGACCCCTAATGCTATAATAAACAAACTATGTGTCTAAAATACCTGTTTGTAAAGTGATTTGGAATGGAAAACAGGTGAAGAAATGAGATAATACTTGATGGCTCAGAGAAACAAATTGGCTGAAAAAATTGCCTCTCAAAATGACAAATAACCTTTTCCATTTAAATAACCTGAAAGATCAGCTTCTCTACCATCTAGGAACTCAAAAGATCTTAGACTCCATGATTCTCACTCAGGATTGGAAGAGACTGTAGAGTAATGGCACCCAAAACCAGTCTACAGACTGAAACAAGCAGTCTAGGATGGCACTTTAGCCTTGGTAGTGAAGTGAGGAGGAGGAAGCTGATGCTGTGAGCTTGTCATAAAGCTAAATATACCCAGCCTTTTATTATTGAAATGGCATTTTTGAAATGGCAGTAATAGTAGATCCTTACTGTTATTTGTTTTTAGTTCTTACATTTATTATTTGTTTTCATAATGATCTTACTTAGCAAAGTCGGGAGCCCCAAACTTTAAAAAAATTATTGTACCATTCAAGAAATTACAAAAATCTGGGCACCGTTGCCTTAGAGGTCATCCAGTTCAATTATCTATCCCTTCAGAAGATAAATAGGGGTGCCCGGGTGGCTCAGTTATTTAAGCCACCGACTCTTGGTTTCGGCTCATGTCATGATCTTGAGGTTGGGGGATGAGTCCTGCCTTGGGCTCTGAGGTCAGTGCAAAATCTGCTTTAGATTCTGTCCCCTCCTCCCTGCCTCCCCTTGTGCACGCTCTCTCTCGCTCTCTCAAATAAATAAATAAAATCTTAAAATATATATATAAAGTACCTGGTATAGAATTTCAATTATTTAACCAAAGTTGAATAAATTACTTAGAAGATTCATAATATGACCTCATATACACACACACCCCATGTCCCCTAAGATCATTCTGCAAGATTAGTCTTCTATAGTTTACATTCAGTAGTTTTTTACTGCAATTCCTAGGCAATAATTTTCTCCCCCTCCATTGTTGTGACCATCCTGAAGCTTTCGTTGAAGCTCAGCCTGCTTATATAGATTCTGAATTGTTTGTCAGTATTAGTAGCTCGTAATTGTGATGTGTCACGCAGCACCTCTTAGTGTTCTTATAACAGTTCTGTGGTTTTAAAGTTATTTTGGTAGCAGTTCCTTTATCATCAGAGGGAACATTTTGCCTCAATAGGAAATTCATTCTGTGCAGACAGGCTGCAAATTCCCATGACATGGCAGGCTCATCTGTCAAAGAATATTTTTTATTCCCATTTACCTCTTTGATTACATTCAGAATGCCCCAGTAATGCTGATGAGATCATTCTGACTCTGAAGAACATTTTCCTCATGTTTTCCATCATTTCCAATAACATAAAAGGCTTAACTCATAGCGGAAGGTAGAGAAATCTCTATTTTTTTCTTTGGGAAGCTAATTTTGGGAAGAGAGGTTGATATACGAAGCTTTAAAAATATTTTTAAAATTAGCAGTACCTATGTTTATTTCTTAACTGAACACCAGGTTGCTCTTGCATGTGTCACATTTGCATATTTTGTGGGTCCTAGCAGTGAACATAAAAGCTGCAGTGAGTTATACAAAAAAGATATTTTCTGCTTGTCAATTCTACCTATAATGTATTGAAAGAACAGGAAACACTATGAATTCTTGGTACATTTTCTAGTGAGATGTGGTGTTTTATGTGCCATAATGAGAACCAAAATAAGTAAACCCTTGGCTATAGTGATTTAAGAGCAGAAATCTATAATTGATGTAATTAGATGCCTAATTGGCATTTTAAATGAAGTCTGTATTTGTGCATATGGAAGTCATTAAAATTTCAAAATTTCTGATTTTTTATCCTCTATTCTCCCAATTTTAGTACTGTTGATGGTTTTATTCTTAAAATTTTTTTAAATGGAAAATATAGAACATTTACAAGATTCAAGGCAATAATATAAATGAGCCCAGTATACCCATCAGTATTTCAGTAATCACAGCTCACAGATCATGTTTCCTTTGTATCTCCATGCACCACTCTCTCCCCATGAGATTATATCAAATAAAATACCAGACAACATTTCATCTTGAAATACTTTCATCCATAAATTTTATACCAAGAATACATCTAAAATGTTTTAATACCATCAAATATCCAAAGTTAAGTTTCCTTCCCTCTTGATTATCTCATATTTTTCTTTTACAGTGTGTTTGATTCTGGTTCAAACTAGAGTCCACACCTTATATTTGGCTAATTTTTTTTTCTGAAGTTCTTAAACTGGGGTTTCCTCCTCCTCCTTTTAAAAAATTCTCCTGCCAATCATTTATGAAAGGAACTGGGGGGACCCCTGCGTGGCTCAGCTGTTTAGTGCCTTCCTTTGGCTCAGGGCATGATCCTGGGGCCCCAGGATTGAGTCCCACATCAGGCTCCCTGCATGGAATGGAGCCTGCTTCTCCCTCTGCCTGTGTCTCTGCCTCTCTCTCTCTGTGTCTCTCATGAATAAATAAATAAAATCTTAAGAAAAAAAACTGGGTCATTTGTCTTGTAGAATTCCCCATATTCTGAATTAATTCTGTTTCTACCTTCTTGGGGATGTTGCCAACAGGTGCCCCTAAATTGTTAGTTTCAATATTTTATTTTAAGATCATCTTCCATCTTTTGCTTGGACTTTTTAAATCTCAACATGTCTTCATTTCTCTACTTCATTCAAGTAAATTACCTTATTTTATTCATTCAAGGAAAGTCCAGTCCCCAAATCTAACTTGTTCTTACCATACCAGTCAATCACATTTGCAGGTATTTTTAAAAAGAAAATTACATATAAAAAGAATGCTTTCCCACTTGTTCCTAGACCTCAAGAAAAGAGATTAATCAACTTAAAAATTTAGCTTATTCTTACTTGTGGGTGGCAGAGAGTTCCACTGAGGTGCACAAAGGCCATTTTAATCCCTTTAGGTAAGAGTCTTTGTAATATGGCTATAAATTTTTCATTACCAAGTGCTTGTTGACCATTGTAATTTCATAGAATTCAGTTTCTGAAATTACAAAATTTGTTCCAATGGACTAGTTCTCTTCTTTTTCTAAATGTTCTAATTTAGTGTTTCTCTGCTTGCTGGGGAGGAATGAGAAAGGGCTTATTTCCAGAAGGACAGATCTGAATTATCCATAAGGCTTTGAATGCCCCCTGGTCTTCCCTTCCCATCTCCAACTACCCGCCCCCCTGCCCTTACTGAGTTGAGCACCACTGTGTAGTGAACCACTACTACTGATGGAATCATCAAACATCTGTCAGATGTGCTGGGGGTGGAAGATAGGTTCAAAACCACTGTCAACAGTCTATCTATGTAAGACCCTCATGAGACAGTTACTATATAAAGTTGCAATGCACCCAGTTGACTTTCTGAGGCATCTTAGCCTAAGATGTTGACTTTCAACAAAACTAAAAAGTCAGGGAAAATAGTGACTGCTCTTTCTACCCTAAGGAAGAAGGATTAATTTATATACATGGAATAGATTAGGGATGAGGATATATTTCTTTTTTTTTTTTTTTTAAGATTTTATTTATTTATTTGACACACAGAAAAAGAGAACACAAGCAAAGGGAGCAGCAGAAGGAGAGGGAGAAGCAGGCTCTCCCCTGAGCAGGGAGCTCGATTCAGGGCTCAATCACAGAACCCTGGGATCATGCCCTGAGCCAAAGGCAGACACTGAACCAACTGAGCCACCCAGTCACCCAGAGGATACATTTCTGACTCGAGAAATAAGTTTATTCACTTAGTGGGAATTTACTGAGTGTTTCTTTGCTGTTGCGTTGTGCAAATCTCTGAGGGAGAAAGGAAATAAAAATGTAGAGTACTCCTTTCCCTTGAGAATTTTAGTTTACTTAAAGAGAAAAGGCCCATGAATGAACATGGTCAGTGGAATTGTAATAGCAACACATGGGGACAGATGGGAGGTATGCTTATGGCGAGCACAGCATCATGTGTCCCCATGTGTTGCTATTACAATCACTATGTTGTATACCTGAGACTAATGTAATGTAACATTGTGTGTCAACTATACTCGAATAAAAGAGAGAGAGAGAGAGAGAGAGAGAGAGAAGGCACACAGACATGAATGTGTTAAATAAAAATGAAAGATAATATTTGATGACACATTAAGATTTGGGATTAAAAAAAATCTAGAAAGCAGTATGAAACCAAGAATAAGGGCCACAGGATTTCTGAAGAAGTTTGGGCCTCTTAGGAAATTTGGGGCTTCTTTGGGAGGTGCTAATTTTATCATGTGAAGTAAAGTTGAAGACAGTTCTCTAAAAGCTCTTAAGTTTCCTCCATATTTGTGATTCACATAAGAAAATTACCCAAATTACCAAAATCTACAGTTCCAGTGAACAAAAACTGTCAGTACAACCAAAATAATGTAACCCTTTCAATTAAACTGACAAGCTACACTTGCAACCTATTTGCTAAAAATAAATGAAACATCTCAAAGTAAAAATAAGGTATGAGTAGTAAGCCTCAATTGTATTCTGTTATTTGAGTGAGGGTGGAAAAAAACAGTTCTTAACCTTTTTGTGTTAAGGATTCTATGGAGAAATGATGAAAGCTATAAAACCCTTTCTCATGAAAATTATGTGCATTACAAACAGAATTTTGCACATATTTTCGGGATCCTTAGATCCTTTAGAAACTGATCCATCAGTTCCATTTTTGAGAATCCTGACATATAAGAATAAAACAGAACCTAGAGAGAGCACTGCCTTCAGTGCCATACTCCACCTTCCATCTCCATAAATCCCACACTCTCTTCCAGAAACCTCCCAATGGCCCTATGATCCAGTAAATAAAAGGAAAATGAAAGGCACAGCAGAGGATCTTCAGGACCCTAATCTAGTGTCAAGGCCAGCATAATTCTGACTGGCCAGGATTCTGTGTTGCAACAGTTATTAAAATATCCAATATTTAAATCACCTTTGGCTATATGCAAAGCACTGTTATATGCAAGGCTTAGCTCACCAGGCAATAAAAAGATGAACAAGTCACATCTCCTAGTCTCAAGAAACTCAGATGTATCAGCAGCAATAATTATAACAATGCCTGATAGTTATGGAGCACTTACTAGAAGCCTAAGCACTGTTCTAAGCATGTTTCATATATCATCTCATATCCTTAAGGGAGTTATTTTCCCTCTTACATAGATGCAAAAACTGAGGCATAGAGGGATGAAGTCATGTTTCCATAGCCGTGCAAACAGGTGAGGCTGTAATACATAGTAGGCAATCTGATGTCAGAAAGAAAAGTACAGGGATCCCTGGGTGGCGCAGCGGTTTAGCGCCTGCCTTTGGCCCAGGGCGCGATCCTGGAGACCCGGGATCGAATCCCACGTCAGGCTCCCGGTGCATGGAGCCTGCTTCTCCCTCTGCCTGTGTCTCTGCCTCTCTCTCTCTCTCACTGTGTGCCTATCATAAATAAATAAAAAAAAAAATTTAAAAAAATGTTTAAAAAAAAAAAAAAGAAAGAAAAGTACAGGAAGATGCTTGCAGAGTTCTCATTTGTGCTGACCTTCCGGGTGCATTCAAGACATTGGAGATATATCAGAGAGTAAAACAGATCAAACTCTCTGTCTTCATATAGCCTATATTTTTATGAGCAAGATAAACAGAAAATACTTAAAATATAGAGTATAACCAATGGTGAAAGGTGTGGTGGAAAAAAAACAAAGCAGAGAAGTGATGAGGTCTGCTGGAACTGGGAGACATTGCCTGCAATTTTAAATAGGGAAGTTGGGAACAGCTTCAGTGAGGAGATAGTTGAATATAATGTTGAAGGCCACGAAGGGAGCAAGCCTCATGACTCTCTAGAATGAAAGAACTTTCCAGGCAGGAAGAATGACGAATAAAAAGTCCCTGAGGTGAAAGTCACTGGCATGTTCATAGAACAGCAAGGAGACAAAGTGACGGATTGGAGCGAGTAAGAGGACAGTCGTAGCAGGTGGACGATGTCAAAGAGAGAAGGGAAATTGTTGATGTGCTTGGAGTCATACTGAGACATGATCCCATAGAGGATGCAGAGACCAGATCATAAAGGGCCTTGCAAATCATTGTAAGGAGTTTGATTTCATCTTGGTTACTGTAGGAAACGGCTGAACCTGAGGCATGGTTAGTGACAGATCTGGCTGCAATGTGGAGAATGAATTAGAGAGATGTAAGCCCAAAGTCAGAGGCACCGTTTGATCAGTAATTAAGGACCAGAAATCAAAGTAAGAGATGATGAGCACCTGAACTAGGACTATGGCCAGTCAAGGGAATGTAGAAGAGTAGACAGATGGAGAGAGATTTAAAAGGAAAAGAATTGCTAGAACTCTGTGATTGCTTAGATGTAGAAACCAAAGGGGATTGAAGACTCCAGGTAATTCCCCGGTTTCTGTATTGGGTAGCTGGGTGACTGATGAGGCCATCCACTGAGAAAGAGGAAGTTTTGGGAGGCATTTAGGTGGGATGGTGAAAATGATTTGGGGCATATATTTGAGAGGCATCAGGTATGGTCTGGACAGGGCATCATATACAGATTCAAGAGGATAATGCTGTCCACTTCAGTTCTTGTTGGTATTTTAAGTGCTGTGATGTATTTTTACAAACCTACCCTGAGATGCCTAGTCACATACTGGCTGACTTCAGACTGTAAAAAAATTAGCATTTATCTGCCAAGCAATCGGTCTCCATAGAAGAGGAGCTCTGGTGACTTCTTGTTCCTTTGTTGTCTCTAATTCTCATATTCTGTAACTCACTTTTTTTTTTTTTTTACTATTGTCATTTGATGAGTTAAAAGCTTTTTCTATCACAAGACATATGTATACTAATAGAACAATGTTCAACAATATATTTTTTTGATTCGCCAGAAAAGGTGATCATTTCTTGATCACAAGCAGTAATATTTCTTGTCCTCAGCTCAACCTCATTATAACTATACATTTGAGCAAACTAAGATATCCTCAGAAATGAGTCACCTCATCCCAGGGTTCAACTGACATGAAGAATTATCTTATTTTAGTTAGAAAACCTTAATTAGATTAGGTTGGCCTTTCTGGACTTTATGTGTTGCTACATACAGGAGTTAAAAACCTTGATCTATGCATATCACACAAATCAGGAGAAAACAAATGAAAGCAGAAATGAACTCATGTTTCTGTATGCAGCTGCTTTGATGAAGACATTTCAAATAGAAACTGGAAAGCAGAAGCACAAAACTAAGGAGATAATAGCCAACGAAGGGGAGAAGTGATTAATTCAGATCAGGAGAAAGCTGCAGAGTTCAAAGAGACTATGAGGAAATTATTAGGGGCTGTTGGAGATGTAATCCATATCTCCCTGTCACATATGTCTTATGTGATAGTACCGTGAATGTCATGGGAGAAAATTAATGCCTCACAGAATAAACATGTTTAAACTTTATGAAAAACACCCACACAAGAGACTGATACACATACATTCAGAGATGGACACATTCGTCTTACAGGAAAATTCATCCATTACACTGTGAGAGCCCCTGCCCATCAGGAAGTTCAGAGTCACATTCTTGCAGAAACTTTTATTAATATTGAACCATAATTGTGTCTCTGCAGAAGTTTTTTTATCTTTTTTTTTTAATTTTTATTTATTTATGATAGTTACAGAGAGAGAGAGAGAGAGAGAGGCAGAGACACAGGCAGAGGGAGAAGCAAGCTCCATGCACTGGGAGCCCGATGTGGGATTCAATCCCGGGTCTCCAGGATCGCGCCCTGGGCTAAAGGCAGGCGCCAAACCGCTGCACCACCCAGGGATCCCGAAGTTTTTTTTTTATCTTATTCTATTTATATAATGTTCTTTGTACTATGGTAAGGCACCTCAATTATTATTGTTGGATTGCAAACAGAATGCTTCTTAAACATATACTCCTTAGGTGAGAAAAAAGGCCCAAGCTAGGCAGTTCTCTGCTCTTGGAAAAAAGTAAAAAAGAATTCTACAAATTTTTCTTTCTTAGAACTAAAACACCCTTGATTAAATTTTGAATTCTTTTGGCATTCTTTATAAAGATTTTTATGAAATTGTTTTTATTCATTCCCAAATAGTTTTAATCATCAAGATGGGAGGCTTGAATGTGGGATGTAAGTATACACATTTCTCTACTTTTCCCAATGATTTCCATTGCTCCCTGGGCTCACTGAACTATCTCTCTTAATTTTGAAGTCACCTGGAGTTCTTCCTCATCAAAGCTTTGCCTAAGGTATGTGGGTGGATGAGGAAAACCACTTAAGTAAAAAGAACATTGTGACTTTAAAGAATACAATGCACTTTCCCTGAATGAGCATTCCTGATTTTTCTCAGAAAGGTAGAGGACATGGGACAACGGATTACTTTGTTTTGATTGAGGATTGAATTAATGTTACAGTACCAATTTTCATCTGTACCCGGGCAACAAATAAATATGTGTGATTCTGAAATGCAAAACTGGGGTAAAGGTGGCTTATATAAGAACCAGATATAGCAGAAGCATGCAAATAACAAACTTTTCTTTATTCAGAAGAAAGTATCATATCTGAGCTGTTCTTCCCCCCCTCCTTGTGTCTCTCGTGCAATGCTTTGAATACACTTTTAATAGTTAAACTGCTCTTAATGGCTGAATTTTCATTTAAAAGTAAAAAGATGTTCTCTACTTCAAGCAGCAGGTGTGTTTTTAATCTTTAATAGGTCACCTTCCCAAGTGCAAGCAGGCAAGCTGTTATTGATCAAAGAGGTTTTGTTGGGTAGCTCTCAGATTATTGAGTGACAAACTTTATTGAATTTGACTTAACAGAAGTCAGAAGACAGCTGAAGCATAAGAGCTTGCACTGCCATCAGAGTCATTTTACGACAGCCAGGGAGCAAAGCTCAGAGATGGATACTGAGCTCTTTGCTGGCCCTTGGAGATTAACTGAACAGCCTTCCTACCAATTCCCAAGCCTGTCAGCAGAACCAATTAGATTTTCAACCAGTAGACAAGAAGGGTGGCACTTGGGGACCTTTTTGCTTTAGGTCGAAGGCTTTTCAGACTGCGATGAGATGACATTGATGATGACACGTTGAGCATTGGTTGGTTTTAAGACAAGTTAAATTAGCAGTCTTGAAATGATTCCAACTGTCTCCTGACTTCTCACTGTTGCCATATTCAGTGGATCCTGTCAGGAGCAAGTTGATGACTTAATAGTCTTTCTTGAGTGGATTTGAGCACTTTGGCTGTGTGTTTATGTGTAGTTGTCATGCTTAAAATATTCATATGAAGGCTTGAAATATTTATTTGAAGGCGCCTTCTGCAGAGTTCAGCAGTAAGGCTCTCAGTGCTTCTACCTACTTTTTAATTTCATCTTATTTTTGCTTCTCTAAGCAGTTATTTTGTACAACTACCTTTTATTCTGTTTCATATATAATTGATGACAATGTTTCATGTAGTTATTGATCACTTCATTTATGATAAAGTTAAAGAGCCTTTTGACATCTTCCTTTTCTCCTAGACTACTGTAAATTCAGATCTACATACTTCTCATGACAGTTTGGGAACCATGAGGACTAGGAAGGACACCATTGTTTTCACTCCCTATCCTTTTATCCAAAGAGACTGAGGCAGCTTGGAGTGGAAGGGATATGAACACAAGCATGGAAACATGAATGTAATACTAATGCAATTAATCTTGTCTTGCATGATGGAAACAGGATATCTTTGAGAAGCTTTAGTTTTGACCTTGAAAAAGTTATACAGGATACTTGTTTGAGGTGTTAAAAATACTATTACTCAAGTCTGCATTTGTACTTAAAGATTGGTGAACAATCTAAATATCTACTGACATTAATAAACTGTTACGAGGCATACTTCTACATAATATAGATCATTGAGATTTCTAATTTCAAGTTTTTTTATACTTGGCAGTTACCAGGCATATAACTCATTTACATAATTTGCAGTTTGTTGTCCCTAACTTGTGTATTTTTAGAAGTGAGAATGATGTTGGCTGATTATATTTGTGTAGTTATATACATATGCCAACATATGTGTATTTTTGTGCATATGTGTATTTTTGTGCATATTTATTTATTTTTTTTTATAATTCATATTTCAGAGTGAAGTTCTGTTATTTCAACAGGTACATTCTGGTGCTATTGCTTGGTAATTACTGATCCTGCAAAGGGGGTGAAAATGAAAGTATTTTACATGTGTAAAATTTTCTAGGCTACTAGAGAGTATTCTTTTGCTGAGATAGAATTAAAATTTTGTAGCTACCACCTGGGCAACCTATAGTGGTTAAGTCCTTTTTGAAGACCTTAATTTACAAACAGGGCATCTTTGGTGTATATGCTTAATGCTGGATTTGGAAATTTGACCCTATGGTTTCATCTGTATATGTTGCTCTGGAAAGCAGTTATAATGTGTGGGAAATAAATCTTTCAAAATCAGATCATGTTTTCAAATGGATTCTCCTAGCTACTTTTTAAGATGGCCATGTTTGGTCAGAGCCCCTCATAATCATCACCTGGTCCCACCAGGCAACAATCCCTGGCCAGTTTTCCCCATCAAAACCCCCATTCACACCTTCTCTGGTATTATTGCAAAGCAAATCCAAGATAATCATATCATTTCATCTGTAAATATTTCAGTATCGAACTAAAAGATAACATTAGTGCAATACCATTAACATACCAAAAATATTTAACAGTAATTCCTTAATATTATCAAAGATAGAGTCAGATATTGTTTGTTGTTGTTACCCAGAATTACCAATGGTTGAAATTTTGATACATTTATTTTCTTTTTTCTAAACACACATGTTCTTCCTCAAAGCTATTTTTGTATTGTCTTTTTTTTTAAGATTTTATTTTTAAGTAATCTCTGTACGTAATGTGAGGCTCAAACCCACAACCTCAAGATCAAGAGTCATATGCTCTTCCAGCTGAGCCAGCCACACTGTCTTTTGCTGCTTTTTTTTGATTGCTTCTCCTTCCCAGCCAAGTTGAGTATTTCAATAGTGCTGTTATCTGTACCTTTAAAACCTTTGGCTTGGGCAGCTCGGGTGGCTCAGCGGTTTAGTGCCGCCTTTGGCCCGGGGCATGATCCTGGAGACCCAGGATCGAGTCTGGCTCTCTGCATAGAGCCTGCTTCTCCCTCTGCCTGCGTCTCTGCCTCTGTGTGTGTGTGTGTGTGTGTGTTTCTCATGAACAAATAAATAAAAATCTTAAAAAAAAAAATGCTTTGGCCTGCACATGAGAAAATGCTCCGCATCACTTGCCATCAGGGAAATAGAAATCAAAACCACAATGAGATACCACCTCACACCAGTAAGAATGGTGAAAAGTAACAAGGTAAGAAACAACAACTGTAGAAACAACTATTGGAGAGGATGTGGAGAAAGGGGAACACTTTTGCACTGTTGGTGGGAATGTGAACTGGTGCAGCCACTCTGGAAAACTGTGTGGAGGTTCCTCAAAGAGTTAAAGATAGAGCTACCCTACGACCCAGCAATTGCACCGCTAGGGATTTACCCCAAAGATACAGATGCAGTGAAATGGCAGGACACCTGCACCCCAATGTTTATAGCAGCAATGTCCACAATAGCCAAACTGTGGAAGGAGCCTCAGTGTCCATCGAAAGATGGATAAAGATGTGGTCTATATAAACAATGGAATATTACTCAGCCATTAGAAACGAGGAATACCCCCCCATTTGCTTCAACGTGGATGGAACTGGAGGGTATTATGCTGAGTGAAGCAAGTCAGTCGGTGAAGGACAAACATTATATGGTTTCACTCATACAGGAAATATAAAGAATAGTGACAGGGATTATAGGGGAAAGGAGAGAAAATGAGTGGGAAATATCAGTGAGGATAACAGAACATGAGAGACTCCTAACTCTGGGAAACGAACAAGGGGTAGTGGAAGGGGAGGTGGGCAGGGGATGGGGTGCCTGAGTGATGGGCGCCGAGTGGGGGGCACTTGGCAGGATGAGCACTGGGTGTTATACTATATGTTGGCAAATCGAATTCCAATAAAAAAATACCAAAAATGTTTTTAAAAATACAAAATAAAACCCTTTGGCCCTCTTTTATGCTTACTCATTCAATCACCAATGACATATAATGCCAATGGTTGTTTTTCTCTGCTCCTGTACTGCTAAATGCTGCTGAGGAAAAATGCAGAACTGTTGATGGCACCATTATGCATGTATTTTCAGCCTCAAGTGGCCCCTTGGTACCACCTGGTGGTCATTTTACCCATTCCCCACAGGAGCTATTTCAAATCCACACTTCTTTTCTCAATTCCCCAGCGTTGCCTCTAGCCAGTATCATCAGGCATAATAGATGACTTGGGTTTTTAGTTCTTTAAGAAAGGACAGTAGTCATTCAAATTCTCTGTATTTCTTCTCATTTAAATGGATCTTTATTCATCCTTACTTCCTACCCCCTGTCTCAAAAGAAGAAGGTTCCTTCTTCCTACCAGGTCAGTGTTTAAGATTATGGACTCTGAAGCTAGACTGCCTAGTTGGGAATTCAGGCTCCACCCTTTCTTGGCTATGTGTCCTTGAGCTATTCAGTTCCTTTGAGCTTCATCTGTTTCTTCACCTGTAAAGTGAGAATTATAATACTTCTTGCCTTTAGGGTTGCAAAGAGGATTAAGTGATTTAATATATATATATAAAGTTCTAAGAACAGAGCCTGGCACATAAGAGATCACAATATATATAGTAGTTATTGTTACTGTGACCTTTCCAAAGCTCTCCTGTGTTCCTGATTGTTATAAGTAGCATAAGGAAATGAGTAGGGGGAAGCTTCTTTACCTAGGGTAGTCTGGGAAGGTGTCTCTGAAGAGGTAACATGTGAGCTGAGATGTAAAGCATGAGAATAGTCAGTCAAGTGAAAAGCTGAGAAAACAGATTCTAGGCAGAGGACACCGGTGCAAAGGCCCTGAAAGAAGGCAATTGTTTGGTCTGTTTGAAGAATGAAAGGACAGTAGTTAGGGCTGAAGTGTGAAAGGAAGGGTGAGAATGGCTTAAGATGAACTTGGCGAGATGGCCAGGATCATAGAAGGGCCTAGTCGGCCGCTGTAAAGGCATGGGTTTTATTCTAAGTGCAATGGGAGTCTGTTGGAGAGTTCTAACCAGAGGAAGAGCACGATCAAATTTGCATCTTGTGAAGATTGCCCTTTTTGCTTAATGGAGAAGAGATTATTAAAAGGGTAGGAATGCAATAAGGAAAGGTTGATAAAAGATTATTGTATGATTCTTTTTTTTTTAAAGATTTTATTTATTTATTCATGACAGAGAGAGAGAGAGAGAGGCAAAGACACAGGCAGAGGGAGAAGCAGGCTTCACGCAGGGAGCTCGACACGGGACTCGATCCCGGGTCTCCAGGATCATGCCCTGGGCCGGGCCAAAGGCAGGCGCCAAACTGCTGAGCCACCCAGGGATCCCCTACTGTATGATTCTAATTGAGAAAGAATAGTCATTTGGATTTTGGTCATGGCAGTCGTAATGGTGTGAAATACATGAATTCAAGATGTGATTTGGAAATCAAAATCAGAAAAAAAAAAAAGAAATAGAAATCAAGACATGGAGTTGGGTTGGTTGTGGGGGGATGGTGAAGGAAAGATAAGCATCAAGTTAGGACTGCTAGGTGATAGGCTTGAACAATAGGGTGGATGGTGGGGTTATTTATATAAATCATTCTCTAGCATAGTCCACAATCTCCAGGCAAAGGTAAAGGTAACTAAGGGTGAGGAATAATCCAAGGTAAATTATAAAGTTACTCATTTTGGTTTCAAAATGGCCTTGGTTTCTCATTCCTCATAGTACAGTAGATGACAAGAAAAACTTCCACTTAATTATGTATAGAGCCTTTTTAAACTTTATTAAATTTTTAAAAAGATTTTATTTATTTATTCATGAGAGACACAGAAAGAGAGAAGCAGAGACACAGGCAGAGGAAGAAGCAGGCTCCATGCAGGGAGCCTGATGTGGGACTCGATCCCAGAACTCCAGGATCGCTCCCTGAGCCCAAGGCAGATGCTTAACTGCTGAGCCTCCCAGGCGTCACCTTTTTTAACTTTAAAATCAACTTTAAAGGTACAATTTACATACAACGAATGTATCCATTTTAAATATACATTTCCATGAGTTTTAATAAATGTATACACCTGTGTAACCACTACTCCGTCAAGTTATAAAATGTTTCTATCACTTGAAAAAGTTCTCTCATGTCTTTCTTTTGATCAGTTCCCAGCCCCATCCCCTATAGGTCTGTATGTTGTCACTATGGATTAGTTTAGCCTGTTCTAGAATTCTATATAAATGGAATTATATAGTATGTAATCTTTTATGCATATCCTTTCCCCTCAAATCATTGTTTTTTCATGATTCATCCACATTGCTGTATATCAGTAATTCAGTCTTCTTTATTTTGGAGTAGTATTCCATTGTATGAGTATGCTACCCCAATTTGTTCATCCATTCCCCTGTTGATAAACAGTTGGAATTTTTCCAGTTCCAGGCTATTGTGAATGAAGCTAATTAGACACATTGACAGCAGGATCTTTGATGAGCATATGTTTTCACTATTCTTGAATAAATACCTGGTAGTTGGATGCCTGAGTCATAGGTATGAATGGTGTATGTTGAACTTTTTCAGGACTGCCAAACTTTCCCAAGGTGGTTTTATCATTTTACATTCCCATGGGCAGTATATGAACCCACCAGCACTTGGTATGGTCAGTCTTTTTTTTTTTTAAGATTTTATTTATTTATTCATGAGAGACAGAGAGAGAGGCAGAGACACAGGCAGAGGAGGAGAAGCAGACTCCCCACAAGGAGCCCGATGCGGGACTCCATCCAGGACCCCAGGATCATGCATGTTACCTTATTAGGATTTTAATTTGCATTTCCTTGATGATTTGTTGAATATCTTCTCGTGTTTTTTTTAGCCGTTTGTATGTCTCTTTTTGTGAAGTGTGAAGATTCCATTTAGTTTTTTTATATGCAGTTTTTAATTGAATTATATGCCTTCTTTTTATTAAATTGCAAGAATTCTTATATAACCTGGAAACAGGTCTTCTGTTCCAACCCTGAATTGAAATGTTGAGAGAGTGTATTATTTCTCTTGTTTCTGATCTTAGGAGAAAACATTTAGTCTTTTACCATTTATGATGCTAGGTGTAGGGTTTTTTGTAGTTGCCCTTTATTTAAATGAGGATGTGTCTTTCTTTTTCTAGTTTGTTGAAAAATCTTGTCATGAATGTGTATTACATTTTGTCAAATTATCTTCCTGCATTTTTTGAAATGATTGTATAATTTTTATTTATTTTTATTTATTATAAATATAATTTGATTATCATGTGTATTATTTGATTTTCTATGTTAATCCAACCTTTTATTCCTGGTATAAACATCATTTTGGGATGCCTGGGTGGCTCAGTGGGTTAAGAGTCTGCCTTTGGCTCATGTCATGATTCGAGGTTCCTGGGATTGAGTCCCACATTGTGCTTCCTGCTCAGCAGGGAGTCTGCCTCTCCCTTCCCTCTCCTTTTACCCCTCCTTCTTGCTCATGCTCTCTCTCATGTTCTCTCTCAAATAAATAAATAAAATCTTTTAAAAAATTAAATAAAAAATAAAAAATATAATAAAGTACCTATACCATTAGAAAAATAAACACCATTTTGTCATAAGATATTATCCTTTTTAGATATTACTGGATTTGATTTGCTATTATTTTGTTAAGGATTGTATCATCTGTGTCCATACTAGCCATAATGGTTTGCATTTTTCTTGAAGCTTGGTTGTATTTCCTTGTTCAGTTTTGGTATCAGGTTATTGCTGAGCTCATAAAATAAATTGGCAAGTGTTCTTTCCTCTTTTCTGAAAGAATTTATATAATATTTATAGTAATTCTTACCTAAATACTTGATAGAGTTAATCAGTGAAGTAATCTGGCCTAGAGTATTCTTTGTGGAAAAGTTTTTATTTATATATTCAATTAAATAGGATGCTTCCAATCTTTTATTACTTCTTGTGTCAGTTTTGACAATATGTGTCTTTTGAGGAATTGTATATTTCATGTAATTTTTCATATTTATTATCATAAATTTATTTATAATATCCCCTTACTATTCTTTGGTCATAGGATCTGTAGCAATGCCTCCTATTTCATTCCCAACATTTGTGTTTCATATCTTTCATTTTCTTGAACTGTCTGCTTAGAGGCTTATCAACTTTATTGATCTTTTCAAAGAACTGGCTTTTGAGTTCATTGATTTTCTCTATTGTTTGTCCCTTTTCTATTTCACTGCTTTATCTTTTTTATTTCTTTATTTCTAATTATTTTGGTTTTAATGTGCTCTTCTTTCTCTAGCTTCCAATTGTTAAAGCTGAAGTCATTGATTTCAAACCTTTCTTTTTTCCTAATGTAAGCATTCAAAGCTGCAAATTTCCCTCCTAAGCACTATACATCCAACAAGTTTTGATATATTTTAATTATTATTCAAAATAATACTAGTTCAAAATATTTAAAAATTTTCTTGTGATTTATTCTTTGATCTATGGATTATTTGGCAGTGTGTTAATTTCCAAGTATGAGATTTTTAAGACATCTTTATGTTATTGATTTATAACTTTTTTAAAAAAAGATTTTATTTATTTATTCATGAGAGATACAGAGAGAGAGGCAGAAATATAGGCAGAAGGAGAAGCAGGCTCCATGCAAGGAGTCTGATGTGGGACTCGATGCCAGGAATCTAGGATCCCGCCCTGAGCCAAAGGCGGATGCTCAACCACTGAGGCACCCAGGCGTCCCTGATTTATAACTTAATTTTAGTTTGGCCAGAGAATAAATTCTAGATAATTTCAATTTTAAATTCATGGAGATTTGTTTTATGGCTCTTTATAGGTTTTCACTTGGTGAATGTTCCATGTACACTTGAAGAAAATCTGTACTCTGCTATTGTTTGATATATTCTATATATGTCAGTTAAATCAAGTTTGATAGTATTACTCTTATCTTCTTTGTCCTTACTAATATTCTGACTTGTTCTATCGATTACTGGGAGAGGAGTGATAAAATCTTCTCTTATAATTATGTATTGTCTAATTTTCTTTCCTTTTCTGTTTGTACATCGTGTTTTTTGAAGCTTTTGTATTTATTGCAGGCATATTAACTATTGCTATGTCTTTTTGATTAATTGATCCCTTTCTATTTATGATATGTCCCTCTTTATCCTTGATGATATTCTTTGTATGAAGTCTGTTTTGTCTGATATTAATATAGCTATTCTAGGGGATCCCTGGGTGGCGCAGCGGTTTAGCGCCTGCCTTTGGCCCAGGGTGCGATCCTGGAGACCCGGGATCGAGTCCCACGTCGGGCTCCCAGTGCATGGAGCCTGCTTCTCCCTCTGCCTATGTCTCTGCCTCTCTCTCTCTCTCTCTGTGACTATCATAAAAAAAAAATATATATATGTATATATATATATATATATAGCTATTCTAGCTTTCTTATGATTAGTGTTTGCATGATATATCTTTTTTGATCCATTTGTTTAACCTATCTGTCTCTTCATATTTTGTGTACATTTCTTGTGGACAACCTTATAGTTGAGTCTTGGATTTTGAGCCCACTGACAAACTTTGCTTTTAACTGCAAGCTTGAATTTCATTGTTAATATAGTTGTGCTTCGATTTAATATATTGCTATTTGTTTTCTATTTGTCCCATTTGTTCTTTGTTCTTTTTTTCTTCTTCCGTATTAATTACTTTTTAGCATTCCATTTTTCTCTACTTGGCTTAGTTACTATACTTCTGTTTAAAGTTAGTGGTTGCTCCATGGATTTTGTTTTTGTTTTAAGATTTTATTTATTTATTCATGAGAGACACAGAGATAAGCAGAGACACAGGCAGAGGGAGAAGTAGACTCCCTCTGGGGAGCCTGATATGGAATTGGATCCCAGGACCCCAAGATTTACAGGCAGATGCTCAACCACTGAGCCACCCAGGTGCCCCACTCCACAGTTCAAACTTTATAATTAACTTACCTACCTTCAAATAGTATTACGGTAGTCCCCCTTTATTTGTGGTTTCCCTTTCCATGGTTTTAGTTTTAGTTACCTACGGTCAACCACGGTCTGGAAGTAGACAATTCTCCTTCTGACATAGGCGGCCAATAGTAGCCTAATACAATGTCACAACACCTGTATCATTCATCATTCGCCTCACTTCATCTCATCACATAGGCATTTTATCATTTCATATCATAACAAGAAGAAGAAGGGTATGTATAGTATAATAAGATATTTTGAGAGAGAGAGACCACATTCATATTATTTTTATTACAGTATATTGTTACAATTGTTTTATTTTATTATTGTTGTTAATCTTTTACTGTGCCTGATTTGTAAATTAAGCTCTATCATAGGTATGTATGTATGTATAAAAAAAACGTAGTATATATAGGATTTGGTACAATCCCCCAGTGTCAGGATCACTGGGGGTCTTAGAATCTATCTTACATGGAAAAGGAAGTACTACTATAAACTACTTCATGTATAATGTTAGAATCATCAAGATTGTACTTCCAAAAAAAAAAAAAAAAAAAAAAGAATGTACTTCCAGTCTTTCTATTCTCCCCTTTATGCTATTGGCATCATACATTTTACTTCTACATATGTCATAAACCTCACAATATGTTGTTTTTATTTTTGCCCAGTTATCTTTTAAAACAACTTAAAAACAAGAAAAAAAATCATACTTAATATTTGCCATTTCCAGTGTTCTTCATTTGTCATGGAGATCTGAGTTTCGATGTAATATCATTTCCTTTCACTTGAAGATCTTTGTTAATCATGTCTTATACTCAGGTTGGCTAGTAATGCCTTCTGTCATCTTTCATTTGTCAGGAAAAGGTTTTATTTTTCCTACATTACTAACGTTTCTTTCCACTGGACATAGAATTTTAGGTTTATGGTATTTTTTTCTTTAACACTTTACAGATGCATTTCATTGTTCTCTGGCTTGTACTGTTTCTGATGAGAAGTCAGTGATAATTCTTATCTTTATTTTTCTGAATATACTGTGTCTTTTTTGGAGGGGAGGGGCTTGTTTAAGATTTTCTCTTTGTTACTGGTTTTCAGTAATTTGATTGTGGTATGTCTTTAATAGGACTTTCTTTGTAATTAACCTGTCTGGAATTTGCTGGCCTCATGGATGTTTGCGTTTATAACTTCCATCAAGTTTTGAGCTTATTTCTTTGAATATATTTTTCTCCCCAGTCCTTTTAGAGTTTTAGTTATGTGTATATTAGACTGATATTTTTCCAATGTCACTGAAACTCTGTTAATTTTTCATTATTTTTTTCTGTCTTTCCTTCAATTTGGTCGACTTCTTTCACTATCACCAATCTTTTCATCCATAGGTTTATCTGATATTAAGCCCTATCTGTTGAATTTTTAATCTCAGGTGTTGTATATTTTGGGCTGTAAAAGTGCACCCAGTTCCCTTTTTCTATACAGTTACCATTTCTCTGTTCATTATGTTTATGTTTTCCTTTAATCCTCAAATATGTTTGTAATGCCTTTTTATAGACTCCTTGTTCTACATCCATCATTTTGTCATTTCTGGGGCTGTTTCTATTGGCAAATTTTCTTGTATTTGATCACATTTTTTCTTCTTTGCAAGCCTAGTAAGTTTTTCAGGATGCAAGATGGGAACATTACATTGTTAAAGTTCTGAATTTTGTTTTCTCTTGGCAGTCAAACTGCTTATGGATCAGCTTGATTCTTTGAAGTCTAGTTTTTGTCTTGTTTTTAAGCTTTGTTGGAGCATGTCCTTTCTGTTGGAGCATGTCATGTTCCTTTCTGGCTAGTTTAGCCCTACTACCCAGGGGACCTTGGAGATCCTTTTGGAATCTTTACTGAATGCCTCCTTTATATAATGACATCCTTCAAGTATGGCTTGATGAAATAGGAACATCTTCCAGCCTGACATTCTTTGCTCAGCTTCATGGGGACACTCTACGAAGCACAGCTTAATGCTCTGGCAAAGATTCAAGGAAGAACTTATGCAAATTTCTGAAGCTCTACTTGTACATAGCTCCCTCCTTTCTGTTGTTCGGCCCTATAAATTCCAGTTACCTCAATCTCCCCTAATTATATCTCTGATTTCCTCAATACAGCACATCATCCATCTTCTGCCTGGAATGATCTTAAGGTTCACCTCATTTGTTTCTCTTCCCCTAGAGATCACAATCCTATGCTGCCTGTAGTCCAGTAGCTGAAAGCAATTTAGTCCAGTTGTTTATAGTTGGGGGCCAAATCTGTCACTTGGTTTCAGCCCTCACTAGAAGCAGAAGATTCTAATGCTTTTTAAGGATTAATAATTAATTGCTTAGAAATTCACTTATACACCCTCTTACCGTGATTTATTGAGCACCTGCAATTAGCTAGGTACCATGCCAGGATTTGAGGCTACAAAGGAATATCAGAGAAGACAATCATATGTTATAAACAATTATAAAGTTATAGGGGAGCCTAAAAGAGTACATAAGTAGCTGCATGGTAGGGGCAGAGGTATTGATGAAGAAATTAGTCCTAGTTTCATTGATGTTGCCCAGATTGAGGGCTGGCAGAAAGTATATGCTGAACAGAGAGCAATAAATGGAAAGGTTCAGAGAGATGAAATAGCACAATGTTCATATAAAGCTAGTTTAATTAAGTAATCATTCATTTAATAAATATATCTTTAGTATCTATTAGATATTATACACTGTGCTAAGGGTTGGGCATCCAAAGGGTGAGTTAGATGTTTGTAATTCCTGCCTTCACAGAGCTTACAGCCTAGCAATTCAGTGAGAATGGAGTATACGGTGCCCAGGTGGGGGTAATATTTGTGGGTGAGGTGGCAGGAATGGCAAGTTGAAGGCAGATTGTGAGCTACTTTAATTGCTGCTCTAAGGAGTTAGTCACTGACCTGAAGGCCATTGTCCTCCAAACACTTTTTATTGTACTTCTTATCTGTAAAAGATTTCTGCGTATTTACCTCCAACATATGTATGTACATTTATTAATAAACTATACATGTGTACTAACTATATTGACATATACACTATAAAATATACAAAAAAGGAAATCTAAGTGGGATATTATAAATGCAAATAGACATTCTAATATTTATTTTCCTGCATTCCATGCTTCGTCTTACACATCCTAGGTTCATAACCCTCACTTTGCAAACCAGTAGGCAATGGGAATCTTTGAAGATTCTTACACAGGAAATGAAATTTATCAGAATTCTGTTTTATAAAGATTCTGAATATGACTTTTATTCTAGTCATGCTGAATAATGTTTTCTAAAGCAGAAGAGAGGCTGGACTAATATGATTCCTTCCAGTCCCAGGATTATGTAGCTGGGGCTGCTCCTAAGAAGAGGTTAGAAATCTAAACTAGAGTGGTTATTTCTTGCATTATCAAGATGTAATACAGTAGACTGGTCAAGTGACTTAAAACAATGGAGTATCTAATGCAGAGCTGGCATTCCCTGCAATGAAACTGGCTTTGCTATACGTGCAAGCCTTCTCTTTACACTACATTTTAAACTTCGGCAAATTACTTTTTGATTCACCTTTATTATGTCCATAAATGGAAAAATAAAGACTGGTCAGGGATGCCTGGATGGCTCAGCAGTTGAGTGTCTGCCGTTGGCTCAGGTCATGATCCCGGGGTCCAGGGATCAAGTCCTGCATCAGGCTCCTCGCCTATGTTTCTGCCTCTCTCTGTGTGTCTCTCATGAATAAATAAATAAAGTCTTAAAAAAAAAAAAAAAAACGGGACACCTGGGTGGCTCAGCAGTTGAGCGCCTGCCTTTGGCCCAGGGTATGATTCTGGAGACCCAGGATCGAGTCCTACGTCAGGCTCCCTGCATGGAGCCTGCTTCTCTCTCTGCTTATGTCCCTGCCTCTCTCTCTCTCTCTCTCTCTCAATCTGTGTGTGTGTGTGTGTGTGTGTCTCATGAATAAATAAATAAAATCTTAAAAAAAAAAGATTGGTCATACTAAACAAGAAGTTGGACCATGGAAGCAAAACTGGGTAGTATTGAAGATCCCAGAAATCAGTGGTACAGGCTAGGAGGCAAGCCAGAGTTGGGGCAGCTGAAGACATCAGGCATAGCAAGAAGCCAGGTATTTAAGAGGGAAGTAACAAGACAGAGTTATCAGAATTAGGACTAGGTGCCTCCCAACTAAGAAGACAGAATTACCAGAGGTAGGACCCAGCAGGTCTGCAGGAGCTTGGAGACTGAATGCAGAGAAGCAGCCCCCGGGAAACCTGAATGACTGAAGAGGTGGCTTTAGCTCAGCCATCTCTGGGCTACTACTGAGGCAGGCTGCCTGGGTGGAGCAGAGAACCTGCCCTGCGCAGGCCACGGAGGCTGGAAGAAAGATGGTTTGGGAGTAGTGGGTGTGCCCCCAAATTTATCCATTGGTTGAAACACTTCTATTACTTATTTCTGAATTTGCAACAATTCTATTTATAGTTTCAAAAGATATTATCTCAAAGAACAAAAGAAGGGGTGCTTCCTAAGTTATAGAAAGATGTATGGGCCATATCCTTCCGTATATACTTCATATGCAGTTTAAGAGCAAAGATGTGTCAACTTCTTTTACAAATTGGAAAACCACATCTGGAAAACTTACTGTTAGATAGGAGAGAGTTCCATGCCTTTCCCGACTTCCTCCAGCTTTGCTTTTGTTTCTTGGCCTAAATCACTGTTGGGGCCAATGTACCTAGCTCTTGCTCCATCTTACCTAACTTCTCTACTTTGCTCCAACAACTGCACTAACATCACATCTCTCTAGAAACGGAAGCCAAGAGCATTCCCTGTCATGAATTCACATGGCAGTAGGTAGAGTAGGACTCCGAGCTGACAGGCATTGTGGCAGGTAAGAGGGGAAAACCAAGTTACCGAAGTATTTGACACAGCGCTGATGAAGCTGTCCTGAGGCTGGTAGGTGTTTGCTCAAAAATGGGCCATAGCCAGGGGTACCTGTAGCACGGTTAATGGCAGTCATTTAGTTGTCATTCATTTTTCAGCTCAAATTATTTTAAAATACTTTGTTAGTTCAGAATATGTTTGCTTAAGTCATTTCGGTAGTAATACTTTTCTCCAGGAGGCAATTAGGTATTCTTCATTTTACAGCGCTTGCATAATAGCTGAGAAAACTGCAATTGCACAAGCAAAGCGCAGATAAACACCAGATTATCATATTAAAGTCCTTATTAGTCTGTCAGAAGAATTTTTTTCCACTGGATGTTTTTTGGTTTTTTTATTATCCATTTTTTTAAAATCAGGATTTTTTAAATGTTAGTTTAGTTTTAAAGAAACCATTGAGATCTCCATTTTTTATTAGGAAATTAGTCTTTTCTCTACTCCACCCCTCCACTGTGTTAACTTCAGCCTAAAATAGCAAATCGCCCTTTCACATTTTAAAAATATATACAAGCTGTTTTAAAGCTTTTTCTGAGCTACCCATTGACCTCTTTACTATAAGGTGATGTATTGGAAAAGGGGCTCCTCTTCCTCCTTTGGGTTTGACTGCAGTGTTAAGGAGCCTATTAGTAATCCTGAACACAGAATGCCAGAGGTTACTTAAAATAATAGGAAGTATACCATTTATTTACAGTTTCCTTTGTATGTGAGAAGCCACCATCTTAACATGTTCTTCAATTTACATATATATTTATGCATTTGTATGTGAATACATACATCCATACATTTGTATGTGTATGTGTACATCCTTTTTTTTCAGCTATGGTTTCATTTCCTGAAAGAGAGAAACTGCATCTTTGACAGCTATTTCTCTCCTGTTACTTTCAGCATTCAGGGCAGTGTTGTTAAAGTTAGGCTCTCAGTCAATATTGTTTGATTTCTATTTGAAATAAGGTATGTCTTCCCAAGATCTGAGGAGAATACACAGAACTCTTCTCCCTCGTGAAATCTAAAAGACGGCCTTTCTTCCTACTGCAGTTGGTGTTAGAGGTTGAACACAGGAAGAAAGAAAGTAAAGTTGCTGCAGAATGTCATGAGAAATTACTGAGAAGTCTAAAATCCTGCCATCGGCTTCATATGAAAGCTTTCCTAATGAAAATCCAAAGCAAAACACTGTGTGTTTCTTCTAATTCCTCATACATAGACTGTCTGTTATCTTTGCAGCCAAGGCCTCTCAAGAGAAAGGAAATACTCAGCTAAAATAAAAGTATAGGATGCAATTATATTGTGATTTTTTTTTTAAGATGCCAAAAGTAACCTCTGGCATTCTGTGTTTTTTTATTAAAAAAAAAAAAAAATCTCATGGCATCTTATCACCTGGATTCCCTGTTTATAAATAGTGAAGGTCCTCCCATGAAGAATGTTACTTCATCCACAGGAAAAGTACACAAACAGGAGACATGTTCCACTCTTTCCATTACCATGTGATTAATTGCCTCTGCCAGTTCCTGACCTTTGGCTGCTCCGACTGCCATGATCAGTGGCAGTCGCCTTGAATGGCCAGTTTTGCCTTCTTAGCTGCAGAATGATAGAAAGAACACATTTGTAGTCATTGGCAAGACCTAGCCCTCCAGTGGTGGAGATTATCTCTGGATTATCTGAACGGCCAAGTTAGCTTCTCAAATGATTTGTTCCACAGCAGGTTTGATCTTTTCATTATATCCTGAGTTATTTTTATTTCCTTTGGCTTCTTGACATGGAGAAAACAAGACACAAGAAAATAAACCAAGACTGGTTCTTTGGTATATTTTTTTAAGATCTTATTTATATATTTGAGAAATAGAGCACGAGCATGAGAGGGGTACAGGGCAGAGGTAGAGGGAAAAACAGACTCCCCACTGAGTGCAGAGCCTGATGCAGGCCTTGATACCAGGACCCTGAGATCTTGACCTGAGCCGAAACCAAGAGTTGGTTGCCCAATGAACTGAGCCACCCAGGTGCCCCCTGGTTCTTTGATATTTAAGAAGCATTCCAATAAAAACTGGATAGACTGCGTATATTAGCAGAGCAGGACAGGATATTTGACTGAAATACCTAGTTAGGTGTGTGAGCTCTTAGTTTATTGTATTTGTTTGCGCTTTCAGCATGGTTTTTTTTCAGCATGTTTTTATCAAAGTAGTAGATATAACTAGATTATGGTTTGTCTGTTGCACAAATAGCAATACCATCTTTCAGACTTGCCAAGGGGATTTGTTTCAGTTCTTGTGGACACTTAGTGGTTAAGAGCACAGATGCTGGACCTAGACTGTGTGGGTTTAATTTACAACTCTGCCACTTCCTAGCTAGGTAAATGGGGAAATTCCTTAATGTCCGAGTTTCAATTTCATTTTCCATATAATGGCACTAATAATGGTTTCTACTTCATAATGTTGTTAATGGGTTATAGTAAATGACTTGATAAATATAAAAGCACTTGGAATAATGCCTGGTACATAGAAAGCTCTATACAAGTGTAGTTAAAGGAATGGTATGGTTTATGGATGACATACATATCATTATGGTAGCTTTTGATACTAACTCCTACCTTCTGTGGTTGGATATTTGTATACTGATGATTTCCTAAAGCCCCATGTTCAACTCCACCCTGTTAGATTAATCCTATGGGGAATGCTGGTCACCTGAATGTTAAATTTAATTTTTTCATTTGTAGTCAATCCTCCCTCAAGAATCCAAATGACAATTACTCATTTTGAGGACTATCCATGGAGGTGTTTCAATTCTGGGCTGTTTTGCTCTGTTCAACCTATTTCTTAGGGCACCTCATTTAATAGATGCTGATTGGGTTCTCTGGAAATAGAAGTTAATTTTATGAATTATCTAAGGACACTAGGGTAACATCTTTTTAAAGATTTTATTTATTCATGAGAGACACAGAGAGAGAGAGAGAGGCAGAGACACAGGCAGAGGGAGAAGCAAGCTCCATGCAGGGAGCCTAACGTGGGACTCGATCCCGGGACCCCAGGATCAGGCCCTGGGCTGAAGGCAACGCTAAGCCACTGAGCCCCCCGGGCTGCCCATACACTAGGGTAATTTAAAAGCTTATACTGCGTTTGTAAATATGTAGGATTGATTCATGTTTTGGAAGGGGGTAAAGCTATACAAGCAAACAAGCTATATAATCCTAACATGGTTGACTCAGAGATTATATATGATTTAATTGCAGTCTTGGCTTTTTGCCCTGGGGGAGGCATCTACCAAGTATCCAGCGAGCACCCATTTCCCTCCCCTTTGAGAACTGAGCTTCTCTTGTAAAACACGTATCCCTCCACTAAATACCTAAGTATTGAATATTCACATTAAGCAACAGACAATTTAAAAGTCATTTTACTATTGATGTGTCATCAAACAGACAATATGACTATATGACTATCAATAATATGACTTTTGGTAAAATGGAATAGAAATAGTACTTTAAATAGAACCATCATAAGTGAAATGATCAGTGGTTCTTAATAGTTTTAAAACACCTTTTGTAACAACATAATACAAAGAAATATCTTCTATGATTTCATTCCCCTTTTATGTAGAATTTTGTTTTGAGTGTTTTAGAGCCTGAATTCCTCTGAAAAATGTAAATACACACTGGATGGCATATAATTTAAGAGTGTGAGCTTTGGAGTTATGTTGCCTGGCTTAACATTCTGGCTTTGCCATCCACTAGCTCTGACTTGGGCAAATTTCTTAACCTCTGTAGATTTCAGTTTCCTCTTATGTACAGTAGAGACACCATCCGCATAGAAGTGATGGAGAATTAAATGACTTAACAATATAAATAAAGCACACCATACAGTGCTGAAATCTTAGTAAAAGCTAGTTGCTACTGCTGCTACTATTACTGCTAATAATAATGCCATTCTTCAACTCAGGGTTTTTTTCTCCTTAAAGGAACCACCAAGTACTGTGTGGAAAGCATAGTTTGCTCCTGTGATATTAATATTGAAAAGATTAGAGATATAGTTGACTCTTGAACAGTGCGAGGGTTAGGGGCATCAACCTCTCTGCAGTTGAGATTCCCCATATCACTTTTGACTACCCAAAGAACTTAACTACCAGTAGCTACTGTTGACCAGAAGCCTTAATGATAATGTAAACTGTCAAGTAGTGTATATTTTATATGCCATATGTATTCTATACTGTATTCTTACAATAAAGTAAGCTAGAGAAAACATTATTAAGAAAATCATAAGGACGAGAAACACTTAGTACTGTCTTTATCAAAAATATCCATGTACAAGTGGACCCTTATAGTTCAAAACCATGTTAGTTCAAGGTCAACTGTATTTACAAGCTTCCTTTAATATCCCAGTGTTAATCCATCAGCCATGCATTTTCCCAAAGCCTTCTTGAACTTCTGAACATGTCCAGGTAATGCCATTTCCTAGAGTAATAAGTTCTATAAGCCTATCTGTGCTGTATTAACTTGACATAGTGTGACCAAGTCTCCTTGCTTCATGGAGTGGTGCCTCCCTCCTTCTTTTTATGTTACAGGTTGGGTGGATGTATCCCTTTTGATCTTCTTCAGACATACTGATAATGACTTTTGTAAATCTCAGTTGCCCCTTCTTCTCATACATTGTTTTCTCAATCTAAAGAATCTTTCAAGTAATGGTATGAAAATATAAATATCTTTTAAGGCTGGCTTTTCCCTCAGGAAGATCACATTCAAAACTAAGACAGTAATTATTTCTCTATCATCATTTCGAATTTTTCTAGCTCCTAACATGGGTAATTAATGCCTATCTTCTTTATCTAACATTGATCTTTTTAGGCTTCTCTCAAAGAATTACAAGGAAGATGGCCTCATGAGCCCATTCAGTCTGGTCCTTTACTGGGGCAAAAATGACTTCCCATGTGTCAGAACAAATAAATTTCCCAGTTGAGATGATAGCTTAGCCCTGGTCTTGCAAAAACAACCCTAGACATGAACCATGAGACTCACACACATACACCTGACAATTGTATGTTATAGGACCAAGTTCCATCGTTCTGGATTTTTGTAATCTTATATTTCGTCTGATTCCAGACATGAATCAGGGCTTTAGAAGAGAAATCTCATCCTTGTTACCAATATTAGTGATGCATTTACAAGCTATCCTCATCTACCTTACCATCTAGTATCCTGAAATTTGGGCAAAAGACTTTTTCATGCCTACTATTCTGAATGGCTTCTGTTGTTCCCAGACCTCTTGCTTTAACAGTTTGTGTTTAATCATAAAGACATAGTATAAGGGTAATGATACACTATTTGTATTTTTTCTTTTTTCCTGCCTTCTATACAAAAATAATTAATGAGAAATATAAGGGAAGATAATTTTATATCTTTGTTTGCTAAAAATCATCTCAGGTGCCAGCCTCAAGAATGCTGTAGGCGGTGTAGGCCTCAGGAACAGATGAGAAAGAACTCAAAGGATCAGCAAAGAATGGACAGAGAGAAAATAAGGCTGTAAAGGAAAGAGAGGCTCATCTGGTAGAAAGGAATCAAGTGCCCTTTGAATTGTCTGAAGTGCTTCCCTAGTGGCACTGGTGGCATAAGGCAGCTGTGTTGAGTCTAAGCTGAGTGTCTTCCTGATTTCCACCGTGTCTTGGAGCTGAAAAGGGTACAGATCTTTCATCCACATTTATTATAATTTAGGGAATGAGTACGATCTAGGTATTTGAAAAGAAGACCAGTCGTCAGGAAGCATTCCTTCTGCTTCCCTGCATTGTGGGTCTGTGATTATGTATGTGGCTCTGTGAGAAGTCTCTGACCTTCTCTTTACACAAATTCTCTTGTTGGTGAAATAAGGTGTGCCCTGATCGGGTGTTGGCAAGCCTGATGAATTGTCTAAACTACTCTGGAGGAAGATTGTGTAGGGGGAGGGCAGTGGAGTGGAGTGCCCTTGGGTCTAGTCTTCTTAGAACATAAAATGAAATGACACTCTGGGACCCAGCTGCACTGAGGCCCAGAGGTTTGGTGGAGGATTTCATCCAGGATATGAACAGTTAATTCTTTGTCTGAATAAACATAGAACATACAATTACCCATGGATGACTCTCAAGCAAAGGCTCATGTTGAGTGTCTGCTGTGTTCAGGGCATGGTTGAAAGCCTAATGGGTCATATGATAAGAACACCTAATTCTTTTTCTGCAAGGACTGCCAGTTAAAGGGCAGGGGAGATAGATTGGCTGAAAACACACATAGAACCCTATGGATATAAAGGACTATTAATGTGTTGGTCAACAACATGTCTAGCTTACCCTATTTTTGTTTAGTTTTCAAAGAACTTCCAGTTAAATGATCTCCCATGAGAACTTTGAAGGTGGCTCTTCTATTTAGTTTGCAAGATTTAGGCTATTTAATATTCCTTAGGAAACACTAGAAAAATAAGATGTTTCCGTCAGTCAGGTAGATCTTGGGGTACTGCATAAAGGCATGGGGAGGGTAGGTGAGGGGACTCAAATTACTTAATTTACTGGAAAGTCAAAGGCACATTATAAAAGAGTTAACAAATATTACAAGAAAAGATATAGAATGTTATATTAATATAAAGAATAGACTCTTTTGGAGCTATTCAAAGGAGAGGAATATTGTTACGGGCTGAATAAGTGAGGGAGGGATTGGTGGAGGAAAAAGAGTTTGAGTTAGTTCTTAAAAGATGGGCAGGGGCTGGATGGGAGGATGAGATGAGAGTGCTTTCCCGCTAAAGGAAATAATAACTAACTTGCAAAACTGTTTTTAAAACGTTTAGAAAGTCACACTCATTCCTGTTTGTTACCTGATAAGGACTAAAATATTTCTAAAGGAATTTAGGAACTTTAAAAATTGTAGAAATTTTCTACATTTTTCTCAGAAAAAAAATGAACTATTGTTCTATTTAAAAGTAACCAATGAGAGACCCCTAACTCTGGGAAATGAACAAGGGGTGGTGGAAAGGGAGGTAGGCGGGGGGTGGGGGTGACTGGGTGACAGGCACTGAGCGGGGCACTTGACAGGATGAGCACTGGGTGGTATGCTATATGTTGGCAAATTGAACTCCAATAAAAAAAAAAAACTCATAAAACAGCAAAAAAAAAAAAAAAAGTAACCATTAACCTTTCTAGTACGATTCAAAAATATTTCTGTGTTTGAACATCACTGTGACTCTGTAGTTGCACCTTTTCCCTAAGAACTTATAAGGATAAGACACTAGTATCGTACCTGAGATCAGTTAACATTTCTATATTTATGTAGATGTGATTGATATTAATACACTGTGGTAAAGTAGGCTAACTGGAGATAGTGACAAAGCATTATGATGGTGGTATCAATGAAGCATTACCTCTGCCCATTTCAGGAGAGGGCAGCAATCCTCTCGCATAGCGATTACCTCTTTGTGACAAAAGACAGCATCTTTGTATTTCTTCATTTAAAGTTGGCATAAATGTGGGCAGAGTTGTTTTCAACTAACATGACTGTGATCATCTCTGTGCCCTTACTTAATTGTTCATAGAGATCAAGCTGTACTAGCTCAAAGGAATCTAAATCTAATCTCGAGCTGTCAGTGGAGTATGTCTGTCATTTCAGGAAATTGTCCCTTGACTATCATCACATATAATTCTTTAATTTTAGGCCTGGAAAATCTTAGAAAGAAATGCTGCATAAAATGTACCAAAAAGAACCGTCCTGCGTGATACACTTTATGTAGTGTTTGGAATTAAAAATGAGGACCCTACAACACTTAAGCCTGTAAGTTGATTCTAAAAAGGCATTCAGAATGGAACCCGTTTAACTAGGCTCATGTGTTCTTTAAAAAAATTACCACATGTTTTCAAATTATGCATTTAATTTAACCTATCTTAACACATGAAAGTTTTGATGTAGTTTCTTTTCTCCATCAATTCCAAAGAGTCAAAGTGATTATCAAAGCTGAAAAGGCTTTTTGTATTTTCTTCAAATGTTGAAGCCATGTATGTGAACAACAAGGCTGATGAATTTGCTGTTTTATTTAGTTGACATTTTAATTCAGAATGTAAACTGAAGTTTCTTTTCATTTCTTCGCATTATTAATATTATTCTGTTTTTGGTTAGCTTGGGTAAAACCATTCACTGGTGTCATTTTTTATAATTAGCCTTTTACATCTTGGGGTTTTTGGTAAGCAAATAAATATTTTAAATGTAATTGGTGCAATTACTGTATGTGCATTGAACAGCTTTATATTGAGCTTCATGTCATGTCACATTTTTATGCTGGTAGGTTTTTTATGATTTTTTTAATTGTATGTGGTATTCTTCTGAAATATGTAATTACCAGCTCAGCCTTGAGTTGGAGAAGCAAGAATTCTGTCGTTCTCTCAAACAGGCTTGTATTGAAAGATTATAGAAAAGCTTGCTTTCTTCTAACATTCCTTCCCTATCAATAAAAGTAGCTTATGTCTGAATGTTAATGCTCTTTTTGCATTTCATGCAATCCCAGCATCACACTGTTCTAGTAGGAGTCCAAGCAAGCAACCCAAGCTTGGTCCACTTTGATTTGGTAGAAACTGAAATATTGGGAGGGGGCCTGGGAGGTATAGTGGTCCTTAGGAGGCCAGGGAAAAAACTGAGGGAAACAAGAACAATGTAAACATTAGCCAAACATGAACTTCTATCCCTGGTCCTGTATGGAGCTGCATAGCAGGGAGAGAAGCTTTGCGATGGCTCATCTTCTCTAACTGGGCTTTTTCTCAAAATGCCACCCAGTGGCAGAGTCAGGCCACATATCAGCCAGAGCAGGGCAGCATGGGGCAAGGGTTACTGGAAAGGTGAGTACAAGGAGAATGGGGGGAAGTAGCATAGTTCTGGACTCTGGGAAAATAAGTGTTAACAAAAACCAAAGAGGAATAGCGAAAGTCCGTTAGCTAAACAAGTGTAAACTAAAAAGAGTTAAAGTGGAGAATGCATAGAAAAGATTAAAAAATTCTGTACTCCTTACTAATCCTCTCTTCTAAAGGGTAGGAAGACTTACTGTGATGGAGAATGTCTTACCAAAGGGCTAGGTTATGAAATGATCTTTGCTCGGTGTTGGATTCTTCGGTTATATGGCATTGTAAATATTATAGCAACACTTAAGGCTATTAAAACTCTATGTGTGTTCCCATTGCATGCTTAAGAATTTTATGCTTTAAAAAGAAATAGAGAACCAGACTGAGAAGAAAACTGATTATAGAACAGTTAGAGGGGCTTCATGCCCAGGAACATCAATTGTAATATACTGTGCCTAAACTATGATGAAATCATTGGTGACATCAGAGCAAAAAGCAGATTGTGGGGAAGCTATTAACAGTTTAGCTTTTGCAGTTCGTGTGAGAATGTGGATGACGTCTACCAAAGGCTCAGATCAGAGATGAATGGCAATATCATGGATTTCAGCTTTGCTTTTCTGTGTGCCTGTAACTTTACAGAATTAGGCATCACTAGAAATTTTCTGTTTCCTTTTTAAACAATATGAAATTTATGATATTCTAAAGGTTACATCGATAGAATGACTACTTCACCTGTCTCACAACCTTACAGAAAAATAAGGGTTCAAGGAAAGAGAAATATCACTAAACACAAATTTGTTATAATTCAGCTAGTGATTTGGAGGCTGACACGGGACGGACTACAGTGAAGCCCAGTAGGTAACTTGAAATATTCAGTGCCGCACTGCCTCCCTCAAGTCTATGCTGAGATGAATGTTTTTCTTGTCTGCTCTGTAAGCTAGCCTAGAACAGACTCCCTTGAGAAACTTGCCACTTTTTTTCTAAGGCCATAGAATTTTGTTAACTTTACATTTATTACAATTTGGAGATACTTTGTTGAAATTGTTTTAAAGCAAATCACCACCCAAGCACCAAGCTTCCTTATTAGAAGCCAAAGACTTTAGAGATACTAGATGGTCAAAGTAGGTACAGTTGTGGTTTTAATTTAATTTCATTTTAATTAATTTAGAGAGAGAAGGAGGAGAGGAATGCCTGGGTGGCTCAGCAGTTTAGCATCTGCCTTCGGCCCAGGGCGTGATCCTGGAGTCCCAGGATCGAGTCCCACATCGGATTCCCCATAGGAAGCCTGCTTATCTCTCTGCCTATGTCTCTGCCTCTCTCTCTCTGTGTGTCTCTCATGGATAAATAAATAAAATCTTAAAAGAGAGAGAGAGAAAGAGAGAGAGAGAGAGAAGGAGGAGAGTCAGAGGGAGAGAGAGAGAGAGAATCTCAAACAGGCTCCTGGCTCAGCATGGAGCCTGATGTGGGACTCGATCTTATAACCCTGAGATCACCACCTGAGCCAAAATCAAGAGTCAGATGCTTATCTGATTAAGCCACCCAGGCATCCCACAACTGTGTTTTTTAAAGAGTATTAAAAAGAGTGTATTGTCTCTCACTGGCAACCTATGTGGGCTGGTTAACAATTTAGATGAAAGAGGGGTGAGGACCAATGTGTCTGTGCTGCTTTCCAGTGGGAAGTGGGAGTCACATTTAGACTATTAGGGAAAATATCTTTCCTGGTTACTTTTCTTATAAGTGGTGTATTTAAAATATTCCTTGAGTTCTGTTATACTTAATTGCAATGAAAAGTTCATCCACACATACCAGATTACCACTTTGTGCCTGTTACTGTAAAAGTAAATGATATTTGCCATTGGATTTTAGGTCAGGAGGATTATCACAGCTTTTACTTTCCATCAAGAGCCTGAGCTTTAGGGTCAGACAGACCTGAGTTTGAGTCTTAGAGCTGCATTTTACAAGCAAATCTGACCTTGAACAGACACTTAATCTCTCAGAGCCTTACATTCCTCATCTATCCAAAGGAGAAAATACAAACTGAAAATGTTAAAAGATTTTTTTAAAGGTTTATTTTATTTATTTATTTTAGAGAGAGAGAGAGAGAGAGCATGAGTGCGGGGAGGGGCAAAGGGGGAGAATCTCAAGCAGACTCCTCACTGAGTATAGAGCCCACCACGGGGCTGAATCCCATGACCTTAAGATCACAACCCTAGCCAAAATCAGGAGTCAGAGCCTCAGTCGACTGAGCTACCCAGGCACCCCTCAAAATATTAGAGTTTTAAACAAAATGACATATGTATATATCTAACAGTATCTGACTCAGTAGACAGTAGCTTTCTTTCTCTCTTTTCATTCATTCCACAGGCTTTATTGAGCAAACTACTCAGTGCCAAACACTTACCAGACTCAGACATGGGAAAAAATGCATAATCCAGCCCCTTAGGAATTCACAATACAGTGTGAAAACTGCTGCAACCTGGTAGCATACAAAGAGCCAAATAAACATAAAGGAGGGTGCTATCTCTTTTGCCTGGGAAATTAGGGTAGATTACTTGAGATGATGTACAGGCTGGGTTTTAAGGAGGAAATAGATGGACAAAGGAAGAGAGGCATTCCAGACAAAGGTTCAGACTTAGTAAAGATCAGTTCAGTTGGGGGTGAAACATACAGTTTGGGCAGAGTAGTTGCTAAAATGAGTCTGAGAAGTAATATTTGGATCCTGGATGCCATGGATTTTCAATGAAGTGACACAGTCAAATCTTTACTTGGAAATCTCCTTTCATTACCCATATGAAGGACAGGTAGATGGTGAGGGATGCTGGTAAGGAGGCACTTACCCTATCCCAGAAGGGAGGCTGAAGCCTTAACCAAAGCAGGAGCCATGGGACTAGAAAGGAGGGAATGGATGGGTGACTGTCTCAGAGGCAGTCTATGGGGCTTGGTGACTACTCGGCTATGGTTGAATGAGAAGGATGTGGGCATCATAGATGATAGCAACTTGGTGGATAGTGATGCCATTTTTTATAAAGAATAGAGGAGGCTGGGAAGGGAAGAGGAGCTCAGTTTTGGACCAGGTAGATTTGAGTAGTTGAGGATACACTGGTGGACCAGATTGTAAACAGTTGGAAGCTCTTGGTCTGGGGCTAGAGACAAATTTAGCCCTCACTGATAATGTGAATCATAGTCATATCTTTGTGAAAGGATGTCCTTACTCAGAGAAAAGGATGTAGAGTGAAAGATGGGGTCCTGGGGAGCCCACCAAGGGAGCCAGCAGAGAAAGGGAAGGAGACTGATATGGTAACACTTAAGGTAAGAGGAGAATCAGAATTATTCCAGAAGCAAAGGTGGGAGAGAATTTAAGTGAGGAGGAATTGAGAGCAATGTCAAGTGCTGCAAGTAATTCAAGAATTAAGAAGACTGAAAAGAAGTCATTGTATTTGGCAATTGGGAAGCCATTGGTGACCTCAGGAAGAGGCATTTCATACAGAGATGAAGGTAGAAAGCATTTCTTTGAGTGAATTGGGAAGTGCAGAAAGCAATGTGTTGGCTGAGCCTATGTGAATCATCTTTTTAAAAAAATCTTTGGGCACCTGGGTGGCTTGTTGGTTAAGCAGCTGCCTTCGGCTCAAGTCCTGGGATCGAGCCCCACATCAGTCTTCCTGCTTGGCAGGGAGCCTACTTCTTCTGCTCCTCCTGCTTGTGCATGCTCTCTCTCTCTGTCAAATAAGTAAACAAAATCTTACAAAAAAATCTATAATAAATCATGAAGGATGGAAGAGGTGCCCTAACATGGAAAATGGGCAAATGCCTTCTCAATTTTTGATAGTTCTTGCAAGCTTATCTTCACACCCCCTTCCAGGGTCTTTAGAAGAGGTCCATGCATGTGGAGAGTGTTGGAACTTGAGCTTCATGATCTTCACAGTGAATTATCTTTGTTAGAAAAAAGCAAGGACTGCTTGCTCAAGAATGTTTGACACACAATTGTTTGTAATGGGAAAAATTAGAGATAATCAACGTGAAAGAAGAGCTAGTTAGACTAGCTCTTTAGGTAAAAGTTAGCACATTCATACTATGCAACTGTCAAAAAGAATGAGATAAATCTGATATGTAGTAATGCAAAAGGGTGTCCATGATATATTATTGAGTGAAATAAGCTAGCTTTAGAACACTAAATAGTATAATCCCATGTATCTAAAAAATAAAGGTGTACATACAATGTGTCCACATATATATACATATACACATAATAGTTATATTTCTATTTCTATTTATTTCTATTTCTATTTCTATTTCTATTTCTACTTCTACTTCTATTTCTATTTCTATTTCTATTTCTATTTCTATTTCTATTTCTATTTCTATTTCTAGTTAGATTTGACAGAAAAAGCACTGGAATTGCACCTGGGTGTCTCAGTTGGTAGAGCATCTGCCTCTTGATCTCAGGGTCATGAGTTGAAGCTCCACTTGGGCGTGGAGCCTGCTTAAAAAGAAAAAAAATTGTTAAAGGAAAAAAGCCCTGGAGAGTCCACCAAATTGTCAGCAACTGTTATTCTTAAAGAATAAAAATCAGAGATTGGAGTTTGGTGATGGGAAGACTTTCATATGGTGCTCTTGCACTTATATATCATTTTAAATTTTTTTGTCAACAAATGCATGATTCTCTAATTTTCACAAGATGTACAAAATTTTTAAATCTCACGTGAAGAATAATTTAAGATATTTGGCTTATACAGAGTCTATCTCAAGGAAAACATCATGGCATCCTTGAAATATTTGAAGGGTAGCCATTGGAAGAGATCAGATTTGTTCTGAAAGATATACTGACCTGCAGAAATAGGGCTGATGGGTGCAATAAAGAGATTTTTTTTTTTTTTTTTTGAGAGAGAGAGAGAGAGAGAGAGAGATTGTATGAGTAGAGGGAGGGGCAGAGGGAGAGGGATAGCGAGAATCTGAAACAGGCTCCAGGCTCCGTGCAGAGCCTGAGGTGGGGCTTGATCTCACAATGCTGAGATCATCACTTGCACCGAAATCAGAAGTTGGATGCTTAACTGAGTCACCCAGGTGCCCCAACAGATACATTTCTGAAACTCTAAAAAATTAAAAAATATACTTATGAAGACCAGACATAGCAGGTCTGGAATCATTTTTGATGTCACCAGGTTTCAGGAAGCTGTTCATAACTGTACTGTGGCACTGTTCTGGTCATCCTGGGCTCTTTTGTTGGGAGTAGATCTTTCAGGCTTAACCTGCGAGAATTCAGAGTGAACCTATGTCAGACAGTATGTGTAGGAGTTCCAGGCAGGGCTCTTGGTCCACTCTTGCACCATCATTTAATAAGCTTGGGGATGTATGTTCCTGAACCTTTCTAGGTCTTAATTTTCAGATCTGTGAAATGCAGTAATCAAACTAATACGGTCTTTGAGCACAGTCATATCTTCTGGAGTTAGGGTTGCTTCCTGCCTCCTCCCTCCACAGTCTGCTTGCTTCCCTCGACCACCCCAAATAAATAAATATACAGTCCAAGTGAAAACCTGGGGACTGGCAAGGTTAATATAGCTTACAGACAAGTGCTTTAATCATCTACTCCCAACCAAATTGCCCCTATAAACCCTTTCTTGGTAAAAGTCATTTAGCACCACCACTGCCTGAGAAGGTTGTTGAGGGAATTCAATGAGATAATTAAGACATTTAGCATAATGCCTTGCACAGAGTAAACTATTCAGTGAAGTAAAAATTATACCTACTCATGTAGCCCACTAAATCATAATGTTATTGTAAGTGAGGTGACGTTTTAAAGATTCTGGGGGTACATCTGTCAGGTTTTCCTTTCATTGAATGGAAAAAAATGATTTGATGATTAAAAACCTGGCATGCTCTTGATGCTCTTGGACCTCATTTCCTTTCAGTTTTCTTATCCTTGACATTCAATGACTTTTCTTATCCCTTTGTTCATTCAACAATCATTTATCGAGTACCTGCCGAGTTCCAGGTTCAATCCTAGGTCCTGGTAGTACTGAGATGAAAAAAGTGGGGCTCCGTGCTCCTGGTCAGAGGGATAAAGAAGTTCAGATCATTGCAATGTTTTGTGATCAGGGTTTAAAAAAAAAAAAAAAAAAAAAAGGTGTGTAAATGATATTAATGGAGAAAGCAGAAAAGTATCCTGAGGAATCAAAGAAAGTTTCATGAAAGAGGACACACTCCAGCTGGAGCCTGAAGAGAGGACAGGAGTCTACTAGATAAAAACGCTCTGTCCATAGGATGGATGGAAATTCTGCTTGATGTTTGCTGTGAAATTTTCCATGACCCTTTATAAAACTGAAATGATGATAAGTTTGATTCCTCTTTTTCCCAGCATTTGGCTGTTGTGACAGAAAACCCAATGAGGACTATTTAAATGTTAGAGATGTAGTCTCTACTGGCACAAGCTTCCACTGTCTTCCTGTACCACTATCCGTACTATGTGGCTCTTATTCTAGGGGTGAAAGAGCAACTGTACTACCTCAGTGGTGAGGCTTTGTAATTCCCTCAGGAAGGAAAGTCCTTTCCCCAAATCTTCCAGTTTCATTTCATTAGACAGAAAGGGCCCACATGGCCTCTGTCAACTGTGAGGGAGGCTGACCAATTTTTCTGGAGGAAGAAGGTTAAGGAGAAAGGAGACTGTGAATGTCGTTGGCCTATCCATAGGCCACCAAGATGGCCATCCATTATGCTGCCAGAGCTAGAAATGAAACTTTCCCATCAATAGTCATGGTTTGGTCTTATTTTTATAGTTGTTGCCATTTGTATTACTTTCCTGGTGCTACTGTAACATATACCACAACCTGGGTGGTTTTAGGCCAATAAATGTATCATCTCACAGTTCTGGAGGCTCAAAGTAAAAAAACTAGATGTCAGCATGAGCCCTGCTCCTTTGAAACCTGTAGGGGAACACTTTACTGCATATTCCTAGCTTCTGCTGGTTCGCTGGCAATCGGTGTTCCTTGGTTATGCTTAGCTGAGTAACTCCAGTCTCTGCTCTGTCTTCACATGATGCTCTCCTGGGTCTCTGTCTTCACATGGCCAGTCATACTGGAATAGGGGCCTGCCCCACTCTAGTACGACCTCATTCTCGCCTCACTAATTATGTTTGCAATGACCCTATTTCCTAATAAGGTTACATTCTGAGGTCCTAAGAGATAAACATCATCTTTTTGAGGTGAGGAGGGATGGATATTATTCAAAGCATACCACCATTATTTTGCCCTCGGTATATAAATAGGAGATGCTCTATTTCCTTTTTTTTTAATAAATTAATTTTTTTATTGGTGTTCAGTTTACCAACATACAGAATAACACCCAGTGCTCATCCTGTCAAGTGCTCCCCTCAGTGCCCGTCACCCATTCACCCCCACCCCCCGCCCTCCTCCCCTTCCACCACCCCTAGTTCGTTTCCCAGAGTTAGGAGTCTTTATGTTCTGTCTCCCTTTCTGATACTTCCCACACATTTCTTCTCCCTTCCCTTATATTCCCTTTCACTATTATTTATATTCCCCAAATGAATGAGAACATACACTGTTTATCCTTCTCCGACTGACTTACTTCACTCAGCATAATACCCTCCAGGTCCATCCACGTTGAAGCAAATGGTGGGTATTTGTCATTTCTAATGGCTGAGTAATATTCCATTGTATAAATAGACCACATCTTCTTTATCCATTCATCTTTCGATGCACACCGAGGCTCCTTCCACAGTTTGGCTATTGTGGACATTGCTTCTAGAAACATCGGGGTGCAGGTGTCCCGGTGTTTCATTGCATCTGAATCTTTGGGGTAAATCCCCAACAGTGCAATTGCTGGGTCGTAGGGCAGGTCTATTTTTAACTCTTTGAGGAACCTCCACACAGTTTTCCAGAGTGGCTGCACCAGTTCACATTCCCACCAACAGTGTAAGAGGGTTCCCTTTTCTCCACATCCTCTCCAACATTTGTTGTCTCCTGCCTTGTTAATTTGCCCCACTCTCACTGGTGTGAGGTGGTATCTCATTGTGGTTTTGATTTGTATTTCCCTGATGGCAAGTGATGCAGAGCATTTTCTCATATGCATGTTGGCCATGTCTATGTCTTCCTCTGTGGGATTTTTCTTCATGTCTTTTGCCCATTTCATGATTGGATTGTTTGTTTCTTTGCTGTTGAGTTTAAGAAGTTCTTTATTAGGTCTTGGAAACTAGCCCTTTATCTGATACGTCATTTGCAAATATCTTCTCCCATTCTGTAGGTTGTCTTTTAGTTTTGTTGACTGTATCCTTTGCTGTGCAAAAGCTTCTTATCTTGATGAAGTCCCAATAGTTCATTTTTGCTTTTGTTTCTTTTGCCTTCGTGGATGTATCTTGCAAGAAGTTACTGTGGCCGAGTTCAAAAAGGGTGTTGCCTGTGTTCTTCTCTAGGATTTTGATGGAATCTTGTCTCACACTTAGATCTTTCATCCATTTTGAGTTTATCTTTGTGTATGGTGAAAGAGAGTGGTCTAGTTTCATTCTTCTGCATGTGGATGTCCAATTTTCCCAGGACCATTTATTGAAGAGACTGTCTTTCTTCCAATGGATAGTCTTTCCTCCTTTATCGAATATTAGTTGACCATAAAGTTCAGGGTCCACTTCTGGGTTCTCTATTCTGTTCCATTGGTCTATGTGTCTGTTTTTGTGCCAGTACCACACTGTCTTGATGACCACAGCTTTGTAGTACAACCTGAAATCTGGCATTGTGATGCCCCCAGATATGGTTTTCTTTTTTAAAATTCCCCTGGCTATTCGGGGTCTTTTCTGATTCCACACAAATCTTAAAATAATTTGTTCTAACTCTCTGAAGAAAGTCTATGGTATTTTGATAGGGATTACATTAAATGTGTAAATTGCCCTGGATAACATTGACATTTTCACAATATTAATTCTGCCAATCCATGAGCATGGAATATTTTTCCATCTCTTTGTGTCTTACTCAATTTCTTTCAGAAGTGTTCTATAGTTTTTAGGGTATAGATCCTTTACCTCCTTGGTTAGGTTTATTCCTAGGTATCTTATGCTTTTGGGTGCAATTGTAAATGGGATTGACTCCTTAATTTCTCTTTCTTCAGTCTCATTGTTAGTGTATAGAAATGCCACTGATTTCTGGGCATTGATTTTGTATCCTGCCACGCTACCAAATTGGTGTATGAGTTCTAGCAATCTTGGGGTGGAGGCTTTTGGGTTTTCTATGTAGAGTATCGTGTCATCGGCGAAGAGGGAGAGTTTGACTTCTTCTTTGCCAATTTGAATGCCTTTAATGTCTTTTTGTTGTCTGATTGCTGAGGCTAGGACTTCCAGTACTATGTTGAATAGCAGTGGTGAGAGTGGACATCCCTGTCTTGTTCCTGATCTTAGGGGAAAGGCTCCCAGTGCTTCCCCATTGAGAATGATATTAGCTGTGGGCTTTTTGTAGATGGCTTTTAAGATGTCTAGGAATGTTCCCTCTATCCCTACACTCTGAAGAGTTTTGATCAGGAATGGATGCTGTATTTTGTCAAATGCTTTCTCTGAGATGCTCTATTTCCAATTATGTTTCTTCATACCTAGGTTTGGTAACAAACTCTTAAAAGCCTTATTTTTATTCCTACTTAAATTCCAGTTTTATTTATTTATTTCATTCCTACTTTTTCTCCAGTTTTTTAGTTAAAATAATTCCTAATTTTCCTAAAATAATTTAGGAAATATAATAATTATAAGAATAATTCCTAAGAATTCCTAAAATAATTCTACTTATGTGAACTACAAAACTGTGTCAATACGAGAGATAACAGTATTCAAATAACTGGTTACACATTTAGGAAAAAGAGTTTTAAAATCCACACCTAGTACCATAGGCCCCTTCTAAAATATACAAATGTGTTGAGAAGTTAAATATTTCATAAAATAGTAGAAAAACAAAGAATCTAGTCTTTTGAATACTTGCATGATTGTAAGAATTGTAAGAAACAGATTGTAAGATTTTTAAGATTGTGAGAAACAGGACAGCTGGCCGGGGGGCGGGGGGCACTCAGCGGTTTAGCGCCGCCTTCAGCCCAGGGCGTGATCCTGGAGACCTGGGATTGAGTCATAGGTCAGGCTCCCTGCATGGAGCCTGCTTCTCCCTCTGCCTGTGTCTCTGCCTCTCTCTCTCTCTCTCTTCTCTGTGTTTCTCATGAATAAATAAATAAAATGTTAATAAAAAAAAAAAAGATTGTGAGAAGCAGTAGAAATAATAAAAGAAAAGATCCATGAGTGCCAACTGTATAAAAATGTAAAGCTCTTTGTGCAGGAAAAAAACTCAATGGGGAAATGATCCATCAGGAAATCTTACACCAAATCAGACAATAAACATAAACAGTATATTACCTGTAACTATTAAGACCCAAATAGATAGATGGCCAAAGGATGTGGCCAGACAATGTATAAAAACACATATGTCTATATCCAAACATATGGGAAAATATGTAGTGATCATTAAAAAGTGCAATTTAGGAGTGCCTGGGTGGCTCAGTCATTTGGGCATCTGACTCTTGGTTTTGGCTCAGGTCACGATCTCAGGGTCATGAGATTGGGCCCCATGTCAGGCTCCACACTAGGCATGGAATCTGCTTCTCCACCCTCTCTCCCTCCCCCTCCTCCGCTTACACACATACACACACACACACTCTCTCAAATAAATAAATAAACCTTTTTTTTTAAAGTCAATTTCAGCTGCAGTGTAATTGATAAACGATTACATTGCTGATGGTGATATCAATTGCTATAATCCCTTTGAAAAGCATGTGGCACAAATAAACAGAGTTATAAAAACATTCACACAATTAATATTTCTGGAAAATTAGCCTAACTAAATAGTCCTAAATAAGAAAAAAAAAAACTGTGTTCTAAAGTTATGAATTGTAGAATCATTTGTAATCATGAAACCTTGGGAGCAGTCTACTTGTCTGACAGTAGAGGAATGGGTGAGTGAATTAAGGTGCATCCTTTTGTTGGAAATGCAGCCATTAAAAGATGTAACAATGAAGACTTGCGGCAACCTGAAGAAATACTTATGTTTTAAGGTCACATGTGTTTTTAAAGTGGTATATATAATTGCAATAATATAAAATTGAAAAGCATACATATGGGTAGTCAGCAACAATGAGATCGTGGAGTGCGCAGAAGGTGTTCAGGAGCATGGAGTTGTTTTAAGGTGATATGATTATGAGTCATTTTTCCATCATTTTCCAAACTTTCTTATAATTTAAAAAATGTTTAAGCATAGTCAACTTACTATTTGATTTAAAACCCTCCTGTGCTTCTTGCATGTTAATGAAACCATTAGGAGCTAAGGAGAATTTAATGAGCTTTCTGAAAAAATATTTTTGCTCACAGTAGTATTGTAAATCACACCAGATGTTTTTCTTTCGTAAGTAAGTCTTGTACTAAGTGGTAGGATTATTCTAATATGAAAAAGAGACATTTGAAGAAAGCGTTTTAATATAGTATATGTGCATTGTATGATTAATGGTGATGATTTTGACTGATGAAGTAATTATTTTAATCCTGTCTTGTCATTCACTTTAGTTTTGATTTTGTGGCTGAGACTTGAAAGCCATACTTGCAAAGAAAATAACTTACCCAGGCCGGAGAAAAATCGTTTTACTTTCACCACAACAAATGATCTCCTCTGACTTAGTAGTTAGGACTTAAGAGTGGACTTAATGCCAGGTGGTCAGCACCATTAACACTATTTTAGCAATCTCTTTATTTGCATTCTTATGAAGAGGATTTGCTCCTCCCTTCTCAGAGGCAGCGTTTATAAGAACTGTAAAAACATGATCATTTGCCCCGCTCCTTGTTCCTGGTGAGATACCTAGCAGATTCCCCAGGCTTACTGGACTGTCCCCGAGGGAGCACAAGTGGTCAACTCTCTTTGGGGGTGTGAGAAGTAACTAGGGATGACAACCCCTTTGGGCCGTCCACTGCCCTGGCTTGATTAGATTATGTCTCTATGGTTGAATAGGCTTTGAATTCACTACCTGAAGATTAAAGTTAGTGGTAGTGCATTGCATTGCCTCTCAAGATAATAGACGCATGCACACACAGGTATGCATGCACCCATACTCATGCTTGTGCATATAGGCTTAGTGCCAAATAACCAATTTATATCCTTTATGAGGAAAGAAGGAGTCTGGCGGGTGGGTGTGGGAGTGATGATGGAAAGGAGATAATCCCTGTCTCCAAAGTAAAGACTAGACAATGGGGGATCCATGCAAAGCAGTGCTGGACAATGGACAACTACCGGCTCCCTAGTGAAACGCAGCCTGCCCTCAGTTATTCAGGGGCCGATCATCCAAAGTATGGATTATCCAAGCCATATGCTTTCTCCTCCTTTGCCATCTGGCTGGTTGCCTGCTTCCCTTCTTATTAACAGGGAAAATACTCAAAATACCTCAGTCCATTTCTGCCCACCCATTTCCATTATTTGTATCAAACCCTGTCTTTCATCTGATTCAGTGCGTATTTTGATTCCTCACAGGACACATGGGTTAGTTTCTAATGCACAATCCTGTGGTTGTTGATCCTTGTCTCAGACCAGTCCTTCAGCCATCATCTCGTGGATGCTTTATTTATCTTTTCAGCTAGCTAGGGAGAGCCTTCAAGATAAGGAGTATCTCCTCTGCTTTTCATTATCTTCTTCGAGAGGCCCGCATAACTCCTTTTCACAAGGTGGATGTGGGACAAATGTTGTTGGCTAAGTACTAGTCATCATCATTTCAACCAGACAAGTCATGAGAAAGTCACCACAGTAAGGAGCAGTGGGCAGACATGCCATTTTCTATAAAAAAAATAAACTGACAGAAAACCCTAGACTTTCAGAACTGCAAGAAGCACTAGAGATAGTTTTATCTTGTTGATAGGGAAATTTGAGCTCAGAGGAGTAGTAACTTGTCTTTTTTTTTTTTTTTTAAAGATTTTATTTATTTATTTGACAGTGAGAGCACAAGCAGGGGGAGGGACAGAGAGGAAGAAGCAGGGAGCCCTACGTGGGACTCAGGACCCTGGGATCATGACCTGAGCCAAAGGCAAACACAACCGACTGAGCCAAGTAACTTGTCTTTGATTGCCCAGAACATTTGTAGCAGAGTTAGGATTAGAACTCAGATCTCTAGAGCCATTTCTGTTATGCTGCAGATTTCTTTCTTTTTTTTTTTTTTTTTTTTTTAAGATTTTATTTATTTATTCATGAGAGACAGAGAGAGAGGCAGAGGCACAGGCAGGGGGAGAAACAGGCTCCATCCCGGGAGCCTGACATGGGACTCGATCCCAGGTCTCCAGGATCAGGCCCTGGGCTGAAGGTGGCCCTAACCCGCTGAGCTGCCCATGCTGCAGATTTCTAAAAATTATATAAAAATAGAGTTATGCAGAAGGTATACAGAAAAGAAGTAGCTTAGATTATTACTTTTTAAAATTTATTTATTTTGAGAGAGAGAGAGAGTAGGGGAAGGGGCGGAGGCATAGGGAGAGAGAGAGAATCTTAAGCTCTGTGCTCAACAAGGAGCCCAGTGTTGGGCTCTATCTCACGACCCTGAGATCATGACCTAAGCTGAAATCAAGAATTGGATACCGGACCGACTGAGCTACCTAAACACCCAGGAGTGGCTTAAATTATACTGGGTGGAAGAGAATGTATTATTGATAGGTAACCAAATTAAAGAAAAAAATGTTATCCTTCTTTTGTATACATGAATCTTTTGGAATTATAAATATCATAGGAAAATAATAATTTTTGGAGTAATTTTTGTTTTAAAGACTGATCTAAAATAAGAATTGAAAAGGTCTCATCTAAGTGCCTACAACAAACCTGACATAGATTGGGAGTCAGTAAAAATTTGTCAAGTGAAAGAATGAGACCCAAACTTTCTCATTTTCTAGGGACTAGGAGTATTCTTTAGTTCTTAGAATTATCAAGTCTGTTTATGAGAAATATTAGTCTTTTTTTGAATCTTAGTTTTGCTGTGTATGTTAATTGACTGGACAAATAGTTCAGCCACAAATAACAATGAACTGAAGTACCTTGTGTGTGGATATCATAAATTACCAGAGAAAACTAGTGGCCTATCACTTACAAATGAAATGCCCATTGAACATTTTACAATCTTGGCCTGAGCATCTTGTATTTGACTAATATAAGTTTCTAAGGTGAATCTCTAACATCAAATTACATTTCCAATTCCAAGTTTAGGGGGGAAAACTTTACATAGTTTTGATGAATATATTTAGATTTAAAATTCTATAATCCATGAACCTTTACATGAAGGCAAAAATAATTTATATGGTTTTCTTTAAAAGTTTTATACATTACCCAAATAATACAGGTTCATTTTAGAAAAATTAGAAAATGTAGGTAATCATAAGGAAGCGTAAAACCACTATTAGCCCCAGGACCCAAAGATTAACTGTTAACTATTAGTTGTCTACACTTGTAGACCTTTACTCTATGCATATTCACGGGGTCATATACTGCACACTGTTTTAAAACTGGGCTTATTTCATATCTTGTGAATATTTCTAGAAATCATTCTTAGTGGTTGCATAGTATTCCAGTATATACAAGTACTATAATTTGTTTAATCCGTAGGTTTGGGATATTTAGATTATTTCCCATTGTTCGCTATTATAGACAATGCCTCGGTGAACTTCCTTATTTGTACATCTTGACTCACATGTTCAATTATATTCTTAGAATAGATTCTAAGGAGTACAATTGCCGAATTTAAAAAATACTCAGCGGTTGGAGTGGAAAAATGAATTTTTAGAGGTCAAAGAGAATACCTTCATATAGACTTTGAAATTATCTGAGATTTAAGATGTTTTTAGGACTTGGTACTTTGGTTCTTCATAAAAAACACATTTTTTTATTGTGCATTGATACAATGGTATTTGACAAATGATGATCTCCCATACACATAGTTTTAGATGGTTTTTAAATATTTCAGTGCTTTACATGGTGGTGTTCTCTTTGTAATAGTAATAAATTATGCTGATTGGTTCCCCCTCATTATTTTCAAAGCCTGGATACTTTGTTTAGCTGGTTGACATGAGGCAGTTTCTCGCTGGAGGCAAAATGTCATTGAACCATGTGCTAATCTTTTTCCCCTCTGATTTTACCCATTGCCAGGCTGATTATAGAAACAATAAGGTGTTGGCTTTTTAATTAAGTGAAAGTGACACATTACAGGTGCTATTTAGCAATCTGAACTTCTCTCCTAAATAGGTCTTGCGCCATCTATACCCAAGTGAGGACATAAATGTTCAGGCAAGGCCACTTTAGAGGGATATTTAAAGGAGCAAAAGACTAGAATCTTCTTGAGTTTTGGGTGCAATGGAATGTAAGAGCAGCGCTAGCCAATTAGGGCGAAATGAGACAAAAGGGGAGAGAGGCTATGCTTACTGAGCTTGTTCAACTTGATGACATTAGGATTTTCACGATAAAGTCTGCAATAAACTTTATCTTTTTATATTTAATTTAATGGCCTTGGAATCTGGAGATGCCAGCAGGCCTCATTTATCATGTGACAAATATCAGCCTCTTCTGGTACAATTTTTTTGTATGCTAACTAAAAGAGTCATGGAATTAAAAATAGGCCAGGAGGCTTTTCATTTCAGTTTTGTTGATTTAAGTGGATGTGAGAAGGGGAAGGACAGGCAAAACATTAGTTTCTTTTAAGTGATATTATGGAGAAAATAATCTATAACAAGCAAACAGAGATTAGAGGGCTATGAGAACGCTGAAGATTATGTTTTATGAAATGAGTTCTTTCCAAAGCATTAGAGAAGTATGATTATAAAAACTACTTCAAGTTGCCTACCAATGATTTTTGCTTAAAGTAAAGAAATGTTATTTATTTGAAATATTTTCATTTATCTTTCTGTGAGGCTGTGATAGAAGAGGTGGAATGTGTGCTTTGCTAAAACATTTGTTCATTCATAAGATGATAAATTTATGTCCTATGAGAAATTTCTCTCAAAAGGAATTATTAGTTTTTTTTCTTAAAACAAAACAAACAAACAAACAAAAACAAAAACCTGAGTCAAAATAATGGTACATCTAAGAGTATGTTTGGAAGGCCCTGGCTAGTCAATAAGAGTGAATAATGAATTACACTCTGAGATATTACAATTTTTCTCAAAAATATTTTTTTTGGAAAAAAAAAAGCTAAATAAAAGCAATAGTTCTGGGGTGCCTGTGTGGCTCAGTTGGTTAAGTGTCCAACTTTGGATTTCAGCTCAGGTCTTGATCTCAGATTCTGAGTTTGAGCCTGGCATCAGGCTCTGCACTTGGTGTAGAGCCTACTTAAAAGAAAAAAAAAGCAATAGTTCCTCTTTAGGTGTCTCTAGAAAGCCTGTGCTGTATTTAAGAGTAAGAGTGGATAATAAATGTAAATTCTGGAGCATTGTTGCCCATGGCTCCATACTGCAGTGAAATGAATTACAGAAACACAAAGAGCTCTTGAAACCCAGGTAAGCATTTCTGTCTCCATTCCACCGTGACCCTCACTCTGAGTGTCACTGAGTCCCTGAAACTCATTATGCCCTCTAATTCTAATCTAAAGAAGGCCCCCCAAAGGGCTTTTTTTTTAGAGACAGAGAGAGAGAATGCATGCACATGCAAACAGGGGAAGAGGCAGAGGGAGAAGGAAAGAGAAAGAACTTCAGGCAGACTCCATGCCTGAGATTATGACCTGAGCTAACATCAAGAGTCGGATGCTTAACCGACTTTACTCAGGTGGCCCCCACCATTCTTTTGGCAACCAGCACTCCTCCTCTCACCCCCTCACTATTACCCCCCAAAATAAGAAGAAGTTATGACAAAAATCAGAGTGGGCAGAATTTTTTTTTCTGACATAAAAGTTCCTATTTCAAATGATACAACACAATTAAACTAAAAAACTAAAACCCAAAATCCAACTTGTATGAGAGTCATATGAGGTCATCCTATTGTAGAAGTCAGGATCTCCCAGAGTATAGTTTAGAGGAGGATCCAGTCCCCTTTCACATTTTGAGGCACCAGTACATTAGAGAACTGAACAGATGCCAAATTAGTGTTGCAAAAATTATTGACTTATCTTGCATGTTTACATATAACAGATCTATGATGTAAACATGCACACCCAAAATACAATTGACTATGTGTCTCACCCAAGTCATTTGGAGAGAGCTTTAAGCCTTAACCTTGTGGCTCCTCATGAATATCATGAATTTGAAGGCCAGACCAGAACTACCTCTTCATCCTCCCCATGGAAGGATCTAGCCGGTCAGAAATTTGGTTACATGTGTCATTGAGATATTTCTGGCCAAGGTCATGCTTTCCATGCTTTATGGTGGATAAGTATGGAATTAAACTGAGTCCTTAAGCACATGAATAGATGAATGTGGAACTTTTTTTGAATAAGTCATACCTCAAACTACAGGTATTTCTGAGGCCACTGCTGAAGGCAGGTCACTACTACTTTAAACAGGAATGTAAGACAATTCTGTTCTTCAAAATCTATCTTCTCTAGCTATATGCTTACTATTTTGTTGATTCTTGGGACAAAAAAAAAATCTTAGTAACATATAAGAATAACTGACAAAGGTGGATTCTCAAGCACTTCCACTAACCAAAGAAAGAAGATGAACTTTGTACTCCTTAGAGTCAGAGTTCAAAATAGCATAGCAAACTCAACATTTCTTTAAGGTCTTAGGTTTTAGTTTTAAAATTCATATAAATGTTAAATTCTTCTTCATACTGTGTGGTAATATAATAGTGTTTCTCCCCCCAATTTTTGATTAACTTTGATTGCCCTGTACTCTGATTCTGTGATGCTGTATAACCATGGCACTCCACTATGTACCCGTCTGGAGTGTGTGTATGCCAATATGACATGCAGGAACCCCCCTCTACTTTTTGTCTTCTCTGATCATGCAGGCTTTATCCCTGTTGAGTTATCATACACACGGCTCATCAAACATGGCTCAAGAATTGGTGAGGCTCCCAGAAGAAAGTCTCCCATGAAGCAAGTTCCATTTTTCCAGAGTAACCCAATTTTTATTTTTAAAATTGATTATGTGTTCCCTTTATCATGTTAGAGCTGGAGAGAGTATTGTAAGAGTATGGTGGTCTAATTCACGACCATGGGAGGCCTATTATAAGGTTCTCAACCAGCGGTTCTCAGAAAGTACAATTTAAAAATTTGTGGGGTTATTTTTTTTACTAGCACAATATTGGGAGAAACTACTGGCCAGGGATGGGGACCAAAGGACGCTGTAAGAAGAGTTTTTTTTTTTTTTTTTTAAAGTAAAACGTGATTTAATGTGAAGACCTTGACAAATGAGCAAAGTGGTTAAGACATACTTCAAAGTTAGACAGACTTTAATTTACATCTTGGCTTGATTTGATGCTTAGAGCTATATGCCCTGTGCAATCTGTTTACCCTCTGGTAGACTCCATTTCCTCAAGTGTAAAATAATAGATGTGTGAAATTCCTTCAACAAGGGTACTATTATTTTTACTCTCCTCCCTATTCTTAGTGAAAAGAGTTGTGTGACAGATTAAATGTCTCCAGAGTTTAGGTCCCCAAGGAAGATTATGTCTCCTAAAGAGCTAGCCTATTTCCTTCCAGACAGTGGGAGTCATTTCATTCATGCTATTTTACTCTTTACTTTGGCTGCTAGCAAACATAAGGCTAGTACTCCTGCTTAATTGCTGTGGCTTTCTGCAAATAGGGCTTAATATTGTTTGCTTTTATCCCATTTCCTCCTCCTTTTCCCCCTCCCTACTAAATGTTGGCCTTTACATCCTGTGTTGTTAGTTGTTGGTCTTATTGTTCCTGTGCTTTTATTGGAAGTGGTCTCCAATCCTTTTGAAAGTAGGTGAAATATAAATAAATAAAATAAGAAGGAACTAATAAGGCCGCATTTTCTTTATGGTACTTCGTAGTGTTTATTTTTACAAGTGGCAAAGTTTCTATTCTCCCCTTAATTTATACTGTTTGTTACTAATAGTATTAGAGAGATCTTTATTATATCACTTATTTGGGAAAAAATATGACAATCCTAAACTGACACTTTACCCAAAACAGCCATCTATCGAGTTAGTTCAATATAAGTTATTTGATCCTATTTTCCTAGCAAAAATCAGAAGAATAACACACATTGCTGTATCTCATCATGTTACTTTAGAACAGTGGTTCTCAAGTTTTTTTGGTCAGGATCCCTTTCTACTTTTAAAAATTATTAAAAACTTTAAAGAGCTTTTGTTTATATGAGCTATTATCTCTCAATACTTATATCAAAATTATGAAATTAGGGACGCCTGGGTGGCTCAGCGGTTGAGCATCTGCCTTTGGCTCAGGGCCTGATCTTGGGACCGGAGATTGAGTCCTGCGTCGGGAGAGAGCCTGCTTCTCCCTCTGCCTGTGTCTCTACCTCTCTCTCTCTGTGTCTCTAATGGATAAATAAATATCTTTTAAAAATTATGAAATTAAAACAAATTTAAAAGATATTTATTTATGAATTCGTCTTAAAAATTAAAAAAATTAAACCCATTATACATTCACATAAATTCTGGTGTAATTAAGTAATTTCCAAAACAACAATGACAGAACATTTTAGAAAAAAGAATGGTGTTGCTTTTGTAAATCTACTTAATGTTTGTTCTATTTTTTTTTTTATTTTTATTTATTTATGATAGTCACAGAGAGAGAAAGAGAGAGAAGCAGAGACATAGGCAGAGGGAGAAGCAGGCTCCATGCACCGGGAGCCCGACGTGGGATTCGATCCCGGGTCTCCAGGATCGTACCCTGGGCCAAAGGCAGGCGCCAAACCGCTGCGCCACCCAGGGATCCCTGTTCTATTCTTTTTAAAAGATTTTATTTATCTATTTGAGAGAGGAAGACAGAGATAGCGAGAGAGAGCATGAGCAGGGAGGAGAGGGAGAAGCAGGCTCCCAGTTTAGCAGGAAGCCTGATGCAGGGCTCAATCCCAGGACCCTGCTGGAATCATGACCTGAGCCAAAGGCAGATGTTCAATCAACTGAGCCACCTAGGCGCCCCTATTTGTTATTTTTAAAATTGAGGTATAACCAACATACAACATTATATTAGTTTCAAGTGTACAACATAGTGATTCAATGTTTGTGTAAACAGCAGAATGATCACACCAAGTATAGTTAACATCTTAACATTTGTCTTCATGGAAGACAACTAGAGTCTCAGATCTATGTCTATATTCAGTCTGTTGCAATATCACACATCTTATAGCCTAATGAGTAGATGAGAGTGAAAAAGGCAAATATGTAGTAGTATTATTATTACTACCACTACTATTACTATTATTATTAAAATAGCTTGGATTTTAAGGACCTCCAAAAAGGTCTTAGGGATGCTCAGGGCCCAGGACCACACTTTGAAGACTATAGAACATAGTCAATGAAAATAGCAATAGATGAAATCTAAATTAATGTTTGCCCACATTTTAGTTTTTAAGTGGTTTCAGTGAGCTACCATGTTTTTAAAAATATGCCTCTTACCCTCCTCCCAAAGTTCATAGAAACATTAAGGTCAAACTATTATTGCCAGGAATGTTTAGATTTCTCCTTCAAGATCTATACAATGTGTTTTTGAAAGCTACTAGCGATATATGAAATCAATGTTATGTTTTTGGCAAGATCTTTTTTTTAATGTACCTATTGAACAGAGATCATCCATTTTGTTGTGGTATGTAGGAAAACTTAGCTTTTTTTATCCTTCCAATCTATAATAGTAAAACTAGTTTTATTAAACTATTATTTTTATTTGTATGTGTTGCTTATTATATCATCTTTATACCATCCTATATCTAGATAGAGCAAATTGATTTCTTTTATTCCTGCTGTGAGGTGGTTCATGATGAAAGGTAGATGGCTTGCCTAATTTACAGAGTAGCATTAGGTTCAGAAGAAGTTAGTACAGAAGAACAACACATTTTATTTTACTGTATTTTATTTCTCTTTTGTGATTTAGGTAATAGCAATAATGATCATGAGCAAGACTTGAAGCTTTTGAATTGCTATAAAACTACTCTAAGGATACCAGCTCTGCTTCTAACATGATGGAATCTGCATTACAGTATAGTTGGTGGAGCTAGTTCCAGTAATTCCTTGGGTTTTCTGTTTCTCTTTCCAAAGAACAATCTTGAACTTTCAAATATTCCCACAGGACAGAATAGACACTGCCAATGTTTACCTTGGCCAAAAGTGGCCACAGAGTCTGGTTTGGATATTTGGACGTGGCAGAGGTGATTAAACAGAGCTTTCTGCTTATGAGATACATGCCAAATCACTTCAGGTTTCAGATGGGTAATAAAATAAACATGGTCAAGGAATGTCAGCTACTGTCTCCAGTGACTGGATATGAATCACCTTCATATCTCATCATTGTACTTTTCATAGAAGATCAGATTATGCCTTCACCTAAAAAATAGCTTGCTTGTATGTGTATATATATATATATATATATCTGTCACTATATATGTTATCATATATTTGCGCAAGGATTTTTCAGAACTGTCAATTAAATCAAATAGACTTTCAAAGTTAGGAAGGAGTTTTAAAAATGATCCATTCCACCAGCCCCCCTTGACCTTTGTTGAAGCTTTTCCAGTGTCTGAGATGAATAATTGTTCCAGTTTTGCTTCTATACTTCGAATTTTTTTCTATACTTCCAATTAAAGAAAACTGGTGATTCCTAAAGCAAACCCTTGTGATTTTAGACAGCTCTAATTATTGGGAAAGCTTTTTCCCAACTTGACCTGGGACAAACACCCGTTTTTACACTCTATCACTTCAAAAGTTTGAAGACAACTCCCATGTTTCACTCTTTATCTTTGTGAGCCTTCTCTTCTCCAAATCCAGTCAACTCTGTTCTTTACCTGAAAATTTTGTCAGCCCCTTTCTTACCCTTCTTATCTCTCTGGTTGGTCGGCTGTCGTTTTCAGCATCCATCTTAAAAACACGATACCCAGAATGACACTCAGTACTCTTGATGTTGAATGACCATTATAGAGTTGAGTGGTGCCTTTTTGCTTCCTTATTACCATTACTTGCTAATGGAGCCAAAGATCTTCTAGTTTCTTCAGCAGTTGTATCACATGGACTTATATTGTACTTACTATCAATGAAAAGTATATCTGAGCCACATCAACACTATTAAGTTGTATTTTCTCCTGCGTTTATAAATAGAATGTGCACATTCAAAACTCAATCCATTAAAGGGAAGGCATTCTTTCTTGTTTTTAGTACTTCATAGGGGAGATAACTTAATTTTAATGTGATTCTAAATCTACAAAAAAGATTTCAAGACTATCTCAAAGGATTACCATGTGTCATTTACCTAGATTCACCAATTGTTAACATTTTACCCCTTTTTCTTTATCAGTTTCTAGATAGATTGATGTGAATTACACAGACATATAAATAGTTATATATTAATTCTTTTTCTGAGCAATTTGCGAATAAGTGGCAGATATGCCTCTTTAAATATTTCAATTTACATTTACTCCAAATAAGGACATTTTCTTGAACAGCCACAATATAGTTATAAAATCAGGAAATTTAACATTAATTTAATGCTATTATCTAATCCATGGTCCATACTCAAATATCACCAATTATCCAAATATAGTCCTTTATTGTTTTTTGGGAGGGATAGAGGGGTTCCAGGATCCAATTCAGTATCATGCATTTCACTCAAGTGTCTGCTGGTTTCCCCATCTTAAAGTGATGTTCTTTATGCTTCAGAAGTTGAATAGTAGCTATGAAGCCTCCCTAGGCCTTTGTCCACAGTTTCAATATCATGGATTCAACAAACACTCAACTACCATCCTCAACTAAAAAATAAAATATATTAATAAAGCTGCTCATTTTTGAGCTTTCCTTTCCATGTAACCTTGTGTAGCATTTTGATTGTGGACATTTCAATGTAGGCATTGGAGGGTAACAACATTCTAAAGGTTCTCAACCTCTCTGCACTCAAGACCATTTTTGTAAGTCTTTTAGTGAGGTTTTCTTCTCCTGCAGACAAAGCATGACCATTAGCATGGACTTTCTTCTTGCCCCGAGGCATACTACATCAGTCTTCCCCCATGCCTGTACTCATGGGGTTTTGCTCATCTATAATGTCTCATCGTTCACCCTCTGGAGCCATACAAGCTCTATTGACTTCTCAAGGTAACATCTTGTTTGCGAATCTTTCCATTCATTTATATAACAAACATATATTGATCATCTTCTGTGTGACAGGCAGTGCTCTTAGTTGACGGGGATACAGCAATGAGCAAAACAGGCAAATATCCTTGCCTTATGAAGCTTATAGTGAGGCAAGGCAATCAATAAATAAGATAAATTTACAGTAAGTTAGATAACGATAAGTCTAAGGGAAAAAATAGGCAAGAAATAGGAGTGAGGAGAGATGTTTCCCTACAGCCCTCTCAGAAGCTGGAGGTTGTTGTTTCTCTTTTGTCCTCCTACCACTGTTCCACATTGCCACTTCCACATTTCTCCTTCCTTCACTCTCCAAATCAGTGGCTCCTTTGAAGTATGTGTTGCTGTTTTCTAAGACACTCCCCACCCTGTAAAGATTCTAGAGCCTGCCTAACTGTCGTCTTTGTCATTATTCTCAATAATGAGGATAGAAGACCTATCCCTGATTTCTTCATTCCTCACCCCCATCTCCTTACCCTAATTTTCCTCCACAGTCTTAGCTATCACCTCTCATAGTCATACCCTAGACTTGGTCATGACCAGTAACTGTACCGCCTCTGAAACCTCCACTGATTCTCACTTTCTGTTTCTGCAGCCCAATTACTGGGATAACTCCATTCCAAAAGTGTATAACTTTTTTGAACCTCCACTCCATTGATCCTGTATATTTTTCACTGCCTGTCACTCCTCCTTACTGTACCCCCTCCAGTCAGGCTCTCCTTGCTCTTCTTTTTCTTTTTCTTTTTTTATATTTTATTTATTCATTTGAGAGAGAGATAGAGCACAAGTGAGAGAGAGGGGCAGAGAGAGAGGAAGAAGCAGACTCCCTGCTGAGCAGGGAGCCTGCCATGGGGCTCGATCCCAGGACCTAGAGGTCATGATCCTAGCCCAGGCAGATGCCCAACCATCTGAACCACCCAGGCACCCCTTCATTTCTCTTCTTACCTATTTATGTTCCATGCTCATCACTGTATAAGTCACCCTTGATATACATCCTCCGTATTCCTTCTTCTCTCTCACTTCAGTGAACTCACCCAGCCCCAGTTAAACTTGGGCCTGACCTGGGCACCTGACCATGACAAACTGACTGGCCCCACTCTGAATCCATGACCACAGAGCTCAGATAAGTGTTTGAGAAATCCTGCTACATTCTCCTAGTAAATTTGCCCAACATGCATCTACAGCATCTCCTCTCCTGTCCCTCTCAGCTGATGACCTGGCTGATGTTGGGCTGAGAGAATAGGAGCTATTACACTAGAACTGTTGCTTCTTGTCATCACACATCTCCCTGTCCACCTGTGTATTGTGTGGTGACGAACTACCCTATTCCTTTCTGAGGCCAGCTGCCCCAGTTTTGTTCTGGGGCCTACCCAGCTCTCTTCACTAGCTTAATATTTCGGTCAATGATTATTCCCTCCTTCTCTCATTAGCAAATTTCCCTCACTGCTGATTAATTCCCATCACCATAAAAGCATATGGCAAGAGCACTCACCTCAAGGGAAAGAAAGAAAAGGCCTCTGTTGACTCTAGCACCTCTACCTATCTTCTTTCTCTGCTACCCTTCACAGCAAAATCCCTTACAAGAGTTGTCTTTACTCATCCACTATATCGCCTTCAATTCATTCTTATTTTTCTTTATTTTTCTTTTGAAATACACATACAAGAGAACATGTATAATGTGTAGGTTTAGTCTAAAGGGTGATAAAGGTAATACCTGTGTCTCTACCACCTGAAATAGAATATTACTGATATTTTTAACTCCTCCTGTATGTCTTTCCCTTAGTGTGTCCCCCTTTCCCAATTACTGAGGTAACCACTGTCGTGAATTTTTGCCATCATTCTCTTGGTCTTTTTTTAAAAGATTTTATTTATGCATGAGAGACAGAGAGAGAGAGAGAGAGAGAGAGAGAGACATAGGCAGAGGGAGAAGCAGGCTCCCCATGGGGAGCCCAATGTGAGACTCGATCCCAGGACCCCAGGATCATGACCTGAGCCAAAGGCATATGCTCAACCACTGAGCCACCCAAGTGCCTCTATTCTCTTGTTTTTCTTTGCAATTTTACTATATGTATATGTATCTCTAAATAATACATTTTTGTTTTGCCTGTTTTTGAACTTTACATAGATGGAATTATATATATAATTCTTCATCACTTGTTTTGTCACTCACCTCTCAGCTTTTGAAAAGTTCTCTCCATACTGTGGGTAGTTCATTTATTTTCCACTGCAGTGTAGTATTCAACTCTATGATCATATTATAATTTATTTTTCTTTTCTTTTTTTTTTTAATTGTTTATTTATTTATGATAGTCACACAGAGAGAGAGAGAGAGGCAGAGACACAGGCAGAGGGAGAAGCAGGCTCCATGCACCGGGAGCCCGATGTGGGACTCGATCCCAGGTCTCCAGGATCGCGCCCTGGGCCAAAGGCAGGCGCTAAACTGCCGCACCACCCAGGGATCCCCTAATTTAGTTTTCTATTTTACTGTTGACGGGCACTTGGGTCATTTGTGAACTTTTTGCTGTTATTAGCAATGCTGCTATGGACATTCTTGTACTTGGCTCCTGCTGTGTGTAGGTACAAGAATTTCTGTAGTGTATCCTGAGGGGTAGAATTACTGGGTCAATTTTACTAGATAGTTCCAAATTATTTTCTAAAGTGTTTTCTATCAATTTATACTACGATGCATGCCAAATGAAAGTTCCTGTTTGTCTGTGTCTTTGCCAAAACTTGGTACCATCTAACTTTTAAAAATTTGGCTAGTCTGGTAGTTAATGTCATCTCATTGTGGTTTTAATCTGTAGTTCCCTATTTACGAGTCAGTTCCTTTTCAATGATTATAGACTTTCATGTTTCCTCTTCTTTGAAATGCCTATTCATGTTTTTGGCCTCTCCCGCCAACACTATTTTTTTTTATGGGATTATCTTTTTCTTGATTTGTAAGAATTCTTTATGTATTCTGGATACTAATTCTTCATCAGGTACGTGTTACCATCTCCCACTTGTCAGCTTGCCTTTCTGCTGTTGTTATGATGAACTAATGAGCAAATTTTGTGTTATGGATTAGGTTAAATACTGTGAGGAATTGCTGATATATGATGATTTTTGAACTACACAAACAATCCCACATGGTTTCTGAGGAGCTTATTAGAACCCAGTGCCGGGCCCCATTTGCAGAGTTTCTGATTCAGTACCTCTCTCAGTGGTAAGTGAGAATTTGCCTTTCTAGTAAGTTCCCAAGTGATGCTGCTGATCCAGGAAGCACGCCAATGAGAAAGTCTGCTTCAGCCTATTCTGTCTTCTGAACGTCACCTTTAGCCAATCCTCCCTCCATGGTTCCTTAGCGATTATACGCTGTGCCTAAAACAGCCCACCTACCCAGCTCAACACAGCATCCTTTTTGTCAAGGAAGCTCTGATCTATCAATCTTTTCTAGGCCCCATGTTGCCTTAGTTGACTTTAGCAGGTCTCCCCAGTCCTGGGTGCAGATAGCTGCCTAGGCAGTGCTTGCCATGTTAATAAATGCCATTTTGTTCAAAGTGAACATGTAGCTTTTAAAATGTCTCAGTACTGTTGATTAAATGACTTTGCTGTCTCCTTTAGGAGTGCACTGATGAAGTTATTTCAATGCAACATTAAATCATGAATCAAAGAGGCACCTGGGTGGCTCAGTCAGTTAAGTGTCTGCCTTTGGCTCAGGTCATGATCGTGGGGTCCTAGAATCAAGTCCCACATTGGGCTCCCTGCTCAGCAGGGAGTCTGCTTGTCCCCCTCCTTCTGCCAGCTGCTCCTCCTGCTTGTGCTCTCTCTGTCAAATAAATAAAATCTTTAAAAAAAAAAATCATGAATCAGACTCTGTCTTGTCATGTTCCAGTACCAAGTCTCCTTCCCAAAAAGCCCTCCCTTTTTTCATTCCAAATTTCACTTACTCTCTCTACTCTTTTCCATCATGGGTTAGTATCCCACATCTCCAGCCCTATTTCTAACACCCATGTGTTTTTCTAGGAATGCATAACAGTCTCAAATATTTTAATAATAAAACCTCAAATAGGTAATAGAATACAGAGTAAAAATTAAAAACAAACATTTAAGTCTTCCTTCTAGTTTATTTAGAGCAAGGTTATTGACTTTTGGGGCTGGGTAATTCCTTGTGTGGGGCACCCCATGCATTGAGGATGTTGGGCAGCATCAGTGGCCTCTATTCAAGTTGCCAGTGGCAGCCCACTCCCACTCTGTGTGACATCCAAAAATTTCTGCAGGTATTGCCACATGTCCCCGGAGGGCACAATATCCTTTGGTTGTGAACTGCTGATTTAGAGACAACTCATACTTAATTCTAGTTCTGACTGGACTTTTCTTGTGAAATACTATCAGCTGGTTTGAGCCTTAACATTTCAACCCAAACCTCTTGAACCTCTGCCTTTTCTTTCCTATTATGTATTTCCCTTTTGTCTACAGAGAAAGGAGAGGGTTATATTTTCATCATTGTTCTTTACTGATTCTCCACCACATTTCTCCATGACAAAAGACAGCTCCATCCAAACACAGAGACAGACCCCAGGACGGACTTCAGATTCTTTTCCCATCCTTCCTGCAAGTATTAATCTCACTGTAGGATGGTGATAGCTACTGTGATTAATATACTTTTAACTGTAATGCGATTATAGAAAAATCATGCCGAAATTACTGGAGCTAAAGCTTGACCTGCCCCGACAGGATGATGAAAACTCAATACCATTCTCCCCTACCCCACCCCAACCCCCACAGTCCCCAAATAGTCTTGTTTCTTAATGAGTAAGAGTAGTTTAAGCTGTAATTATTTCCTCTTATACTGACTGTCCTTTTCACCCTGATTACTCTTTGGATGTATAATGGGGAGATAGTTGCTTGCAGGCTAGCAAGGAGGTCTGGTGAATGGCAGCAATACATACTTGGAAAGAGTGCATTCCACTCTCAGCACAACCTGCCTAGACTGAATGCAGCTCACAAGTGGAGTGCATGGAGCTTTTTATCATTTCAATTTGAAACGCCACTTTTCTAGTTTCTGTAGCTAAAATGGTAAATAATTTGGGGGGATTTTTTTTTTCCCAGCTGCTCATAGTTTGATGTTGCTGAGCCATCTTGAATTTACTTTTGCAAAACAACACAACCATTTGTACCATTAGGGCCACTGCTCCTTTTTAGTTGAGTTTAGGGATCTTCTCCAATTTAGTCTCTTTGGATGTGAGCAGAGCATCTATTCATTCAAAGGGAACACCGTGACACAGCTGGAGAATATGCCTTGGGAATGTAGAGGGCATTGTGTCTATGTTTCCCAATTTCAGAAGCTCAGAGTTGCTTTACTTGCCAGACTATCAACCAAGCTCTGGGTTAGTGGACACTTTCATATATTGATAGTTTTGTGCTAATTGAAATAGTAACAACTCCGAAGCATTATAAGATCTACAAGTACGTTATGAGTCATCACACATACACACACACAAAACTAAACAATAATAATGTTTTGTATAATTTGAGGGCTAGGCGAGTTCTTTTTGTAGCTATTTATTTGAAAAGTACCAGTTCTCGTAAATAGGTATTTCAAAATAAATCCATGCCTTGGTTATCTGTAATTTTCTTTTAAAGCAATCCTAGACACCAGAACAGTGCTGAAACCGGGAATAATAATCTTGTGTCTCATGGTAGTTGACAAGGCACCTCCATATATATGATCTTATCATATATATGATATATGTTCGATTTTTTTTTAAAGTTGGCACTACAGGCAGTCAGTGGTTAAAATAAATAGCCAAAGACCTAAAGATTACACCTGCCCAGTGTGATTGGTTGGTTTGCTAATCAAAAAGAAAGGAAGGGTTTTGATTTGGTGGTGGTAGCCGTACAAACCAAGGCATTGGCCGCAAAACCTAGAAACACAGGAGAATGCCAGACAAAGGAGGCAGGCACATGACAAAGTAAAGAGGGAAGAGGAAAGTCTATGAAGAGGTACTGATAGACAACAGAGGTCCCTGGAAAGAGAAGATTTATACACCAATGTGAGAAAATGGAGAGCATTGGTTACAGAAATTGACAAAGCTAGGGGCCAACAGCCCAGTGTAACTGAACAGCCTTTCAGGACGCCTCCCACTGGTGGCATCAGGCTCGCAGAGCAAGACACTCAATGCATTTAGGTGCCAGGCACCTTAGAGCTCTCCATTTCATACCATTCCAGCACAGAAACTGATCTTCACAGTGAGTCCCCTTCCTGAAAGAAACTGTGCATTGCATCTGCAATTTTTCATGCATTGAGACCTTACATGTTACCTAAAGAAAAAAGAAGTTAACTGAATTTTTCCTATAAAGGAAGTCTATGTAGAATCACGCATTCTCTGACAGAGCTCACTAAACTTGACGTTTCAATCAAATTTATCAGGACACCTCATTTCTCTACTGTGCTATACAGTATATATAAGAGTCAGCTAGAGTCAGCTAGTCACTTCATTATTGTATGAACTATTTGGGATGAGAGAAAAGGTTGACAATCCAAGATGGTAATGCAATCCATGGGATTTATAGTTGGTTATTTACATTTGTATTTTGATATTGTAAATTTATCCCTTTGTATTATAATGATCTGTTTGCATTTGTCTTTTCTAGCAGTCTATCAGTGTCTTGACTGCAGGGACCATCTTAGTATCCAAAACTCAGAGCACAGTTTCAGGCAGATAGCTGGGGTGTAAGGTTCGTTGAGTAAATAATTGAAGAAATAGATATATCTGATCTGAGAAATCACTGCGAACAAAGTAATGCCTCCACACAGTGAAAACACAGTCAGTAACACCTGGAAAGCTTAACTGCTTGCCTCTCAGACTGCTGCGAAGCCCCCAACCTCAACCCAAGTGCCCTACTGTAAATCTTTCCCCAGAACAACGGAAGTGGTTAAGTGTTCAGGTGTCAAAATGCTACCCCGCTGGGCTGCAGGCCGCATACAAAGTTATATTACACTGAGTTTGAAATGCTAACAAAGCAAGTAATTAAGCTGAGTAAGTGCTAACTTGCTTGAAAGCAAGATTTGAAGCTGATAAACGAAAATGCTGATAATTAAGAGTTGATTATACAGCTTTGTTGTTTCTCTACCCTGCTAATAGCCTCTCATTCTTGGCATGTAATGATTTCTCCCCCACAAGGGGGAAAAAAAAAACAACCCAACCATCAATCTTCTCTACTTCTTCTCTCCCATCCAGAGTAAGATATAACTCCTCCCTTCCCTAAGCTCAGTCCTCCACCTGTGGCCTCAATCCTTTTCTCCTCTCTCTTCCAGCTCTGTATCTTTTACCTCTCCCTCTCTACTGATTTCTTTTCTTATTACAAACATGTTCAGGGGTTACCGTCCTTTAAAAAAATTTTTTTTCAAGGTTTCCTTTATTATTTGAGAGAGAGAGCACACGCGCACACATGAGCAGGGGAAGGGGCAAAGGGAAAGGAGAAGCCAAGCAGGAAGCCCTACACAGGTGGGATCCCAGGACCCTGAGATCATGACCTGAGCTACCCAGGTGCGCCCAAAAATATATTTTTTAGAGCAAGCCAGCAGGGATGCCTGGGTGGCTCATTCAGTTAAGTGTTCCACTCTTGGTCTCAACTCAGGTCTTGATCTCAGGGCTGTGAGTTCAAGCCCCGCACTGGGCTCCATGCTGGGCATGGAGACTACTTTTTTAAAAAAAATTTTTAAATAAAAAAATAAAATCAAAGCAAGCCAAAAAATGAGAGTGCAGAATCTTCCCTTTAGCTGCATCCTCTGAAGCCTCTACCATCTTTCTCCTCTACATCCCCCAAGCTTTCAAAGGGGAACCTGCATTCCTTGCATCCTCAGCTTGATTGCTGATTGCTCCTTATTCCCTTAAACTCTTCTACTGGTTACAGCACTCTGATGAAGCTCTTTCAGAAGTTATCGATATATTCTGAATTGTGAGATTCCACAATCTTCATTTTCCTTGATGTCTGCAGCATTTCACATTGTTGACCTGCCCCTTTTCTGAAATGTGTCCTTATGTGACTTCTATGACATGTTCCCTTTGTGGTTTTCTTCTCTCTCCCCTTATTCCCTTCTCTTCCTCTCTCCTTCCCCCCTCCTTTTCTTCCTTTCTGGTAAAAAGAGGAGGAAAAAAATAAGCTACTATTTGTTGACATTTGAAACAAATTATATGCCAGGAATTGTGCCAAATTTCCAAATATTATCTGCTTTTATCCTCACATCAATCCTAGGATTTATATATTATTCCCATTTAAAATTTTATTTATTTGTGATTGCGGTAAAGTACACATAATATAAAATTGACCATAGTAACCATTTTTAAGTGCACAGTTCAGTGGCATTAAGTAGTTTATATTGTTGTGCAACCATCTCCACCATCCACTTCCAGAACTTTCATCTTGCAAAACTGAAACTGCATCCATTAAATATTAACTTCCCAATTGCCTATTTCTCTCAGCCTCTGACAACCACCCTTCCTCTTTCTGTTTCTATAAATTTTACCACTCTAGGTAACTTATATAAGTAGACTCACACAGATTTCACTTAGCATAATGTCTTTGAGATTCATCTATATTGTAGCATGTCCAGAATTTACTGCATTTTATTTTTTTTTTAAGATTTTATTTATTTATTTGACAGAGGGGGAGAGAGCGCGCACAGCAGGGGAGCAGTGAGGGAGAGGGAGAAGCAGGCTCCCACTGAGTGGGAAGCCCACTGTGGGTCTCGATCCCAGGACTCTGGGATCATGACCTGAGCCAAAGGCAGATGCTTAACCTGCTGAGCCACCCAGGCTCCCCAGAATTTACTGCATTTTAAAGGCTAAATAATATTCCAATTTATGTATATGTCAAATTTTTATGAATTTTTAAGAATGTTTATTCATCCTTCCATTGATTATCCCCTATTTTATAATAGTGAAAATGTGGCTCAGATGAGTGAAATAACCCCATTTCCCATGGGGAAAGCATTCTTCTAAGTTCTATACTTCGTTTTATTTTTTCTGTCTCCCTTTCTCTCTGCTCTCTCTTTCTCTCTCCTTCCTGTCTTTGCTGTCTTATCTCACATTTTAAATTATAATCTCCATATGGATGCTTCTCAAATGTATATCCTGAGTATAACCTTGGTGATGAATCTAGTTCCATATATCCAATAGATTCCACCAGATTATCCCTCTGATGCCTTTGAGTCGTGATGCACAAAAACAAGCCAATCATCATTTGATCCGCAAAATAGGCTTGTCATTCTGACACCACTATGTTGTAATGATGCCACAAATTCCCAGTCACCTGGACCCTAAACCTCTGAGTCATCCTTAAGCCTCTTTCTCCTGTATCCCCCAGTTCACCTCCGTAAATTCCTGTCAGTTTGTGCCTCCTAATCCTTTTCATACCCATTCCAGCCTCTCTGTCCCTGTAGAAGAGATCCTTATTCAGGTGGATGTAAGCGCTTGGGTTGGATTCAAGCCCCAGTGTGGCCACTCCCTGACTTGGAAAGAAGAGAGGGTGTTGGTCTGATCACCTGACCTCAATGAGCTTCAATTTCCTCATCTGTACAGGACAGCAAAATGTGCAAGATATTTTGATTATTAAATATGCTAATGTTTATAAATAGCCCAGCACAGTACCCAGTGTTTAGCAAATGCTAAGGAAATGGTAATTCTTCTTTTAATTCTGTGTTTCTACTTCTGGTTTATTAGCCTTCTTCCCTTATAAGGATTTTTCTCTCCCAATATTTAATCACTTGCAGGAAACAAACCCCTGCATTTTAGTATTATGTTTTCATTTTACAACACCCTTGATTCTAGTTGCCAATCAGAGGACAGTGATTGTGTTCAGGGTTGATCCTTCATATTTGTGTTTGGGATTTAATTTGACATTTAGAATTCCTAAAACAGTCTTGGAGGGGATTTCCATCTCGTAGACTGCCTCATCAAAACTGTCTTCTCCAAAACAATTGCAACCTGCAAGATTTATCGAGCCTAGCCTCATTTTTTAAAAGATTGCTACGAAGTCAGTGAAGTGAGATTTCTATGATTGGAGGGAATCTAATGCCTCAGTTGGAGAGAATGATGGAGGGGCAGCATGAGCTTATTCATAATTTTATTTTGTGTGTGCCAGGCCTTTTAACTAGGATAAGTGGAGTCAGCAAATATCAACCCCCAACCCTACACACACACACACATACACACACACACACACACACAAAACACAGTTTGGCAAGAAAACAGACAAACTTCCGCATTTTCAGCATAAGGAACACCTGGGTAGGAGATTATCTTCAGCTTGTGGAATAAGGGTACAGAGGCAAATTAAATCCCAACTTCCACATCAGCAATCCGCTCTCCAGGGAGCTGTCCAGAGTAGCCGGGCCACATCCAGCTGCACTGAAAATAGGAATTCCATGTATGGATCCTGAACTGTGTTCTTTACCTAGCTGGATTGTTGGATCTCAGAAAACAGGTTAACAACAACCACAGAACCTCCAAGCAATCCTTGAGTGGTTTGGAGAAAGATTTTAATAACTAGGCATTGGAAAATTAGACTTCAGATTGATCCTTTCCTTTACTGTTTTGGAATGGTAAGCAAGTAGGTAGTGAGAATGTATTAGACCTTGTATTAGACATCCAGGTATAGTCATCTATTTAGTTCTCTAAACCTAACTCAGTGTGTCTGAGATTGCTGCAGAGCCTACAAAGTTGGTAGCTCATCAGTGAACAGCATGACCACCCTTGGTACAACACTCTAGTTTCCAGCTAATAGTTCAGACATGTCCAAGATGGTCAATCTATCCAAACACTTGGGTTAGATTCATTACTCCTGCCTCATTCCTGAAGTATATAATCAAATTCTAAAAACCAATTGCTTGGGTGTCTTTATTTTTCTTTCACACAGCAGGTTTTACTCAACCAAAGCAGACATAGTATTCAGTGAATAATAGCAGCTCACAAGCTACTTTCTGATGTTCCGTGTTTAATTTTTTTCTCATGAGTAGGACTAAGTGTGAATGCTCACATATTGTCTTTTCTTTTTCTTCTGGTAGCCTCCCTTCCCATCTTTTCTCAGCCTTTCTCTTATGAACCCTAAGGATGGCAGTCTCTAGAAATCTATGTTTAAATTTTATGAAAATGGCAGGCTCCACTACTCACTTCTATTTTCCCATGACTATCTTGCCATGAATCCTGTTTTTCTCTCATTCTGCTTGAGAATTTTGGTTCTCTGGTCTCCACACCAAGTTGAAAATCTCCAGGAAATCAGTGGCAGACTGGGTTTTAAGTTGGTTTGGTTCCAACAGAACCTTAACTGAATCTTCCTTCCATTCCTGTATGGATCAGACTCCTCAAACTCTTTTGAATAAGCCATTGTGATTTCCCTAGGCTGGTTATTAGAGTTGGGTCATAGAGTTCAGAATGAAAGTATAAACTCAGAAAATTCAAACTCAAGTTTTTGGGGCACCTAGGTGGCTCAGTTGGTTACACATTCAGACTTCCGATTTTGCCTCAGGTCAAGATCTTAGGGTTGTGAAATTGAGCCATGTGAGCCCAGCGCCAAGCCTGCTTAAGGTTCTCTCCCTCTCCGTCTGCCCCGCGCCCTTCCTTTCTTAAAAAAAAAAAAAAAATTTATCTGGCTATTTTCTTTTGTCCCTGTCCCAGCACCCTAACATAGTAAAATAAGATTTTATGAATGTGGCTGAAGATTTGGCAATTACTGTATTTGATAATGGACAGCTGCCACACTTTCAGCCATTCCCGCCCCCCCCACACACACACACACACTTTTCTTTCCACTCTGTGTGCCTGCCTCAGAGCAGAGGGCTCAAGAATAAATGCATCACCAAAATGAAGGGAAACAGTCTATGAACTTCAGAGTGAAGAACTGTAAAGTGGCCAAGACTCTGATTACCAGTCAGGCTTCCAGATGGTTTATTAATGAAGCAATGCATTATCCACAAGGGGCAAGAAATGCCATTAGTGTTTTACTCTAGGCGGGGAAGTTCCTATTTAAGGAAAAGTAAATGCATAGCATGTGCCATGTCAGAAAACTAATTTTAATGTTAACAATGAGGTGAGTATTCTTGTGGTGATGAGAAAATATTCCAGCCTTCATTGCCTTCCACAAATAAGTTGCTGGAAGTAAACGAGGTGTGCTATTTCAGTACCAATTTAGCAATACCTCTGCTCTATTATCAGCAACATGCACAGTTGGTTCATGGCGGAATGCAAGCCACTCTTGTCTGTGAATAAGCATCAGGCTGACTGTGCAGGAAGATAATTGCTCTGCCTGCACTTCCTTTGGCACCTACTGATCTCTGCTAAGTGGTTAGTAAAACATTTTTGTAGGAATGTCAAGCACTTCTGAAAATTTGAAGGACTTAGTTTTTGATTGTTCTTTTTCTTATGTTTAAGTTTGAGGAAAGTTCATGCAAAGCCATTCCACCGCTGCCATTCCTCCTAGCGTGTCTTGAATAGTAGGGTGCCACTGCGTCTGTGCCTGGCATCCGTTAATCAACTGCGCTTTCTTCTGCGTTCTACTGTGACACTGGCTGGATATGTTGGGATATCAAATGACTGACTTCAGATGGATGGCAAATTCACTAAAGTGAAAATGATTGTGGTAGTTCTCTCATTTCCCCCCGCAGTGTATGTAAAACTGACTTTTAAAGTGTTTAGTGGATAATGGATCATGTAAGGTCAGTACTAGCCATGGCGGCCACGGCTATTATTTTCCCTTTTCATGGGAGGGTGCTCAGCAAAATGAGATTGTCACACTCTTTTTTTGAGAGGACGGCGACAGACAGTTAAAAGCCTCTTCATGTAAGGATGTTATTTCATAAAGACACCAGCACTGGATTATCCCCTTCACTTTAAACTTCTGCCAGCTTGTACAAAGAGATAAAACAAAATAGCCCCGGTCCCAGGGGTGGGGAAGTGCCGGCCAGCTCAGCCTAGGTCCATAAGCTTTCATTTTGATTAGTCACATGTGAGGAAAATTCACTTAGGCTGAGAGGTAAATTTAATACCAGTTATGCCCATGCTGTTCATATCACAACCATTTTCGCATGATGCCACTTAATTCCCTAAGAAGCAGAAAGGTAAATCGGTGGCTGGCCAGCAAAGGTGTCACAATGCATTAAGAACAGGACTCGCTGCAGGGGATAATGGTTCTGATTGCTGTTGACTCATGTCTCCACCAACTGCCTCATGTAAAATAAGTGACATTTAAAAGACATCAAGATGTGAGAAGAGGTAAGGGAGAGAAAAAGAAAGGGAGAGGAGGGTAAAAAGTCCGCGCTAACTAAACTTGCCACCCAAACGTGCAGTTTCTCTTCCACCCTAAGTGGTAGGAAATGATAACTCCACCTGCCATGAGTGACCTGCACTAGGCTTTTAACTTCCTGTCTTGTGTTTTTAGAGAAAAATCTGTAAAATTGCTTCTGGGAACTGCTCCAGCATGTTATCATTTATTTCCAATTTAATTTTTTTTTTAAGTTTTATTCTTTTGCCCTCACATATCAGTCTATTCATCTCTTTAAAAGCTTTAGGCTGAATCAAGTTAGGCAGTGGTAGACAACAAGAGGCAGTCTACTTTCTGAAGGCCCATTTATGTCTATTTTTATAAAGAGAATCAAACTCCAGTTTACAGTAAGCATATGCTTCAGTTGACATCTGTTTCTAAGACTTGGACGCTTTGTTTGCATAACAGTCACCAATAAATGGCCTTGTTTTAAGTCTGCTCACTGAGTTGTATGTGGGTTGTTCAGCTGGGGATTTCAATCGCAGCTGATCCCCTACCGCTCATAGCTGATAGGAAGGGGGAAAATCCGAGAAGCCCGGTCCTATTTATTAATGCAGATTTTAACATTCTCAATGAACCACTTATCCAGTGCGATTCGGCAACCAAATCCTTATTTGCTCAGGCAGAGGAGGGGGTATTCTTCAAAGTGCTGAATTAAAGCTTACCAGCTTGTTTTTTTTTTTTTTTTTTTGGAGGGGGAAGGGAAGGGGAGGAAAGGGAGAGAGCCAGGCCCTTGCGTCAGCGGGTCTCTGATAATTCGGAGTACAATGAGATTGAATCTTTACTCAGGACATCATAAACCGAGCTTATGTTTAATGAGTTTATTGTTAACTAAGACTATCAGACGTTTATCGTGCTCCAAACGCAGGCCTTTTGTGCAAAACATCTTGATGATTTTCATTCAACCCTGCTTACACATCATTTTAGAGTTTGGTAGAACAAGGTCATGTTTCCTTCCTTCAAGTGGTTTTGTTTCGTTTCAAAGCATACCTGATGCCACATGCGTGGGAAATGGGCACTATATTCAAATCTCTCAAGATGTTCATGTGACTATCTTTAGGATCATTAGTGCTAATTAAAGAAGTTACTACTTGTGTTAAGCTGCCTCAGAAACAAAGCTGATCCGCAGGCTGGTAAGTCTGCCCTTTCTCCCCCTGCCCCCTGGAAGGCATGCCAGCAGTTAAAAATATTAAAAGTCTGAGCGTAGAGTCTACATGCCCTTGAAAGTAAACCTGATCAGCAGGAGGCTTTGTTTTAATTCGCATATTTACAGAGAGGAGATCTAACTTTAATGTATTTGAAGACACAGCATTTGCTAATGTGAGCATACTGAACTTTTCCCCCTGAATTATTGTATAATATTCAAATAATCGTTTATGAAATGTGTAACATTTTTTCGAGGGGATTTACATATCAACTTTTCTGAGTGGAATCAACAACAGTAGCATGAAATGTATCTACTCCATTTACTCTTATCCAGTGCTCCTACTTTCTTTTCCCCTTTAATTTTTATATATGGTAAAAATTTCATTGAAGAGAGATTTCAGATGACAGGACTGTAATTTTAAACCCAATAGAAGAGGTGTAAGCAATTTGAGCTTAGTTGAAGCATAATCTTAGGTTGTCAAGAAGAAACCCATTCTCCCTATGCTAATCAATCAGTGTATCAACCAACCAATCATCTCTTCAGCTTAGCATATATCCTAAGGTTTGATATATCTATTAACTGCCCATCATGCAGCTGGTCTCTGGATGATGAGATTCCCCCTATCTTGGCATTTGGCGGCAGACGACTGAGCTATCACAGCCTCAGATAAATACCAAAGTGGAGATTTCAATCCCGTTCCTGAGTGCAGAGACAATCCAGAAACGTTAAAAATATTCTTAGAAGAGAATACACAGAAAATTACATTTCTCAACACAGTGCTGTGTGTGAAAATTGTATATATTACATGATTTTGCCTCCCGAGACACAACAAAATAAAATAAAATTACTCTTTTATTATGATTGGAATGCTGGTAATCAAAAGAATAGCTGGAATCTGCTGCAAACTCTTAATTGCAAGACAAATTACATGGAGACATTTGAGTAAGCGAGAATAATGACCGTGGAGATAATAAATTTCCTGAAAACAAACAGAAGCCCAATTTTATAAAACAAGGTACATAATCATTTTAATTCTGGAGAAAGGGGTCACCATATCTAAAGATTGTTCATTGCTTCCTGGCCTCAATTCAGAGTTTCCAATATTAGGGGGGCTGCAGCTAAATGTATCTCTAGCCCCTTCCTCTAGCCTGTGATGTTGGGCCCTGGTTTGTGGACAGTGAGTATTTCTAGAAAGCTGTTCATTGAGAAATAGAAACCAAAAAGACTTAGATTTGCTTCTTAAGAGTCTGTAAGTATGTTGAAATTGGAATGAGTTGATTCATTTCTTCACACACTGATTTCCACCTGGAAGGTAAAGCCCTTCCACAAAATGCAAATTTGACTGATGATGTATTTCCTACGCTATTGCTCAAGTCTCTTACTCTGAAAAGAGAACTGAGGCAAGATATTAGGGAACTGAGGTCCTAACTGAAGCTCAGCCACTAACTAGCTAAGGCTAAGCAAGCCCCTTCATTCTCTGGGCCTTTCTTGTTTATGTTGCTATGGAACAACATAAACAAATGAAAAGTATACGTCAGCCTAAATACAATGGTCTGGGTTTGAGGTCCTTTTTTCAATCATTTGTTGTAGATGGGGCCAACGAGAAGGAATGATGGAGTTCACAATAACATGAACTCTTGGCTGCTGGAGAGAGAAAGAAATCTGCTTTCTAACCTGAGAAGTCCAGCATGAGTCCATAGATGACTTTTCCACTCCCAGCAACTCAGCCCGTGCTTTTTGGTCTCGACTTAAAAACACTCATGTGTCCTGGTGTGAAAGGGCCAGCAACACTATAACAACTCTAGAATTTTGTATTTTTCTCAACAGAAAGATAATTGTGTTGTCAAGATCAGAGCAGTAGTTCGGTTTAAATAGTGTATTTTGAAGGCCCTTCTCAAAGAGTTGTAATTCTTAGAGAATACACTTTGCTATATAGGTTAAGGTTACAAATTTTATCAAAGCCAAAAAAAAAAGGGGGGTCCAAAATTTAAAAAAAAAAAAAAAAAGGAAAAGAAGGAAAAGAAAAGAGAACCATTTTCTCTATCTCAAGTCACTTAAAGGGCCCATTCTGGGACTCATTCCAGGCTACTATGATTAGAGACCTGCCTGTTTGTAGATATCCACAGATAAACCCCAGATATGAGCACTCATGACACGTGCTCTGCTGAATGAGGCAAAGGGATTGATTTAGAGAGAGATGGCCTATTGAATGTGGATTCTTTGTTGCCGGCCTGGAACCTCGTAAGCATGTACCTTTCAGGCCCACGACAGCCGTACTCCCTAGAGCATCTATCCTGTCTTCTGGTGATAATTGTCCTGCCAGCTCTGCAGATTGTGGATATAGATAAGAAAGCTAGTGAAAGTGGATTGAGTGCAATTAGAAACTTATCCTCACAAGAACTGACCTGTGATTGCATTTACAGCTAGAATCAGGTCCTGAGTAGACACATCATATAAAGCTCGGCATTAGATTTTGCAAAAGAAGAGGAATTCACTTTTTTTGTTGTTGTGATTTTCAGGTTTAGAGCATTTGGCTATGGTCATGCATGAATTCAGCATGTCTTCACCTACATCGTGCAAACATGCCAGAGAAGTAAGACAACCAGTGAGCTCCCTGCCCTCAAGGAGTGTATGTTCAAAGATAACAAAGCAAAGTGATTTTATAAAACCTTGAAGGCGATATCAGCAGAATTTCTTTATCAGAGTGTGATTAATGCTGGGTCTTCTATCACGAGTTCTTTTAAATGGAAAACAAAAGCTAAAAACTTTAGTAAAGTTTGAAGTAAAAATTAGGAGAGACAAGATGGATGGAAAGGACATTAAAGGAATCAGGGGAGGGAAGAAAGGACAAGGTAAAGTAGAGGGCTTCACTGGGGCCATGGCTGTGCTCTGTCCTTTCTACGGGTCCTGTGTACATTTTAGGGAGGCAATTCTTTCAGCTTAGAATGCACTGGGGCTAGAGAGGGCACCAAGCACTGACCACTGGCTTTGTCAGTGTACGCCACCACAACAAAATGCCATAGACTGGCTGGCTTTAACAACAGACGTTTGTTTTCTCGCAGCCTATGGCAACCACCCATTGGAGCTGGAGAGTATCTCCCCAAAGGCGTCTCTTTCCAACTTACTCTTGGAGAGACGACCATTAACCAGTATGTAGCCCATGAATCTTTGCAGGTTTCTAGAAGCATTGTGCCCAGCCATTAAGCAGTGGAGCAGACGAGGGAAGAAAGCATGCACAGGGACGAGAGGGTGCATAGTGAATGCTTTACAAACACTCTGAATGGGTGAAAAATAATGACCTCTGACTTCTTTGTGGTTCTTAACTCATGCTGCCACAAGATTGGTTATAAGGTCCATGTCACACTGTGATATGAAAGTATTAATTGAATAGGGGCAATCAGAATTTCTATGTGAATAATGACTTAGTAATAATATTCTGCTCATTCAATAATGGAATGGGGAACCAAGGCTTTCCTGGGCTACACAGTTCCCTCACTGGGGTCAGATTTTTTTTTTTTAAACCACAAGTTACATGCATTTTCTGTCCTCTTTTAATTCTTAAATCTGATATGAATTTCTTTAGAACAACTTAAGAAGGAAGAAAATTAAGGGAAGGAAAAGATATATGATAGATGGTAGTATTGTCATTGAGGTTTAATTTTTTACTTTCTTACAGACACCTGCATCCACTCTCCTCTTGAATAGGAACCCTCTCATTAAAAATGAACCCGTGAGGGATCCCTGGGTGGCGCAGCAGTTTGGCGCCTGCCTCTGGCCCAGGGCGCGATCCTGGAGACCCAGGATCGAATCCCATGTCGGGCTCCCGGTGCATGGAGCCTGCTTCTCCCTCTGCCTGTGTCTCTGCCTCTCTCTCTCTCTCTCTGTGTGACTATCATAAATAAATAAAAAATTAAAAAAAAAAAAAATGAACCCGTGAGCGTGGTTTAATGGGAACATACCAGTGCCAGTTTCTTAGTTTTGATAAATGTTAGATGGTGACAACTTTTTGCTTTTCTATAAATCAAACATTATTCCAAAATTAAACATTTATTTTTAAAACCTAAGTATGTGTGTTTTACAGTGAACATGTTTGAATAAGAAAGCTCTTCGCCCTCATGTATGGGAGATTTCCTCAGTGTTTCTATAAATGAGTTCTCATTTAAATTTGATATGCTGAGAAGCTGATGGCTAACCCTACATTTATGTATACCCTAGCCGATCATGCTGAAATGTTCTTTTATCTGATATTGAATCAGAGGAAGAGGAGGATTTAGAATTATCTGACTTTTTGGAATGCCCCCAGCACTAAAGTAAAATGAAATGAAATGAAATGAAAAATCTCTTAGCATGTTCACTAGCCAAAGCATACTGCATCTCATTATAAGTTATTTGCAAGTTTGTGTTTTCTATTAGGCTTGCCTTGTGGTATGTTCGTGATCATGTAAAAGTGTCTAGTGGTTACTGTATTACTAGAGGCTGTCCAAACAAAACTTAATATTGTAAAACTTTTCTCCAAAGTGTAGTAATTCTTGGCTACACCAGTAAACAGTTTGACATGTGTTTAAACATAATTCAATTTTCTTAAAGGTATGTCTAATGAAGTGTGTGACTGTGTAATAGAGGAGATGGTATTTGATTTTTAATTTTTATGTTAGTTTCTCTGTGTTCTCTGCCCATTGGAATTTTTTTTTAAAACAAAGAGGTAACAGAGAAGTGCAATCTCTGTATCACTGTGCTTACTGCATTATTTCACTTATTTTTTTTTGTACCCATCTTTTCCCCTGAAGAGTGAACTCCTTGAGAGTAAGAAAGGTGGCCTCAGTATCTCACCCAATCCAGTACACAGTAAGGATTCAGTAAATATTTGTTTGAACGAATAAATGAATGAAATCAAATGAATTATTCCTATTTTGAAGGCGACCAAATAACCGCCTCTTGATTTGCTCTCTTTCCTGCCCTTGTTTTAAGATGGCCTCACAGTTTGGACTGGTTTTTATCATTGCTATCATTCCACTATGTATACTAACCTTTCAAATCCATAAAAAGTATTTAAAAGAAAGAGAAATTGTTCATGTTTCAAAACCTATTATAATGCATTTTCAAATATGTCAGACACATCTTTGTTAAAATTAAACCAGGGATTGGTTTTGAGCGAATAGCCCTATATCCTTACAGATGCTGTGGATGGATGCATCTAAGCTGCTTATTATATTGATGGGTTTTGCTGCTCTGCAGCAAATGAAAACAGGCAGCTGCTTCCTCCATCAAAGCAAAAAGCAGCCTGAGTTTTTATTAACTGAGCGTTCATTTCTTCTATTGCCAAAATTCTTACACAAAACAAAAGAGCAGTTTTAGCACATTATTGCTTAACTAGACATGAACAACTGACAGCAAGTGATAAGCCTGTCTGCTTTTCACAACTGGTAATCATTTTTGGAATAGATGTTTTAATATAGTTGAATATAAATTTTGTAATTTACATCTACAATGGTACGTAAATTTATAGATCCAGTTTGTTGCAGGAGAATGAAGGCTATAATCACAAAAGCCTTTCCCAGTGTTGTTTAATTTTTAATGACTATTTGAAAACTGGGGAAGGAAAATGAAATCAAATTCATTTCTTTAAAAAATGCAAAAAGGTGTTAAAGACAATCATACAAGTTGGTTGGAGCCATTTGTAGATGGCCCTGACAGAGCAATACTGCTGTGTTTACAGCCAGGACGTGCTTCGCACTCTATTTCCACATTAGTTGTAGTGAGCTGCCCAAGTTTGGACAGCAGCAGAAATTTCTGGAGAGCAGACCGTCATGTTTCCTTTGTATTAATGAATAAGGATGAGCAGGGAGCCCGGAAGGACAGACCCAGGCCATTCTGCACAGCTGAGATTCTCTGCCAACTCACATCTTTTTTTTTTTTTTTAAAGACATCTGAGTATCACACATTTACTTTCAGATAGAATGGCAGAGAGGGGTTTGTTTAAAGTGGGATGAGACCAAACCTCAACAACCTCAGCACACTGAGATGTTGCCATACTTACTGAGTCAATTTGCCAAATGGTGTTTTTCCTTTTGGAACCTACTAATGGTGATTCCTGCTGTAAGAAGAGGGAGGCGGGCCTTCTTCTCCCATCCCATCACAGGCCTAAGAGGAGGAACTTGGAGTGAAGGCAGTTTTGAAACACTGGGGCGCACACCTTCCAAAAAACACCGCTAAATAAATAAGTTCTACCTAAGAAGATTAATACCATGGCCATTTAATAAATGTTCTCTGCTTTGGCACTTGTAACATGTACCTCCTGAATATCGTTTTCTCTCCAGGGAGGCTCTCGTAAGTGCAGAGCATGCATTCCACATGGAACACAAGGCTTTCCATTTGTTTGGAATTCAGTGCTAGAATTTACCTAGAAGTGAGATAAAGCTAGACTCCAAGGCAGGAAGGAAGCTGGTTTAGAAATCAAGTTCACGGGGCACCTGGCTAGCTCAGTCAGTAGAACATGTGACTCTTGATCTTGCGGTTGTGAGTTCAAGCCCCGTGTTGGGTATAGAGCTTACTTAAAAATAAAATCTTGAAAAAAAGAAAAGAACTCAAGTTCACATATCATAAGTGATGAAGGGGAAATCTCACTCTCCTTACTTTTCTTCGGTGGGCCATGTAGCAAGTGTGTGTGTGATAGTGAAGTGACTCCTTGCCTCAGATAAGGAATAGTAATAATTATTTCTAATATTTTCTTCTTTGTCCCACTTTATTTAATGCATTGCTGCTTTCATGTGATTTCAAGACACAACACGGTCCTATTTTAAAAGGAAAAAGGGTGATCTCCTCAAAATGATAGCCTGATCACCCTACTTTGAAGACACTGAGCACAGCAAGGTCTCAGAGGAGACTGTTACTTGGAGTAAAATTGGCAATGAAAATCTGCCTCTTCTTTCTTTTTTCTTTCTTCTTCTTTTAAAAATTTTATTTATTTCTTCATGAGAATACACAGAGAGGAGAGAGAGAGAGAGGCAGAGGGAGAAGCAGGCTCCACGCAGGGAGCCTGATGCGGGACTCGATCCTGGGTCTCCAGGATCACGCCCCGGGCTGAAGGCGGTGCTAAACCGCTGAGCCACCCGGGTTGCCCTTCTTTTTTTTTTTTAACTCTGAGGAAAATGTGGTGTGTTTCTGGTGGAACCCAGGCCATGTTTCTTCTTTTGGTAGCAGCTCTCTGGGTCCACCTTTGCTAGAAATGTCTGCTCTTACTTTCTGACATCCTCTCTGACCAAGGAGGATGGAGCATTTTCTGGCTTAGGCCCAGAGGGGTCACACTGAGAGATGGTATTCTATCTGTGCTTTCAGACTTCAGGAAAATTTCTGCTACCCAAAACGTAGTTTGTTACCTTGACAAGGAGGAAATATGAGTGGAAAAAATGCAGCATATATCTGAGAACCATGTTCAATATCAGAGAGAAAAACTGTACTTGAGGAGGTTGTTGTTAATATGCTGAATTAACTAAATAAAAATTCTATTGCCACTAGAATACACAGATGTAGACCAGTCTCTTCTCTGAAGCTGTGAGATTGAATTAACAAAGGCAGTGCTAATTCACTTAAAATAGGCATGTTAGGAAAGCTTGACTTCTGAAACCATTCTGAATCCTATCTAAAATATTTCCTGGTAAGGGTTTAGATTTGATATTGTTATATTATTTAGATTTGATATTATAGTACAAATAAAATATTTAAGATAATCTAATTTCTTTAAAATGTTGCAGGCTAGAGAGCCCACTCACTGACAGTTCTATAGCTTTATAGAATTTGGAAATGCACAGATATAATGATCTATAGCCATTGGATTTAAGAGTTGGAAGAAACCTCAGAAATCAATTTGACCCTTCCATTTTATTCTTTTTTTTTCCTTCCATTTTATTCTTGAAGCCAGAGCCCAAATGTGATTTGTCCAAAGTCCTAAAATTAGTTATTGATGGCCATGAGACCTAGAAACTAGTTCTCTGGATTTCAGTACCAGCTACCAGAGTTGGAGCAATATAGGATAATGATTAAGAAACTGGGCACTGGCAGGGTGCCTGGGTGGCCTGGTTGGTTAAGCATCTACCTTCACCTTGGGTTGCAATCCCCAGGGACCTGGGATCGAGCCCCACATCGGGCTCCCTTTCCCTCTGCCCTTCCCCCCTGCTCATGCTCTTGCTCTCATTCTCTCAAATAGATAAATAAAATCGAAAGAAAGAAAGAAAGAGAAAGAAAGAAAGAAAGAAAGAAAGAAAGAAAGAAAGAAAGAAAGAAAGAAAGAAAAGGAAAGAAAAGAAACTGGGCCCTAGTGGTTGAGCAATTGGGCTCGAATCCTGGGCTGTGCTCTGTGTGCTTTGGTAAGCCTCCTTGTGCCCCTTCACTGGCCAAAATGATAGTCCATCCCTTACAGGGCTGTTTTCGGGCTTAAAAGAGATCGTCTGTGTAAAGCAAACAGCCCAGTGTTTGCTGAGCAGTGAGTGTCCAACTAGCATTGTTACTAATAGTAACACTATTAGTGTTACTAACACTGACTGAGCACTTACTTGGTACTCTTCTAATTCATTCGATCCTCCTGTCTATACTTACAAGATAGATAGTACACTTTCTTCCAGAGAAGGGCATGATGTAAGGGGAGCTTAAGTGATTTGCTCAACTCCTAGAGCTCAGAAGTCCCAGAGCTGTCTTCCAAGTTGTCTTTGCTATAGGAGGCGTGCGAGCTGGCTGGGGCTGTGGTTACGGTGCGTTCTGTGTATGTCTTTCTTTAGGCAGTGCTGCATCATCTCTCTTGTCCTGTCTTCATTTCTCATCTGTCCCCTAGTTGCTTTCCTAGCATCTGCTCTAAAAGCAACCATCAGACAGAAGGCTGGGGCAGGCTCTCCAAAGACTATCTCCTCATCCCCATCACAGAGTCCAGATGGACTGCTTTCAGCTTTACCTTCCCTCAAGTAGGTATCTGGAGTAAAATTTAAGTTTTTAATTTTAATGCCTTTTTAAAAGTGAAGTCACACCCAGCAACGGTCCCATCTTGTAGTTTTAGAAGAATTTGTCGGTGAGATGCTTGGCTAATTTTCTGTGTCCTCTTTGCTTCTCTTCCTTCCACATGCTCACTATGTCCTCCTTTTGGTTTAGTTGGCTTCTCCAGGAACAGAAGAAGAAACAAAATGGTGAGGTAATTGATTTGGACCTTGTTTTTGCAACCTAGGGGATGGCAGTGTAAGATACAAGTTCAGATTGGAGTCAAATTCCAACTCCATGACAAAATATCTGTCTGATATGGGGGAAGGTTTCTTAATCTCCCCACGACTGGATTTCCTCTTCTAGGTCATAGCACCTGGCCAGCAGTCAGCATTCAGTAAACGTGAGTACATCAGGGGGCAGGCTTCCACCTGCTGGCTGTGCAGGGCGTCGCGGACATTGTCTTTCACCCAGATGTGCCCATGTTCTCAGTGATTTGGCTGCACAAACATACGGAGGCTTGCACCTAATAACTTACTGTTCAGAACAAGTCTGTTAATGGGTCAGAGCAGGGGCACAAGTATAGAGCAAGCGTTGTCCATCTGTATGGAATTTTTTTATTACAGTCGGTTTTCACAATTGCCATTGCTGTGGTAAACTTTCCCAAAGTTCAGTTTGGGTTTGATTTTGCATGTTATCAATTAGGAATCATAGTCTCCCTGAAAGTATTATAAAAATCGAATCAAGGTTGATACAATTTCCTGGACAGAAACATGTCAAAATGATAACAGTGACAAATAGCAGCAACCTTAGCTAACATTATAAAAACATTTTAAAAATTTACTACATGCCAGGCACTGTTCTAAGCACCTAATGTGCATTACCTCATTTAGTCCTCACAGCCACACTGGCAGTGGGTACTTTTACTGCTTGCACTTAACAAATGAGAGAAAACGAAGGCATTGCACAATAGTGCTGGCTGAAGAAGCAACCCCCCACCCTATAGTTATTGTCTATTTCGTTATCATTTTCTTTGCTTTTGTTTTTTGTTTGTTTGTTTGTTTGTTTGTTTGTTTTGTTTTTTAGATTTTGTTTATTTATTTTAGAGAGAGAGAGAGAGAGCACAAGTGAGGGGAGAAGCAGGGAGGGGAAAGAATCTTAAGTAGACTCTGGAATCCTACTCAGGACTCAATTTCATGACCCTAAGATCATGACTTGAGCCAAAACCAAGAGTCAAATGCTCAACCGACCATGCCACCCAGGCTCCCCTAATGTTTTATTTTCTTCATTGTCTGGAACTTCTTTATTGTTTGTTGCCCCTATTGCAGTTGTTTGGGCAAGGGCTCTGTTTTCATCCCTGCTTCTGTCCCAGCTCCTAGAATAGGCCTGACTGCCAATAATTCTAAGTGAATGAAGCAATGAATGAGGCTTAGAAAGCTTAAGTAGCTTGCCCAAGGTCACACAATCATTAGAGCCAGTGTTCAAGCTGGACTCTAAGTCCAGAGCATGAGATATGTTTTTTTTTATTATTATAACTGTGTATAGCTTGAAGACCCCCTGGACATAATCTAGCCCAAACCTCATGTCTCGCAGATGAGGATCCTGAAGCTCAGTATCCTCAGGCCAAATTACTTCCAATGTCACCTAGATTATTAGTGGCAGAGCCAGAATCAGATTCCAAACCACTAGCTGGTGTTTTTGTACCATGAATCCAGCCTCCTCAGTTCATATAAAATTGAAGGGGAACCCTATATGCACTTGCTGTATACGTCATCCACCTACTTATTTATGACACAAACCTAAGTCATATTTGACACCTTCCTCTCTCTCTTACCAACCCCTTCATCTAATTAACCAGTAAGTCTTGTCAGTGTGCTTTCTAAGTATAGCTCATACCTTTTCACTTTTCTTCATCTAAGCTAACCATTACCCAAGTCACCATCAGCACTCACCTAGGTCATGATAGTAGCCACTGACCTAGTTTTCTCCCTGCCTCTCTTGCCCCTCTTCAAACCTATTTTCTTTAGAGTAGTCAGAGTTACCTTCTAAAATTTGAGTCTGATCACACCACTCTTCTGCTTAAAATGTATCACTTATATTAAGGTGCAATTTGAAAACCTTAACATGGCTTTGAGCCTGTGGAATCTGGCTCCCAGCCACCCCTGGCACTGCTGTCTTTATTTCTCCTGTATTCTGAAGCTCCACTGACCCTATTTCTATTCCTAGCCTATCGAACTGTTCTCTTCTTCAAAGCTTTATCTCACGGAGCTCCCCTAGGATGGACCATTCCCTCCACCCATCGCCACCTTCCTCCTCTCCTTGGCTCTTCATCCTCTGGATCTCAGCTTACGTGCCATTTCTAAGGGGAGTGTTCCCTAACAGACTCCTCCAACCTCCCTTCCAGCCAAGTCAGGTCCTCTATAGTATGTTCTCAGGAGTATCCTCTAGTTTTCCTGCATGGCCTTTATTACAATTACAACTAGGCACATTATTTGTGTAATTGTTTATTTAATATCTCCCTCTCTAGGCAGAAGCTCCAGTGAGCTTCTTAAATGCTGTCTCATTCTCTGCTGATCCACAGGGCCTGAATCATAGTAGGTGCCCCCAAAATATTTATGGAGTATTCTGTAGCCTTCTTTTGTATTTCCACTCTGGTTTGAAACATAAATGACAAAGCACAAATGTTTAAGGAGAGTGTAAACACAGAAAACAGTCCAGGAAGTTTACCTACCCAGTCCACATGAGCTGCTTTTCATTTTAGTAATACCTGCTGACGCATTTCTTCTCCTAGAAGACTCAAGAGCTTAGCTAAGGGTGGGCTGGCCTCACCATCTGCGTCTCAGATTTGAGAGCCTTACTTCTCACTCCTGCACAATGGACAGGATCCTTTTGTTTGAGGAGGATAAATAAAACTGCTGCGTGGGTGGGTATCAGTTGATCAGAGGAAAGCCATCTCACAGCATAGAGAGCTGGGTGTGTTGTCCCCATGGGCTAAGTACAAGCTGGTAGAGTGGAAAGTGGGAGTCAGCAGTCTGTTGGTCTTCTGACATCTGAAAAGTCTTAGGACTTTCCTCTAACATGAACTCTAGGGAAGCAAAAGCTTTTAAATCCGAGTCATCTTGGAAGACCATGCTCAGTTAGAAATTCATGTCTCTTAATATCTACATAGTTAATTTTAGGATTGTTCAGCCCTCAGTTTAATAATGGATGTATTGTTTGTTTCCAGATTAACTGTAAAGCTTGGCATTTAAAATACTTCTAAATAGCTAGCTAACAAATAACAAAAAAGTGATTGCATACATAAAATATATCACATTGGCAACTTTCTCCCTCATTATTCCTACAGAGATAACTAGTTTTTCTTATTTTACTGTTGGCTGGCTACGCTTTTTGAAGTTTGTTAGATCCAGTAGACCCATTCTGACAGAAGCATCTGCAAGGAAGCAATCCTTTATTTGAAAGAAAATGGAATGAAATCAAATGACCATGGAAACCCAAGTCTAATATACTATTATTTTTCTTCTTTCAAACAGAGCTCTTATTTAGCTAATGCTTTTATGGAGGCCCAATGGATGAAGGAAGACTTTTCTGCTATAAGTTAAACTAATTCAATTTATACAGAAAGCACTAAGGCATAGAGAACTATAGGCCTCAGAAAACTTCTAAGGAAGTATCCTAATTCATGACATGTATTTAAGAAACAAATTATCTAGAGTACATCATTAATTTAGACACTTTATGATGCTTTTGAGGGGGGTCAGTACTTTAGCTACTTTAAATGCCACTTTGGGCATTCTTCTCTGTCTCATTGGGTGATGTCAAGAACATAGCAGAAATGCCTATAATTGGTTGATAGAGCCCTGTGATATTATTAATGGAGTATAAAAATCTTGAGCATAAGAAAAACCTCCTCAATAGTGTCATTGGCTTGTATGTCCTCCTAAAATTTATTCTCATCACTTTTCCAGTGAGTTTCTTTCTGTTGCACAGAGTCCAGAAGTCACTGTTCTAGGATGTGTACTGAAACCCCACCACTCAGAAAAGTACTTATGCTAAAAAAAAAAAATGCACTCTGTGAGAAATAAGAATTGTAAGAATAAGAATAAGTAATGATATTTCTTGGGTTCCAGAATTATCCCACAGTTACATCCAAAAGACCATACATTTCTGGATTTCAGGTAAACTTGGAGGTTGAACAATGCATCCAAATCATTTCCTTCCAGAAAACTCACTGAACCGCTGAAAAGAGATGTTTTTAAAGCCTAAACCCACAAAGATGATAGAAGGAGGGGACATGCAACAGTATAATTTTGGAAAGATGGGAAACAAATGAATGAGAAGTCATTGAGTTGGCAGATATGAAAAAGCCAGCAGTTGAGTAAGCTGAAAACCAAACCAATTCAGACTTCTGAAACTTTGAACGTCTCAGAAATTGGAGCATTTGTAAAAGTAGGAGTTGAAGGAGGCTAAAATAAGGAAGATTGATTGAAAGCTGTTTTTAAAGCAGTTATATACCTATTCCAGGCTATTGAGTAACTTCTCCTCTGTACTCCCAATGGGAGAGATTTGTTCTCTGGAGAGGGTTAAACTGAACAGTTCTAGGTTGAGGGACATCAGGCACAGTTGAAAATAGAGAGAGCAAAACCAGGCTGAAGAGATTGGGTGACCATACACAGAACCACCTACACTCCACTCCATCCACATACACTCAGCCCTCTTCTCTTCCAACTAGTTTTTTTTTCTTTCTATGATTATGTTTAAAGCAAACAACAAAGAATTACCAGATATCTGAAGAAAGCTTTTAATGTGACAGGAACCAAAATCAATTAATAGGAAAAAAAGCAACATGAAGAAAATAGGCTATGTAAGGATAAGAAAAACTGTAATTAATATTTTCAAATAATTTTTAAAAGATGATCCATGAAACAGGAATAAGATGCTCTAAAAAAGAAATATTCAGAGAACTACCATTAAAACTAGCATAAATGTGGGGCACCTGGATGACTCAGTTAAGTGTCCACCTTTTTTGGCTCAGGTCATGATCTTAGGGTCCCAGGATCAAGCCCCGAATTGGGCTCCATACTCAGAGAAGAATCTGCTTGTGGATTCTCTCCCTCCCTCTCCTTCTGACCCTCCCCTGACTCATTTGCACTCTCTCTCTCTCACATAAATAAATAAATAAATAAATAAATAAATAAATAAATAAATAAATCTTTTTTTAAAAGTAGCATAAATGAGAAGTACAATAAAAAGGTTGGAGGATAAATTTGAGGAAATTTCCAAGAAAGTAGAAAACAGAAAAAAAAGAAAACAGTAAGAGATAGAAAGTAGGAAAGAAAAGATAAGAATATTAGAGTTCAGGAGATTCAACATCTAAATAATAAGAATTCTAGACAAGGAGGACAGGTAAAAATGGAGGTCATAAAATAATGAATGGAACTTCCCAAGAAACGTTCCAAGATCTGAAGAATATGGAATTTCCAAATTGAAATTACCCACCGAATAATAGAAGTTCCCAAATATTTACCTCTTACACACATTGTTTTCAAGAAGCTATTGGGGGATGTCTTGCACTAAAATGAGAACGTAAACCAAGAAAAGACAAAAGATAGAAGAAACAAGAGATGGGATACAGGAGAAGGGCAAAAGGGAGTCTGGAATGAAATGAAGATTGATTCTAGGGTATCAGCTGTATACCAAGCATAGAGGACATTCAGTCCAGACAGACAAGTCAGAAGGCACCAGGAGAGATTTTCTCCTGAGATTGATAGAACACCTGATGGGAATGAATGCACTGAGAGGGGAAATTGACAACTGGATTTTGAGACTGAATAAAAACGTTAGCAAATGAAAAAAAATAGGCAATTATAAACTGCATGGAGGGGGGAATTATACATGAGCGAAAAAGCAATCATAGTTTACTACATGGGTCAGTATTATTTCATTGTCATAATGAAATTGACAATGACAGTATATTACCAAATTATAATATATCTATAATAGGACAATAGTGATGGTGGATGGGTAAGGAGCATGGTATGTGTGACACGGGGAGAGGAGTACAGATGAAAGTGAAAAAAGTTTATCTTCCATACTGGGGGGTCAATAGATTTTGTCTAAAACTGAAAAATCAAGAAGTAGCAATACAAACATATGTAGAAATATGGAATTAATTACCAGAAGAATCAACTAAAAGAATTGGAAGTAGTAGTTTCTGAGAAAGGAGAAAGACTGTGTCAGAGGGACTGGGTACTAATCTTAATCATATTCATTTGTTTTAATTGTTGTCTTAATCATTCTCACAGAACTCAGTGTCTCTTTAAACTCTGAATAAGTTATTAACAAACAAAATCCTTTTAAAAAAAGACCATTATATTTCCACAAATAGAAATGACAAAACTGTTTAAAATAACAGCATTATTGAACTATAATTCACATACTACACAATTCACTCAGTGATTTTTAGTGTATTCACAGAGTTGTGCAACCATCACTACAATTTTAAAATATTTCATCACCTCTAAAAGGTCACTTGACATTTACTCTCAACCACCCAGCCCTAGACAACCACCACTGTATAATCTGTCTCTATGAATTTGTCTATTCTGGACATTTCATACAAATGGAAAATGCAACATGTGGTTCTTTGTGTTGGGCTTCTTTCACTCAGCATAATGTTTTCATGCTCCATCTATGTTGTAGCATGAATCAGTACTTTATTTCTTTTATTGCCAAATAATAGTGTACTACATAGCCATACCACATTTTATATATCTGCTCATTAGTTGATGGACATTTGGGTTGTTTCTGCTTTTTGGCTCTTATGAATAATGCTGCTATAAACATTCGTGTACAAGTTTTTGTGTGGACATATTTTCTCTCGGGTACATTCGTACGAGTGGAATTACTGGGCCATATGTTAATTCTACATTTAAATTTTCGGTGAACTGCTAGACTGTTTTCCAAAGCAGCTGCAACATTTTACATAATTTCCCCTCATCCTTGCCAACATTTGCTGTTGTCTGATTTTTTTGGTTATAGCCATCCTAGAAGAAGGAGTGAAGTGGTATGTCATTGTGCTGTCGATTTGCCCTGAGATAACTTTCGAAACCTGAATAGATGAGCAAAAATAAAATAGGTTGCCAAAACCTCACCTTGGCAAGACCTTGATGAAATAAACACTCTTATTTGGAGGTATAGTTTGGTGCAAATGTTTTGGAAGATGGTTTGATATATGTGATAGGCATTTAACCCTTGGCCAGACTTCCCATTTCTAGTTATTGGACCTATGGAGAAAAATCATATTTTGGGGGGAAAATGTGTCTTCATTATAACAGTGTTTATAATCTCATATATCAAAAACTCAAAATAACTTAAATGCCTTTCAGGAAGAAATTGGTTAAACAAATTTTGATGCAGACATAAAATCAGTCATTAAAAATAATGATCCAAGGGGGCGCCTGGGTGGCTCAGTCAGTTAAGCATCTGACTCTTGATCTCGATCTCACAGTCGTGAATTTAGGCCCTGTGTTGGGGTCCATGCTGGGTGTGGAGTCTACTTAAAAATATACATATATGTAATGATGCAAGTATATTTTTATTGTCATGGGAAGTTATCCATCACATATTGAGTAGGGCAAAATCAGATTGTCAAATACCTGCCTGATAAGATCCCATTTGTGTAAAATATCTTTGTGCTTAGAAAGCTGTTTTTGAAATGATGTCCAAAGTGTTACGAGGTGTAATAGACTAGTGGTGAAATTTTAGGTGATTTTATTAACTTTGTTCTGCATATTTTTGTATTTAATTTAGTTAAAAATCAACCTCTATAATTTTTTGAGAAAATTATAAAACTCTCTTAAAAGACTATGTATTTTAGAAGTCACATTTTTGTACTTAATCAAAGCTTGCATTTTAGTTAAATACCCTTCCCCTATCATTATTTTTTTAAACCTCAAAACCATCTACTAAAGGCATAAAGAAATTCATTATTCTAATGATTATATATACTTGGTGTAGAACACTGTCTTGGGCTCTTCCTTCAGAGAATTTTATTACATACTTTATTCTTTACAGAGTTCTTTTAATGTGGAGGTATGCCAGATATTAGGATTCGGGGGCTGTAGCAAGGTTCACGGGTAGGAGAAGGACAAAATGGTTCTCCATCTATTCTGGTCATTGGGATAGCTGTCGAGGTCCACAGATTTTCTCTTCTACTCTTTTATCCCCCAGAGCAGAAGAATAACATTAACAACAAATTTTTCTTTGAGCTCATTACGAGTTAGGAACTGCTCTGAATACAGTTCATGTATTTTACTTTTTTAATCCTCATAATTCTATGAAGTCGATACTACAATTACATTATTTTACATGAGGAATCTGAGGAACAGAGAGGTTAAGTAAACTACCCAAGGTCACTAGTGAGGGAATGCAGCCCAACAAGCTAGGACTGGAGCCCAAAAAGTCTGGTTCCAAAGCACATGTGATCTTAATTGCTATACTCCACTGCCTTTCTGACTTTTCTCCTAAATATGACTCCCAACACTGCTTGCTGATTTACTTTGTTCTCTCCCAAACTCATTTTTACCAGAAATACCATGGAGGCTGAGCCAGTTTACACTTGACCAGACTTTCCTGCAGCAGATGCTTTTATGGGGTCAATATCTTTGCTGTTCATATATTTACCCACTGATTCCCTTAGGATTTTACTTACCATTTCTTTGACATCCTCTTCTCTGGAGTGCTTGGATTTCTCACTCTTTGAAGCTGGAGATGCATCTAGAAGAAAAAAAAAGTAGGTCTCATTAGGTGTTCCAACTTTGCATCCAGACCCATTAGAAAAGAGTTTAGTGCAAAGGCAGTGAACATTCATTGCTCTTTCCCAGGGCGGCAGGGCCTTCTCAACCTCAGGCAGAGCAGGATGCTAGTGCCCTGCCTGACCTTTGAATCTGAACCCTTGGCGAAAACATAATTTTTATGATGTGATTTATTCTGATCATAGGAGTGATACACATTCATTGTAAAAATCTTTGGAAAATATGAAAAGTGTAAAGAAAAAAATTAAAAGCACTTGCAACCAGACTACTCTGTGATAACCACGGGACTATCATTTCCAAGAATGTTTATCTTTTTTTTTAAGGAATTCATATTCATTCATGAAGACTACCTAAGTCTTCAAAAGAAATGATTTACAAGTGATGATTTAAAGAAAATGCCCATCCATGGAGTTTAGTGCGGAGGATTATTATCAAATTTAAAAAGGTGCCAAAGTTAGTGAAATTTAAATTTCTTAATTCTAATCTCTAGTTTGATATTTCTAATTGAAGAAACGAAATAATTATGCGTATTTGAAAACATTAGGATGGAATCAAAGAAAAAGGACCTCAGATGTTTCCTTTGCAAGGGTTTTTTCCATTTATTTTTGCCTCACGTGGGCTGCACATACAGTAGGTCTTCAACTGACGCTTATGAATTAGCTGAAAAGAAGGTTCACATGTACAAGATCGCTACCTGAAATACCATTAAAATTGGACTTTTAGTATTTGTAGTTTGTGGTTATTGTTTTTGCTGTCTTGTGATTGAAATTTGGTAAAAATTATTTAGGATATTTTGCTGTTTTTCTGGGAAAAGAGCTATAATCAACAACAAAAGAAACTCATTTGATATGACATATTACAAGTAATAATTATGTTAAGTTTGATTCAAGTTGAAATAGCTTGTATTGAACATTATTTTTAAAAGCCATTTCTTAAGAGAACAACTATAGAGAATGATTATAGAACAGACTCCTGTAATCAAAAAGTGTATCCTCTTGTGTTTTCCAGGCATCTGGCCATCTGAAGAGGTTTTGGCTTACTACTGCCTCAAGCACAGTAATATATTCAGGTACAAAGCTGCACTTAAAAAGATATTTTTTTAGCCCATTATGGGTATTATATATGCATATTAAAGATTGCTGTGATTACATTCTTCAAATTAAGTTGTTAAAGAAATATAAGAAAGAAAGAGAGAAAAGAGAAAGGAAAGGAAAAAGTTCATGGTGAAAACATGTTGCTTCTGAAAAGAAATCTGAATTGCCTTTGGGTACTAATATTGCACAGCAAGCTTTTTGCTATATGTCAAAGGCTTTTGATTTTCACTCAAGGCATTTTATTTCACTTTGATTTTGGGGAAACAAAAGTGAAGCTCCAATCAATCCTCCCTGATTGTGAAGGTCCAAAAAAAAAAAAAAAAAAAAAAAACAACAACAACAACAAAAAACCACACACAACTGAACCACAATAAAGACATTCTTTAAACTTCTGCTAGGGAAATCACTACAGAATATTTGATAATTAAGTACCCCACAGCTATTATTTAAAGATGCCATTCCACCCTGGTTTTAAAGGTATTTTATATATCTAACAATATGTATTTGTAAAATATAAATTACTATTACAGATCCATGCTATGGAAATAGATGTTTTCAGTTGTCAATGTGCATTATAGATCACACCCATGGATGTGATTTAGGAAAAGGAAAATAAACCTCCTTTTATTTGAAAATTCTAAAGCTGTTTGGTGGATCCAGAAAATAAGGATTTTTCATTTTTAATTCTCATTTTATAAAAGTCATCCAATATCTACTTCCTGAATAGCGCATTATGATTCCAGACAAGTCATTAGTGATCATGGTGTGTGTTTTAACAATATATATTTACAAGATTGGGTCAATAATATGTATTTTTTAAAGCTCTGTGGGTCCATATTTACCAACCAGTCTATAATGGCTTTGAACAACTAAATACTCATTAAGTGTATTCCGGAATATGAATATCCTTGCTTGGCTTCTCTTCCTCTTCCCTCTCTTTGCACCTCTCCCTCCTTTTCAATTCCCTCTTTCTGTTTCTTTTCTCCTGTCGAGGTAATAAACTTCCCAGCCTGGAAAGAAGGAACAATCTTAGGGGTTTAAGCATATGAAATAAGAACAGGGCAGTTTTGAATTTGGGCTACAGAGCTGCTCTGGGAGTCTGGCATTTGCTCTTCTCGCTGTGCTTAAGCTTGACTGGAGCTCCAATCATGGAGCAGTGGGGCCAGGGTAAGAATGTCACACGTTGAGGGCTGATATTTGGGCACAAAGGGAAAGGTGAGTGCAGAGTGCCACACTAGACTGTCAGCTTTTACTCTGAGCCGCTTTACTTTGGAGCGGTGAAGTCAGAGCCCCGTCATTACTTAGGCCTGGGTTTGCTGGCTTAACCATATTATGTCCCTGCATTGTTTATTCACTGTGTTGTGTTGGGGTCAATTGTGATTTAAGTGTTAATTGCTAAATGCTCTTTGTGTAATTGTTCTTTATGGGGGCAGTCGGCTTTCCAAAATGTTTCAGCGTGGTTTCAAATTTTTTTTTCCAAAAAATCCAAGATTGCATTTATTTGCGTGTGTGTATGTGTGTGTGCATGTGTTGTGTGTATGTGACTATAATATAGGTATATACACACTCATATATGTTCTTCATTTACTTGTCTAACTGTTTTTGAAGGAATGAATGTGGATTAACAGTGTTACCCTTTCCTAACAATTATCTTTCGCTACTCTAGCTAGTTTAGTTCTAAAAGACAGCGCCATTGACAAGGGAAAAAAAGGGAACCTTCTCAGATTTTTCAGCTCAGCGGTGGTAATGTTGCAGTGAACACTAATGAGGGAACCCCCACTGATTTGCCTGCTTTGTGACTTTTCTATTTCATAATTATTTTTAAAACGCAAAGCAACATGAGGTAGCCTAGTCATGTCTCCACAACTTCCTGGTAGCGCCGTTCTTACTGCAGATGGCAATTTGTTCTTGTAACATATATCTCTCTCTGACCATTTTCATCTAATTTGTATGGGTTCTACCATTTCTTTTCTCTCTTTCAGGGACCTTGCTGTGTGTGAGCTAGGGGGTGGCATGACATGCTTGGCTGGGCTCATGGTAGGTCTTTTCTCAATTCCAATCCCATTCAGAGGGAGGAACAAAAGGAAAAATGTTCCAGGGCCTCCAACGGCTGGGTCAGAGAACCGTCAACAGCATCAGCTGCGGTCAAGCTGCCGAGTCTTGAGAGACCTTCTAGATTGACTTACTTTCGGATCATATTGATTTTATGGTTGCCTCGATGAGCAGAAACATTTTACCTCAGTGTAGTCAATATCGCTTGTTGTGACATTCCAGGCCTCGCACGGTCTTTCTTTGCCATAGCGAAAGCATTTTTTTTTTTTTTTCAGATTATAGTCCCATTTGCTAAGATACAGGAATAGCCCAGCGAATCACAGTTGGAGCACCATGATATAGCTGCTAATGTTTTGCCTGCATTATTACACCAACAAACATGATCCAGAGCGCTCAGTAATTAGATTCTTTTGAATTAGATTGGCCATTCAGGAACGTCGTTCCCCATTCTCTGGGTTCTGAGTCATGTATTCAGGAGATATTATGTAGCAGCACAGTGCATTAGACAAGTTTTTATGTCTCTACAAATAAAAGCATATTGTTACACTGATTGGCATTTGACAAACCTGTCGCTCTTACACAATGTGTCGAGGTTACAGCCCAATGTGCGAGCATGTCAAAGCTCACAAAAAAATTACCCTCACAAAGCCATCTGCCTGCAATGCAAAGTTATATGAAGGGCATCAGGCAGTCAGACAGAAGCAAGCTGAAAGGCAGAGTGACAGCCTTGTATGATGGCTCTACTAGATAAACAGAAGCCCACAAATGAAAGCCTCTCAGAATACCATCATCCGCTGTCACAATGCAATTACCGAACAGAATGATAGCAAGATAGAGGCTCCCGCAAATGGAATGATAAAAGTATTGACTGATTTGATTGAATGATTAAAATAATGCAGACATAAAATGAAAAAAGATTGAAGATTGTTACAGAGAAATAGGTGAGGAAGCATGATACTGAAGGCTTGTCACTCCTGTCTTCACTTCCACACAGACAAGCATATTTGCTCATTGTTTGCTGTGCTCCTTTTTTTTTTTTTTTTTTTTCAGGTTGCTATTTCTGCAGATGTCAAAGAAGTTCTGTTAACTGATGGGAATGAAAAGGCCATCAGAAGTATCCTTATTCAGATAGAAAACGGGTTTGTTGTGTTCACTCCTTTTTCCCGGCCGAGTAACAATTGATATAAAGAAAGACAGCATGGGGTATTAAAAAAGAATCCCCCCCACACACATGATAAGTAATTAAGAAAAAGTAGAAATATATGGAATTCATTGGCTACGACGGGTTTTTTTCTTTTATGTTGATAGATTTTTACAGTCACTTCTTGCTAAAGGAGGCCATGATCTGTGGACGACTCAAGGCAATCAGAACATTTGTTTCATCATAGTTTTCAGGCGTTCTTAATGTCCTTTCATTTTCACTGAAATTTCCCAGTATAAAATTAATGATTGAATACTTATGATATCCGATGTTGCTTGCAAAGACTAACTTCCAGCTTCACATTCATTATTACCTTTCTAGGGTTTGATCTTGTCTGTATGTGTTAGGTAGCATTGGACCTACTCTAATTGCCGAGGGGTTACCAAGAAGCTCCCCGTTGGAAACAGCTATCAGCTTTTCATTATTTCCTTTTATTTAGGATTATAAAAGCTATCTCTTTTTTTTCTGCTATGCTATTACAGCTCAAACCCCATTATATTAGATTATGCTTTACTAATATGTACACAGAGTTCATGAAAATTGAACTGTACTTTAACTAAGAAAGCAAGCATAATTTGTGGCTACTTTAGCAATCGAGCTGATTTGTTCAGGAGCAGTTAACAGCCGTTAGAAATTGAGAGGAGAAGTGGAAGATATATTTGCTTTGGATTTTTGGTATGCCTTACATTTACATTATGAAGGAGGCAATCTACTTATTTGAATGTTAGACCTCTAAAATGCCAAAACGGTTTAGATTTTTGCGGCTTCTTGCATAAAAGCCTATGTTTCGATTTTCTTTTCCTGCCTTTGCTATATCATTTTTTAAAAATAAAATTTGCAGCAGCTCTATCAGGCTGTTCAGAGAGGAGAAAGGAGGTACAAGAAGCACAGTAGCTAATATTGTTCAGCAGCACTTGTGTGCTCTACAGAGCCCCACCCAGCTAATTGCCTGACAGACTTAAAAAAAAAAAAATTCAGGAAGGAAAAACAGCCAATCACAACCCTGGCCTTTCACACAAGGGAAAGAGATCACAAAAGGTGCTTCCTTTTTTAAGATGCAGGATTTTAATCATGATCTTCAGACTGTCGCAAGTTTCTCAAAATATTCCCGAAGATGAGCCGATGTTGTTTCATTCACTCTGCTTTATTCTGAGTTATGCCTTGCACTATATCATTTCACTGTGCTCCTCCTCCACATGTCAGGGAACACAGAGAGGAAGTCAGGTATGCTGGCTCAGCCCCAGTGGATGATGTTTTTTTTGGGGGGAGCGGGGGTGGGGAAGGAGGATTATTGGACAAGACAGGGTCATTTTAGCCACAGAAACTTTCAGATTGGCTGGCAACCTGAGGTTTTTCTCAAGTCAGCAGGTGTCTCATTTAATAGCATCAGAAACAAATTAGAACTTTTAGCAAACTATAGGAACATCTGTAGTCAGTATGTAAATTTAATTGTACTGAAATTATTATCGAGCTAAAGTACAGAGCTTCCAAAGAAGGGAAGCAATGCTAATGTCATTAATTAACACACCTTTGCTTTAAACAGCAAAGATGCCATGCCAGCTCTTGGAATCAGAGAGGAAATCTCAGATTCTGTATTCACTCTGCTGGCCTTTCAAAGAAATGATTGGTACAGCCCCCTCCCAAGAAAATGGATTTTTAACATTTGGTCCTCAGAAGCTCAGCCCTGAGAGTGCTTTATTGTGCTGGGTTTTACAATGGGTTTAATATAGCGGGGTGCCAAAGGGCAGGAGGGGAAGAACTTTACAATGTAGATAAAGTAGGTCCTTTCAGGATGCAGACCAAAACCGGTGGTGTGTTTCATTTCATCTCCTAGGACTCTCCTGATGGAGTTCAGTTTTTATCATGCAGTGGTTCTATGTTTGTGTGCCTTTTTCTTTTGTAACTAGATCTAATTTTTTTTAATTAAGAGGAAAAAGCGTGCCTAAAGCCTTAAAAATTGGCAATGTATTTTTTCCTGCTTTTACTACTAATGTTATTCTTGATTTGCTAACAGAGCTTACAATTGGCATCCGTTGTAAGCTGTTGTACTGAGTGAGGTTAATATGAATGAAATTTTCTTTTCTATCTGTGTGCCCACTTTCTGAAAGAATAACTAATTCACTGACTCACATACTGTTGATGCATATAGATTGAAACAAATTCATTTAAAAATTACTGTTTACATCTTTCCTTTAAAATTTTAGGAAGCCTAAATTATATGGCAGTTGTCGGATATTATCCAAAAATTACTTTCTAAAAAGTAAAAGTGGATGTCAACAAAAAAGGGGAGAAACATTGCCAGAAGCCAGAAAATCTCTAAGCAAAGCTGCTAATTATTCTTAATGGGCAAGATGAGCACATTAAGAAACAAATGAATACATCAGTGAAATGTAATTGAAAATCGACCTGGCAATCGCACATCACATCTGAGTATTGGCCTGTATATTATTCTCATCATTTTAAAAATTATTTTTGTTGTTCTTGGCATCCGAATTTAATGAACCTAACTGAACCTTAATTCCCTAGTCTCTTAGGCTTTTAAGGTTCTGATTTTTACCCTTTTTTAAAAAAAATTGCATTTTTGATATTTCCTTTTTATCTTCTATTATTTCTATTTTTTTAAATATGTAAGGTAATGAATGGATGAGTTCTGAATCTTTATATCATAGAAGCATATCAACCAGCTGTGAGGTTATTTGTAATCTTCCCTAAGATGTATCGGATGGATTGGCTATGTCTTCCAGAGCTTTCTCCCTTGACCCTAGAAAGCTAGATGTTGATTTGAGATCTATTAAAGAGAGATATCTGAAAAGAGATTAAGACTTGAGGTATAGGTGAGTGTTGTAAATCCCAAATATTTTCCCAAACTTGTAGGGACATGTCCCTGAGGTTCTCCTTGGTCCTTAAACTGCATTGGTGGGTCTCATCCAGAGCCCCCCTACCTGAAAGCTGCCCCTCCTTACAGATGCCATTTTATCTGTACCCAAAGAGAACAAAGGATACATTGGAAATGGCATCATTTGGTTCATGCAGTTCTCAACTTCGCCTAAGATAGTTTGAAATGTGTTCCCTTTTCTTTGGCACAGCCCTTTTGGTGTAATAAAGGAGGAAATCTCCAGGTGCCTATATATAATAGTTACTAAAGTTTGTAGCTGGTAATGACAGTGACAAAAGAAGAGGGGGAAGAAATGGTATACTGAGTTATTATCTATGCTAAGCCTCTTCCAAATTGTAATGAATAAAAGTACAATACCTAGAGGTACACTCACTAATTCTCCCAACACAAGCATCCTGCCTCGACTCATCCTTAGGAAGCATCAGGCGTGTTATCTGCAGACTGTGACAGTGCTTGGTGACCCATTGCTCATGCTCCCAATCCAAGCATCTTAGTCCCACAGCATGCACAGTCTGGATCATGACCTTGAGCTTAGGGTTCACCCCAAATTCATAAATCTCCTGTGCATTTTAAAGGAGATATCCCTGACTTAACATTATTTTATTTATCAACAGAATCTCTGACTTGAGTAACTAATAAATTAAGCTTCCTGTAGACTGTGTAGCCTGTGCTGTGGATGGTGGAGACCTTAGGAATACTAGGCCATTATCCTTCTAATATCTGTGCCAGCTGTACTCCTGGTTGCTTGCTGAGTCATTAATGGACTCCGTGTGCCTCATTTTGGGGAGGAGCTCAATAAATAGCTTTGAAAATTCAATTTAAATTAAGTAATAAATTAATCTAATTAATTAAAATTAATTCAACCACCATTAATTGCACACCATCTCAGGTTCTAAAAACATAGTAGTGGACAAGACGAACCAAGTCCCTGTTCTAGTTGGACCCAGACTATGCCCTGACTGGAGCACATGGATACATGTGAAAGACACTGAAAATCTACAGGGCAAAAGTTCTTTGATTCCTTCCAGTTATTTAAATTCTGCAATTGAAGTGTCCACATAATTCATCTGAGCATCAGGGAGAGAAAATAAATCTTGACTGCCAAACCTCATTTTAGTTATTCCCCAGCCTCTTTATCCCTCCAGAGCTTTTGCCTGAATTATTGAAAAAGATAATGAATTGACATGAATTAGGCACCTATATGTGTCAGGTTCATCCTATGTGGTGCTCCATTAAGCTTATAAAATAGGTATCATTATTCCTATTTTTGAGATGGAGCTCAGAGAGGCTAATTTACCCAAGTTCACACAGCCACTAAGTATCAAAATCAGCCTAGAAGCCAGCCTGTTTCATTTGACTTCAAAGCTTTTTTATTCAACCCCCCATTAAACTATTCCATTTCACCAAGACCTAGGATGGTTGGCTGAGTGTCATCTTACATTTTCCTCAACACCCTCAGGAAGAAAAGGCCTCTCACCCAAAAATATAACAGTTGACATTGCTAATAGGGTTCAAAGCACCTCCCTGTCATCCTCTCAATTTCTTTGATAACAAGCACATTTAAGAATATTTTGCAGCCTTTAAGTTGGCAAATATTGCCACATCTAGCGTTTAAAAAAAAACTTTAGAGATTAAAATGAATAGGACTTACATTATGATTTCATGGTATCCTACCCTCACCTTGGATGGTCCAATGAAAATAAAGGTAACACAAACTGAGAAAGTAATGCTCTGTGAATCACAATGTTATTATTAAAAATAACTTTCTTGCTTAAAAAACAATTCCAAGTCCCAAAATGTAGATGCAACTACTGATAAACATAGCAATCACTAATTGCAGGAGGAGGCTAATATTTTATATGTAATTAATTATATTTATATATATATATAAAGTTAAGGTTACTTGTTAAGTAAACTGTTACTTTACAAAAATATATATTTTAAGAATAATACTCAACTGAACCAAAGTTAAAACAGAGCCCCACTCTTGAACTGTGCTTTTTGGGGAAGAAAACTTAGATGTAGAAACCTGGTTTATTTTAGCAACAAGCATAGATCTTGTAGCTCTGGAAGCCCAGACAAGGACACTGGAGGTGATTGTCCTGTATCCAATTAATCAGAAATCATGTTAAAGCTTTCTTGGAACTCAGTACTTCCCACTGAAGACTTCCAGAAGATGGGTACAGTGCAAGGAACATTATTTGGTCCATCCTGTTGAACAGTATCCTGGATATATTGACTTGATTTGATTGGATTTCCTTTATCACTCTGAGGTGACACAGAAAAATGACAAAATTTATTATTAGACACAGTGCCATCCAAAAGAACAGCCTCAAAATCTGATCTAAAGTGAAGGGTGGGAGGGCAGAGTATGAGAATATATCTCTTAAGATATTTTAATACACTATTACCATTTGTTTTTCCCTTTGTACTTGTTTTAATGTAAAACACCCCCTAACTCATAAAATATATTTCCTTCCCAGCTTTAAAAATAAAGCAGCCTAAATACTGCTGTGAATTTTTTTCATGAAAAAAAAAGAAAGCACCTCTAGAATATAAATACATACACTTGCTTCAACCTGACCACCTGGAGTCATAGGTTTATAAATTGTATAAAAGCATATAGCGTTAAGATGTTTACTAAAAATTATTAATAGGTTTTCAGAGTTATATAATTTAACTTCCCTGTGACTATTTTATAAAAAGTATTACCTCCACTAACAAAATAATATGTTTTGCTTGATAGATTAGTCATGTACTCATACGACGCTACAGGTGTACCAGGCACATTGTGGCATGTGGTTGGATTACGTGGGAACGTGGCGTAGGGTGTGGCCGGAGAGTGGGGGCACTCAAGCAAAAACAGTTGTCAATTGACTCTTTCCTAATTTTGTTCTTCTCAGAATAAAGATGTCAGCTGTCCTTTTCTACAAGACATTTCATTTAGAAGACTTTCCTGAAATACTTTCTTCCTGAAATAGACAGAACTGTAGGCCGATGTGTCATTTTAGTTAATCAAAACAAGTAGGCAAATTAGTCTCTTTTATTTTTTTAATGAATGTAATTTAACGGTATTTAATTTGCATACAGGAAAGTTCACCCAGGAAAAAAAAAAAAAAGTCTGCATTATAGCACTTTTGTAAACCTCCACAAAGCCCTTCATTAGGAGACCTAATTGATTTTTCCTACCCACTCCTGGGGGGAGAAAGCTATCACAGTACCTGCTTATTCACTCAGAGAAGAAATGGGTGTGCCTGATGTTTCAAGCAGAGATTTGGGTTAAAAAGTCCTGTGGCTCTGTTCTTGCAGGGGGATCTTGGCCACTGCTTGTTCCGAGCATTCAGGAAATCTGTTTTTCTTAGCAATAGGGGAACATCGCTTGTCTGCTTGGTGTCCTCCCCATGGGCCCAATTTAGTTCAGCTTGGAGCCGTCACTGGAATTATTTTATTTCTTGTTTATTTGAACCTGCTTTATTCCGAAGGAGGGACTTTGAGGCTTTTTACAGTGACACATAGGATATACCATATAAAACAAATGAGAAAATGAGGGCAATTGAAATCAGAAAGCCAGGAAAATAGGATGAAGCCAGGATGACAGATCAGTACTGAAAGTATATGCCATGAGCTCTTGTGGTTGATAGAGTTAGGTTATCCGTGTGGTTCTGGGTTGCACAGGGACTGGAGCAAGAAGAGAAACAAGAACAGTTGTAAGATTTAGTGTCTAGAAGTTAAAGTAAAAGATCTCAGCTTTGCCCGGTGTTGGAACCTGACATGATTTTTCCCACAGACCTGCATCAAGATGGCGCTGTGTGATGTAATGGACTAGCTCTTCAAAACATCTTTTCAAGAAATATGGCTTTTCTTGGTACAAGCCCTTTCCCTACTGACTGAAAGAGGCTTGCCTTTGGGCTTGTAGCTCTTTTAAGTAAGTGGGGCAAGGCACCTAGGCAATAGTCATGTATACCCACCAACGCCCATACCCTGGGCCTTGCCTGCGTGCTCCCGGAAGCCCAGTGAATTAAAGAACTTGCCTGTGACAAGTAAGTCCACATTTGGTGGTAGAGCCAGGGCTAGACCCTTCTTCTCCTTCCTCCCACCCTACAACTCTTCCCTTCACACTGTGCTGATCCCATATGCAGTAAGAGGATCACCATGCTTGTGGGCCTTTTTGGGGCCAGGGAGTCAGTTGACAGTCACTGCAGAAGCTTTCTTAACTCTGTCCTTTAGACGTGAGAGACATCATCACAAGGAATCAGAAGGCTGGAGCATTTAAAACTCGGAAAATATCAAGCTGGTAAGATACCTTTCTGCATTAAAACATTCTGGTTTTCTGTATGGATTAGAATTAAAAATAATAATAGCTAACATTTACTGAGCACTTACTATGAGCCAGGCGCTGTTCTAGGTAGTTTTAAAATATCTTATGTAATGTTCAGAAGAACCTGTAACAAGGCAGGCAGGCATTTTCACTATCTTCAGTTAATGTGGAAACTTGAAATGGTATTGAACCCTGGATTGGGAATGGTTTAAGGATTAAGAGTGTATAGTCTGAGGCTGGGAGAAGTCTTCCTGGGACCTCCTGATGAAGGCTCTACTCCTTTGGTCCTCAACCTAAGGGCAATCTTACCCCCAGGGCCGCTTTCATTGTCCTGACCCAGGTAAGAGGATTGCTAGTGGCAGCTAGTTGATAGAGACCAGGGATGCTGCTAACCATCCTACAATGCACAAGACAGTGCTCATAACAAAGACCTACCTGGCCCTAAGTGTCCATAGTGCCAAGATTGAGAAACACTGCGCCAGTCATGATTTTAAAATAATCTAGGTATCCATTCCCATTTAGACTCTGTTCATTCTTATTCAAACTTGGAGAAATGCTTACCCTCAATCAAAACAATGGTGTTTTCTGTGATGCTATGTTTTCTTTTGCCCTGATGATAGGACCTAGAAGAGTGAGTAGTCATTTAGTACTTTTCACATGAAATATCTGTATTTGTGCATGTTTCATTTATACATTGAACCCCGGACATTAGGAGAACAATCTAATTTTTAACTGGTTATTTAATTTACTTCTTACTGTTAGTCTGTCATTCTTTGATATTTTGAGTTTTCTCTGTGTTGAAGATGCTTTCCCACCCCAACTACTCAGTTTGGGGGGTGGGGAGAAGATGAATGAACCATAACAATGCTTAAGAAATCTCCAGTGGTCAACCTATTGAGATGAGGCCATGGAATAGCAATAATTAGAGTTTGTCTTAGGTCAGCTGGTGAAGGTAAGGAAGTGTCCATATACGTGTTTTTAAATCCTGCAGTAGAATGTCAGTGTAAGTGGCACAGAGGGTGGTGTACTATGTGTTTCTCATATAAATAACAAGCCAGTTCCGCTTCCCAGAAAGCCTTAGGCAGGTCAGGAGAAAGAGCCATCTGTTACCTGTGTCTTCTTCATTCTTAGGGCAGCCTTTACTCCACAGTGTAGACTGTCATACCCTTCTGGGGAGGACTTCATTTGGGGATGTGATTTTCAACCTGGTCTTTTAGTTATCAATCAAAAGCACATTTTCTGTGTTGTCCTCATTTACATTTATTTAATGCTTAAGGTCATTTGTGACCATTTGAGTGTATTTCAGCATATGGAATCAGGGAATAATAGATTCAGCATCATGCTGTGAAGAGAGATTGTGTTTTTACAAGACATAATGTTGTTTACTGGGTGTTAATAATCACTAATTAATAAACATATCTAGATTTTGAAAATGTTCCATTTTGAGGAATAAAAGATGTCAAGTGTTTAACTTATGGAGTGCAACAGTATTTTCTGTCATCTCTTCATAAAATAATTAAGTTACCTAAAGAAGCAAAATGTCATTATTCAACACAGGATGTATCCAAAATGGCCTTTGTCTCTATTTATCTGTTCTCAAAAATACTCTCTCTAAATAATATTGTTCTAAGATGTACCTGCACATATAGTCTACATGGCAGTAGTCATTCAGGGACCTTCAAGATGAGGGGTTTGGGTTTTGGTTTTTTGGGTGTTGTTTTTTTTTTTTGTCTTTATTAATTGTGGTCAGTTTTTTCTTTTAACCACTGCAAGCATTTTGTCCGAAGTCTGCTAAAGCACTTTGCCAGAAAACTGAGGGATGAGTCAGTCCTTGAAATACCTTGATCTCATATGAAGAAGTGACTTGACCACTTAACCTTCCAGAAGCTAAGAGGAACTGCCAACCAGTGATGTAATAATCAGCAGTTTCCTTCCTTCCACTGCTTTCCTACCCATAACCAGTACAATATGATGAGCACATTAGTTCCATGCAAGAAGAAATAAAAGGAAACTGTTCACAAAAGAGCTAAGATATAGTTCACTCTTCTTTATTAGTGCCTCAATGCATATGCAGAATTTCTCCTCCAAATTGGAGGTGTGGAATAACAATAGCAACAGATAACTGAGAAGTATTTACCATGGCTACAAAGCCCACCTGTGAGCCAAATACTTCTGCTATTAAAAAGCACTTCAAAGCTTGACATGAAGTTTGGAACAGCTGAATGTCTCCCGTGACTTCATGTGCAAAGAAGCTGTAGCAACAGAAAGGAATACCCTGGTATGGGAACTGTGGGCTTAGGAAATGGTGGTTTTGTTTTGTTTTGCTTGAAATATTTTATTTATTTATTCATGAGAGACACAGTGAGAGAGGCAGAGACACAGGCAGAGCGAGAAGCAGGCTCCCCGGAGCCTGATGCGGGACTCAATCCCAGGACGCAGGGATCACACCCTGGGCCAAAGGCAGACACTCAACCACTGAGCCACCCAGGTGCTCCAGAAATGGTGGTTTTTAAGAAAGAAATGAGAAACCTCCCAGGATATGCACAGCACCCCAGGCTCCTGCTCCTTGTGCTCTGTGTCTGCTCAGTGACTTCCAACACCCCTCCTGTCTCTCAGCCAGGGTGGACTCTGCCTGGGTGGGGCCTGAAACTTATTCTCAGGGCCCTCTTCAGGAGAATGGGCTTGATACCTGACTTTGGCAAATATCACGGAAGCATTTGACCACGTGAACACGTGTCTAGGGCTCCTTTTGGGCCTTGCGAGGAGCCTGTGCAAGTGAGGGCCCTGAACACTTAAGCTTCAGTAGGTCTGCCTTGAATCCACCCCTGGTCTCCTGATCACCACCACCCTTGTCTAGCAAAATGCTCATCCTCTAATAACAAACTTTCTTATTCCCTCTGTTCCACTTTAATCCCGTCTAATTGTTGCTGGGTGTGACAGACATGTTTGTGGAGGCCTGGAAGCTTTAGCCCTGGCCGAGAAAGATCTAGGATGCACGTAGATGAAGCATTATATCCATTTCGTCTCACAGATCTTAATGCAATCATTTGATGGTTCATTTGTGTGTCCATCCATGCAGCCATCCATTCATTTAACTAATAGGTCCAAGCTATTCTGCCTTGGAGAACATAAATATGGAGTTGTGGAGAGTAACTGGTGAACAAAGGAAATCGTGCTGCTAAATATAGCTAGAGAGTGGTTGAAAGAGCAAGGATATTTACAGCTTCTCAATTGTTAGGTTTATCAGAAGCTGTCTTCAAAACTCTGACTTTCTAATAAAGAAGCATTCGGAGCTTTTGACGTCTGCATGTTTCTGGGTGTTCCAGAATTAGTGAATGACGTCATTCTCTGGTTAATATTAGTTAACAGTTACAACATTTTAAAAAATCTATCAAATATACCCTGCTGTGATACTAAAAGTAAGTTTCTGCCTAAGAAAAGAATTTATCTCTGTGTGAAAATTGGTAGTGAATTTAGGCCTGTGACTTTTATTATTCATGGATAAACCATTAATTTTAGTAAACTATGGAACTTATTATAACATTTAAGACTTCTTTATAACCCAAATTTCACCTTTCTGTGGGCCTCCAGGACTGGCTATTGGCCCCATTACCCTCCTACTTTTTAAGATTTGTATCTTTCCTGAGGCTCATTTTCTTTTAAAGGTTAAATCGGAGTATGAAAAATGATTTTAAAAATGTAAATCTCAAACCAAGTGGGATCCACTTGCTGTTTTTTCTAGGCCTTCTGCAGCCTACCGTCACTTCCTTCACTCCCCTCACTCAGTCTAGCTGTCTCTGCTTCCCCAGCATATACCTCCTCCGTGACCCTCTCCCACGGCCACCCAAGCCTCTGTACTCTCAGGACACATCTGGTCTTTCCCAACTCTGGCCTTAGCCATTCCTGTTCCCCTCCTCCTTATACTTCTAAATCCTTCCTTGTAGGATGGCTTACTTACCATTTCTCCTGCCTTTCTCCAGCCCTAATCTTGTCATCCTTTTAGTTTCTATAGCCCTTAGATTGGTCCCAGTTAAATATGCCATATTCTCTTATTGCTCAAAGCATGTTGTCTTATTTTTGTGGCCATTATTCATTTTTTTTAATAAATTTATTTTTTATTGGTGTTCAATTTGTCAATATACAGAATAACACCCAGTGCTCATCCCGTCAAGTGCCCACCTCAGTGCCCACCACCCAGTCACCCCCACCCCCCGCCCACCTCCCCTTCCACCACTCCTAGTTCGTTTCCCAGAGTTAGGAGTCTTTTATGTTCTGTCTCCCTTTCTGATATTTCTCACTTATTTTTTCTCCTTTCCCCTTTATTCCCTTTCACTATTTTTTATATTCCCCAAATGAATGACATTATTCATTTTTTTAAGATTTTATTTATTTATTTGACAGAGAGAGAGAGGTAGAGGGGGAGAGAAAGAAAGAGAGAGAGAGAGAGAATGAGAATACAGGGGAGTGGCAGACAGAGGAAGGAGAAGCAGGCTCCCCACAGAGCAGGGAGCCCAATGCGGAACTCCATCCCAGGACTCCAGGATCACGACCTGAGCTGAAGGCAGATGCTTATCTGCCTCAGCCACTCAGGTGCCCAGTTCATCATTTCTTGACAAATATTTCAATCACTTTCTGTGCACCAAGTACTGTTCTACGTGCTGGAGATGCAGTGATTGAACAACTGAGAAAGTCCCTGCTTTCTTGGACTCCACACTCTTAATAGGGAAGACAGAAATTTTTCTTGAAGGCAAGGATTCTGCTTAATATATTTTTGTGTTCCCTGAAGCAATTAGTACACTAACTATATCCTTCTTACAGGAGAGATTGTAAGATTTGTAGTTGGAGCACATTTTGAAAGACACGAATCCATAAGGCTTATGGAACCAAATAATTTTTAGTAGGAGAGAGTCAAGCTCTAGAGACTCAGACATGAGTTTATACATCAGATAGCTGCCTTTCATTTCAGGATAGGCTTCTTCTCAGGCCTGCACATGCCGTGTCTGTAGACAAACTGACATTGTAAGTAGGTGTTTATCTGTCCTTTGTCACGTTGAAGAGAAAGGTTAGAAGAAGGTAACCAAGATAAGGAGGCTGAGGGCTCTCTTTGAGAAATTTTCTGATAAACTATACGTGTTAGTGGGTCTTGCTACAATTACGGTAACAGAGTCTTAAACACTGCTGAGAATTCTAGAGGTGCCACAGTCCCCTTTCCTTCCATCGTGGTCTTGGACATGGGGAAATGAAATTACTCTGTGTACTTTCTATTGCAAACATTTTTTATTTGCCTGACAAATTTTAAGAAGGGTTTGTATGCCCTATTATTTAGTGTTTTGTGCTGAAGAAACCAGCTCCCAACAAGCATGATATCCAGTTTCTGGTATTTTGATACAGTTCTCCTTCTTGTATTAAAATGAGCCAGATTTTAACATTTGGGGGCACTGCGTTTTTGGTTTTTTTTTTAGACATCCTCTTAAACTGCAGCAAATTAAAAATTAAGGCCTTTTATTCTAGAATAACATTGTATCAACTCTTTGGACATGCAGTTCCCTACTCTTCACTGAGATCAAATTCTCACCACCCAAATTTGGCCAAGTTCTATATTGATAGCAAGATATGCCTATCAGACTACTAGATCCTCTGTGGAAATGCCTTCCAGTTTTAAGAGAAGAATCACTCCTTCATAGAAATGTGTATCCCTAAAGTTACATATCAGGTAAAAACATCTTCATTTCCAAAAGATTTCTTCACTTTAGAATGAACGAGGGGCAGGACTCCTGGGTGGCTCAGTGGTTGAGCATCTGCCTTCAGCTCAGGGCGTGATCCCAAGGTCCTGGGATCAAGTCTCACATCAGGCTCCTCGCAGGGAGCCTGCTTCTCCCTCTGCCTATGTCTCTGCCTCTCTTTCTGTGTCTCTCATGCATAAATAAATAAAATATTTTTAAAAATAATAAAAAATAAAAAGAACAAGGGACAATCTTCAATTTTTAAGAGAATGACCATATCATTTTCCATTGCTAAAAATAACATTTTACTTTGATAATAGTCTGTTTTCAGTTATTTTGCCATTATAAACAATGGTGCAGTGAACATATCTGTACCTGGATGTACGTTTGAAAGTATATCTGCAGAACACATTTTCAGAAGTGAACTTTGTTTATATGACTCTACCATAGTGTAAATTACAATTTTGTAATATATTTTCCTATCTGTTACGATTAGTCCCTTATCATTATTCTTTGTTTTAGAATTTTCTAAAATTATGTTGATATTTTTATTATACTGGCATTTCCATTGTGATTGAAAGAAATACAACTTACTAATAAGCCTTGACATCTTTTTTTTTTTTTTTAAGATTTTATTTATTTATTCATGAGAGGCTCAGAGAGAGGCAGAGACACAGGCAGAGGGAGAAGCAGGCTCCATGCAGGGAGCCCGACCTGGGACTCGATCCCATGTCTCCAAGATCAGGCCCTGGGCAGAAGGCGGTGCTAAACCGCTGGGCCACCGGGGCTGCCCAAGCCTTGACATCTTTATGACTGATTCTTCCTAATCCAGAACAGGGCATTTCCTTTTCATTTAAGTTTTTTTAGATGTTCCACTAGCAACTGAAATCTTTCTTCATTTCTCTTGTTAAATTTATTTTTGGAAACTAGTTTTGTTTCTCTTGTCAATGAGATCTTCTCTTTCATTATACTTTCTAACTGGTTGTTATATGTACATAAATAAAGAAAGCTATAGGGTTTTGTATAGTAAATGTTCAGTCACCTCAATGAGTTATTATTTCTGCTAGTTTGTCAGTTTATTCTCTTGAGTTTTCCAAGTCAAAAATCCCATCATCTGCAAATGGTGATGATTTTGACTTTTTTCTAGTTCTTATACCTTTTCTTTTGTATTTCTTGTATAATTTTATTGAAAAGATAAGAATTTTCAAGGTGATATTAAATAATAGGCATTTTGAGCCCGACTTTGTTGCATGCCTCTAATGTTTCACCATTAGATTATGCATCATTAGCATTTGAGTGGAAATATATATGATTTTTTTTAATCTTGTTAAGGGAGTTTTTAATTTCCTTGTTTTTAAGAGATTTTATTACAAATAAATATGGAACTTCAGCAGATGTTTTTGAGCGTGAATGGAGCTGACCAAATTGTTTTTCTTACTTCACCTGTCACTATGACAACTCATATTTAACAGGATTCCTAATATTAAAGCGTCTCTGTGTTTCTAGTCACTTCGTTATGGTGTCTCAATTCATCTCTTAACATGCTGTTGTGTATTCTAGCATGTTATATGAAATTATTTTTATAACAAGTTTTTTGAGATATAATTCACATACCATATAATTCACCAGCAGAAGTGTACAATTCAGTGGGTTTTAGGATATTCACAGAGTTGTGCAACCCTCATGATCAATTTAGAACATTTTCATCATCCCCGAAAAGAGTGACCCATTAGCCACTGCCCGTTGCCCCTACACCCCCCCGCTTTTCTCCTTCCTAGCACTAGGGAGCCACTGATATACTTTCTGGCTCTATGGATTTGCTTATTCTGGACATTTAACATAAATGGAATCATATCATATATGGTCCTTCATATCTGGTTTATTTAACTTAACGTTTGGGGTTCATTCATGTTTTAGCATGTATCAGGATGTCATTCTTTTTTATGGCTGAATAATATTCTACTGTATGACTAGAACACATTTATTTTATTTTATTTTGATTCTAGCATAGTTAACATACAGTGTTGTATTAGTTTCAGGTGTATGATGTAGTGATTTAACACTTCATACATGCCTTAATGCTCCCCAAGATAAGTGTACTCTTAATCCCCTTCCCCTATTTCACCCATCCCCCAACCTACCTCCCCTCTGGTAACCTTCTGTTCTCTACAGTTGAGTCTGTTTTTTGGTTTGTCTTTCTTTTTTTCCTTTGTTCATTTGTTTCTCAAATTCACATATGAGTGAGATCATATGATATTTGTCTTTCTCTGACTGATTTACTTCATTTAGTATTATACTGTGTATCCATCCATGATGTTGTTGCAAATGGCAAGATTTCATTCTTTTTCTGGCTGAATAGTATTTCATTGTTCTCTTTCTGGCTGAATAGTATTTCATGGTGATATTTCATTTCATATATAAACACACACATCTTTTTTATCCATTTATCTATCTATTGATGGACACTTAGGCTGCTTCCATAATATGGCTATTATAAATAATGCTACAATAAATATACAGGTGCATATATCCCTTCAAATTAGTATTTTCACATTCTTTGGATAAATACCTACCAGTGCAATTACTGGATCATAGGATAGTTCTGTTTTTAACTTTTTGATGAACCTCCATACTGTTTTCCACAATGGCTGCACCAGTTTGCGTTCTTACCAACAGTGCATAAGGGTTCCTTTTTCTCCACACCCTTGCTAACACTTGTTTCTTGAGCTTTTGATTTTGGTCATTCTAAGAGGTGTGAGGTAATAAATCATTGTGGGTTTGATTTACATTTCCCTGATAATGAGTGATGTTGAGCATCTTTTCATGTGTCTGTTGGCCATCTATAGGTCTTTTTGAAGAAATGTCTATTTTTGTCTTCTGCCCATTTTTTAATTTGTTTTTTTGGGGGGGGGTGTTGAATTGTATAAATTTTTTATATTCCTTTATCAGATATCATTTGCAAATATCTTCTTCCATTTAGTCCTTGAGTTTTATTGGTTGTTTCCTTTGCTGTTCAGAAACTTTTGAAATTTTGATGTAATCCCTATAGGTTATTTTTGCTTTAGTTTCCCTTGCCTCAGAAAACATATATATAGAAAAATTTTGTTACACTAGATGTCAGAGAAATTACTGCCTGTGCTCTCAGTATTTTTATGGTTTCGGGTCTCAATTTAGGTCCTTAATCCACTTTGAGTTTACTTTTGTGTGTGGTGTAAAAAAGTCGTCCAGCTTCTTTCTTTTGCATGTAGCTGTCCATTTTTTCCTACACCATCTGTTGAGGAAACTTTTTCCTATCACATATTTTTGCCTCCTTTGTCAAAGATTAATTTGCCATATAATTATGGGTTTATTTCTTTCCACTCTGTTCTGTTGACCTATGTATCTATTTTTGTGTGGTACCATACTATTTTGACTACTACAGCTTTATGATATGACTTGAACCCTGGAATTGTGATACCTCCAGTTTTGTTTTTCCTTTTCAAGTTTGCTTTGGCTAATTCGGGGTTTTCTGTGGTCCCATACAAATCTTAGAATTGTTTGCTCCTGTTCCATAAAAAATGTTGGTATTTTGATAGAGATTGCATTAAATCTGTAGATTGCTTTGGGTAATATAGACATTTTAACAATATTTGTTCTTCCAATCCACGAGCATGGAATGTTTTTCCATTTGTTTGCGTTCAACCTCTTTCATTAGTGTTTTATACTTTTCAGAGGACAGGTTTGTCACCGCCTTGGTTAAGTTTATTCCTAGGTGTTATTTTTGGTGCAATTGTAAATAGGATTGTTTTCTTAATTTCTCTTTCTGCTCCTTCATTTTTAGTGTATAGAATGCTACAAATTTCTGTACACTGAATTTGTATCCTGCAAACTTGCTGAATTCATTCATCAGTTCTCGTAGTTTTTTAGTGGATGGATAAATCACATTTTATTCATCCATTTATCATAGACATTTGGGTGGTTTCCACTTTTTAGTTATTATGAATAGTGCTGCTGTGAACATTTGTATACAAGTTCTTGTGACAAGTTTCAAAGTTAAACTGTGTTTAACTTTTTGAGATATTGCCAGACTGTTTTCCAAGTTGGCTAAACCATCTTACATTCTCATCAACAGTGTTTGATGTTATCTGGGCTTTTTGCATTGATATTCATCAGTAAAATTGGTCCACAGTTTTATTGCACAATCCTTATTATATTTTAATATTACTGGTATGCTGGCTTCTTAAAAGAATTTGAAAGCTTTTCTTATCTTTTGAACCATCTAATCTGGGTCACCCTAAGCTGCTACCATAATGCTAGATCAGAGCAATTTTTACCCCATTATTTTAGAAGCTATAATTTGAAGTTGGCAACATATAGTGAAATTCTTATATTAAAATGCACTGTGCTTGAAAGTTCATTAGTTTGAAAAATAAACAAAACAAAAAAAGAAATAAAAACAATAATTAATTTTGTGATTTCACATCTAATGACACATAGTTGAAATTTGATGTGAAATTAGAACTAATTCTAATTTTTTATCATCACTTTGTTTTATTCCCATGTAAGTTAATAAGCTGTCATAATTATAGAATCAAAGATATTTGAAAAGGGAAATATAATGAGTACCTTTCATTCCAAGATCTCAAAACCCTTTACCAGTCCTCCTTAACCAGTGTGGAATATACTGGTCACCAGCTAAGGGGATCCTCAAATGTTAGGCAAATCCTTTTAGACTCTGAAATAATTTTGTTTCAGCTATATTAGAGACAAAAACACAGATCCAGAGAGTGGTATCAGTTTTAAAGTCAATCCAAGAATATATAATAAGCTGGAGCCATAGTTCTCAAACTTTAGTAATCATCTCTAGAGCTTGTTATGACACAGCTGCTAGCCCTTATCTCCTGAGAGACTGAGGAAGAGGCCCAAAAATTTATGTGTTTGGTTTTTTGTTTGTTTTTTTTGTTTTTGTTTTTGTTTTGTTTTTGATGTTTGCCCAAAGTTTATTTTATAAGAAAACCTTTTTTGGTTAAAAAAAAAAAAAAAGAAAGGAATAAAGGTATGAAAGGGACTGAGGCCTGGGAGCAGCATGGTAAGCCCAGTGGAGAAGAGGCCTGGTAATGGACACTCCTAAACTTCTCTAAAGCCTGGGTACCTGCTTGAGGAGGCAAAACAGGAACCTCAGGCAGGGGGAGAGGAGCTGTCCCCAGTGACTGATGAACACTGTAACCTGGCCCAGGTTCCCAGAGTACTGGGGTAAGGGGCCCAAAGGCTCTACACCCAGTTGTGGAAATGCCTTTGCTGAGTCCCATCAAGGCAGGTGACTCTGCTGCCTCTGGTCTGGAGACCTTGCTTGAGAACCACTGAACTAGAGTTCTCCCTGAGTATTTCTCATTAAATTCTGCAATGTTTCTTTGCCTCAAAAGTGTCTCCAATTTTCATTCATTAAAGCCAGTTCCATCCACCATATTCTGTTGCTTATTTTCTAGATGTCATATATTTACAAAGAAAGGATAGGACCTGACTTACCGTCAACTCTCAATTGTCTGTAGTTAATCTTGTAGATCCTCTAAGGTAAAAATTTCATTGAGACCTAACATTACCTCCCCCCTCATCTTTCTCCAAACCTTATTTCTAGACTGGAAATGTAAATTAGTTTCACTTCAGGATAAAAACCAATAAGGTTGGCCAGGTCATTTGTTTCAAGGAATTTATGTATATAAATGAAATCCTATTTTGGTTCATCTGTGATATTGCTTCCTTCCCTAAGTGATCCAGTGGAAAGTGGTTTTGTTTGTTTTTGTTTTCTTTTTATTTGAGGTATAGTTGACACACAATGTTATATTAGTTTCATGTGTATGGCATAGTGATTCCACAAATCTGTACGTTATGCTATGCTCACAAGTGTAGCTACCATCTGTTACCACATATTATATATAGTACCATTGACTCTATTCCCTATGCTGTACCTTTTATCCTCATGACTTGTTCTCTCTAGCTGTTAAGCCTGTACTTTCTATGCCCCTTCATCCAATTTGCCCACCCCTCACCTTCCTCCACTCTGACAGCCATGTTTGTTCTCTATATTTATGGATCTGTTTCTGCTTTTTGTCTGTTTATTCACTTATTTTGTCTTTTAGATTCTATGTATAAGTGAAATCACATGGTATTTGTCTTTGTCTGACATGTTTCATTTAGCATAATACCCTCTGGATCCAGCCATGTTGTTCCAAATGGCAAGATGCTGTTCTTTTTTTTTTTAATAAGGCTGTTTATTGTTTGTTTGCTTATTTATTTATTTATTTATTTATTTAGATTTTATTTATTTATTCATGAGAGACAGAGAGAGAGAGAGACAGAGGCAGAGACAAAGGCAGAGGGAGAAGCAGGCTCCATGGAGGGAGCCTGATGTGGGACTCGATCTCAGGCAGGCCCTGGGCTGAAGGCAGTGCTAAACTGCTGAGCCACCCGGGCTGCCTGATGCCGTTCTTTTTTATGGCAGAATAGTATTCCATAGCACACATATTTATCCATCTTCTTTATCCATTCATCTATTTTTTTATTGTTTATTTATTTATGAGAGACATAGGCAGAGGGAGAAGCATACTGCCTGCGGGGAGCCCAATGCAAAACTCGCTCCCAGGACCCCAGAATCACGACCTGAGCCAAAGGCAGATGGTCAACCATTGAGCCACCCAGGCACCCCCATTTATCTACTGATAGACCCTTGGGCTGCTTCCACATCTTGGCTATTATAAATAATGCTACAATAAACATAGGAGTGCATCTATCTTTTCAAATAAATGTGTTTGTTTTCTTTGAGTCAATACCCAATAGTGAATTATTGGATCACAGGGTATTTCTATTTTTAATTTTTTGAGTAACCTTGATACTGTGTTTTCAAAGTGGTTGCATCAACTTACTCTCCCATCAGTAGCACATGTGGGTTAATTTTTCTCTACATCCTTGCCAACACTTGTTATATCTTGTCTTTTTCTTTTTTAGCATTGTGACAGGTATAAGGTAATATCTTACTATGGTTTTGATATTCATTTCCCTGATGATGAGTGATGTTGAGCATCTTTTCATATGGCTGTTGGCCAACCTTTTTTTTTTTTTTTTTTTTTTAGTTGCTGTTGGCCATCTTGATGTCTTCTTTGGACAGGTCCTCTGACCATTTTTCAGTGGGATGATGATGATGTGTTAGTTTTATAAGTTCTTTATATGGTGGGGAGTGCTCTTAATTCTGTCTTTAGGGCCACTGTTACTTCTCTGAAGTGGTATCCTCTTTAAAATAACTCTTTTGAAAATAAAAACATTTGACACATGAAACTAAAAGTCTAGATCTATGGCAAAAGAGGTTCTAAATCCAGATCCATACTGGTAAAGATATTCTGGAACTTGCCTCTCAAAGTGGTCCATGACCCATATTCATAGGAATTATCTGTGGACTGAATTGGACTCCCTGGGTTGAGGTTCATGAATTTCACATTTTAATTTCCCAAGGTAATTCTAATATATTTAGATCACAGATCACACTTTGATAAACTCATTTTATTCCTAGATTGCTGTTCAGTTTAGCATGCCAGCTTAAACCAAAAAGGTGAATCTAGGGATATCCTGTTATTTGTCCTTAGGAGAGGTTTGTTTGTTTGTTTGTTTTACCTTTCATGTGAGGGCTTTATTCCTCACTTTGGACTCTGAATTAATTCATTTCTCTCTCTCTCTCTTTCTCTCTCTCAGTAGGCTCTATATCCTGCCTGGAGCCCAATGCAGGGTTTGAACTCACAACCCTGAGATCAAGACCTGTGCTAAGATCAAGAGTCAGACACTTAACTGAGTCACGTAGGTGCCCCTGGACTCTGAATTTCTATGATGTCATCTTAATGAAGATGTGAATAGCAGTGGGAAAGTTATACAGAGAAGGGAGAAATTCTGATTAGTTTCTTGTCTGCATCACAGCTTTTAGTTGTGGGGACTCAACAAGGGGCATACATCAGTGCTTTATAGCACTGTGTCGTACATTATACACCAGGCATAATCCACCGGTGATTCTCAATCAGACTGTGTGCCCACCTCTGCACCTCTTTGTAATTATGTCGGACATTTCTGTTTAGTTGTCACAATGACTAAGGGTTATTACTAGTACTAGAGGGAGCAGATGGTAAACATCCTATAGTGCCAGGGATAGTCCACTACAATTTAGAATTGTCTTGTCCCAAATGCCAGTACTATCCCAGTCAAGAAACTAATTCCACACTAGTTGAGAAAAATGGACATCCAGAAATAACACTTGGATTTCTTTTGTATCATTGTTTGTTTGGGGGATTTTTTTTTTTTTTTTGCTAGATCTGTCTTATATACACACTTCTTCTTTATCCTCCCCTTCCTCCCCCCCTCCTCTTTCCTCTTCCCCTCCTTCCCCTCCTTCTCCTTCTCCTCCTCCCAACATGGAGCCCAACACATGGGACTTGAACTCATGACCCTGAGATCAAGACCTGAACTGAGATCAAGTCAGATTCTTAACCAACTCAGCCACCCAGGCACTGCACACACTCTTCTTTAATTAAGTTTGCTAATAAATAACATTTTTACCTCAAATATTTCACTAAATTAGCTGCTATTCTACTCCAACTTGTACCTTCAGTCCAAGGTAATAAAATGTAATTTAGATTCTGCTACATGTAAAAGCACTATGGTGAGCTCTTTAGAGGTTACAAATATAAGTAAGGTGAGGTTTCTGCCTTAGGAAGCTCAAGATATCCAAATGAGAGATAGATACTTGCTCAACTACCAAGACATAAGACAGAGTCTGCTCTAGTTGGGTTAATCATACTGTGTTAGTATGAAGAGAAGATCAGCCAATCCAAGGCAGAGAATCTGAGAAAGGGTGGTGAAGGAGGTGGCCCCTGAGATGTGATTTAGCACATGAAAGGCAAGAGTAGAAAAGCAGTTAAAGAGGTGCATTCTAGGTATGAAAAGTCGAGAGGAAATCATTAAAGGCATGAAGGTAGAAAAGACATGTGCAGGGGGACCTGGATGGCTCAGTCAGTTAAGCATCTGCCTTTGGCTCAGGTCATCCTGGGAGCAAGCGTTATGTGGAGCTCCCTCCTCATCGGGGAGTCTGCTTCTCCCTCTCCCTCCCGCCCTACCCCCCCAACTCATGTTTTTTTTCTCTCTCCCTCTCAAATAAATAAATAACAACTTTAAAAAAGAAAGAAAGAAAGAAAGAAAGAAAGAAAGAAAGAAAGAAAGAAAGAAAGAAAGAGAGAAAGAAAGAAAAGATATGTCCAGACAAACTTAGTTCTCTGGTGTGATGAATGGGAACAGGTCAGAGGCCAACAGACCAGTTAGGATGTCATTGCATTGAGGTGGAAGAAGGAGGTGAATGGGACAGAGCACATAAAGGGACTTGTGAGGTAACAGGGAAAGTTCTATTTCTTGATCTGGGCTGTGGTTATAATGGTATTTGTCTCATAATTAAGGCATATATTTGCTTCATGTAGTTTTATGTTTCAGTGTCTTATTCTACAATTAAAAGGGTTGGGTTGGGGTGTCTGGGTGGTTCAGTCAGTTAAGCATCTGCCTTTAGCTCCAGTCAGGATCCCAGAGTTCTGGGAGTTGGGCTCCCTGCTCAGTGGGGAGCCTGTTTCTCCCTCTCCCTCTGCCCCCTTTCTTCTTGTGCTCTCTCTCATGCTATCTCTCTCTCTCTCTCTCAAATAAATAAGTAAAATCTTAAAAATAAATTAAAATAAAAATGTTGGGGTTTTTGCTTGTTTTGAAAGCCATCTCAGTGGTTCCAGAGAAAAGAAAAGAGGTATCCAAGCCTGAATGAGAGCGGAAACTGGTGAGCAAATATGAAGGCCATCCTGGAGAATTAATTATGTCAATTGGAGGAGGAGGTGGAGAGTAGTTTGGGACACATTGCACTCACATGGTTGTAGAACATAAATGTGTGTTCTGTGTGATGGTAACTAGCAAGCCGTTAAGGAAAGTTCACATCTCAGGAAATGTTGTGCTAGAAGATTTGGAGATCAGGACTCCTGGGGGCACAGCGGTTGAGCATCTGCCTTTGGCTCAGGGCGTGATCCCGGGATTCTGGGGTCGAGTCCCACATTGGGCTCCCTGTGAGGAGCCTGCTTCTCCCTCTGCCTGTGTCTCTGCCTCTCTCTCTGTGTCTCTCACGAATAAATAAATAAAATCTTAAAAAAACAAAAAGAAAAGGAAGAAGATTTGTAGATCAACATGAAAAGATTAGAGCAGAAGTATGGAAACTGGAATGTAAAAGAAGATGGCCAAGGAGAAATCTTGGAAAATATCTGTTTTAGGGGCAGATTAATAGGGGCCAGTCAGGGATACAGAGAAGGAGCTGGAGACAAGAAGGCTGAATCCAGATGGTGTGGTGTAAAACCAATCCCAACAGAAGCAAGTCCCAGACAGAATTTCAAGTGTTAGCTGCTGCAGATCACTAAAGGTCTAGCAAATTGCAGAACAGTGTCAGTGTCTTTTGCCAGAAAGGTCATATTGGGAGCGCAGGTGAATCAATGAGAGTAGACTCCTCCTGCCAAAGTGTTGATGGTGAAGGGAAAGAACCAAGTGTTGATGGAGTGTCAAGAAGAAGCAAAGTTGAGGGAAGAGTGGCTCATGTTGGCAGGCATGCCAACACATCATGGAAGAAGAAATAAGTAATATATGATGTGAGGGGGGTGAAAGTGAGCAGATCTCATGGAGCATAGCCTAGAGTGGTGCTTCTAAGACATAAGACATAAGACATGAGTATGGTCCCCAGACCAGCAGCATCAGCACCACCTGAAAATTTGTTAGAAATGCAGATTTGTAGCCTCCACGCCAGCTCTACTGTACTGAATCAGAAACTCTGGGATTAAAAAAAAAAAAAGAAAAAGAAACTCTGGGATTGAAGCCTGAAATCTGTGTTTTAACAAACTTTTTGAACATTCTGATGCATGGTTGAGTATGAAAACCACTAGAGGAAAAGGGGAGTGGTTTAATCTTGCACGTAGCTGGGAGGTGATTGAAAGGATGAGTAACCCTACTTCCTTTTAGACAAGAGGCAAAGAGAAAAGATGAGGGAAGTGGTATCAGATCCCCAGGCTTGTGGTGAGGTCATCTTAAAGAACAAAGACCTGGAATACTGGGGAGCTAAAAACCAGGGATGTGTGCATCCAGCCTCCAAACCCTTGCCTCCTGTACACTTTGTTCAAGATGTAATTCCTCTTCCTCTTGCCTGTCCCAGTCCTGCCTTTAAGACCATATTCCACCTTCCACCTTCTTCAATATACCTCCCCCAACATGACCATCTGTAATTATTTTGTTTCATTTTGAAATAAGACTATTTGTTTCCTTAGACTATTTTAATTTTGTTACTTAGAAACAGGTCCTCTTTGTACTATCCTTCTCAGCCTCCAGAGAAGGGCTGAATCACCCTGTGGATGGACTGGCTCACAAGTTAGGAAATCAACAGATAGTGTCTCCTTGAATTCTTGGTTTTCTGTTCTGGATTTAGATTCCTTGGCCCAAGTGCCTAAAACACTATTTATAGAGTCTTCTAGCATATGGCATTTTTGAAACTCTGTAAAAGATCAAGAAAAATGGAGGGACAAATGGCAAATAGGGAAGTATTTAGAAGAAGAGAAATGATTCCTCAGTTTATGTAAACACTATAAATGACTTGAATGGACCTTTGTAAAAGTGAGCTAAGCCCAGACAGACGTTGAGAAGTAAGATGTAAGAAACTGTGGGAAGGGCTCCTGGAGTCTGTTGCAAGGAGGAATGCCTGTAATATCCATGTGAAGAAAACTGTCTTCCCCACTGCTGCTAAGACAGCTTTTTTTTTTTTTTTTTAAATAACTCTAAGCTCATTACATTTGGCAAGCATGATCAAGAATTGTATCAGTACACTACTTTTGCAAAAACACAAGCAAGGGATGACCTTTTTTTAACAGGAGAGTTAAAAATTGTGACTCCCTCCCCAACGGAGTCTGTGAATATAATGGTAAACAAATATTAACTGTGGGAACGTGAGAAAAGGAATGCCTTAAATCTGTAAGGGGAGAGTTATCTTTGAGCACCACAATGAAATACAAATTAGATTAAACATGTTTGACATTAGGTTTTATTACAAACTTAAAACAGAGACTTTCTGTTTGAGAATCTTTTTTCCTTTAGTGCTTTAGTGTGAGTTTTACAAGGTATGAGTCCTATCAGAAATTGACTTGTCTTTGCATTTTGCGTTGACACTCCAGAGTCAAAGCCAGAATGAAAAAAATCTAAGTTAGTGCAAAAGTAAAGGAAAGGAAACTAGTATTTACTGAGCACTGATAATGGACTTTCATGTATTCTATCTCATTTGATTCCTTTATCGTTGTGCAAAGCAACTACTGTCTGTTATAGATGAGGGCCATGATATTCAGCATCTCCTAGCCCCACTGGCCTGTAGGTGGTGGAGCTGGTATTTGAACTCAGAGCTTTCTAGCTAGCTAGAAGCCCAGGATTCTTTCTGCTGTGCAATACCTGTTAAACTTACTAGGTTTGACATGCCTATAACTATTAAGATTTTCCTAAAGCATGAGGAATGCTGACTGGTTTTATATTTCTTTCTGTCAAATCTTAATTTGTAATGAAAAATTTTTAAAGATTTTATTTATTTATTTGATAGTGAAAGAGAGTGAACACAAGCAAGGAGAGTGGTGGGTAGAGCTAGAGGGAGAAGCAGACTCCCCACTGAGCAGGGAGTCTGACATGGGGATTGATCCCAGGACCCTGGGGTCATGACCTGAGCCGAAGGCAGAGGCTTAACCCACTAAGCCATCCTGGTGTCCCGAGCTTGTAATGAATTTCAAACAAATAAGATTTTGACATTGTGGTGAAATACAATGGAGATGATAGAAATTTTACTTCAATGTCAATTTAATTATAGGTGACACATGGGCATGATTTAGGGGTTTAGAGGAACCTCCTTTACTTGCATCTGAATGTTATGCCTTATATTGTGAAGTTCATATTGGCCAAGGAGCCTAGTAGTATATATGTATACATCCTGCTTTCTTTCAGAAAACATTTCCTTTTTAGCTCTTTTTTAACAGTTTGTTGAGGTCAAATTGGCATCCAATAAACTATACATAATTTTACAAGTTTTGGAATTTGCATATGCCCTCGAAACCATCACTACAGTCCAAATACTGAACCTATCTTTCACCTCCCAAATTTTCCTCTTGCCCTTTGGCAGTCCCTCCTTTCTGCTTCTTGAAGGTTCCTTCCTCTCCACTGATTTGTTTTTCCTTAACTTACATGAGTTTATATTTTCTAAGGTTTTAAGTAAATGGAATCATTCAGTATGTGCTATTTTTTTAAGTCAGTATTCTTTCAGTTAGTAAAAGTATTTGAGATTCATCTGTTGTTGCAAATATCAATAATTTTTTTTATTCCTGAGTAGTGTCCCATTGTATGGATACACTACAGTTTGTTTCGGCTTTCACCCATTGATGAACTTTTCGGTTCTTGTCAGTTTTGTGCTGTTACAAATGAATTGCTAAGGAATATTTGTGTGCATATATATATATAGATATAAATGTAGATATATGTTTTGTATGGATATATGCTTTCACTTCTCTGGGGTAAATACCTAGGAGTGGAACAGTTAGGTCATATAGAGGCACATATGTAACTTTTTAAGGAGACTGATGGAACTGTTTTCCAAGGTGGTTGTACTATTTTATACTTGCATCAGTGGTGTCAGAGAGTTCCATTTTGTCCACATCCTCGCCAACACTCTATATGGTCAATCTTTTAAATTATAACCTTTCTAATAAGTGTATAGTAGTATCTCATTAGGGTTTTAATTTGAATTTCCCTAATTACTAACGATGTTGGATACCTTTTCATGTGCTTATTCGCCACTTATGTATCTTTGGTAAAGTGTCTGTTCAAATGCTCTATCCACTTTTTTTTAAATTGGGTTGCTTGTTTTCTTATTAACATACTGTGAGAGTTTGTTATGTTTATATGTACGCTTATACGACAGAAGATTTTATCAGATATATGATATGCAAATATTTCTGCCTCCCCCAACTGCTGCCCTACCCAGCCTGTGGCTTCTCTTTCTATTCACTTCATAGCATCTTTCAAACTGCAGAAATTTTTAATTTTAATTAGGTCTAATTTGCCAATTTGTTCTTTTATGGATCGTGCATCCTGTTTCGTATCTAAGAAGTCTTTGTTCAACCCCAGGTCACAAAGACTTTCTTCTGTGCTTTCATCTACAAGTTTTATAGTTAGGTTTAACGCTTAATTTTATGATCCCCTTGGAGTCAATTTTATAATATGGCACAAGATATGTGTTAGAGATCTTTTTTTTTTTTTTAAATGTGGATATCCAAATGCTAGGACACTATGTTTGAAAATACTCTCCTTTATCCATTGAATTGCCTCCATTTATTTAGGTCTTACTTAATTTCTCTCATCTTTTGTCAGAATTCTCTAAGTATCTCATATTTTATGCTACTAATAGTTTGAGTTTTTTAATATTATTGTGAGTATATGGGATTAGAAATTGTAATTTTTATAAGAATTTTATAAGAAGATATAACTGATTTCTGTAAATTTTATAAGAAAATATAACTGATTTTTTATATATATAACTGATTTTTGTATATTGGTCTTGTATCCTACAACCTTGCTAAACTCACTTATTAGTTCTGCTTGCTTTTTTTGGTGTATTCTAGTGGATATTCTACATAGATGATCAGATTGCCTGCTCATAAAGACAATTTTACTTCTTCCTTCCCAGTCTTGATAACTTACTTGTTTCTTGCTTTACAGAACTGGCTAGAATCTCCAGTGTAGTGTTTAATAGTAAGAGGAAACATCTTTTTCTTATTCTGATGTTTAGGGAAAAAACATCTAGTCTTTCACCACTGGAGTATGATACTGGCTGTAGGTTTTCATAGATGACTTTTTTCAGGTCAAGGTAGTTCCCTTCTGTTCTTAGGCAGTTGAGAGTTTTCATCAGGAATAGAAGTCAGACTTTGTCAATGCATTTTCTGTATTTACTGAGATGATCATATGGTTTATCTTTTCTTTTCATTAATATGGTGAATTATATTGATAAATTTTCAAACATCACACCAACTTTCTTGTATTTCTAGGACAACCTCACTTGATCATGAGATCCATATCTATATATTGATACATATTTTTATACCTATAGATATTATATAATATATATTTTATTAATATATTTTATAAAGAACTTTTATATTCCTTATTATCCTCTTATTATCTGTAGAATCTGTAGTGATGCCATTTCACTCATTCATGATATTGGTGATTTATGTCTTCTCCCTGTTTTCCTAGTCAGTCTGGCTAGAGGTTTATCAATTTTATTGCTCCTCTCAAAGAACCAGTGTTTAGTTTCAGTGATTTTTCTGTTATGTTTCTGCTTTGTAGCTCATTTATTTCTGTTCTAATCCTTTCTTCCAGTTACACTGATTTTTATTCCTTTTCTTTCCTTCCTTCTGGCTATGTTGATTTTAACTTCTCTTTTTTGTTTATTTGTTTATTTAGCTGGGAGTTGAGTCTATTGCTTTAAGACCTTTCTTTTCTTTCTTTCTTTTTTTTTTTTTTAGACCTTTCTTTTCTGATATAGGCATTTAGTGCTATTAATTTCCTTCTATGCACTGCTTTAGTGGCATCCCACAAATTTTATATGTTGTATTTTCATTTTAATTCAATTAAAAATATTTTTCAGTTTCTTTTTTATTTCTTTTTTGAATGCTAGGTTATTTATAAGTGTATTATTTATTTTCCAAATACTTAGAGATTTTACAGAGTATATTGATTTCTAATTTGATTCCATAGTGTCCAGGGAACTTTTTTTTAAAGATTTTATTCATTTACTTTAGAAAGAGAAAGAGAGAGCAAGGAGGAGAAGCAGAGGGAGAGGGACAAGCAGACTCCACGTTGAATATGGAGCCTGACACGAGACTTGATCCCACAACTCTGAGTTCATGACCTGAGCCAAAACCAAGAGTCAAGACACTTAACCAACTGAGCCACCCAGGCACCCCAGGGAACATATTTTTATATGACTGGAATTCTTTTAAATTTGTTGAAAGTTAAAATATAACCCAGAAATAGTATATTTTGATAAATGCTCCATATCTAGTTGGGGGAAAAAAAGGTATATTCTGCTATAAATATAATATATATATATATATATATATATATATATATATATATATATATATATATATCTATATATATATTCTATAAATATCAATTGTCATGTTGGTTATAGCATTGCTAAGGTCATCTATAACTGGTTATTTTCTGTTTCAATTAGTTATTGAAAGAGGAGTATTGAGGGATGCCTGGGTGGCTCAGTAGTTGAGCGTCTGCCTTCAGCTCAGGGCATGATCCTGGAGTCCTGGAATCGAGTTCCACTTCGGACTCCCATGAGAAGCCTGCTTCTCCCTCTGCCTGTGTCTCTGTCTCTCTGTGCCTCTCATGAAATAAATAAATAAAATCTTTAAAAATGAAAGAAAGAGGAGTAATGAAATCTTTCGTTATAATTGTGATTTTGTCTGCTTTCTTGCAGAAATACCCATTTCGGCTTCACTTTAGAAACTCTGTTATTCAGTTCATAAACATTTAGAAGTGTTATGTCTGCTTCTTGAATTGGTCTTTTAACATTATAATGTGATCCTTTTTACAACGAGGAACATTCTTTGCTCTGAAATCTACTGTATGACATTCATATGGCCACTCTGGCATTCTTTTGACTAGTGTTGCTGGTTTTAACCTATTTGTGCTTCACATTTAAAATACATTTGCTGTAAGCTCCATACTTCCATCTAGCATTTTAATCTAATCTGACACTCTTGCCTTTTAATTGGGGCATTTAGACCATTTTTACTTAGTGCAAGTACTGATATGGTTAAATTTAAATCATTTTGTTTTTTTGTTTTCTGTTCCATCTATTCATCTTCTTTTCATCTTTCTCTGCCTCACTTGATTAAATGAGTATATTTTATTATTCTACTTTATCTGTTTTGTTGACATATTAGCTGTAATTGTGTTTAGTAGTTGCTTTAGGTTTTATAGTATACATCTTTAACTTATCACAGTCTATCCTCAAATAATGTACTACTTCATCTACACTATAAAAACCTTATCATAATATACTTCTACTACTCCCCTCCCAGTCTTAATGCTATTGCCCTATATTTTACTTATATATATGTTATAAACCCCACAGTACTTGTTATTTGTTTAACCAGTCAATTATATTTCAAAGAGTTAAATAATAAGAAAAAAATCTTATATATTTGCCCATGTAGTTACAATTTTTGGTTCTCACCATTTCTTTCTGTTGATCCATATTTTTGTCTGGTATGATAATTCTTCCACCTAAAGGACTTTCTTTACATTTCTTATAATGTAGATCTGCTGGTGATTAATTCTTTCAGCTTTTATATGTCTAAAAACATCGATTTCATCTTTTGAGGGGAAAAAAACATTTTAAACTGGCTATAAAATTCTAGGTTGACAGGATTTTTATTTTCCATTCAGACTTTAAAGATATCAATCCACTGTCTCTGACTTGCCTCCATTACTCACAAGAAATATGCTATTGTCCTTATCTTTATTTATATGTAATGTGTTTCTCTTTTCCTCTGGGTGCTTTACAGATTTTCTCTTCATGATTGCTTTTGGACAATTTGATTAAATTATTTGTACCATGTAGTTTTCTTCATGTTTCTTATGCTTGAAGTTTTTTGAAATCTCTTGATCTGTGGGTTAATAGTTTTCATTAAATTTGAAAACATTTCAGCCATTATTTTTGGAAATAGTTTTTCTGGATCTCTCCCTCTTCTGTTCTTTGGGGACTCCAATTACACATATATTGATCACTTAAATTTGCCCCACAGCTCACTTACTGATCCTCTTTTAATTTATTTCTATTCTTTGTCCCTATCTATATTTCACTTTGTATGGTTTCTATTGCTTTGTTTTCCAGTTCATTTATCTTTTCTTCTGAAATGTCTAATCTGCTATTAATTCCATTTAGTGTATTTTTGCTCTCAGACATTGTTGTTTTCATCTTCAGAATTTTAATTTGGGACTTTAAAAGTATCTTTCTTGTCTCTATTCATTTCTTTAAATACAGTGAATATCATTATGGTAACTATTTTAACACTCTTGTCTTAATTCTAACATCTGTGTTAGGTTTAGTCCAGTTTTAGTTGTTTGATTTGTCTCATTATAGATTGTATTATTTCAATTTTTGCATGCTTGGTAATCTTTGATTTTATGCTAGGTAGTTTTTTAGAGAGGATATGGGGAGGAGCATAGGGAGGAGAGAGAGAATCCCAAGCAGGCTCTACACCCAGCACAGAGCCCAACACAAGCTCAGTCTCTCGACCCTGAGATCATGACCTGAGCTAAAATCAAGAATTGAACATACCTGACTGAGTCACCCAGGTGCTCCCAATTATTTTATATTTTACTTTGTTGGATTCTGAATGTTTTTGTATTCCTATAAATGTTTCTGAATTTTGTTCAGGGTCACAGTTAAGTTATTTTGAAATTATTTGATCCTTTTGGGTCTTGCTTTTAAGATTTGTTAGACAGGACCAGGGCAGCATTTAGTCTAGCACTAATTATTCTCCCCTACTGAAACAAGACCCATCTAACCAGTACCCTATGAATTGTGAAGTTGAATTGAAAATAAAGAATTTATATGACTTCTTTACAGATTTTTTTCCTGCAGAAGGGGAGTTGGGAAAGGGAGTAATAACTGGAGAGGTAAATAGAGTCAAGAGAGGATATTATAAGAGTGAGAAAATAACTGCATGTTTGAATAATGATGGAAACAATACAGTACAGAGAAAAAAAGTGATACTATAGGATAGAGAAGGGAGAATTTCTAGAGCCATATCCTAGAGTAGATGAAAAGGCTCTAGTGTATAAGAGGAGGTACTACCTTTAGATAGGGGTATGGTATCTTTAATTCATCTATGATAACAGGCAGGAGGGCAGAGTATATAGATAAGATGCTATTAGGAGCGAAACTGTAGTGGTGGGAGTTTGTAGAAGTTCTCATCTGATACCTACAATTTTGACAGTAAAATATGAAACAAGATCGTCAGCCGAAAGTCAGGATGAGAAAGGAAGTGTTAGAACTTGGAAACAGAGAAAGTAGTACAAAATAGCAACCTGGGAGATGGGGGATGGGGCGGATAAGTAAGTGGACAAAAAAGTCTAAGTCTAACTGCCAGACCTCATCAAGGGTCCACTTGAGGTTCATTGTCATGAATTTAAAGCAAATCCAATCATGATGCATTTGAGCTTTCTCTACCCACACTCAGGTGCACAGGTGCAGCCTCAGAACAGGCAGAGGGTTAGATTTTATAGATAGGAGGAAGTAAGAAAGGGAAAAAGGAGTAGAGAGTGTATGCAAAGGAGTAATTAAGATGATTGGCTGTGGGATGTGAGCTGTGTAAAGAGGGAAGATAAACATTATGGAAGAGAGATAGGGACATGGTGATGGGACTAGCAGATTGTTGGCCAGTGGGACTGAAGAATGGTTGGGATTAGAGTACCTTCTGGAAGGGATGAGCTGTGAAAGGGTAGGTCAGGGTTTCGGGTATTCATAAAGACAAAGTCTAGAACAGTGCTACTTAACAAATAGGCCATACACTGCAACTAATCTATGAACTGCTTGTTACTGATCAATGAGGTGAGTTCAGAAATTGAAAGTAAATGTTTAGGAGCACTACTGTGATATCCAATCATCTGATCAGTGGACTTGTGTTTAGAATGTCTTGAATTTTAAAATCTCATTTGCTATTAATATTTGTTGTATCTTATAAAACTGTCAGTCTGTAACAGATTGGATAAAACAACAACAGAAATCTGATCCTTCTCCACAACTAAAGTATTGCTCTAGATGATCATCATGTAAGTTATCTGAGAAGGGTGGAGGGTAAGGTCATTGGAAAAGAAGAGGTGAAAGGACCAACTCCTTGAATTTTGAAGTCACCATCACCCATTGCCTTCTGAGATAGAAGCCCTTGGGATTGCACAGCTCCAGGGGGCAGCCTTCTCACTGTATACTACGTGTACACCACAAATCCAGAATACAATGTGAATGGTGCTCTCTGAGTGTTCAAGAAGGTGGCCATTGTTATCTCCATTTTACAGATGGGAAGGCAGACTCCCAAGTTCACACAACCAGCCAAGGAAGGAACCGAAGTTTGAACTTAGGTGTGGTGTGTCTGTCACACCAAAGCTAGACTCTGTTCTATACACCACTCTTTGTCATGTGCTTATGGTTATGGTGACAGCATAGTCATAAGCCTCATTAGAACTAGAAAAAAATGCTTTTTGGGAATGTGTTGTGATCCACATGGCGAAGCCAAGCATTTCAGTTTCCTTAGAATCACTCTTGTTCAATCTGCTGTAGTAATCCATAGCCAGTTGCTGCCTAGACCCTCATCTCTCCAGTTTGTCTTTGTTGAATCAAGAGGCTGAAGCACCTCAGGAATCCAATATCCAGTATCCACCACAGGATTTCCGACACTTTGTTTCGTGTGCTTTAGTAATTACTTATGTATTAGAAACATTTTCTGAATAATAGTTTACAGAATGATAAGATTATGAGGAATTTTAACACTTTTCTCTTTTTCCCAAAATTTGTGTGATGGGTCCATTACTTTGATGATTTGAAAAAGTCAGTTATAGAGCTATATTCTAAACCAGCTTGTTCATGTAGAAACTCTTTAAGACTCTTAGGTCTTTGACAGGAGCTGAATAGGCCTGGTTTCCCACTGAGCTGGAGTCCCAGCCACATGGGAGGCCTCAGTGTTTCCATATAAGTTGGTATTGGTTCTGTCCCATTCTCCCTAGGTGCATGGAGTTTCTGAGGAATTAATCTAAAAACAAAGAAAGCATTAATCTCTTAGAGTTTTCCTGGTTTCCTCCAATCCTTGGCTCTCCAGTGGGCCGAAGCAAGTACAACAGTAGAATTAATTTATAAAGCTTGTCCAAGTGTCACAGGATGACAGATTCTTCTGGAAAGTCCTCCTGGAGCTCTGAGTCTATAATGCTTACACAACACATAGGACACAGTATCAGAATTATGGGCTTATGCGTCCACATGTCCTTCTAGGCTACCATCAAGAAGGCATAGCCTATGGCCCAGCACAGGGCCTGCCACATAGTAGGTGCTCAGTAACAATAATTTGAATAAGTTAATGGGTAACTGATGCTCAGTGTGCATAAATATTTTCATGGTGATGTGTTTAATCTTTTCTACCTTAAGAAATTCACTACTGTTAATGTATATTAGTGTACCTGGGAAGAACTTTTGGACTTACCAAAATAAGACTTTTTTTTTTTTTTAAACATTTGGCTTTTCACCTCAGGAAGATGTGGAAGAAATAAAGAACCCAGATAAGCAAATATAACTGGACAGGATGAGATGTGCTTATTCAGTTTGGTTTAAAATAATAATCAAAATAGAAAATAGGAGCACAATTTTACTTTGAAAAATAGCACTGCAAATCAGTTTTGGTGTGGAGGAAGGAATCGTTAAAATATTTTAATATGGTAAAATGCTAATCATCACAATTATTATTAAAAGTAACTTAAGGGACGCCTGGGTGGCTCAGCAGTTAAGCACCTGCCTTCCGCCCAGGGCGTGATCCTGGAGTCCCGGGATTGAGTCCCGTATTGGGCTCCCTGCATGGAGCCTGCTTCTCCCTCTGCCTGTGTCTCTGCCTCTCTCTCTCTCTCTCTCCCTGTGACTCTCATGAATAAATAAATAAAATCTTTAAAAAAAATAAAAGTAACTTAAAATCTTTCATTAGCTTTATAAGCACAACTAGAATTTTTAAATATGGTTATTAATTATTGTTGTTAATATGAGGTTGAAAACCTGATCTTCTTCTGGGAGACTGAGTGTCAGGATGGGTGAATTTTAAAATATGCCTAAAACCTGAGAACTACCAAATGAAATTTGGCTTTTCTTTTCATCTATCTTGCCAGATCGCTCATTTCATCACTAAGAAATGCAACTGACATGCCAGGCAAAATAGATATACACCAAGTTTCACATCATTTATTTTTTATGAATTTGTATTCCAGTCAGATGGGGAATACTTTGATCTCAATATGTACCTCATTGATGTTAAGAGTCTAGACTCACTGTAATGGCTACAGTAAAAATAAGATATTTTTCCTGGGTTCATCTACCAAAAAAAACATAAAAACTAGCACAAGCTTAACTATTATATATAAATAGAGAATTCTCTTCTTCTGGATTTGAAGGTTAAATAAAATACAGAGCAGACAGTTCCATCCCTAGTTTTTTTTTATTATACCTTTTGAAATAATTTGTATATACCTTTTAAATAATTTCAAGTGCCACAAAAAATAATGTTAATAGCTCAAAATCAAAAGTTAAAAAAAAAACCTAAGTATGATTTTTAAAAATCTTTTTCTCCTCAAGCGTTTTACGATGGGATAATGAGACAGATGTCTCTCAACTGGAAGGACATTTTGGCATTGTTATGTGTGCTGACTGGTAAGTACATAAAAATCATAAAAGTCCTGTTAGGAAAAATAGCTTTGCTGGAGTAATTGGGCTGTGCTGCTTTGCTGACGGCTAAGCAAAGTCAACAAATGAAGCACAAAGCCACCTTAACCTCAACAAATTAATATTCATCTCCATGTGACAGTTATAAGGTAGTCTTCTATCACACAGTAACTTCTACCACATTATTTCCCAAAGATTGATTTTGAGAAGCATTTCCATTTTCTGGAATTGCCTCTGTTTCATGCTTGACGTATCAGTAAATGGACGACTTAGGCAAATTGCAAATAATTATGGCTCGGAGAGGAATAGTCTGGAGAAAAAGGAGTTTATCAACACAAACAGCTCAATTAGCTTACTTCTTAGGAGAGATCTGACTATTGATATAAGGGAATATAGGTACATGTGTGTACACACACATATATGCTCCGACAAACCAATCCATTTGTGCAATATCTTTGGGGAAATATCTTTTCTTAAAATGTATGTTTGCTATCTAAATTTTCAGTGTCTTCAATTAAGATATTTAATTATACGCAAAACAGGAATTATAACATTACATTTTATTGTTATGCAAATAACATTAAAATCTCTGTCAGGTGCCTGCTTTTTAAAAATAATTTACATTAGATATTTTGTCTTCTTGTTTGGCTCAGTCTACTTACTGTCAATGAAGTCTGATCCTAAGTTACAGGATAAATATGTATCAAACCTTAATAATTATCTCAAATAATCTTAGGTATTTCCTTCATGCGTGTTGAATAATAACTATTTCAGCATATGGAAACATTGACAGTTCAAAAATATTTTCCCCGGGAAGAGTAAGATCTTATTTGTAGTTTCATTATGTTTTTACAACACTTGAGACTTGAAAACACAACAAGTTCAGATTCTGAAGAAGTTCTGTTGTATTGATCAACCCAATTATAAGATCCAGAACCTGGAGATAGATGACTTCCCTCAAGGGGAGTTAAATGAGATTTTCAAGCAGTCATTACTATTCTTATTTTAAAATTAAGACTTTCAATAGGTAACTCCTCTATGTAAGTCACTGGAATCAGATCTACTTTCTTTTTTTTTTTTTCTTCTGAAAAATACTTCCCCATGGAAAATAAGTACCCTATTCTATTTCTAGCTGAGATTTTCTAGCTTTCCATGGCCCTTTTAGTGTCTTTGCACCCAATTTCGGAAAAACCTTGCACCCAAAGAGGGAAAAACAGCTTTTGGACTAATCATTGATATTGTGCCTAATGCTATATCCCTCACCTAATCCAAAAATAAGGAGCTAAGACCTCACCATATGATTTGAACAAGTAATTTAGTAAATGCCTCTCCTCACCAAATATGAGAAAGGATCCTCCAGGTTTCATTGCACAGATGAAGATAATGCTGGCAGGATCAGATCAGATTAAGCATGAAAGTCAGATCAGAGAGCAGCAGAAAGAAGGAAGGAGGGCAGCATCTTCTTGGAGGTTTAGATGAGGGTTGCACCCGTGGGCTCCGACATGTGGAGAAAGTCAGCTCTGGCTAGGAGATTCGAGTTTAAATGTGTCCTTCACAAAAATATCAGAACAGCCTGGCTTTGTCAGACCTTGTGTTATGGACACTCACACCATGTCATCCTATTTGTACCAGAAAGACAAGCAGAGGAAGTAAGATTTAAGCTCTTTTCTGATTAATGTTCTCGGTGAGGTTAAAAATAGCCACACAACATGTTTGAGAAATAGTCTTTTTTCCCTAGCGAACAACAGGGTCACGTACAACTGATATACATAATGCATATTCAGTGAAGACTTTCATTACAAATACATAACGCAGTACAATGTTAGATGTACACACACACACACACACACACACACACACATTTAGTAGCTATGTGAGAATTTACGGATTCAAATGAATTAAGTACACCCAAGTTTTATTTTATAAATGGCTTTTCTATGCGTGAGGTGTTAAGTTGGGTTTTTTTCCCCCTGGTGTTGTAAGTGCCAGAATGTCAGGCTGTTTATAATTTCCCATTTGTAAATGTGAAACATTAAGCTACTCTCACTGCAATGCTGATATTATTTCCAAAAGAAATGCTTTGGTAATGGTCTCTCTTCATATTCACAGGGATGGGTAAGCTGCTTAGAAACTTAGAAAGCACGGTGATATTTATAATATGCATGTTGTGCGCAAAGCAGTGAAGCACAGACTCTGGGCGCTCTTTATGTCCTGTCAATTTGGTGTCTCTCTGTCAGTTATTCTGTGGGTGCTGTTTCTAGGGACAGGCAGGCAGACTATGCTGCATTTTTTTTTTTTACAGTGTCACAGAGGAGGGGAATAAAAACAACAACAAAAAACCCTCTCTTTAGACACTACCTCCAAGATGAAACCTGAAATACTCGGTGGCAGAAATAGGTGCCACACATAAATAGATCACACTGTCTCACACCACCCTTTGGTTATTGTCAGTCAATGAGATCTGGATTAGGCCATAGGAATATGAAGCAAGAGTTGGAGTTCAAATATTAGGTACATGGATTAAATTCCTTATTGAAGCATTTCCAGCAAGGGTGGCATTGTCTGATTCTCTGAATAGCTAACCACTGGTACTGCTTGATCCCATTTACATGAAAACAAGCTCTATTCACAAACCTATTCCAAACCCACATTGTGGTTCAAGTAAAATGCACATGATTACAACGAGCGGGTGATATGTTTATGTTTTTAAATCATTCATATATTCATATATTTACATTCAAACATTCATAAACCCGTGGGCTATGGGGGAAATAACTTATTTCCCAGAAAAGACAGTCTTCTTAGTTCACATCTACATTTAGGAGCTCAACTAGATTATAAAATAAAGAGGCAAACTGTGAAAGCTAGTCATTATTTCACCTTTCAGCATACTTGACAATGAAATATAGTTTCATGGTTCAACAGTTCCTAAATAACTTGTAAAATGTCAACTTTGAAATAAACAGAAGGAAAAATCGAGGTACAGCCACACCTGCAAAGGATGCTGTTGACAAACATCAAAATATTAGAATATTCAACCACAGGTATAGGAAAAAACCTGCCTATTAAGTTCCTTGGTTGACTTATTTAACATCGAATTCCATAGAAGCGTTCCTTTCTGCTGGAATGCAGTCCAGCCCGGTCCTTGCTGAGTTGAGAATAGCAAGTGATTGTTAATTTTCAGCCTGCCTTTCTACACTCCTGTTCAATCACAATTATCTAAGAGTCTGGAAGTAAGATGTTGTGTTTTTTTTTTTTTTTAATCCAATGAATGCTTTCAGTGTATGTTTGATGGCCTTCCAGTTTATTGTAGCTCTGCAAAAATAAAAAAATGATTCCATACATAGGAATTATCTAAAAGCTTGGAAAGCAGGTCTGAAATGCCATCCATAGCCTGACACAATGATTGAGCTAGGTCTGCAGGACAGTCCACACCATGTCTGCACACACAGTCTGAGACTTTAAGGCGGAGAGACATAGTGGCAGGGGAAGGTTACACCACCTCACTGGCTCCCTTAGCATTTTTACACTACATATAGTGGATTGTTTCTTTTTTTTTTTTTTGTCTTTCTAAATTATGAAAAAAGTTTGGTGTTTAAGGTATTTTTATGGAAGAATTTTTTTTTTCTCAAAACAGCCTCTGGAATATCTTCATTTTCTTCCAGATGCTGTGATCATGGATAGTTCTAAATCACCACCTTTACACCTGAAAAACCCTTTAACACGAATGCAGCCAGTCCTTTCACCTCATACCTAAAATTCAGTCCCAGAGAAGATAAACAGACTGCCAGAGATCGGGGCCCCCTGGGTGAGAGCCCCAAGGGAGATCAGAACCTCCATCAGTCCCCGGCTCCCCAACCATCAGTGGATAAAAACTGTTAGAGGCCATTCTTCTGCTGCAAGTTAAATCTACAACAAGGAATTTAACTTCACATATCACCTTAAAGATTACACAGAGGTCTCCTTTCTGTGGATGCTCCCAGAGAAATGCCTCTTTGTCGGCTACACTAATTTATTTCCCTCTGAGTAGAGAAGTAGATGCCTGCGCTCTGCGTAAAACTCTGACTGACCCTATGGGAGGCAGGGAAAGTGGTGGCCCGGTACCTTCCCTTTGTCGAGAAATCTGTGATTCAGATCAATGGAACAAAGCAAGTTGATTCCACAAGTCCATTACATAGAGGGTCGTGTGTGTGTGTGTGTGTGTGTGTGTGTGTGTGTGTGTTTTAATGGCCAAACTAGACTGACTGTCCATGTATTTTGATCAGTAACGGAAGGGAGAGTTGAAATGCTATCTCCATTCTAATCAGTGACCCACTCAGCCTTTTTTAAGTAGATCCACTTAAGCTACTGTTGTTCTCTGAGCCCATTAGGACTTATTTAAGGGGTGAATTTTCAGATTATGTATCATTCCCACTAAAGCACATTGAAATTGCTCATATGACATATCCTACAAAGCATTATAAATTCTGCATCAGAGGTAAGTAGAAAGGTGAGCTTGCTGGGAATAAAGGCTTATTCAAGAATGATAGAAATTGCTTTGAGGAAATTTAATTTGGAAGAATGGAGTAGACAACATCACCATTCAAACAACTGTGTTTGGAATGGGTGCTTGAGTGTTTAAGTCACATTCTCCAGTGAGCTGCAATGTTAATATCTTTGTCACGTCACCAATGTTGACTGTTGTTCTTTATAAGATTACATTTTAAGCTCGGTTTTTAAGGGGCTGATTATTTATTGGTGACAGAAATTGCTGTGCATCCTATAGGATGCACAGGTATAAACTGAAGACTGCTCTTTTGCTTAATGTTGTATATCCCAACCAGCCAGCTCTCCAGCAGGCCTGAGAAACTGACAGATTTTCCTACAGCAATTAGTCTTCTTAAAAAAAAAAAAACAGAGGGCCACCTGGCTGGCTCAGTTGGTGGAGTGTGCAACTCTTGCTTTCAGGGTTGTGAGTTCAAGCCCCATGTTGGGTGTAGAGATTACTTAAAAATAAAATCTTAAAAAATACACACACATACAACAGGATGCTTAATTATTAAAATTTAAGATAGTATCACTTCACTAAAGAGTAAGGTATATAGTCCTGAAAACTTTAAAAACCACACAGATTTTGAGTCCTTTCTCATCAACCCTTAATGATTATTAATCACCAATTAGTATGACTTACAGGCATTTGAATCAGATACATTCTACACTCTAAGATTTAAGTATTTTTTAATGGAATGATACGAAAATTTTCCCCTCGCGCATTGTCAGGTTATCCTGGTTGATGGATGGAGTGGGATAAGGTTCCCATTCTAGACATGATTTCTAACTCATCTTGAAAGGATTCTTTTTCCATTGCTCAAAACATCCTTTTATAGAAGAATCTTTTAGCGAACACACCGTAGTTGAACCCAAGCACTGACTTCTTGGCAAATTCTCATAAACTGTTATCCCCACTCCACTTTCTCAAATGAGAGAATTGGAAAATGGACGCCTGGGTGGCTCAGTGACTGAGCATCTGCCTTCAGCTCAGAGTGTGATCCCAGGGTCCCAGGATCCTGCTTCTCCCTCTGCCTATGTCTCTGTGTGTGTGTGTGTCTCTCTCTCTGTCTCATGGATAAATAAATAAAATATTTTTTTAAAAAAGAGAGAGAGTTGGGAAAGAACTGGATTGGTGAGACATTCCTACCTAAGCGTTTATTCTTCCTTAATACCAGTAAAGGAGTGTGTACACCCTGTTTTAGGGTCACTGAAACCAACACTCTACATAGGCTGCTTGATTTCAAGGACCATGTTGATCTGCTAGTCAGCCAGTGAGCAGGTACTTACAGAGTTCCTTCTAGGTGTATATGTTGTGCTAGCACTTGCAGCGCATAAATGAATAGAGACCAGAAGCTCTTTATTTTATTCCTAGCTTGTCTCCAGGGCCTGAAACAGCTCATAGTATATAGTAGGTATTCAACAAATATTTGTCAGCTAATATATATTATCGATGTGATGGCCATATCAGCCACATAGGTGGGCCTTTTTTTTTTTTTTTTTTCTAAATAGGTGGGCCTTTACTGACCAGGAAAACTGAGGCCTTTTGTGGAGACCTCACATATAGCAGAAAGGTCAGAGTCGGAGTGCTGTTAAACCCTACACTGTACTCCCCACTTGCCTGTAGTGTGACTCCATATGGCAGCCCTCCTACTAACAGCAGATAGTCACCCTTAGCTCAGATAAGGTGAGGCAGGGCCCTAGAATAGGTGGTACTTACTCATGCTATATGAGGAGTAGGGTCCTACAGCAAACTGCAGCATTAGAAGGGGTGGGGGATAGGGGGCTCCATGGAGGCCCCTCATGGGATGACTGATGCACAAGGCTGCTCAGTGCTCTAGCCCACAAGTCCCAGAGAAGGGAAATCGGCCCCAAGCAGACTGACCCAACCAAAGGAGTGACAGAGCAATAATAGAAATTCTCAAAAGACCAAAGGAGGAAAATGAAAAATCACAGAGAAGTGGGGGGAAAAAAAAATCAATGTGAAAGTCAAAGGAGAAAAACCCAGAGTTGCTGTGGTCTCTGTGACACCTAGCCCAAATCTGGTCTTTGTTTTTGAAACTGTTTACTCCTGAGTCGTTGGTTGAGTCTGACCTCAGCACTGTTCTTAGTCACTAAAGACCATCATCACCTGAGATCTGTTCTGTGATTTGGGCATCACAGGTGTTTGTTTCTGGAGGGTGGCCTCACAGTACCCTCAGTGGGCCAATGGCCCAGGTCTACAGAGACTAGGCTCTAATGATGGGAAGTGTTTCATCTCAACCAGATGATTCCCCCAAACACCAGCTTAGACTTTATCCCTTTAACACTAACACATGGCCCAGTCATGTGTGAATCCTGGCCAATTGCACGTTGATGACTTGGCTTTGGTCGGATAACACTGACCACAATCTTTTTTTCTTCCAGTGAGACACTTGAATGGAGGGAAACAATTTCTCCCTTTTTGGTGTTGAGTAAACATGTGTAATTACCCTTGTACTTACCTCCATTAGTATCATTAAACTTGGAAACCCAATTTAATCTGGATTCTGCTCTCTTCTCAATGTCAGCCTGTTTCTGGACCAATACAGAGCAAGCCTTGTTGATGCAATAAAGAGATTACTCCAGCCCAGAGTAAGTATGTTTCTATTTTCTCCTGAACACTGGCTTCAGAATAATTAGTCTGTGCACAAAGATGGAGAGAGTAATGGAATGGCAGGATTAATGTCATGTAATACTTTAATACTTATTATGTCCAACTTCAATTGGGTCTTCTGATCTATCAGATTCTTTCCTAATCATAACTAGGAAACTTCTTACCCTTGGCCTTCTGATAAGGAACACAGTGGGTAGTAAAATAAATGAAACCGCTTCAAAGATAGTGTGAGATTATTTTTATCAAAGAATTTCTTGAGTCTTTTCCTTTGATAACAATATCTTCATATTAAAGTAGAAGTATGATATTGAAAGTTTTCTGTTGACTTCTGTCATTTTAAATCCCTTCAATGGTAACCTTTGTCATTGGGTATTTATTTATTGCAAAAAAATATTTTTTTTCTTTTTCTTTCTGTTTATATCAAAGAAAAAGGACTTCAGATGAATCTGTATATTAAAAGTTCTTCGCTTTAAAAGGAAGCCATTATTTACATATTATAAACATTAGGTCACAATGAAGCCAAGCATGGCATAAAATATTGTGCACATTTTTACATTTATATATCCATTTATGCCTGTGAGTAAATTACAGAGTTTGTAGCCACTCTTATTTTGTTGGGCTGTTACACTAAGCTAGGAGGTCCTGCAGCCTAACCGGAGAGTTAATATACATCTATTTAAAGTAAGAAAACGAGTTTAAAGCTCATGCATTTTAAAAAAAATCTTATAAGTATGGAAGACTCTTGCTGTGCCATAGGAATTTAAAATAGGTTAACAATGTTAATGCAGTCTAAGACAGGAACTCATATTTATCTGAGAAAGGGCTGCAGTGTGCATGTGTGTGGAGAGTATTTTCTGAAGTTTTGTTTCGAAAGTCTTTTTAAGAAGGTTTGCTCTAGTCTTCTGACCTCGGTGAGACTTCCAGACTAATACCTTTCAATCTTTCTTTTATATCTTTTTCACATTGAAAGTCCCCAGAGCAATTTGATAATCGTCCTTTGCCTTACACTGTTGCTTTTTATTTTGTTATCTCTATATAGCTCAGAAACTTTAAATAGGCCTCTCAGAGGAGTAACCACAGCTTGGTAAGTGGTAATCAATTAAATTAAATTGGCCTTCTCAATTCCCCCTGTGAGGCGGGTAGTAGGTCTTGAGGCAAGGAAGGGGCATGCTCCAGTCTATTGATGGCTGCAGCCATGGTTGAGTGAGCAGCCCAAGTTGAGGGTAGAAGAAGGGATTGGGGGCCTCTTCATCCCTCCTGTTAGCCTTGGGTGATTCTTGTGAGCATTTGCAAGGTCAGGATTTTCAGAGAGGGCATGGAGATTCTTGGATGTAAAGGCCTCTGTGAAAATGTATCATACAAAAGTACAATGCTTTCAAGGACTCTGGATCTCACACGGCACAAACTGTACTTCACCAACACCCTTCAAAGCCTATTTGTGGCAAATATTCCATTTTGCAGAGACTTGCATGATTTACCTAGGATCTATTGTAAGTCATTCGAATGATTTACAATAGAAGACTGTCCAGGCTGTGAATAGTCCTAAATGCAGACTGGACTGGAATCTCTAGCAGCTCTCCTGTACCCTTTATTAAACCCTAAACCTTGCCCGCAGTGTGGCTTCACACAGCAGCCCTCCTAGTGACAGCTGACACTGTTAGCTCGGAGAAGGAAGAGCCAGGGCCCCGGAGTAGGATGGCTGATGCACAAGGCTGCCGGGTGTTCTAGCCTATGGTGTACAAGACCCACCATATGAGAGGAACTCCAAGCTGTGAGTGGCACGTGGATATACTGAAATCACTGCTCAGGAATCTCATCCCCATTGAGAGCTCGGGGGAGGCAGGGCACTTGCACTCCTGGGGCCTCCACCAGGTGGGCCATAGAAGGGTCACACACACTTGGCAGTGGCCACCAGCAGCTCCATATCCTGTGCCTGCGGACTGGAAGAGTTCCCAGAGCTGGGGGTAACCAGAGCAAAAACGGAACCCTTCCTCTTCCAAGCTCTCAGGACTGGCTGTTCTGCTTCTAGAAGCTCTCCCCCTACTTGTTAGAGATGTTGGAGAAATCACAGTCTAAGACCAAGATAACATTCAAGGTTTACTGCCTTACAATTAGAGCTGCTTTCAGCGTTCTCTTGAGCCCAAGACAACTCCTCCATGGTGCTATGGCCCTGGTGCTGTAGGGGCCACAAGAGGCCACAAGTTGAGAGGCAACATTGGTGGATCTTGAGTTCCTGGACATTCAGGGCTCAGCAAATTCAGTGGGCAATGCAGCAAGTTTTCAGAGTGCTCCGGAAAATCTGCACCCTAGCCAAATGCTTCAGATTCACAGGAGGGCCCTGGTTTCTGTGGAGGGTGGAAAGAGTCAGAAATATCTGCACACACAAGGCAAATCTGCTCTTCCTGTCAAGGCTCTCTGAGCCTGAGATTCATTACCTCAGGGTGAGGGAGGTGTAAGTCCTTCATCTGGGCTGATGTAAAATAGTTACCTAGGGAAATGCCTAGCACAGCACCTGGCACACAGGATGTACGCCAGAATGAAAACTGGTTCTTCCTTATTGCTGTGTTACCCTGTCAGGGTTAATACACATGAGACACTTGTCCAAAAGGACCTTGACTTGGCTGACAGGAGGACCAAATTCTGGTCCCTGATTAATACTAGCGGGCTCTGGAACTACCTTCTCACCCTATTTTCTTCTAAGTCCTCCTTATGGAGGGAAACTGTGCTTGGACACTAGAGCCCGAAAGCTTAAGGCTCAGATCTGGGATCTGCTGCCTACTGGGTTCATCTCATGAAGCCTGAGTTTCCCATCTGTAAAATGGGGAGGGAACAAGCCAATGCATCGGAAAGCTTTAGAGTGTGACTGGCTCTGAATATATGTTAGCTCTTGTGACCTAGAAGAACCAGAGAAACTTTCTGACTGTGGTGAGTGCAGAATTACAGGGGGCATTCTCCTTGCAGAAATGCTGGTGGGAGGGGGGAAGCACACCATTCTCTTGACATGAACGTTGGTGACTCCTGTACACACCTGCTGCTGCATGTCCCCTGCACCCACGTCCCGCATGCCTGCATCAGGTTCCTCAGTGGCCCCAAGAGGACTGTCTACCTGGATGAAGATGATACTTTCTACTGCAGACGGAGCAAGATGAGAGAGATGACTGCTAGTGTGCAAGAACAAGAGGTTGCAGGTGGCGAGCTGTGGGAGGAAATGAACTTCACCATTTCAGGGTGTGCAGTTCCTTGATTTCTAGCTAAGGCAAATCAGTGGTCTGGAGTGCTACAACCCAGTAGCAAAATAGGTAGGTGGAGAGGAGGAATTTTGCTGCTTTCAGATTTCTGTAATGGGCTCATCAGGGAGGGTGACAGACCACAGAGAGAGCCTAGCCACCACAGTGGGCTCCTGGCTTGGCGCAGTGCCACTGTCAGATCCCAGGGCTGCGCTTACATCCTCAGCCACATGGGCACCTGTGGCTGCAAAGTCACAAGAGGGAGCCCCGAATTTCACCAGTTAGTGTTTACTACCGGCCCAAATAGAAACTTCCCTCAACTTGTTGGTTGAGAGTAGCTGCAAAACACTTGACTCCTGCCGGAATACTGCAGGAAACCCTCTAGCAAACTCCAAAGGTAAGAAGAAAAGAATAGATACTAAAAAACGGAATGAGGTCAGCAAAATTTACTTATTCCAAGGAGCAATGTTCCCCCCACAACCCCTCCCCTTTTTTCCCTCCCGTGAGTGGCTTCTTGTTGCTGATGATTGATAGGTGACCCCCTGCTGTTGTGTTCTTTAAAGTACATCAGCAATGCCTGATATCAGAGGGCCAGAATGTAATTTAAAATACAGCCACAGCAACCTGCAAGTTGAACTTTAGCCTGGAAATGACAACCAACAAATGGTATCCACTAATATTCCTCTGAAATGGTTTTCGGTGCAGGAAAGGACACCGAGCTAGCTCGACAGTGTGAATTTACTCAGAACCACAAATAGATGGACGGAGATGCAGTGTTGACAGCCCTCCAGCTGGTTGCTGCTCACCAATTGCCAAGAATTCAAAAAATATCACCTTGGAATTCATTTAACCTTTAGAAACTGTCCCTAACTAAATGCCAAATTCCTGGAGCCCCACCTGTATGCAAGGAGTGCTATAATGTAAATCATGGACTCTGATTATGGAAGACCAGACAGATTTCTTCCCTTTTAAAAAAATCCAACATCTTGGCACGCATCTGTACAAACCTCTGTTTTTGCTTATCTCAGGGAAATGCCTTGTGAGTGTGGGCTCAGGGCGGGGAACTGAGGTGGTGCTGGAGGCCCCCTCTGTTCCTGTCTGCTCTCTGGGTCAGAGGCCCCAAAAAATCCTCCCTTGTTCTTGGTGAGACTCTGTGTTCAGTCATACCTGCCTCTCCCAGTTGTAGGAATAGAGAGTCCCCAGGTGGTTTTAAGACCCTCAGAGCAGGGGCCTAGCTCTAAAAGTACTTTCTTAAGGTCTGCCCAGGTGCATAGTGCTGAGCCTCTGCCCCCAAAGTATTTATAATCTGGTTGTGGAAATGTAACACACACACACAGGTAGAACCACAGTGGACAGTGCAAAATGGCTTATAACAGCCCAGCCCTTGGTCATAGCATGGTGCTGCTCTTACTCATTTTGGCAATCTTCCTAATTTATATCTTCAATAGAATGTGAGATACTCAGGGGTTTGGACTCTGTCGTGATGCAACAAGCATTTGTTGAGCAACTACTATCTGGCACTGTGCTGGGAATGTGAGGTGTGGGTCTGCATATGAATCATGAGCACTAGGAGAATCTCAGTTTAGTAAGGCGGATTAGTGCTTGAGCTACCAGGAATCACAACGCAATTGATGAGTCACTGACTGCCTGAGAAAGGTTTCTCTAGGGACAGTGGCATTTGACTTTGGTCTTGAATAGTGAGAAGGGCACCCTCAGCCTCAGGGAAGGAGACTAAAAGGTAGCATCCCTGGTGAGGAGGGTACAGCGCTCACAGATATAGAGCATCTTGTGTTTTAGGGTCAACAAGAAGTTTGTTCTGGCTGGAGTGTGAGAATCTGGGTGGTTTGGGGGTTAGGGTTGGGAGGGGCAAGAGAAGAGGTTAAAAGGTTAGTTTGGGGTCCATTTTATGAAAGGCTGAGGATACTCTGAGAAGAGACTGGGCTTTATTATATGGGTAATAGAGAGCCACTGACAATATTTGAGCAGTGGTAGAGTCAGATGTGGGTTCTAGAAAGATCCGACTGGCCAGCACAGAGGCTGCAATGGAGTAAGAGAGAGCTTGAAAGCAGCAAAGCTCCTCAGGGCACCATCGTGGACCAGCTTGTGCTCGGGATTGTCCAATTAGGAGATAGTGAAGATCTGAAGATGGAGATATTCACTGAGGAGTTCATTCATCAGACATTTCCTGTGTGCCTCTCAGATGCCAGATGCTGTACTAGGACCTGAGGATAGAGTAAGATACAAAATACTGTCCTAAAGGAGCTCACAGTCTAATGTGAGAAACAAGCAAGCGAGCAGTTACCTGACCGTGTCGTGGGTTAAGGCGATAGCAGAGGTAAGGGTGAGCCATGGAAGTGGAAAGCAGAAGTGGCTGACAGCGGGGAGGCACAGCGTAGAGGCCAGGGGTGGTCAGCAAAGGCATCCTGGGGACAGGGTGTCTAATCTGGATGCTGAAGAATGAGGAGGGATGACCAGGCAGACAAAGAAGCAGGGCTAAGAGAAGCATTTCACCCAAGGGAATGTTTGCAAGTGGGGTCCGTAAAGGAACAAATTGGGGGACTGCAATGACTTTGGCCTGCCTGGAGCTCAAAGTGCGGGAGGGAATGGCCAGAACCAGAACTGCAGATATAGGCATGTGTCAGGTCATGCTGGGCTTCACCTGCCTTCCCAGAGCTACCCAGTGGTTGTCGATCCCTTTTTAAATGGCAGAAACTTTTGGTCAAAACAGTTTTAGCCATCACCCCAGTTATAAAACAGTTAAAAGTGAAGCAGCTGTAGTTAAACTGGTTGTAAGATTAACACTTCCTCTCTAGGTCTCCCTGGTCACCCTGGAAGCAACTGGAACATTGTCTGAAAATCATGTATGGCAGATGACAATGATGCAGGTGGGGGGGAATGTGGCATTGGAGGGTTTTACAGGCAACGCCATGATTCCCTGGTTTCCAGCTTCGGTTTGAAGGTGAAGGGTATGGTACGTAGGCTTGGTACGTAGTAGGTACTCAGTGTGGGATGGGGAAGGAGTTTGGGGCCAAAGGTCCTGAGTTTCCCTGTAGACGGCATAGGTTAACAGTACTTTCAGAACATCCTCCTAGACCTAGCAGGCTCCTTAAAAACATGGATGGGCCCTGGACTATGGTAAATGCTCCAGATATATACTCAGGAGTGCTGATGTATTAGTAAGAACTGAAGTCATGGACTTTGGTACAATTTCCTAGAATTTTACAGAACAGGGAGAAAAAGTAGGCAGAGCCGTGGAGACCGCTGACAATCAAGAGGCAGGTGGAGAAGCCAGGGAAGGGGGTTGAGAGAGATGTAAGGGAAGAAGGCGGCATCTCAGAAACCAGGTAAAGAAAAAATAAACATAAGCTTAAACATGTAATTGGTATTTAATAGTTGGTTGCCTGGAAATGAAACAGGAATAAAGGCATTTCACTGGCATAGCATATTCCTTTTAAAAGAAATCTGAAGCATACTTATTTTTTCCAGAAGTACACACCCTTTAATATATGAGTATAGATTAGTCTAGCAAAATAACAACAAGTGAGCTCACGATGTAAACAATATCATTGCTGTTTAGTGGAACTACTCGTCTCTCCTCTCCAGGGATAAATGAATTCTCTCAAATTTCTGCCCATCAGTCAAAATTTTACATTCAATTGAGTGTTCATTCTGAGTTTAAGATAATTCTCTGACTTCCAATGCCCAGAAAGTTGGGCTTTGGTAAATTGAAAATAATTTTTCTAAAGTGATGAGCTAATTTGAAATCCATATATTTTTTTCTTGTTTTGATTTTTTGCAGCCTAAATTGTAAGGCATATTCCTCTGATTGCACCAGTGTGTCCTGCTCCACTGAGGACACGGGGAAATCTAAAACCATTCCTTATGGGGTGGATGCTGGCGCTCAGTGGCTGTTTATTGAATGAACAGATGATGAACTATTTGTCCCTCCTAAATATTGATTCACATCTCAAAAGAGTCTGTATTCAATGAAATGAAAAAGAAAACATTTTAAAACCCATAACTGAGTAATTAGAGATTAAAACTACTGCTTACTCTTTGTCTTTGTTGTGGGTACAGTATTGTGCACAGAATGCTGCCCTCTGAAATCCCAGCAGAGCTACTGACTCTATAAAAGCTTCTTGGAGAAAATCTCTTCTAAAGAATAAGCAATTCCAGAGATTCACATTTCTCAGATTATTCAACATCTGGATTTAGTTTATTCTCTCAATAAATACTGATTGAGAGTCAACTGTTTGCTAGACACTGAGAAAAATGCAGTGAATAAAACATTAGAAGATCCCGTCATCACAAAATGTACATTCCAGCCAGAGGAGACTGGCAATCACAAACAAGGATATAATGTGTGTTAGTGGTGATGAACGCTAAGAACAAAAGTAAAAGGGTAGAGAGTGATGAGGAGGCAGCTGCTGTTCTAGAGGGTTGTTAGGGAAGGACAGGTAAGCTAGAAGAAGACCTAGAGAAGGAGAGACGTCTGGGTGGAGAGGGCTGCCATATGCTTAGTTGGTCCCCCTACAGCTCACCCCGACCAACAAGGGGGTGAGGTATGGGGAGCGTGTACTCATAAATGTAAACAGCAGCCCAGCCAAGAGCCCTGCAGCCACGTAAACATTATGATATATAGCTTAGATAATACCTATTAAAAATCAACTCTTCTGTTGTAACTGTAAGACCGCTTTTGCAGGTGACTTTAAAATAAAACAACTTCCATTATTTAAAAATCCAGAATGGCAACCAGCTCTTAGTAGAGATGACTAAAATGACCTACTAGTATTTCCGCCCCCCCCCCCTTTTTTGATGAAGACTTTTGCTCCCCTGCCGAGACCATGTATTATATCTGGTTTCACATCAAAATGAATTTTTGCTGTTAAGTTTGAAAAACGCCTGAAGATAGCAATTAATATTGGAAAAGCTGACAGAAACTTAAGTGTGGTGGCATGATTGGTGCTGCTATAATTATGTGCCTGAGTGTGTACATGTCTATGTAAACACAGTATGAAAACACACTTGATGTCCAGGACACTGTATCACTGTATTTTCTTGCAGGTAAAGGAGGGAAGGAGAGGGAGAGAGAACTGATAAAATCTTTCTGACACTGTTAAGTGGTGGAGATGTTTCTAGTCTATATCTACGTAACCTTGCTTTTCAAATTATTTTCATATTTATCACCTCATTTGATCTTCACGACTTGCCGGGGTTGGGGGAGGCAGGCTTTGTTCTTCCCATTTGGTGAGTGAGAAACCTCCATGGGTCAGCTGGGGTGACTAAGGAGATTGGATTATGTCATCCCCAAGGTCCCTTCTAGCTCAACAGTTCTGTAGCTTTTCTTTTTCCCCACTTCTAATTTTCCTGAGGTGACAGCTGTGTAATGGTGGAGATTCTTTTTAAGCCCAGAACCCTTCCTGCCACATATTCCTCCTCATATTCTTTAAAGCCTTTGCTGCACGTTTAATCATCTGTAAAATGTAATGTCTACCGCACAAGGTCGTTGAGAAAATGGTTGATGGAATGAAAGGGAAGGCGTGTGAAGCACCTCACACAGTGGTAGCTGTTATTATTATTATTGCCGTCACTATTACTAATAAGGAGGCAATGTCGTGTGGTGGAAAGAGCGTCAGCATTGGAGGCAGCTAAGTGTCCAATCATTTGCTGGTTGTATCCTCTTGGTCAACTATTCAACCATTCAGAGCATCCCATAAAATGGAGCTGATGATACCTATATTGTTGGGTGGTGTGAAGAGTCAGTGAGACAAATAGAGCCCCTATCCCGACACCTGACATGCACTGGATGCTCAATAAATAGTTGGCAGTGATAAATGAGAAACCACCTTTCGTAGGAAACTGGAATATATTTTCATGAGTCCCGCAAAGCCCGACGTGGCATTTCATAGAAGTGAAGTATAACCTTGAAGTTAACAGAAGCATACAGTCATCTTTTAAACAAAAACAAAAGAAGATTCTGAAGTTCAGCTGTCCTGTGCATGTCTCGGAGGGCAAGGAAAGGTCCACATGCCCCCGGGAGTCAGCAAATGGACATCAAGGAGGTCGGTCTTCTGAAATCCGGTATATATCGTATTCAAGTCCATCCATTCTCCCCACTGCAACAATCTCATGAGGTTGTGCAAGTTTATTTAGAAAAGCGTGTTTACCCTCATTATACCACTTTCTTTGAAAAGCAGTCATTTGAGTACCATGAGGAGCTGCTTTGCTCTAATGATGACTATTATGAAGGATTCAATGAAGTTGGAAATGAAGACCCTGTAGCCTTGTCTCTGACAGCGTGGTCACAGAAAAGCCTGTTGGCGGTACTGAAACATGAAAATTCCCTAATAGAGATTGCAGTCACTTGCCTCTACGGAGGATTACTTGGTATTGAATTTCCAGGGTACGATAAGCTAACATGTATAAGCATCCGTTGCCACACGCCCTGGAGCTGTGTTGTGGACATGTTGGCAACAGCTAAGGCATCTCAAGGTGGGTGGCACTGCCAGGGACCAGTTACTCTAAAAGCTAGTTGATGGTTTGAACCACTGGACCCAAGAGAGGTGTGTGTTGTACAGAATACCAACTTCGAGCCACATTTTGTTTATTACATGCATTATTTGAAAAGGATAAAACATAGCAACATTTGAATATGAAATGTACATATTTTTTCTTGCTTGATGTCTGTCTACCCTTGAAATTATTCTCACTGCGAATGTCCATCCTGTGTGGACATCTCAAGAACAATTGTGTTTCCTACCTGAGAGCAGTGCATTAAATGCTCTACCCAGTGTTTGTTATGTTTGGTTGCCTTCCAGTTTTAAAATGTGTGAATTTCCTTTTGAATGTTCTAGGGGAAAGCAATGGTATTCGCCCCACGCCGAGGGAATACTTTAAACCAGTTTTGCAATCTAGCTGAAAAAGCTGATTTCTCCATCCAAAGACATGAAAATTATGATGAACACATTTCAAACTTCCACTCCAAGGTTAGTTTTCTGCTTGTGTTAGATAACACTTTAATCCGCATTGCATTTTGAAGAGATCATGGTCTTTTTGGCAGGTAACCTAAATATTTGATTAAAGTACTCCTTAGGTGTGCTGCTTCTGAACAGCTATTTGTATCTGATTATTTTGTGTGGTAAAGCCATCTTTTATCTTTGCATGTCTAGAAGGATTTTACAGAAACCATTCCTGTTTACTCCTTTCTCTGAAACAAACTAATCTTTTCATTCATAATAGACTAATTTGTAGGATGCAGGGGAGGTGGCATAGAATGAATGATAAACAAGCATTTATATTTTAATGAAAAACCTTCGGCTTTTAAGTAGGTTAACTGCTCAGCTGTACTGAAATAAATAGAAGGTGAATGTCTAATTGTATCATGTTGGACTGTAAATCTTTATCTCTGCTTGCTTTATGGCTGGGTCAGTTGGCAGTTTGAGACTGTTAAATCTCATACAGAATTTCACAGTTGTGGGGTTATATGTCAGATCGAGGAGCTACAAGATTTAGGTCAAAAGCACTTATCTGAGAGTGATTTCTAAGCTTGCTTACATAAAGCAATGTTATCAGCCTTTTTATTATTTATAGGTATAGAGCAATATAGGACACTGAGAGGCAAGCGTTCCACTGAAAACTTTTTTAGGAATCTCACCTTTGCTAATACATATCACACTTACTAATATAACATATATTACTTCTGTAATTTTGTGCCTTACAGAAATCTCCCTTCTCTGAGCTAGTCTGACCTTGGCAAAAGACTTTGAACTTGTCATGATTTTACAAGTCACGAATGCAGAAAAGTAAAGGCCCGACCTTAATTTTCTCCTGGGAAAATGGGAATAGCATTCTTTATTACCCAGGACTATGATATAACGGAGAAGTATTTTGACTTTTGAAAAAATTATATGCAAAGTGGATCTGATCTTTGGGCAAGAGAAAGAAAATCCTCACTTTGTGGAGATGGGTTCACTCTTTTGGGGTCTCTAAGGTTTCATTTAGCCACTCCCCCGTGCAGGGGTGGACGGGGGGGTCGCAGTGATGCTTTGTGAACTGAAAGGGTAAAATCACCTCCTCTGGACAGTAGGACTGCCCTTTGCTTACTATCAGAAAATAAAAAAGTGAATGGCTTGTTACTCAAATCTTGCCTGCCACTCTAGAACGAGGCTTTCCCTTTTGCAACCCCTCCCCATATTCAAAGGAAAGGCTCTGAGGGCTTTCTCTGGCAGAGGGTCTCTCCTGGCCCTGTGGGCTCCTCTACCCCAAAGGGACAAAAACAGCCTTCTCTCCTGGGTCAGGCTAGAGCTTCAGGGATCAGGTGATGGCTGCTTCAATCCCATGTCTTCCACCTTCCCCCTAGAAGAACAAATGCTTTCAGTTTTTCAGTCACAGATCAGAAGAGACAGGCAAGAGTTTCTCCACCAGCGGAGATGTTCAGCAGTGATACCCCCCCATCTCCACCCTGCACCATTGGAGGTGTTCTCGGGACATGGGAGTCCTTAGTAGCCACCTCCCCTTTGTCTAGAACTTAAGATTGTCAGTGCCAAAAAAAAAAAGATTGTCAGTGCCTAACAGACAGCAACTTCCTCTTTTTATCTCCAATGCAGTACACTACCCTGCTAAGCATAGTCCAGTCCATAAATCGCTCAAGACGCCTCTTAAGTTTATGTATTGTGCAACCAACCCACAGTTAGTACTCCATGAGTAACCGTGGACTGACTGGTCCCACAAAAGTAAATTGCCGCAATTAACCAGGTGGCCTTGGTTTCTCTATCTTATTAGTAATTGCTTAAAAGTTAAATTCTCCACTTTGCGGGCCTGGACTAAGAAACAGCCTCCCTCCTGTTTAGGTTGTGAGGACGGAGAGTTGCATTTGGCTCTCAGGGAAGTGGAACCGCCAGGGGAATATTCTGCAGGGTCGGGGCGCCCTGATGAACCGTAGAAACAGGGACCCACGATGTGTATTTTTAACCTGGGGGTGGGGGGTGGGGAGGCAGCAGCAGTTGCAGCCGGTCGGTGTCCTCCCGCTTCTAGCAGGAGAGTGCCTCTTGTCCCCCGGGTACCCGAAGCCTAGGATGCCCTAGGATGCCCGGCCCACCTGCTCCAGCAGCGCGGGTGACCCCGTGCCCACCGTGCCCACCGGGCCGGTGACAGGCTGGCGCGCCCCACCTCGCGCTCACACGTGGAGGTGCCCTTTGCAGCCGCAGGATGCCCTGGGCGGGGGGAGCCCCCCGCGCTCCTGCCCCGGGGCGCCCCCTGGGGACCCCGCGCCCCGCCCCCCGCCCGCCCGGGGCTCCGGGGGCGCGCCGGGAACCTCCACCCGGGCCGCTTTTGTTTGCCGCGTGCTAACAGCCAGGGCTTAAAAGTTTTCCATCTTGCGCGGCAATCAGCTTTCTTCCTCCCCATCTCTGGCCAAAGCCCCACGGTCCCGGGCCGAGGCTGCTCGCGAGCGGAGGAGCCGCGTTCTCCTTCGGGCTGCGTGTTATCCTCTTAGCCCTACTGTGTTGGAATAGAGCGTAACCAGCTGGAGGACTGTAAGACGCCTGATAATGCCGCTCTTTTCCGCTGTCCCGTCTTAATCTTGTTACACAAATGGTTGTGAAGAGATTCATGAATTTTAATTTTGCCCTCTGCATTAGCGCCTCACGTCACTCATACACAGCTGGCTTCTATGCCGAGTTTTCCACCCCTCCTCTTACAACAGGGGAGGGAAGAAAAAAATTAGTTACAATCTTGGCAGTAGTGCAAGGTAAAAAAAAAAAAAAAAAAAATCTACAGATTTAGGCAACCACCCATGAAGCTGATTAACAGTCAGTGATCAGGAGGCACAGCTTTGCCTCTTAAACTTTTCACCCCTCATTGTTAACTGTGAAATTTTATTTCCGTTAAAAAGCAAGCCTGTAATCAAAACGGTGCCATTCTGCACTTTTCTGCCAGTGCTTTTGTTCGGTTGTGCCCACACCATGCAGCCAGCGTGCTCGGGATCCAGGCAGCCCAAGGTGGAGTGCGCTTGAGAAAGCCTGCCTTCCTGTCCTTCCAGGCAACGGGGGAAAGAAAATAAAAGCACGTCCCTCTCCCACCCAACCTCTTGGCCTCCTCCAGGCTGGGACTCCAGTGCCGGGGCCCAGTGCTGTGGCTCCGGACCTTTAGAATGTGACAAGAAGCACACTGTCTCTCAAGGTGGAGACCTAACTTGGCGATTGCAGCCGGCTTGAGATTAGTTGATGAAAACACTCCCGGCCGCGCCAGCATTCTCTGAAATATGATTTTACGTGCCCCAGTTCTGTTTTTGTTTTTGAACTTTCGCGAGGCCACCGGTGTGCTTCTGTTCTGTATTTTTTTTTTATGCTTAGCCATGAGAGCAGGCTTGGGCTCGTTGGTGAAGTCGGTACATTGTGTTAAAAGCATGGCCCATATTGCACTTCTGCTTATCTATTCAAAATGCCACATTACAAGTGGCTGGTGCTTATAATCTGTGTGGTGTGCTGTTGATAATTGTGGATACTGTAAAGGGTAAACAGTCTGAACTCCATTCCTGCTGCTGTTGCTCACGCAGCGCCGTGGCGAGGCTGAGCGTGTTACATCCAATTAGGAAGTAAAGCATAATGCTACTAATAGCTGCTATATAATTTAGTTCAGTCCTCAAAGACCCTGTTTTAACCTATGAAATTGAAAAATTGTTTTATTCACAACGTGCTTTTTGTTCATTTTTTTTTCCCAAGGTGCTTTTTCTGTTTCTTAAAATTATAATTATTCATTGAGCGAAGAAGTACAGCCTGCATAAAGGGAATTATTCTTAAACCGCATCACATTCCCTCATCGAAAGCAAGTATTTCCCAACAGCCTCGTTTGGGTGCGTTCGAGTGCCCTCATATAACAGACCTGGTGCAGAAATAATCTGCTGCTGGGGTAAAATATTGCCTTTGAGGGTTGTCAGCCCTTCCTCATCACGGGAAGGGCTCACAGTCAACACGGGGCTGGCCCCTGGCCCCTTCTAGCAAGGAAGCCTCTGCTTTGGCCTCCAGAGGTCAGCACAGAATCCAAGTTAAAAGTGATTTCTAACCCATATTTGCAGAAGAATTATTTATCCCACATATTACCTCAGGGACTTTATAAAGAGCTCATTTGAGTCTCTGTATATTAGTGCATTGTGAGTGAGTAGGTCAGCTGACTCACGCTGAGTAATCAACTTTCCCTGATCCCCAATCCCTGAGGAAGAATTGAGCTAGCTTGGCCCCCTCTTCCCTCTGTAAAATATTTCAGTGAGCTCCTTCTATCACTAGGGCAACTGGCAACAAAGGTATTTACAGTTGGTAGGTCCTGGTTAGTGGGTTTGGATTGGGAAGTTTGTGAAGCCATCTTCTTGGCTTTTTTTTTTTTTTTTTTTTAAGAGTGATGTTAAGGGACCGTGTGTTTAGGATTAACACTGTCACGACTTTGGTGGTAAAAGAAATCCAGAGGACCTCTCTAAGGTGGACAAACTAATCAACTATAAACAAAGCACACTCCATCAAAGGAAACAGAATGCAGTTACTGCAGTGATTGTACCACTATCATTTCTTATGAACATGGATTAGAAAGTAAAGATGGAGTTGGCTTTCTGTTCCCCAGGGAGAAAGGAAAAGCAGGCTCCTTGCTCCTTGTCCTTAACAGTGAGGATATGTCACAGTTTGGGAATACGATTTAGAAGAAACACAAAAAAATTCAAGTTATTATGCCCTAGACCTATACTAATCCAGGAAAATGTCACATTGGAACCATTCATTTCGTTTGAGGGGGAGGGGAAGTAATCTGATTCAAAACAATAAAAGAATTGGTTCCATGCATACTTAAAGGAATATTTGTTTTCTGATCCTTACCAGTTTAAAAATGAATTAGCAATTGGCTCAAAAGTACCGACTTCAAAAACATTAATTTTGTCTTTATAAATAGCATATTATTATTTGCTAAGATAAATAAATACAAACATGACCATCAAAATTCTTCTAGCCAAATAAGGAAAAGAGTACTCTAGATTTGAGAACTCTGACTGGATTTTAAAATCTACCCTGGAAAGGCCCTCAGAACTTCACTTGAATGGTGTGGAAGCTCTAATTGTTGGACTATGTTTTCCTCCTCAGAGAAAAGAATTTTAAAATTACCATTAATATTAAAACCCCTAAGAGGCAGCGGGAAGTCCATCCCTTGTGCCCAGACGCTGCCAGTCTCCAAATGATCTGAAATGCCTGCCTGCCTTGCTCCAGGGGCCCAGGGACAGCATAGACCAAGAACAGAAACTTCTATGCCAAATGGCTGGTCTGGTGCAGCTGAACGAGCCTCCAGCTCTCCCTTCACTGAAGTGCCTCACAGTTCACAGAGGTCACAAATGCAGTCTGGCTATTTATGAAAAAGCCCCCTGCCCTCCTCCTTACCCCCACCCAAGGAAAGATTCCAGCTTGATGGATGCATAGTACTATCATGCCAACACCACTGAGAACTACTTTGAGTTGCTTTTTTGTGTGTGTTTATTTACCGGGACAATATATTCAAATAAGAAGTCTTCACTATACTCAATACTAGAAGCTACTGGTAAAAAAAAAAAAAAATCCTAATCTGAATCTCCTTACCTTTTTTGTTCTATTATTGTTTCCAGTTGAAAAAGGAAAACCAGGGCGTCTATGAAGAAAACCTTCATTACCCACTTCTGCTTATTTTAACCAAAAATGGATAGAAGATTCAGCTGCTCAAAAGATGAAGAAAACACCAAGTTCACAGGGAATATTTTCCCCAAAACAGAAATCTGTGATGGGTATGATGTGCAGCGAGCTTTTGGCTCCCCGAGATCTGTGAGCCCCCCCACAACATTCGCCACATCCCACATGTGGGCTATAGGGTCCACCTGTCCTCACTCACATCATTCCCCAGCCCTCCTGGACTCCTCTTTTTTCATCTGCTCGTCTTGTACCAAACCTTTGTTTGTTTTTAAATATCTACAAACAACCTGGGATTTGAATTGGACTTACAAGAAACCTAATTTTTTTCCTCCTAATTGTGACAGAATTTCTTTTGGTGATTCCCACCGCCCTTTTAAAAAAAAACTATCTTGGTCTTTGTTCTGTTCTGGTGGTGGCACTTTTAAATCTGTAAACAAAAGCAAACATCCTGATTCTTTCCTGGTTAAAAAAAAAAATTAAAGCATATCATTCTCATCTCCCTCAAATTAATTGTATTAAATCTGCCATCTTGTTTTTTTTCTGTCTCTCTCACTGATTCTCTTTTTTCCTTTTAAACAGGATGTTTTTTTCCCTATGGATGTATAAGAAATGACTACATCAGCCCAAAGCCTCATAAACTGACCGTTTGTCCTCTGGACACAATAGCGTGGCCAGCCCTCTGCTCCTCCTCTCCAATTATGTGTGATTAGTCTCAATGTGTTGTGTCAAGGAGGAGGAGTGTACTGAGTGCTTATTATCTGTTTAGGTACAAGAAGAGCACATTTAGGCTCTGACTATGAATGAAAAGTGAGCCTTTATCGAGGCTCACATCTAACTGCTGCTGTTCTCCAGACCTCTTTCAAAATAGGTCCTTGCCAGAGAAATTTTGAATAAATGGCTGCTAAACTAGATTGCAACCAGGGTGGGAGGGGTGAAGTTTTTAAAAACTCAATCACACAATGATCTGATTTAAAGGAAGTACATTTTGTTGTGTGCTGTGATTCAAGTGTGTAGTAAACATTTAATAGGTGCTACCTAGGATTAAGACAGAATGACTTTTCTGCAGGGAACCCAAGCATATCCTTGCCTGGTGCATCATCCACGAGGTGCTCTAATGCCTTTTGTGGAAATTCAGATGTTTATCTGTAAGGAATCATCTGTGCCCACTTTAGCAGTAATGTCATTAGTATGTTAGCTCTATATTCTCCTATCTTTAGTCGAGGCAGAGCGTGTATTTAGTGGGCTACAATTAAAGTGATAGGTTGGGAGACGAGGGAGCAAATCCTTTTGCATGTTAAACAAACTTAACGGTCATAGAAACAGCTACTCTCAAATGTCTTCTCTGCTCACTTCTATCATCAAACAAATTTTTCACCATCAGTTTGCATGTCCTTGTATTCACCACTTTTTCTGCTCCATTAGAGCACCTAGATGGATCTCGGAAGGCATAGGTCAAGTCGCAGTTAGATCATACATTTCTTTCTCACAAAAACTTGAATTGCAATGCCAAGTGATGGGCTAACATCACAATAACAGCAATTTATTCCTCTTTGGATAAAACAGCAGTCTATTCTCAGTGCTAGATAAAGACCAGGGCAATGCAAACCAGCCATTTAGCTGAGTAGTTCAGCTAGTGGCAGCTCTCCTTTGGCGACTGTATAGGTTGCACACTGGCTTCATATTTTCTTGTTTAAAAATTAGAATTTGGAATGTTTTAAAAGGCAGCACAGGTAGTTCCATTTATACCGGTGAAAAGACAGCAGAAATTATTTCTTCTGTAAAACCTGCAACTAAATCTGCCAGACAAAGAAAACCCATCCCTCTAGTAGCACCTAGGATGGTCTGTTCTTTTTCTTTTAAAATGCAGAGAATATTTTCAGGTTTTTTTCTCACGAAAATACATGAATTTGCAAGAATTTAATTTGCGCTTGTATGTGCCATGGGTGTAGAAATCCAGTGTTTATTTCTTTGGGATAAATTTTATTTTTAAAAAGTGAGCTAGTAGTAATGTATTATTTAAAAAAAAAAAAAAGCTGAGAATGATATGTATAATTTCTTAAGCTTGAGTCAGGGTGTAAGAATTGAGCTGTTCTTACCAAGAGATACCCAGTAAAGAAATACACTTATTGTGTGACAAACCCAGAGAGTCTCCTGTAAAATGTTAAAGGTTTTGTAGATCTGCTCTTAATGGGATCCTCACCTGGAAAGATCTCTTGTCCAGGCTGTTTGGAAGTTTATGAGAAACTCACACTATTATTAAATCATTTAAAAGTGTTGCTATTTTCTCAAATTTTAATGAAATGCCAATATTGAGAAGGAAAAAAAATATATAGCTGCTTAAGAAAAGTTACCATCTTCATTTCCTTTGAACTTTATGATTAAGAATTGTTTCTATGTGTCACTGTTGGATTATATAATTGCAACTGAAATACCCCCTTCCATAATTACCTGCTAGGTAATTATGCATGTGTTTGTTTCAAAAGGAAGCCTGTCCGCTTAGGAAATCATTAGAATTATTGTGATATTCCTCTTCTCCATGCACCTGTATCCCCTGATAAAACTCATGATTTTCCGTTATCCCACTAAGTAGATTGGGTTGGATGTAAGAATGTTTCCCATATCATCCATGCTCCTTTCTAATGCGGTGATATGAACAGCTACATACAACTTGGTTATAAGAAATTTATTTTATTTTATAGCAGACATATGCCATGAATTGGGATAAAAGTGCTAGAAAGACTACCTAAGAGGTTGATGCTATTTTGTATAAATTGTGTATTTTGTTGGCTTTTTGACTGAGCATGAAAATGTAACTTCCATTAGGGAAGGGTAATTTAGGTGCTCAGTATTCAGCAGAAAACTTGTCGGGCCATAAAAGCTTTTCTGGCTGGTTCCTCGGGTGTTTTCAGAGAAGAGCTGCCCACCCCTTGCTGATTTTCCCTTTGGCTTCAGTATGGGCTGAATTTACCACGGCATACCTGTTGAATCAATTTGGGGGATCCAGCAGTTAACTGAGTGAATGGAAGGATTAGTGGCCCTCTGGAGCCCTATTTCAACAGCCAGGTGTCTGTCCTGAACTAGTTAACTGCTTTTGACAGTTGAAGAAGCTGGTTTTAATACCATAGGCAGGAGGTGGTTGTGGTGGTGGGTTTGTTGTTACTGTGCTGTTGTTTTTTTTTTTTCCCCCCCTTCTTCCCTCTACCAAAATGGAGCATACCTTCTCCTTAGGATTAGGCTTTTATTTGTTTGTTTGTGTATTTAATAGGAATGGACCGTCCCCTTCCCTCAACCCAGCTTCCATGGAGTCTTTGTGCTGAGTCAGCATTCAACTTATTTCCTATCTATGCCAAACAATTGGGTGGCATTGTCCAGCAGGAACCTTTCACTGGACCCTGGTAGGGGAGGGGGTGGGACACCCGCAAAGGGGAGGGAATCAAAGTGTAAGGACACACACACACATACACACACTCAGAAGGAAGAGATGAGGCTGTTTAGACCCGAGGTCGGGGCTCCAGTTCCCAGATTCCAGGTATACTCCTCACACCAGATCAAAATCTCCTGAGTTCAAGCTGTATGAAATGTCATAATTATGCAGAGTGTATGTCATAGATTAGAAAGATTGATTTGGAAGTCAGGGTCTCCTTAGAAACTGAATTTAGACAGGGCAAATATGTTTTCCTGAGTGGACTATTTCCAAATTAGGAAGGAGCTTGTTGGTGTTTGACAAACCATTAAGCCTGAAATGCCACTTCTCATTCTATGACTTTGTTTTACCCTGGAAGCTTACTGCCTAGGCTGTAGCTAAAAGCTCACTGTGCTCTCTCTGCCCTGGAAGTCTGCATTTGGAGTCTATATTTTGCCTTTTTTGTCCGTCCTGACTTTTCAATTAATACATTTTTTAAATAGATAAAACAGATCATACTGTGACTTTTAAAATGTCAACAAGCTTGTAAACAGAAATGTAATAAAATGGCTAATAGGAGATTCAATAGTTAATAGAGGGCCTGAAGTGTGAGCAAATACAGTAGCTGTATATTGGAAAATGTGCAAGTGAAGATGGCTTTAGTATTGCAAACTGAGGAAGAAAATTGTTTTTAATTAGCACCTTCATAAGAACTGCTGATTAATACTGTTTTGTTTGGTGAAAAGCTTTCAGCTGAGTAATTTGTACAGCCATTACAACAGTTTTGTTAGAGCGGCACTCCTGTTGTTAAACACAAACAGCAGATGATAATGGTGGAAGATGAGTTTGTCATGTAACAATTTACCTTATTGAAAAAAGCTTTATATAAAACCCAATACAGTAGGTACCAGCAGAAATCACATATTTTAAATCTTTCCAAAATTGCAGTGTGCCATGCTTGTGTGTGTGTGTGTGTGTGTGTGTGTGTGTGTGTTTTCAGGGACTAGAAGCAGATTTTATAACATTTATAAAATTATATACACAATTTAAAGGTGGTGTAGCATGGACAGACCACTTTTTCAGCAGCGGTTTTACATCAGAGCAGTAAAGTGGCCGTGTATTCAAACACTTTAACTACACAAAGCAGGTTAGAAAATGGAATCCTAATTAAATAATGTTACTCAGATGGAAATTTGCATTGGGACGGGATGTAAGGAAATAAGAATTGGTGTTTCTGCCTTAGGTGGGTTTATCACACATGGGATCTTTTTTTTTTTTTTTAAATCTCTTTCTCAAGGGAAGTTTAATTAACCTTCCCCCCACCCCCCCTTTGGAGGTGTTCTAACCCACCAGGGAAAAGAGTGCCCATTCAATGAGACTTGACCAGGGAATCAGAGGCTGATTTCAGTGAATTCCCATCATATGGATATTGCCTTAGCCACAAGCATGGGAACTCTTTTTTTTAATAAATTGCAATGGTATAGCATATTTGCATTAAAATATTACACTAACCAAGGCTGGTAAGAACTGTAAATTATTGGAGTGGCGTAATAGAGCATGAGAGATTTTTTTTGTTTTTTTTTTTTGTTTTTTTTAGACAGGCCTTCGGGGTAATCACAAGGGTTGAGGCTCACGACAGTGCCAAATAAGCTTTAGACAGCATAATAGTCTGCAAAGAAAGCCACAGAGCACTAATGTGAAGGAAGAGCTGTCCACCACATGCAGCAAAAATCACCAAAGGTCATTTTATGGTAGCAATTGTGACATAAAATTGGTGGTCATGCTACATGTCTAATACTCAGCACAGCTTTATAAATGATGGGCCCCTAGCGATGGCTGTCATTAAGTGCTTTCATCATAATAAACTTTAAACTGTTGGCTTTATGAATCGCCAGCTAGCTTCAGCTGTTCGTTGGATGGAGCTTGCAGTGCCTTAAGTGTGACAAGACCTATTAGGAATTGCAACCATGTTTCAAGCGTACTTGGCTTCCCCACTCCTGGGGTGATTGCTGCCTATTAAAGGCGTCTGGGAAGATTTTCCTCCAGCAATCTCTGATCAAGAGCTTTTTTGGGCTTTGACCTGCATTTCCTTCAAGACTTTCTCTGAGGAGTTTTATAAGAGCAAAACTCCAGAGGATTTATAGCCACTTCTGATTAATACCTTTCCAGTTTTTCTAGCAACTCTCCCACTGCTGCATAGAGAAAAGCTTTCATTGTTGCCGAGGTGCTTATTTGTGACCTTTTCTCTGCTTCCTGATTCCCTCTAACGTGTTCTCTCAGTGAAATCCTCGGGGTGGAACCGAGACAGTCAAGTGAAGTTGTTACAGCTGGAGAGACAGAAGGAAAAGAGGGAGGCTTTTATATTTTTAAAGAATTACACGCCGCGCAGCCTGGCCCCGCCCACTTAAATACCCGCCGTGACGTCACCCGCCCCCCCCACCCCGAACGCATCCTTAATAAGCCCTCGGTGTAAACCGAGCCGACACATAAAGATTTCATGATTCAAATTACACTTTCATTAACCTTTAGCATAGGAAGTCTTTTAGTTTCTATAAATCTTACAGGGGTTTACCGTCTGCCCCACTGATGTGCATAATAGATGTTTGGGGAACTCGCTCTTTAAAAATCCAGGGTATTTAATTGACAAGGGGCTGCATACCTATTTCAGACTCACTTAGCAAGGACTTTACTTACTTCTAGTCGCTTCTTCCAACTTGGAGGGTGCCTCCTCCCTCCCCATCCCCCCCACCCCCAGATTTCTTCTGCTTGACTCAGATGTTTTAGGGATGACAAAAGCTTCCACCGTCTAAGTCCCTCTCTTAATAGTCTTAGGAGGCTTTCTGTCGAGCTAAGTAACGTCCTAAAGATAGTGAAGGGCATGTCTCAGGTGTGGACCATCACACAATTAAATTAGCAGCCCTCGGAGGGATTGGATTAGGACTCGGCCGGGAGCACCTGGGACCCTAGGGCAGAGCCCGAGCTTGCGATGGCAGGACTCCGCTCCGCGGCCCTGAGTCGCGAGGGGTGTCCCCAGATAAAAGTATTGCAGGCTGAACTCCCTTTCCCGGGGGCGGGGGGGGGCAGGTTTCCGTGGCCGTCCGAGGGAACAGGAAGCCGTCAGCGAACGAGTGAGCCCGAGAGAAACCCAGGCTGGAGGGCTCGCGGCGCCCCGCGCACAAAGGCGTCCGCGCATCCCTCGCCGCGAGCGCGGCCGCGGGGCACAGGAGCACAGGAGCGAGGGGCGGCCGCTGCCCAGGTGCGGGGGCGGGGGCGGGGGCGGAGGCGCGGCGGGAGGCCCCGGAACAAAGGCGCCTCCTGGAGCCTGTGCCGAGGGCGTTCGGAGGAAACGGTGCGGCCCTTCGGGAAATCCACTCGTCCCACCCTCCTCGGGCACAGCGCCCTCCCGCTCGGGGAGCCCCAGGCCCGCGCGCTCGCAGGCCCCTCCAATTCGGTTGTTTCAGCGGGACCGGCTCGAGGCGGCGCCACCCTCCCCTGCCTCCGCTCCCTCCGGAGCCCCTGCCCCCCGACGATCCCTCTCGGCGCTCGCTCCTTGGGGCTCTCCCGCCCCTCTCCCCCCACCCCCACCCCCGGGCTCCTTTGCAGCATCAGGCTGGAAGTGGAACTTTTCCCCCACTCCCTTACTTTGAGATTTCTTTCTTTCCCAGTGACCTGGGCTGCACTTTGCCCCCACTCCCTGCCTGCCAATCTCCTCGGGGTTAGGGCCTCTCTCTTCCCATTCTTGCAGGCTCTCCCTCCTTGAGAGCCCCGGGAGGCCCAGCCTCCCAGAATCCGATCTCCTTCCAACACTGCAGCCCCCCTGTGGAGGAAGGAAGAGGCCTCCTCCGAATGAATGGCCGGTAAGGAGGTTTTTAATTTGTCTGGAAATACAAGAAAAAGTGCTCAGAGCAGCGTCCCCCTCCCTCACCACGTTTGGAAGCCCCTCCGCCTCCCGGGTGGGCGCTGTCACCTGACCGTCCCAGGCCAGGGCCACGGGCGAGCTTTGGCGGAGGGCTCTGAAAACGCAGGTTTGTCTTGCGAAGGTCACCGCTTTTAAATGAAATTCTTGCTACTGCTGGTTTGCTGCCCACCAACGTGAAGTATTTGGAAGTTTAGCAGGTTTCTGGCAGACAGGATCAGAAAGTGAGCTCAGCCCACCCCTGTCTTGATGGGAAATCTGCCTCCCGAGCTCTCCTTGAGCCTCTGGGAATGTCACCATGCTGTTCCCAGCGCAGAAGACACTACATTTAAAAGCTTTGCCCACCTGACCTGTGGTTTCACCTCCAGGTGCATTAGCCTTCATTTTCCTTTATAGCCTTTATTTTTAGGAGCAGAGGGCACAGCCCCGAGCAGCCTATGTTCTGAGTGGAATGCACTCTCCTCTCTCTTTTTCTCTTGGCCAAACCACTTATATAAGTGGCATCTCATGATGCCAAGAGCCAACAAGAATGAGACAGCTCCCAAGTCTGGGGTGTTTCCCTCTCTTCCTAGGTATTGGGGTCAGCCCACCTCAGTAGGACCATCTGGGCTGGGGGGCGGAGGCTCTGTTTTTTCCCTGACCTCACCACCAAGAGCTCTTTCTCTCCGCCTCAACCTCCTTTTCTGCCCCCACTCCTCCAACAGACTAGGGGGAAACCACAGGAGGGTTACAATATTCTCCATATGAATGTGATACTGAACAGGTTCCTGCGGCCCTGCCCTTAGGGTAGACTGGGGGGGGCGGAGGTGAAGCACACTATAGTGCAGCTCTGCTCATCAGGAAATGAAATCTGTTTCTCCAGCCTTGATTCTCATCTTCATTTTGCTCACTTTGACCAGTGAGACATTAGTAACCGTGAGTTATAAACAGAGGCTTGAAAATCTCTTGCACAGGGACGCCTGCGTGGCTCAGTGGTTGGGCGTCTGTCTTTGGCTCAGGGCGTGATCCCAGAGTCCTGGGATGGAGTCCCACATCGGGCTCTGCATGGAGCCTGCTTCTCCCTCTGTCTGTGTCTCTGCCTCTCTCTCTGTGCGTGTCTCATAAATTAATAAATAAAATCTTAAAATATCTTGCACAGTGGATAAATAAAATCTTAAAAAATATCTTGCACAGTGGAGTTTGCTCTCTTGATACTTTTGGAACCCAGCTACCAAGTGAAAAAGTGGGGCTACCCTGCCAGACACTGGACACATGGGGCCCGTTCATCTCCCATTGTTCCAGCCGTGTGTGTGAAGGCATCTAGAACCTGACAGCCCTCCCCACCGCCCGCCCGGACTGGCTGCTGACTGCAACTGCATTGAGTGCGCCAGGTAAGGCAGCAGAAAGACTGCCCAGCTGAGACCAGCCCAGAGTCCCTACTCACAGAATCAAGAGCAAATAAGTGGTGGTTTTAAGCAACCACGGTTTGAGGCAGCTTGTTACACAGCAATAGATAACATCCCTCCTCCCTGAAGTATTTTCCTTAAGTGTACCTTGAGGTGCCAAAACTCGAGATAATGTTTGGCCTAAAATGTCTTGAGTTACATAGCGACTAACATTTTGAAAATACAAAAAGAGGGTACAGGTCTCACTGACCCATCAGAAAACTAGCCAATGTCACAGACAAACCCCCTCTGGCTCCTAGGAGGAGATACAAGAGAAAATAAGCTACAGGAGAAAGCAATGGAGTCCGAATCAGAATAAGTTAGATTCCAGCCCAGGCCCTGGTGATTTCAGGCAAGTTACTTACTCTCTGGGCATCACTTTCCTTCTCTCTGAACTAGATAACTTAATTTTCCATTTCATACTAAATTCTGAAGTATTCAAGATAAAAACATTCCATCATCAATCAGGGCCAGAGATTTTCATCACCTCGGGGAATTAGCATTTTCTGATGCTGCTAAGAAAAAGTTGTCCTACCTTAGCTTGGTCCCAGAGGATACTGCGTACTTCTAAGTAGATTTTGGAGGGTCTAGAATGGCCCCAATATCCTGCCTTGCTCTGTTGCAGGCTGAATCTGGGGGGTTCAGAAACAGTGGGGGCCCTCAAGCCTTCATTTTTACCCACTTATCTAACAAATGTTTATTGGGTGCTGGTCACCCTGTTAGGTGCTGGGGATCTAATAGTGAAAAACCCCATTACATGCTGGGGCCTAGTGAGAAAGAATTTGCTCTTCACATGTAGCTTGCATTCTAAACAATAGATGTGCCAGTGCATTTGTGGGATAATTATAAATTCTATGAAAAACAGATAGGGTCCTATTGGTGGAGAATCATAGAGGGGCCTTACTTCAGACAGGATGGATGCAGAAAGCCTCTCTGAGGGTCTCAGTTCTGAGAAGGAGCAGTCCTGCAAAGCAGGGATGGTGGAGCTGAGGAGCTCAGAGGGAGGAATGTGGAAGGCAGGCCCCAAGGTAGGCCGGAGCTGTTACCTCTCAGGAGCAAAAAGAAGGCCAGTGTGGCTGGGCCCTTGGGAGGAGGGATGTGGGATGCGTGAGGGCCAGACTCTTGCAGGACTGAATGAGTTCGGATTTTATCTGGAGTCTAATGAGCAGCCATTGAAAGGTTTGGCGTAGTGGGAATGACATAAACAGATGTGGATCTTTTTAAAGCTCTGAATGCTGAATGCTGGATGGAGGATAGTTTAGAGGAAGTGGAGATTCCAATTGGGAGTCTCCTATAACATGGTGGTCCTGGTGGAAGAAACAGCAGTGTGGGCTGGGGACACAGGTGACAATGAGGAAGACTCAGAGTCTGTGCCTGACCTACAACTAACAGGCTTTCAGGTGAAGATGTGGTCAGCCTAAAGGTCTGAACCCACCGCATGAGGAAAGCACGCCCCTTTGCTCTACTTGACGGATATGTGGTGGTGTGGGAGGACAAACCATGGACAGGATGGGACCTCCACATGCACCACTCCCAGCTTCATGATCTGCAAGTTCACGGGCACTTGGGAACAGAGATCTTCATGTCCTCTTGTCTCCTTGGCCCCCGAGATGGGCCTGGCCTAACCTCCTCTTACATGCTCAGAGAGAGGGGTGGCAGTGACCAGATGGGATGAGGCTGGAGAACCAGAAGCTCATTTCTACTATTTCTGTGGATATAACCACCAGGATATAACAGTTCATTCAAACTGTTTTTTCTAGGCATCCAGCACTCTGGGGGACTAAGGGGAAAAACCCAAGGGGGTCGGAGACTGGTTTCTGTCCTGTTCCTAAGGCCCCACTGAGCTCAACAAATGTAGAGCAAGTCATTCCTTATGTGGCAAGATTTAAAGAGCACAGGAAAGTTCTTGGATAGGAACAAAATGCATCATTAATACTGAAACCCACCAACAGAACTTCTTCCCCTTAGCTCAAGGCAGGGGGTATTATTAAAATGAGGCTCCTCTTAGCTGAGGTGACACTCTCATGCTCCTTGGTGTGAATGACCTGAGAACAGGTCTTAGTGGGGGTAGAGAAGTGTGATGGGAGGGGGAGGGGTGAGGAGAGGACACTGGGAACCTAGGGCAAGTAAATGGGCTCCAAATCCTGGGGAGGGAATAGAAATGGGAGAACTCCGGTGTCGAAAGCCACTCATCAGCTTCACAATGTTACCTGGGGCCAGAAGGGCTCTCCTGACCGGACAGTGCATGCGCCTGCCTGCGTGTCCTCCCTGTGCACAGGGATAAGAGAACGAGGCCCACGCGGCACTTATAAACTCCTAGGGAAATGGAGCGCATCCTCGGGTAATGCAGATCCATAGGGAAGGACTGGCACAAGGGTTGCTAGAGATAAAGGAAGAGCAAGTGCACTTTGGAAGAGAAGGCCAGATGGGCAGGGGGCCTGGAAGTGGTGGCAGTGGGAGGGAAGGCCCGACCAGGGTAGGCAGCTCCTGAGCTAAGGCCCAGAGGGAGACATCAGAAGACGTTTGACTTGGCAGGAACATGGGGTTAAATGAGGTAAGGATCCACTCATCCCATAGAGGTTCATCGAAGCCTAACGGGTGCCAGGCACTCAAGGGAGCGTTGTAAACCAGACAGACAAATTCCCTGATCTCATGCAGCAGCATTCTAGTATGGGGGAGAAAGGCAACCCACGTGGACACAAATAAGCCCGGTTCAAATCAGGATAGATCTGGTGAGGACAAGAAAATGAGTTGCTATTTTAGAAAGTGACTGGGCCTCCATTAGATACAAGGTCAAGGAAGCTCTCTTGAAGAAGGCATCATTTTAGCTGAAACCTACATGACAAGAAAGACCAAAGCTTTGGAGATTGAAAGGAAGAGAATTCTGGGCAGAGGCAACAGCAAGTGCAAAGGCCCTGAGGCAGAAGCAAATCTGCAGAGCCAGAGTGGGTGGAGCATGGAATATATGAAGTGCGTGGTGTGAGGCAAAGAGTGTATAGGATCTTGTAGGCCATGGAGGTGAAGCTGGATTTTATTTCAGTAGGAAGCTACTGGTGAATCTTAAGAAGAGGAGTGACGTGATCTTGATTTCTCAGTTGCTGCTATGAGCAGCGCGGGAAGTAAGTGTAAAGGAGGAAGTAGAAGGTAACATAAGGGTGTTACAGTGGTTCAGGCAGAAGGAGACAGATGAGGGGAGGAAACAGCGAGCCAGCCGAGGCCTGGAGAGTCAGGAGAGAGCATCCATCTGGCCAGGAGGGCTGGCCTCCCGCCCGGAGCAGTGGCAGACCAGCAAGGCTGGTCCTGGTATGACTGGTTTGACTCTTCCAAGGATGTGGCGTGGAAACGTTCCTGCGCTGCTGGATGCGGACACGGGAGCGGAATCCCAGGTCTGATGGGGTGTGTGACGAATGCAGGACCTTACCCGGGGCCCTGAGAGGCCCAGGGCCTGTGCGCTGCCCCCGCCAGCAGGGAGCAGCGCCTGGTTCATGGAGCCGCACCAGCACGTGGCACGTAGTGGTTGACGGACGGCTGCGCCAGAGCCAGCCGGGCCATCTCTGGCCCCATCCCCACCCTCGAGGCTGCGTTCAGGAATTGGCAGAAATGTCACACGCCTCCCAACAAACACCTCTAAAAGTTGTCTTCGGCAATCACATGTCATACAACCATGGAGTATTTCAAGGAAAGAAAACCTCAACCGAGGACTGGAAAAACCCGCGAGAGACCGTAGCAGCAGCTCACGCTCATTGAGCACTTACTGTGTGCGGGGCATCGTGCTGAGCACCTTGCTCCCACACCTGACCCTCACATCAGCCCTCTGACCTTGTTGTTGCTATTATCTGCTTTGTGACAGATGGGGAGACTGAGGCTCAGGGAGGTGGAATGACCCTGCCCAACCATCTCTGGCCTGGCACCGTTCCTGCTGAGGCTCTGCTGTGCCCAGATGAACGCTGGCCCTTCTGCCTGTGAGACCCTTGCCCAGGGGATAGGACCACCTGGAAAGAAGTCTTATCGGTTAATTTGGGTGTTTTTTTTTTTTTTTTAAGATTTTATTTATTTATGAGAGAGAGAGAGAGAACACGTGTGAGAGTGCATGAGGGTGGGGAGGGGCAGAGGGAGAGGCAGAAGCAGACTCTCTGCTGAGCAGGGAGCTCAATCCCAGGACCCTGTGACCTGAGCCGAGGGCAGACGCAACCGACTGAGCCACCGAGGTGCCCCACTTAGCAGTTAATTTAAATGCAGTGGAAAAGAAGGGCGGCAGCACCAGTGCTCTGCTGTTGGACTGTAGAGTCTTGGAAGCAGATCAACAGTGGAGAGCCATGTCTGAGTGAGGGGGGTCATGTTGTGGCTGGGAGGTATGTGACTTGGCCAGATTGGGGCCCAAACTGCAGATAGATGGGACACCTGGGTGGCTCAGCAGTTGGGTGTCTGCCTTCAGCCCAGGGCATGATCCTTGAGTCCCCAGATTGAGTCCCATGGCAGGCTCCCTGCGTGGAGCTTGCTTCTCCCTCTGCCTGTGTGTCTCTGCCTCTCTCTCTGTGTCTTTCATGAATAAATAAAATCTTTAAAAAAAAAACCTACAGACAGATGAGAGGTCAGCCACCCCTCAAAAGTCATGTGCCAAACCTTCCTTTCCCACCACACACGCACACTCACAAACACAACCTGCCTGCAAAGGTGCTTCCCTTGGACTCTGGCCTCCCAGGACTCCAAGTGGTAGCCAGTGGCTAGGTGGTCCCGGTGGCCAGTCTCCAAAATCACCTGAAACGCTGCCTTTGTCTTGGGCCTTGATTGCTACCCCCTGGAATGGATGTAGGGAACTCAGAATTTCTCAGATGGTGTCCAGCCCTGTGGCCGCAGCAGCTGCTCCCAGGTGAGGTCACTTGTGGCCTGCTCACCTGGGCTGAGGTTAGGCTCACGGGCCACCCAGCCAGCCATGCCGGGGACCTTGCTTGTCGGTGTTCCCTGGCCTTCGCCGGCAAAGCAAGGCAGAAGCCAAGTTTTCGACAGAGAAATGGAGTGTGCCAGCGCGATGATTCACCCCCGCACAGGGTGATTAAGTGGCGCCTCGTCATCTGAACTCTGGGTAGAGACTATGAGAATGAAGGAAAGACGAGGAGAGACGAGGAAACAGAGCCAGCCCCACAGCCCTTAGGACGGATTGCCATCGCTGGGAGGGCAGGACAAAAGACGCGCCTCCCCAGGAAGCAAGAGGCAAAAAAAAAAAAAAAAGAAAAGAAAAGACCAAGAATCCAGGGACATGCCCTGGGTAGGGACAAGCCACAGAGGGATTATTCTAGGGTGATTCCACTCTCAGCGCAGAGAAGCCCACACACAACCCCATCTCTCAAGTGCCTGTCACCTCGCTGCCTGGTTGCCAAGTAGAGGAAGACACCGAAAATTCCATTCCCTTACATGCAGGTGACGTCACTACAGCCATTTTAAAAAATGATCAAGCATATTTAGGTGCTTCTTTGTCTTGGGGCTTGGTCGGGATTGCGGGCACGTGGGGTGGGCTCTCCTCCGAAAGGTCTATTTTTGCCAGCAAGGCTCAGAACAGACATATTCTAGTTGGTCGCTTATATAATTAGCATTCCCTTTCTCAGTCTTTGGGAGGGGGGTGGCTAGGACTAAACAACATTCTTTGATGTCAATGGAATATTAAAGATTTAGATCCTTCCACCTTTGATGTTGGCAGCAACAGCTGCTAACCTGACACGAACGACTCTGGAATCTTCCTCAGATTTGCTGCAAGGGGTCTCCAGAAAGGGGCTGAGGGGAGAGAGGTGTTTACTCAGGCCCTTCCATCCCAAATTAAATATTCAAATTGGGTTTGTTCTGAAGCATTGTTAAGGCTTGAGCTTTAGCTTAATGGAAATGGTATTGTCCCCCGAATAAAGGTTTCATTAGGCCAGCCCGCAAACTTTTCCCATTATCCCCTGCAAGAAACAATCTGGGTGACAGCCTACCCGTCATAATCCCCTGCTTCAGATTTATGGTGACAAAAGACTCTTAATACTGAAAATGTTCGGGGGGAGGAGAAACACTTCCCAAACAAGGGGTCTCTCCCTTCCAGGCCAGGTAACAAAGGGTCAGGAGGAATTTGGTGGGGCCTCCCGGCCACCTGCCGAGTAAGCCTGCGCTCAGTAGATTAACTGCAGCCCTGACTGAGTGTTTGGAAAGGCAAGTTACATGGCAGAGCAAACAAAATTCAGACTGTGCTTTACACATGGTAATCCCAAATTTAATAAGAGCCTCACCACTGGGAAGCCAAAGCCAAAAAGGTAGCGGAGGTGTGGGGCTATATTGTTCCCAGCAAGGAGTATGGCCATTGGTGCTGGGCAGCCGCTGGACCACCCCCTGGGGGTTTTGTGGCCTCAGCTAAAAAGTTCCTTCTGGTCTCTTGGATGAGTTGGCTATTTTTCCTCCTTCCAGGCTTCAAGGGCCTTGTCCAGAGATGAGTCACAATTCTGTGTCCTGAACAAAGTCCCTACAGAATGCTTGGGTGGTCAGAAAGGTCCATCTAAGCCTCGAGCCTGCAGGCTGCACTGGAATTCACCTATTTGACCACAGGGCCCACCGTGGGCAGAGCTGAGGCTGCAGAAAAGAGGCCATGGGAAGCCCGTAACTCAGGCTTTGCACGGCGCTAATGAAGGCCTGTGTCTACACCTAGTCAGTTATCAGATGTTTAAGATGGAGTGTATGTGGGATTTACTTGGGGCACACGTGAGTTATTTCTCAAACTATGGTTAGCTCAAGAACGGTCTCTTTTGTGGCCACCTTCATGATCATTTGTTCCCTCGAGAGCTATTTACGGAGCACGTGCTATGTGCCAGGTCTCTGCTCAAGTGCCTCTGACATCAAAGTGAAGAGAAAACAGACATGGTCTCACTCCACAAACAATACAAGCAAAGGTAAGTACTATAAAAGAGAGAAAACTTGTTCCATGAGGCCAGACTATATATTTTTTTTTCTTTCTAGAGGAATGCCTCTTAAGTTCTATGAAGGAAGAGAAAAAGATACGTCATGTAATGCCAATAAATTCATTTGGTTCATTTATCAAAGGCCAGAGGACTATCTTCATTGTCATCTCTTGGGGACCAAACAAAGGCTACTGTAAGTTTTTTTAAAACGGAATTCCCTAAGTAGTACCTATCCCACTGGTGTTTGGTCAAAGGCTAGCAGAAATCTTAGAGTCTTTCAGTGAGCTATTTGCTATGGTGGTCTACACCAATGCTTGGTCATATGCTCAGGAAACATGATGAATTGACCAAGAAGGGGCTTGAAAACACAAGTACAATAAAAATTAAATTGAAGTGCGTGGGAGAGTGTCTTTCTATTAGAGTGGGACATTTTGGGGAATGTGGAAATCTATACAAATGCAGGACTCCAAGAAAAACATGGATGCTCCATTTCAGCTTGCCTGAAATTTGGCACTGTACCATCTCCTTGATTAGCCTTTTCTTTCTTAATGCCCTATCCAAATAGTTTATTGTAACCCTTTCCCACGGATCCATACATCTAGGTACTTAGTAAATGTGTGTGCCCATGTCTACATTTCCAGAATTTTTTGTAAGAACCATCTTTACTTGACCCCTGGCAGTTCTTCTGATTGTATTTTCCATGTCTTCTCCTCAGTTCTTGCATCCAAGATATATATATATATATTTTTTTTTTTCCTTTTAAAAGATTTTATTTTAGAGAGAGTACACATGACTGGGAGGAGGGGCAAAGACAGAGAGAATCTCAAACAGATTCCCCATTGAGCCCAGAGCCCAGTGTGGGGCCTGATCTCAAGACCATGAGATCATAACCTGAGCCGAAATCGAGAATCGGATACCCAACCGACTGAGCCACCTAGGCACCCTCAAGCTATGTTTAAACAAATAAAACTTCTCCCACCTCACATGTTCCTTGACCTGTGTCCCAAGACATGATGCCATCTCAAACTTCTCATTTTTTAAAATTTTTATTAATTTATGATAGGCACACAGTGAGAGAGAGAGAGGCAGAGACATAGGCAGAGGGACAAGCAGGCTCCATGCACCAGGAGCCCGACGTGGGATTCGATCCCGGGTCTCCAGGATCGTGCCCTGGGCCAAAGGCAGGTGCTAAACCGCTGCGCCACCCAGGGATCCCTTTCCTTTTTTTTTTTTTTTTTTTAATTTTATCATCTCAAACTTCTCAAACACAGTAAGTCATTTGTTGAGAACCTAGCCATGGGTCAGGCACTGTTCTGGGCACTTTATGTATATTAACTCATTTAATCCTTCACAAGGAAGGTTGATATCATTATCCCATTTTACAAATGAGGAAACTTGAAACTATGATTTCAAGTTACTTTCCAGGAGAATATGGCCAATAAGTTGCCAGTCTCAGATTTTTTTTAATTTTATGATAGAAATATAAAATTTATATAATAAATTTTTATATATTTTTTGCTTTTATTGTCACATGTCTTATCTTAGGGATTATTCTTTCTTCCTTCCTTCCTTCCTTCCTTTCTTTCTTTCTATCTTTCCCCTCTGACTCCTTTTTCCCTTTATCCACTTCTCCCATCCTCTGCCTCTGGCAATCACCAATCCATTCTCTATATCTAGGAGCTTGGGGGTTTTTTTGTTCATTTTTCAGTCTGTTTGGATTCCACATGTAAGATCTGGTATTTATATTTCTCTGTCTGGCTTATTTCACTAAGCATGATGTCCGCAATGTCTATCCATGTTGTTGCAAATGGCCGTGTTGTGGCAAGATTTCATTCCTTTTTATGGCTGAATCATATTCTGTTGGATATATACATCACATCTTCTATATTCTTTTGTCTGTTGATGGATACTTAGGTTGCTTCCATATCTTGACTATCATAAATAATGCTGCAATGAACATGGGGGTGCATATATCTTTTCGAGTTAGTATTTTCATTTCCTTTGGATAAATACCCAAAAGTAGAATTGCTAGATCATATGGTAATTCTATTTTTAACTTTTTGAGGAATCTCCATACTGTTTTCCACAGTAGCTACACTAGTTTATATTCCCACCCACAGCAAATGAGTGTTCTCTTTTCTCCACATTCTTGCCAATACTTGATATTTCTTATTTTTTTTAAAAGCCATTCTAACAGGTTTCAGGTGCTATCTCACTATGGTTTTGGTTTACATTTCCCTGATGATAGTTCCAATTTTAATGTAAGTTTTGCCAAAATGAGCACTGTATTTCCCTGATGATTAATGATGCTGAGCATCTTTTCATGTATCTGTTGGCCATCTGTTGCTTTCTTTGGTAAAAATGTCTATTCAGATCTTCTGTCCATTTTTCTAAAGTTTTTATTTATTCATTTAAGTAAAATCTACACCCAACATAGGGCTTGAACTCACAAGCCCAAGATCAAGGGTCATATGCTCCACTCACTGACTGGGCCAGCAAGGTGCCCCTTTTGCCCATTTTTAAATCAGCTTGTTTTATTGCTATTGAGTTATATGAGTTCTTCACATATTTTGGATATTAACCCCTTATGAGATACATGATTTGCAAAATACTTTCTGCTATTCAGCATGTTGCCTTTTCATTCTGTTGATGGTCTTCTTTGCTGTGCAGGAGCTTTCTCGTTTGATGTAGTCCTACTTATTTATTTTTGCTTTTGTCACTTTTGCTTTTGGTAAGACCATATATGACAAGCCCACAGCTAACACACTCAACAAAAGCTGAGAGTCTTTCCTCTAAGATCAGGCACAAGACAAGAATGCCCACTCCCACCACTTCTATTCAACATAGTATTGGAAGTTCCAGCCAGAGCAATTAGGCAAAAGAAAGAAGAAATAAAAGGCATGCAAATTGGAAAGGAAGAAGTTAAACTGTCACTATTTGCAGATGACATGAGATTATACATAAAAAGCCCTAAAGACTCCATCAAAAAACCATTAGACTAATAAAGGAATTCAGAAATTCCAGGATACAAAATTAATATGCAAAAATCTGTTGCATGTCTACACACTAATAACAAACTATCAGAAAGAGAAATCAAGAAAATAATCCCATTTACAACTCCATCAAAAAGAATAAAATACCTAGGAATAAATTAGCCAAGCAAGTGAAAGATCTACATATTGAAAATTACAAGACATTTAATGAAAGGAATTAAAGACGCAATTAAATGCAACAATAATCTGAGTTCATGGATGGAAGAATCAGTATTGTTAAAATGTCCATTCCACCCAAAATAATCTATAGATTCCACATAATCCCTATCAAAATTCCAATGAGCGATGTGTGAGTGGCTCAGTGGTTGAGTGTCTGCCTTTGGCTTGGGGCATGATCCTGGGTCCAGGATGGAGTCCCAATCCCGCATCAGGCGTTTCTGCAAGGGGCCTGTTTCTCCCTCTGCCTCTCTCTCTATGTCTCTCATGATAAATAAAAAAAAAATCTTTTTTAAAAAGTTCCAATGGCATTTTTCAAGGAAATAAGTAATCCTAAAATGTGTGTGGAATCAAAAAAATAAAAAAATCCACCACAAATAGGCAAAGCAATCTAGAGAAAGAATAGCAAAGCTAGAGGCATCATGATTCCTCATTTCACATTCTATTACAAAGTTATAGGAATTAGAACAGTATGATATTAGCTTAAAAACAGACATATAGATCAATGGAACAGAATAGAGAGCCCAGAAATAAACCTATGAATATATTCTCAACGAATTTACAACAAAGGAGCCAAGAATATGCAAGGGGGTGGGAAGGACAGTCTCTTCAATAAATGGTGCTGGGGAAACTGGACCACTGTCTGACATCATACACAACAATAAACTCAAAATGGATTAAAGATTTGAATAAGACCTGAAACCATAAAACTCCTAGAAGAAAACGTAGGTCATAAGCTCCTTGACATAGATCTTGGTGATGATTTTTTTTTTAATCTGACACCAAAGGCAAAAACAACAAAAGGCCATACTATAGAGGACTTGGCTGAGTCAGGGGGAACAGGAAAGGCCTTTCTTTTCTTTTTCTATTTTTATAAGATTTTATTTATTTATTCATGAGAGACTCAGGGAGAGAGAGAGAGAGAGAGACATAGACAGAGGAAGAAGCAAGCTCCCCACAGGGAGCCCAACGCGGGACTCTATCTTGAAACCTGGATCACGCCCTAAGCGGAAGGCAGACGCTCAAGTGCTGAGTCACCCAGACATCCCAGGAAAGGCTTTTCTAAAGAAATGGTGCTGGATCTGGGGTCTGAAGGGCATATAAGAGCAGGGCTAGGTTGGGGATGGGAGCAGATGGAATGAAGGACAAAGGGAAGCATGTTCAGTGTTTTAGTGGCTCTCAGGCCCTGTGGTGAGAAAGAGGATGGTGCAAGCAAGGAAGGGCTACCCTCATTCTATTTCCTGGGGACCCCAAGCCTGTGCAGGAAGAAGTTTTGGGAAACCAGGTCCTAGCTTATATGTACCATAGTAAGAGTGAGGGCCACAAGATGCTAAGGATCTGTGAATAACACTTTCCTGGGTGGGGGTGCGGTGGGGGCTGAACCTCAGGTGGACCTCCCAGCTTAGCAGCACCAAGCTCCTGGAAGATGAAGCAATTAAAAGTGTAAAAATAAGAAACCCCCAAATTTCTGAGTCTATAGTTCAAGATAGTGAACCCAGGATACACATCTGGCTCCCATCCTTCCCAAAGTCTTGTTGAAATAAAGTTTTAGAATTCCAAAAATATATAAACCTTTAACATTAAAGAGGGAAGGAGGAGGCCACCAACAGATAAGAGACATAAACAAATTTCTGGAATACATCCAGTATATAGGAAGCATCACTAGAGGAGCCAGCTGAAGGAAACCACACAGAATGCTTTATGAGGAACAGCAAAGGGAACAGGATCCAGTTCACAAAGGTTCAGGGAGGTCCATTCAGGTCAAGGATATGCACAAATGCCCAGTAAATCCACACCATCTCAAATTATTTTGTATTCAGCCTCAAAAGATAACCAAGGGGGCATACATGCAGAATGAGGAGTACCATTAGGATGAAGGAAATATATAAAATATAAGCAAGCCGAAAAACCCTTGGGGAAACAGAAGTCGAGAAACAGAAAATCACTTTCATCTTTTTTAGAATTTTCAAATGGGGTTGGGAAGAAAATACATTCCAAAAATGGGATTTTGAGAATAAGAATGAGTTCTTGGAAGTTAAAACTGCAGCTGATGAGATAAAATGTTCAGTAGAAGGACTAAAACATTGATGAAATCCACAAAGCGTTGAGCAGAAAGAGAAAAAATATGAGAAAAAAAAGATACAGTGGAATAATCCAATCCAATAAGAATCCTAGAAAAAAAAAGTGAAAGGGGAGAAAATTATTAAAGAAAGTACAGCTGATAATTTCCCAGGGCTGAAGAAAGACTAGTCCTAACAGGAAGGACAACTTAATGTCAGCATAACTGAAAAAGACGCAAAACTAGATGCATCTTGGCCAAATATCAACACACTAAACATAAAGAGTTGATTGTAGGGGCACCTGGGTGGCTCAGTGGTTGTGTGTCTGCCTTTAGCTCAGGTCATGATCTGGGGTCCTGGGATTGAGTCCCACATCGGGCTCCCTGCAAGGAGCCCGCTTCTCTCTCTACCTATGTCTCTGCCTCTCTGTCTCTCTGTGTCTCTCATGAATAAATAAATAAAATCTTAAAAAAAAAAAAAGAAAGTTGACTGTAAAAGGTTCTGAAACAAAGATCAGATCACCTACAAATGAACAGCAGTAAGAATGGTGTCAGACTTCTCCTCGACAACACTAGATGCCAGAAGACAATGGTGTAATGTCTTCAAATTCTGAAGGAAAGTTATTTTCAGTTTAGAATCCTAAACACACACTACCAGTCTGATGAAAGACAACACAAGGGTTTTCAGACAAATGAGCCAGAAAATTTACCTCCAGCATGCTTTTTTTTTTTTTAAAGAAATTATGTAAGGCTGCACCTCAGTAAAACTCGGATTTAAGATGGAAGAGAGAAGAAAATCTGACCTCAAACCTAGGAGAGCAGTAAAGAGAAGTCTGCAGATGACAGTTACCCAGCAACCCAGAGAGCAACCAGCCCACATCAGAGTGGGATCAACAGAGGCCTCCAAGGAAGAGAGGAAGGCAGTTCTCAGATTCAATAGCTGATCAATTTATTTTTTAATAATAAATTTATTTTTTATTGGTGTTCAATTTGCCAACATACAGAATAACACCTAGTGCTCATCCCGTCAAGTGCCCCCCTAAGTGCTCACCACCCAGTCACCCCCACCCCCCGCCCTCCTCCCCTTCCACCACCCCTAGTTCATTTCCCAGAGTTAGGAGTCTCTCATGTTCTGTCTCCCTTTCTGATATTTCCTACCCATTTCTTCTCCCTTCCCCTCTATTCCCTTTCACTATTATTTATATTCCCCAAATGAATGAGAGCATATAATGTTTGTCCTTACTTCACTCAGCATAATACCCTCCAGTTCCATCCATGTTGAAGCAAATGGCGGGTATTTGTCATTTCTAATGGCTGAGTAATATTCCATTGTATACATAAACCACATCTTCTTTATCCATTCATCTTTTGATGGACACTGAGGCTCCTTCCACAGTTTGGCTATTGTTGACATTGCTGCTAGAAACATCGGGGTGCAGGTGTCCCGGCGTTTCATTGCATCTGAATCTTTGAGGTAAATCCCCAGCAGTGCAATTGCTGGGTCGTAGGGCGGGTCTATTTTTAACTCTTTGAGGAACCTCCACACAGTTTTCCAGAGTGGCTGCACCAGTTCACATTCCCACCAACAGTGCAGGAGGGGTCCCCTTTCTCCACATCCTCTTCAACATTTGCGGTTTCCTGCCTTGTTAATTTTCCCCATTCTCACTGGTGTGAGGTGGTATCTCATTGTGGTTTTGATTTGTATTTCCCTGATGGCAAGTGATACGGAGCATTTTCTCATGTGCTTGTTGGCCGTGTCTGTGTCTTCCTCTGTGAGATTTCTGTTCATGTCTTTTGCCCATTTCATGATTGGATTGTTTGTTTCTTTGGTGTTGAGTTTAAGAAGTTCTTTATTAGGTCTTAGAAACTAGCCCTTTATCTGATACGTCATTTGCAAATATCTTCTCCCATTCTGTAGGTTGTCTTTTCGTTTTGTTGACTAACTGATCAATTTAAAATAAGAATATGAGAATAGCAAATAATGCAAGAGAAAAGGCAACTGGAAACTCTTGGGGGGAAATTGATTAAAAACAGTCAAGATCTGGGGATCCCTGAGTGGCTCAGCAGTTTAGCGCTTGCCTTCAGCCCAGGGTGTAATCCTGGAGACCTGGGATCGAGTCCCACATCAGGCTCCCTGCATGGAGCCTGCTTCTTCCTCTGCCTGTGTCTCTGCTTCTGTGTGTGTGTGTGTGTGTGTGTGCGTGCGTGCGTGCGTGTGTGTGTCTCATGAATGAACAAATAAAATCTTTAAAAAAGAAACAATGGTCAAGACCTGAATAGGAAGCAAGCTAAAAGTGACATGTTTTTAAGCTACTGTTATAAAGTGTAAGGAATGAGAATCCATTTGAGCTGGTGCCAGAAACATCCCTTGGAGAGGCTAAGGGATCATGGCACTGATTTGAAGAGCAGGATATGTAATCCTAACGTTGCAACTACTGTTAAATATAAATTCCACAATAATAACAATACATATGATCAGTTTCCCATTATGAGTCAACTTTTTTTTTTTAATATTTTATTTATTTGAGAGAGAATGAGAGAGCGTGAACAGGGGGAGAGGCAGTGGAGGAGAGAGAAGTAGATTCTCCACTGGGCAGGGAGTCTGACATAGGACTCAGTCCCAGGACCCTGGGATCACAACCTGAGCCAAAGGCAGGTGCTTAGCCCACTGAGCCACCTAGACACCCCAAGAGTCAACCTTTAGACCAAGCTTGGAAAAGCAGGTTATGTATCATAACAGAAGTAAGTTTTTAACAGCCTTATTAATGTAAAAGCATGAGTATAGTAGCAGAAGGTGAGACATGGAAAAAAGAAATACATAGAAGAAAGGATAGGATATTAATTGAAGGAGACAGCCAAGAAACACTATTGAAAGTTGATGGATCCACATATACAGGTTTAACATTTTGTTAAAATTATAAAGGCAAACAGAAAAATGGAATATAATATAAATATTAAAATTTTTCACACTCAGAATTCCATAGATACTAACAAGTTGGTAAATGAAGAAATCGAGATATAATACATTAGAAGTATAAGTATATAAATCTATACATTAGATGAGGGATCTAATGAGATAGACAAAATATAATATTATTGAATACTTTGGACATATTCATTGTTTGTCTGAAATTCAAATTTTACAAGGCATCCTATACTTTTCCTCCCTGAACTTGGCAACCCTAGATCCATCAGAAGAACTAAAAAATAAAATAGATCAAAGAGGTTGCTTCTGAGTAGTGGACTAATGATGGGAGAGGCTGAAGCATTTTTATTTTTTTATTTTTTTTATTTTTTTTATTTTTTATTTATTCATGATAGGCACACAGTGAGAGAGAGAGAGGCAGACACAGGCAGAGGGAGAAGCAGGCTCCATGCACCGGGAGCCTGACGTGGGATTCGATCCCGGATCTCCAGGATCGCACCCTGGGCCAAAGGCAGGCGCCAAACCGCTGCGCCACCCAGGGATCCCGCATTTTTAATCATAAGGGTTAGGTGCTACTGGACCTGCAACTATATGTGTATATTATTTTGGTAAGTTTCAGATGTGTTCAATGCATGTCGTAAATCAATCCCTTACTGTAAATATCTAGGAAAAGGCATGTGATTTTATTAATAGTAAATTAACATTGTCCTTGTAAAATTTGTCCCCACTGAATAAATTGTAAGCAAGTATTTAAGGAATACTGGCTTGAGATATTCATATTATAAATAGTGTAGATATTCATATTGTAAACCCATCAGACACCTGCAGGTCCTGGGTACTTGGACCAAGTATGTGCCAGATGCTATGGGTCCCTGAGCTCTAGGAGCTTGGAGTTTAGTGGAAAAGACAAGATACATATTGTATGCAGAACAGCAAGTCCTCTATGAGAGTTGGCTTCCACTCCTAGAAGCCAAATGATTTAAAAAGAAGTGGTAGGTGCTAAATGCTGCAGGGGCTCAGCTGAGGGACAAGACTAAGGTCAAGGCAGGATTGATGATGGAGGTGGGACTTAAAGGAGGAGAAGTGGGATTTGGAAAAGGAAGAGGCAGGAATTCCAGGGTCTGCTTTTAAAATCTCTGTTCTACTACTATGCGATATCACCTCACACCTATCAGAATGGCTTATATGAAAAAAACAAGAACTAACAAGTGATGGCGAAGATGTGGAGAAAAGGCAATTCTTACACACTGTTGGTAAGGATGTAAATTGGCAGAGCCACTGTGGAAAACACCGTGGTGGTTCCTCAAAAATGTTAAAAATAGAACTACCATATGATTCAGCAATTCCACTTCTGGGTATTTATCTGAAGAAAGACAAAACAGTAATTTAAAAGATACATGCATCTCTGTGTTCATTGCAGCATTATTTACAATAGCCAAGGTATGGAAGCAGTTTCAGTGTCCACTGATAGATGGATGGATAGATGGAAAAAAGATGTGATATGTACAGATATGTATATATATATACATATATACACATCCACATATACACATACATATATATATCCACACACAATGGAATATCACTAGCCATTAAAAAGAATGACATCTTGCCATTTGTGACAACGTGGATGAATCTAGAGGGTTACGTGAAATGAGTCAGGCAGAGAAAGACAAATACTATATGACCTCACTTATATGTTGAATCTAAAAAACAAAAAAACCCGAACCAATCAAAGACAGAAAACAAACTCACAAATACAGAGAATAATCTGGTGGTTACCAGAGGAGAAGGGTGTGGGAGAATGGGCAAAACAGAAGAAGAGAATTCAGAGATATATACTCTCAGTAATAAAATAAGTCACAGGGCTATAAAATACAGCATACGGACTATGATCAATAATACTGGAATAACAGATGGTATTAAGACTTATCAAGGTGAGTACATAATGTATACAAATGTTGAATTGTTATGTTGTACACCTGAAACTAATATAATATGCTAACTATTCCTTAATTAAAGAAAGAGAAAATAAGAATAAAAATTAAAAATAAAGCCTCTGTGTTAAACCACACTTTAGCAAAGGAGCAGGTGTCTTGCCCCCAGCACTTGTACTCCAAGATGCTTCCTTTTTTGTGGGCCCCCAAACCTCAAAAGGGCTACTCAGTCCATAGTTCAATGTCCAAGAAGGGAAGAATCAATGGCCAAATGATGCTAAGGAACCCCTGCTATCATCGGGTCTAGGCAACCCTGGCCGGAAGTCTCCTAGCCTTGGCAGGCTGATAGGACGGAGCAAGCCCTCAGGAAAAGTCCCTTCCTGGATCAACCAGATGCAAGGTGTTGGTCTTGTTTGGGTCCTGATCTGCAAAAGCATCTGTAAAAGTCCATTTATAAGACAAATGAGGAGATTTGAACCGTGGCTCAGCATTTGGTAATGTTAAGGAACTACTGTCAATTTTTTTATGTCATAATATAATTATGGTTATGTTTTTAAAAGAGCCTCTACCTTTTAGAAATATATTCTGAAATATTTACAGCTGAAATGATATGATATGTGGGATTTGCTTCAGAATAATCCAGTAGGGCTGGGGGGAGGATGGGGAAGGTTGAAACAATATTGACTATAAATTGATAATGGTTGAGTCTGGATCACAGGTACCTGGGAGTTCATCATACTCTTCTACTTAAGTTTATGCTTAAAATTTTCAATAAAAAAATTCCTCACTTAATATTCTTTGCTTTCTCTACAGACAAGATAACAATAGTTGAGACTTGTTTAACATGTCTGGTTTACATTTACATCAAATAGCTCCTTTGATCCCTATAATAGCCCAGTTGGACAGTTGGGAAATTTTGCTGATGAGGAAACAGAAAAAAGACAAAGGTCCACAGAGGCCTTGACATGGAGGGACGCCTGGGTGGCTTGGTGGTTGAGCATCTGCCTTGGGTTCAGGGTGTGATCCTGGGGTCCTGGGATCGAGTCCCACATTGGGCTCCCCCCAGGGAGCCTGCTTCTCCCTCTGCCTGTGTCTCTGCTGCTCTCTCTCTCTCTTTCTCTGTGTGTGTGTGTGTGTGTCTCATGAATAAATAAATAAAATCTTTAGAAGAAGAAGAAGCAGTAGCAGCCTTCACATGGAGAGAGGATTCTGTTAGCCAGGCATTTTGTAGTTCCTCCTCAGCATTCAGTCTCCTGGCACCCCATTTTTCTACTCTCCATGGAGGGAAACAACCATTGCCAAAGTCTCCAGAGATCACCCTGTGAAGGGGACCCATCCATGATGACTGAGCGCTGAGGCAGCCATTTTTCTTATTCCAGCCTTCCCCAACTTGCTTTCTCCAGACTATTTGATTGCTCCTTTCCCCCTTCTTGTTTTCCTAAGTCAATACCTTCCCTCTGCCCCTCAAGCTGGCCAATGATTTCAATGTCCTGTGTCCTCAGGACTCACTTCAGAAGATCCTCCAATGTCTGAGGAGTTGGCCTCAGAGTCCTCCCACACTGTTGGGCTCTACTCCTCCTTCCAGCCTTGCTAGTCTCTTCCTTCAACTTAGCTTGGGCCAACTCACTGACAGAAACAGCTACCTCCACGTCAGGGCCTCCCCACTGTTCATGCTTCTCTTCCTCGATCCATTTTACACTTTTACATTTGAGGAGGGTTTATTGAGCATTTACCGTATGCCAGGAACTGCGCTAAACACTTTTGTGTGTTATTTCATTTAGTCTGCCTACCGATGAGGTGGGCTTTATTATCTTAGGTTCAGAAAAGTTCAGAGCTTGGCTGGGGTGGTAGAGCCAATATTTATACTACTCAGCCTATCTCTCCAGAGAGCACCGAAAGCTGGGTGAAGTGAGTAGCAATTATGTTATGAATAGAACAACTGGGCATTAGGACATACAAGCTCTAATTTTAGCTCTGCCATAAAACAGGTGAATGGTAATGGGCAAATCATTTAACTTCTCTGAGCTTCACTTTTGTCATCTTAAAAATGTGGATTGGAGAGGTAAGGATAATACACTCTCTTATGAAGAGCTGTAGAACACAGTGATTAAGTGGGTGGACTCCAGAGCCAGGTTACAGGTTCAAATGATAGTTCTGCTATTTGGGAATCATATGACCAAATCGTCTTGTGTCTTAGTCTCCTTATCTGTGAAATGGGTATGACAGTAATAGTACCTACCTCATAGAGTTATGATGAGGACTAATTGGTACGTATCAAGTACTTAGTGTGCTGCTGGCATATAGTACCATTAGTCATCATTAATATCATTTTTATTATGAATGGTCTCTTCCATCAAAATTATATTATTTTAGGATACATTAGAACTTTTAGAACTATTTGTTGATATAGCTTGGATTTTTTGGGGTGCTTGGGTGGCTCAATCAGTTGAGTGTCCATCTCTAGGTTTTGGCTCAGGTCATGATCTCTGTATCCACTTGTTTTCCCCCTGCCACTTGTCCCTGCTGGTGCTCGCTCTCTCTAAAATAAATAAATAAATCTTTTAAAAATACATAGCCAGGATTTTTGTGTTTAGAAATTAGGAAGGAAGGGGGCACCTGGGTAGCTCAGTGGTTGAACATCTGCCTTTGGCTCAGGTCATGATCCCGGGGTCCTGGGATCGAGTCCTGCATCAGGCTCCCCTTAGGGAGCCTGCTTCTCCCTCTGCCTATGTCTCTGCTTCTCTCTCTCTCTCTGTCTCTCATGAATAAATAAATAAAATCTCTAAAAAAAAAAAAAGAAATTAGGAGGGAAGTGCTCTTTAATAAGGAGAAAAAATAGTCTCTTTTATATAGTAATTCATTTCACTTTGAAAAGCACATGCACCTGTAGTCTTAACTAGTACCTAATAACTCTGGGAAATCCGTCATGAAACTGTACATTTGAACAGTTCCTCATAGTGATCAACACATCTGAACTCATGTCAGCTCACTTTGGCCCCAACTCATTCTGTGAGGCAGACAATGCCAATCAGAGATGAGGATTTCACTCAGCTAAGGTGACTTGCTCAAGGTCACACATTAATGGGTAGTAGAACCAGCAGTGAAACTGAAAGATCCTAATCCCAAGTTAGAACCCTTTCCAGAAAGACCTCTGTATTCTGCAAAATACTTTGTGCTTATACATGTGTTGGGCCCCCATGACCCGAACCTGAATTTGGAGTGGCAAAAAGAAATCTCTGTTCTGTAACCAAGGGCATAAGCAGCCTCTGTCTAGAATGGAATCCCGGTCTCCACGTGCTGGTGAGTAGCTAGGATCACCGCTATCTCATAGAGAGTGAAAGAAGTGAGGGCCCTGGAATCAGAGAGACCCCAGTTCTCTTCCCTACTGTGGCACTTGACTAGCTTTGTGTCTGTCCTTGGGAAGATTACTTACAATTCTCTAAAAACTTCTCAATAATGGGGATGAACATAACCACCTTGTAGGGAAGCTGTCCAAATTTGTGATGACATCTGGAGGCATTGAGTAGGCGTTCGATAAATGACAATTAAAAAAAAAAGCTTTCTTTCCCCAAAAGGCCAAAAGGCCAGCATGGCTGACAGACCCAGCTTCTGGTTTCACTTCTGTTTCTCCAGGATGCTGGCTCAGAGAAAGGCAGCAGGCAAAGCAGATAGGTGACTTTAAGTCATGAAACATATATTCTCACCTTGGACACCTGCTGATTTTAATGACGAAACAGCCATCATTTAGCAAATACCAGGGCTAGTTATTAATTTAAAAACACATTCAGCCTGTGCTTACAGAAACTGCCATTTCCCCCCTTGGGAATGAGTTCTGAGTTATGTTTTTAAAATTAGCTGGCGCTTGAATTTCATTTTCCATCCAAGCTTCCCTGTTATCTATAAGGTCACAGAAACACGTAGGCCACGGACAGTCCAATCCCAGATATTAGGCTCTTGGAATTAAAAAGCGGAAATAAGTAAATAAAGAGAGAATGCCCAGGGATTTCTTTTTTTCAGAGCAGCAAGCCGGTCCCCGGTGAGCTGCAGGAGCCAGATTTCCTTCTTAAGAGGCTCTTCCTTTCCATTTTGAGGTGAAGGCTGAGGAAAAGGAGGAGGAAGAGGAGGGAAAGGGCCTATGACCTATATCTTCAAGGTCTGTCTCTTCTGCGCTCAGCGACGGGAAAGAATCAGAATGCATTCTGGAGGAAGAAGAAAAACCCCAAGTGCTGATTGTCCCTTTAAGCCATTCCAATCACAGGCTCGCGGTTAAAATAATGCTCACCTACTGCGCTTCCAACTGGGCCATCTACCTTTTTCGCTGGCGGGGTCAGGCCCAGTCAAGCCTGATGAGGCTGCGACAGGCCCGGAGAGCCCGGCTGCAGGCCGCGCTACACCTGTTTATCACCGAGTCACTTCATTTCCCTTCCCCTCCTCCCTGCTTGAAAAGGAGCATTAATTAAACCGGTAAACAAGCCGGCTCCCGTTCTAAATCAGAGCTGCAGGCAACGGAGAGATAACTTGGGCTCCGGAGAAGAGGGATTTTCAGCTAATTTATGGAATTCACCGTCACTCTCTCTCTCTCTCCCAGCAGCCAGCTCCCCGCTTAACGGGGGAAATTGAAGCAGACAGCCTTTGTCTAAACACTTCTTTTGCCCAGAATATCTTAATTTTTTTCCCTATTTGAATGTTTAATAAGGTTTGGGGTGCTCCTTCTTTTTTTAATTTGTAACGGTGCAGACGTTTGGGTGTTCTCACTTGGCTGGTGGCTGCAGGGCGCCCGTCCTCCTGGGGCGCGGAGGGAAGGAGCCGCGGTTTTTCCAGGCTGGGCTCGGACAACTAGCGAAAGAAGGAGGAGCCTGGGGTTTGGGGGAAGTTTTGGGGGGAGTTGCGGGGGTCTGAAGTCAGGGCAGCCCAGCAACGCTTTGCCCACAGGCACGCCCTCTCCAGCTTTGGGTACCCCCACCCCCACCCCAAAACGCGGTCTGTGCCCGCATCGCCCCCGGGGCCCGCCGCCCGCTTTCTCTCCCTCCCACGTCGCGGGTCTCCCCTCCCCCCCCACCCGCCTCCCCGGGCCGGGCTCCCCAGCAGCGGCCCGACCACCCCGCGCGCGCGCAGCCCCAGGGCTGGGCCGCGGCCCCTTTCGGGGCGCTGCCGCGGGCACCCCGCGCCGCCCGGACGCAGGTCTCCAAGAAGCGAGCTGTGCCCGCGTCTTGCTCCCCACCGGGAGCCGGAATGCCCCGGTCTAGGCGGGAAGCACCCTGCGATGCTCGCCTTCCTGAGTCTAGACAGTCCAGGGGAAGAGCCTCCGGGAATCTGTGCCCGCCCCCCCCCACCACCACCACCCTGCAAACCTTCCTAAGGACCCCAGGAACGCCTTGCACGTAATTTCAAGCCCGCCTGCTTTTCCGGGTGGCGTATCCAGGGATCGTGTTGACAAATTAATGGTAGAGAATTAGTTGTGCATTAAAGATTTAAATTATATTATGCGGCACATTGTCATAAAATGATATAAAACAATAGGAAAACACATGTAAATGAATTCCGGTTCCTGACACGTGCAGCAGCGGACTGACACCCGCGCGCTCGGCGGCGCGCTCCGAGCCCGGGCCCGGGGCCGGGCAGGGGCCGCGCGCCTCGGCGTGCCAAGGGTTAAGTGGCGCCGCTCGCCGCCTCCCCGGCCGCCCTCCCCTGCCTGCTGATTTTCAGGCCCACCGAGTCGCCCGAGAAAGTTTTCCATTCGACGAGGCCGGAGCATCTCGGGGGCCGAGCTCCTTAGAAAGCGGCAGGGCCCCCGAGGGCCGACTTGCTGGGCGGGGGCGGCCTGCCCGGTGCTGGACACGCTAATTACAAGGATTCCGTTTCCCGGGTCTGCAGGAATGCATTACCTGCAGCAAAGGAGGCTCGGCCTCTCGGGAAGGGCCCGAGAGGAAGCTGAATGCCCCAGTGAATTCCAGCCCCGGCCCTAGGTTTATACCCACAACCCCAGCCCATGCTGAGGGCCTAATCGCTTGGCCATTGTCAGGGCTGTTGTCCAATCAGCCCCTGAATGGCAAAACTTCACAATGCCGGGTATGAATTAGAGGGGAACAAATGTGGATGCAGACTTTTTTTGCAACAATACCTAACTGAGCCTTTCAGGCAGGACAAGGGATGCACAAAAGCTCGACGGAAATTGGAGTAACTTTTGGAGGCCCTCCTAGCTCCCGTCAATAAGCGCTAGCTCCATAATGGCGACAGGGGCCTCCTCCGTCCACCCCCCTCCTTTGCTGTGGGATGGATCAATTGTTCCCGGGGTGGGGGGGAAATTGTCATAAAAATTGGGCATTTTTGTTGTCCTTGTCTTGGAAGCAGTGGCTCTCTGTTGAACGCGGCCAAATGGATTTGTCTCTCTCTCTCTTTTTCTTAATGTGAATGGTACATGTGGTCATTATTTCGCCCACCGTAAAGTACTGACAAGATCCCCCCCCTCCCTCCCTCTGCCCACCCCCAGAAGAACAGAATAGCTTCTTGAGCTATACAAATGTCAGGTCTCTGTTTTAAAATTTAGCTTTGTTTACCCAACAGAATGGAATTCATTACTGTGTAAAAGTGGTTCCATTTTCTGATCTTTTTATTCAAAATGTTGAGAGTATCAGAAAGCTCATTTGAAGGTCACAGGTTTATGTATCTATTCTCTTAAGTGTTTTAGAAATTCATATGGAGGACACAAAAGGTGGAAAATGTGAAAACATACTGTTCATTGTTTATCCTAACCTTGCCATGGTTATTAGATAAATGAGTGTAGGGGGAAAAAATGGCATTAAAAGCCACTGTGAACTGGGATTTTTTTTTTCCCCTGAAGACTGTTAATTTTAGCCCTTGATCTGTAAAGGTCAATTTCTAATTCTTTTTACTGTGCAGTTTATATAACTTCTGCATTTGAAGTCTATAAAAAGCTTTTGCAGACTTTTCATAATGTAAGTAGCAATTTATTTCATTACGGTTTGAATTTTTTATGTAATTCCTATGGACATTTTGATGAAATTGTCAGGCTTAAAAGCTGTAGCGCTTTTCATTTGGGGGTGTGTGGACTTTTTTTTTTTTTTTTTTTTTGCTCGGATCCATTCTTGCTGGATAATTTAAAATTAGTAGATTAATCAGTTCAGTGATTTAAAAGACCACGCTTTGGTTGGAGCAAGGTCTGAGGCAAAATCATTTTATTTTATTTTTTTTATTAGTAAATGATTTAAAAGGCCTTTTCAACTAGTTATCTGAAGCCGATATTTAACTGTTACTTATTCCACTAATTTCTATCTTTTGTTAAGAGAACTTTCCAGCCTAAATCTCCTCGCTCTGTCCCATGCTAATTGCAGCTTACATTATATAAATGGCTTTGTAAAGAAAACTATAACTCCGAGCCTTGAAAGTTGGGTGTTTCTATTTGCTCAAACTTGATGCACTTGTTTGGAGAGGGTCATTGCAGGGAAAGCTGTGTAGCCTGTAAGAATGTCCTGGATAACAAGCTTAAACAGAACCTTTTGTTGTGCTTAGTATTCTCAGGACTCCAAAATGAGGCCTCCTTTTTCTAACCGCGGGCTGAAGTGGTTCATTACTGCTGTTTCCTCCGCCAGGCCAGGGCTCAGCCATTCCCACTACTGAAGGTCTGTAACTTCCTTAAAAAGGAAGAAGGAAAACATGGCCCAGAAAGGTCTTGTTAGCACTTCCTATGTGAAATTAGCAGCTTTCTAAAAGGTACAACTCCAATTACCTCACATTGTGGAGGCGAGTACAAACTCAACAATACGCACAGCCTAGCAAGTGACATTCTGTCTTTCTAGAGTTACTTCCCTAATTAGGAATGAAGAAGCTCTATTCTGCTGAGTGCATCTATTTACAGTGGCCACAATGCTTTAACTTGAGCATCCTTCTCAAAGCCCAGTGTTAAAAAACACAAGTGCTCTTTTCGCCGAGCAGGCTATGGTGAGGCGACACATTCCTAACGGTTACGCCCTCGGAAAAAAAAAAAAAAAAAAAAAAAAGTGTAGCCGCTTTGGCAGGATTGTTAACACTTCAGGATTCATTTTCCACAATAACGCCCCTGCCCAGAGAGCTCTGGGAATTACAGTGGACAATGGGGAGGCATTCTTAGGAGGGTCTAATGATGGAATAAAAAGAAAAATATTTATTGCTTTTGACAGTTCCACAAGGGGCGAAAATCCTTGTCGTGGGTAAAGTTTCCCTGGCTGTTGGAGGAAGGCAGCTCACGGGGACTCAAACAGTTCGACTTCCTTTGTTAGGAGGCTGAGTACCAGGGCCAAGCTGGGAAATTAAAGATTAAGTTCATTAAGGTAAGATAATTGTGTGGAGGCATTGTTGTTGATACAGGTGGAGCGATGGGGGCTGGGGTAGGAAGCCCATTGACGTGGAGGGCCGACCCATTAAACAGGCTTAACAGATGTGCAACACAAATATGTTTATTATTTGCCTGATGGCTGACCTGTGCTTTCGCTGTTTCATTAGTCAACAGGCCCCCACCCAAGGAGAGACCGGACGCCCCGCCGGGAAGCAGGTGGAAGAGAAGGCAACGCAGGCTCCGGAAAGGAAAGATCCAGTCCTGTGGGCCCTGCTCGCCTCCGCCTCCACCGCTCGCCGCCACGTCTAAGCTCCCTCCTGGCCTGGTCCCCACCTGAGGGGAAGAGCCAGCCCTTGCTGGACGATGCTCTCCCACCTGAGGCGTGTCTCGGGTCTCTGTTGGTGCCGAAGAGCACGTTGGATGCCCCACTACGGGAGGCATTGGACTCTGTCCTCTCTGAAATCTGGTGATTGAGCTTCCAGTCAGGGAGTTTGTCAAACGCTCTCCTTCCCCAGTTGCTTGCCTCCTCAGGAACTGACTACTTTGGAAATCTGGGCGGCCTGTCTTTCAATTCCTTCTTCTGGGGGGGGGGGGGAATCAAACAAAACCAAACACACCCTCCCTCCCCAATACACACACTCACACACACACACATCCTACTCACACAGATACACTCTCTCTGCTTTGTTATTTCAAACTGTGTTTGTCTTTGTGAGGGAGAGCTCCTCCCTGCCCCTTCCCTAACTTGGAGACCCACAGATACTTTAAAAAGAAACAAGTGGAAAGCAGTGTCCTGGACTTTCTGGTGAGCATGGGGTCCATCCCTGGCGATTTGTTTGAGAGGAGGAAGGCGGACAGGGAGGTGCCCAGAGTGTGGCCAAATGGCTGAAAAAAAGTGTCTGGTGCAAGTGTTCAAGAAAACCATTCCCACACAAGCCTCCCTGCCTTATTTCCCCCCGTGTCTTGGGCAGAAGAAGAAAGGTCTTCTTTACTTTTGGTGGGGTCAGTAGTTCCATTTCTGCTGAGGAGCTGAGAAATGCTGTCAGCCTTGGAGATGTCTTTGATAACAGAGATCCTGAAAGAGAAGCGCTTGTTTATTTGCATGATAGGGTCACTTATTATACAAAAACTCACCAGCTTTCTTTTCTTTCCCCTCCTGCCCTCCCTCCAGCCCCCCTCTGAGGAAAATAAACAGTGTCATAATGATTTTGGTAAATAGAATTCTTTCTAAAGCCACCTAATCGTGGGGAGACATTCTGAGAAGACCCTAGGATTTAGTTGAGTGTTGATGTGTGAAAAAAAAAAAAAAGAAGAAGAAGAAGAAGACTTAATTTTAGAGAGATTTTAATACACACTCGCACGCACACCCACAGCACACGGCTCGGTGAAAAGCTTTCTCCGGAGTTGAGAATAAGCGTGTTTTGAAACCTTCAGATTCCATCATGTTGTCATACTTGTTGTTATTTACTTTTATTTACTTTTTTTTCTTTTATTTACTTTTAAAGGGAAGGTTGCGGTGGAATGTTCACTTCCCTTAGGCTGCCAGGCGTCTGTACCGTGGAGTGAAACGGAGAGGCTTTTAGTTCTTTTCGTAGATTGTATCAGAGAAGTTTTTGAATAAAACATTCTCAGTGTAATGTGTTTATTGGCTCGGACAGAACGAGAAATAATTCTGAAGCGAGCAGGCAACGTGTACCAAAGTTCTCGGTGTTTTTCTCCTCTTGTGATTGTGTCAGGGTTTCTTTTTATTTATTTCTATAAAGTGTCCTTTGTCCTTGAGAATGTTGAATAGACTTCTTTCAAAAGTTATCAGAGACCGGTCTGATAAATCAGACGAGAAATTAGGAACATCTGAGTTATTTTCTAAGATGGGTTAATGAAGAGATGAGGATTTGCATTTTCTTTTAAAGACCTAATGAGCAAGCCAAACAGAGGAGGGAGGAAGGCTCGCAGGCTGTCACATTGTGATTTATCAGAAAGCAGAAGGGAAAATTTGATACAGACAAGATTCCAAGCTGTGGCTTACTCGAAATGTGTTAACTTTTTGAAAACAAGTGTGCAATCGCTGGCCTTTTACAAAAAAAGGTATAGCTTGAAAATCTAGTGCAGTGTCTTCAGCACTTAAACATTTAGCTCCATAAACGGCCCTTTGATGGAAAAGAAAACTGTTTGGTGTCTAATCAGAAAATGCTGCTTCCTAAACTACTGGAAACTTACATTTATATTTTCAGCCCTGCTGAATCGAGATTACTAAACCCCTTTAAATACTAAGAGGCTTTTTCTTTACCGCTTAAAAATAGCAGCTTGTCATCACATTGTCCTATAAGAAGGGAAGCCTCATATTTGAAATGATTTGTAAGGTTGAGGTTCTTAGAATGATCACCTTGAATTTGGAACTGTGATTAAAGTTGGTGAGAGCATGGGAGTGCAGGCGTGGGGCTACATTTCTCCATGTTCTTGGAAAATCTCTCGAATGGGGAAGAGACCCAGGGCTTCTTCACTTTGGAAGCAGGAGCTCCATCCTGCCCTTTGCAGCGTGAAGGGGGCCACCAGGACCACAAACAGGAACAGCCAGGGAGGGTCTGAAAAGGTCCTACATCCTCCCCAACAAGTCCTGAGCGCTGAAACTATTTCAGGCTATTTGCATCACAATTTCTGGAAACCGTGTTGGAACTCTTACATTTTATCTACTTAATAATGATTTTTTTTTACACTTCCTACTTGCAAAAATGTTTATGGGCTCTTTAGTACTTTATATTTGTTATGAAAATATGAGAATATACTGTGTTGAATTTTAATGAAACCTATTAGGTCGCTATTCCTTGGTCTCCATCATTATTATTATTAAGGTGGAATTCATATAATATAAAATTAACCATTTTGGAGTGTACGATTCATTGGCATTTTGTACATTCACAATATTGTATCGGAGTTTGTTTTCTTTGTTTTTTAAATCTTTTATTTATTTATTAATGAGAGACAGAGAGGCAGAGACACAGGCAGAGGGAGAAGCAGACTCTTCACAGGAAGCCCCATGTGGGACTTAATCCTGGAACCTGGGGATCACACCCTGAGCCAAAGACAGATGCTCAACCACTGAGCCACCCAGGCGTCCCTGTAGTTTGTTTTCAGTTATAATTTCTCCCAACTGTAGAAACACCAACAAGTCTTTGTTGAATAGTTATTAAATATTGATATTCACTCAACAAACGTTTCTGGAGCAAATTTTTCCAAAAGTGGTGCTAAGCTAAGCTCTGTTGTGGGTTATAAAGATGAAAAGGAACTGTCATGCCCTCGAGACATTTTTTTTTTTAAATCATTAAACATGTGCTACTTTAGTCAGGGAATACTTACTGATTTTATTAAGAAACTATTCAACCCACAGAGTTTCAGCATCCTAAAACATCAAGTTGCTGGACATTTCTCAGTATCATAAGACTACAAGAGGTTGAGATTATTTACTGTACTCTTACTCAGAGTGATGTCATTTTCTCTGACATGTTCTCAAGTTTTCAAAACTTGGAACGTTTTGTTCAGCATGTTCACTTATATGGGCGTTTACGCTGAATAGTTCTATTATTTCCATGTGAAATTCTCTATGTGGCTTTTCAGCAAATTTTAGCTAAGGAAGCTATAAAAATTTGGGGAGAAGTCTCCACAGAGATATCAATTACTCAGCCTTGCTAGAAAGGCTCTGCGTGTTTCTCAGGGCGCCTTGAAGGCAAATGGTGACTGTAAGCCCACTATAGGTAATAATAAAAGTCACGAATCCAAGAATGTGTGTAGCCTAAAGCAGGTTTTAAGGATTAAAATTGCCTAATAATAAAAAAAAAGAAAGCGTGATCCCTTAACATATTTATCTTTTCCTTGAAAAAATATTTCTCTCTCAAATAAAATCTGTATTTTGATATTGAAGATGATGACGGTGGTGATGGTGATGGTTTGGAAGTGTGAGTTGGCACAGAGGACATGTGACAAAGAAAATGTTTCATTGAGGTGAGGTTACACAGCTTTGGAGTGTTTTCTTTTGCAGAGAATGTAGGAAAAATATGACAAATCAATAACTATTTATGGAGTCACCTTTCAGCAAAAGCTGGACACAGTTTCATTTGTGAGGAAGAAAGATAGTAGGTAAGAGAGTCCAGTGTTTAAAGCTTGATGCGTGTGGGTTCCAACGTTACTTCTTCCACTTTCTAGCTGTGTGTCTTTTGTCAAGTTACGTGTCTGCTCTGAACCTGGATTCTTTCTTTCTTTTTTTTAAAGATTTATTTGTTTGTTTATTCATGAGAGACACAGAGAAAGAGAGAAGCAGAGACACAGGCAGAGGGAGAAGCAGGCTCCATGCAGGGAGCCTCATGTGGGACTCGATCCTGGGTCTCCAGGATCACGCCCTGGGCTGAAGGCCGCGCTAAACCGCTGAGCCACCCAGGCTGCCCTGAACCTCGATTCTTTCAATAATAATAATAATAATCCGTCCCCTGTAACGGATCAGCAGTAGTGTGATGCTAAATCACATCCTCTGTGCTCAATAAATCATTAATTGCTGAGACAAATACACACATCAGTCCTGCTTGCCATGCCTTTCATCCAAAGAACAGAATCTGACATTCTACTAGGGAAAACAAAGTACCTTTCGGCGTGGGTTTTGCAAATCATAAAGCGTCAAATTAATTTATGATGGTGTGTGTGACGTGTGGGGAGATAATTTTTAAAGCTCTCAATGGAGGAGGGAGGGAGGCTTCAGGATTACTATTTTGAATGGGAATGTCTAGAATCTGTAGCTTTGACTGTTGAATACCATCTCTCGCTGCCACTGAAAGCTTACAAATATCACCTGAAAAATTATTTCAATTTGCCATCGGACTGGAACCATCAATTTACACCTGAAATGTGTCAAAATGTTGGGTATCTCTATAATGATAAAAATGATTGGAATTGCCATGTTTAATTAAAATGTTAATCCACTGTCATCTTACATGATCTCTATTTATAGAGAAATTTCTATTTGCTGTTAGGATATTTTATTATTAAATGAAAACCCTGCTGTTTAGCCAATGGCTGGTGCTAACTTAAGGAAGAGGTGACAGTCGGCCAGGGGTGAGGAGTGGTGACCCCTTCGTCAGGAGAGTGTCTCTTATAGTTGAGGAAGGAGTGATTACTGGGGAGCTGGAAAGACCACCCTGTCTCTAAATCTTCTCAGCCCTGCTCCCTGATGTTTAAAATCTTTTAACAATGCATCTGGCTAAAATGCAAATACTTTTGGGAAAAGGAACACAAAAGCTTGAATTTACAAAAAGATGCAAAATGCTTGGTATCTAGCCCTTTTCTGAGGGTGAAAGGCTTGAAGGGTACAACACGGGAGGAAGGAAATTATCTTCACTGAATTTATAATTTTGCTAAAATTGACCACGAATCAGAGGAAAACTTCCAAGGGCGGGAAGAGGGCCTGAAATTTTGATCTTAGGAAATGATACTATCTCTGCTTTCTTGTCCAGAGGATGACTGGGTGCAGGACCAGTCTCCATTGAGGCAGATCGCAGGGTCTGTATTCAAGATCCTTGGAAAGGACTCCGAATAATTACAAATGTCTCCGCTTAGTGGGGTTGACATCTTAGATTGGATTCAGCCCTTCCTGCCTAGGTTACCTGCCCAACCAACCTTCCTGTGTGACTCTAGAGGGCTAGAGGGATGTCTCCTTCATAAAGCTTCCTTCCTCTCAACTCTAGCCACCTTGGCCTTCACTAACCCCTCCCCACTGGTGCTGACTTAGCTTCTGCCCTCCCCCCCGCCCCCCGCCTCCCAGCTGTTGGTGATGTGCTCCTCAGACTCGGAAGCTCCTCATCCTCTGGATACAACTTCTGGAGTGGTTTGCTTTCTCCTTCATAACCCAGCACTTCCTGTCGTGGTGGGTCCAGGACAGACACGTCCCAGCCACTTCCCACACAAGCCTTCGCCCTGGCCGTGCTGTGTGTGTCCTCAGTGCTTTCTTCCTGGGCCTGCAGGACAGCTCCATAGCAGGTGGCACTGAAGGGCCTCAGCCTTAGGACAGTACTACTCCTCCGGGAGCCCCTGGCCCCGGGGAGCTCACAGAGAGCCCTGTCTTTCCTGTGTTTCTGTCTGTCCTGCTTAAAGGTTCTTCTTCCATCTCCTTCAGTCCAATTCTGCTCAAGGAAGCCCTCTGTGATGCCCACTCTAACTTTTCTAGCCTTCTCTGGAGTATAACGTTTTTTTTTCAAAGATTTATTTATTTATTTTTTAGAGAGAGAGAGAGCAAGCATGGATGCGGGGCAGGGCGGAGGGGAGAAATCTCAGACTCCTGGCTGAGCGGCAAGCCTGACTCTGGGCTCCATCCCACTGCCCCTGAGATTATGACCCAAGCCGCCTGGGTGCATTTTTTTTAAAAAAGATTTCTTTATTTATTAGAGAGGGAGAGAGAGTGAGCACAAGTGGAGAGGAGGGGCAACAGGAGAGAGACAATCCCAAGCTTACTTCCAGCTGAGTACAGAGCCAGTGGGGGGCTCGATCCCAGGACTCTGAGATCATGACGAGAGCCAAGATCAAGAATTGGCTGCCCAACTGACTGAGTCACCCAGGCACCCAAATACACTTTTTTTTATTGTAAAAATATATAACATAAAATTAACCATTTAAACCATTTTTAAGTGTACAGTTGGGTGGCATTAAGTACATTCACAATACTGTGCAACCATTACCACCATCCATCCTTAGAACTTTTTCATCATCCCAAACAGAAACCCTATACCTGTTCAACAAGAACTCTCTTTTTCCCTTGTCCTTTGGAGCCTCCAATTCACTTTGGGTCTTTATAAATTTGACTACCCTCGATACCTCAATAAGTGGAATCATAACATATTTGTCCTTTTGCATCTGGCTTATTTCACTGAGCATAATGTTTTCAGGGTTCATGCTGTAGCCTGTGTCAGGATTTCATTTCTTTTTGAGGCTGAATAATAATCCATTGTATGCATATGTGACATTTTGTTTGTCCATTTGTCTATGGTGGACATTTGGGTTGTTTCCACCTTTGGGCTACTGTAGATGATGCCACAATGAACACTGGTGTACAAGTGTCAGAGTCCCTGCTTTTAATTCTTGAGGTAGATAGCTACATGCAGAATTGCTGAATCATATGGTAATTTTATGTTTACCTTTTAGGAACCTGCCAAACAAAAATCATTTTTATGACATCTTTATGTGACACTTCATAGTTGACCAAATACTGGCTGTTCTACTAGCTCCTCTGAGCAAGACTATGAGACAGACACTACTCTGAACACCACTTTTATTCAGGTGAAGGAAACGAGGTTTGGAGAGGTTCATGACTTGATCAGGGTAACTCAACACATTGACGGGACTTCGGCCTCTGAACAAAATTATATGACTTGATGGTGCCCATAGGCTTTGGGATGCTATGGGACACACCCCAATGTTCCCTCACTGCTTTATCCTCACAACTAAAATGAGCCTTAAGACATGTGTCTTGACTCCCAAACTGTCAACCTCAAGGATGCTATGTTATGGTTATTTTTGTCCTTTAATATGTGCCAGGTCTGGTACCGATGGGCTCTCAATAAATGTCAGTTGGATAAATGAATGAATGAGTTCTTAATGGAAAGGGAGGTGAAAAGAGGGAGGTGCCACAACAGAGAAATGGTCAAGAGGGCCTCATGGTACCTTTGTATTTTGCCCCAGACATGCAAGCAGAGCTGGTGTCTGCATTGGTGGTGACCTCTGCTCCCTCACTCATCTGAAATGTCATTTCTTGCTCTGATTTTCCTGGCTCTGGACATTCCTGCTCAAGATGCTTTGATGGCAATTCTTCCCTAGCTCTCCAGTGAGACTGTAGGCTCCCTGAGATCAAGCATTGAACACAGTGCCAGGCACAGAGTAGGTGCTTGGGATGTAGTTATAGACTGAACGAATTTTGCAATGAAAAGGCCTTAGGAAGTTGCGCCTCTTTACTTATTTATGCATAGGTGGAAGGGTTGTCAGAATGCCAGATGCCCAGTTAAATTTGAATTTCAGATAAACAACAGTTTTCTTTAATACAATACATGCTTATGCTAAAAAATTATTCATTGTCTATCTGAAATTGACATTTACCTGGGTGCCCTGTGTTTTCATTTGCCTAATTGACAACATTGGTCACTAGTTACTTCTTATTACTTATTGTCACATCACTGAAATCTTCAGAAATGTTAAGGAGAGAGTAGGAGAGTAGACTATCTTTTAGTCTCAAAAATGCAAATGGGTGCATTTTTTTTCCTGAATGGAAATAATCCTACACCCGCAGCAATTTCATTCTCATTTGAAATTGTAGTTTCTGCATCCTCTCAGATAGCTGTGCTCTGATGTCAAAATATTTTAAGTGTCTATTCTGGCTTTGGCTAATCCTGGCACCCAAGCCATTCACTCTAGAGATGTATGTGCCTGTGGTCATTTGAGACATTCCTGGAAGGCTGACATATAGGCAGGCATCTTGCTTACTGGCAGGCTAACTATCCTGATTTTTTTTTTTTTTTTTGGAAGATTTTTACATTTATTTTGAGAAAGAGAGAGAGAGAAGGGGCAAGGGCAGAGGGAGAAGGAGAGAGAGAATCTGAAGCAGACGCCTCGCTTAGTGTGGACCCTGAAACAGGGCTCGATCTCACGACAAAATCAAGAGTCAGCCACTTAACCAACTGAGCCACCCAGGTGCCCCTTTGTGTGGAATTTATGACACTCATATTTCTGAAGGCTCTTCTGGGTTTGACTGTTCTATAATCCAGAACCTTCAACTCTAGCCAACTTGACCTGACTCAGTTTCCCATAAGCCTATTTTTAGTTGTGGCACTGGCACAAAACACTCTCTAATCTCCCGGAGGGTCCATCCAAGTTCATCTGAGTGAGAGCTCTGGGATCAGTTCTCCTCACCAGATGTCTCTCACACTTCCTGGAATGAAGGAGAGGCAGTGGAGCGCGGTGGGGAGCACAGCCACTGCCTCGTTGACCCGGATGGTATCCACTGAGGCTGGGGACCTGGGGGCTGAGACCAAACAGGGGTGAAGGTGGGGCTATAAGAAAAGGCCAAGAGAAGAAATGAGAATCTTTCATTTGCTGTTCACTTGTGTGGTTATCCTCCTAAGTACTGAGTTATAACACCCCTTGCTGCTTTTCTAACTCACCTAATATAATCTTGCCAGGATGCAGTTACTTATGTGTCTGCTGACTTGGGGAATTTATTTTTAGACATTAGCTTTTCAGGGGCACTTGGGTGGCTCAGTGGTGGAGCATCTGCCTTCAGCTCAGGGTGTGATCCTGGGGTCCTGGGATCGAGTCCCACATTGGGCTCCCCACAGGGAGCCTGCTTCTCCCTCTGCCTGTGTCTCTGCTTCTCTCTGTGTGTCTCTCGTGAATTTAAAAAAAAAAAATAGCTTTTCAGACTAAGAAGCAGCTAGGCTGATGAAAAACATGGAGTTGGAGGAAGAATGGGGTCATGGACAGGGGTTGGTGGTGGCGGACCCGGGGAAGTTTTGAATAGTAGTCATTGCAGAGCAGCTCAAGGGCACTATCAAAAGTTTGGGGTTTCCCCCATTTGATGGTAGGGCTGGAGGAAGGCAGAGAGGTCACACAATCCAGAGATGTCCAAGTTACTTCACATCCAAACTAAGCATCTTAAACTTGAGAAGATCTTGGGTTAAGAGATTGAAAGTCTGCATCCTCCCAGGGCCTCAGTTTCCCTCATGCTCAGAGTGTAGAGGCTAACCTCTGTTACCAGCTGGCCAGCAGGGCAGACTACAAAAGCTGAGAGGCTAGCATTTTGTATTAGGAAGACAGGTGTCATTCAGAGTCAAGGTGGAATAGATCCAGAGTGAACAGGGCTGAAAACACGCTTGCAGAGACATTTTGGGGTGGGGAGGCGGGAATGTACAGTGGCGCCATGCAGGTTGAGTTACTCTTTGAAATTTCTGCTCCCCTTTGGAATCAGAAATGGAATTTGCCTCATAACCTAAACTCCCAGCTTTACACTCACTGTCACTCATTTGCAGGGACCTCATGGGAACTGGTGGACATGGGCCAGGCAGTCCTAGGGAAGTCAGCCTACCCTGTGGGACTTGTCACAAAACCCCTCAAACTTCCCAAACACTAGGTTTTAGGCTAACACAGAACACTCAGTGGGGATCTCATCACCTGATGCCCCATCCCATCCCATCTCTGAAGGAAGGAGTCATATGGGGGCACAGTAGACCTGGTTGTGTTTTAGGATTTTGCTTTCAGGAGATACTGGAGAGGAGGTCTGTGGAGATTTCATTGTTTGATTATTGCCACTTATGGGATTATATATAAGATTTGACATGTGAGTTGCCCTCTGGCCACCTAGTCTACAAGGAAGGGGCTGGGGGTGAGGTGTGGATCTAGAGGGTAGATGGCAGGTCAGGGTTTGTGGAAACTGTTAAGTCCTGAAACCCTTGCCCTATCAGAAGGGCCTCCTGGTGGGCACAGAAAAACCATCTAGAGACTTCTGAACCCTCAGGAAGCCCCAGAGAATGGACCAGATCCCAAGCATCCAGGAACGTGAATCTAAAAGACATCACACTGTTCCCTTCCTGGATCTAGGCATCCTCTCCCAGCAGGATCCTCTCTGACATGATCAACAACATGTGATTATTTTGCAGAGGTCTAAAAAATCCAGTGATAGGGTTTTATCATTCTCCATTCTCTTCCCTTTGTGGAAAGTTATATTCATTCAAAATTCAATAATATATTGATGTGATGGATGGGTTTGCTGAGAATGGGGCTTTGCTAGTGACATATGAGGCAGAAAGAGCTGGACTGGCATTGGGGAGTGTCTTAAACAAACCAGTCTGTGGTTGGGGGAGCCAACAGGGTGAGATGGGGAGCCGACCCTCCACAAGCTACTAGGGGCAGAAGCAGAGCTGGGGCAAGGACAGATCCTTCCTCTCTACATTTCCACTCCTCATCACCCTCAGCCCAGGCCTCTCTCCTGGGTCCCCTTCTTCCTTGTCATTGGTGTGTTGACAATGTGGGATGGCCAGAGGGGAGCCAGTGTGCTGGCCTCTTGTAGAATCCGATAATTGGCTGTAATCCGTGTATGAAATATTTGGAGATCTGCCTCCCCATTAACTTGAAGAATAATCACATCTCCACACACAGGCCTTTGGGCCATGTTCTCCCCTCACATCCCTGGAGCTCCTATCCTAGCCTCAGCTCTACCAAAGATTCCCATCAATTGTCCACCCCGTTTGTTACATTTTTAACTTATCTCAAATTTTTAAAAAAATCCATATTCAGAGGGAAGGCCCTCCACTGATGTCTTTGAGTTTAAAATTCTTAGAAGCTGACAGAAAGGGGGTCTGTTAGGCAGAGCACGCGGGGACTTGCTGCGACCAGAGAGGGTCTCGACAAGAATCCTGGGCAGAGGGGCAAAACGTTGGGAGGGAGGAGGATTCGTGTTATAGGTGTGAAACTACAGCAATGCCTCTGGTTGTCATGGAAACAGCACTCGAAAGCTGTTTGGAGGTGGGAAGGCCAGGGCGGGAGGCCTGGTACTCTTTCCAGGAGGGAGCCACAGTGAACCAAGGACAGGTGTGCACGGGAAGAGCCTGGTCCGGGGCTCCCGGGGGGCCCCCTGAGCGCTGCTGCCTGCTTTCCTGGTGGGAGCCACGCAAGGGGAGGTTGGAGGACGAGGGAGAATAAGAGGAGCTAGAGACTTCGACGCTCAGTGCTGGCGATGTCTGCACAAAGAGAGCCTTCCAGGCCCTGACGTGCTGCTCCCCAGCGTGGAGGAAGCTGCGGGAAGCAGGACGAGCCCCAGAGAGATCTGGGCGTGCTACTGCGTGCCATTCATTCGGGCAGAGTTGGCCGACTCGGTGGTTGCCCAGCTGGTATATTTTGGGGAGTCCCTAAAGGGCCCCTCTGTCCCCAGTACCCCTCCAGCACTGTCACCAGGCCTGCCATCCCACCACTGGAGTTCCTGCCCTGGGCTTAAGCATACCCTCCTGTGAGGTCCCCCCAGGAGAGGGCCACATTCAGTCCGGCCACCTCGGCGCGCACTGCTTTACCAACCGCTTCGGCAGAACCTGAGCAGCACGGGGCCTCGGGGAGCCTGGGTACAGAGAGGATGCCCCCCCCCGGGGGGGGAGGTAGGAAACAGAGGTGAGATGTCCCAAAGGCCAACTTGTCGACCCTCCCAGTTTGTCCAGGCACCTGTCAGGGCTTGAAGGGCAGCCTGGAATTCTCCTGGCTCCAGCCCTGCTGGCAGGCTTGACAGCTCGGAGGTTGGGGGGCAGGGGCTTCGGAAGGAGACAGCTGCTACACAGGACATGCAGCATTCGGGGGTAAAGCAAAGTGCTGCACTAGGACCTTTCTTCAAATGCTGCCGCTTGTCCTTCCCGGCAGTGCCGTGCATGGAGGGTTGTCAGACCATACACAGACACCAGTAAACTTGGATTTTAGAAGAACAGTAAATGAGTTTTTTAGTATAAGTATGTCCCATATATTGCATGTGGTATAATTAGGATTATTCATTATTGCTCTGAAATTCGAATTTAACTGGGTGTCCTCTACTGTTATTGGCTGAATTTGGCAATCCCACCTGTGAGCAGCTGGCATTCTCAGGCCCTGCCTTCCCTTCCTTCAAGATGGGGCTTCCAGAAGGATCAGCAATGGTTGCTATCTCTTTCTCTCTTTCCCTCCCTCTTTCACTCCTCTCCTGTTGCCCCTCCTCTCTCTTCCCTCTCCCTCTTTCTACCTACCTTATCACTGCCTCGACCATCTCTATCTTGTCTTTAAGAACAGAAGTTTCAGAGTCAGAAACACTTGGATGAGATCCTGTTCAACAATTTACTGATGGCCTGAGCCCGGGCAGGTAACTTTACCTCTGTGAGCGTCAAGTCTGCCGTGTGAGATGGGATGTTATTAAGGCTGCATGAAGCCACTGCCAGGATTAAATGAGGTCATGTGTGGAAAGGACCAGGCACAGCACCTAACCTCATCACACTGGCAAACAGCTTCTGAGCTGTCAGGGTCCCCCTCGGACTCGGTGGTTGAGCTGCCCCGGTGCTATCTGTTCTCACCCCCATTCTGAGCCAGGTGAACACCCTGCCACTTCTTCTGGGGCTGGAAGGGTCTTCTAACAAACATCATTTGTGAGGATTGGAGACTTTCTGCAGGAGAAACAGGAGGGAAGTTAAACCGCATACTTCACAACCAACCAAGAAGAACTCTGAGATTTTGTTCTCTTCCAGTGTTTCCCTGTGAGGTTTCTTTGTTTCCTTTTCCCACCCAAGTTGATCCCTGGACCTGTGGCAGCCTCTCTTTCCCTCCCTCTCAGTGGTCATGCAAATCTGGCCCTTTGTCATATGTAGCCAATTAGCTACATATGCAATTGCTCTTGAGTATTCCTTTGTTTCTTTCTTTCTTTCTTTTTTTTTTTAGGTTTTGTTTATTCATTTGACAGAGAGAGAGAGAGAGCTCACAAGCAGGGAGAGCAGCAGAGGAAGAGGGACAAGCAGGGCTCGATCCCAGGACCCCAGGATCAAGACCTGAGGCAAAGGCAGACACTTAACTGACTGAGCCACCCAGGTGCCTTGTATTCCTTTCCTGGTTTATTCTCCTTTCCATGTGGTCTAGCACAATATTTCCTCCATGCAGAGACAGTGGTCTCCCCAGGAGGAATTCTGGGCAAGATGATTTTCTGCTCATCCTTACTGTTTGTGAGAAAGCCAGACAGTATATATGATAGTCATTTACATTACTCCTTACATCAGCTCCATGATGTAGGTGCTGTTAATATCCCACTCACAGATAAGGAAACTGAGGCTCCCAAGGTTGAAGTAATCACGCAACATCTGTAAAGAACCCCTATAAATTAACAAGGAAATGATATGCAATCCAATGGAAAAGGGGCAACATATACTAATGAGCAATTCAGGATGGAAGCAATCTGGACAATAAACATTTGGAAAAATTCCCCAGCTCTCAGAGAATTGCAAATTAAAGCAAGAATAAGATATTTGTCATCACACTCATCAGTTTGGCCAAACAGTTAAAAACTCTGACAACATAAGGTGTCAGTGAGAATGTGGGGAAGTGGAGGTGGTGCCGGTAAGAATGTAAATGGATAAAATCACTCTGGGGCATTGAGGCAATATCTCATGAAGCTAAAAACACACCTTATGCCATAACAATTCCACATCTCAGTGTCTAGCTTGGAGAAATGCTTGTATTGTCCTTGGAGAAATGCTTGCAGGAAGGAACACTAGAGCACTGTTCATAACGGGACAAAAGTGGAAACTACTCAATGACTCTAGGACAAATCTGGCCTGCCGCCTGCTTTTGCACAGCGTGCAAGCTAAGAATGATCTGAGCCTTTTTAATAGCTGAAAAAATAAAAATAAGAATATTTTGTGATGTGAAATTATGATCGAAAACTTATGCCCACACAAAAACTTGCTCACAGATGTTTCTAGCAGCTTTATTCAAAATTGCCAAAACATGAAAGCAACCAAGGTGTCCTGTAGGATATGATGGATAAGTAAACTTTAGTACATCCAGATAATGGAATATTACTCAGCGCTAAAATAAATGCGCTACCAAGCCATGAAAAGACCTAGAGAAAGCTCATATGCATATAACTAAGGGAAAGAAGTGAATCTAAAAAAGCTGCATACCATAGGGTTCCAACTGTATGACATTCTGGAAAAAGCAAAACTATATAAAGATAGTAAAAAGCTCAGTGGTGCCGGGGGGAGGGGAGAGGGTAGGAAGTAGGGAGAACACAGAGGCAGGGCACATAGGACTTGGAGGGCAGTGAAACTACTCTGTGTGTTACCATATGGTGGATACATGTCATTATACATTTGTCCAAACCCATAAAATGTATAAATCTAGGAGTAAGGGGCAGTCCGGGTGGCTCAGTGGTTTAGCGCTGCCTTCAGCCCAGGGCCTGATCCTGGAGACCCAGGATGGAGTCCCACGTCGGGCTCCCTGCATGGAGCCTGCTTCTCCCTCTGCCTGTGTCTCTGCCTCTCTCTCTCTCTCTCCATCTCTCATGAATAAATAAATAAAATCTTAAAAACAAAAACAAAAACCAGGAGTAAGCCCTAACACAAACTATGGATCCTGGGTAATTATGATGGATGTGTCAATGTAGGTTTACCAGTTGTCTCAAATGCCTGTCTGTTGGGGAATATTGACAATGGGGGAGGCTATGTATGTAAGGGGGATATATGGGACTATATATGGGAATATAAGGGAAGCCTCTGTACCTTCCTCTCAATTTTGCTGTGAACATTACACTGCTCTAAAAAAATTTAGTCTTATTTTATTTTTTAAATATTTTTTTATTTATTCATAGAGGCACACACACACACAGAGAGAGAGAGAGAGAGAGAGAGGGGCAGAGACACAGGGAGAAGCAGGCTCCATGCAAAGAGCCCGACGTGGGACTCGATCCGCGGTCTCCAGGATCACGCCCTGGGCTGCAGGCGGTGCTAAACCACTGTGCCACTGGGGCTGCCCTAAGTCTTATTTTTAAAAAATTATACAAAATAAAATTTTATTGGAGCACAGCCAAATTCACACCGTCTATGGCGCTCTACAATGGTAGAACTCAAGAGCCCATACGGCCTGAAACCTGTGCTGTCTGAGCCTTTATGGAGAAAAGTTGCTGGCCACTGCTCCAGGAGGAGAAATATAAAAAAGGCCTCACTCTCAGAGTGAGCTGAAAACCATACAGCTGTCACAGGGGCCCCAGCAAGGGTCAATCCCAGAATACAATGTCAAACACAGCAAAAGGCATTTCCAAATGAATACTTAAAATCTCGTACCTATCGTGCAAACTTGTAAGCCGCAGATATTATTACAGCATATAGGATTCACAGTTACTTATAGGTAGTGAAAGTTTTTTTTTTTTTTAATGCACTGGAATAATAAACAACTTCAGAACACTTGTTACCTTTGGAGAGGAAAGAAGGGGAATGATGAGAAGATACTTCCAATTGTTAACATTTCATTTCTTCTTTAGAAAAGGGATGAAATGAGCCACCTGGCTGGCTCAGTCGGTAGAGCATGCAATTCTTAATCTCAGGGTTGTGAGTTCAAGCCTCACGTTGGGCATAGAGCCTAGTTAAAAAAAAAAAGAAAAGAAAAGAAAAAGAAAAAATTTAAAAGGGATGATATGGAGTAAATAGGATACAACGTTTGTCTTTAATGCTAGTGATGATTATGTGGGTACCTGTTATATATAAATGTAAAGGTTGTATATAAGTGCTTGCTTTATATTTCTTTGAGATATTTCAGAATTAAACTAAAACATTTTGGGAAAAAAAGAGAGATTAAATAATTTACTCAAGATCACCCAGCTGGGAAGAAGCAGATTTGAAGAGGTTGGATTTTAATTTGGTCCTTCTGATCCCAGAGATAAACTCTTAACCACACACTCTATGTCTTCCTTAATTTACTGACATAAATGACATAAATGCTCAAGAAATGGCTTTTCTCTTTCTGCCTCTCCTCAGAGTTTATAAATAAGAGTAGAGGTGAGTCCCTTGGCACCAATGGTGTCATGCAGTTTGACTTGGCTGCCCTATATCAGGCTTCCGGGTCCTGCATAGGAAAGGACTCTGATATCTCCCCAGAGGTTCACTGATACCTGGAGAGTCTATCAGGAAGCAGTTTGGGATGGAACGTGATGAGATGCTGAAATGTAGCCTTAACATCCCAACAGGTCTGGTATGAAGATGGTGGCCTGAGGTCACATGGGCATGGGCTCCATGTGAATCCTTTGAGACTTCATAGGGCCACCTAAGAAGGCTCCAGAAATTTTGTTTTCTGATTCCTCGTGGAATGAGAATATTATTTTTCTACTTCTGTCTCCCTCAAAATGGCACCCATTAGCCATTTCTATCACTCTTCCTCTCTCACAACAGTGGGGAACCAAATGGGAAAGGGGTCTCCAACAGGTTCAAAAGACCTCAAGCATTAGTGCAACAGTGAGGCATTCCCCCCACCACACCCAACCTCCTAGGCCAGGGCAGCTTGGGGAGTAAGGGAGCCAGTAATCACTCCAATGATTCCCTTTCCCCAACTTCTACGTTCCTCTCATCTCTGGAAATGCCTTCTCTTCTGTCTGCTTTGTCTGAACCATCCATCACTTAAGACCCATTTTATTATTTATTTGTTTTTTTTTATTTATTTAAAGATTTATTTATTTATTCATGAGAGACACAGAGAGAGAGAGGCAGAGACACAGGCAGAGGGAGAAGCAGGCTCCTTACAGGGAGCTGGACGTGGGACTCGATCCCTGGACTCGGGATCACACTCTAAGCTGAAGGCAGATGCTCAACTGCTGAGCCACCCAGACATCCCAAGACCCATTTTAAAGCCCAAATCCCCAGCCTGCCGTGGCCTCTCACATCAGAACTCCCCCAGTATTTGTCATCCAGCATCCTCATGGGTTTCTGAGGTGTGGCTATGTTAGTTATTACCCTTTTACCTTGGTTAGTTTGATATGTGAGTGACTGGAGCTCAAGGTCTACACTTTATTTGTACTTTCCCATGATAGCTAGCACTGTGCCAGGTACACAGTAGGCATTTAATAAACGTGAAGGAAGGAAAGACATTTGAAGAAACTCCTGGAATTCTGTTCCTAAGGAGGAAGACAGCCCCAAATTAGATCCCATGAAATCTGGCCCTGTTCCTCCATCCTAGTTTGGCTTTCAGGGAGCCTTAGAGTCCCTGGCCATGGGAGAGGATCTGCCTGCCTGCTACTGGCCTTGTGGGGCAGGGGATAAAGAGGGAGACCCAGAGCCCAGACTAGATGTGGATGGAGTGGGTGCAGGGGTCACTGTGGGGGAGGGGAGCCCTGGCATTAGCCTCCCTCCTCATATTTTTGTTTATTTTTCTATTTGTGCCCAGGTACCTCAGACAATGCCTCATGCTGGCTAAGTAATGTGAAAACAGCTGAAGAAGAAATAAAGCAAAAGAGAAAAACATGGAAAAGAGGGTAAACAAAGAGAGAATTCACCTTTCATGCGCCTGCAAAGTCCTCGGTTGGGGAATGAAGTTAAGACACAAAAGCTTTGCAACAACAACATTGTGGGGGAAGGCATGAGAGGGAAGCCGAACAGCCATTAAAGCAATTAAGAAAAGATTAAGGTCGCTTGTGGTGGAGAGAGAGAGACCCATTAATCAATAGGCCAGAAATCGCAGCAGGCTACAAAATTATAAGACCAGGCAAACTGGAGAACACACAGGCTCACCTCAACCAAGATGCCTGAGTAACTCAAAAGCAGAAATATTATATTCATTTCTTAGGCTTGGGGGCAAAGCGGCTCTTAGAGGAAGCGTTTCCTTTTAATCAGCTAATGGAGCATCCTGAGGTGGGGGTAAGGTCCACATCGATTTCAAGGCAGATTCTAAAGCATCCCGGTCTAAAGAAAAATTCACAATAATGCATGATACCACTGTTACTGGGAGGGAGGAAATATCAGAGCACAAACCCGTCTGATAGTATTGGGAAGAGCCCTAAAACTCCTGCAGATGGTGGTGGTGGGTGGGCTATATTATTGTTCGCAAATATTTGCCGCCCCTTCCTGGGAACACCTCTATCCTTGCTCCACTGACAGCAGGGTTGGCTCCATGAGCCAATGAAACATGTTCACTTCCCGATGGAAGTTTTAAGAGTCAGTGCGAGTGCTTTTTAATTTTTTTCCCTTTGCCACAACCCTGATGTTTTCTAGACAAGAGACTGTTTGCTCAGTCTGGGTGTGAAGCCCTGTTTGCTCATTCTGGGCCAAAGGCTCAGCTGACTGGCAGAGGACATATATCATGAACATGAAATAAACTGTTGTTTTACCCCACTGAGAAGTTGGGGGGTGGGGGATGAAGGTGTATGCTGATTGATATATGTCCTTACAGCATGTCCCTGCTGTATGGGCTCCCTATTTCTTACTGGATAAATCTCAAACTTTTGGTCCTGACATCAAACCCTTCCCCTTTCCCCATCCATTATAGATTTCACCATTCTCTTCCTGTGTCTCCATGGTCCCCCTGACCTCTCTCCTCATTGTGCCCACACATACCTTGTTTTGGTGAAGAAGGTCTCCTGGTTAAGAGATCTTAATTGCTCAGGCCTTTGATCACACTCTCTCTCAGCTACCTGCCTTGTGAAGCCATGTCATGTAACCCCCAGCTCAAAGCCATCTCTGGACCATTATGGCTCAGGGTCTGTGCCACTTAAACACTTATTTTTATTTAACAAATAAAAATAGATTTACATGTATTAGTACATTCAATTCCCGCACAACCTTATTATTCCCATCTTGTATGTGGCCTGACTTATCTTCTCACCAAGATTACAGAGCCCAGGAAGGCACAGGTGCTTTCTAAACCTCTTTTATCTTTCCTAGCACTTAGCCTCGTAGTTGGCTCACTAGCTTGTTCCCAAGATCTGTTAGTTGATTGAAAATCTAATGGGCCACTTCATTTCACCCATGTCTTTGTCTCCAGGTAGAGCAGAAGCAAAACTATCTCAGAGAAAACCCTCACCCAAGAATGCCTATTTGAGTGTAGGGAAGGCTTCCTGGCATTGAGCTCAAGCATCTCCTTGGGCAGCAGTGACTTGTCGTCCTTTGTTGTAAGTGTCCATGAAGATAGACAGCAGGTGACCAGTTCTTACTTAAGATAATAACTATGATAACAGAAGATCATTATTTTATTAATCCTGTCCTTGTTTGAATACTGCCTTGTTTCTGAAAGGATATATGATGGCTGGTAAGGAACCAGAAAATGCAATTCAGAATACACAGAAAGAGTGGGAAGGAATCATCAAAACATACTGTTAAATGAAAAAAAGTACATTGTAGGGGCACCTGGGGGGTTCAGTTGGTTAAATATCTGACTGTGGCTCAGGTCATTATCTCAGGGTCCTGGGATCAAGTCCCATGTTGGGTTCCCTGCTCTCCAGGGAGCCTACTTCTCCCTCTCCCTCTGCCCCTCCCACTGCTCGTTCTTTCTATCTCTCTCAAATAAATAAATAAAATCTTTTTATTAAAAAAGGAAAAAGCCATTGTAGAATGATGCATATTGTGTGAGCCATTTATAAAATTCATACAAAAAAATAAGTCTTCCCATAAATTTTGATGAGCACGTATACATATTTATTACAATTTTAAAAAGAAAAGTCTGAACTAAATTTAGGATATGGCTATTGCACTGGTTGGGGATAGGAAACAACCCTAGGAGGGGAAAATGGGCATTTCAACTTTATTTGTAATGTTTTGTTGACTTGAAGCAAATAAAACAAAATATTAACAGTTGTCAATTTTGTATGGCAGGTATCAGGTATGATGTTATTTTATGAGCCTTGCAGAATTTTAAAAGTTTCTCAAGTTCTAAAAAAAAGGGAAAGAAATGGAAAGAGATTTAGAAGACTGCCTCAATGCTGTATTGACTTCTCTGGGGAACCACAAATTTATCTCTAAGCTTTCTAAAAGCCTATATAAAGAAAAGCCAGGTCAGTTATATAATTCATGGTGTCATGAGTGTCCCCAGGTGAAAGCCTAACCTGGCTTTGGAGAAGCCCAGAAACTGATACTAAGAACCCCAGAAGCATTGGTGGCTATAGCATGTCTCTATGAGAGCCAGGAGCCTGCATGCATATGTATGGCTGTGTATGTGGTGTGTGCACGTGTGTGTGTGTGTGTGTGTGTGTGTGTGTGTGTGGTTGGGGGAGAAAGCTATTTGTTAGGAATCTGCGTTTGGGTACCTTTACCTAAACTTGTCTATAAGGATAAGACAGGTGGGGGCCACCCTTGGTCCTGCTGCTGTGAGACATGATGAACAACCTCCTTATGACAGCTTTGCCACCAGCCAGTGACTAGCCTTTTTTTTTTTTTTTTAAGATTTTACGTATGTACGTATGTATGTATGTATGTATGTATGTATTTAGAGCGAGCAGGGGGAGGTGGAGGGAAAAAGAGGGAGAGAAGCAGACTCCCCGCTGAGGGCAGAGCCAGACGCAGGGCTCGATCTCACCACCCGGAGATCATGACCTAAGTCGAAATCAAAAGTCGGCTGCCCCACTAACTGAGCCAATCAGGCACCCCCGATGACTAGTCTTTAAAAATGGCATCACAGCAAGGCCCAGTTCACAAAGCAGTTCTGCACGAGCCCCACTGCTGCAGGCAGGTCCTGCTCTCTGCCAACGGAGCCTGGCCCAGAGGTGGGTTTTCAGCCCCTAGAAGAGTAAAGAGGCCATGTGTCCTTAAAGCAAAGACATGCAAACGATTCTTGGCCGTGGCCAAGCCTGTGACCAGTACAGGGAGCTGAGAGGCGGGTTGTGCCATTGGCAGGTGCCTAGGAGAACCGTCCATGTCTTCTTGGGGTCATGGTGGCCAGCTGGGAGCAGGCTTGGCTGTTCCCTTATAGAAGCTGCAGACTCACCCCTCTACACAGCCATCCCACCTCCTCTGGGGATGGGCCCAGGGGGACTCACTGCCCTGCCCAGTATCTCCTCAGAAAGCATTTGGAATCAGCTCTCACACACAAATACCCAGTGACAGAGGCACCCCCAGTCAAGTGTGCCCAACAGTCAGTGTGCCCCAGGCAGTGTGCCCAACAGTCTAGCCTGAAAAATGTTTAAGGCAGGTGTAACCAGATATCCACCCCCCACCATCCTGCCAAGAAAGAATTCAAGAATGTTTGCCCAGCCTGCCCACACTTCCTGATGTGTCCCCTGGATGCACTGCTTGAGAAATGAACGTCGCTGCAGCCCCGTGAAGTGTGAGGCTGACATTTCCCAACCAGTGACTGTGGCTTGCAGCAGAGTGGCTCTCTTTCCTTTCCTTAGGGCGATAATTAGCAAAGAGAACCTACTGCCTGTTCGGGGCCTCTCCCAGAGCACCTACTCCCTAAAGGCCATGGTCAGAGCAAGGGTTCTGCAGCCAGAATGGAGCCCCACCACTTAGCAGGTGCACGTTACTTCACCTTCTCAGATCCGACTCCCTCAGCTGTAAAGTGGAGGTGATAGTGATGATGCACCTGCTTCCCTGGGTTGTTGGGAAATTCATCAGTGTGCTCCGGCTAACCATAAGCATTAGTTACTATTATTGTTGTTGTTGATGGAGGTGGGGGTGGCATTTCTCCCCTTGAATTCTTCCCCTGCCCTTTATCCTCCAGACAAATCTCCATTCCTTTGTGGAAGGGAGCAGCAAGCTCTTCCACCTTCTCATGGCAACAGTGGCTCACGCATATCGTCCTTCAGTCTGGGCCTCTGCTTAGATGGTTTTGGGGATTCTGAGGTGTGCAGTTCATTCTGTGTAGGTTTATCGGGGCCAGTGCCCTGCAGCTGCCTTCTGGGAAGGACGTGCCCTTCTTCCTCACTCTCCCCACTCCCCCTGGCATCTCCAAGGGAGAGTGAAAATTGGGGCTCGGCTAATCCTCAAGGATAGGCCTTGAGAAATGCCCTCTCAGGTCTTGCTCCGGGAAAAGGGTTTGTGAGCTGAGAGGGGCCGGTTGTTGGATTGGTCAAGTTGTGTGGAACGAGATAAGTAATTTCTGAGGTGATAAGAGAGACTCGTGAGCCTTTACAAGGAATGGGGGAGTGGGGGGAGAGACCTGTTGGCCACTGTGAGGGAGAGTGCCCAGAGTCCCTCCCTAAACTCCCTTTCTCACACAGCTGGTCTGTCCTCATCAGCATGCGGCCATGGAGGGCCACTGAGAGCCACACTTTGTGGATTACCCAGAGCTAAGAGTAACCCCAAAATTCAGTCACAGGCTCCAGGAATAAAAGAGAACTGGAAATTGGGCATATGTAGAGAGGAAGGGGTGCTGACTACCAGACTTGCAAATCATATTCAGGCTCTAGTGCAAAGAAAGAATCAGACTTTTGGGTCTCAGGACCTCTTTTCAGTCTTAAAGATTATTGGGGATCCCAAAGAACTCTTGTTTATGTGGGTTATGGCTGTTGATGTTAACTGTATTAGAAATGAAAACTAAGAAATGTTTAAAATATTTATTAACTTACTTTTTAAGTCACCATAATGAGCCCATTACATGTTAGCATTAATAGCATGTTTTTATGAAAATCAGCTATGAGGAGCCTGGGTGGTTCAGCCAGTTAAGTGTCTGCCTTCGGCTCAGGTCATGATCATAGGGTCCTGAGATTAAGCCCCCCAGCGGGCTCTCTGCTCAGTGGGGAGTCTGCTTCTCCCTCTCCCTCTGCCTGCTTCTCTGCCTGCTGTGCTCTCTCTCTCTCTCTCTATCAAATAAATAAATAAAATCTTTTTTAAAAACATGAAAAACAGCTATATTTTCAAAGAAAAAAATTAATGAGAAGAGTGGCATTGTATTGCATTTTTGCAAATCCTCCCTTTAGTGTCTGGCTTAGTAGAGGACAGCTGGATTCTTGTATCTGTTTCTGCCTTTAATCTTTTGTGATATCATACACTCTGTAGCTTCTGGAAAACACCAGCCTGCATTGTGAAAGAATGGGAGGGGAAAAAGCAAATAATATCCTAATATATATTTTGAAAACAGTTTTGACCGCAGAGTCCCCTGAAAGAGTCTTGAGGGCCCCCAGTGATCTCCACACCACACTTTGAGGACTGTTGTAACCAACACTGGAACTAACTCTTGTAAGAGGACAGAAGCTTCTTTTTTTTTTTTTTAAAGATTTTATTTTATTTATTCATGAGAGACACAGAGAGAGGCAGAGACACAGGCAGAGGGAGAAGCAGGCTCCATGCAGGGAACCTGACGTGGGACTTGATCCCGGGACTCCAGGATCACGCCCTGGGCTGAAGGCAGGTGCTAAACCGCTGACCCACCCAGGGATCCCCCAGAAGCTTCTTTTAACTTTGCAGCATCTCCCCTCTTTACTCTTCCCCCAGCCCTGACCTGTATCTGTATGATGAATAAGTGCCAGGCACAAAGAAAAAAACGGCAGAGGCCTGGCCCAAAGATGCTGACAGCCCTGGAGGAAGGTGGACACAAACGCCATGGGCTCCAGAGAAGCTCCGCTCAGCTCCAGGCTCAGAGGACGAGGCACTCTGCCTACAAGTGAAGGAGAGGCAAGGGCCCCCCCAGAGTGGACTCTTGAGAGACGCCTGTAATATAATTACAGAGTCCATCAGTGCTGCCCGTGAAGTGCTGTGTAGTCTGAAGTGGTCAGAGAAGTCTTCAGGGAGCAGGTGGGATTAAGCGCCTAACGCGGCCTTCCAGGCACCTGGCAGCCTTGGCGACAAGGCCCAGGGGCAGGGCTGAGGGTGACAAACTGGAGAGAGAAAGGAGAATGGCCTGACTGATGAGGGGGCTGGGGCAGAAAGCACAGGTGAGGAAAAAAGGAGCAAGAGATTCGGGTCGGAGGTCGGGGCTCGTATCACCGGGGTCCCCACTTAGGCCTGGCCACTTTCTCCAGGGGAAGGACTCTGGGCTGCCGTGAATCTGCAGAGCCTCATCAAGGCCTCCTAAATGGCAGCCTTGCCATTAAGATCTGGGCTGTGAAGACGGTCACGACTGGGGAGCCCAGCCTGAGACTGGCTCCCTCACGCCTGGGTTCCAGAAGCCTCTTGGGGCCTCCTCACCTTCTCTGACCCGGTTTGCACACTCCCATGGTGGAGCTCAAGCGCCTGGGTTCTGCGTCCAAGGCCAATATTCCTTCACCGCCCTGCTCGGGTCTCTGGATGGCTATGAGGAGAGGAAGGAAGGCGGGTGGGGGAATGAGAAAAAGAAATGAGGCCGTTTGACAAGAATCACCCTGGAGTCCTTCCTAGCTCTGGATGGAGCAGGCCTCGTTTCCAATGTGCTAACTGCCAGCCCAGCGCTCCGGCCAAGCTCTTGGTCAGCCCGCCCTACGTGAAGTGCATGTGCTGTGTAGACAGGCAGGCTCCCTCTCGAACCTTCCACTGCATTATCCTGCAGGATGAAGACCCCAGAGATGCTGCAGATGCTCCATGTCTTCTGAAGATGCAGTTGGGAGAAGTTTTGAAACTTCTCTATAATGGACAGAGAACCGAAAGCCGAGAAGCTCCCTTACCCCCGTGAGCCTCCCCGCTGTTGTCACTTCTCCTTCTGCTGCTCCATCCGGGGTCCCCGGGGTTGCGAGAAGGACCCACATGGGCCCCTTCACGTCTCCCGGCACAAGGTGCAGGGGCAGGCGCTATCACCCGAGGAGGCAGCGCTGCGCAAAGGAGCCCAGGGGTGTATCATGTGAGAGTCATGGGACCAGGGAGTGCGGGGAGGGGGGCGGGATTGATGAGTTAGGATCCAGCGGGAGGGGGTGGAGAGCCCGGGAAGCCGGAATGAAGCTGATTGAAGATCCATTCCCCATAAATCACCTGCCTTCCCCGTGGAGACTCGAGGCCTCATGGACCCGCAACTTGCAGATTGGGGGGTGGGGGGTGGAGGGAAGCCAACCTCCTCCCAGGCTGCAGGGAGATGCTGCTGCTGCGGAGCTGGCTAGGAACGCACAGCACAGGGGAAGCAACACATCATCAGAACAGTGGGGGCCATTCGCTCTTCCCCCTTGTTCAGCTTTCTCTAGGTCCCGAGGTCTGGGATGAGCTCTGGGGCTTGCTGACTGATGGCACAGATTTTCTTCTCAATATACGGATAAAGTAGCTGCAAACTTTCAATAAACCGCGTGGAATGCCAGCAGGGACCCAAGGAGGGAGCCACAACCCACAACGTGTTTGTGAAAGCACAGCTCTGGGGGAAGCTATGACTCTTGTGCTTATCCTTTTCCCCTTCCAGCCTGCTGCAGAGGGGCCAGGCCTGGCTTACCCCCGGGGCAAGGGGCCTTGGGCCAGAGGAGGGAGACGGGTGCCACCTGGCCGGGTGGTAGGAGCAATGGCCTGAGACCTGCTCACCGTTAGGAGCAAAACCCCTGGGAGCGGGTCCAGACCCCATCTGAGGAGGCCCACCGTCCCAGGCCCACGCTGCCGGAGGCCTTGCTGGTTATTAGGCCCATGGGATACTTTACAAAGGAAGCTTAGATCCAGGAGAGAGCCATGACTTGCTAGGGTGGAGCCGGGTCCCCCATCCCTGAGCACTTTCTCCCACACACTTGTGATTCTTCAACCACCGCTGCGTGGGCAGATAGGACGTCAACTGTTGCCACGGCTATGGGGAAACGGGCCCTCCCATATACTGTGGTAGAAGCATCAGTTGGTAACCTTTGAGGGGGGTTAAGTTGGCAATATGCAACAAAAGCCTTAAGCAAGTACAGCGCTTTATCCTGGCAATTGCATTTCCAGGATTGCATTCACGGGAGATAACCGAGTAGTGTTGGAAGGGGAATGCACAAGGACGCTATGGCACTGCTGTTCATAACGGCACCAGAACACTGGAGAAACCCAACAATCCAGTGATGGGCTTGGCTAATAAATGATTGTACAGAGCCTTGCCTCGGAAGAGGATTCAGCCACTCCAAATGTTGCTGTGGACTCACGGATAGCACCAAGGACAAAGCGTCACAATATGTTGTTAGATTTTATTTTATTTTTATTTATTTTTTTATTTTTTTATGTTGTTAGATTTTAAATGGCAGGTTACAAAAGAGGATTGCATAGCAGGATTCCTTTTTTTTTTTTTTTTTTTTTTTTTTTTTGTAGATAAACTCCACACATGTGCTTGAACATGATCTAAGAGGATACATATCAAAATGTTGACAGTGAAAAAAAGAATGTTGACAGTGGCCACCCAGCAGGTGGGGTTTCAGGTGGTTGTTTTCTTTTTGCTTATTTTCATTTTCTAAATTTTATATAATGAGTAGTATATGCTCTTGTGCAGATTTTTTTTTCAGCGAAGAGGCATTAAAGATTCATGCCATAAGTTTATTTACAAACATATTGAGTATGTTGAATTCAAGAGTTTGATCCATTTTTCAGAGAGTGCACCTCCTAAAATGTTCCTTTTCACATCTGTTTAGTGGATCAATTAAAACATCTTTATTTCTTAAGCAGTTGGTGTCTTCTATAAAAAAAAAAATCCAGATCCAAAATACAAAGTCATCATAAGTAGTAGCCTCCACTTGTTTTCCACTGAAAATGGCAAATTCTTCCCGGGCCTCTCCTCATAGTGGCTCCTACGGACCACAGAGGTTGTGAGCCTCTGGATGCTCTGTCCCAACATAACTCCGTTTTGTGCATTTATTTATTTATTTATATTTTTATTTTTTTTCAAAGATTTTATTTATTTATTTATTCATAGAGACAGAGAGAGAGAGAGAGAGAGGCAGAGGCACAGGCAGAGGGAGAAGCAGGCTCCATGCAGGGAGCCCGACATGGGACTCACCAGGGTCCCCAGGATAAAACCCCGGGCTGCAGGCGGCGCTAAACCCCTGTGCCACTGGGGCTGCCCTGTGCATTTTTTTAAAGGGCAATGTGGGGGACATTGGGTGAAGGGCTGCGGGTGAGCCAAAGATGGTCTACACCGGCCAGGTTCTCGATGGATTGCTTCTCTTTGTTCCATTTACCCGCAAGATCACCAGGAGACACCATCTCCTAGGAAGCACAGGCAGCTGGGGCAGAGGGTCTGACCCAATTCTAGAAGGCCCTAGGGATGTATATTCAGGATCTCAGAGGCCCCTACTCTTTCCCCTAGAAAGGGAAAGGTGCCCACCAGGGCATTTGAGATCACTTGGCCCATGCCTTCAGGGGAGCCCCTCGTGGGTTCTCATGCCACCCAGGTAACATGAGAAGAGCAGGCAGGTAAAAGAGAATACACTGCATAACCTGAATCTGTCTGAGGTCACAGTGGAGAAAACCTTCTGATGAAGCCGACAAGCAATTAAACCATTTTTGAACATAAAACCAAAATATTTTCACCTCAGTGCCTGTCTCTAAACATCCTCCTTCCTCCATCATGAATTAGCGAACATGGAAGTCTCTAAGGTGTCCCACATTTTTACCTGAGGTGATTTAGGTAGCACGAAGGATAAAATCATTGGTGAAACAAATTAAGTTACCTTCGGCCTGCGTTGTACTTCTAGACTCTGGGTCTCCTCCTTCTCCAAGATTCTTTTTTCCTCTCCCGATGTTATTGAGATAGAACTGACACGTAACATTGTTTTAGTTTTAGGTATACAACACAATGATTTGGTGTATGTTTATATTGCAAAACAATCTCCACAATAAGTTTAGTTAGCTGCATTTTGTTTCACAATTGGCTACTGATCTTTGAGCTGCTACTCAATCCATGAGAAATCTCCAAGAAGTCCACTGGAGGAAGACAAATACTGTATGATCTCACTTACATGCAGAGAATAAATCTTAAAAGTTCTCATCACACACACACATACACACACACACAATTGTAACTACGGGAAGTGATGGATGTTAACTAAAGGTCAAAGTGGCAACTGTTCCACTTTCCCAAATCTGCCTAGTGTAAGCCCAGAACCTAAGGATACGGTGCTAGGAAAGGCCAGTTTTGTTTTGTTTTGTTTTTTAAGATTTTTATTTATTCATGAGAGACACACACAGAGAGAGAGAGAGAGAGGCAGAGACACAGGCAGAGGGAGAAGCAGGCTCCACACAGGAAGTCCGACGTGGGACTCAATCCCGGGTCTCCAGGATCAGGCCCTGGACCGAAGTCAGCGCTAAGCCACTGAGCCACCTGGGCTGCCCTGAAAGACCAATTTGAAGCATATTTGTAGAGAAAAAAGAGTGGGACAAAATAGTGAATGTGTCAGTGCTTCCGATGTCCACCAGTGAAGCTGGCTGGGTTACCCCCATCCCGGGGCCATGTTGATGTGAGGTAGGAAGTAAAAGAAGAAGTGGAAAAGTGTTCACAAACCTCTTATGTACAGTGACTACTACCTCCGAGAGCCACCCTTCCTCCTATGGAGAGAGAACCTATAAAGGGGGGCGTGAATGTTCCCCCCAATACCCACCAGAGTGGGAAAGAGGACTGAGAGAAGTTCTGTCCTCCTCCACATAGAGAGGCAGAAGCACGATGGGTGAGGGGATGGAGAGAAGTTTCCTCTCTCCCCAGCAAGGCCATGCCCAATAGAAAGGAAGGACGGAAGGTTGGCCTTGAGACATGACCTCATTCATCCCCACCTTGAATCCATACCATCCCTAACCTCTGTGGTTCTGAGATTCATCTGCCTTCACTTGGAGAACCTTCGGAAAGTCTTCTTCTTACCTGTCAATAAGCACAGCCTCATCCCTCCATCTCCCTAGGTTGACCCTCCTGTGCAGCAGGAACTCTGAAACTGCTCTCTGTGTTGTTTCGCCCACCTGAGGCCTCCCCAAAGGAGACAGTGGTCCTTGGTTGCCAATTCTGTCCCTCCTCCTAAATTGTTGATGAAAGACAGTGGGAAGATCTGACAAGAGAGGAGGGGGTGAGCCAGAGGGCTGAACTTCTGTTCCTAGAACAGTCCTAAACCACAAGGTCAAGTGTCATAAATGACTAGCCCACTCTCTCCTTTAGACAATGGAGAGTGAATAAGGATTCCTATTAGCCACTGGAGCGTTTCCTCATATTTCAGAATATGGCCTGAATGATGAAATGACTATAGACAACATATTTGGGGGCTCTGTCCCCTTTTCTGGGAACTGGGTTCTGCCTATGGGACTTCCTACCCTCACAAAAGGAGCAGGTGTAGATGGCCATGACTTGTCTTATGTTCTCCTCGCCCTCCAGCGTCAGCTGACTGGACCAGGGGTGAGCACTAGACTTAAGAGGAGTGTGCATAAGCTAGCAAGCCTTCCAGATTCTCCCCTCTATGCAAACAAAGCATATTTGGGAGCAGGCATTGGAGAGAAAGGCCATGTAGAATGGGTGTTGGAATTAATGGCAGGGCAAAGCCAAGCTTCATGCTTGGAGGGGAGGAGTGGTCAGAGAGAGCAAAATGGTCTGTAAAGAGAATAAGACCGAGCAGGAAAAAGAAACCAAGGATGACAAAAAGTGGGAAAGAAGGGAAGGAGAATGGAAAGAAGGAAAGACAGGTGCAGAGAGCCAGAGAAATCCAGAGGAGGCCAAGAATCTTTCTGGCTCCCCATGGCTTCTCATTGCCAGCTTCAGTTCCCACAGGGCCTGAATTTACTTTATTTCTAGAAGACACTTCTACCTCCTTTTAGGAATCATCTTTTTTCTTAAGTAAACTGTAGGTTCCTGGAAGCCTTTGAGCTCTGACTCAAACTATGACCCTAGCTGTGGTGGCAGGACGGGATGGTTTGAGAGAGCTGGAGTCTACCAGTGGACATGCCCCGTTGGGTGAAACAAGCACCTGAGGGCAGAGCCAGTGCAGGGACCCTGTGAAATCAGGGGCAGCTTACCCAGGGAAGTCTGGGCAGACAAGCAATTGGCATCTGAACAGAAAATGGGCAGATAACTGGGTCCCTGGGATCAGAGACAAGATAGGGCAGACGGTAGAAGGGAAGTGGCTGAGTCAGAGCAGGGTTCCAGTTCTGAAAATCTTGGACAGAGATTCACCCAAATGGATCCTATAACCAGAACCAAGATGGGCCAAGATTTTGGGCTTCTCCTTTAAAGACAGGAAAAGAACATCTTAAACACACACACACACACACACACACACACACACACACACACACAATAAAGAACATCTTTGTCAGTGTTTCCAAAAGCCCCATATCATTTGAGTCTTCATTGAAAGCGGTAGCTATTGCCAGACCACTTCCTGTGCTCTGGAGGACTCCAACTCCAGAGTGCCTGGGGCCCCCCTTTAACTCCACAAATCCCTTACCCTATTTACAGTCAATTCTTGTTATTGGTAGTTATGTTCTATAAAGTCACCTGTTCACCGAATCAGCAAATACTGAACCATTGGGTCTAGGGGAAATACAGGGTTACTTTCCTGCAAGCCTCTGATCACATTTTCATGAATGGGTCAATGCATAACCTTGTTTCATGTGTGTTTCTGTTTAAAGATATCTTATTTAATGTATGTGGGTGATTCATTAACATTGGATTCAAGGCCAACAGCTCTACAACTCATGCCTGAACAAAGCTTATCTAACACACTTATTTTCTCCAGAAGGCATGTCACAGCCTTTTAAGGTGCATTAGAACCTTTACCACAATGGCAGTGCCAATAAATGGAGGAGCCATTACGTGTGTTCCTCCCAGAAACAATGACAGCTCTTTAGCGGAAGAGAGAAAGATTACTTATTAATTTTCATAGCCAGAGTGCCTAGCACAAGGCCTGGCTCCTAACCATCACTCAATAAATATCTGATGAAAGAATCATAGAATCAGGGAAGAAGCCCAGTTCCAAGAGTCTGTACCGGGCTCATAGCAACAGCAATAGCAATGGTTCTCTGACTGTCTGCAAGTTTGCCTGCCATGATGGGACTTGGTCCTTTCTGAGGCTGAGCCTGCAGGAAGGGATTCAACCGAGGAGAGAGGAGTAAACACTAGGCAGGGCCCGGAAGCACTCATCATTGCACACAAGGGAGCACAGGTAATCAGCGACTTTCAGCAAAGAACCGTCCATGACCACTCACAACATGGGAAGCCACGTTCCGGGCTCAGGCGGTCAGCTGAGCTGGTGAGGAGTCAGGGAGGTATCCCAACTGGAAAAGGAAGGAGATGCATGTGTGCAAATTGCACTTACTTACATGAAAGTGCTGAGGAATAATCTGCTTCATTAACATGGCACCAAAACTTCTAGTTGTAACTGGGTCAGATAAATAGCCTAGACAACAAGCCCTATGCACAGATCATCACTTGCCTAACTTTTTGTCTCCGTCTTTTTATTAGTTTACCCCCCTGAGCAGGCTATTTTAAAAGAGACTGCCCCTGCAACAAATGGCATTTTAAGTAACTACTTTTCCATTGTTATTAGTGGCACAGAATTGCCACTCAAGCTTCTCACCACCAAGAGATGCCACACGGAGTGATTCTCTTCTAGCCAAAAGTAAAAAAGCTTGAAATTTGCTCTGCTTATAGTGGTTAAATATACATGATTTGGGCTTTTAAAATACTGAATTAGGGGATCCCTGGGTGGCTCAGCGGTTTAGCACCTGCCTTCGGCCCAGGGTGTGATCCTGGTGTCCCAGGATCAAGCCCCGCATCACGCCTCCTGCATGGAGCCTGCTTCTCCCTCTGCCGGTGTCTCTGCCTCTCTCTCTGTGTGTGTCTCTCATTAATAAACAAATAAAATTTTTAAAAGAAAAATACTGAATTGGGATCCCTGGGTGGCGCAGCGGTTTGGCGCCTGCCTTTGGCCCAGGGCGCGATCCTGGAGACCCGGGATCGAATCCCACATCGGGCTCCCTGCATGGAGCCTGCTTCTCCCTCTGCCTGTGTCTCTGCCCCTCTCTCTCTCTCTCTCTCTCTCTGTGACTATCATAAATTTAAAAAATAAAATAAATTTACAAAAAAAAAAAAAAAAAAAGAAAAATACTGAATTAACTTGAGCCTATCCATTGCTACGGATTTCACTGATCTCTTGGGAAACCTCAGATGGACGGTAACGGACACTGATGTCTGGATTCCCCAGTGCTCACGACAGCAGTGCACGCACAGGTGAACTTTGTGAGCCTCTGCGGGGGTTTTAGCCACAGCTCACCCAGCCCAGGTGAAGTGGCTTCCGGCCTCTCTCTTGTGCTCTGTTCTCGACAGACCCAGACAAGCGTTCTCAGCCATCCTAGGCCCCAGCATGGTGGGCTGTGAACCTCTGCTCTTGCCTGCATTTGCAGAGCCACACACACACACACACACACACACACACACACACTCGAGGGGCTCAGTCAACACTGGCAGACTTTTTACATCCCTTCTATTCAACTATCATGGATGGATCCCCTACGGGGAAGTAAAATTCTCTTGTCCAAGGTTCTTCTTCTGACACCCCCTGGGATCTCTGAGCTCTTTCCCTCAACAGAGATAGAAGAAATGACCACACCTGTGCTAGAGAGTTCAGAGAAAGAATCCAAGGAACGCGGTGGCAGGGCTGGGTTATGGCAGAGGGAGCAGGCCGCTGTCTCATCGCCTCGGCTCTGGTTTGAAGAATGAAATGCTGTAATTATATATTTGGATGCTTCCATAGGCACATGAGATTAAATCCCTTGGCAGATCACTGCTCCTATCAATAGGGACACATTCCCGAGATGTGCCTGCCTGTGATCCGTGCCTGCCAATTGGACATTCCCTTACTCAGACTGCCCGCTTGGGCCTTCCTCCTTCCTGCTGCCCACTGCCCGTCAGCTCACCCAGGCTGGGGCCTCAGGGCATGCAGGGGCAGTTTTTCTGAAGATCACGGGAACACCTCTGGCCAAGCGGTCAGTGACACCTGAGTGCTGATTCCTGGCAAACAGAGAGCACTAAGTTGGGAGCCGTGTTCTCCAGGCTCCGCCTCAGCTCCTGCATGAAATCTGCTCCAGCATGCAATCGGTTCTCAGTTTCCCCACCCAGGACTGTATGCTCTGGACAAATACAATCCCCCTCCTATACGGTCCCTGCTCCTCAACAGTTGAACATGTCTGGAGAAAAGCAGATGGCCGCACTGACGGGTCTCACTTTGAATTTAACACCACAAATGTCAAGTGGACACTCAGCACTGTCGAAAAGTCCTAAGCTTTCCCCAGACTATTGAACTCTCCTCTTCCAGGTGGTTATTCCCTCCTTCTCCTCTCTCCTCAAACCTTCAATGCCCTCCTCTTGCTCATTTCTCTCAGCTAATACAATACTTTTTATTTCATTGAGAAAAAAATAGAAGCATCAAAAAAGAATCTTTTCATCCTGTCACTGATCAACCAACCCCCCCACACCTGTGTCACCTGCTCTCCCTCCCCTACCCCCGGCCCCCTCCACCAGGAGGGACCAACCATCTCAGTTTGCTGGGATCTGAGGGTTTTCCTGGGAGGTGAGCCTTTCGGTGCAAACAACAGGCAAGTCCTGGACAGACCAGGATGAGTTGGTCACCCTACCTCCTACGGTATCCTGGATTCCATCTCCTCCTATAATTGGGGACACCATTCCCATAATTGTGCTTTCGCCTGCACCGTTTTTTTTTTTTTTCTTGCTCCTCTGGATGGGTCTTATCAGTGCATAAACATGCTATGAATTTGTCCACCCTTTAAAAATCCCCCCTAGGCCTCACATTCCCTCAGCTACTGCCCCATTACTCTGCTTGCTAAACTGCCAGTTGGTCAAGTTCCATCATCAGCCAAGTGTGACCTTCCAGACACAGGCCTCCCTGTTGCCACCATTCAGCATTCATGGTTGCACTTCATGGACCTTAGCACTGATTCCCAACACAAACCCAGAGTATCACGTGCTGAATCTCAGAGAGTCCAGGGCCCGCTGATATATTGGGATCATTTGGTTATGGACCAATCCCTCTCCCTCACCTCCCACCGGGAGCATCTTGACAGCAGAACCTTCCTCTACTCATCTCTGCATGTTGGTGGTCTAGAACATTGCTAGGCACATAGAAGGAGAAGAGTAGGTGTTTGTTGAGTGAACAAATGACTAAACTCATTTGAGTGAATTATGGACCCGGTTCAAGGTCCCTGATCACTTTAACCACATAGACCTCACCCTCCTCAACTTCCGAAGTGCTAGTTGACACTTCACCACACCTTCATGTCACATTTTTCCTTTTATCACGTGGCCAGTTATCTCCTGGAGTGTACCAGCTCTCAGGCATCAGTCTTGGCTTTCTCCCATAAGCTGGCCGGTTCCTCGTGGGCAGCCTATACGCTCCCCAACATCCAACAACTACATTGAGCTCACCAGTCAGTTGGTATGAATTACGATATACCTCAAGGGAACACTCTTCCAAGTGCTATGGGCCATCAGACAAAAGACATGTCTCCTTCTGGAAGGAGCTTGTATGATAAGGGACTGGAATATTGAGTAACAGGATAGCAGAAGTCTCTTGCCAGTAGATAGTAATCCGCCCCCTTTTTCAACCACCTCAGGACTCAGGCAAGATTTGGAGTCCAGGAGAGAGCCAGCAGCCACGGTGAACAAATCAGTGAGTAATGCCTGGGAGATGGACCCATCCAGGCTGCTGGTATACCTGGGGAAAAGATAAACCTGGTTTCAGAATGTATTACCTGGATGGATCTGCTTTCAACCCCCCACCCCACCACCCACTGGCCCCCACGAGCCCTGCAAGTCTCTTCCTTGTGCCTTTGGAATATTTGGTCTTGTTATGAGAGAAGACTTACCATCAAAGAAACATTTCATTCCCTGCTCAATTAGGTGGGTCGTCTCTCATTTTGCTCTCTTAAAACCCCCTCCTCCCCCACCTGCATCCACCTTCCTCCTCCAGTAGCCAAAGGAAACTCCACCAAAGTGCTTGGATACCAGCCTGTAGCACCCTCCCCTTCTATGCCCTGCCTCTCTCCTCCCCCAGAAGGGCACCTGCAGCCCTAGCAGAAAAATGGTTGTCAATTTGTGCGGCTGGCACAAGCGTTTTAGCATATTGAGTGGTCCAAATATTTAAATATCTATGATATAGGAAGCGTGGAGAACATTAAAAACCATTTTCTCCCTGCTGATTGCAAGAGAGGAAATACACACAGTCCCCGCTCCCCTACACAGTTGCAAAACTGCTGGCCTAATCATATTGCCTATGTAAAGTACCTCTCCCGCCTCCTCCAGTCTGGCTTTAGGTTGCATTTACTGTAAACAAAGATGTATTTTGGAGGGGGCAGTTGGATTGAGTTTATTGTTTATGTAAATCTCTCAGAATGTGACATAGCAAGATAGCTTCCTATGTTGTGTTGATCCACATTTTAGGCCAACAGCCAAAGTATTTTATCTTTTCCTTCATTATAGTGATCTTCCAATTAGCCGTGGTCTGTAATACCCTGATTTTGGTGGCAGTGGTTTGGACAGGATTGTTTGATAGTTCTGCTCGAGAGGCAAAATAAGGGGTCTTATTATAGAAGTGCAGAGGTTGCGCAGAAGCTGAGTTCTGTTGCAAAGTTTGCCGATAAGGGGAAAACCGGCCCTTAAGCGTCCATTCTGTTCTGTATATTAACACTTCTAATCTGCACTGCTGATAAAACTGCAAGCCATTTGCCTTTGGAGGAATTAGTTCTGCCTCACTTGTGTAACCAGGCGATGGTGATTAACCTTTAAACTGTCCAATATTCCCAGCAGCCTCCTGCTCCAGATTAGAAACTATTTAGTTATGACCAACTAAATTAACAACACTCCCTCCTCTGAAGAATGAGATTTGGAAGGTGGATGCATTTTAAGGTGGAATTGTGTTTTGAATTGGTGATCCATCTTTCTAAGGTGCTTATTCCCTCACCCGTTAAAGCAGGAGGCTGCCACAGTGGGGAAGGAGGGTTCAGCTGGAGGCTGGGGAGGAAGGGGAGGGGGACCGGTTGTCCTGGTTGGGTTTGCACATCCAAGGTTTCATGAACACAAAGGAAGCCTGTCTTAGGTTTGGATTTCCTTCCCTGTTATCACCCCAGGTTAAAAGGGGACTTTAGCTCCTCTGCTAGACCCAAGCCATGCTCGCAGTGGGACAGAGCAGTTTGCTCCTGATGGGGATTAAGGCATAAATGAAGTAGCTCCCTTACCACCGTACTCCCAATTTCTTCCTGGTGTTGAATGTCAGAAAAAGAGGCTAACTAACTTTCATGTTCCAGACCCAGCGATCTGCCCACCGCAGGTGGGTCCACCCAACTGAACTGCGGTCGCGCTAACAATCCCGCTCAGCCCTCTCTCTCCTATCTGCCCATTTCGAATGTGTAATTTATCAGTGGAAACATACCCTCGGTGGTGAGGGCCAGGCAATTATGTAATCGTGTCGTGCCTCAAATCCCCAAATTGTTGGTCCTCCCCGGATAACAAATAAAATGGAACAACAACCCGCACTACCGACACCCCCACCGCCACCCAATCCCGGGAGCAACCTTTTCTGTTTTACTAGTTTCATATTAGCTGCCTCCTTAAAAGCTGCTAATCTGGATACTGCATTAGCAGGATGTCAGTCAAGCCGCAGTCCACGGCGAAGCCTTCTTCATATACCAATTTAAATCATTCATGGTCTTTTCTTTGGCATTATTCAAAAGATCATAATAATTTTCTTGTGCCCACGGCACAAAAAAATCAATTATTTCCCCACAAAGACTTGAAAGTACTTAGCGAGTGCGGCAAGAAAAGCTGAGGGTGATATCAAATTGAAATTGCACTCATTACATACAACACAATTAGTTGCCACTAGCCTGGCCGGGCTTTAATTCTGAATGGCATATCTTTATTATTACAGAAACAAGCATGCAAATGGCATTGTTCAGGATTTGCCGAAATCAATAGGATATAGTGCTGTGTGTTTGGTGGCCACTGTCACTCACGCTGCTGTGGATGCGAGATAATGTGTGTGTTTGAATTAATGAAGGGAGCAGGCGACATCATAAGTGACACCCAAATAAAAGAAATGGGTACATGATATTTGTAATTATTCTACTTGTGTTTCTGTTGTAAATACTTGTGCTTTTTGTTTTTTAATCAAAGGATTAATTGCATTTTAATAAGGCATTATGATTTGCAGAGCTTTAGTTAATTAAAACTTGTAGTATATAATTATGAAGTGATGCTGAGATTTTTCTAAAGATCACCCATATGTTTAGAATATGTATAATTTTTCTGTTAAGCAGTTGCGATCTCCTCCCCCCCCCACCCCGCCTTTCTCCTTGGTCCCTCCCCTGCCAACAGAAGATATGGATGACTTACGTGAAATGGTGAATTGATGATTCCAGGTGCATCTCTCTAAGTGGCAACTAGAACCCGATTTAGGTTATTGCACAAATTAAAATGACTCTGAAGCAGCACTCATGTGACAAGCTGTGGCCAAAAACTTTCTTGTTGACACCTGCTTTCCAGGTAATCCTCCTGAGATGCAGCACTGCGAGGTCTGGGGGCTTGATATGGGTTTCAGAGGGCAAACACTGAGATTTTCCATCTGGGTGAGGTGGTGCCATTGAGAGCTAGACCCTGGTTGGTTCTCTGGGGCTGGGACCAGACCCTAGTTGAAGCCGCTGAGCCCCGACCTTGCCCTCTGTGGCACATAGGAACTTACTCAAGGAGGGTGGGACGGGGAGAGGGGATGCTGAAAATCAAGGGAGCTTGGAGTTCCCGAGTGTTAACACATTAGTAATTCACAGTGGAATCCAGCCCAGAGACGCGGAATCGCGTTTCCTGTAGGTGTGTGTTATGTGAAGGCTGATGGATTAATTGCTAGATAGATGGAATCAAGCTAAGGTAAAACATTATTAAAAAGTTTTAAAATCTTAATGTAACATTTTGAAATCTGCTTTGGGAAATTTTTTTCGTTTCAGGCTCCTAGTTTTCCATCCTCTCTGGGATCAGGAGTCCTAGCTGTCTCTTTGCAGAAGGGGGGGGGGATCCATTTGCTGGGAACTTACAATGCTCTTTGTTAAGGACATCCAGGTGGCCCTGTGATGGTGGGTGGATGCAGAAGCTGGTGGTTGGGTCTCGGGTGGCCAGTGATATGATGAAATGAGGTGACTTCAAAGTTATCCTTTAGGACCTAGTTGGCTGGGCACCCAAAGGCAAATTTCCTTTCCCCTCTAAAGACCCAGTCGCTGCAGTGAGGAGTATCAAGATCCCCCACTCCCTGCGAGGCCACGTGAAGAAGGATAAAGTTGAGGGGAAGAGGGTCCTGTGATGCTCATGCCTCAAACCTGGTTTTCCAGGAGACCCACAATAGTGCTCTAAGTAGGGTGGCCCAAAGCTGATTTAAAATCTACTATTATTAGGTTGGTCATGGCTTCCTATTTTAACTCTGAAAACCTAGAGCTTGAAAAGGTGGTTCATTTAAAGCTTGCTAAAATATTTGCTCAGCAGCACAATGGCTTGTGATGGAAAATAAACTCTTGTGGCTTGCTTCATCCTATCAGCCGCGGCCTGCAGCAGGGAAAGAATGAGGGAAGGTCAGTCAATTATGTGTGGTAATCACCGTAAGCATATTATCTGAGACACAGATGTCTTCTATGACCCCACACGACATGGCTATTAACCTCGGAGCAATATAAAAATGGAGTGGGCTTGGGGGGAGGAGCAGAGGTAAACCAGACTTTCAGCCTAGCCTTGTCCACAGGCTCGGAAAAAAAAAAGTTGTGGACATGAAGACTCTTTTCAGGTACCCAACCAACAATCTGACCCCAACTCACGGCAGCTGGGTCCTCACGCCCCTCCTTCCCGGAGACCTTTCTGTAGGTCTGGGCATGTGTGGAAGTACTTGCCTCATCTGAAAATGAGACTGATAAATTGACTCGGGAGATATCTCGGTCACACAAAGGCCCTGGAATGCTACTTTCCATTCACTAGAGAAGAAGAGAGAGGGAAAAGCAATTTGGGTATTTATGTGGGTATTTAAAGAAGTTCACCTCCAGTCTTGGGCATTAGTGGGCAGGGAGGACGGGGTGGGGGGTCACCCAGGTGTGTCAGGGGACACAGACAGCGGAAGTCATGGGCTTTACTTCCCAATGTAGCCCTGATTCTGGTGTCTCCCTGGGCTAAGTTGGCACCGGGGCCCAGCCTGGGGGAGGGAGTGGGGGGGCACGAGAGCCTTTGACAGGTTGTTACATAGTCGGGGATGCACACACGTTTAGGGAGGCAGCTGCCCCTTGAAGCACCCCGGGCCGGGTGCTAAGGATTCCAGAATGAAGGAATGAGCTTCTGCCCTCCAGGAGCTTATAGTCCTCGGGGGCGAGGATGCGAGTTGGTGCTCAACTATTTTAAAACGTGCTGTGGATGCTGGGGTAGGCCTACACAAGGCGTTCTGGGCAGCAATGAAGAAGGGCCTCTTCTAGCCCAGGAGGTCGGGAAATCTTCCTGGGGCAGCGATGCTTGGTGCTGGGATGCATGAGCTGGTCATAAGAACAGCTGTCCTTCGGAGGAACTCACCAGAGCAGGGCCTCGTCCTGGACCCTCTCTTTGCCTGTTGTCTGATTCTCACGGACCCATCTCGGATCTGAGGCTCAGACGGGTAAGGCTACTTGCCCGGGGTCTCACAGCTGCTTAGTGGTGGAGCCGGGATTAGAATCCAGACCCAAGGGACTCCAAACTCCACAAAAAAGGAGGATGTATTTGCCTGTCAGGCAGGAAGACGGCATTCATTTCAGGTGAAGGGAGAAATGTAAGCAGGGCCGCCTCCAGGGTGTGCAGGGGCAGCTGGGGCTGGGGCAGGTAGGCGGCGCGACCAGGACACTGGACAGTCCCAGGCCCAGGGTCCGGTGGCCCCTGCCGTGCAGCTCAGCTTCCTCCTGCCAATGACAGAGTCACAGCACCATCAGCCCCATGTTTCTGGAAGGTCTTCCTGAGAGTTGCAGGGTGAGTGAATGGCTTGGGGTGAGGGGTGGGATGGGGGGGATGAAGATCAGAGACCTGAGTGACTTTGGGAACTCTCAGAGCAAGGCCAGGTGCAGGGCGGTGAAGGAGAGGAAGGGCTGCATATCCTGAAGGGATGTGGTGGCCAGGGAAAGGGAAGAGTCTAGGATTACCTCAGTTCCTCGCCCCAACCCCTTGCGTGCCTTACGGTTTGACACTGCTTTCCTCTCTCTTTTACAATAAAGACACTGAGGTTTGAAAAGATTGTCACTTGCCCAAAGTCAAGCAGTTTGTGTTTTGTCCCAGCCAGGTTTTTTTTTCTTTAATAAATTTATTTTTTATTGGTGTTCAATTTGCCAACATATAGAATAACACCCAGTGCTCATCCCATCAAATGCCCCCCTTAGTGCCTGTCACCAGCCAGGTTTTGAACCCAGACTCTGGTTCTGTAGCCAGGACTCCCCCCCACCCCGGCCCCGTGGCCCACTGTGTATGCAGGGTGGGGGCAGCAGAGGACCCCTTCCGGATGCTTTAGTCTGTGTTCACCGCTTCCATGGACCTCCCCGCGTCTGCCCTCTCCCTAAACTTGTCCAGTGAAAAAGAAGCTTACCATGTATTATCAAAATGGCAGTGGTAACCCCAGCTACTTTTCTATTTTTAAGCTGTTATGAGAAAGTGGTTGTAGAAAATGAGCTACAGAAGAGATATTGTTGCTGTGTGTGTGTGTGTGTGTGTGTGTGTGTGTGTGTGTATACACACGTTTTTAAACACTTAGAACAGCATGGGATGCCTGGGTGGCTCAACGGTTGAGCACCTGCCTTTGGCTCAGGGCGTGATCCCAGGGTCCAGGGATCAAGTCCGGCATCAGACTCCCTGCATGGAGCCTGCTTCTCCCTCTGCCTGTGTCTCTGCCTCTCTTTCTGTGTCTCTCATGAATAAATAAATAAAATCTTAAAAAAAAAAACTTAAAACAGCTTAATCTAACAGGTATTCATGACACACGTTTTAGGGAGGGTGACAAGATCATGGTTAGCATGACTAGTAAACGGCCTTCTTAAGTGTTATTTGGCAAAGCTGTAGCAAACCCAGTTGGTGGCTTCCAGCATCCTTTCCACCACCCCCACTATCCTACAGAACCTATTTTGCTCATGTTCCACCCTACTCCATGTGGCTTTCGGCTTCAAAGGAAGCTGGCTCTGATCTCAGCTCCAAAGGGCAGCTGGTTGGTCTGAGATGGCCATGACAGCCCCCTTAGGCACAGGGTCGGGTGCAATGTAACTCTGGTCAGGGAAGTGGGGCCAGGTGCGCTGGGAGCCTTCTGGGATATGTTTCCTCTCTCCTAAGAAAACCCCTTTCTCCCCAGGAAGAAATGGTCTCTCTAATTTCTCCTGTCTGGGTGTGATGTGTCCAAGTGTAACAACCATCTTGTGAGCAGAAGAGCCAGATACACTCCCAGGGCAGGCAGGGCAGAGAGCTCGAATGGCTCTGATTCCTCCGCACTGTCACCACGTCACACCTCACGCACTATGGAGTTGCTCTACCCCTGGACTTTGTGTGCTGTGCGATCATTTTAAATGTACTTATTGTAAGTCACTTTTTGTCTTTCTTAAACAGTTGTGCCACAGTATACATAACATAAAATTTACCATTTTAGCCATTTTTAGGTGTATGATTCCGTGGCATTAAATGCCTTAGCATTATTGTACAGCCATCACCACCGTCCATCTCTAGACTGCTCATCCTTCCAAAATGAAATTCTGTACCCATTAAACATTAATTCCCCATCCTCTCCCTTTCTCCATCCCCTTGAAACCATCATTCTACTCTCTGGGTCTATGAACTTGATTATTTCCCATACAAGCAGAATCATGTAGCAGTTGTCCTCTTTAAAAAAAAAAAATTGAGGTATAGTTGACATACAGTACTGTACTAATCTCAGGTGTACAGCATAGTGACTTGACATTCATTTATGTTGTGAAATGATCACCACACTAAGTCTGGTTACCATCCATCACCATACATAGTTACATTTTTTTTCTTGTGATGAGAATTTTTAAAGATCTACTCTTCCAGCAACTTTCAAGTATGCAATACTGTCTTATTAACTATAGTCACCATGTTGTATGACTTACTCATTTTATAACAGAAAATTTGTACTTTTGACTGCCCTTCACCCATTTTGCCCATCCCTTACCTCTAGCAACCATGAACTTACTCTCTATCTAGGAGCTTGGGTTTTTTTGTTGATTGGTTGGTTTGCTTTGGATTCCATGTATTAAGTGAGAGCATATGGTATTTGTCTTTCTCTGTCTGACTTATTTCACTTAGCATAATGCTCTCAAGATCCATCTATGTTGTCACAAATGGCAAGATTTCCTTCTTTTTATGGCCAAATAATATTCCACTGTGTATATGGACTATGTTTTCTTTATCTATTTCCCCACTGACAGACACGTAGGTTGTTTCCTTATCTTGGCTATTGTAAATAATGCTACAATGAATATGGGGATGCAGAAATCTTTTCAAATAAGTGTTTTCATTTTCTTCAGATAAATACCCAGAAGTGGAATTGCTGGTATAGTGATTCTACTTTTAATTTTTTGTTGGCCCCTTGGCTGTTCCAATTTACATTCCCACCAACGGTGTAGAAGGATTCCCTTCTCTCTCCAACACTTGCTATTTCTTGCCTTTTCTTTTCTTTTTTTTAATAATAGCCACTCTAACAGTATTTGTCCTTTTGTGACTGGTTTATTTCACTTAGCATAATGTCCTCAAAGTTCTTCCATGATGAGTGTGTAAGTAATTTTGAGAAAGAGTTTCTGATATTCGCAGCTCAAGGCGTTCCAAGTTATAAACCCATTAAACCAAAATTTAAAAAAAATTTTTTTAATTAAAAAAACCCACAAAAGCCAAGATTTAAAATTTATCTTGCCATCAGTGACTCTCAAGTGTAATGGTTAAGAACATGGACTCTAGAATCCAAATCCCTGATTTTAAATCCTCACTCTACAATTTACTAGTTGTGTGACCTTAGGAAATTTGCTTGCCTCTCTATGCTTCGATTTTCTCAGTTGTTAAATGTGTATTAATAATATTACTTCCTGCTTAGGATTGCTGGAGGCTTAGATGAGTTATTACATATAAAGCACTTAAAGGGTGTCTGGCGCACAGCAATTCTTATCATCACTATTATTGTCATTCTTGGCTATGAGCAGTTTCGATAGCTTCCCCGAATGCACACATGAGTTTATCCTACTCTCAGCTGGCCACTACAAGACAGATCTGGGATGGGTCCCCCTCCCTGCCTTTGTTGCTCTGTCTGGAATGAAGGTTCTGAGTCCTCCCCAGTCTTTCTCAGTCTTTCTTTTGCTTTGGGTCTTTGGGCCGACTCCAGAGTCCCAGGACCTAAAGGCCCAGAGGCAGCTGGTGCTGTGGGCTAGAAGACCAAGAGTGGGCAGTTGGGCAGCCAGGTCACCCCTGCAAGAGTGCTGGACTCAAGGAGGGAGGCATCTGAACATCAGTGTGTAACTCTGGATAGCATGGAGGGAAAAGAGTAAATAAAGGAAGTCTGAACCCTGGTTTCACTGTGTGGGAGTCTGAGGAGATGAGGATAGCAAGGATCTAGGGGCTAAACTGAGAGAGAAACCAGCAGGCATGGAAAGCTCCAGAGACCAGAACATACAGTCAAACACACTTTTACTTTACTTTTTTTTTACTTTGCTCCTGGCAGTTGCAGAGAGAGGCATCCAGCAGCCCCTGCCCTAAACCCCATGGCTATCTCTCTAAGGAGCTTTTGATGTGATTAGGGAAGGAGGAGAGAGTAAGATCACCTGGAAGGATGGAAGGTGAGCATCACAGAAGCCATTCTGGAGCTAGGGACAGGGGTGCATACGTGTATGTGATGTGTCTTAATTTCCCCATCTGCATCAAGAGGGTAAGAAAAATCCTGGAGATCATGAAGATCTTGCCAGGAACGAATGAAATATATAGCTGATAACATTCTATTATCATTATTTTTAAAATATTTTATTTATTTATTTATTCATGAGAAAGAGAGAGGCAGAGACACAGGCAGAGGGAGAAGCAGGCTCCATGCAGGGAGCCCGACGTGGGACTCGATCCCAGGACCCCAGGATCACACCCTGGGCTGAAGGCAGGTGCTAAACCGCTGAGCCACCCAGGGATCCCCATAACATTCTATTATATAATTGGGAGAAAAAGAGAATAAATCAAATGATGCACTAAAAAGTACTTTGAAAAGAAGATAGACTTCAAGGTTCAGTGTTACTGGTGTGCCTTTCTAAGATGTCATTTGGGCCCAACCTCATGGTGACAGAGGGAAATATGGCCTTCTGGTGCAATAAGGACAGAACCTTGGCCATGCCACATTTAGAGACCAGTGAAGGGTGGCCCAAAAAGGCATTTTAGGGGCCCTAGACACTGACTCCCCACTGTCCCCTTTACAGAAATGCTCAAGTCCGCAGGGAGGCCCCGGGGTGCGGGGTCAGATGGAAACTCTCAAGCAACCCACTTGGACAGAAAGGAAACAGACTTGGATTTTTATTAGGGGGGAGGTAGCGGAGAGGGGTGAGTGCCACTGGAGGCAGGGAGGGTGCCTGATAAACCATATATTTGGTGGAGGGACAAGCAGGAGATAAAAGATTAAAAAAATGTAATAGAAGATGTGCTTACACTTCTTGGAATGGTAATTAAATTTATTTATAGTTATGGAAAATTTGGGGAAGGGAGGAAAAGCAATTTAAATGCAGAGTTTTCACAGGGCAACTGCAAATGGCTTGCTTTAACGGTGCCTCTGAAGGTTAACAGAATGGCAGGAAGGCCGGACTGAAGTGCATATGATAAGTGACAAGTGTTAACGTGGCAAATCATGTATTTAAAATTACTCTGAGCTTTATCAAATGTTTCCTCTTGAAAATAAACTATCCTGGAAGGAAAGGTTAACTGAGAAAAGAGTATTACTCTGATGTTCCCGCGATGACCAGGGGGGAAGGGAAGGGGTCTTGTAATGTAGGAGAAGTGGTGATAAATGTAAATAGGTTGTTATGTTCTTAACAGTAAAGAAACAAAGATATTCCAAACTTACATGGTGCTCGGAGGAAAGGCAAGCTAAATATTCCCTGTCCTCTTTCTCTTTCCTTTCTGCATGAGCCAAGCAGCCTCCCAGTCAACCCATGGAGTAGAAGGGGGGGCATACAAGCCACAGGGGGGTTTACTGGAGGAGTAAGAGCCAAGGCCTCTAGGATTGTTAACTATCCATGGTCAGCTTTGGCCGTACAGAGGCATCTAGAGGATTCTCTGAAATCCCCACCCCCCATGCCCCTGACCTGGTTTCCATCTCTCACAGGACTTCTCTTTGACCCTGCCTGGAGGAGAGGTAAGGTGGGCAACTGGGCAGAGTAGAAGCATCCCCGCAACCCAGCCCAGCCAATGGGAAAGAGCCACTGGCTTTCAGGGAGGATCCTAGACTTTGCCCCATCTTTTCCTCATAGCCCAGCTTTCTCCAACTTCTTGGAGCAAAACTGCAATTAGCTGGGTGAACAGTAGAAGGAGTCCCATAAAAGTAAAAAACAAATCGGCAATGTCATTTTTGAGCACTATCATTTAATACTGCTCTGCTCTGGAAGCAGCAGCCCACAAAATGAAACAGGGAAGAAGAAGCCAAGTGATTATTCTTCATATATGCTGTGATCATTTACCAAGGGAAAAGAGCAAGAGAACCGCGTGAAAAACGATTATAATTCAGTGACATGGCTGAATATACAATTAATATAATACCCGCAACTCCTATCACCTAAAAAAAGAATAATCTTAACATGAAAAGTTTCTAAAAGTCAATGACAAAAAGACAAACTAATAGAAAAAGAAATAGAAATGCTTTTCAAAAATGAAAAGTGGGGGCTCCTGGGTGGCTCAGTTGGTTAAGCGTCTACTTTCGGTTTCCACTCAGGTCATGATCTCACGGTCGTAGGATCGAGCCCCACTGGGGACTCTGCACTCAGCATGGAGTCAGCTTGTCCCTCTGCTCCCCACCAAACTCGCAAATAAATAAATAAATCTTTTTTAAAAATGAAAAGGGAACATGATGAGCACTGGATGGTGTATGGAAGTGGGGAATTTCTAATTGTACACCTAACACTAATATTATACTGTATGTTAACTAACAGGAATTTAAATAAAAGCTAAAAAAAATTGGTAAGACACAATTAAAAAAATGAAAAGAGGCCTAACCTCTCTCATAATAAAAGAAATAAAAACTAAAATGACAATAAAATATTATATTTTACTTATCAAATAAGAAAAAGATTTAAATGTGAGAATGTGTAGGGAAAAAGGAAATTTACATTGATGATGGGAGTAAATACCAATATAATCTTTATAAAACAATAACAATCAAGAGTACAAACGAACATCATCTTTGACTCAGGGATTTGGCATCTAGGAATTTATTCTACTCCTTTATTTGCCCGGGTACATACAAGAATATTTACTGAAGAATACTTGTAATAGCAAAAAGTGAGAAACAACCTAAATGCTCATCACTATGACACTGGATTTTTTTTTTAAGATTTTATTTATTTATTCATGAGAGACACAGAGAGAGGGGCAGAGACACAGGCAGAGGGAGAAGCAGGCTCCATGCAGGGAGCCCAATGTAGGACTTGATCCCAAGACTCCAGGTTCACACCCTGGGCTGAAGGCAGACGCTCAACGTCTGAGCCACCCAGGGATACCACTATGACACTGGTTGAACAAGTTATTGCTCTTACATGAAAGGCAATGGAACAATCTCCAAGATGTATTTGTAAGTGGAAAAAGCAAAGTGCATTACATTCAACAACATGGATGAATCTTACAAATATAATATTAAGCAAAAAAAAAAAAAAACATGCAAAGGAATATGTACAGTATAATCCCACTAATATAAAGTCTAAAAACAGACAAAGCTAAACTTGACTGTTCAGAGATACAATTCAGAGGAGGTAAAACTGTACAGAAAATTAAGGAAGTGAATATCACACAAGTCAAGATAATGGTTCCCTCTACAGGGAGGGAGGGAATGGAGGTTAAGGAGAGGCAAACACCAGGCTATGGAGTGTCATCGCTGTTCTGTGTCTTGATCTGAGTGGTGGTTACACAGGTGTATACTTTATCATAATTAAATCCACGTAGATGTTCTTTGCATTTTGCATTTTCTATGTGCATGTCCTTTTCCCCAACAGCTTTGTTTTTATTTTTTAAAGTATTTTTTTAAAAATTGTATTTATTTATTCATGAGAGACAGAGACATAGGCAGAGGGAGAAGCAGGCTCCCTGTGGGGAGCCCGATGCAAGACTTGATCCCAGGAGCCTAAGATCACCACCTGAACCAAGGGCAGACACTCAACCACTGAGCCACCTAGGCGCCTTCCCCAACAACTTTTTCACAAAAGGTAGTGTGAACTATGAGCATAGTATGATACTATTTATTTTTTAAAAAAGAAGATACATACATGTCCTTCCCTATGCATCAAACCTCTGAAAGGATTGGCACATAACTGATAGCAGTGTTTGTCTCTAGGGAATTGAGCTGCTTGAGGACAGAGATGGGAGGAGGACCTGCTAGTGCTTTTTTGGATGTTCCAACATGTGTGTGTATTACCTTTTTAAAAAATGTCTAAAGCAGGGGATCCCTGGGTGGTGCAGCGGTTTGGCGCCTGCCTTTGGCCCAGGGCGCGATCCTGGAGACCCGGGATCGAATCCCACATCGGGCTTCCGGTGCATGGAGCCTGCTTCTCCCTCTGCCTATGTCTCTGCCTCTCTCTCTTTCTCTCTCTGTGACTATCATAAATAAATAAAAATTTAAAAAAAATTAAAAAAAATGTCTAAAGCATTGATTAAGCTTTAAAATGATGATCATACCAAAGATAGGTTAAAATTCTTAAATAGACTTTTACTGAAAAGGAATTGAAAACAATGCCCCTTGAAAAAATAACCATAACAAAATCTATTGCCTGGGGTGCTGAAGGAACATCACGCTTCCAGAAAATTCAATAGAAAGGAGTTTCAGGGAGCCTGGGTGGCTCAGTCAGTCAAGCATCTGCCTTTGGCTCAAAATGGAGCCCCATGTTGGGCTCCCTGCTCAGTGGGGAGCCTGCGTCTTCCTTTCCCTCTGCCCCTCCTCCAGCTCATGCTCTCTCTATTGCTCTGCTATCTCTGTCTCTATCTCAAATAAACAAATAAAATCTTAAAAAAAAAAAAAAGGGGGATCCCTGGGTGACTCAGTGGTTTAGCGCCTGCCCTTGGCCCAGGGCGTGATTCTGGAGTCCCAGGATTGAGTCCCACATCAGGCTCCCTACATGGAGCCTGCTTCTCTCTCTGCCTCTCTCTCCTGTGTCTCTCATGAATAAATAAATAAAATCTTTAAAATAAATAAATAACTAAAATTCAAAAATAAGAAAAAGAAAGGAGCTTCTTATGGGATATTAAATAGCTCACAGAATCATTGTACCAAAGAAACAGACTCCAGATAGAGCTTTCAGAAACAATTCTCAAGGCCACTAATTTTCTAGCTAATTGGGCCACCAAGATAATGACCACCTCTTAGCTGATCTGGAGTCACCATGACCAATGGTTCTGGTGCTATGATCTACACCAACAGAGTGAGTGTCCTGCACTCTGCTTGCCACCCCTTGAGGCTAGGGACCAGGCCCTCGGACCCCTGCTAATGCTACCACAGAAAACAAATGGCTCTACAAATGTCCTTGCTTCTGGATTCTGCAGAGCAGGACTTACTCCCCCTTCTGGGTTTTTAAGGAGTGCATTCGATTGGCAGAACGAGACCATATCTGGAATGCTAGGTGCAGAGGAATCTGGGAAATGCACCAAATATATATAAGTTTGTACTACCACTGTGCAGAGCAATTTTGTGCTATCTAGTAAAGTTGAAATTGCACTTACCCTAGGACAAAGAAACTCTTCTTCAGAGTAAATATTCCAAAGAAACTCTCACTCATTCACTTGAGGAATTATGTACAACAAAGTTTATTCCAACAGTATTTGTGACAGTGAAAAATTAGAAACAACCTAAATATCCATCAACAGGGGAATGGACTGTGACAGTTTTTTTTTAATAGATACTATACAGTAATAATTAAAGATATCAACTAAAGCCACATGGGCTAAAATAAATAAATCTCAAAAAATACTAGATAATAATATATTATACAATAAAACAACCAGTATAGAATTATGCATGTAGCAAAAAAATATCACTTACACAAGTTTTTTAAAATCACAAAGCAAAACCATATATTGGAAACAAAGACACAAACATATATCACATGGATGGAAATGGTAAATGCCAAATTCGGATTAGTGGTTGCCTCTGGAGAGAAAAGAGTGGGATTAGAGAAGGGTACACAGAGTTTCAACTGCTTTGTAATGTTTTATTTCTTTTTTAAAAGACTTATTTATTTATTTGAGACAGAGTGTGCACCTGCATGTGCAAGTGGGTGGAATGGCAGGAGAGAGAGAGAATCTTAAGCAGACTCTGCACTGAGTGTGAAGCCCATCCTGGGGCTCAATCTCACAACCTCGAGATCATGACCCGAGCCAAAATCAAGATCTGGTTGCTTAACCAACTGACCCACCCAGGAGCCCCACGTTGTATTTTTTTATAAAAAATCTGAGCCAAACATGGCCTATGAAACTAAATAGTAAGTACATTGATGAGTATATTATTATTTTGTACAACTGTCCATAGATTTTATTTTATTTTATTTTATTTGTCCATAGATTTTAAATATTTCATAGTAAAAAATTTTAAAGTAGGGACAACCATTAAAATAATTTTTAAAAATAGGGGTATCCTGCTGGCTTAGTCAGGAGGGCATGTGATTCTTGATCTCAGGGTCATGAACTCAAGCCCCATGTTGGGTGTAAAGAGTACTTAAAAAACAAAAATTTTAAAATCTTTAAAACAAAATAAAAGATATATGCGGTTTCCATTTAGCAGAAAAAACAAAAAATGGAGATAGAGAAAACGTCATCAATCCAACAATAGAAAAGGAGCAGAAAAATAAGTCAAGGAAAAGCATGGAAAAAAAATAAAAAGAAGATGCCAAAAATAATTCTATATTATATGCCAGTAATCATCATAAACATAAGTGGACAAAACTCAACTACAAAAAGCCTGAACTTATCACATTAGATTTTTTAAGTCCAAATATATACTGTCTACAAGTATACCTCAAACCAAAAAAATAGAATTTACTGAAGCCAAAGGCATACAAGGAAAATGCTAATGAAAATAATTATTCATATCAGACAAACTATAACTTAAGGCAAAAGACATAAATGGGATCCCTGGGTGCCTCAGCAGTTTGGCGCCTGCCTTCAGCTCAGGGTGTGATCCCAGGGTCCAGGGATCGAGTCTGACATCGGGCTCCCTGAGAGGGGCCTGCTTCTCCCTCTGCCTGTGTCTCTGCCTCTCTTACTCTCTGGGTCTCTCATGAATAAATAAATAAAATCTTTTTAAAAAGACCTAAAGTGGAATATTTCATAATGCAAAAATATTCATAAATAAGGTGTAACTATCATGAATTGTATGTACCTAACAAGATGGTCCCAAAATATATAACATACAAACTGACATAATTACAAGGAAAACAAATTTTAAACCCAAAATTACAGCGTGCAATTCTAGTACATCTCTATCAGGTTATTAGATTAAGTAGAAGATAGGGAGAATATATAAATAATAACATTGGATGATGAAAGAGAACCTAACTACAGATGCAATAGAAATTTTTAAATTATAAAATAATCTATAGATGACATTACTGACATTTGAAAACTACATTTATCTAAACTTAAGAACTTAGATAAATGGATAATTATCAAAACTGACTCAAGGAAAATTGTAACCTTTATGGGATCTGAATTATTATCGAATAAATTGAATCTGTACTTACGTCCATTATCTAAACAACTGTTCCAGAGAGTGGAAAGTTAGAAAAAGCTCACTAACTCATTGCATATAGCCAGTTTATGCTATATGGTAATATACCAGGTAATAAATACTTGGTAGTAAACCTGGACAAGGATAAGAGGATAATAGAAAATCACATAACAAAAGAAGAAGGAGGAAAGGAAGGAAGGAAGGAAAGAAAGAAGGAAAGAAACATATGGTTATCTAACTTATGAACAGGTGGAAAGTACTAAATCAAATCAACTTCAGAAGTGTTCAAAAACAATAATATATCCTGATCAAGTAGAATTTATTTTAGGAATGCATCAATCAATAACAGAATATATCAACATAGGTGACTGCTTATCAGATTAAAAGAGAAAAGCATTATCTTAGCAGATGCAGAATATATGTGACAAAATTAAATACTCTTTCATAACTAAAAAAAGGAAACTTTTTAACTGAAAATAGAATGGGTCTGTTTTAATCTGATACAGAATATCATTTAAAAATCTACAATAATATCTTAGTTAATGTTTGAAGTTTAGTTTGAAGTTCCCTTGATGTCAGGAGATATAGATGCCCTCTTCTGCTCCTCTTACATAAAATTATACTGTATGTATATATGTATACATATATACATCCCAGAGAATGCAGTAACACTGGGAAAATTTTAGTTATTTATGGACAACACAAGGAAAACTTTATTTACAACACAAGGAAAAAATTATTATTTATAGACAACATAATTATCTACATATAAAATCCAAAAACTAAGCCTTTTAGACCTAATCAGTGCTCTGCAAGGCTGCTGGGCTCAACATCAACATACAAAAAGTATTAGCACTTCTAGACACTAATAATAAACTATTAGTCAAGAACTTTATACACTGTGTAATTCCAAAGTTCCAAGTTAGTGTATGGATATTGACAAGCTGAAAAAAAAGGGGGGGGATCCCTGGGTGGCTCAGCGGTTGAGCATCTGCCTTCAGCTCAGGGTGTGATCTTGGAGACCCAGGATCGAGTCCCATATGGGGCTCCCTGTATGGAGCCTGCTTCTCGCTCTGCCAGTGTCTCTGCCTCTCTCTCTCTATCTCTGTGTTTCTCTCATGAATAAATAAGTAAAATACTTTAAAAATATTAAAATAAAATAAAATTTATATGGAGGGACGCCTGGGTGATTTAGTGGTTGAGTGTCTGCCATTGGCTCAGGGCATGATCCTGGAGTCCCGGGGCTTCCCAGGGGGAGCCTGCTTCTCCCTCTGCCTGTGTCTCTGCCTCTCTGTCTCTATCTCTGTCTCTGTCTCTGTCTCTCTCTCTCTGTGTCTGTAATAAACAAAATAAATAAAATCTTAAAAAAAAGCTGAGTGAAGTAAGCCTGTCGGAGAAGCTGAGTGAAGTAAGCCAGTCGGAGAAGCTGAGTGAAGTAAGCCAGTCGGAGAAGGACAAACATTATATGTTCTCATTCATTTGGGGAATATAAATAATAGTGAAAGGGAATATAAGGGAAGGGGGAAGAAATGTGTGGGAAATATCAGAAAGGGAGACAGAACGTAAAGACTGCTAACTCTGGGAAACGAACTAGGGGTGGTGGAAGGGGAGGAGGGCGGGGGGTGGGAGTGAATGGGTGACGGGCACTGGGGGTTATTCTGTATGTTAGTAAATTGAACACCAATAAAAAATAAATTAAAAAAAAATAAAAAAAAATAAAATGCATATGGAGAGGCAGAAGATTCAGAATAGCCAACACAATATTTTAGTATAAGAACAAAGTCAAAGGAATGACACTACCAACTTCAAGACTTACTATAAAGCTAGAGTAATCAAGAGAGTGTGGCATGAGCAGAAGAATAGACAAATAGATCAGTGGAACAGAATAAAGGGCCCAAAATAGACTCTCATAACTATAGTTAACTAATCTTTGGCAAAGAAGAAAAAAAAAATGAAGATAGTCCTTTTATAAATGTCGCTGGAACAACTGGACATCCACATGCAAAATAATAAACCTAGACACAAACTTTCATTCTTCACAAAAATGAACTCAAAATGGATGGTAGACCTAAATGTAAAATGCAAAACTCTAAGACCTCTCGAAGATAACACAGGAGAAAAATTAGATGATCTTGGATTGGCAGTCATCTTTTAGATATAACACAAAAGGCATGATCTATAAAAGAAGTAATTATTAAGCTTGACTTCATGAAAGTGAAAAATTTTTGCTCTGTGAAAGACATTCTCAAAAGAATGAGAAGACAAGCCACAGCTTGAGAGAAAATATTTGCAAAATACGCATCTAATAAAGGAATGCTACCAACATATACAAAGAATCCCTAAAACTCAGCAATGAAAAAAATGAACAATTCAATTTAAAAATGAGCAAAAGACCTGAACAAAGAGCTCACCAAAGAAATACAGATGGCAAGAAAGCATACGAAAATATGTTCAATGTCATATGGCACTAGGGAATCGCAAACTAAAACAACGAGGTACCACTACATAACTATTAGTAATGGCTAAAATCTAAACACTGACAACACCAAATGCTGACAAGAATATGGAGCAAATGAAATTCTCATTCAGTACTGGTGGGAATGCAAAATGGTACAGCCACTTGGGAAGACAGTTTGACGTTTTGTTACAAAATGAATGTATTTTAACCATGTGATCCAGTAATCGTGCTCTTTAAGATTCGCCTCAAATGAACTGAAGATTTATGTCTATGCAAAATCCTGAACAGAGATGTCTATAGCAGCTTTATTTCTACTCACCAAAACTTGGGAGCAACTGAGATGTCTTTCAGTTGAGTGGATAAATCAACTGGTACATGCAGACAATGAAACATTTAGCACTAAAAAGAAATGAGCTAACAAGCCAGGAAGAAACATGGAGGAAACTTAAATGCAAATTACTAAGTGAAAGAAGCCAACCTGAGAAGGCTGCATACTGTTTGAGTCCAACTATATGACATTCTGGAAAAGGCAAAACTGGCAATAGTGAGAAAGATGAGTGGTTGCCAGAAGTTATCAAGGAGAGAGGGATGAAGAGACACAGCACAGAGGATTTTTAGGGCAAGTGAAAATATTCTTTTTTTTTTTTTTTAAGATTTTATTTATTTATTCATGAGAGACACAGAGAGAGAGAGAGAGAGAGAGGGAGGCAGAGACACAAGCAGAGGGAGAAGCAGGCTCCACGGAGGAAGCCTGACGTGGGACTCCATCCCGAGACTCCAGGATCAGGCCCTAGGCCCAAGGCAGCAGCACCAAATCACTGAGCCACCCGGGCTGCCCCAGTGAAAATATTCTGCGCAATACTACAGTGGTGGATTCATCCATTATACAAAATTAACGGCCTAGCAGCATACTGGGAGGAGAAACTGACATCATATATTACAATCAAAAGATTACTATTTGGAATAAAGAACTACAAACAACCAAATAGAAAAATGCATGATTCGTGTAAGAAGAAACCTGAATAGCCTGAAACACATTTTAAAAGGTTCAGCCGAAGTATAATCAAGGAGTGCTAATTAAAATCACAATGAGAGATCATTTCACACACATCAGATTAGCAGAAAATAAATTCTGATTGTTGAAAGGATACGAGGGAATAAGAACTCTTTCACAATGCTGAGGGGGGTGGGATGCAAATTGGCATAACTGTTTTTTGGAGATCGACTTGGCAATATCCGGCAAAATGTGCAATGTGCCTCTCCTATGCCCGGGGAGATCTGTCTTTAGTTCAATATTGTAGAGAAACACTTGCGTGTGTATTCAAGGAGATGTTATAAGAATGTTCATTCCAGCACTAGAAGAGCAAAACATTGGAAACGATCCAAATGTCTGTTTGTGAAAAAGGAATAAATAAATTATGCAATGTTTATTCTACAAACTACTATCAAGGGGTTAAAATGGATGGTCTGTACTTAGAGGTATCAACATGGACAGATCTAGAAACAACGTAGAGGAAAAAAAGACTTATGTAACACTATAAACTGTGGGAGTTCATTTAAGTGATTCTAAGAGAACACAAAGCAATACATTGTTTATGGCTATCTGTATGTAATAAAACACACATTTATGGATACTCTGTTAATTAGGATTTTTTTAATGCAAGTAACAGAAACTCCAGTCCCTGCCCTCTTTTTTACTGGCCTCTGTCTTAAGCAATTCTAAACTGTCCTAAGAGCAAAGATCTCAGGAGAGGACCTGGGGGATGGCAAAACACTGATGCTTCTCTTGCTCAGTCTCCCTCTTTACTCTGCATTAGGATGCCTTTAGTCATCTCTGTCTTGTAGAATTTTACCAAAAACAGTAAGAAGTAGTTAACACGCCATGATCCCAAATTTCTTCCTAATACCTCAGCTTCAATAGGTGTATTCTACTTCTGAAGGAACAATGGGGGACACTTGTTATGAATGGAGGGTCCCCAGATTCCCAGCCTCCTCTGTCCTCCAATCTCCACTAATCCAATTCCCCATTTTATTTTATTTAAAATTGTTTTTTCATGGAACCTTTTTTTTTTTTTTAAGTAGACTCCATACCCAACGTTGGACTTGAACTTATGACCCTGAGATCAAGAGTCTCGTGCTCTATGGAGTGAGCCAGCCAGGCACCCCAAATTCCCCATTTTAGTGTCTGATGCTTGAAGCATCCACTTCCTGGTTAAAAATAAATAAATAAAGGGAAATAATCTTTAATCAGGTCAGCAAAACCACACACCCACTTGAAAAGTATAAAAACATGAACTGGATATAAACTGAATTCATTATAGTGGTTGTTGATGGAGAGAATGGGACTGGAGAGGGACATAAGAGAATATGTTACCTGTAAAAGTCATGTCATTATAAAAAGATCTGAATAGAGGCCCCTGGGTGGTTCAGTTGGTTAAGAGTCCAACGCTTGATATCGACTCAGGTCATGATCTCAGGGTTGAGAGACTGGCCTTGTGTCAGGCTCCAGGCTGGGTGTGAAACCTGCTTAAGAGTCTCATCCTTCCTCTCCCTTTCCCCCCCTCCCCCCGCTGCGCTCTCTCCCTCTCTCTCTCTCTCAAAATAAAATAAAAGTGGAAACCACAATCCACAGAAGGCTGATTAGAACTTACAGCCTGACACCAACTGGGCTTTGGACCTCACTAAAAGTTAAAAAAAAGAAAACCTGAATAAATATGATAAAATATTTTTTTCTTGTTTGCGATGACATGGGCATTTGTTTTATTTTCCTCTATGTATGTATTTATTTATTTAGTTTTATTTTATTTTAAGTTTTCAAAAAAAAAAGGCAGAGCAGAGTCTATGACCATAGATGAACACTCCTCAAAGTCATCTGTCCAGTATAACAGGCAAGGAGCCGGAAGCTAAGAAGTTTCCAAGGGGATAGTCTCTCATAGCCAAGTGAAGGCCATCCTTGGGATCAGAGCACATGGTCAAGTTTTGTCTCTGTCCTCTGCTCTGCCCACCTAAATCCTAGTGACCTTTTAAGGCACTGCTACAGTCCTACTACTCCAGGAAGCCTTCTCAGACTATTCCAGCTCAGACTTATCTCTCCCTCTACTCAACTATTGGAAATCCTAAAACCACTGCTCACTGTGTATCACTAAATTCTTTATTTCAAGAGTTTTAGATAATCCAAGGCAGTGGGGTTCAAAGCCCACAAGGGCCACTATGAAGTTGACAGGGACTTCATATGCCCCCACCAGTTGCTCCCCAAACCACAAGCCCATTAACAGAAGATGGCCTCAAGTGTTGCCTGGCTGACAGTGTGTAGCTGGCAGAAAAGGGTCCATTTGTCACAATTCCGCAGGTTCAGCTCTCAGCTCAGATGAGCCTCGATCCCCTCAGAACGCATTTTCCTTTTGTGTGATATATGTAAAACACTCCTAATGTGAGGATCCTCAGAGAGAGCTCACACTGCCCGTCTAAGTGTTTTTTAAAGAATCAAGCTCTTACCTTTTAAAATTACACTGGGGTGGTATTGTTCAAATATGTAAGACTGACTACTCCAGAAAGCAGCAACAACAGGATACAATGCACTAATTTTATCCCACTTTGACTTAGAAAATATAATCGGTACTTACAAAAATTGTAAATACTAAAGAATCAAGGGAATAGGATTATTCTAAAATAGGGCGCTAATACATCAAGCAAAATAGCTTTTGCTAGCCTTAACTGAGGGCCATTATCTATCAGAGAAGATATACCTCTGGCCTTGGTAATGTAAAGAAACACAAATGACTAAAGAAGCTTGCCAATATTTCTGGGAGGGGGGAGAGTGGAAAGCGTCTTTAACGAGATGGAAACTCGGAAAAGCTGAGCCATTCAACAGGGTAGATAAACAGCCTCGAGCATGCCATGCCAGACAGGGGGCAAGTGCTGCCTGGTTCAATCACTATAATTTCTTTGGAGACTCCATCCCTCCCCTCCCTGAATTGCTGTGGCTATCACATGATCAAGGACTTCCTTCTACCTCTTGGTGGTTGTGTTCATTCACTGTAGGTGTCCCCTCCTCCCCCCACTGAATACAACCCCCTCGGGGTATTCTTTCCTGAATCAGCCCACATTATCCTGCTTCCTGCCCACAAACCCAGGACAGCCTGGCAACCCAGTAGCCTTGAACCTCAGGGATCAGCCCACTTCCTCCCTCTCTCCGTGTCCCTGCTTATGGTACATAGAAAGGGTTGAGAGAATCTGCCCTGCTGTCCTGGTGGGCAATAGCCATGTTGTCTTCCTGAGGGTGTGTGGAGATTAGTGAGAGGCCTTCATTCTGGACATAACTCCAAGATAGAAAGGTGAAATATCTTCAATATAAAATATTTCAGCTGGTGCGCACTACTGACATCTGAAATGTGGTGTTTAGGAGATTTTAGTGTGATTTGCAGGTCCTGAAACTGGTGGAGAGTTGAGGGACCAGTGTGGGGACCCCAATCACTTTACTAGAAACTATAGGCTGTTTGGTAGTGACCAAGGATGGTGCATGGTGGTCTTCATTGGTGTCCTCACTGATGAGCACCCAATCTTTGCAGGACTCCCCAGTGGCCACCAAGTCCATTCCTCTGCCTCTACGTATCACCACACCTAAATAATTCCAAGAATATGTGGTGAAAGACCACAATGGAAATCAGAACCCTTTATACTCGTGCTGTTCATGTTTTGTGTGATTCTCTAAGCAAAAATGAGTAGAGGAAGCTTCCATTTCGTAGTATATATATATATATACTTTTTAGTATATATTTTGCTTTTATTTTTGTTCTCTGTACCAAATCCAGGCCATGTGAATACAGTCCAAAGGTCCTACATGTTTTCTTTTCAGCAGTTATATGTAAAATGTATTTATTGGCTCTTGAGTCTAAAAGAAAACTGCAATATCAAAATTAAAATTTGCTAGATTAGATATCTAAAATGTGCCATATTTTATCATTTTTCATTATTAATTTCAGTATTCAAAAAATCTATTTGTAAATTATATTTTGTTCCTTCCCAAAATTCTTGGGCAAGCATCATATTGCCAGAATACAGTAGTCAATTATGACTTAAAGGAGTTGCTTTTATCCAAATAATTTTAAAAGAAAAAAATTTAAACTATAAAGAGCATTTTGTGCAAAATGTTTCATATATAAAACACATGTATTTAGTGCAGGTGTGAGTACATTTTAATATGTTAGATATGATGAGAGGACAGGGCTCCAAATTAAGATTGACATTGTTCATGATGGTTTTAGAACTTCCAGTGATTCCAGCTCAAAATTTCTATCTCAGTTTCCATGAAAGACTTAAGTTCCCATTTACAGCACCTATATGAGTGTGTGTTTAAAAAACATATATTCATGTAATAAAATTTGCCATTTAACCATTCCATTTACTCTAAAAATATATACCATATAGTATTTATAACTCATATCATTATTTGGGGCACTTGATCATTCCTACTCTGGATTGTTCCTTAACTGACTTGTAAGTTTCTAATCTTTTCTCTACGATGGTAAGCTTCTTGAGATAGTAAGTAGTTTCTTTTATGAGTCATAGGGCTAAAAACAGCTGAGTATTTAACTGGAACTCAATAAATACTCACCAGGTGAATGACTCACCAGTAAATGACAGATATCTTGATAAGACACTTGACTGGAAGCTCTGCAGTGCCATACTGGTTTTCAAACTATTTATATGGGGAAAACCAATGTTTTGGTTTGGAGGTGTTCTGGGTGGGCTGGAGTAAACGAATTGAGGCTCCTCCCCTTTGCTTCCAAGTTTCTGGAAGCCTCCCAGAAAGCTTTAGACAAGAGAATTTATTCCAGGATCAAAGGGCTCCTGAGAAATACCCCTAACTCTTTCTGGCTAATGAGGGCTTCTGCTTGTCTAAATTCCATCTGTGTCCTTGTAGTAAAGAGTATAATAGCAACATAAGATATTCCCTTTCCTAGGATGAACAATGCTTATCCATTTACCTTCCCCTCAGCACTCATCCTAAAACCATTAATGGACATTGTGTCCCTTCCAACTCCTTCCCTGATTCTCACCATCTGTTCATATTCTGGGATATAATTGCACAAAGACTGAAAATGAGCCCATGATTTGCAATCAAGATGCTTGGGTCCAAATTCTAGTTCAGATACCAGCTGTGTGACCCTGGACAAATTATTTAACTCCACTGACTCTTAAGTCTCCTCCTTTGCAAAATGGAGTTGGTAATATCTAACTCATAAGGTAAAGATTAATGAGATAATGTGCTTAAAAACAGCACACAATAGACGCTCAGTCATGTTTTTTTTTTTTAATTTTATGTATTTATTCATGAGAGACACAGAGAGAGAGAGAGAGGCAGAGACACAGGCAGAGGGAGAAGCAGGCTCCACGCAGGGAGCCTGATGTGGGACTTGATCCCAGGACTCCAGGATCATGCCCTGAGCCGAAGGCAGGTGCTAAACCACTGAGCCACTCAGGGATCCCTGTTGCTCAGTCATGTTTGAACGTTTTAACTTAGTTATTGTTTCTGACTCTGATTTTCCTGCTTTCTTCCATCCTTTCTGGTTCCCCATGGTTTTTGGTGAGCGCGGTGTTGGTCAGTGGTCATTTCATTAGCTGTTAGTAAGTGATCACTTGAAACATTTATTTATATATTTGATCATATATTTGTTGCCTCCCTAAAGATAGAATTTGAGGTGGTATTTAGATTTATGCCATTTTCCAAAGAGGTCCTTGTGAACAGCTGTAAGATTGACTTGTCCAATTTGGGAACGTATTGTCCTAGCCTTGTCAACCACTCTCAACAGAGTCCTCTCTTTCTTCCCTGTGTCAGAAGTGACATAATGGGAGATATGCATCAGTTCCCTGGAGAACAATGAAGGACTTCACAGAGCTCAGTTTGGGAGAATACACAAGTGTTGTTGTAATAGAGTGATATTCCCATGACACTTGCAAGTGGGAAATGAACTGGAAACTAGATGAAGTGAAAGATACTTGAGGGGAGAGAAACTTGCTTCCAAAAGGAATTAAAAAAAAAAAAAAATGCCTCCAGCCAGCAGAACTGGAGGCCAGCAGAGACTCTTTAGATGCAATGTGCAGGGTTAATTAACCATCCACTCTGACATCTTCCATCAATCCCTTGGCCATCATTGTAGGTGAGGTCCTCTCCAGGACAATATCTGTTTACTGAAATATTCTTTCTTTTTTCCTTCTTTTTCTTTTTCTTTGAGGGTAGTGGTTAATGAGGACCTCAGTCCTTAAAGTTTCTAGTAGCTTTCTAGAAATCATTAATCCTTTCTTCACTCAGCAAACATGCATTGAGTGACTTAATGAATGAAGTAAGCAGATCCTGATTCATCCAAATAGCCAAATTGAAGGTGACAAACTAATCCCTTGAGGATCAGCTTGGAGGGAAACTCTGTTCTTCTATTTTAGACCTCATTTATTGTTTTCCTCTTCAAATGCTATGGTGAATAATTCAATTCCAAATTTCAAACCAATCAATTCATTTCAGTTTCTAAGCTTGCATGGATGTATCTAGTTAGGCAAAATCTAATTCAGATCCAGAACCATAGCTGCAAGAAAATTTCAGAAATGTAGTTTTAATCTTTCTAATCTCCCCAGCTGCAAATGGAAGTTGAGTAAGCCAATCCAGAGTATATGGCAGATGAGAGTAATCAAATCTCATGGAGATGTTGAGCTTTGAGATAACCCTTGAAAATGCATAGGATTTCTTTTAAGAAGGAAATTTTCAGGGGAGAGAATTCCTGGCTGGAGAAAAGAAAAATTGAGCAGGGAATAATGAGAAGAATAGCTTTTCTGGACTGGACTAGAGAATGCAGGTGAGGAAGGTGGGAGGTACATAGGAGCTTGGAAGGCTGGTTAGAGAAAACTGAACTTGATCCTATAGATAGAGGAGTGTGAGAGACATGGAGAGTCATTGAACAAGGAAGGGAATTCAAAGAAAATAAGTCAATGCCACCATTCTTATTACCATAATCAATATAAACCTGCTAAAGGGTGATCTCTTGCCCTTCAATTTTTCTCCAGTTCCCAAAAATCTACCGGTATATTACCACTATGATAATCACTGATATTGTCAAGTTGACTCAATATTTTCAGAGTCAGTATGAAATCTCAGGAAGTACAGAAATGCTTTACAAAGCTGGAGAGAAATTATTTGCACCCTAGAATTCTATACCTAGCCAAACTATCAAAAAATGAGAAGTGCAGAATAATGACATTTTCACTTATATGATTTGATGCTCAAAACATCACCTCCCTCTTTTTTTTTTACCTCCCTCTTATCTTACATATCTTTTCACATCTGAAGAAATAAATCAAGAAAAAGGAAAATACAGGTATAAGAATCAGAGAATCTAATATAAGAGAAAAGCTCAGGGAATTACCATGATAGTAATAAGAAAGATCTAAGACACTAACTCCACCACAGCTTTTGGAATATCCCATCCAGATTGAAACAGGAGGATAGAGAGCTTTGAGATGGAAAGTTTCTAGGGAAAAAATAAAATTGGTAATATTTTAAACATATTGAGAGAAGATTTACAATATGTAGGGATGAATTAGTGATAAATATATAGTAAGCCAAGGAAGAGAGGGAATTATTAACTGTATGGAAAACAAAGAACATTAAGTACAAGAAAGGAAGTATAACCATAGAATACATATAGCTCCACAACAAATAATTCCTTTTATAATCATAGTATGTAAAAACTAAACACTGACCTTATAAAAAATTAGGATATAACTATGTCATGAGCCTAGAACAGAGAAAGGGCTGGTGGAGAAGGAGCATGTGTGACTGGGGTTGGGGGAAAAGAGGTATAAGACAGCCCAAACCTCATATTCCTCAGTAGGAAGTTAGTGGACAGTGGCTAAAATCTGCAAACAGTATAAGCATGCTATCTAAATATATGAAAATTAAATAAAGAAGCTGCTCAACGATTTGAAGTTGTGCCCTTTGGGGGGTGTAAGAAGGAAGCCAGGAGGAAGCCTGACATATTTTTCTTTTAAACTATGTACCTGTATAACTTTGGTAAAAATAATATTTTACATGGGTTTATAGTAAGTGCTCAAGCTTTGTTCTCTGTTTCCATGTCACCAAATCCCTTCAGTCTCACACCCTTCTGACTACCAGCTACTAGGTCCTTTGGCAAATGGGTGGCTCAGACTTTGTTGAATTCCATGTTTGCTGCAAAATCAGAAGCATTGGGAATTTCTTAAAATATACTATTATTAATGGCCTCAGCGTGTCATGTGTAGCCAAGGGAAAGCAAACAGGGCACGGGGGGAGGGCCAGCATGGCAGCAGGTCATGAGGGGCTGCTTTGGTTGTGGTATGCTCTAACCAAGGACAAAGCAACTTAAGAACATTGTAAATGTAGGAGGAACAAAGATATAATACAATCTAAAAATTCATTTTTGTTTGTGGCTGCAAATTAATTCTATCCCTTTGAAGCAGGCTGCAAAAAGAATGAGGAATTGCTCAGAGAAACCAATAAACAGAGCTGCTTCTGAGTAAAAAAAAAAAAAAAGTAAGAAAAACACTGTAATATTTCCAGACCTTCCCCTGGCTGTGCTCTATCTCACCATACTTCCCTTGGGCTGCCTGGGTTTTGGAAGAGGGGGAGATAACCATTATAGTTCAGGAGGGAGGAAAAGCCATTTGTTCAGTATCAGAAATTTAGAAAGTGTTTCATTTTCTAAGCTCCTAGTTACTAATGTATTAAGTTCTCTGAAAAATTCTCTTCATCATTCTCTGTAGATTTTTCCCCCTTTCTAAGCAGCATAAAGCTCCAGCAGAAGGCAAAGACATTTCCTTGTCTGAATTACTGCCACCATGAAATAGATTGAAAAAAATACATCATTTTATATCAACCAGTAGCATCCCAGTCCACGGAGGGGTGTCTCCTAAAGCTATCAAGATAGTATCAGAGTATTAATCATTTCTGGAACAGTGAGAGCCCCAACACCAGCCAGCACCCACAAAGGCTGCAAGCCCAGGGCCAGCTGCAGCTGCCCGTGATAGACACCAGCTCAGGATTCAATCTCCGAGTTCTGTGACCGAGAGCACGTTCTGGCTGGCTCCCGCTATTTGGCTAAAGGGCTGCTGCCAGGCACTGTGGCTGATGGCCCTGACCTCCCAAAGCTGGGGAATCACAAAGACCTGCTCACTGTCGTCCATAGGGCAGGGAGCGGTGACAGTGGGACACACAAGATCTGCAAACACGCCCACCCACGGCCGTGCACTAAATATATGAATGAAAGAGTCCTCATGGACACACAACGAGAGCAAGCTGGGCCCTGGATGCGTGAGGCCTTACAACACAGTGGTTAAAAGCACGGCTCTAGAATGAGACTCCATCCAGCTGTCAGTTACTTCATTTCTCTAAACCCCAGTTTTCTCATCAGTAAAATACGAGTAATAGCAATACCCAGCCTCAGAGGGTTTTATCAGGATTAGGTGAAGCCACATGTAAAGAGCACTAACCCAGGGCCTTGCTTATTAAAAAAGACCCAAAAAATCCACTGGTGTTAGCTCCCGATATCAATAATAATAATTGAGATTTACAAATGGGTGCATTTAATCAGTACTTTTTTTTTTTTAAGATTTTATTTATTTATTCATGAGAGACACAGAGAGGCAGAGACACAGGCAGAGGGAGAAGCAGGCTCCATGCAGGGAGCCTGATGTGGGACTTGATCCCGGGACTCCAGGATCACACCCTGGGCCGAAAGCAGGCTCCAAACCGCTGAGCCACCCGGGGATCCCCATTTAATCAGTACTTGATGAACGTTTGTATTGATGGTGACAACCATTGTGGACTAAAGAATTCTTCCTTTCGGTTGGAAAGAGTCCTGCCAGGAGGAAAGGGGCTCCTGGTATATTTAAGTGTCTATTTTCAGGTCACTAAGTATCTGACAGAAAGGTTGGAGTTCTAAGGCACAGAAAGGTCCCATAGAAATTAAACATATTGGGCAGCCCGGGTGGCTCAGCGGCTTAGCGCCGCCTTCAGCCCAGGGCCTGATCCTGGAGACCTGGGATCGAGTCCCACGTCGGGCTCCCTGCATGGAGCCTGCTTCTCCCTCTGCCCGTGTCTCTGCCTCTCTCTCTCTCTCTCTCTCTGTGTGTGTGTCTCTCATGAATAAATAAATAAAATAAAGTAAAAAAAGAAGTTAAACATATTAACTCTGAGACGATAGGGTATAGCTTCATGGAGAGGAAGCATTTGCTTTATAAAGTTCCTTTCACGCTCAGATTGAGGAGCATGTCCAGGAGTTCAGGAGAGGGACTGTTAGGAACACAGGACATCCAGTTGTATGGATGAAGGCAACTTTCTCCCATAAATAGGAGTTTGACAACAAAAAGGGTACTAATGGGTACTTAGGTGGCTTTGATGGATTCTCCCTCCATCGTGAAGTTAGAGCCCTGCCTGAGTGGAGAGGCCTGCCTCCACCTCTAGCCCTGAATGGGAAATTATTCAAACAGCTGAGTATCTGGGGTGTCTTTTTCCTGTGGATAAAGGCTTCGGCACCCCGCTCTCCTTGCCTCACATCAGCCCCAGGAGAGATTCTGGGAGGACCCATCGTGTCTCTCTCTCTCTTTCTTTCTTTCTTTTTTTTTTTTTTTCTTTTTAAGAGAATCAGACTGTCACATGCATGTGGCACTTCATCTGGATGTGTCTAGAATCTTGGAAGATTGACTACCCCATGTTCTCCTACAAACAGATCTTTAAAGCTTGTTTGGAGGTTCTAGCAGGGGACTACAGCTACTCATATACTCTTGACTGAAGAAAGTCTTCCTCTTGGACCCAGCTAGCAGCTTCAGCACCATGTGGAGTGGTGAGGGAGGGAGGGGACACCTGCCCAGCCAGCCAGAGCAGCCAAGCAACCCTGGCGATCAGTGGGGTGACAGATGTCAAAGCCAGATCACCCTCTCATCCACAAGGTAATACCCCCGTACCTACCCACAGCATGGTGTGTGGCCAGAAACCAGAGGCCAGTGGTGGAAGGTGAGCTATTTTCTTTTGGGTCCCAGCCAACAAAATAGACTTTAAATGGCCTGGCAGCTCCTGGGAGACGGAGGAAGGTGTGTACTGACATGCCCTGCTTGTGTACGTCCTGACCAAGTCTTTCTCACTCTGTATAGTCATTGGATCCAGATTCCCCACACTCCACCGAGTAGGTGTTACTGGTCCCATTTCACAGAGGAAGAGATTAGGGTCACATGGTGGAAGGTGACACAAATGAGCTAAGATTGTGCCATTTCTTGCCCCCTTGCCCACAGGTGTTTCCACCTCAGGGGACCAGATACAAAACTAGCCCCTTTCCCAACAAGGCACATCAGCAAGTCTGGGCTGGGATTGTAAGAGAAATTCATCCACTGTTCTCACCATCAGGGGGTTTACAATCCACCGGGTAAAACAGAGCACACCTACGAAAGGGTAACTGATGCAAAGAGAATTAGAGCCACAGATGCCTGGGGTGTGTATAACCCGGAGCAAAGTGGAGCTGCAACCTGTCCCAAGTGAGCTTCTATTCCAAGTGATGCAAAGACATGCTGAAAGAGGGTCAGACGTGAGCATGAAGGGAGCACAGGAGTGGCTTGCACAGTGGCTGGGACGAGTCTGGAAGCAGAGCAGTTGGAACTGAGCTTGAAGAGCAGCTGAGTGGGGAGAGGCTTCGAGGGGTTCCAGGTGGGGAGTGGTGCATGTTCCTTTTGGCAGCCAGTGAACTCTCCAGGACTGGAAGGTCCCTGTGGGGAAGAAGGGGTTCATGAGTGAGGAAAAGTAATCGAGACCAGACCGTGGAGGGGCCTGGGGGCAGGTGCAAGGTTGAACTGTCATCCAACAGACTAATGAGGGGTCTTTGCTGGTTCTGAGCAATGAAGGGAGCAGGTGCAGGGCTCCGAAGGTGACAGGGGCATGGAGTCCAGATCACAGATGCTCATCATAGGTGGGAGTTGGTGGCCCGAGGGAAAGGAGAGGACAGATGGAGAGGTGGGTCTATCCTTGATGATGAAGAGCGGGGTCCTGGGGTCAGACGGACCTGGATGGCACCGCTGGCTGCCATCGGGGGCAAGTTACTTTATCTCTGTGGACCTCGGGAACAGGACTTTAAAATCTAAGGCAAAAGTGTAAGCAGTAGAGGTGCCTGCCTCCTGCTGGGAAGCAGGGATAAAAGGTGCGTCGGGTTGGGCCTGGCATGCAGGAGCTATTCCAACACCGACCACTACTGCTGTTACTTATTATCATGAATGCAGGCTACAGGGGACAGAGGACTTAAAGACGCCAGACTCCGATCTCTGAACCTGAAAGAAGGCCCCACCCTAACTGCACCGTGTGTGGAGGCCACGCAGTGTTGAGCTCCAAGGGCTGGAGCCCCCAGGGGCTACATCTGTGGAGTAGAAGCCCCCCCCCCGCTGGCCTGCAGGAGCCTTCCTTTCTTCTCACCTGCCTCCAGAAGCTTCCAGAAATCAGGCTTCATCCACAGAAAGAACGAGCATGCAGCTTCAGCTGTTGGGGGAAACAAATGCTACACGGAAAGCCTTCACCCTTTCCTAGTCTGTCTTCCCATATATGAGGTTGGGGGGGGGGCGGCCCCGGGGCGAGGGGGGTGCACGGAACCTGCACACTGAGTCCTAAGGCAGCCCCCGGCCCTGCAGCGCGGCGCTCAGAGGCAGCTGGAGCGCCAGGCCGAGGGCTCTCCCTGTGAGAATCAGTTTCAAATATGAGGTTGATTTTATTTTCCCCCGTTGCAATTAACTGAGAAAAAATATTTCAAAGCTGTATAATTAAAGGCCGGCGTTTTATTAGGGTTTAAAATAGTCGCTATGAAATTTGCTCCTGCCACTGGTAATTACAACGTACATCTTAATATCCCCCTGCTTGCCAGCCCCGAGATAACAGCGCTGTGTACGCCGCATTTGGCTGTGCAGGGAAGGTAAAATCCTTATCTTATCTCCATCTGCACACAACAACCAGCCTCTCTTCCAATTCAACCCTAATCTTCTTAGTAAATAATACTGATATTTTTCACCATAACAAAATGGAGCGGGTGCCAGATTCTCACTGATAACACCTCTCGTTTACACACCATCCTCTGTCAAAATCGGCCCGATTTTTCTTAATCTCTTTAACTTATCAAAAAAAATACTTTTTACATTCGGCCATAGTAAGTTCTTTTCTCCCAAATAATAATATTATAAATAAATCCCCCTGCCTACAGCTGACTCATTGAGAAGATACCCGGCCTTCTCATTTTCTTCGTGAGTGGGAAATTGTGACCGCTCTTCAATTTTTCTTCCAGGTTTGGAGTCCAAACCAAGGGAATTGTTTCCAGGCCGGCCTGGAGCCCTCTCTGTGTCTCACACGGGGTCCCCTCCGTCCAGGAGGCGCAAGCTTGCCCTCGATGCGTATCTTCCTGGCCGTGGGGGGCTTCCCCCAGCCCTGGCTCCGTCCCCCTCCAAAGGCAGAGATGTCAGGCAAACCCTGGCCTGGAGACGACCGCCCGCTCCCACTCCCACACCCACGCGGGACAGGCCTTTGCTCAGCGCCCCGTCTTGGCAGAGACCAAGCCCAGCTGCCTTCTCCTGCTGCCTCCTGGGGTGAGTCTCAGAACTGTCACCCGACCAGGAGAGGCAAAGCTGAGAAGTGTTCATCACACAGCAGGTATTTATTGAGCACGTACTGTTTGCCCATTCCAGGCTTAGCCTGGTAGTGATGCCTGAGACGGGAAAGCATGGTTTCAGCCCACCAGGAACACATCACATATGCACTAGGCTCTCTCCAGGCATGAAAATGTCCAACGTAGTGGGGTTGAGATTTAAGAAATTTAAGATGTTCTAGGAGAAACGAGATTGGGGCAAGGAGGCTGAGAATGAGCCCTTTCGAATATGTGTGTAATCACTAAGGTACAGCAGAAAGGAGATACTAACAGACACTATCAATAACATTTTACAAAGTTCAAATTAATAATAACCGGCGCTGTACTGGGAGATTCCGATTTCCATTTCCAATTTCCTTGTTCACTAGAAACTTTCTATGATTTCCCTCTCCTGCAGTTTCCATAATATGCTTGTAAATTTGCTTTGCTTTGTTGCTGATAATGCACTCCTAAGAGGGGTTTTATTTCCTATATCTCTCCTCCTTCCAAATATCCAGTGCTTTTCTACTCTGTGACACCCTGGTCTTGGGCAGCTGCCACGCATCTCTGGGGCCTCAACTCCCCAGGACAGGGATTCCCCTCCCTCCCCCAAGACCTCAATAAATCCAGATGGTTGAGATTGCAAAGGCTGAGGGTGCCCTGCTTAGGCAATTTTCAATCCCATGTGGCTCCTAAGCATTCCAGATTATGGGATGTGGGCTCTGTCCATGGTACACACGTCTAGCCGGAACATGAGGCATGGGCTCCTCTGACCCATGTACCTCCTGTCCTCAAGCCCCAGGAGTACTGTTCTATCGTTCTCTTTGCTCTTCTTATCTTCCTTCATCTTTTCCGAGGCAGCACTGAAACCCTTCCATTTTTTTCTCCCCCATATGCTCACATGCCCTTTGTATTCCTGATCCCCCATTGTTATAGGATCCAGGAGGTGCAAGAGTATAGTTATTAAGAATCAGAATCAGACAGACCTGGATTTTTGTCCTAGCTCTGCTGTTGCCTGCTGTGTGACTTTAGGCAAGTGCCTTAGCCTCTCTGGACCTGTTTCTACCTATCTCCACAAGATGTAGTTTATAATCTGATTTAATAAGCCATATACATACCTAGGTCATAGTAAAACCTCAATAAATGAGAGCGACAGTTAAGAAGAATATGAATCATTCTTAATTAATTCAAAGAAGAGGGATACCAGTGTGAATACCCTTGGTTGGGAATCTACTCAGAGTCATAGAACATCCTGAAAGCTGTTCACAGAAGGCAGGCAAGTTCTTTAATGAGTCCTCTTGGCATTTTGGTTTGGAGACATCTTTAGAAACTCAGTGTTTGCTGGACCCACTTACCTCTTGGGAACAGCATGGAGAGCACACACAGTTCTATAAACAACTTTGTGCCCTGGTTGAAAATAATAAAGAAAAAAATGTGCAGAGCTCATTTCCCTTCAAAAGTGAAATTTGTCCTGAACACGCCAAGAGATCAGTTTAACTCAAATTTTGTCTAAAGGGCTCTCCAAGATCTGGGCTGTTTATGCAGGTTGACAAGTCATTTTTGTGCAAAAACAACTCCATGGAGAGGATCTTGGTGCCAGGTCTGTACCCTTCTCCGTCTCTGAGGGATGCTCGTCCTTCAGTGCAGCCACCCCCCTGGCTCCCTCTGCAGCCCTCTCCAGCTGCTCCCCTGGGGCTCCTTCCTCATACGGGTTGCACCCACGCAGATTGAACAGAAGATAGGGTGTCAGTCACTCACTAGTGGTTGTATTGGGACATGTAACTAGTGCTTCCTATGTACCAGCACTATTCTGGATCTTTATATATTATCTCATGTAATCTTCCAACAACCCTGTTAGGCAGGGGCCCTCTTGGCCCTCTACCATCACTATGCTTGCCCCTTCCCACTTGACTCAACCCTCCGCTAGTCGCCTGGAGATTTGTCTCCATCTTAGAAGGTGGTGCATGTCCCACAGACAGGAGAAAAGAGTTTTAGGTTTTCTCCAACACCAATAGCCTCTCCCTCCCTGACCTCTAGTCCCTGAGATATTATTATTTCACTGGAAGAAATCAGAAATCTTTCCAGCAAGATTCCGAGGCCCTTTAGGGCATAGGTCACACCACTAATTATAGAACATCTAGGGCTAGAAGTCATGTTAGACATCATTTCTTCTAACGTTTCATTTTATAGTTGAGGAAACAGCAGCCTGTAGAGGTGGACTATGTTCTCTTCCATCTTCCCAAAGACTTCCTCCATTGGGTGGGTATATAGAAAATGCTCAAAAAATACCAAAGCCATCTGCTTGGATCTAGCCTTGCTCCAGCATTTGCTACAACACCTGTGCTATAAACTCTTGTCTCACACTCATTTTAATTGACTGTGTTCACAGTATTCACAATGTACAGGTACCTCACTTTAAGAAAACCTAATATGCCGACTTCCTGAGCCTGATAAACTAACATGAATTATTCTTTCTAAAATGCAGGGCTGGAGCACCTGGGTGGCTCAGTGGTTGAGTGTCTGCCTTCGGCTCAGGTCATGATCCCAGGGTCCTGGGATTGAGTCCCACATCGGGATCCCCGCAGAGAACCTACATCTCCCTCTGCCTATGTCTCTGCCTCTCTCTGTGTCTCTCATGAATAAATAAATACAATCTTAAAAAAAAAAAACTAAAACACAGGGCTCCTTTAAATAGCTGCTATATTTATGGTAAGATTGGATTTTCACACTGAATTCAAACCAAAGTTTTCAGGACATGTCAAACTGCAGAGAATAAGGCCCTCTTGTGTTTCACTTGCCTTATAAACAATATGGATCTCTGAAGGAGCCGATAGCCCAGCAGAGTTACCCTTGAATCTGAACCGTAATTGGTGAGTTATCACCAAACACAGGCCGGCTGAATGAAGGGGCAGACAGGTGTGGGCATACAGATCCAACAGCTCTGGGGGGCTGGATTTCCAGGTAAGAAGGTGGGAGGTGGGGGGCAGCTGGGGCAGCATCATGCCCCACACAGCAGGGGTGCAGTCCTGCTACCTTGCAGCTGGAATTCTCCAGCAGTGCGGCAACAGGATTGCCTCCACAATCAAGCCCCAGGCCAAAATGCTGCCCACTGCCTTCCTTGTCTTGCCACTGGTCATCCGGGTCTCTCACAACCCGTCTGCTCCTCTTTCTATCCCCCATCTGATTCCCCTTTCCCTCCCCATGTCCATCTGTATGGGAGAAGGGACATAACCATGTAATGGAGCGAAAAATAGATTTTCTACTGGTGGCTAGTTAGCTCAGTTGGGTAGAATGTGACGCTAACACCAACATTGCGATCTGATCCCCAAACAGGCAAAGGAAGGCATTCGTTCCCATGTTTAATAAAAATTAAGTTAAAAAATAGGTATTTCTATTATCTGGGACATTCTTGAATGTTTGCATGAAAAACCACCCGGCCCCTCTAAGAGGTCAGGAGGTAAACATTGGAAGCTCCTATAAGTATGGATAGAGCAATTCTGGGAAGATTAATTAGAAGTTAACAGCTGACACAGAACACTGTGTCTATGAATTCCCTGCCCTTCTCAATTATCCACCCTGGAAGAAAGCCTATTCTATTGAGCCCAAGTTACCATAAATGGGCCTCACTGTTGACCTAATAGCTGGAGCCCTGGTGGTAAGCACGAGGCTTGAGGAACAAATCTGCACCCCGCCCCAGCCCCCAGGAGACCTTCCTACCCTGGCCAGGGACTGCAGTGACTGGCATCCTCTAGTATCTGAAATAGAGACGTTCTCATGTGAAACCCGCCTCTTCTGGGCCGCCTTCACCCTCTGCCCCAACTGCCCTCTGCTCACCTTGTCCCTCTGCCAACCTTTCAGCACCTCACATGGAGGCCGTACTTCAGCATTTTGCGCTCACTGCCAGGTTGTTCCATGACTATTCCCTACTTCATGTGTTATATTTTATTTACTCAACTAGATAAAGCTCAAAAATAATAACAGCGAACGTTGACTAAGTGACTCTTATGGGCCAGACGCTGTGCTTCACATTTGGCATGTATAATCTCATTTAAACGACCCCAGAGGTAAATATGTTCCCATTTTGCAAATGAAGAAATTGAGGCTTAGACAAGGTGAGCACTGTGTGAGTACTAAGTACACTGTGCTCACGTCCCTGTGTAGGAGCCCGGTGCAAGCTCTTCCCTCCCTCCCGCCCAGGGCTCCACATGCCACGCAGACTTGGCAAATGCCACTAACACTAATACAACGTGCCTTCTCATCAGGGGGGTTGGAGCCCAGGTTCATGGGCACCAAGATGTGTCTTCCCGTGAACACGTTGTGGGACACAGAGCTCCGCACCCCTCTGCCCAGCTGCTCCTTGTGCACCCGCCTATGACAAGCTCGAGAAGAGTGAGAATGACAGGGTGATAAGGGTGGGGGCCCAGGCGTGCCTGGAAAGCAGGATCTGCCTACATTGAAGAAGCGAGGCTGCAAAGTGGCAGGAGTTGTTGACGTTCGCTTTGTGGCAGCTGCGGCAGCTCCAGTCTGGGAATGCTGGTTAGGGTGCTGGGGACACTCTCAAAGTCAAGGGCAAAACCTCCTAAGCACCGGCTTTCCCTGCCAAGTATGGACCCGCCCTGCATGTGGCAGCCTTAATTGGGCTCTCGTTTATTATTGTAATGAGGATCCCTTTTCTAATGTGTTTTTCTAGCCCTCATGTGGCTGAACTGTTATTTTTCTCACTTGACTTTTTTTGCCTATGAAATGTTTTGGATAAATATGCAGCTGAAATGGCTTGTTACTGACTGTGTACATTTTTAGTTGAATGAAAAGTAAAGAAATACAGCCTCTCGCATATAAAATATTCCGTTAATGTTATATAATTTGGCTGCGGAGTATCATTTTGCTTTTATGAAAGGGTTTGGAGAAACCCTCAGGAATAGCAGATGGCTAACATGCAGTAATTATCGGTTACTAAAGATCACTTATATCATACTGATCTATTCACACAAGTATAACTACATTAAAAGTATACATTTTTTTTTTTAAAGACACTATGTAATGTGAGTGCTGGCTTGAAACAATGGACTGAAGTAAAATTCATCTAAGGTGTAAGGGATTCCAGGGGCCGCCCCAACAACCCTCCCCCTTCACCCCCACCCCATCGCACAGTGGCCTCTGCTCTGGCTTTTCACAGGGAGCTGGGCTCTGCCGACAAACAGCTGGGCAGGGCGGGAATACGCGGGGGGGATGTCGCGTGGAGGTCAGCACTTGAGCAGATGTTTTGAATTCTCTGCACCAAAGCTGATGTTTAGGACCAGCCACGACTGTCATTCTGGGCATAATTTCGATTTGGCTGTGAGTCAATGAGGACTCAGAAGCCCTGAGATGGATCTTGAGTTGGTTCGATAACGAAGCATTCTATGGGCTGTGAATCACATGGAGTCCTGTGCTGGATGCTAGGTCCACAGGTGACTTTCATCCTCCAAACAACTCTCCTCAAAGCTCACAGACCTTCCACGTCCTCTGCCCTTTCCTGTCACTGTCTTCCCAGAAAATGGAGACTGGATCCAGGTAGCTCAAGTAACTCCCATGTGGGAAAAACAAAACTACTGTACACAGTAAGTGCCTAATCAATGTGGTTGCCCCATCATCACAGAGAAGGCACTTCAAAGCTACAGCAAAGCGATTTTAGATTGTCTTCTGGTTTAGGCTTAGCAAGACTTAGGGTGGTAAATACATTTCAATTCTAGGGCCAATTCTAATTGATTGGAGGTGGGGGCGTCTTGGGGCACCTTCTTACCTTCTTGAAGAATCTGAGGTTGAGTCCCTATCTGAGAAAGGGGGTGCTGTAATCAGTGAGTGATGCCTGCCATTTGACATGGGCAGGAGGGAAGAGCATTATGTTGCCTATCTGGTAATCCAGCTTGCTATAGATTGAAGGTTTATATCTCACCAAACTTTTCATGTTGAAACCTAATGGCCAACCTGGTGGTGAAGCCTTTGTGATGTGATCAGGTCATGAGGTTGGGGCCCTCATGAATGAAATCAGTGCTCTTGTAAAAGAGCTCCCAGTGAGGTCCCCGTCCCTTCAGCCAACGGAGAGGACAACGCATCACAAACCAGAAAGCTGGCTCTCAGCAGAAACCAAATCTCCCAGTATCTTGATCTTGGACTTCTCAGACTCCAGGACTTCGAGAAATAAACGTGTATGGTTTATGAGCCACCTGGCCTATGGTACTTTGTTAGAGCAGCCCGAACACAGCTCTACTTGTCTTTAGTTCTCACCTCATTGTCACCTCCTCAAGAAAGCCCGCCATGACTTCTCAGCAACATACCTTAGGGCTTGAGAGTGCAGGCTCTGGGACCCATCATTAGGATTTGAAATCTGACCCCGCTCCTTACTAGCTTTGTGACCTTGAGCAAATCATGTAACTTCTTTATGCTATAGTTTCCTCCTGTGCAAAATGGGACCAATAATAGCAGCCAGCTCAGAGGATCCTTGAGAATATGCAATACACGGACACAATGATGCCACCTATAGCAGTAAGTCAGTGTCAGACGCGGCAGTAAGTCCTCCTGAGGATTTCGCTAGCTAGGACTGTTTCCAGGCTAGCTCAGGGGCCAGTGTCACTCAATTGTCCTAATCCAATTGTATTTTACACTTGCAGTGTGGGTGTTGAGTTAATGTCTGCTTCTTCTCACCACTGTGTGTCCAGTAAATAGGAGCAGGTGACCTCCTGGGCTGGTTGACTCATCCTGCATGAGAGAAGGGACTGATGATGGCTCTGGGGCATCTCAACTCACCTCTAGATGTTTTCCGACCACAACTTACGGTAGCGCCAACATTGCTGCAGGAGAAAGAGACAGATGACAGGGGTAGGCATAGGCAAGAAGAAAAGGAGGAGAGGTGAGAGAAAAGGCTAAAGACAGAGAGAAGGAGAAGAGGGAAAATACAAGGAGACCACCTTTTAAAACATGCGAAATAGAGGTGCCTGGGTGGTGCCGATGGTTGAGCATCGGACTCTTGGTTTTGGCTCAGGTCATGATCTCAGGGTCCTGGGATCAAGTTCCATGCCAGGCTCTGTGCTCAGCATGGAGTCTTTTTGAGATTCTCTCTCTCCCTCACCCTCTTCCCCTCCCACTCATGCTGTCTCTCTTTCTTTCTCTAAATAAATCAAACTCTTAAAACAAACAAACATGAGAAATAGGAAGGATGAAAAAATCAAATAAGCAAGTGAGGACTGGAAGGGGCAGGGAATGGAAGGGACTTCCAAATGCTAAGGAGATGAATATGTTGAGGGAGCTGGGTATCAGTCTGGGGAATAGGGTAACCAGAAGCCTAGGGTTGTCTAAAAATCCCCTTGGCCTTGGGACAGGCTCTCTGTGGGGGAACCAGTTCTGACTCGAAGAGCATGGTCTTTGGACTTGGATTGCCCGAGTTTGACTCCTGACCCCCACATCCTGCCTGAGTAACCTCAAGCAAACCACTTATCTGAGCCCTGGTTTCCACACCTGTAAAACGGTGATAAAAAAAAAATTACCCATTTCACAAAAATCATTGTATTACTGAGATAACCCATGTAAAATTTTTCAAGTTGCTGGCACACAGTAAGCTGTCAATGAATAATAACAATAGTAATTGTTATTATTAGAGAATGCCAGGCTGACTCCAGAGCCTCTAATCCGTCCTCTCTGCTCTATGGTTTCACCCCTTGCTAGAAGCTCAGGAGTACTAAGCTTGTAGCACCGGCAGCTAACTCACGTCAGTACCCGTTTACTGAGGAGCCCTGTGTTTCAAGCTCTGAGCCAGGCCCTGGGACATAGAGCAGGTCCTCAGAGGCCACAATGGGCCCTTGACAGGCACTAAAGCAAATTCTTAGTATAACCTCTCTGGTCACTTGGGGCTTTCTCACTCCCAAAGCAAGTCTCCACCTACAAAGTGGGCATTGAAAGTCAGAGACTGGGAATGGACAGACAGGTGGAGGTGGCCAAGGAGAAGCTTCAAATGGGCTCAGGGTGAGAATGCCCATATTCCAGCCACAGTTCCTCTATAGTCCTGCTGCTGGGCCTTGGCTGGGTCTGTTAACCTCTCTGAGTCCCTGTTTTGCACTTTTTTAAAGTGAGAGAAATAATACCTACCATGACCTAATGTGCAGGGTTTTGAAAACACTAGGGTCCCTCCAAATGCCCAAGATTTTTATTTTATTTTTTTAATCTTTACTGAGGTATAATTGACAAATAAAATGTAAGATATTTAAAGCACGTGATGTAATGATTTGATATATGTATACATTGAGAAAGGATCCCCCCGTTGAGTTAATTAACGCATCCGTCACCTCACATATTTACCCTCTTTTGGTGAGAACATTTCAGTTCTACTCTCTTAGCAAATTTTAATTATACAATACAGTGTTATCAGCTACAGTCACCAGGTTTTTATTATTGTGATAATTATTTGTGCTAAAACAAACGATAAAATTTCTAGTCAGAATAGAAAAATCCTTCTGGAGGTTGTTTTTTGCTTTTTTCTTTTAAGAAATAAAAAAAGGCTCTGACAAGTATTAGAAAAACAATGTGAAGGGGGCTCAGGTTGGCAGAAGGAATGAACTCTCAAGGGAGACGTGCTCAAGGCAAAGGGGTGGCCGGATGGCCTGTAAATGGTGGGACTGGCGTGAACCCTTGCCTCTTTCTGAACTTCCTCCTTAAGGCACTGGACAGGAAGACAAGATCCTGAAATACCATAAGAATGGTGTTTCTCATTCCTCGCCAGTCCAAACAAGGAAGCCAGGAACTCTTGCAAGGGCACGTTTTAGTTCAAAGGCCTCAAGTCCAAAGAGCAGATGAAGTTCAGCCGGAGCCAAGAACCAAGGCCTTCAATGCTCCTGTGGTCCGGCCCCAGGTCTCTGGATCTCCCAGACACCTGGGCCAGGAGAAGGCTTTGGTTGGATCTTACCTCGTGAATCTGCACTGCTAAATATTTTGGTTGACTCAGGGTCAACCAAAGCACAAAATGGTGGCTCGCCAGCAAACAGCTCATTTCCATATAAACTGACATAAATAGTTGAAAAGAACTCAGCTAGCTATTAACGATTGTTCCATACTACAGCATTTTAGAGGCTAATAACTGAATTGAAATGAATACAAACATTGGGCTCCTTTCAGAATTTATGTTCACATGGCCACAGTGAAATCTTCTTTTGAAATGTGAAACCACAAGTTTAGAGAAACTGTTTGGCTCCTTTAAATTTATTCCACTTCCAAATCACTTTTCAGAGGGGCAATAAGAATATTTATAAAACAGCACCACAAAAAAAACTAAAAAACTAAAACTAAAAATAAAACAGTACCACACAAGCTTTCCCTGTGTACCTTCCCAGTCAGCATTTCCCTGCCACCATGGAAAGGTCACCACCTCTGTCACCGAAGATTCATTTAGCCTGTTCTTGATCTTCATAAAAGTTAAATAATATCTATAGTATGTACTCTTGTATGTCTGGCTTCTTTCACTCAACAATAATCAGTACTTTGTTCTTTTTTTATTGCTGTTCAATATTCTGTTGTATGACTATATATATATATATTTTTTACCCATTTTACTGTTTATTTACCCATTAAATTTATTTGCCCATTCTACTGTTACCCACAATTTATTTACCCATTCTACTGTTGAGGGACATCTAAGTTGTTTCCAACTTGGGACTACTATGAGGAAAGTTGCTAGAGATACTCTTTTCAATGTCCCTTTGGTAGCACAAATGCTAATTTCTCAAAAATTACTCAATTGTAATTTTTCCAAATTGAAATAGGTCTTTGTGGGCACTTGATCCAAGCAATATTCCTAATTCCTATATTCCTAATTGAAAGTAAACATCTTCGGATTCCACTGGGTTTACAAAAAGAAGTGAAGCAGCCATTCTGCCCAAAGGCTTTCCACGTTGTCTCGTAGTCTATTCTTGAAACCACACCAACTTTTCTTATAGGCAACTGCACCCAGCATACACTCAGAGAAAGTGTACACTGCATTGTGCAGTCATATGCAGAACTGTGAGTCTGTGTGCTGCATTAGGCTCGGAGCGATTTAAAAATCACAATAATTGTCACTTTTTACTTCAAGATTCAACCAGCCTGGGGGCAGCCTGGGTGGCTCAGCGGTTTAGTGCCTGCCTTCAGCCCAGGGCCTGATCCTGGAGACCCGGGATTGAGTCCCATGTCGGGCTCCCTGCATGGAGCCTGCTTCTCTTTCTGCCTGTGTCTCCACCTCTGTGTGTGTGTGTGCGTGTGTGTGTTTCTCATGAATAAATAAATAAAATCTTAAAAAAAAAAAAAAAAAAAAAAAAGATTCAACCAGCCTGCTAAAACTAACTTTAGAATGGGACCCACCAAACTCGGAGCAGAAGAAAAGAGGTCAAATATGAACAACCCTTACCATGTTGATGCAGGTAGAAAGCCAGGGAAGCAAAAGTGAAAACTTCTATCCCCCTGAAGCAAGGCTCCCATTTCCACTTGCAAATCTGCCCTTACCTTTTATGTTTTATCATTATTACTTGAACTTATTGTGGTCACTGCCCGAAACAGTTTCCCAAGAGCAGAGGGCTCACAGACAGCTTAATGGACCTGCGTTATCTTGTCTGTAGTACCCAGCATGAGTTGATGTGAAAAAGCTTTAATTAGTATGTATGGACATGTCATTGTACTCTTCTCTTCTCTTCTCTTCTCTTCTCTTCTCTTCTCTTCTCTTCTCTTCTCTTCTCTTCTCTTCTCTTCTCCTCTTCTCTTCGTGATGAGGGAATTTGGACCAAGTTTTGAGAGATGGGTAACAGTGGTAGTCAAAGCCACTCTCACTCACCAAGCCCGGGCCACTGTGCTGTGCATCTCATGTTGCTTATCTCTATCTATTCTGTTAGCCCCATTCTACAAATGTGGAAACTAGGAGTCAGAAAGGCTAAGTAACTTGTCCAGGATTGAACTGTTCATAATTTGCAATGTCAGGATTCGGAACCAGGAGTGCCTGGCTGCAAATCCCAAGCTCCCTCCTCCACCTCCTGTTGCAACCTTGTGTTTATATGCCACTTACCAATATGCCAAGTGCTTCTTCGTACATTCAAGTCATTTAACGTTCATTATAAGCAGAGCTGGGTATTGCCATTTCCCCTTACCAGTGTCACACAGCTGGTAAGCAGCAGATTTGAAATCAGGCTGCCTGCCACCAAGTCCGCACTCTTTCCACTGTACCACAGCTACCTTCCAGTGGAAGCCCTCTCCCTAAGTCCTTAGAGCAAGTTTTGTCTCAACACCCTGCATCTGATGGCAATCTAAATTACCTTAGAGAGGATATTGCAATACCTTGAGGATATTGCTTGCTTTAGCATATAGGGCTTTTAGAAAATTCTAGGCTCTCGGATGTGTTGAGGGCTGGCAGGCAACTATACCCACCTTGGGCCAAGTTGTTCAGAGCAGTCGTATAACCACAGGACCAGACCTGGGAATAAATGAGATGATCAACAGAATAGATTTCCCTTCCTCAAGAGAGAGGCGAAACTGAGAAGCAAAAAGCCCAGGTACAAGTACTGCTACCCACCCTTACCTACTCCAATCAAAAAATTGTTCCTCTGGCATACTGTTCTGTTCTCATTCTTTGAAAGATATTATGTGTTGTTCATTGAAAGGTGCACGCTCTTTGAAAAGTACAATGTTCCGTGTAAATGCAGGGCAGTGGTGTCGTTATTGTTATCATGATTATTTCTGCAGGGGAAGGAGAGGAGGGGCCAGGGAGCTGAGGTTCCTTCCCTAGCCCCATCCCTCCTGCCGGGTCTGCTAACTGATCGGCAGGATGCCTCTGCTAGGTGTCGATAGAAGAGTCAGACCAAAAGTATTGTCTGAGGACATCACGAACAACGCAGGCAGAATGATTCAAAAAGAAATCAATGGTCCTAAAAATAGCAAAGAGACGTTGCAGAATAACGTCTTAATGGAAAAAGAAGGGTTGAATGATGTGTTGTGTTGTAAAAAGTCAAGTGTTTTTAAAATGTCTATATAGAAATATGAGTTATCAGCTTATAAAAGGGAGACAAAAGCCTGGTGACATTCAAGCTGAGAAGGCCCTGGGCCTCAGGACCCTGGCAGGGCCCACTGGGAGAGGATGTGCTTTTCCCCTGTTGACTGCAACTTCTTCCCAGTACCCTGAAGGGGAGAGCTGTTGGTGAGGAAGGCGGCAATCTTCCGGTGGTAAAAATCACCCAGGAAGGAAGGAGCATGCAGCTAAGATAAAAGTCATTGCCTGCACGTGCACGCGTGTGCACGCGTGTGCACACACACAAACACGTGTGCAGGCACACACATCTGCTCTAGTTCTGGTCGTTGGATTCATTATGCTGTATTATACACTATGCTGTATTGAATAGTGTGTGTTTCGTTGGATTTGACTGAATTGTGCTGAAATCCTAATTGCCCTCAGTGCAGGTGTAAAGCAGGTAGATATTTCTGATTTCAACCCAAGGCAGGGAATGGGTCTTCAATGAGAATCATGACATTCAAAAGAATTGCCAGCTTACAAGGGCTCTTCAGAACTCTCTCTGGCCTTGCTGTCTTGGATAATGACTCAGAAACTCAGAGAAAATGCTGACGGTGGTCCCCAAGAAGAGTGCTCTGGTGGGGCTCTTAGATTCTGCTGTGACCCTGCCCCACCATCACCACCTCCATGTCCCTTTTGGGCCATTGCAGAAACTGGGTTCAAGTTGATTTAGGAAAGTTACATTAGTATTGCTGATCGTGACCACAAGAAATTTTTCCAGCTTTTGCTCCTGAAGATAATACTCTTGTTGCCAGATTTGGTGAAATAAGGAACCTGAACTGGTATCAGTAACCTAATGGCCAAATAGGGTTAGAATTTTTAATTGACAAGCTGTAGGATATATGGCTGCCCTTGTGGAGAGATTTTTCAAGCTGCAATATGGAAAACCTCCATATCAATTAGGAAGCTTTTGGATTCAAGTAACAGAAGATCTGACTAATTGTAGTTTACTAATGAGTATTTTAATTGTTTATTTAAAAAAAAAAAAAAAGTCCGGAGATTGGTGGTCCAAGGGTTGGTTTAGCAACTCAGTGCTGTCATCAGGACACCAGGCTGTTTATCTTCTTATTCCACTGTCTTGAACTTCTTGGCTTCTGTCCTCAAGCTTGTTGTCTCATGGTTACAGGATGGCTGCCATTGCTCTTAGCTCAAGAACATGCAAGGAAAGAGAGAAGGGGGCAAATAGTTTTTTTTCCCTGTGCTGCTCTATCATCATGAAGAAAATTTTTCCTTTGAAACTCCCACAGATTTCCCACCATATCTCACAGAGGGACAGGAGTGGATAGAAGGTCTCAGGCTCTGAGCTCACTTATAGACTCTTCCACTTACTAACTGTGTGGACCTAGGAAAGTTCTGTGTCTCTGTTTCAATGCCCATAAAACTGTCAAAGTAACAGACCTATATAAAGGTCTTAGAACACTTCCTTAGAACACTTCCTAGTTCATAGTCAGTATTTAGCACACATTAGCTATCACTTTTAATAGCCTTATCACCATCATCATCATTGTTTCCTTGGTCAGATCTGGGTCATATGCTCCAGAGCATCTCTCTCAACTCAGAGGTTATGAAATAAGTCATCAGCTAGAATTTGAGTCTTTAAGAGTCCTTTTTAACAACTGAATATCACAGGCAAAAAAACTCCTTAAGCATTTGACTTCTAATAACCTTAGCCTGCAAATTTGTTGCTCAAATAATGTTCCTGGGAACAAGGCTGGAGGGAAAGAGATGAGAGAGGTCTCTGGGAGGTCAGGTGAGGACAGCTGAGCTCATAAGCCCTGTGGCCAAACCTGGCCACCTTTATAGCTTTGATCAGAGTGAAGGAAGCATTTCAGAGGGCACACTGTCCCATGACTATGATTATCTTCAGCAGTTACAAGGACGGTAAGATTCCAACCTTGACATTGATCCAGAAGATCATAAGAGGCCAAAGAGGCCTAAAGACACAATTTCCTGGATCCTCATTGGCCTAACTCTTATTGAACTGACAGAGTTGAGTTCCTTGAAAGCAAAAACCAGCAACTACCCATTCTTCTGTCCACTCCACAGCACCTTAAATAGTACTAGGCACAGACATCAGACGTCACAGGCTTTCAGTGTTGACCAGTTACTCAATGTCCACATCCTTCCAAATAACTGCAGATGTCCTGGACTTCTAAGGAGGGTAGCCGGTGCCTAAGAGGTGGCCAGAGAACAATATCTACCAGGTTGGTGCCTGTTTCAAGTCCTTGGGAGTTGAAGGGGAAAAGATAGTTAAGAAACACCAATATGCCAGACCGATATGCCAATTGTTCTGGGTTATCTGCTGACATTATTTGTTCAGCTCTCACAATAATCCTATGAACAAGGAGGTATCGTGATGCCCATCTGTAGATAAGGAAACTGAGGCTCAGAAAAGTAGCTATTTGACCTATTATGTGGTTGCTAAGCAGCACAGCCAAGGTTAAAAGTTGGTCTACCTCACACCAAATGCAGACCTCTTCTGTGCTGTTTCCTGCAGGTGTGACCCCAAGGGGAAGGGAAGGGAAGGGAAGGGATCTCAAGTTTGATGTTGGGATAGAAACCTGTTTCCTTGGGTTCTGAAGCCACGTGTGTTTCAGCCGCGGAGATGGTGGCCAGGACGCATGCTATTCAGGAACCCCAAGAGCTCAACTTTTGATTCTTCCCACCCCCCAGCACCAGCCTCACCCATAATCACCAAATGGGCAGTCCTGCCCCTGATGCCTATGCACGTGTCTCCAGTTGTTCATATCTTAGGTTCAACATGGTATCAGTGTGCTGTTTGGCTCCCAGGCCTGCACGATGAAAGCCAGCCACAGTCTCTGCAAGTGCGTTGTATCCCAGCTCTCTTCCGTCCCTTCCCAGAGGGTAGCAAGCAAATCAATTGGGTGGAATTGATTCCATCCACAGCATAAGAAGGTCAGAGAACAGCAGGTGTAGGCCAGGTCCTGATGACTGGTTTGCAGGTGATTCAATCAGAGAAAAACTCAGGACCATTGAAGGGTGATTTTCGGATGATACCCTCTCTCCTCCTTGGAGTGAATAAAGAATATATTGTCCTTAGTGCTTCTGCAGCCATCTTGTGGCCATGAGGGAAGTCAGCCTATGCCTACACACAGAGGAAGGTAAAGCCAAGAGAAATGCAGAGAAATAGAGTTGATTCTCTAATCAAACTGCATCTAAAGTATACCTTCTCTGGGCTTTATATGAAATGATAAATCCAAGTCATTTTTTTCAGTTGGTTTGATTGGCTTATTTTTTCTACTTGCAATCCAAAGCATCCCAGCCAATATGCCCCTGCTATCTTATCTATACTATCCTATCCACTTTGATTAGTAAGTGGGTTTCATCTGATGAGTGAGTCATTTCCGGTTGCCAATACTAGAGGAAGAAGTACAGCTACTATATGGGAAAATGGGTAAAAAGGACAGACCCTAGTGGGAGGGGCGGGGATTGCCTATCTGTCTTACTGTGAACTGAAAAGAAGGTGAAAGGAGTAGAGCCTGTCACCTGGGACGGTCCAAGAAGTCAGGTGTAGGGAACCCAGGCAAGATGTCTGTGAAGAGGTGCTAATCTTTGGGGCAAGAGTGAATCTTCCTCAAGACACCAGCAGGAGGGTGAACAGGAAATCTGTGTGGGCTGTTTAAATTCCTTACACTTTTTATGTTTGTTGCCCTTTTGTCCTCTTTCAAAGTTACTGAAGTCTTGGAGTGCTCCTGCCTGTCTCAGCTAAGCTAAGGGGTACAGCATGGAGCTATAATATGGTGAATCACCCTCAGCATTCATTTCTGTTTCTTTCTTGACAAACTAGAGAGGCTGAAAAGCCAAAAACTATAGATCTCTTTGCACGGGGTTTTGGGTGTCCATCACATTCCACCGATTATATACACTCTCATGAGATTTGGAAGGCGAATCGGGGAGGGGGCGCGTCTTCTGTCCTTTGGCTGTTGCTCCTGGCAAGCACATTCAGAGAAATACTGGGTTTTTCGGCACAGACCTCCAGTGTCCCACGTGGAGGTGAGAGGCAGATGTGTGCTCCCTGTTTCTGGTTCACACCTTGATGGTGTGTTCTTGGCCTGATTCTGGTGCTGGTCTCCAGATTCCTCCTCTCAGGCCGTGGCAGAAGCAGCAGTTCCCAGGAGGGTCAGTTCTGTGGTGATGTTCTAGGAGTCATTTCTGGAACCAGCTGGAACAGGCTCCTATAGCCCTTAATGACTTCATATTTAACCCTGTGCTTAAAATCTATAAAGTGGCTTACGTCTCCCGCCACCCAGCTCTGTCTGATACGGGAAACAAAGGTGAACACATTGTTCCTGCTGAGGACAGAGCATCAAAGGGTAGAAGTGTTCCTTGAAGCCTACATGGAATTTAGTGGGATGGAATTACTGTTTCAAGGTCAGCAGGTAGATTCTCCTTCTTGGACTAAATCATTGTAGGTCTAGGCTTTACTCACTAAGCGAAACTACATCCTCTTATAGAAAATAATGTCATTATGTTATGCAATTTACTGTTTGTGCAGCACTATCTGCATGTCCTCAATCATCACATCCTGTAGCTCTGACAAGAGTCAGAAGCAAGCCTAATGTTATAATCCCCATTCTCCCAGTGTTCAGAGAGTATGATCCAATAGACCCTGATAAATATTTCATCAGAGTTTGAAAATGTCAGATCTTCCAAGGGCTGCAGTTCCACCACTAGAGACTGATTTCTCCTGGATTAAACACTGGTCCTTACTGGTTCTTCTTTTAAAATCAGATTAGCTGGGATCAGAGGCCATGCCCAGAGTTCCTGACAGGCCACTATCAATAGGTTTATAGTCTTGTTCCTAGTAAAAGGGGTGTGGCATCATTGGGGTGCCTGGCTGGCTCAGTCAGCAGAGCATGCAACTCTTGACCTCTAGGTTGTAAGTTCAAGCCCCACATTGGGCATAGAGTTTACTTATTTTAAAAAAGGGATGTGGGCATCATAGAAACCCTCGATGCCCACAGGGTGGAGAGTGGGGAATGAGTTTGAGAAGGCACTTGCCAGGGGAAGAATCAACCAATGCCAATGATATTCCCTGGACACTATAATGTTTCTAACGGCCAACCCTGCTATCACACATCATTTCTCTTCAGGGTGGGAGAAGGTCGCTGATCCACTGTAGGAACAACCACTGCAGCCAGAAGGGTGAGGGGTGGATTTAAGAGCGTGAAACTGGCACAGGAGCCAGCCTCCCTCCTTTGCCAGGAAACTTGGCAGGATTGGGGCCCTAAAACACCCTGTGTGGTCTGGGCTTTGCCAGGGACCCTGGAGCTACAGTGGCAATATTACCCGACTAGGTAAAGAGGAGGCAGCTAGGGAGCACTGACTGTCAGCAGTCCGCTGGATGATTTCCCTGTGCTCAGGCAAGGATATATCAGTAGGAGCAGCCTCGCCTGTCTCCAGCAGCCCTGACCCTTCCTGCGAGCTGCAGACTCGGGGTGCTTGCTGTGGGCACCAACGTCCAGCCCCCAACCAGTGTGGCTGACAAAGAGGACTCCCAGGAAACAGCCCGGGGGCCAACCCGGGGACCCTAACCCAGGGAGATGGAAGTGCAGAACGCACCTCCAGGTCGAAGCCAGCTGAAACTTCATTCCCCCCCACCCCTTGATTAATGCTCTCCCAGGGACTCGGGGGTGGCTCACGAGACACTGTGATAGGAAGAGGTGACACCTCATCTTAAATTCCTTCACCGAATTTCTGAAGTTGACGGAGTGTCGGGAAGTGAGGCTGATAAAGCCCGCTGTCCCCTCCAAGCACACTAATCGGACGTGAAGTCTTGGCGAGAGATAACCAGGTTACAAGAGAGCCAAGATGACATCGCATCAACTCCATTTCAGATCCTGTGCACACCAGTGCCCATCACCGCTCCAGGTGGCTGGCATCCTCGACACACCAGAGGAATTTTCAGACCAGGACATCTGTCCCCCCTTTACCCTGTAGCTGTCACTCTGGGGTATGCGGGGAACATTTTTGTCAGTCCAAGTAAAGCCACACTGTGAAGGTGAAGGCGGCTCTGCGCTGTACTCCGTACTCCTTCCCCAGGCCGGCACCTGCAGCAGAAGAACCTTGGCCCGGGCGCCAGAGACAGAGGCCGGGGCATGTGCCTTCCAGAAACCACCCCCTGGAGAATTGGACCGGGCTTGCCGTCGGAAGAGTCGTTCACATCAGTAACGAACCCAATAATTTCTTCACTTCAGGAGGAAGTGGCTGGCATAGAACCCCCACCTCTGGTTGGCGGAGGTCAATGATGTCTCAGAGTGTGAGGATGGGGAAAAGAAACAGGACAACTGGCGTGGGCTTGCAAGGCAGTTGAGAACCTCATATCAGTTTCCTCATAGCTCCGTCGTTAGCCGACATGGGTTCTTTCCTCTGCGAATGAAAATATCCGAGCAACTTGAAATGGAACAGTGATGAATTTTCCCCGTGGTGCTCCCTACCTTGCATCCTGGCTCAGGGCGCTGTTACCAGCACACTTCGAGCTTTTTTCAATAGATAGTTAATGCGACATGCAAGAGTTGCCTGCATGACACAGATAACTCAGGGGAACAGCACAAAGTAAATGAGATGCATTAGTGTCTGGATGGGAACTGAAGATAGAAGTTCTCAGAACTTCTTGTTTAATTTATAGAAACGGATTTCCCTCCTGTGCTTAAGATTTCAAAAATAGTAATCATATTCTGAAGAGGAGATGTTCCCACTCCAGGTACTAATATCAATATGTAAAAGAAAATCATTAACTAGCTGTACCTCTCAGCAGCACTATTATATGTCAACATGCTAACTGAGGTGATAAAACAAACTGTTAGTGGAAATTTAATTACTAGCCATTGAGATTTGGGCAAGGACCGAGGATTCTAGATTCATTACTCTGGCACCAGAGGCTGCTGGGAGCAACCATCCGCCCGGAACGAACATTTTTAATAGGTGTTTTCCTTCCCTCTGAAGAATCAGAGCACCAAGGGCCAGTCGGAAACTTTTCAAATCCAGTCCCTCAGGGGTGGCAAGGGTGAGGTGGAGTGGAGAGCTAAACAAAAAGGAAAGAAAATTGTCTGTTTCCAACCACTTGTCTGGTCAATTTAGGGGATGACTGGGGCCTGTGAGGTCATTTTGTAAGTGATTTCTTCACATTTAATTATGTCAGATTCCTGGCCAGTGGCCACTATTCAAGCTGGCATGATTTGTTATTTATAATATGATCAATAAAACAGGGTCCCCCTCTCTGTGAAGCTAGCTAAGCTGTTTTCCTTCTTCGGATGCCCGAGCTGTGCCAGTCTAGCTACCCCCCCACCCTGGTCCCACGCCAAAGAACCCCTTAACGGTGCCCATACGGTGCCCCACCAGCTTCAGTCACCTTGGGTATGAGCCCAGGCACAGTGTCTGGCACATGAAAGATTTAGTGATAGTTGCCAGTTGGACTCAGACGTTACCTGGGAGCCACCTTGTCCAAGGTCTCAGTGCGAAAGTCATCAAACCACACCAGTTCCCAATCCTAAGCCCTCTCACAAAAAGTGTGCATATTCTTGGGGACTTACCCAGCCACTTCAAGTTCAGACGCTTGTCTGTGTCCCATACTATTTCAGCCCTGGAGTGAAACCCAGCCTACTTTCCAATTTTGGAGAAAAAGTTATTCATATTGGGTATTTTTGAATTGGTGGACTCTCATGAAATTAGGGGATCGTGAAATTGTGGGTTGGAGGGATCGCAGATCCCAGCCTTCATCAGCTTCCTTTTCTTCACTCCGTTTGCTGTTTGTCACCCCCCAAATTCCCCTACTTTCATTATGCAGGACTGAGCCAGCCTGCATTACGGTTGGGGTAATACAGTTAACAGCCTTCTTGGTTTGGCTGGGGGACAAGACTTTCAGTACTAAAACTAGGACAACAAAGTGGATGGTTGGTCCCCTTAGAGGAAAAAACTGTCCTGGCACAAAGAGGACAAGCTATTGAGGAAATGACACATTCTCTTCTTCCTTATATTAACATCCTCTTTCTTTGCTCACTTGGAATGACCCCCTTATAGATCATTGCTCTCAATCTTAGCTGTAGCACAGAATCTTCTGCAGAGATTTTTTTTTTAAGATTTTACTTATTTATTCATGAGAGACACACAGAGAGAGAGAGAGATAGGCAGAGACACAGGCAGAGGGAGAAGCAGGCTCCACGCAGGGAGCCCGATGTGGGACTTGATCCCGGGACTCCAGGATCACACCCTGGGCTGAAGGCAGGCGCTAAACTGCTGAGCCACTCTGGGATCCCATCTGCAGAGATTTAAAATCTGGGGCCAGTGTCCAGGCCATATCCCAGAAAAATTGATTCAAAATCTTTGGGAATAGGATGTAGACAGTAGTGCTTTTTAAAGTTTTCCAGATGATTCCAGTGTGCAACCAAGAGTGAGAACCAATGCATAGAAGTGATTTCAGGGGTGCCTGGCTGGCTCAATTGGAGGAGCATGTGACTCTTGATCTCCAGGTTGTGAGTTCAAACCCCACTTTGGGTATGGCGATCACTTTATATATATATATATATTTTTTTTTTTTTTTTTTTTTTTTTTGAAAAAAGAGAAATGATTTCAGGAAGTTCTTAAGATTGGGCTTCCTTCAGCTGTGTCTGTTCAGCAGCTTGAACTATCTTAGAAGCCTCAAAAAGAGTCCGTGTTTTGGTAAAATCAATGATGTCCAAATGTGTTGTGTTTCTATCTGACTCTACTGACTACATTTTCTCCAGTCTCGTTAAAACAGCTAAACTGGTTTTATCACTTCCTTTCTCCCTCCTTAAAGAATGTCTTAGGCTTGCAACCTTCTTGGCAGGTGGCTAGAACTAATTGACATCTGAGGCAATCCAAATGCAAATGACATGAAACACCATCACCCTACCATGGGGGACTTTTTGTAAAGGAGGCGAGGCTGCACTAAAAATAAGTATTTAGCCGCCTAGATGACCTTGACAAGCTCAGGTAACTCTGGTCTGGTTATCCATCTGCAGACCAAGGCTAAATAATCTTATCGGTCCCTTCCTATGAAGAACTTCTGAGTTCTGGGTCTGTCAGTTCCCTTTAAGCAATTCCACTTAGATCCTAAGATTTGACATTACTGACTCAGACTTTTTAAGCAGAGAGAAATCTCTACCTTTGTGTCTGTCTCTGAAAACTTCATCGATGCACTTGCTGCTGCTGGGGCTAGAGTCACCAAGAAAAGTTTCCAATCAAGTCCGTGAGTCTATGTAGAGACTGCAAGTCTCTAACTCCTTATGCTTCAGTTTCCTCACCTGATACATGAAGGTGGGGGATGGAGAAAAGGTTGTAATGGGGATAAAGTAGTGTTGTCATATCAATTTCACAATTACTATACCCTTACAATGTGGACAAAGATGATTAAGAAAGGGTTCTTGCCTTCAAGGGGCTTATAATCTAGCAGATGTCTACTAAGAGCTGTCCATGGGCCCTGTACAGTGGGGTATACTATATAAAGTCAAGAGATAGTGGAAAGGAAGCCTTAGGAAACTGGTATCAACATGTCCAACTATGGGATCCCTGGGTGGCACAGCAGGTTTGGCGCCTGCCTTTGGCCCAGGGCGCAATCCTGGAGACCCGGGATCAAATCCCACGTTGGGCTCCCTGCATGGAGCCTGCTTCTCCCTCTGCCTGTGTCTCTGCCTCTCTCTCTGTGTGTGTGTGACTATCATGAATAAAAAAAAAAAAAAAAAAAAAAAAAAATCTTAAAAAAAAAAAAAGAAAAACATGTCCAACTAGACCAAATTGAATTTAATCCAAGTAAGGAGAATAGAGTGGCTCACCTTTTTCTTTTTAAAGATTTTCAAGTAATCTCTACTCCCAATGTGGGGCTCAAACTCACAACCCCAAGATCAGGAGTCACATGCTCCACTGACTGAGCCAGCCAGCTGCGCCTAGAATGGCTTACCTTTTACCTGTCTTGGTAGCATTATTTCAGAGAGGAAATATTTAATATTCACTGAGTGTCTAAAGCATTTGCCAACCCTTGCTGGTATGGTCGGATAGCACATGTCTAACACTTCCTAACTCTTCACCGTGGCCTCCTGTCGGAGGTGTGAGTCGGTGACTGACACCAATGTGTCCGTTTCACAGATGAGCAATCTGAGGTGAGGAGTAAAGAAAAGTTGGTAACCTGAGTAAAGAAAAGTTGGCAGCTCCAAAGGGAAGTTTTCTAACTTTCCAAGGCGTCATCCCTGGGCTTCATAGGACTTCCTGTTTCTTGGCTTCCTTTTTCAATATGGAGAGACCACTAGACCTATTGCACTATTAATTCACTATTAATTTGCATTTGTTCTTCCCACTTTCTTCATTATTCTTCCTCTTCTTGACATTCAAGCAACTTCTCGATATACAGGTCCCAACTCAGAGTTCATCTGCCCAGAGAGCTCTTTTCAGGTTCAGTCAGCCTTGCTGCTTCCCCTCTACCAAATTGTTCTATCTTATGGTCTTCATAGGACCTACTTATGGGCTTCGTAGCAACTATCTTGTTCATTTATTTGTGTATTGTCTTCTTCTCTTACTAAAAGGGAACCTCCCTGAGAATAGGACTTTGTCTCAGTAGTGACTGTAACCATCATGCCTAAAACATTGTTTGGTACAAAGCAGGTGTTCAGTAAAAATGTGTTGAATTATTCCATAGGTTTGCACTCTCTCTGCGACACTGATGGCGAGAAGGCTGGCACAGGAGAATGGAAATGTCTCAGCTCTCACAGCAAGGCTGGTCAGCTGCTCTCTCTGTACCCTGGCTTTCTTGCTCTGGCTACACCCACCAGAGGAACCGAGAACCAAAGCACCATGGACCAAAGAAGAAAATGGTGGTGAAAGTGCTTTGACCAGAGAAAACTCGAGTTCAGTGGGAGATGCTATTATCTTCTGCCATCTGCTTTACTTTAATCTTTTTTTCCCTTGGTAAGCGGACCTATTGATTGTGGCTTGCTGGAGGAAGCTCTCACTGTCTAATTACTGCCCGAGCTCAGCCTGTCACTGTGTCCTCCGCAGTCAGCACGTCCTGACACTGACCCCCTGATACCAAAGCCCTCTGCAGATCAGCCGGTTCCGGCCCTCTGCGCCCAGCACAGGGGAGGCAGGTCGGCCTGGCTGCCTGCCGTGGGAGGTGCTGTCCTCTCCCCGGAGCTCAAGCCCCCAGCAAGGCAGGCAGCTGGGGAGGGGCAAGGACACAGGTGCAGCCGCAGCCAAGGGCAGTGGGAACGAGACTCTTCCCTGGAGCTAGGGGCCTGCAGCCAGACAGGAATGTGTCCCACCCTTACACACAGATTTGAGGATTCTCAGATTCTGGCTTTTTTTGTTTTGTTTTGTTTTGTTTTTTAAGATTTTTATTTAGTCACAAGAGACACACACACACACACAGAGGCAGAGACACAGACAGAGGGAGAAGCAGGCTCCATGCAGGGAGCCTGATGTGGGATTCGATTCCGGGTCTCCAGGATCATGCCCTGGGCCGAAGGCAGGGGCTAAACCACTGAGCTACCCAGGGATCCCCAGATTCTGGCTTCTAAGAGAATGTTCCCTGCAAATTCTTTCTGGCCTGATATTATTATTAGTTGGGGAGTGGGGCAGGAGGGGAGGTAGTATGACAATAAATCATTTCTAATGCTGGGCAATAATGATTCCTTTCCCATAAATTATAGAAAGTTTTAGAATGTCCAGAGTATTTTCATATACATTACTTCACTTGGTCCTCACAATGCTGTTGTGATTAGATTCTCTTTTTTATAGGAATGGGACTGTGGTCTTGAGAATTGTGGGGCATGATTTTTCCCAGGTTCAGTCCAATAGTGAACAGGGGAATTAGAACCCTGGTTTTCTCACTCCCAGTCTAGACTCACACAGCTTAGCCCCTACCAGGTCTGCCCCTGGTTGTACACAAATAACTGTATCAAAACAGTAGTTGAGAAAAATTCCTAGTAGGTATCAGGACTCTTAAAGTGCTCTTAAAGAAGCAAATGCTTTTTGTCCAGCAAAGGAAATGGGGGTGTGCCGCAAAAGACAGGTCAGTTTTGTGTCTGTTTTTTAGAAGGAAAAAAAAAAAGATACAAGTAAACAGCACAAGTTTTCTGGGTTTTGCTTTGTATTTATTTATTTTTATTATTTTTTAAAGATTTTATTTATTTATTCATGAGAGACAGAGAGAGAGAGGAACAGACACAGGCAGAGGGAGAAGCAGGCTCCATGCAGGGACTCTGACGTGGGACTGGATCCCTGGTCTCCAGGATCAGGCCCTGGGCTAAAGGTGGCGCTAAACCTCTGAACCACCCGGGCTGCCCTGGGTTTTGTTTTTTAAAGATTTTATTTATTTATTCATGAGAGACATACAGAGAGAGGCAGACATAGGCAGAGGGAGAGGCAGGCTCCCTATGGGATCACAACCTGAGCCGAAGGCAGATGTTCAACCACTGAACCACCCAGGTGCCTCAGGGTTTTGTTTTAATTCTTAAATAAACCACAATTTTGCTTGGTTTGTTTGTTTGTTTGTTTGTTTACCCCTCCCAAAATAATTGAATTGAATAATTGAATCAGGTAAACTCCAGGCTAGGAAAGTACCACATAGAAGGTGCTTGGCAAATCCTTATTGAATGAATACATGAATATTGACCTGTCTACAAATAGCCTGTGCTAGCTTTTTTCACTCATCCTAATGAAAAAAAAATTCTAATTAGATACAGATTCACAAAGTGCTCTAATATTGGTGTACTGCTTTACTTTATGGTTTAAAAGATCTTTCTTGTACAGTATTTCAATTGATCCTTAAATGGTCCTAGGAAATACATGATTTTATAGATGAGGAGACTGAGGTGTGGAGAGGTCAATTGTCTCAAATCATAAAGATAGTAGGTGGCCATGTCCATTTCTTATAAGACAGGGGACTAGACACTCTGATCAACCTTCCCAATGAAAACAACTATAAATTCTGGATAAAACAAAAAGAACATTTTAAAATGCACTAATGAGTTGGAAAGAAACTAAGGAATATTCAGTCCAAAAACTAGATGAAAGTGAAAATTCAGAGAAATAAGTGAAGCATTGGTGTTGGCTTTGACCTTGAGGGCATTTGCCAAATCATGTAAAATTTGGTTTTAGTTTTCACAGCCTCATAGAGCAAGGGGGAAAGGAGAAAAAGCCTAGTGCTTATCTAAGGTGGGGGATATAGTAAAGATCCACTGTACATAAAACTGAGACCCCTGAATTATTGCTAAATGAAAAAATAAACTAGACTTTATTCCTACCATAGGAACTACAAAGAAAATTACATATATCTAATTTTGACTCTAGAGGGAGAATTATTCTGAGAATTTATAACTATAGCCAGCTTTCCATGAGTTTGCATCAAATTCATACTCCCTGGGTGGTCTAAGAAGTCTCAAGTAAAAGTTTTGAGGAAGTGAATCTAAATTAGTAGTGGTCCCAGGTACCTAGAAAATCAGATGATACCTCTCTGGAGAAACTTTAAGCCAGACCTCAAAGAATTCCCATCGATGAAATTTTTTTTTTTCGATGAAATTTTAAAGCTACAAACTCGTTAAAAATCATAAAGCACTCAAGGAAACAGAGTGCCATCGGCAAGAGTCGGCAAACAGCAAAATGAAAACCACAAAGATATCAGATGTTTAAATGATCAAATATAAATATAAAGTATTATGTTTAATACATTTAAATAAATAAAGGATTAACAGTATGACTAGAAATAAGAGGTTATAAAAACACCCAAACATATTGGAAAAGAATTCCAACAGAGTTTTCATCCATCAATCAATAAAATTATTGAAATTAAAAACTCAATTGATGGCTTTAACAGAAGATTAGACACATTTTGTTACTAGACAACTAGAATATAGATCAAAGAGACAACTAGAATATAGGTTTGGAAAAAATGATCCAGAATGCTGCTCAGAAAGACAAAACTAATGTCAAAGAAAATGTAGAGTCATGTAGAATTGAATGAATATGTTTTACACATGGCTCAAGAAAATTATAGAGGGTAGGAACGCCTGGGTGGCTCAGGCCTGCCTTTGGCCCAGGGCGTGATCCTGGAGTCCTGGAATCGAGTCCCACATCAGGCTCCCTGAGGTGAGCCTGCTTCTCAGTCTGCTATGTCTCTGCCTCTCTCTCTCTGTGTCTTTCATAAATAAATAAATAAAATCTTAAAAAAAAAAAAGAAAATTATAGAGGGGAGGAGAAGAATAGGGCAGAGATAATATCAAAGAGATAAGAATTTTCCATAGATTCTGAACCCCCAAAATGCCAGGGAAGATGAACAATAAAACTATATGGCAATGAGGGCCCAATATCTAGTATGATTTGCAGAAGGTCCCTGATTTTTCTAGTTTCATGTCACAGGTTTAAGACCAAGCTGGGAGGGATTAGTAAGATTTACATTCATATACCAGTGTACTGTATTATACTGTACTGAACTTTGTGATCATACTCTATATTATATAACACCAAGATTGCAAGTGAGACTGAGCTTGGAAAGGAAAATATTTTTGCAGAGAGTCTGATGCAATGCTCACTCACTTAGAAATTGCCATTATAATAAGATAATCTTATGAAAACTGGGGTCCAGAAGTTAATCTATCTCTCTCTGCTCTGTATTCTCACTTTACTGACTTCTACCTGTATTTTTTTTAGATAAGCAGACATCATCTGAATTATCCCAGTCTGTGTCTGATTAATTTTTTCAATCTCAACCTACTACTGATATTTATCAGTGCAGACCAATTCAGTGGTCATGCATGTCCTATCATACTACACCCATGCATATCATACTGCAATTACAGAACACAAAAGACAAAGAGAAAATCTTAGCAGCAGCCAGAGAGAAAAAACATTATTTTCAAATGAATGATCATTGGAGTAGCAACTGGCTTCCCAATATCAGCAGTGGAAGCCAAGAAGATAGTGGGGGGATACATCTTCATTGTATTGAAAGAAAATACTTAGCAACCTAAAAGTCTATACTTAGAAAAAAAACACATTTCAAAGCATTTGCAGACAAATGAATTTTTCTTCTGACAGACCCTTACTAGGAAAATTAGCAAATACTGTAGGATCAAATAGTACCTTTCAAAATATGTGAAAATCAGCTAAAGTTGTTCTTAGAAAGAAATGTTTAACTTTCAATGATGAGGTTAGAGATGAGGAAATAAAGACTAAGAATTAATGTGCTGAACATCTGACTTAGGAAGGTAGGCAGAGCCAGGGATCTAACCTCAACCTGCTGCCTTTCCACAATCTGAATTGTGAAAGTCAGTTTTATCTAAGAGAAATCCAAACCTAAGTCTTGATGAAATTATTGAATGCCACACAGTCAGACATGATAGTATCTTTTCATAGTCTCTGAGGTTTTCGTTTTGGGAACTGGCGTGGCAAGGACAGAGCCTGGAGTTGGAAAATAGGACAGGAGCAGAACGATCCCTTCCTGCCCATTCCTTCAGGGTAAGGATTTCCTAGATTTCCTTTGTGTTCCAGCCTCTTTGAGCCCAAGTGTCCCACTCTGCTGGAAGCATCAGAGGCCCAGGAGCACAGAAGCAGGATTCAGAAAAGCACTTATCAAATACAGGAGACAAAAATAAATGAGGCACAGCCCGTGAAGGGTTATATTCTCTTTTGGAGGGAACTAAACATCTCTCTCTCCACTCACTCAAGAGAGCTTATATCTTGGCACCTGGGTGGCTCAGTGTTCGAGCATCTGCCTTTGGCTCAGGTCGTGATGCCGGGTCCCGGGATGGAGTCCCTCATCGGGCTCCCTGCATGGAGCCTGCTTCTCCCTCTGCCCATGTCTCTGCTTCTCTCTCTGGGTCTCTCATGAGTAAATAAATAAAATCTTAAAAAAAAAAAAAAGAAAGAAAGAAGAAAGAAAGAAAGAAAGAAAGAAAGAAAGAAAGAAAGAAAGAAAGAAAAAGAAAGAAAGCTTATATCTCTGCTCCTCTCTAAATAAGTATGTAACTTTGCTGTCTGCCTTTGGATGGAATCCAATAATGAATGAAAATCATGTGACATGATTCACAAAGTCTGGTGGCCAGAGTTGCAGGGACCCTATTTGTCTAACACCCAACCCTAGGCATCTCGGTCTTGCGTCTGTCACTGATTGGCTGTCTAAGTTCCCTGGGACTTCGGTCTTAATCTGGCTGATGATGTGACCAAAACTGAGCAGGAAATGTGCTCTGGTGAGAAAGTGTTATAAAATACAAGATGTTGGTTGTCACCAAAGTCTATCTTCCTTTAGGAGTCTGGTAGAAAGCCCCAATTGTCTATAGGCATCCTGCAAACAATCCTTCCCATCGGAGCCAATGATCTGATGCAACAATTTGCATAAGAAGTAAACCTAGGAAAACTTAATTCTGTGTGATTTTAGATAATCCACACCTCTCAGTTGTTACTGTTTTATTTGTGTGGTTTTTAAAATTTTTTTATTGCATGTCTGATGGTCTCTGTTTTTCTCCACCGAATAAAGGATTTGGACTCGAGGAATGATTCTTAACCTTGACTTCATTTAGAATCACCGGGGGAGGCATTAAAATACACGGATGCTTTGGTCCATCCCAGGCTGGTTGAATTAGAATCTCTGTGAGTCAGGCTTTGACTCCAGCACTTTTATAAACTCCCCAAAAGATTCTGAGGCACAGGGAGGGTTTTGAACCCCCATACTGGACTTTGTCTGCAGTCCTTTCCAGTTCTCTGATTCTGTGATCCCGGCATGTAGAAGGCTGCAGGCTGTGGCCCTTTGGGACGCAAAACAGATAAGTTGTCTGAGTCACACCACAATACTCTGAATACAATCCTTGACCTTGGTCCATACTGAGGGTCATTACCTCATCCAATATCTACAAAACTGCCCACTAGTGCCCCACATCTGACTCCAAAGGCTGGCCTGTAGGGCCATTCTGGTATGTGAAGCCAGAAGAAAGCCAGACCTACACTTACTAATAACAGAACCACTAAGGGCCAGGCGCATACATACATAATTGCCAATTCTCACAACTACTTTTTCAGTACAGGCTACATTACTTCCATTTGATTTTTTTTTTTTTTAAGATTTCATTTATTCATGAGAGACACAGAGAGAGAGGCAGAGACATAGGTGGAGAGAGAAGCAGGCTCCCTGCTAGGAGCCTGATGCGGGACTCGATTTCAGGACCCCAGGATCACGAACTGAGCCAAAGGCAGATACTCAACCGCTGAACCACCAGGCGTCCCTGCATTACTTCCATTTTAAACAGGAAACAAGAGACTCTGAGAAGTTAAGCAGCTTGTCTAAAGCAATAGCTGGTTGAGAGATTCAAGCTCGGGTTCATCTAGATTCAAATCCCCCATCCTTTCCATTATACCGATTTGGTCAAAGATGAGGCCATGCATTGGGCCAGGAGAGGATGTTGTTACTTAAGTCAGAACCACCAGGGTTCGGCTGGGTCACAGTCTATTGGGGTCCTGAGAGAAGACCCTCAATCAGCTGGGAGCCGAGTCCAATGGTCTGCTTAGCACCAGGCCTCCCTGGGAGGGAGGACAGTGTTCTTGACTAACACACATCAGGCTGCCAGCCTCAGTTTGTATTTTTACAGTCTACTAATTAGGCCATTTTAACTAATTTGTTTGCATTTTGTATGAGCAAGTTGGGCTTTTGGATTGACTAATGTAATTGCAGCTGGTTTCTGCCAAATACAAATTACTCAGTCTAGTGTGGGCTAGAGAGAAAAGCAAATATTTAATAGACATCAATACCCTTGTAGCTTTTTAGTGGAGCCTTTTTTTCCCCCTATGGAAAGTTGAAATAATTTCTTCAGCATCTGATTGAACTTTCATGTAAGGGAATTACTTTTTAATCATTTTTTAAAAAAATAATGAGGCTAAGGCTTTAGTGGCTCTGTTAAGGTTTATCTCTGATCCATTTACCCCTAAGCTCAGGAAACTTATGGGACTTTGCCATTTCCAGGCTAGCTTTCCACAATCCCTTTCTGCTTGGGCTATTCCAGTGACCACCAACCAATCCACATCACAGACTGTCACAGCTAGAAGGGGACTGAGAGCTCATCTAATCCAGTGGTTCTCCAAGTGTGTCCCTGGACCAGCAGTGTCGGTATCATATGGGAATGTGCTAGAAAGACAAATTCTCAAGCCTGCGGAATTAGGAATTCTGGCGTATGGCAAGCAAACTGTGTTTTAACAAGCCCTCCAGGTGATTTGGATGTAGGCTGAACTTTGAGAACAGTTGAAGAAACTGAGGCCTGGGATGAGCCCATGTTTCTGGTCATGGAACGAACTGTGTCTGCTTCCCTCACTGCACATTCTCTGAGTTTAGCCCAGTGTGATAAGCACTTAGTGAATATTTGCTGAATGAATGATGGAATGAATGATGGAATGAATGATGGAACAAATGATCTAGAACAAGAAACAAAGACTCTTGATTCTATTACTCCACCTGTGCTTCTCTTGCTCTGAGGAAGGATGGGAACCAGGGCAGGAACTCCTTCCTGCTTCTTCCTTTATGAGAAGGGCAATAAATGGAGCTTGAAACATTATATCCTGTGGCCTGGCCCTTAGAGGGATGGCAACCTTGCTCCTAAGCCAGGGACAACCTGGCTCACCTGTCCCTGGCCCAGTAGATAACAGAGCCAAAACCCCATGAGGAATTGTTTCTCTCCCTTCCAAAGACCCTAATGTTGTCTGAGGCAGAACCAGATCTCCTGTCTGAGTGTTTGATTCTCTGACCAATAATCTCAGCTCAGCTAGCAAGTGGGGAAAATAAAGTTGAGACTGGATTTATGAAAAAGGATATTTCTGGGGCAGCCCTGGTGGCTCAGCGGTTTAGCGCCACCTTTGGCCCGGGGTGTGATCCTGGAGACCCGGGATCGAGTCCCACGTCGGGCTCCCTGCATGGAGCCTGCTTCTCCCTCTGCCTGTGTCTCTGCCTCTCTCTCAATCTCTCTCTCTCTGTCTCATGAATAAATAAATAAAATCTTAAAAAGAAAAAGAAAAAGGATATTTCTAAGAAGAGGATGCTACAAAGGGGAGTACTTCAGATTAAATTACTGGCTCCTGTGAAGCCAAAAAAAAAAAGTCCTCGTCCTCAAAACTTCTGATTGTGGACCTGTCTCCACAGGTCTGTTTCCTAGACCTGAATAAAGTACACTCCACTCTGTTGATTCCCCAGGCCTGGCCTGCTGACCCTGTAGGAAATGAGAAGAAGAGAAAGGCAAATAGTGCCCATAAGTTTTCAAACAGACAAACAAGGGAATCTCCCAGGGCCATGAGGAGTGGGCTTCTAGAGAGGATGCCTGTGTCCTTAATCCTGTTAAATTCTTCTATGAACTATATAAGCAACTAAAAGTACCAAGCCATGTGGATTTAGTCACTCAAGGAGCTTATGTTCTTCTAACCTCAAGTTCAAATGGCTCTCGTGACACAGCTTCCCAAATCCCTTGCCTCTGCTTGTCTACATGCCTCACAGAGCCCTTGGAAGGATAGTGCAATCTTTTCAACAACTCACAAGGTCCTCCCTACCATCCCTTCAATGCTTGATGTCTTCTTAATTATTTCCAAGTTTCCCTGAGACCTCAGGAAAGAACATGATAAATTCACTCACTTACAGGTGATAGCAACTAATAAGAGTTACCACCTCCACTCCACAGAAGATTTAAGCTAAAGATCCCATACCCCAGTGTGAGCTCTTAGATCTTAATTTATTATAGACAATCTAATCCACGACATTCTCTTCTGAGAACAAGTCCCCACCCACATAAGGACTCAGTCCTCTCAATGGTCTTCCAACCCAACAGACGACACAAACTCTCTCTCTAGGGAGTCTGGCGTTGGCCAATGGAAAACTGAGTTGGGGGATCCCTGGGTGGCACAGCGGTTTGGCGCCTGCCTTTGGCCCAGGGCGCGATCCTGGAGACCCGGGATCGAGTCCCACATCGGGCTCCTGGTACATGGAGCCTGCTTCTCCCTCTGCCTGTGTCTCTGCCTCTCTCTCTCTCTCTCTCTCTCTCTGTGACTATCATAAATGAATTTTAAAAAATTTAAAAAAAAAAAAAAGAAAACTGAGTTGGGGGATCTCCTGATTACCTTAAGTGAAAATATATAAGTTCTAGAAAGGAAGAGGCCCTGGTCCTCCATACACACAAAGAAGCAGAGAATGGCTATCAGTAGAGAGGCATGAACTAAGCAGAGGCAAGAGTGAGTGAGGCTGAGAGTGGCCACTTCTCTTCTGATGCCTTCTTTACTTCTGGTCCCAGACCTTTCTGAAACAAGTACTCCTGCTGCTATTTACCTCTGAGTGTCCGGCCTTGTGAGAAACTCAAAGAGTGTCCTTAACTGAAAATCCTTCATCATTTTAGTGATGCTACTTTGACACTAAAATGTCAAAGTAGCATCTCTCTTACTTCTCTTACCTACCAGGACATTCTTTGAGTTCCTCACAAGGCTGGACACTGCAGGGGTGCTCTGTGATTCTTTGTGCAACAAATGAGTGATATCAATTCACACAAATGTAGAAATGGAGACATTTACAGATTTTAGATTGTTAGGTAATTAGATTGTTGAGCCTCCATGTGGGCCAAGACCTATACTTGTTGGAAGGGTCCCTGAGGTCTAGGAGACAGTTATGATAGCTACTCAACCCAGGAGACAGGAGGCCAAGTTTAAGGAGAAGAAAAGCCAAGGATGATGTTAGGGGGGAAAAAAAAACCCAGGAGAGCCTTGGAGATGCCCAATTTGGGTAATCTAGAAGCAGATATCAAGGTTAGAGCTTGGGTGGGACTTTAAAGAATAGGAGTAAATCCCAAACATCCCAGTCTTTAGCATCTGGCCAAAGATGACCTTGGCGGGCACAGTGTTGGGTGGTAGCATTCCTTCTCTTTGGCTTCAGTCACCCCTTTCTCAATTCCTTTGACCTTCAAACATGGATTGTAAAATCAGTGTGAACTGATGACAATGTTCTCATTGGAACACATTTCAAACAGGCAAATCAACAAATTCTCCCCTGACTACAGTGGGCAAGGGCTGATTCCTCCTTGGAGCATGCTCCAGGGACTAGGAAAAGGTGGAACCCGAGTGAGCAAGCCATATTCAAGGATGAGTGATTGCCTATAGACTGCTCCCCTGAGAGTGGCATGGTGGTGGTAGTGGACAGGTATGCACACAGGGGACAATGAGAGGCTTTTTAGATGGTAATCTGAAGGATGACCATACACTCTGAAGAGGAATGGCTAGGGAGACAGGAGAAAGGACTCTTCCAGCCAGATATCTCAGACACCTCTGAACCACCCCATTGTAGCCAATATTTAGAAGCCAGGATTTATGATTCAGAATCAGGTAGGGGTTTTGTTTTATTTTGGGGGTGAATTGGTTGGGGAGGTGGGGAGAAGCCCTAGTGATTTTAAGTGTTGGAGAAGAGTAAAAGCTATTATGGAGAAGGCTGAGTGTACAACTGGATTATAAACCTGCATGGGGTGGGGTTGGGGGACGGATTAGGGGGACTGTCCCCCACTTAATTAGAGTAACAAATTGCTCAAACCTGGCATATTCTCTGAGTAGGAAAGGAAGTAGCAAAAATGGAAGAAGAATAAGAATAAAAAAGAATTAGCTGATATCAGATGTTTTCTCCTCGGTTTCTGCTTGCCCAGGTCTGACTGGGGTAGCTTATAATTAGTCTCTGCTTGCAGATGTGTGGTTCCAAAGACTTGTGGATTAAGGAGAAACTCTAGAATTTCTCAGTACCTGACAAGTTGTAACGTGAAGAGCTACACTTAGTCCATTAAAGATTTTTCACAGTGACATTTGAGTGCAGCTTGAGAAATATGCCACCTTGCCATTTATCATTTTCAGGGCACGGGTGTCGGAAAGGAGGTTGCTATGAAGAACAAAACAAAATGGATTGCATGTGTAGAGGTGAGCTGGCGAATACTGATAAATGTACTTCACTGAATGTCAGCAAATGTCACTTGAGAAGCCATTTGCAGCTACCATAACAGCCTCCCAAACCCAACAAAGAGTAGCAAAAACAGGCAAAATGAACTGGGCGTCTTGCTTCCGCATGAATAAGCAATCAGCCCTCTCAGAAGTTACACCAGAAAGTTGTTAAACTTGATAGAAGACGCTTTTCCACCCACACTGACGCATGCTGGAGATTGCTACCGAGGGTTGGAGACCTGGTAAGGACATCGGCACGGTGGCCCTCAGGGGAGGACCCAGTAACCCCTTCTGTCCCAGGTGGGTGCCTTCCTTTGGTGTGTGGAGACACTGGCTTGTCTCCTAGGCCCACTGGGTGGGTTTTTCCTGTCCCTTCCTCTCGCTGCTTCTGCCGATTCCATGGATCCCTCCCCTGCTCCTGGTCTACCCTCCCTTGACTACGACCTGGGAGTGGTTGAAGATGTGATCTGTGGACCAGGACTTGAGGGTGCAGCCCGCACATGCCGTGTCATGAGAAGACCCAACGTCCTGCCCTTGAGCCAGATCTTCCATCTCTTACTCAAGAAAAAGGCTTTTCAGTGTGTTCTCTGGTTAGTCTGAAAATGTGAGTAACAGATTCAGCTTCTGTTTCATTCTTGGTGACAGGGCCAAGACTTTGCCTGCGTGTAATTTAGAATTTCTGGGAGCTAAGGCCAAGTGTTCTTCAGAATTCAGCTGGGATGGAGATGGTTTCCTCCTCCTCCTCAGCTTGGTGAGTCTCCATAGTTGACTGCAGGGAGGCAAATGGGAAAGAAGATCATATTCTCAGAAAAGCTCTCCAGGGAAATGTGAGACTAATTAAAATAAAATTCCAGCCCCTGTTCAGTTTTTAATCTCTGGGGGTTCCTCCCCCTCAACACATACACACAGGGTCATCCAATACTTTTTTCCTCCTTTTTTTTTTTTTTTTTTTTTTTTTTTTTACCAGGAGTCTTACAGAGTAGCTGGAATTTGGCCTTGTAAATACACAACACACGCGCACAAGCACATTGCCACACCAACTGAGGTCAGTTCAGCTTTTCCTGGAGCGATCCTGTGGTATAGGGCCCCATACAAGAAGCCTTTTATTGAACGTGCATGCCAGTCTGTGCCCCTCAATGTGCCAAAGGACACACTTCCCTCTTCACACTGTTCGGCCATATGTTTAGCCTGTGTATGGTGGAGCTGAATACATTTTACAACCCAGACAAAAATGAGCTCTTGGGAAAGCAAGCTTCCCTCTGATGAGTTTGGAGAGATGGCACATGGAGGAGAGGTGGAAGGCTGACTCCTCTTCAGCCACACGCATTGCAGAATGCTCCATAATCCTTAGTGCTTCCTCCTTTTGAATTGGGTGCCTCCTGTGGAATGGCCTTTACTTAGGTCTTGGGAACTCAAAAAAACATTTGTTTATTAAGACTGAATTGCCCTCAACTCGTTGACTTTCATGCTTAATTTAGGAAGAAACAGTGACTTGTTTAGAAAAAAAGGAAAAGAAGCTGCAGAAGAAAGCCAGATTTCTGGAGAAGTGGAGGTGAGAAGAAAGTAGAGGGGAATGGAGATGTGGTATGTCTTGCTCGCTGGGGGTGGGAGCCTGACACTGCTTTACTCAGCTAAGGCATTTTCTGAAGAAACTCTCTGCTATGCCCTAACGTGAATCGCATTTCCAGACCCAAAGACCTAATAAAGCTTAAAAACACATTCTGAAGAAAAGATAGTATGGATGGAGATTTCCTCCCTTGCCAGGATTGGTTTTGTTTTGCTTTGTTTTTCCGGTCGTGGTAGTTTAAAATTGGTATCTTCAAGCTCCAACTAGTAAGCATCTGTTTCCAGAAGAGGGGGTGGAAAACTGTTCATAATTGATTAATATCACCCAAATCCTGCTGGAGGTCAGAGCTATATAAAGATACAACAACAGGAAGGTGGGTTTCCAAAGAACAAAACCAAAAGTCATATAGATGAGGGTAGCCAGTATTGTCTCCTTCTCTCAGATGAGAAAAAGTGAAGCTAGGTTGGGTGAACCACTTTACCCACGCACTAATTAGCGGCACTACCAGGCTTCCTTGTTTCTAATCCATAGGCCATTTTCAGTGGACTCTGCTCCGCTCTGTGTATAAAAACCTAACGAGCCCCCTTTCACCATTTTGCTTTCCAAGATGTTTGGAACAAAACATTAGATTGGAACCATCAGAGAAGGGTTTGTTAAAAATAGGAAACCTCTTAGAATTTCAGTAATCCCCTCATTCTTGCAAAGACCACGAAGGAGACTTTAGTAGAGGGAACATTTGCTGTAGAGAAGTGTCCTCTGAGTAAGCACCCTCCCTCCCTGGAATCAACAGGAGTCATTTTGTCAGCCCTAGACACCATCATAGCTTCAGAATGAACTCCCTCAACCTAACTGAAGAAAAGATATACCATTAATGATGGAGAGAAATAAGAGAGGTCCAGGTTAAAGTAGTAGGCAGACGATTCTAAAAAGAAATGTTTAGAAGAATTTATTATCAGGCTTCTAAATCATTTCATTGATTTAAGTAAGCACTTTTAAATGCCTACGTTATGGGAGACCTGTCACTGTATCTTAACTGCATACCAGTTTTGCTTATGTGTCATTCTCCTCACCATCTCGAATCATCCTCAACTTTCAAGGCTCAGCTCAAGCCCCACCACTTCCAGGAAGCCTTCTGAGATTTCTCCCATGCTTCCTTCCAATGTGCTCCCAGCCAGGACACCCACAGGACAGCATTGTTCTGTGCTATTGACCCAGGTATGTTCCACACCCCCGTATAAGTATCAGCTCCCTGAGAGAAGGGCCTCTATGTTACTTATCTCTGAGATGGTCTTCCCTAATATGCTCCTGAGAAGGGGATTTAAGGCAACTGAAAGCAGGTTTATCTTTCACCCACTTGAGATTAAGCCACCTTGGTTTAAATATATGAGAAACAGCCTTCTCCTCCTTGGCTATTAGTCGTAGTCAGCATTCAATGACAGAAAAGAAGTAGATGAGGGAGAGGCAAGAGGGTGTCCCATCTAGATAATATGGGCCCTCTCACCCGTGGAGGAGGCAAAAATCAGACTGGTTAATTTACAGTCAAAGAAGATGATAATTGTGTGAATCTGGTCTTTGCTGGCAGGTGTCATCGTTTTTGACACACTTAGGTATTTAAAACAGTTTTCCCCACTTCTGTGTCAAATATGTTTTAGAAACTTGGGGGTTGACTCCTTATCCAGATATTGCAGGCTAGAAATGAGGAGAGTTCACATTTTCTTTTCTAGAACTATCAACATTGGGGCACCCAAGCTTCTTAGTACATTGATTTTTGTTATTTCCCCGAAGGAAAAGTTTGCCGCATAGGAGTCCTCACACTATCCTTCCTTTATCTGCGCTCAAGTAATCACCAGGGAGAGAATACCCACTGCTTCCCTCAACACAGCACAGAGAATTTTCCTGTTGAAAACGAAGATTTTGTGTGAGGGTTGCAAATGTTAATAACTCTTGATGGAGAGATTTTCTTTTTTGAATCAGGAATTCAGAGATGCCCTTCCTGCCTTTTAACACCTGTTGTTTTCATCCAGGCCTTTCAGGGAAGCACCTTTCTTAAAATTTTTCAGTCTTGTTAATGCAAAAAAAGTCCCCCAAAGCGAGCAGAATGTATCATGTCGGAGTCGAAAGTCAGGACAGGAAAAGCTGGGCTGCCAGTCCCTTGGTAAGTGCGCAGAGTCTAACAATCTGGTGTAGCTATTATTTTTTTCCTGTTGGGCCCTAAAGGAAAAAAAAAAAAAAAAAACCACACACACACACACAAACACACACACAAAAAAACCTCACCTAGCATAATTTGAAATATCCTTTCTTATCACGCCAAATGTTTCATTTCAGTTCCTGTAATATTTACTTTGTTTCCCTATTCAGATGGGGGGAGGCGGGAAATCTGCCTCGATTTTAAGAAGAAAAGGATCTTTAAAGTTTCTAAATGTAAGAATGGTTCAGAAGTTCTTTCCCTCTTGAATCAGCATTCAGAAAAATATATTTACATAGTCCCTTCCATCTGATGTGAGAGCAGAACCGTGACTTTTGCTCAAAGGAAAAAGTTTTGAAATGACACAAATCTCTATGTGCGTATTTTTAGAATTAAGATGCTTGTATTCACTGTCGTGGTGGGATTTCCTTCCAGGGGAATATGCATTGGGGGATGTACCCCGTCTAGGGAGCATTTAAAGAAATTTTAATATCCAAACAAAAGCAGTATTACGGTTGCCATCCACTCCCACGCCCAGAGGAAAAACAATTAATAATTTGCATATGCTCCTGACACAAATTAAATACAAAGGGCCCCTCGCAGACTGTGGTTACTACGCAGCTCTGCTGCATAGCCCCAGCCCAGCACTGTTCTTCCAAATGAATAGCATTAAGCTGGATAACTAAAAATAGTGGTTCTGGGCCCTCTGGCCTAAGTCCCACGGTAGAATCTTGTGTCCCCAATCAGAAACATCTCCCAATCCCTCCATCAGCTTCTAGGCAAAAAGAACATATAGTTCCAAGGGGAAAAAATACGTATATACTTTGCCCTTTTTATTTTAATGGCCAAACATTGTAATGCTAGCTAAATAGAAATTCTTGTCTGTTAATAGGTTCCTTTAGTTTGTAATAAATAGGAATGCTAATGACTAAAATTTGGTATTTGGTATGCATTAGCTTTTGTGAGCTTTTCTTTACAGTCCTCATTGACATGCAATATGGCAAGCTTCCTTTGAAACATATTTATAAAATAACTACAGTATAATTAAACCAACAAAGCCATCTTTTAAGTAAGCTTAATAGCTTGGGTTTTTTTTTTTTCACCTCAGTAAAAATTTATTTTAAAAAGAAAAATAGTTATGCCTCAATCCCACTGTATATTTTATTCTGTGCATCTAATATTTCCTTTGCATCTACAATCTATGCATATCTAATTCTTTCTGACAACTATGATTACTAATAAAGTTCTCATGAAAGATATGCTTCATAGCTTCTTCAACAAGAATAATGTTTTTTTTGTTAATGGAAATTGTAACATATCTTGACAGATACAATATAGAAGATGGGCTTTTTTCCCCCTAATTGTTAATATTGCTGTGCTGAGCACACAAGGAGCAGATCAACAGATACGGCAGGTAATAATCACAGAGTGGATGCTATTTTGAACAAAGTGACTAAAAATATTTTAATGATATAAAAGCAACAGATAAATAAAAGCAATTATGTTTCATTTTGCTTTAGGTGTGCGCACAGTTTTCGGTTGCTGCTGCCGCTGCTGCGGCGGGCGTGTTTAACAGAGGAGGCAGCTCGGGAGCGGAGGGATCGGCACAGCAGCGGCTCTGCCTTCTTGCAGCCGAGGGTCCTGCAAGCCTCGCTTCCTCCGCTCGCCGCGCCTCGGCCTCCCAGGGGCGCAGGGCCGGGCCGCACGCGAATTCACAAGGAGCAGGGGCTCGAGTTCACCAAGTTTTCCTCAATTTTGCAAACCGTGGCTCGGTCTCCAAGCCTCGCGGTTTAAGACCACAGGATTTCCAGAAAGGAAAAACTCCAAAGCCCGCAAGGCGCAGGACCCGAGCAAGCGGAGCAGGCTCTGGCCGCCTGGCCTCCGGGACCCCGGCCCGCTCGGCTCTGCCCCACGCGCCTCGCTCCCTTCTTTCCCTCCGAAATCCGTCCTCTCCGCCGAGGGGCTGCCGGGCCCCCGACCCACCCCCCGCGCCGAGGATAAACACAGTCGACATCACTGTTATAATCTTTATTTAAAACTGTTTCCAAGGTGACAAATTACCGTGCCTCGTATGCAACAGGTTCCTCCGAAGCGGTATCATTACAGATTAACTGTAATGTGCAGGATTAGAATAAAAGCATAAGGGATTAGGTAAAAGGGGGGACGCTCCAGGAAGGACGCCGGAGCGCATCTCGACGAGCGGGCGGTGGGAACCGCGGGGACGCTGGGCGTCCGGGCGCCGGGGCTCGCAGAGCTGGGGCGGCTCGGAGCGGTCCCGGGCGGCGGCGCGGGCAGGGCCGGCACGGCCGGGGGCTGCGGGGCGGGCGACGCTCCCGGGGCGCCGGGCTCCAGGGACGGGGCCCCCGGGCTCGGGCAGGCCCGGGGCCCGGAGGCCGCAGAGGCGGAGGCGCGGGCAGGCCTGCGGGCCGGCGGGGGCCGCGGGGAGAGGCGCGCGCGGCCCGGGTTCCAGCCCCGTGCGCAGCGGCCGGGCTGCGGCGGGCTGACCCGCGTGGCTGACCCCGCCTTCAAGGTCCAGGCCCGCGGGGGCCCCTCCCCGCTCGGCGTCTCGCCCCCCTCGGCCGCCGCGCTCCCGCCGACCCGGGGCGAGGCCCAGGGCGCGCCGGCCGCTGCGGAGCCCAAGACCGGGCCTCGGCCGCCAAGCGAGGTGGTGCGCCCGGGGAGGCCCGGTCCCCGCCGGGGCTCCAGGAGGCCGCAGAGCTCCTTCGCCCCCTCGCTCTGCTTCCTGGGGGGCCGGCCCGGCGAGCTCCGGACCCGGGGGCAGCAGCGGACGCAGCCCCGAAGGCTGCCGGCGCGTCCGGGCGGAGGGCGCGGGGCTGCAGGAGCAAGCAGGGCGCGCGCCCAGGCTGGGGCGGCGGGCTGGGGGCTGGACGGAAGTGGCGGTGCGGCAGGAGAGCCGAACAAAGCCCTCGCGGGAGCCCCGTCACCCCGCGGTGACCCCGGCCCGCCCCGCTGAGCCGCGAGCCCCCGGCCCTAGCCTCGGAGCAGGCCGCCCGCTCGGCCGCCGCACGCCGGGCCTCGGGGCCTCCGGGCCTCCACCGCCGCCCGCGCCGGGCCCTCCTGGAGTCTCGCCCGCCGAGCCCGCGGGCCCCCGAAGGCTCCGAGGACCGCTCGGCCGGCCGGTAGTTGAGCCTCACCCCCGCCCCAAAGCCAAAAGAGCGAGGCTGGGGGCTGAGTCCAGGCCTCGGGCCTCGGGCAGGACGCGGGGGACTCCGGGGCCGCTGGAGCCGCAGCTCGCAGGCAGCCCCGGAGGGCCTGAGCGCGCTCCCAGGTGGGCCACCACATTCGCCGAGGTCCCTGCTTCCAGGAGAAGGGCCCCGGCTGAGGAGGCGGCGGGAGGGGACTGTCGCAAACAGCTGTTCCTCATACATATTTCATTACACAATCAGATAATGCGTCCCACCACCTTCTCAATTATTCACAGATAAACATTTTCAAGACGTTTTGACATCTGTCTTAGTGCCTGCTATTAATTTAGTAATCACTGTAGTTAAAAATGTATGGGATTTTTGCCGTCGGAGCACCTCCTCTCGGGCGCGCGGGCCCAGTGTTGGGCTTCGCCTGGAAGCCTGGGCCCTCCGGGGGTGAAGACGCCTTTGGAGGTGAGACGGCCTCTAGCGCATTGACACTGTTAATAGAAGGGATTAAGGGGGTATCTGGTTATTTTATTATTTTATTGTCCAAGGTGATGGTTGCCCCCTCCCCAACCCGCAGACACTGCCCACCCCCCCCCCCCTTTCCCGCCCCAGCCTGGGACCGGACAACGACGTTCAGCCCTTTGCCCCGGGCAGCGGAAATGGTTAGCTTCTATCTAGGCAGGCCGTTTCTGCTGAGGAAGAGGCAGGCAACTCCACTGGGCTCCTTTAGAGCAAGAGACAGACAGACAGACAGACAGACAGGGACTGGGCGGGGGCAGGGGGGAGACAGAGAGAAACTCACACCATTACTAAAAATTGCTTACAACAAAAAACACCCCTAAAAACACAGTGCTCTCCTCTCAAGAAGTCACAAACCTCGGAGGTTTGGCCCTGAGTCCTGTGGCTGCGGCAGAGGTGACCAGGGCTTTTAGGAAACATAGAGAAAAAGGAATTCGCTCCAGCGACTGTACATGGGGGCATTTAGGGCTATGAGAAAGCCGAGCTGCTTTTCTGCTTGAGTGATGACTGTTGCAAGGACTTTAGCTGCCTACACCCGGTTTTATAAATCACACAAGCAGACTTTGAAGAATCTTGTACAATTAATTGGTAAGCAAGAGCAAACATCTTTAACTCTAAAATGCTGTTGGTTATGTATTATTAGAAAGGCTCTAAAGAAATTACCCAAAGAGGGGAGAAATGCCCCCAAGGTAAAGGAGTCTGCTTCTTTGTGACACAAATCTCAGCTATAGGGAATGGCAGTCACTCGGGGTTTGGGAATGACGGTCTCCTCCTTACTCATTTCTCTCTCTTTTGGCCAGAGTCTCCTCCCGAGATGTGGACTCTTACTAGGGGAATAAGGAAAAACAAACCTGGAAAAAGAAAAAAAACATCTTGGGAGAAACTGCCCTTCCAAGGAAGATTGAGTCTAAAATGATTTTCACTCTTTATTGTTTAGAACATCTATAAAGAACAAACTCTTACTACAATTTCCAGGAATTAAGTGTATATTCGGGAGGAAATTAAAAGGACACAGTCTTCTCCAAAGGAAAGAAATTCTTCCCTACTCATGGTCTCAAACCCCTCCATTTCTAGGGCAACCACATTTGTTTAAAAGTGTCCTCCTGCCGTGGTTTCCAGATGGTTCGTCTCTTCTTCAGAAGACAGACCTTCCTCTGCTCCTTGGAGGGCGGTCATCCGACTTGCTGGCCCAGAACGTCCTCTTTTTCTCCTATTTTTTTGTCTAAAAGAATCTTCCCAAACTTACCCTCTGCTTTCAGAGAGAGAGAGAGAGAGTCAGGAAGGGAGGTGAAGTAGAAGGGAGGGCACCATGGCGTCCAGCGTGCCTGCCTCTTCTGCAGGGAAACCATGGTGGCTCCTGTCTGGAAGGTTCGCCCAGACTAGGCAGGCAAACGGAGCTGAAACCAAAAACAAGTATGTGCGCTTGTTTGGGCCTTTCTAGGAGAGAGCTACTCTGGGAATCACTCCCTCTTCTTCAATCCCCACCCTCACTGGGCCCCGACAGGGACTTCGGCTTGGGACCCGGGAAGGAGGGGGTGAGAACTTCCCAATATTTCACAAAGAAAAGTAGTTTAATAAACCAAATAGTTGGATGTTCTTTGGAGTGTTCTCTTGCATACTTATTTAATACAAAGGGGACTGGGCTGGAAGTGAAGGCAGGACGGTGTGGAGCTGAGCCACCATTCTTTTTAAAGACTAAATTTAGCATTAGAAGGGGTTAGGGGCAAAATCAGGGCCCTCCCGCTACTTAAGAGAACCTGATTAGCTCCCAAGGTCTCCATTAGGTATTAGGAATCTCGGGGCACTGAGTGAGCGCACCTATGCTGTCCACCCCATCCTCCTTCAGAATGCAATCTCCTAAACCAATAACAATAATAACAAATAAATCATCCCGGTCCAAATGAACCTTTCCTGAATTGCCCTCTTCTGTGTGTCTCCAGCCGGACTAGGAGGAAGGGAAAAGCGTCAGCTTTGGGGTGGAGGACGTGCTCTTTGTAGTCTCCTGGACTTGACCTGAAACCTTTCACCCAGTCGGCTCAACAAAGTTTTTCCCTCGGGAGCCAGCGTCCCTCTAGCAGGAAGCCCTCAGCTCCGCAGCCTGCATTCTCAATCGACCACTCTCCCGGTGTGTGGCTTCCTGTACATATGCCCCATGCCCCGTGTGGCCGGGGTCACTCTGCGCCGGCACTGTGGCTTTTGTCAGCATCTGGACAACTGGGCCGGGTGCTGGAATGATCCTGTCTGTGGACCCTTCTTTCTTCCTCAAATTGCCCCTAATTCTACCGTGTGTATTCCGGGACAACTGCATGTACTTTCCAGGGTCCGTCAGGTGACTCAACTTCAGCCTGAGTGTGCGACCTGCCGGATCTGCTTAGGGAGGAGGAGGTGTGCAAGTGCAAACTCGGGTTTTGGGTAGGATGCGAAGTCAATACGGCTTCCTAGCCCCGGGGCCCTCTAGGCCTCTCCTACCCGTTCATCTGCCCAACTTCATAACATTCCAGGAGGACGCAGACCCTCCGACGATTCTGCGCCTCTCTCCCTTCTGGAAGGATCCAAACGGCCTCCGGGACGTGTCTTGGTGGATTTTGTCGGGGCCGAGCCCAGTGAGGGGGAGGGCCGGAGGCGGGGTCGCTAGGTCCCCTCGAGGCTAGCGGTCACACCCCACCTCCAGGCCACCCGACGGCCAAAGGAGTTTGGGGATCTTGGGGAAGGTGCAGGACCCAAGAGTGGAAGTCACGACGCCTTGGGGCGAGCGATCCGCATGTTTGGGGGCGAAGCTCTCCACCGAGGCCTCCGAGAGCAGCCGTATTTGTAACTGGGAACTTGCCTGGGCCCGCCCCCTCGGCCCCTCCTCCCGCCCCCACTTGGGCGCTCGGAGCTCAGCCCGCCGCCCCGCCGCAGCGCGGAGCCCCGCCACCCCCCCGCCAAGCACCCTGGGACCCCGCCACCTCTTAGAGCCCTTGGAGTGCCCTAGAGGCCTGGAGCGGGGAGAAGGGTGGCCAAGGTCGTCCTGCGTCAGTCCACAGACATATACCTCTGTCGGGAGCCGCCTTGAGGGCCGGCTCGCCTTCCAGTCTGGGGGCGCGAGAAGCTTGGGCCTGGGGTGTGCGGGGGTGGGGACGGGGGTGTGTGCGTGCTCGCCTGCCGCTGCAAGCGATTCTCAGAGGGATCCTGCGGGGACTTGCGCCTTCCTGGAATCCCGTTGATGTGTTTTCTCATGAGCGTGAGGGAGAAAGATGCGGACTTGAGTCTAACTTCAGGTCAGTTTGTTCCTAAAAGGCCATGGTAAATCCGTCAGTCGGTGGGTCTGTGTCTCCTGCACAATCGCATAAAGTGAGGCCACCTCTCCCCCACCTTTCATGGAACCTCCCAGGCCCGGCCAAAGGTCTAAGGCCTGGGGACTCTGAGGCCTGGCGAGGTGAGGTCCTGAATGTGTGCCTCGTGTTTTGATCCTAAGGCCCAGGAATGCCCAGGTGCCTACTCAGGGTGAAGCTATAAAACCTACGTGCGAAAGGGGGACTCAGAAAGCTACCCCCACACACCCAGTGCAGGTTGAAGTTCCAATCCCGCGCGCGGAACCTGCAGACCTGGCATCTCACTGCCGACCCAGCCCCCAGCCGGGGATCCAGACTGGTGGTGGCGAGCGAAGGAGGGATGGAGGAGTTAGGTTGATCCAGATGGAGGTGGAGATGGCAGGAGGGGAAAAAAGACGGAAAGACTGGGTGGGGATGTGGGGTGGGGATGTGGGGTGGGGATGGAGTTGGGGCAGACTCAGATAGCGCCGGCTTTTCGCCCTGCTCTGGGGAGGTGCGTCGGTCTGCGCCGTTACCACCCCCCCAACCCTGGAAAATAAAGCTAATGATGTAGTAATTTAGGAGGGGTGAGGGGCTGGGCGAAAGGAGGGAGGGAGGATGGGGAACGCGCGCCCCAAGAGCGAAGGCAAACAGCTGTGGAGGCGCTGCCCAGGGCTCAGGCTTCCCAACAGGTTAGCTAGACGGGGATCCACCCGGCATTTCGCAGGAAAGGGGGGGGGAGACTGAGCGACAGGGGGAGAGAGCCTCAGAAGAGGACAGAGGGAGGGAGGGAGAGAGAGAGAGGAGCGAGAGCGCGCGCCGCGCGGTTTAAAAGGAGACACTTACACTTCCTAATGAATATTTATCCGCCGCTGCTTCCTGCTCCCGGCTTCCCTTACCTTTCCGCAGGTAAGATCCTCCCTGAGCCCCATTCCTGGGGGCCCTCCCAGCTCCCCCAGTCATTCCCGGGGCACCGGTGGCCGGGCGGAAGGGCTCTTGACAGCCGGGGAGTGGGGGAGCGGGGGGAGTAGGAGGGCGGCTCCGCTCGCGGCTCGGCTCGGGAGCTGAGGCTCGCGACCCCGTACTTGCAAGGACCGCGTGCGTGGGCAACCTGTGTGGAGTGGGTGTGAGTGCGTGTGTAAGAGTGGGTGACACAGGAGGATGTGCGCCCGCGAGAGCGCGCGCCTGTTTCCCGCGCGCTCCGAGGACGTTTTCGACTTTTCACTCGGACGCCCGGGATTTCTTGCCTTTGCCTTTCTCGGCTTCCCCCTCCTCCCTCTGCTCGCCCCCTCCAACTCCCCCGCCCGGGGCTGCCCCGAAGCTCTTCTTCGGGCTATTGTACAACTGGCGCGGGCTCCCCCGGGCCGGGCAGGATCCAGGTCTCCCATAAAAGAGGGTGTATAGTTGGGTTTCTGCAGTAACCCCACACACAAAGGCCGCCGGGCCACGGGGTCCCCCGCCCCCTTCCTGTTGGCTCTGCTCTTGAGATGCTGCGGCGCGTCCTCCCCTACCCAGACTCCCCCATCCCCCCGCCCCCTGCCACACACACGCACACCTTGGGGTATCGCGGCCCACAAAGGACCTAAGGGTGGTTGGGACCTAGGGGTACTGGGTGGAGCTTCACGGGCCGCCAGTCAGCTGTCCTGGGCTGGAACTGGGAGCCTGAGGACCCCCAGGGGGAGGGCGCCTCTCACCACCACCACCACCACCATCATCACCACCACCACCTTCCCCACCTTCACCTGAGTAAGGAGCACAAGGGAATTCGGGGAGGCCACGGGGGAACCTTGTAGGGCAAAAGGAAGGAAGCCGGGGAGGAGCTGATGCTATAACCAGAATTTTTAAATGGACTTACCCGGCCACCTGTTGGGAATTCATTTGGGGTCAGTCGGCTCCAGAGCTGCTCCAAGTGGACACACAAAATCAAAAGCCGAAGTTGGAAAAAGGAAATTCTTTCTCTGGCAGTCCCCTGGCGCGGCCAGTCTGGCTAGCAGCTCTACGCTCCGGTCGGCCAGGCGGCTGTAGAGCCAAAAGCAGCTTTGCCAGGTCTCCCGCCACCCCAGCTCCCCCTCATCCCACGGCTCCGAGGCCGGGGCTCTGAGCCCGCGGACTCGGCGCTCAGGGCCCAGCGAAGGCAGTTCGGCTTAAGCCGGGACAAGCTTTCTAAGCCCTGCTCAGAAGTCAAGAGCAGCAGCGCCGCCGCCTTGGCGCGGCCTTTCATGACGCGGTCGCTCCTTATTCTTGTGCCTCGGCCTCTCTGGTCGCCCCCGGACAAAGCCACCGGAGCCCGACCGCTCCCTTCCCGCTAAATCCGCTTCGGGGTCAATGCGCTACCAGCACCGGGCCGCGCGCTTCTCCTGCCAGCCGTGTGGCTCTTAAAGAGCCGCACCCCCCCCCCCCTCCGTCCTGCGCGCTCCCCCGACCCCCGCCTCCCCGCCCCTCTGCTCTGGATCTAGCCTTAGGTCCCTGCTGCCCCGACCGATGCCTGCGGACTCCTAGCCCCCTCCCTTCACCTCCTCCCCTGAGCAGTTGGTGGGCCTGGCCTTAGGGCCATAGGGCTGAGTTTTACCCCCCGCTTCAGGTCCCTTTTCTCTCCAGCATCGTTCCTTCCTCGCTTGTCGGCTCCTACCTTTGCCCTTTGGATGGATCAAGGCCCAGGCACCGTCTTGCCGGGGTAGAGATGATCCCTAAAGATCCTCAGTTTGGGCTTGAATTAGGGGGTCCTGGGATGGGAAATGGGGTGGGGCAAGCCGATTGAGCTGGGGGAAAGGGAAGAGGAGCAGACCAGAGGGACTTTGAAGGCTCTGCTATCCCAGGGCCTTGCTGGCTTTTTGGCAGAGGGTGAGGGCTGGCTGGGTGCCACTCATTCCTAGAGGTGGCCACCCTGGAATGGGGTCCTGAGGCTAGGCACCTGGCCAGCCTGCTGTATATCTGAGGGACTGTGGGGGGTACCTCCAGAAGGCCCAGAGCATGGATCTGAGAGAAGCTTGTTTCCTAAACACAGTGCATTAATCTCTCCCCCTCCCCAAAAGTGATGCTTAAAAACCCAAAAACTGGGTGTGCAAGGAGGGACCTTGAGTGACAACTGTCCAAGGGAAATGAGCATTGGAGGAGAGATGGAGCAGAGAGAGTCTACTCCTTTTCCAGAGAACTGAAACACAACTTCTAATAGGGCTCCTTAGATTTGCTGGCCAACCGTGTCACTTGCCCCACTGAGAAAAGGAGAAGTAGATGGTGGCTTTGGTGCCCCTACCTTAAAGAGTTCTCCCTCTCTCCCTCGCCCTCAGGTCTGTTTTAGTACCATCTTGCCCTAGCAGCCAGTTGGTCCTGAAAAGGGTGGCCCTGCCTAAAATGCTTTCTATAAGCTTCCCAAGGACTGGAAGCAGGATTAAAGAGAGACCACAGAAGGCTTGGTGTTCTGGGGCAGGGGAAGTGGGACAAGGTAGGCTGTTGTGCCATTGCCTTTCCTAGTAGTGCCAACTGCATTTGACTGTTTGGGATCCGGGTTGGAGGGACAACAATGTCTGAGGAGTTGAGTGTACCCAACTCCTTCTCAAATTCAAGCCCTAGCATACCAGTTCTGGCTCTCCCAAGGGGATCTCTGCAAAGGATTTGATGGTCTCCTAGGCAGTGGAGCCCAAAGAAACTTGGGAAGGGAGGGAGATTGAAAATTGACCTTCCCCCAGACATCTGCCCTCTGCCACCCCAGCATTGGTCCGAATGCACCTGGAGTAAACGATTGGAAATTGGCCCTCTTGAGAGGTTGCCAGTGCACTCCCTGGACTAGACCTGAGGCCACAGCCCTCCTCCCCAGCCCCTATCACTCACAACCCCCAAGCCTCCCACCTCTCACTCTTGGGGCTGGGTCACCACAGCCAGCTGGGAACGGTTTGTGCCCACTCTCCTGGGCCTGGCAGTGGGAGGTATGGTGGGCCAAGACAGAGCCAACTTCTCTTGTTTGAGGATGTGGGGGGTGGAGGGGCCTTGCGCGGGTGGTGGGGCTCATTAGGCAGAGTGGGGTGCCGAGAGGTGCGCAGCGCCGGCCCCGGAGGCCGCCTTTGAGCCATCGGGGCAGCTTCATTAAGCGGCGCTAACAAGGCATACAAATGCCTTGCCCAGCAGCTTTCTTGCAATGCCGGGGCCTTAGCAGGGCGCCAAGCTAATGAGGGTCACTCAAAGGGGCTGATCAAATATTCAAATTTCCCCGCACGCCAGGAACTTTTATGTGCGGAGAAAGTTGAGGCAACTGAGCTGTGTTTACTGTCCGGGGCGACAATTGCTCGGAGCGCGGGTCCCCGGAGGCTAAGGCGGGGGGCGGGGGCGCAGGGAGGGAGCAGTTGTTGTTGTTGTTGTTGTTTTTCATTCAAAGGAAAGTAATCGGGGTCCTTGAAGGGCTTCGCGGCCTCCCCGCCTACGTGCTGCACTCCCCTGCGCCCTCCTCGGCCGCCCGCGCCAAGCGCCTCGGATTGTAGCTTGCGGGAGGCCCAAACCGCGGGCTGCCGGGCCAGCCCCCGCCCCCCGAAGTCCTGGGGGCCCCCCAGGACAAACTGGCCTCACGGAGCCGAGCAAGGCCGAGTGGGTGCAGCTGCTCCAACCGGGAGGCTTGCGGACCTCTTGGCTTTCCGGGTAACGGCAAGCAAGGACTGAGTCTCTCGGGCACCTCTCCGGGTGGAGTTGAGACTGCTGGGGTTGGGGCTGATTTTGTAAATCAACGCCCAGTAGGTCCTCGTAGGAGAAACACACTCTCCAGCTCAAGCGCCCTTTCTCCCCGCACCACCTGTACGCAGTCTTGCCAGTTAGTTGCCTGGCCCAGGATTAAAGCAGACGCGGTGGTGGCAATTTTGTGACCTCGGACTGTACGGGCTCCAAACCCCAGATCCGGAAGTCGGAGCGGCCAGGGGGGCCCCCGCGGGCTGACCCGTTCCTCCCAAACTCCTCCACTCTCTGAGAGATCCAGGGTGCTGGCGCCCCCCCGCGCGCCACCCCTCCAGACGTCCCCCAGCTCAGCTCAGCCCTCTTCCCTCGCGCTACCCAGTGCTTCGGGCCCCCAGAGCGGCGGGCAAGGCGCCTGGGCCCCGGAGCCCGAGGTCCTTCTGCTCCGACGCCCCTCCCCAGCGCCCAGCGCCTGGGAATTGGGGAGAGGAAGCTCTGGGGCTCCGGAGCCCCCTCCCCCACTCGGCCCGCGCTCCTTGACCGGGACCCACGGAGCCTGCGCTCCCGGCTCCACCCGGAGCCAGTCCGGCCATCCGCACCCACCGAAGGCCGGCCGCCCCGCCTCCCCCTCCCGGCTCTCGGGACGCTCCACTTACGCGCTCCCGGCGGCGGGCGTCGTGCTTCGGGCCCGGAGCGGAGCGGAGAGGCGCCGGCGGCCGCGGGGCAGCGCGGCGGGCTCCGTGGGCGGCGCGGGGCTCGGTTGCGCGGGGCGTCTCTGACAGCCCGGGGCTGGCCGCCCGCCCCGCCGCTCCCGGCCCCGTCCCAGCGCACAACGCTGCGCGCCCCGCAGCCGCCCTCGGCCCGGCTTTGCACGCCCGAGTCGCCGGCGGGGTGCGGCGGGGTGCGGCGCGTCGGCAGGCGCCCCGGCCGGGGCTGGGGCCGGGGGTGTCGCCGAGCGGAGGCTCAGCCCCACCGGCCTCACTTCTCCCCGCGCGGCGACGGTTTTCAATTTCAGCACTTTCGGCGGAGCCCGCGGCACCTGCCCAGCCTCCCTCCGGGGTTGGCCCGGCGGCGAGCGGCGGGGAGAGGCCGGGTCGCCCCCACCCGGAGGCGGGGGTTGTGGGGACGGGGAGGGGACTGGCTGGGTTCACCCGCCCGCCCGGCGCCTGGGTCCTCGGCTCCAGGGGATGCAGTTTCGGGGGTCACGAGCTGCTTTCAAAAAGTTGAACACAATATTCGGAAACCCACCCGTAGGAATTCTACCCCCATACGCGGCACAATACCCACTCCCTCCCCTTTTTCATTCCTTCCTCCCCCGCTTCCTCCTCCTGCCCCTTCCCCCTCCCACCCCTCAGCCTATAATCCTTCCCCTGCGAGAGAAAGGGATCGGGAAGAAAAGATGAAGCGTCTGTTTTTGTGTCCCAACCTTAGGGCTCTTTCTGGGCCGGCTGTGCACGACCGCCCAGAGCTTCGAAGCTGAACGGAAAAGGACTCACGGTTGGGAGCAAGATACTTGGAGGGGAGAGATCACCCGAAGTGGGCCTTGGCGGGTCTTCCCTTTGAGCGAATATTTCCCTGCCTCCGTCACTGGGTTTAGGACCGGGGACCCTCGGCTTCCAGGGGTGACGCTGGGATGGGGGGCCCATGAGGCCCCCTGGCCCAGCCCAGAGCCTCTCTGCCAGAGTGGAGCATCCATCGCAGCTTGCACTTCTCTGCCCAGGAGGCCTGGCTCTGCGGGAGTCAAGGCCTAAGCAGGGCCCGAGCTCGGGGTTTAGGGGTGGGACACTCACAGCCCCAGTCACGTTAGGTTTCCCATTTAAATTCTCTCTCAATCTCTTTCTCTCCTCCCTCATTGAGATCTCCAAAGTGGTGTGGACTCGGTGCCTCGCCCCCAGATCTGCATCGGAATGTAGAAAAGATCTTTTTTTTTTTTTTTTAAAAGAGTTTTGAATTCCTCAATGATTTTTCTTCTGGAAAGGCAGCTTAGGATAATTATTTCAGCTTTATTGAGGGCAGATTAGTTGAAGTCTGGACGCTGCGTTTCAATACGCGTTGTACACGGGCCGACAATGTGGGCATTGTTGGCTACTGTGTGTGAACTCATTCAAAATATACACTTTTTAACACCAAACCGAGTCCTGTCTAAATATACACAGTGCTCAGGGGAAAGACGTCTCTGACCCCGACAAATCTGCGTAAATCACACTTCCATAGTTACAGAAGCCTCACAAAGGGAGGCCCCGCTAAAGATGCTGATTACATCTTCTTAAAAGCAACATACCTTAGAATAAATACCCATACCGGCCCTGGGTGGGGGGAGAGTAAGGGGGGGGGGAGGGTTGCAGTGGCCAGAGGGAGGGAGGGAGGACTCTCTCTCTATTCTACGGGCCTTTGGCGGTCTGTTTTAGGCTTGTCACATTACTTTGCCTAGATAAATTAGTTTTATTATTTTTTCTTTACAATATGAGCAAACACGCAATGTTCAGGCCTATCTGCTTCTTTGGAGAAGCCTCCATAAGTTTGAGTGTCCTTCTGGGGCTGGTAGGCAGATCCAGAGCTCTTTGGAGGAGTAGAAGTAGCGAACATGTCAGGGGGCTCCAAAGGGTTCCAGACTTGTCAGCTCCCGGGGGACACAGCTGAAGCCTAGGGGGGAAATAAAGAGGTGGCTTGCTTTTCAAGGTGAAAACAAGAAGTGTACTGTTATTTTAAAATACAGGGCAATAGTAGAAATCAAGACTTCTTGACCGGGGCAGAGTAAAGAGAAGCGGGTAGAAGCCAGTGCAGATGAAAGTGGGATAAATGTGGACAACGATTGAGGCCGAGAGAGACCAGAGCGGCTTCTGACACCCTGGGTCCTGGCCTCTCGCTCTCAGGCGTTAGCTACCCCTCGAAATTCGGGATCCCGGGAGCAGCAGACAGGGTCAGTGTGTGGTGGGCCCCATGATCTCATCTCTTCTTTCTTCCTCGCCACTATTAGTGCTCACATAGGCAGAAAGAGGCGGCCCGACGTGCACACCATGTGCAAACGGTGCCTGCTTGGCCGGCCCTCGGCCCTCGGCGTCTTCTTGAGGGCTGGCCTTCGGCCTTCATGCGGCGTGGGGAGCCTCTTACATCCCAACAAAATCCCCCCTTTAATTGCTCATCCCATTCAACAACTCTAGGTCCATGGCCTTTTGAATTTCTGGATCAACTTCTTTGGGGAAGAGGGAAGAAGGGAGCTCAGAGACATGGGGAGGGGAGAGAGAGAGAGAGAGCGAGAGCGAGAGAACGAGCGAGGGAGAGAGAGAGAGAGATAGATAAAGAGGGGGAAGTGGCGAGATTCAGAGTTGCAAAGATTAAAAAAAAAAATCTCTTTCTCCCCCTTCTCCCTCTTTCCCTCCTCTCCCCCTCCCCCCTACTCTGGCTAAGTGGTAAAACCGTCCTTACGTTCTCGGTATTGATTGGCAGGGCTGACAGTGATTGGCAGCGGTTGCCGTGGCAACGCCACAACGACACGCCGCAGACCAATAGAAAAGCGAAACAAAATGTTTCAATGCTGCACTCACTGTGGATTTAGGGGAGATATTATGAGGCTGTTGTCATTAGGGCGATTGCTGTGGAATCGCTGAATCTTGACTCGGCGGTGGTTGGCTCTCGCTCTCCTCTTTCTCTCCCTCTCCCTCTCCCTCTCTCTGTCTCGGGTTCTCTCTGCGCGCGCGCACCGGGCCGCTCTCCTTCCTCCCTCTCTATGTGGCTGCGCGGGTGTGTGTGTGTGTGGATGTGTGTGGGGTGTGGGTGTCCCTTACGCCCTTCCTCCTCCCCCTCCTCCTCCTCCCGCTCCCCCCTCCTTTCCTTCTCCTCCTCCCCCCTCTCCTCTCCCTCCTCCTGGTCCTCATCGCCCCTCTCCTCCTCTTCCTCCCCTCTCTCTTCCTCTCCCTGAATTTTCTCCTCTCCTCTCAGGTCAGTCCATGGTATTCCGCTCCCCCCTAGACCTCTATTCCTCCCACTTCTTGTTGCCAAACTTCGCCGATCCTCATCACTGCTCCCTACTTCTGGCGAGTAGCGGCGGCGGGAACGGTGCGGGCGGCGGCGGCGGCGGCGGCGCGGGCGGCGGCGGCGGCGGCGGCGGGAACTGTGCGGGAGGCGGCGGTGCTGGCGGAGCAGGCGGCGGCGGCGGCGGCGGCGGCGGCTCCAGGGCCCCCCCGGAAGAGTTGTCCATGTTCCAGCTGCCCACCCTCAACTTCTCGCCGGAGCAGGTGGCCAGCGTCTGCGAGACGCTGGAGGAGACGGGCGACATCGAGCGGCTGGGCCGCTTCCTCTGGTCGCTGCCCGTGGCCCCCGGGGCGTGCGAGGCCATCAACAAGCACGAGTCGATCCTGCGCGCGCGCGCCGTGGTCGCCTTCCACACGGGCAACTTCCGCGACCTCTACCACATTCTGGAGAACCACAAGTTCACCAAGGAGTCCCACGGCAAGCTGCAGGCCATGTGGCTCGAGGCGCACTACCAGGAGGCCGAGAAGCTGCGCGGCCGCCCGCTCGGCCCGGTGGACAAGTACCGCGTGCGCAAGAAGTTCCCGCTGCCGCGCACCATCTGGGACGGCGAGCAGAAGACGCATTGCTTCAAGGAGCGGACTCGGAGCCTGCTGCGGGAGTGGTACCTGCAGGACCCCTACCCCAACCCCAGCAAGAAACGCGAACTGGCGCAGGCCACCGGCCTCACCCCCACACAAGTAGGCAACTGGTTTAAGAACCGGAGGCAGCGCGACCGCGCCGCGGCGGCCAAGAACAGGTCAGTGGCGGGCCCGCGGCCTGGCTACCGTCTCCGGGGGGCCGCGGAGCGGGGGGAGCGGGGCTGAAACCGGGGCGGAGGGGGCGGAGGGGGCGGGGGGCCGGGGGCCGCCGGGCGCGCGAGCAGCCGCGACCCCCTGGCCAGTTGGAGAAAGTTTCCGCTGGCCCAGACGCGCAGAGGAGGGCCGGGCGGCGGGCTTATGGACTACTTTGTCGGAGAGGGGCTTTCGGCAGGGTGGAGAGTGTGGGGGTGTGAGGTCCCGAGCGCCCGTCCACAGGCCCCCCGGTCCCAGCCCCGGGAGCCTTGGCCCCGCGCTGCACCCGTGCCACCTCCGCAGCCCGTGCCCGGCTCCGCACTCCCCTGCAGCCTGCAGACAGGGAAGGGAGGAAAGCCGTCCTCGCCAACCGGTTCTTATTATTATGCATTGCAAAAACCCGGAGAGGAATCCACGAAGTCACGGAAAGGAAACTGAACAGTGGGGTCTCTGCCACAAAGGGAAAAAAAGAAAGGTCGCTGGCCACCGTGGAGCAGGCCTCTTTCCCTCAGTTTTGCCAATTGCCTGAGTGGGAGCAGGAAAACCAGGCGGGGAAGTAGAGAGGCCTTGTGTGTGTGTGTGTGTGTGTGTGTGTGTACACGAGCACACAGGTGCTAGCCCTCCTGCCCCAGTCAAGGAGCATCCCCTTGGTCCACTAACTTGGGAAGCCAGGAGGAGCAGGAGCAAACCCACTGCCAGCAAGTTGGCCACAAAATCATAAAGTTGTCTGGGCTTCACCAGTCAGCACACTTGGGCCTGGGGGAAGGTAAGGAGAAAAAGAACTAAGAGGGAAAGAGGAGGAGGAAGGGGCGAAGAATGGGAGGGAAGGGGGAAGGAAGTGGGGTAGAAGCCCTGGTGAGAAGCCCGCGCCCCTACCTAGCCTGCGCAGGCGCTGGGCCTGGTGTACGGCAGGGAGCAGGGCCCCAGCTGCTGACAGCTGCCAGGGGCTGGAGGCCAGGGCTGAGTTCCTGGAGTGAGTGAGTGTGTTTGCGTTCAGGTGGCCCAGGCCTGAGCCCTAGGCCCTCTCACCCGTGCCCGCCGAGCCAGTTTTTCGTCTGAGAGGGGGAGTGCCCAGGACCAGGGCAAGGCCTCCTTGTGGGAACTCAGAGACTAGGCTCCGGCAGCAGCTGCCTGGTGCGGGGAAAGGGGAAGACGGAGACTGCTCTGCACACCCCCCTCCTGCCGCCTTCTCTCTCCTTTCTCTCTTGCACCTCTTCCCCACTTTTTCCGCTTCCGGCTTCTCCGTTCTCTCTAGCCCTGCTCCTGCGCTCAGCACAGGGAGCCAGAGAGCAAAGCCAGCGGGTCCTACTGGGGAGAGGCTGCGGGTGAGCAACCCACAGCTCTGGGTGTGTTGGGGGAGCTGGGGCGGGAGCCACTGTGGCCACCCGCCGCTGGGCCACCCGGTTCAGTCTGAAGAGTCCCCGGGGCGGGGGAGCAAGAAGCACCCTGTCCCTCTCGGACTTGGGCATCTTGGGGCTCCGAGTCCTGCGCTGTGCTCCCGGGGCCTCCCCAGGAGGCCGGCCTCGGGTCCTACCTCTCCTCGGAGGCCGGCTGCGAACTGGGAAGCCTTGGGGAGCCCCGAAGAGCCCCGGGAAGGAGAGAAGAGAGCCCAGACCCGCGCTGGGGGGGGGGGGGGCTTTGCGGCGTTCAACGAGTGGTGGGGTGCTTGGAGGCAGGGGAAGGGGGCGAGAAATGAGCGCAGGGAGCCGAGTCGGGGTGGTGGCGGAGGGCGCGCGGCTGGGGAGGCTGGGAGGCTGGGGAGCCCGGCGGCCGCGGGCGCGGGGAGGCGGCTTGACGAGCCCGGTGGCGGAGCCGCCGTGTCAGGGCTGGTGCGGCTCTCTGTCTCCCGCAGGCTCCAACACCAGGCCATCGGACCGAGCGGCATGCGTTCGCTGGCCGAGCCCGGCTGCCCCACGCACGGCTCGGCAGAGTCGCCGTCCACGGCGGCCAGCCCCACCACCAGCGTGTCCAGCCTGACGGAGCGCGCGGACACCGGCACCTCCATCCTCTCGGTAACCTCCAGCGACTCGGAATGTGATGTATGATAGCCAAGGCCGCCCTCCTCCCCCTCCCCCTCCTTCCCCTCCTCCTCCTCCTCCTCCTCCTCCTCCTCCTCCTCCTCCTCGCCCTCCTCCTCTTCCTCTTCTTCCTCCTCCATACCCAGAACAAACCGAAATCAGGATACACAATCATACACACACACACACACACAAAAGTACACACACACACACACACACACTTCCACCCCAGCCAAAAATATATAAAAAACCAAGAAAAATAACAAATTAAACGCAAACTATCAACAACCCCAACCACCATCTACCACCACGGCCACCCCAAAGGACCGCGACGCCAACAGACAGTTACAAACGCTGATGTTTCGGGCAGAAAACATAAAAGAGGTGACAATTGTATACTTTCTAGGACAAGCACGGCTTCTCCTTTCGGTTCCCACGGACCCGGCACCCCACCTGCATGACGATTTATTTGTATCTGGGAAAATATTCTCTCTAGTTTAAAACGATTTAAAAAAGAGTCGACTATACAAAAACCGACCACCACCACGACGACAAGACGACAAAAGCAAAACAGACAAAAAGAGAAAAAAAAAAAAATAAAACCGCCATCTCCGTTCAGAATTTGTTAAAAAAAAAAAAAGAACTCCTCGAGAGGGAAATAGCAAATGTTTCTCGCCTTTTGTTGCTCGCTCTCTCTTTTTTCCTCTCTCGCTCTCTTTCTTTCTCTGTTTTTAAGTCCAAGTATTGGTCAAACAAGATGCAATCTTCTGTTTTTTGTTCAGCAGACAATCATTTTCTTCGTAAGCACCTTTTTCTCTCCACTCTGTCACTGCCTGTGTGGGTACTGGTTATAAATGTGGAAAAAGAATAGTTATGACTGTAACAGATTTTTATTTTTATTTCAAAATTTTATATGAATTATGTATATCTTAATGATCGGTCATTTTCCCAGTTTGTAATATATGTGTAGAAATTGCCTGTATATGATATTGCTTTTTCTCCTCTTCCTTTTTCATTCTCTTCCCCCCCACCCCCTGCCTCCCTCCCCGCTCACCTGTCTCTTTCCTTTTTGGGGTTCCCCTCCCACTCGGTGTTCCTGGCGTCGACTTGGCAGTCGAGGCGTGGCGTGGCGGGCTGGGTTAGGACGAGGGACCCCGTCGCTAGCGGAAGCGGAGAGTGAGTCCGTAGTATTCTTATGCAAAAGCTATTTCAAGTATTTCTTAGCTGCTTTGGAGATATCTCTCACTCCCCGTAGGGCGCTTTTACTGTTATCTTAACTGCGTGTTTATCTATATGTAAAAACTTTCTAAAGCAAATACAGTATTCTCCATTTTCTTATCACTCCCCGAGACTGGTATTTTTGTTCGAGCAGCGCCCGGCCTTCACTTCCACTCCGACTCCGTGCGCCACTCGAGCTGGGGCAGCATTTTAAGGCTGGGTAGGAGCTTTTCCTTGGAGATGGTGGGGGTGTGGGTGGCGGGGGAGAGATGGGAACAGGCCCTCCGGAGGAGAACCGGAGCCAAATCTGGAACGAAAGGCTCCGAGGGCGCAGAGGGGAGGGGGGCTCCCGCCGGTTTCTTCAGAAGGAGATGCCAGGCCGAGATCCGCATGAATTCTAGCCTGCTGCGGCCCTGTGGGTCTTTGGGGGGTGTGTTTGGCATCTTCTGGTTGTTGTTGTTGGATTTTGTGTGTGTGTGTTTTTAAGGGTAAACACACAAGGTCATCAAACCAACAATCCACCTATCCAGAGCAGAGTTGACAGGTTTTGTCTTCTTTTTGCCCAAGTGGAGTTGGGGGCAACCATAGTGGCCAGGGTAGGGAGGGTAGAGAGAGCGAAGAAAGAGGTAGTGCAAGGAGTTTAGGGCCTACAGCTGGGGCGGGCTTTCTCCTCACCACTCCTGCTTTGGGTCTGTGTGACTGTATTACTTGCCTTACGGATCTTGATCCTTGAGGATCAAAAATCCTTGAAATTTCTTCCCGTCTTTTGGGGATCAACTGGAGTCTCTTCCAGCTCCTAAGACATTTTCAGGGCTGATTTACACTTTAAAATGAAAACCAAAAAAAAAAAAAAAAACAAAAAAAACACCACAGCCTTTGGCTAACCAGGTTCCCACTAGCCCCAGGCCTCCCTGCCCTGCCCGGCGGGGGCCCCCACATTTCCCCCTGATGGAGTGGCTGACTGCGCCCCTGCCGCTCTGGGCCAGGCCAGCCTGAGCCGGAGGAGCCAAATAGGTAATTTCAGAAAACTTGCCTTCACTTGAAAAGTCCAATTTCCAAAGGGAGGAGGATTAGGGAGAAACGTGCATGGAATTTCGCGCTGGTTCCAAACTAATTTTGACTTCCGATTTCCTTTTGTCCCCATCTCCAGTCTCGCCGTGAGGTTTACACAGGGCCTGGCCAGGCAGAAATGCCGCCAGGCCCAGAGGTGCCCTGTGCATTCAAGTGGGGCCTGGTGTACCAGGGTGAGCTTGCCTGGAGGGGAAGGTTTCTGTGTGCGTCCTTACTTAGATCCAGGGCATTCAGATGACCTGAGAGCTTCCAAGTTCTGAGGCCTGGCACACTGCGTCAGAATCTCTGCATGCATTCTCTGCCTTGGAAAACATTCCTGGTGATGCCACGTTTCAGGCAACATTGACCCAGGTGGCAGGAATTTGGGAAGGGGCTGCTGGCTTCTCCCCAGATCGAGCCAATGTTCTGGTGCATAGAATGCCTTGGATGCCAGGCTCTGTCCTCTTACCTGCACTTTAAAATGTATGGTTCATACTTGCCCCAGAACTTGGGCCTGCAATCCAAAGGGGCCCAAGGGGCTGGAGGGGCTGCCTCAGACAGTGTAAAGATTCTGGATGGACCCTACCCAACCGGCTAACTAGAATTGATGGGTGGAAGGACAGGGGTGGCACTGCTGGAGAGTGACTGTTGGGAGGTCTTTGATTGGTAAACTAGGGAGCAGATACCTTTCTGTCCTGGGACAGAGGACAAATTTGTGAAGTTGAAATGCCTCCTTGTCTCAACATACCAGAGAAAGAAAGCAAGTTTGTAGTATCCAGTACCCTTTCCTCTCGCTCCACTTCAGAAAACAGGCTATCAGACACCACAGCAACCTTCAGCGTTGGGGGGCCTAGGTTCAGTTGGGTGGCCACCAGCCTGCTACCTGTCTGTCTTGCTATCTATCATCCATCACTCTCCCTCATCCCCTATGTTTCTACTCAGGTCTGTGCAAATACCAATACTCTATACTCTGCACTTTCTGACCTTCCCTACAGATTCCCTGCAGGAGAAGTATGAGTGCTTGTGGTGAGTGGTGTAGATGTTTGCAATTCCAAATGCTGGGCTTCCACATGTGATCAAGGTCTACATATAAAGGTGTGTGTGTGTGTGTGTGTGTGTGTGTGTGCATGTGCGTGTGATGTTTGATATACATGTGTGTATAGTGCATCGATGTGTGTCCAGTATGTGTTTTCTTTTATATTGCCTGTAAGGCAATTATTTGCATGTAGCTTGGGCAGTTTATATTTACCTAGTTCGTCAAGAGGCGGCTCTGGTACTATAGGGTGCTGTGTGTACAGGGCCTTTCTGTGCAGTGGACACATGTTTTGTGGATGTCCATTTGGGTGGATTCCCTTGTTCTACTCAACCCAACGATATGACTCCCAGGCTACCCAGCCATCACTGACCTTCCTCTTTCTGCCTTTAAGGAATGGGGGCAAGGGGATCACAATCTGTATTCTTTGACCAGAGGGCAGACTGGAGTTGGGCTCTTTGGCTTCTCCAGTCTGCCTTTTACCCTGATCAATACGGATATTACATTGGATTTGGCCCCCCGCCCCTTCAAACATGGGAGTGAGAGAAAAGAGGCCCCTTTCTAGCCAGATCTCTCTTTTCATGGGCTGTCTGCCCATTCTCTTTCTGGGTCCCTCAAAGCTATGGCCAAGACAGTCAACATCCCAGGGTCAGCCAGGGCGGAGCTCAAGGGTGAGGCTTGACTGAAGCCCCTGCTGGCAGAAAAGCCAGCTCAGCCACTGTGCACAGCCCCCCACAGCCTGGGAATGCTGTGGACCGTGTCTGGAGGGGGAGAGGGTGTATACCGGTATGTGCGTCCTCATAAGCCTTGTCAGGCTGGGTAAACAGGCCTCAACATTGACCATCCATCTTCTCTGTTCAGGCCCAGGGATCAGCTCCCCTCCTTCTGGTGTGCTTCAGCTCTGGCACAAGCCACCCCGTGTGTGCCCCTGCCCTGTGCACAGCACGTTTCTGCCTGGTGCCCCAGCAGGAGTGCCTGAAGTCTCCCTGTGTGCGGAGGCCTGAGTGTCCCTGGGCTGCCTACTGTTGGGATAAGGGGCTTGAAGATTAGCAGCCGATTTGGGGATATTCTCTTCATTCCTGCCTCCCTCAGTGAAAAACAATGGCAATCCTGGATTTGCATGGGAAACCTGAAGCCACAGAATGGGAAGCAAAGCTGGAAAAATCTATCCCAAAGTCACTGGCCCCTAGAAGCTCCCTGCCTGAGGTGAGAAAGGCCAATCTGCCACTTCCGGCCTGCTCACCTTTTCTTCCTTGCACCTCCCCGCCTCCCCAGCACCCGGAGCTCTGGCCCTGAGACCCCACTCAGCCCCTCTTCCTGCCCTCTTCAAATCCTGCAGCATCGACTGCCCAGCACCAACACAGTTAATTATCCCAAGTGAGACATACAGCTGATTAAAATGAAATGACCTGGAAGCTGCCACGGCATGGGGTGAGGATGCTGATCAATAGTGGAATTGAAGGCGTAGGAGCCTGGCTGGTTCGGGCTGGGATTCAGGCTGAAGGTGGTGGCACCAGCCAGGGATGGCTGGACTTTGGATGCGGGGAGGGCTCCAGTGAGGTAATGGGAGGGCAAGGCCCAGGCCTAGGTGGGCCAAGTTGGGGTGGAATGCGAACCCTACTGTGGCCCGTGGCGCAGAGTGACTCTCTCAGCTTCTTTAGAAAAGAGAACTGACCAGCCTGGCACACTCTGGATCTAGCCCATCGCGAGGGTCACTGGAGCCCGAAGCCTAGGCTCAGACCTGAGGCACATTGGGTGTACTTGGCCTCCCCCAGCAGGGGATGACCCAGTCTCTTCTCCCTCTCCTTGTCCTTGTGTGCCTCTGTGGCCATCTAGGTCCCTACCGATGTCTTTGTGTGGCTATCACCTGGAGCACTGGGCTGCTGCTTTGGGGTCTTTCCCGGAGCCCTCACCAATCCCCTGCGTGCCCAAGCACAGGGGGTGAGAAGCCCAGCCCTCTGGGATGTGAGCCCCCAGGTCCTGGAGCTCAGGCCCACCCAACTCCCCACCACCCTGGGCCCATCTAACCCCAGCTGAGTTGAGCCTCCTCAGTCCCCATGTGTAGGCAGGTGGGCAGCCCCAAGGAAGGGCAGGAGGGAGCCTGGGAGGGGGGAGCAGTGCTAGCCGGCTCCGATTTCTCCGGTCAGCTGAGCACAACTTTCCATTCGAGTGTATTCATGCAGCGGCTGATTGAGCTCTGCAGTGTAGGGCGGGGCTCCCCAGGAGCAGGCAGGAACAGCCAGGCTGACAGAGCCTACGACACACACGCACATGCACGCTCAGTTATTGACACAGATATACCCCTCAACTCACATTTTATGCACACACCTCACCCTTGGTCCATTTTATTGTAAACCCTATATAGGCCTTTCCCTTATATACCCGCCTGCCCCCAGAGCAGGTTCCCAGCACCCATGGACCTCCTTCCCTACACCATTTAAGGCCCCTCTCTGATTCCTCTTTACAGATTCTACATTGATCCTCAGACACAAACACAAGAACTCACCAACCTCCCTCTCCTGCAGGCACACCCTCTAGGGCACATACACTCCGAATTGCACAGATGCACGTGCAAACATGCCCCATCTCACAACTGCACCCTCTACAGAACTATCCACTCTGTGAAAGAAATACGCGGCTGCATAAAATGGCATTAGCACCAAAAAATATTTAGTGTGCCGCCTGCTATATATTATGGCCGGGGCTTGCCAAAAGTTCGCATACCAGAAAAGGAGCAGATAAGTAATAAATATAGTCGGGGAACACAGCTGGTACCCATCCACCAAAACAAAAACACAGAGGATATGCAGAGGAAGCCTTCAGACACTGGACAGGCATGAGACAACCCAAAGACATAATGGAAAATGTCCCCCAGAGGCACTTCAACCCCCAAACCACATTGCCTGACTCTAGATATTGGAGGCCACTGTTTAGCCCAACCTCACCCATTCCCAGAACACACACACACACACACACACACACACACACACACACCCCACACCCCGGGGGAGGCTGGGACCACAACGAATATAGGCAGAGAATAAGATAAGCACCTCCAGAGAAACATGGATGATGTTGGGAATAGTCAGGAAATGGGGGGTCTCCATGTTATAATCCACCCCCAAATGCTCAAGGGCATGTGTTTTGCTGAGCAAGAAGGTAAGGGAGAAAATAGAAGAGGGGGAGAAATTATAGAGGAGGAAGAAAAGCAAAAGGAGAAGAAAGAGAGAAAGGAGAGCAGGGGTGAGACCCAAAGTGGAGAAGGATAGGAACGTGAAGGGCCAGGGAAAGTGCCGAGCAGCTCCTTCCCGGGCTCAGGCAGCAAGAGGGCCAGGCCTGGGTGAGGAGAGGGTGCTGGCTGTAAGCGCACGAACAAATCGGGTTTCCAGGGAGGTGTCCCTGCGAGCACAGTGACCGATGCCAGGTGGGACCTGGGAAGGGAACTGAGCGCTGCGGCTGTGCGACAGGAGGGCACAGTGCCCCCTCCCCTGCGGGCCGGGAGCACAGGCTGCTTCCTGTGCCCAGAAGAGGCCAACCCTGAACACACCCCGTCTGCATTCAGCAACGGCCTCCCCCACCCGCACTGCGCTCTCGGAGACCCTCGCCTGCGACTCCACTCACATGACACACGGCCCCCTCCACACGGGCACACACCGCCTCCCACGGTAGACCCCGGCGCGCATCCGAGCGCAGAACAGAGGCGAGCCTGCACTCCTAGCCAGTTCTCTCCACTTTTTACAAATAAGCCCAGACTCTCGACCGATTTCTACACACACTCTTGTTGGAAAAGGAAAGGGCCTTAAGCTGCAGGAGTGCAACCCTTCGGGCACTGAGGACTTTACAGACTGTGCTGGCAAGAAAGGACGGCACTGGGAAAGCCACGTCGGCCCGTCCGTCTGTCCTCGGGCGGGGAGAGCCTCTCCGCGGGAGGATGGAAATGGCAGTGGGGCTGGGGTCGCTCTCGATCAGGAGGTCCCCGCGGCTCTCCTCCCCTTGGAAGAGGTGAGGCTGGGGCGGGGGCGGAGTGCTGGGCCCCCTGGAGGTGCAGGCCGGAGGGTGTGCGCGCTCCGGGAACCTAACCACGTCCGAAGGGCGGCGCGAGGCCGGGAGGTGGGCGTGGGAGGCAGGCCCGCGGGGCGGGGGTCTGGGCGAGGCCGCGCGGCTCGGTGGGTGTGCGCGCCCCGAGCCCCCGCTCCGCCCCCGGCCTCCGCGGCGCTCGGGCGCGGGGCCTTTGTCCCGGCTTGCCTAGCTCGGACTCCGTCTTTCTTCTCTCCGGCCGCTGGGAGGCGCTGTGGCCGAAGTCCCCCGCCCCCCACCCCGCCCCCGCCCCCGCCCCCGCCCCCGGGCGCGATTCCCCGCTGCTCCAGCCGCGCCGCCCTGCCCCACCCGGGTCCCCGCGGGGCTGCGCCGCCCCCGGCCTGTGCCCGGGGGGCGGCCTGGAGCCCTTCCAGGACGGCGCTGGCTTTCGTTTGTTGGATTTTGAGATGACTGTTTACCATTATAACTAATTTGCGACCATTATTAAACAGAAATTCTTAGCAGGGCCTCTGAACGACGGATCGCCCTGCTGGTTACGGGCGTGCGCGCCCCTGGCTCTGCGGCCTGGTCACACCCGTGTGAAGGGAGGAAGGGGTCCGCCTCGAGGTCCGCCGCCGCCGCCTGCCCCCTGCCCCCTGCCCCCTGCCCCCACCTCGTCCGGGACGCGCCGGCGCCGCAGGGCCAGGCCGGGCTGGGAGAAGGACGGACCCACGGATGCAAGTGCACCTGTGGGCGTTTGGCGTCTAGGCCACGGCCCCCGCCGACGTGTCGGGGCCGGACGCGGCTCTGATGGCGCGCGAAGGGGAGAGCGAGGCCCAGAGAGGGCCCGGGCTCGGCGGCGGCCGCACAGCCAGCCCCTACCTTCGCACGCTCCGCCGAACCTGTGCGTCCGGTGCCCCCTCCGACCTCTCTTGCCGCAGCGCTCCCGGTAGCCGAGGACGAGGACAGACTTTCCTAGGATCCTGCTTTTGAGCGCGCAAGATGAGGCCAATGCGAGAGAAGGGAGTGGGAAAGGGTGGGGAGCGGCCGCCTTAGGCCCTGCCTGTCTGGGCGCACACTCCCGCTCGCTCCTCCACTTGGGCTTTGCTGGTATGTAGCCCCAGCCAGAACTCACCTCCCACAGGAACTGGACCTGAGAGACGCCCTGGGCGAGGGGCCACACTGCACGCTGGCATTCCTCCGGAGCTCAGAGGATGAGCAGAGATTTCAGCCGGCTCCTCTCCCAGATTGGACTGAGCTCCACTTGCACCACCAACTCTCCCCAGTGCATGGGACTCCATGGTGTGTTTATGTGAACTTTGTTGAGTGTGCAGTGAGACTGTTGTACCGATTGCCATAAGATGCAGCAGAAATATTGGTTTCATGACCTGGGGGCACATCTACTTGCACACGTGCCTGAGGAGGGAGGAGACAGTGTCCAGACTCCATGTATGCTTGTGGGTATGAATACATCCAACCTTGTCCAAAAAGAAGAACCGAGGGGGTAGGGACAAGCACAGTTACACCCTGCCCTCAAGTTACTTATAGTCCAGTGGATGGTCAAAGTCATCACTGGAAAACAAACAAGCCCACTGTAGTTGCAGACAGAGGTGTCTCAGAGAGTGGGAACTTCAAGACTAATTACAGCTTTGGGAGTTGGAACAGGAAGGGCTTCTCAGAAGAGGTGGCTTTGGCCAGGAAGATGAATTGGATTGCTTGGAGGAGATTCCAGGCTGGAACAGAGGGAGCAAAGGCATGGAGAAGGTTTGGATTCCAGAACAGAGCAGTGTGGCTGGTGCCTGGTGCCTAGGTAGGCTGGTAACAGTCTGAGAGATGGGTGAGTGGGGGTCAGCTACAAGGTCAGGCAAGTTGTGTGGCCTTGATCCCCTGGGCACTGGGAAGCCAGATGTGGCTTTATGGAGAGCTAAAGTGGTTACACCCAGAGCTCTGCTCAAAAACTTTGGCTGGAGGGAGCAAGGCTGCAGACAGGAAGGTGGGTAAGGAAGCTATTCCCAACCAGCAGGCAAGAAGTGAAGGAGGATTGAGCTAAGGCTGCAGAGCCAGTTAGAGACATTCCCAAGGAGGAGTGGGGAAGGACCTGACCAGTTGGAGACCTATGGGCCCCCTCGTGATGTGATTTCAGTGTTTGCCCCCTCTTCATGGATCTGTGCTTTGCTCCCAGATCTCATCCTCTGACCCACAGTCCCTCCAGAAGCATCATGTCCTTCAGCCTCTCATAAAGTTCACCTGTGTTCCTTGGAGGGGTCTGTCGGGGGATCCCAAGAGCCAATCAGACTAGTGCACCTGGTTGGGAAACCCATCCCCTACCCAGGACGGAGATGGGGATGGACAGGTCTCCTCCCATACCCACCACTTTCTGCTGTAGTTCTCTGGCTGCCCAATAACACCGTTTCAAAGTGGGCGCTAGAGGAAGGGAGGAAGGGGGAAAGCTGGAGTCTCAGGTCCCAGGCCTGAAGGGTCCTCGAGGAGTGACAGAGGAGACCAGCACCCTAGGGGAATGGGAGTGTGACCCCGGGCGAGGGGTCCCCAAGGGTCAGAGAGGAAGCAGGGGACCCAGGGCCCGCGCGCCTCTCTGCGCGCCTGGAGAGCCTGCGTCTTAGCGCAACGGGCTCTGCGCAACTTCCACGCACGCAGCCTCCTGCAAACTGCTTCGGCGCGTCCTCCTCGGCTCGGGCTCCCGGGAGGGGAGGCAGCCCAGCGCCGGGCGCTTCCGTTTGAGCCTTTGGGACGTGAAGGAAAGTCTTTCCAGGCTGCGGCGGCGCTTGGGCGCAGAGGAGGCATCGGCTCCGGAGCATCCAGGCAGCTTAGCCCTCTCGGTATCGGACGCGAGCTCCGCGGAGAGACCCGGAGGAACCGGAGTGAGACCAAGTCCAACTCCAGGGTCTCCGCGCCAGGCTCGAGAGCCTCCCATTGCCCCTTGCAGCCTCTCACGGCTGTTCCTCGTGACTGGGGCGAGTGTGTGCGATTGAGTGTGTGCGCCCACACGTGTCTATGAGGGTGCGTGGCTGGGTGTGACAGGTGTCGGGGAGCAAGACCGGGAAGCCTCAGCTTCCAGACTCACTCTCACGTCCTCGCCTGAACTGTGAGCGTGAAGCCTCTGTTCCTGGGCTTGACCCCGTCTGCAGAGCCAGCAGGGATGGAGGAGGGAGAATTGGATCCATTCCCCTCTCCCCGGGGTGGGGGTGGGGGTGGGGGTGGCGGGGTGGGGGGAACGCGGAAGAGGGGAGTGGGTCAGGGAATCTAGCCTCCAAGAGTTCCCTCGAGAAGTTTCCAGACACCAGGTTAGAGGCTTTTATGAGCAAGACACCGGAGGAAAGTTCGTCTTGCGCCTGCAGGAGAGCCCGGCCGGGGAGCCCAGCCCCCCGCCCCGTCTGAAGGGTTACCCCTTCTGCTCTCCAGGTGCGTGCCCAGGCAAAAAAGGAAAACCGGGTCCCCGGCGGGAGGCCGCGCGCTGCGGGCCATTGGCGGGTTTTTGCTGCCACCTCGCGGCGGCGGCGCGCAGCGGCCCAGTCCTCTGCGCCGCGGGCTCTGGATGTGCAGGTGGGGAGGGGGGCTCACCCTGAGGTCCTTTCCCGCCCGCTTCGTTCTCCCCAGCACCTCTTACCCCAGAGTAGCCTCTTCCTACACTTAAAGGGGTCTTCCATGGACCAAACGTTTGCGTCTTGCGTCTGAAGGACTCTCTCCCTTGACCTGTGGGGGTTTGGGTTTACCTGTCTAGCTCCCACCTCTCTCTTAACGATTTGATCCCGGAGCTGTCCACCTGGATTTGCCATCCGTGTCTCCTGGTAAGGCTTGCTTTCTCTTTCAGATGCTTCTGGGTCTCTTACAGGGGAAATGTGGGGCTCTGCTTCCAATGCGGTTGTCTCTCTGGCGGGAAGCCATACCCACCTGGCACCCTCTCCTCCCCTCTACTCAGGTAGGAGGGAGCACTGGATGCTGAGCCGCTTTCCTGGGCTCTTCCTGTTGGCAGCTCAGCGAAACCTGGGCTAAACTGATGAGAAGGCACTGCCTCTCTCTGAGCAGTCTGGCCAGCTCGGGCTAATGTATTGAGTAGGATGGCAAAATCAGATATTAAAGGAACCTTTGGAATCATTTCCTTTCCCATTTAAAGAGATCAGGAAACTAAGACTGAGAATGGCCCAGTTTCTGGCCTTAAGCACACAGCCAGCTAGGTGGCCCATAACTCTACAGAGTCCCAAACTGCTCAAAGGAGGTGGGGCTCCAATGCCAGGAGATCTCAGAAAGGCGGGTGGTAGGGAGTGGGCAGGAGGAGCTTTTACCTTTTATTTTCTCTCTTTATTTTTAATTTATTTTTTAATTTTTTAAAGATTTTATTTATTTATTCATGAGAGACACAGAGAGAGAGACACACAGGCAGAGTTAGAAGCAGGCTCCATGCAGGGAGCCTGATGTGGGACTTGATCCCCGGGACTCCAGGACCATGCCCTGGGCCAAAGACAGGCGCTAAACCACTGAGCTACCCAGGGATCCCCTATTTTCTCTTTTTAAAATATTTTATTTATTTATTCATGAGAGACACAGAGAGAGAGAGAGAGAGAGAGGCAGAGACACAGGCAGAGGGAGAAGCAGGCTCCACGCAGGGAGCCCGATGCAGGACTCGATTCCGGGACTCCAGGATCATGCCCTGAGCTGAAGGCAGACGCTTAACTGCTGAGCCACCCAGGCGTCCCTCCTTTTATTCTCTTAAGGATAGTTTGTTTGCCTTATTCTCCCTTATGCAGCATAAATACCGATCCCCCGTCTCTTCTCTACAAATCCAGAATTCTGAAAGCTTTGTTTCGGCTTGTTTGTTTGTTATATTTGCTGCCAAAACTATTTGGCAGCGAAACCTGAGCTAAACTGATGTGAATCTATTTATAGCCGTCACTTATCCCACTTGGCACAGATATCAGATGTTTCACTGGGGAAATATTAATGTGCTTGATTACAGGTACTGCTCTGTCCCCTCTAGGGTGGTGTTGCATAACACGTACAGTAGGTACCATTGTATGTGCCTTCCTGAGACCTCCAGAATTCTGAATTCCCAAACACATCATTTTGGGAAAATGAATGGGGTCCATGGGGTTGACTGTGTATATTCTAAGGATAAATAAGTTCATAGTGGGAGAGGAAGTTGGAAGAATTGGAATGTGAATCATGGAGGTGGATAAACCACAAAGGGTCAAGTCCACAGGAAGGCTGCAGACCAGAATCACAGGGCCAGCGCAGCAGAGCTGGTGACATCCTGGATGGCCCCAAGGGCCTGGAGTCTTGATTTCTACATGAGCTGGAGAAGGCAGATAAATCTTGGCTCCTGGCATTAGGGGTGAGAGGAGCCACAGGGGCATCTGGGAAAATCTCTTCCTGCCATCCAGCTGGAGGACTGCCAGGGCCCAGGCCCCTGTCTCCAAACACTTTCCTTTCCCCTGGCACATCCAAGCCTTGTGTGGGTTTCTACTGGACATGTCATGGTTGTTTGGGTTGGCTGCCTCCCAAGGCAAGTTTGGCCCATCACAGACTGAGTGTGGTGTCTCATGACCCCTTGGCTGGGGCCAGCTCTCATCATTATCTTTTTTAAGGATTTATTTATTTATTTGAGGGGGGAGGGGCAGAGAGTGGGACAAGCAGACTCCCTGCTGAGCACGGAGCCTGACCTGGGGCTCTGTCCCACAACCCTCAGATCATGACCTGAGCCAAAATCAAGAGTTGGATGCTTACCTGACTGAGCCATCAGGCATCCCTCATCATCATCATTATTATTTTTATATTTTATTTTTTCCCTCATAATTATTTTTTATTGAGGTGTAACTGACAACATTATATTAGTTTCAGGTGTACAACATAATGATTCAATACTTATATATGTTGCGAAATGATCACAGTACCTCTAGTGAACATCCATCCCCATGCCTAGTTACAAATTGTTTTTTCTTGCCATGAGGACTTTCAGCTCTCATTTTTTAAACATTTTAAAAAATTAATTAATTTATTTATTCATGATAGACATAGAGAGAGAGAGGCAGAGACACAGGAGGAGGGAGAAGCAGGCCCCATGCCGGGGGCCCGATGCAGGACTCGATCCCGGAACTCCAGGATCACGCCCTGGGCCAAAGGCAGGCGCTAAACCTCTGAGCCAACCAGGGATCCCCTCAGCTCTCAGTTTTACTTGTCATTCCCTCCCAGAGTGGGACTCTGCCCTTAGTGCCAGCCATCACCCTTTCTCCAAACCCAGGGAAACACTGGACTCCAGCCCCTGGGTCAGTCTCATCCCTGGGTGTCCCGGGACACAGTTCATTTCTACCATAAAACCACAAGTAATTGCCTCAAGCTTTAACTCTTTACGTGAGACACAGCGCCAAGAGAGGAAGAAAAGGAACCTGAGTTGACTGTTTATGAGGCAGCAGGCTGTGTCCTGGGTTCTTTCACTGTCTTATTTCCTTTAAGGGTCCCAGCATCCTGGCCATCAGCATTTTACAGTTGAAGATGTTGAGAGGCTGAGAGAACTGTTTGTAGAGCACTGGCTGGTCTTCTCCACTGTCTGAAGTCACTTTGCAGGGGGTGAGGAGTTCCATCACAGACACCCCTCTTGTCCTTCTTCAGAGCCTGATGGTGGTGGTGAGGGTGGCATCCCTGGTGAGGAAGTGTCTGGGGGGCCCTGAGTTCTAGGGGCAAAGGGGTTGCTCCCTGAAGGCCTAGCTGAAGGATAATCCTGTGGAGCTCCTTTCCCAGGAAAGAGACAAATAGAATGATGACACATCCCCATGTCCCCAGGTAAGGCTGTTCCCTCTCTAACAGCCCGTATCTCCTCCTGTAGGTGTTCAGCATCTCTGCCTGGGGCCGAACTCGCCTCTCGGCCCTGGCACTCCGTGAGAACTCGGGCTGGGTTGTTTGCGATGTTTGCTTAAGATATAATACTAAAACTTGGGTGATGAGAGTCTGGAGCTGCCCTGTCCTGGAACATCTGGGTGCCTGAGTCACAGGAGAACAGCTCAGAGCCAGGGCGGGGTGGTAACCTGAGCCCTGCGTCATCCTGGTGGGTCCAGAAGCAGAGGTCACAGGCACTCAGCAGGTGACCCAAAGGGAGCGGGGTGGGGGGGGGTGGGGGGGGTGGGGGGGTGTTTAAATAGCAGCAGGGGGGACTCACTCAGTCTGTGGAGTTACACCTGGTGCAGAAAGTACTAGACAAACACAATGTCCTCACTGAGCTACCTTGGCCACCAAGGAGCCACCGTCACATTCTCCCTGGCCTTAGAGGGATTTGGGTATGTGGCTTAGTTCCCTAATTAGACTGGGGGCAGGGGTGTATCAAATGCCCCTTTGGATTACCCATGGCACCTAACACAAAGCCTGGCATGCATTTGTTGAACTGATGAGTGAGTGAGTGAGTGAATGAGTGAGTAATAAGCACCAGCTCAGGGTCATGGACTGAGAACCCAGGCATTACCTGTGGGCCACAGAATTTGCCTAGAGAAACCAATAGGTGTCCCAGGTAGGCCATGCTGAACCTGGAGATAGCCCCCAAAAGAGTGGGGGTGAGGATTGCCCAGGCAAGGCAAGATAACCTGGAACCAATAGGAGGATTCTGTGGGGCCCGCAACCAGGCAGCTTCCAGGAGGAAGTGCTGACAGACCAGGCAGGACAAGAGAGAGCCAGGCGGGCGCCCCTGGACAAGCAGTGAAACAAGACTGCGGCAGGGGGAGCAGGGAAGGAGAGTGGTCTGGAGGTGATTTGCACCCAAGTACTCCGCCCACGTGTGTTCTTCTATACCCAGCACAACAATGGTTTTCTCTCCTTTCCCTTTCTTTTTTTTTTTTTTTTTCCTTTCCCTTTCTGCTGTTTCTCTTCTCCAACCATCTCTCTCCTCCTTACAATACGGACACGGCCTCGTCCCTGGCTGCTTCTCCAGCACCCCTTCCCCTGGTGCCTCCCCCCATTTTGTCTGCCACGTGCCCCAGGCTCTGTCTACAGGCTCTGTCTACGTGTTCTCCTATTACAGATGATAAAGCAGAGGCAGAGATGGGAAGGAGCTTGCCTAAGACTGAAGCCCAAGGCAAAGTCAACGTCAAGGCAGGCATTCCCCTGCTAAGGAAAGGGCGCCCGGTAAACATGGGAGCCCAGGGAAGAAGGCCCTGCCTCTGGTACCAGAGCCTCCCAGCTGTGGCTGCATCTTTCCCACACCTCTGGGGCAGCTTTCCCAAACTGTCCTGACCATTAGGAGCACCTGAGGCTCTTGTCAAACAGTCACAAATCTGAGTCCTTACTGCATCAGGATCTCCCGGCATTCCGGGTGATTCTTACAAACAAGCAAGATGGGAAAACCCAGCTCCAGGACCTAGGCGCTCAGAGTGCGTGTGTATGTGTGTGTGTGTGTGTGTGTGTGTGGTCTGCATAGCACTGATGTCACCTGGGGACTTCTGAGGAATGCGGTCCTAGATTCAAACCCAACACACATTTAATGAGACCCTCAGGTGATTTCCACCCAAGGCGGCATCCCTGGGTTTGCAGTTACTCAAGGAGGTGACATTGTGCAGGTGGAAAATTCGGGCCTTGTGATCTTAGTCATGTGTCTGCACCATAAGCTCTTGCTTTCCTCCTCTGTATAGGGGTGGTGACAGTATCTGCCAGAGGTTGTGCTGATCCTGTAGGATGCTGAGTTGGAAGCGCCTCAAGGTTTAGAGTTGTTGTCTGGCCCGAGCCCTCCTGTTGCTCCTTTCACTCTGGCTGCCCTAGGACTCCCCATGCCGTCAGCCCTCTGGCAGGTGCTGGCCTCCCACCCTGCCCCAGTGCCCAGGCCCACCGCGCTAAGGGGAGGAGATGGGTGGCATCATGTGGGTCGTCACCTGGGCCACTCTCACGCCCCCCCACCCTGCCGCCACGGAAACTGGATGCTCCCACCACCTCCTGGACACGCACACCGCAGCAGGATGGGGAAAACAATCACAGACAGAGCCCTGTTCCCAGAGGGACAGACCCACTGCCAAGGCCGAAGCCCAGAGCAACGGGGCTAGCCCCAGAAACCACCCCCATGGAAGCTGGTTTGCGAATCGGGCAGGACTTCAGATGTGCTTAGGGCTCCAGGAGGCCTGGACCGGACCAGCTACTGAAGCATCACAGGGTGAGCCCACGTGTGTGTTGTGCCACCAGCCGAGGTGTTCCCCCATCAGTGGGACTGCCTTCTGGAAGGAGAACGAGGCTGCTGTAGATCACCCCAGATCCCACGGCATTTCTTGGCTCCAGACAGTTTCTCCTCTACTAGGATTTGTCCCATAGAACTGCGGGGGGAAGGGGGGTGGGTCTCTGGAGCCCCTTGGTGGGCCCCAGTCCGGCTATTCATGATAACTGTGTGGCCTACATTTTCCTTTCCCACACCTTCAGTTTTATCATCTGTTATTTGTTCCCATAAATGTCCCCCTGTGTGTCCAGTCACATGTTCCAGTTATTTTTTTTTTTAATCTCAGAAGACAGGATCGTCATATTTACAGGACATCGTTGAGGTTTATTTTATTGAAGGCAGAAGTTGAGCATAGTTATCAGACCCTGCTTTCCTTTTTTTTTTTTTTTAGATTTTATTTATTTATTCGTGAGAGACCCAGAGAGAGAGGCAAAGACATAGGAAGAGGGAGAAGCAGGCTCCCCGAAGGGAGCCCTATAAGGAACTCGATCCCAGGATTCCTGAGCCCAAGGCAGGCGTGCAACCGCTGAGCCATCCAGGTGTCTCCCTGCACCTGTCTTTCTTGAGAGACCTGCCCAGTGCCCCTCATCCTGGGGCCTGAGCTCCGGGTGACAGGCCCCTGCAGGCAGGAGAGCCAGCACCCCGGGTCCCCCTGTCCCGTCTGCCTCCCCAGCGCATCTGCCCCCCTCCTGGCTCTGTGACATCTGCGGGCACCTCCTGCTTTGTTTCCCATCCTGAAGACGAGCAGCTGCCGCACTAAAATGCCACCAGCAGGGGGTGGGGGCCGGGCTCACACTCCTCCTGTCGTGTAGCTTAGGAGTCTGGGGGGGGGGGTGGTTTACAGGAGCCAAATGAGCTAAGCCAGTGTTGAGCATTATTCCAGGAATTTTAAACACTCGTTAAAGGCTTTGCCGTGTCTCACTTCAGTACACATCATGCTCCAGTTACTGCTCGTGACTGCGGGGCATCAGCCTGGGCAGCACTTATCAATATTTTAGCACGAGAGAGGCAAATGATGTTGAAACATTGAACTATATTTCCATCTGTTCAAACTGAAATGGGACAAGCACAGCTCAGGAAATGGAATACCTCCTCCCCAGCTGCCTCAGAAGCAGCGATACTCACTGGCCTGGCCTCTGCCCCTGCCTCAGTTTCACTTTTACCTCTCTTATTATTCGGTCCCCAATATTCATACCTCGTGGGCAAACTCTAAGGAGCTTGGTATTGACTAAGTGTTGGGATCGTTGGTAGAGCAAGGGTGGCGTCACTTCAAAGGATCCAAGAGGGATACCCGTCTTGTTAAAATGTGCTTTGCCCATTGATGGACAGAGCAAACAAGGTCAAATGTAAGCTGTCTCTTTTGGTGTCAGAGGACATCATCTCCATCCCCTGCACTGATGTGGCTCTGTACCTGCACTGTCCCTCCTGCAGCAAGACTCAGGGTGGTGGTTAGACACGAAGGGAATGCAGGTGTATAACTGCTGCATAAATACTTTTATTGTGCTCCCACTGCCCCTGGAATAAAACAGAATTTATTGGCAGGGGAAAACCTTGAGAACTATTAGTGTTTTATCAAATACTAAAGGATTCCCAAAGGATCTGATAAGTTACTAGGGTGTGGAAAGCAGAACTGGTTGTCATGGGCCTTGAGACCGGTCGTCTCAGATTTAGTGGCTCCCATGAGAGCCCGTGGGGAATCTCGACCAGCTGGGCCCCAAGAGGTCTGAGATAGACAGGATTCAGGAAGTATGGAACCTTTGACCTTTTCGTCCCCAGCCCCAAGTAGATGAGAGTTTACTTCCTCCCCATTTCCCCTCACACTGTGTTTTTGCAACTTCATTTGAGACTGTTCTGTTTAATTTGATTTGTCTACAGAGAACAAGGGTTGGGGTTAGGAAGAGCATGGAGTGAGAATAGAACCCCACACCCCCAGGACTCACTCTGTTGAGGTGAGTTGTGTGAGCTGGTCTCAAACCTCAGGGCACCTACCAAAGAATAACTTCAGATCTTCTTCATGCTGTCAGCCAGGGCCATCGGTGAAGGGAAAGTATCTAATCTGAGTCAAATATCCAAGTGCTAAATGGCATCACAAAGTCATCTCAGCAATCTGATATCCAATGAATCACAGGCCAAGGCCATTGCTGACACTCTTGGAGAAGAAAGTTTTTTGAAGGTATTTGTGCCTGTGTGAGGCCTGGGGGGAGACAGCAGAGTAGAGTGCCTGGCCTTGCAGGAATCTTGGAGGCTGCCCGAGTGATATAAAAACTGGGCCCTATGTCTATTTGTAAATAGAAAGATGTAATGCGTTTACTTCTATCGAAGAAGAGTGATTTTTAACTTCACTATCTGTAAGACTCAGAATTAATGTCAAATGTGGGAAAGACACAGCCTCTTACCTCTCCCTCCCTTGACCATAGAAGAAGGGGCTAGTATGGAGGAGAGAAAAGAGGGAATTTTTATTTTTATTTATTTATTTTTTTAAGAGGGAATTTTAAAAAAATTTTATTTATTCATGAGACACACACACACACACACACACACACACAGAGGCAGAGACACAGGCAGAAGGAGAAACAGGCCTCATGCAGGGAGCCCAATGTGGGACTCGATCCCGGGACTCCAGGATCACACCCTGAGCTGAAGGCAGATGCTTAACCACTGAGCCACCCAGGCATCCCCAAAGAGGGCATTTTTGAAGATTTGTGAAGCAAGCAGAGTCATAGTGAACCTTGGTCCTGGAGGGGCCCACTCCAGCATCCTCATATGCATGGTCCTACTGAGGATCTAGGCAAGACTCGAAGAAGGACTGATAAAAGACAGAAGACAGAAGGAATTAGTGCACTGGCTGTGGATGACAATGTGAGCCTGAGACTCAAGACTAAAGCCAAAACCACATCCTTTAAAAAAAGCACTTGCAGATATTAGGCAGAGGGCAGAAAGGCAAGGCCAGGGGAAGACCCCTCTTGAGGGAGCACTTACTTTGCACTCGGCACTGTCCAAGGTACTTTTTATCAATGATTTCTCTCCAAGACTCTGAGATAAATATATTTTTAAAAGATTTTATTTATTTATTTATTTTATATATAGAGAGAGACAGAGACAGAGATAGCAAGAATGAGCCTGAGCAGGGAGGAGAGGGAGAAGTAGGTTCTCCGCTGAGCAGGGAACCCAGTGTGGGCCTTGATCCCAGAACCCTGGGACCATGACTTGAGGTGAAGGCAGACCCTTGACCAACTGAGCCACCCAGGCATCCCTAAGATAAATATTATTAAACTTATCCAACTAATGAAAAAAAAAATGAAGGTTAGAGAGGCTAAGTGACATACCAGATGACACATGCAAGGTCCCTGAGATTGTAAGAGCCACATTCAAAATCGGAACCTGGATTTGTATGCTTCCAAAGCTCATGTTCCTTTTATAGCACATGTTGCATATAGCTTCAAAGTCAAGAGCTAGGGATAGAGAAGATAGAAGGCAGGACGGGGCTTCCTGGAAGCCAGAAGGAAGGGAGCATCATGGTGAAGGAAAATTGTGCCTGCAACGTTACTGAGATGTGGCTGGTCGACAGCCCTGTGAACCTGGAATTGCAGAAGAAATGGGAAGAAACCAGGAGGATTCCAAAGAAGGTGAGGACAGCTGCAGAGTGAGTACAGGTTAGCCAGAAATTAGAGCTGCAAGCTCAGAGGCCAAACCAAAAGACCATCGCAGAGAACCCAGATGGGTGACTGGTGGGCTGCCAGCATGCCTGGGGCTCAGCCTGAGTCTGTGTGGGCAGCACTGACGGGATGAGAACACACGGTAAGGGTTGCAGGAAGCAACTTCCTCACTTCCTGAGACAGGCTAATGCTGTTAGGATGCCAAGCTCGTTAGAATCGGGAGAGTGAACAAACACGAAGGTTCTTTTTTTTTTTTTTAATAAAGATTTTATTTTTTTTAAAAGTAATCTCTACAAGCAACATGGGGCTTGAACTCACACCCCCGAGATCAAGAGTTACATGTTCTACTGACTGAGCCAGTCAGGTGCCCTCCACACAAAGATTCTTTAAACTGTGACTGTGCAGAGCCTTGTGCTGGTACAGGCTCTGCACAGAGCACATTTTGCATGTTGTGCCCATTGTGTGCATATCCCACACCTGAAGGGATCCCAGGTCAGAAGGTAATGAGGGATACCACGGTCCCTCCAGCAACCCAATCTGCAGAAAGGACTCCAGGAGTTTGGAGACAGGATTGGTGGGTTCTTTTGACTCAGAGTAGAGAGTCATGTGCTCTCACCAGAAACCAGTACTCCCAGTGCAGATGCATGTGGAAATGAACTTGAAAAGGGTCTTTTTTTTTTTTTTAAAGATTTTATTTATTTATTCATGAGAGACACACAGAGAGAGGCAGAGACACAGGCAGAGGGAGAAGCAGGCTCCATGCAGGGAGCCCGTTGCGGGACTAGATCCTGGATCCCAGGATCATGACCTGAGCCAAAGGCAGACACTCAACTGCTGAGCCACCCAGGCGTCCCTGAAAAGGGTCTTGACTGTGAGTCTGGGCCTCTGGGAACCCGAGGAGAGCTGCCTGGAGAGCCTCACAGACACTGAAGAGTGAGCTATTCAGATATCAGAAGGTTGCTCAGGATTGAAGGCATCAGGAGAATCAAGGACACATGGCCGTCCTTTAGCAGGTAGGACTGGCCCACTCTTCAGTTCTATTACTAACATCATCAGGCTGTTTGCTCTGCAGGTACAGTGTCACGTGGCCTAGGACTTGTGACAGTATTTCAGATCTCAGAAATACACCCTGGCTCCAAATGTGAAAGGAAGACTGCAAAATCACAACAAATTCGTATTTTATTACGATCCCCAAAGTCCATTAACATTCATAAAAGATTTGAGACTGAACTTTAAACTGGAATCTCACACTTCCCAAGGTTTTCCAAGTATGCCCAGTGATGGAGACATCCAAACTAATCATAAATGAAATGTGCAAACATTCTGTAGACAAAATATTTTTAAGCAGGAGATGATGTGAGACTGGTAACAATATGGGTGCATTATCATTATGTTTGCTATGCAGCTTCAAATCAGCCTGGAGGAGATTCAGCTTATGTCAATGAATCTACAGTGTTTATTGAGCATCTACTATGCAGCAGGCACTGTTCTGGGAACTTGGGCTGTATCAGTCCAGGATTGGTGTCCTCATGTGAAGGGAGATGACCCCCTAAAATAAATATATTAATTAATAAACATACAGTGTGTTTGAAGGTACCAGGGCTATAGGAACAATAAAAGGTAGAACAAGGGAAGAGAACCAGGAAGAATGTGGTAGGGGCAAAGACATGGCAAAAAGTAGGGTTGTCAGCTTAGTCGAGAGAGAGAGAGAGAGAGAGAGAGAGAGAAAGAGAGAGAGAGAGTGAGATGTGGGCTGACTCATAGGAGGTGAGTCAAGTAAGTATCTGGAAGCAATGTGTGCTATGAAGAGAGAAGAGCTAAGATTGAGGCCCAGGGGCATGTCTGCTGTGTCTGAGGGACAGCAAGGAGGCCAGTGTGATTTGAGTGGGGAGCATTTGGAGACTTGGTCACAGAAGTGATGCTGGGTGTGGTACTGGTCCTGCCAGGCCATACAGCTGTTGTAGAGAACTGGCTTGTCCGTGAGGGCTTATCCTTAGGAAGGTTCCGAGAAATGGAAGGTGGGAGGTGCCATTCACTGAAACTGGGAAGGCTAAAGGCAAAGGCGAGGCATGTTTGGGGAAGGGATGGGGGTGATCAGCAGTTCAGTTTAGACGTGTTGAGTCCGAGTGTCTATGAACCTTCCAGGTAAAGAGGTTGAGTGGGCAGTAGGATATACAAGTAGGCATTCAAGACTGGTCTGGGTGGGTTGGAGTTACATATTCTATATAAATGTTTAAGGCCATGGAGAGGGATGATGACCTCACCAAGGGAGAGAATAGATGGAGAAAAGGAAAGGAACAAGAAGCCCTGCCCTAAGCACTCCAGTTATTACGAGTCGGCGAAGAGGAAGAACCAGCCAAAGGGGCCAAGAAGGAGCGAACAGGGAGACAGGAAGAAAACCAACAGGGGGCTGTCTTGGAAATCAAAGAAGCGTAGCCAGGAAGGAGGCTGACGGGGTGAATGTCAGGTAACACGCGTGCAGCTTCCGCAGAGGTTGGCACATGGTAAGAACTCAGCAAATGATAGATGACTGATTACTGTATGAGCAGCAGTTGGTGAGCACTGACGATTAGGAGGACGTGGAAGGCCAGCTAGAGAAATGAGCCCTTGGTTAATCGGATCATCATTGAGAAGAACCTACAGTCCATGAGACTCTGATGGAGAGGAATCCTTGATAAATCCCTGCCAGGTCAAAGCAATTCTGAGCAAAGGGCCCCGGGTTTAGGGACGAGTCCCTTTCATGAGCTCCAGCCCCCTGCCGCTCCCCACCGTGGGGAAGAGGACACAATCCTGCTCATGCGTGGGCTTTTAAAAAAGATTTTATTTATTTATTCATGAGAGAGAGAGAGAGAGAGAGAGAGACAGGCAGAGGGAGAAGCAGGCTCCATGCAGGGAGCCCGATGAGGGACTCGATCCTGGGGCTCCAGGATTACGCCCCGGGGCTAAGGCAGGCACTAAACCACTGAGTCACCCAGGCGTCCCACAAAATGACTCTTTGGACTTCTTTTGAGCTTCACCTCTGACCTTGGGATCGGGTGCCCTGGCAAGCCCGCCACAGAGATGCGAACAAGACAGACCTGCGCATCCTCGGATGTGACATCTCGCAAGCTGCCTGCTCCTGGTGGCCTGTCCCTGGGAGGACACAGCCCCTGCTGGCTTCTCTAAACACTCATCAGCTGGGGCAGTGACTCAGCCACAGACAGGACGGGCAGCCCGGTGTGGACATGGAGGGGCTGGAGAAGGAATTCAGGGCTAAGGTTCTGGGAGGGGGGGCGGGTGGAGAGGGTCGCTGCAGACTCACTGACTCCCCACGGAGGCCCTCCTGGGAGCTGGGCTGCTGGGTGGTTGCACACTGGGCTCGGGGGTCGGGGCTCCCGGGGCCACTTGGGGGACCCAGATAATTGGATACATCCTCAGTTTGCTGACTGTTCCGTGAAGCTGCGGACTGTCTGGTCCCCAACTCCTCGGCTGCATGGGAGGCCCATGACCCTGGCCTGGGAAGCCTCTCACTGCCCCCCGCCCCCGCCCCGTGCCCCCCAGCCATTCTCCACCTGGTAGCGCAGGAGCCCAGCAGGGGCAGCGATTTGCCTTCGCCTCTCCTCCCTGAGGTGACCCGTTTGCTACGGAGCCCTGTGTTTTTACCAGAGACAATCCGCGGAGGCATCTTGGCAGGTAGGCCGCAGTATTTTTGACATGCCTTGGAGGCGATTCTGAGGTGTGGTTTCCTTTGGGACCCTCAGGTATACACACACCTTCCTGCCCACGACTGCTGACTGGTGCTTGGTCTGCAGGCCAGATGGCCCCAGGAGGCAGCGGAGGGCTGGTGGAGAAGAGCACCAGGAGGGCCCCGTGCCCAGAAAGCCTCCCTTGCCAATCCCGCCTCAGACCTCACCGTGGAGCGTCATCCAAGTCTTTGGCTACGCATCGTCCTCTCAGAAAATTCCTAAAAATGTGGCACTCAAGAGTGTTCATCTCGGGGATCCCCGGGTGGCTCAGCGGTTTAGCCCCTGCCTTCAGCCTAGGGCATGGCCCTGGAGACCCGGGATCGAGTCCCACGTAGGGCTCCCTGCAGGGAGCCTGCTTCTCCCTCTGCCTGTGTCTCTGCCTCTCTCTCTCTCTCTCTCTCTGTGTGTCTTTCATGAATAAATAAATAAAATCTTTAAAAATATAAAATCTTAAGAGTGTTCATCTCTCTTTCCAAAGGTTGGAGGCTGCCGAGAGCCAGCATTGTCGTCTCCTGCAGCCCAGGACCGTCCGTCTGTGTCACGGGCTGCGCCCCTGTACCTGCTGTATCCGGGGATCCGTGTCCTCTCCTTCCACCCGCAGCTCTGAAGCAGGCCTTAAGAGAGCGAGGGTGACATTTCCTCCTCCTCTGTGCCATCCTCCTGCCGTCTCCCCTCCCCACTCCGGAATTAAGGCCAAAGGCACAGGGAGCCAGACTGTCTGCCCCTGGCCCACACTGTTGCCAGGAAGTGTTGAAACGGCCCTGCTGCCCTGCCCCTCGCGCCAGGCACCAGGATGAAAGTAAACCCCAGAATGGCAGTTTGGGATTATCTAGTGCCCTGGGCCAGATAGGCTCCCCGCGAGGATTAGTGGCTTCCTGGGACAAAGCCGCAGACACTCCTTCAGACAAAACCTCCTCTTCTGGGAATCGCCTGCCTCCTTTCTTCACCAAGAAGGTCACTATACGGAGGGCTACGACTCTGCAGAGGACAGCTTATCTTGGAACACCCCTGGTGATGGGGAACTCATCACCTTTCAAGGTTCTAGATACTTCTTCCTTGTACTGATTCAGAAGAGCCTCCCTGTGGGGCACCTGGGTGGCTCAGGGTGGCTTAGTCGGTTAGCAACCAACTCTAGGTTTCTGTGCAGGTCATGATCTGGGGGTTGTGAGATCGAGCCTCATATGGGGCTCTGTGCTTGGTGAGGAGTCGGCTTGAGATTCTCTGCCTCTCCTTCTGCCCCTCCACTCGCTTGCACTTTCTCTGTCTCTATTTCTGTTTTTCTTTTTCTAAATAAATAGATAAATAAAAAGAAGAGCCTCCCTGCTCTTCTCTGGGTTATGTTGCAAAGCCTGCTGCTCCTACTACCGAGGAACCGGAAGCCCCACCGTCATAGGAAATCTGCACCTCCCCCAGTCCACAAGATATGTCTTTGGACACTGGAGACTTTTTCCTAATGGGAGGGTACTTTGGGGTTGGTGTCCCTTCTGCAGCTTGCCTCCACTGCCCCTCAGGCACCTGTCAACAACATGTTCCAGGAGCAATCACTGCAGCCAGGTTGATATTGGCCCAGGTCCGTAGGGCTCAGTACTGAGTGGGGCTGCTGGCTATTTCCTTGCAGCCCCTGGCACACCAAGTGTTTGTCCTGAAACCCTTGCTGGGTTCCCCTAAGCCCCACTAGTATCTCTTTTCCCATCAGCACAAGGCCTGGATCCCAGCCACCATGCTAGCCACTGGGGTGTGGTGGACAGACGGGTGTTCATGGCAAAGGGTTAGTAGGCTGTGTCTTTGGAAACAGAATGCACAGCCCATTCACTAAGGCTTTCCGAACCCTAACCTTCCAGTGCGGGTGTGTGTTTAATATTGCCGTAAAATATACATAAGATTTACCATTTTGATCATTTTTTAAAGATGTATTTATTTATTTGAGAGAGAGAGAGAGAGAGAGAGAGTGTGTGTGTGTGTGTGTGTGCAAGCAGGGGGAAGGGCAGAGGGAGAGGGAAAGAGAATCCTCAAGCAGACTCCCTGCAAAGCCCCATGTTGGGGTTCGATCTCAGGACCCTGGGATCATGATCTGAGCTGAAATCAAGGGTCTGCTGCTTAACTGACCAAGCCACCAGGTGCCCCCTGCCCCCTGCCATTTTAATCATTTTTAGGAGTACAGTTCAGTAACATTAAGTACATTTGCAGTGTTGGGCAACCATCACCACCATCCATCTCCAGAACTTCCTCATGCCCCCCAAGTGAATCTCTGTGAATCCAATCAACAATAACTCCCCATTCCTCCTTCCCTCAATCCCCTGGCAACCACCATCCTACTCTGTGGCTCTGTGAGTTTGAGGACTGTAGGTATCCCATGTACGTGGAATCACACCGTATTTGTTCTTTGAGTCTGTCTTATTTCACTGAACATAATGTGTTCACGTTGTAACATGTATCAGAATTTCATTCCTTTTTAAGGCTGAATTATATTCCATTATATGCATATACCACATTTTGTTTATCCACTCATTCATCGATGAACACTTGGGTCATTTCCACCTTTTGGCTCTTGTGGACAATGCTGCTATGAGCAGGCGTATTCAGCATCTGTTCAAGTCCAGAGTGTGTATTTACATGTTGCCCCAAGAACTTCTCCCTCCAACCCCATAACACACACTGTGCTCCTGTCAAATGGAGAATTGCCCCAAGCAGGGTGAGAACCTGGGTCTCCGATGATACAATAACTTGTACTGTTGTTTATTATGTCAACGCTTTCTAGGGAGTTAAAACACCATATTGTGTTTTTAGAGAATATCAAGTATAAGCCCAGTGCGGGACTGGATATGCACATCGTATGTTTTCATACAAAGCACTTTCAAGTATTGTTTTGGGTTATTGTTCTAGATTAGATTGTTAAACACTGTGTTTGAGGCTGGGCTGTCATTGTTGTAACTGCCTTGGTGTTTTATTGCCATTCCTTATTACATTTATAGAGCAATAAGAAGATATATTTGATGTGCCTTGTTGTTTTTTTTTTTAAATATTTTATTTATTTACTCATGAGAGAGGCAGAGACATAGACAGAGGGAGAAGCAGAATGCCTGCGGGGAGCCTGATGCAGAACTCGATCCCAGGACCTGGGGATCACGCCCTGGGCCGAAGGCAGATGCTCAACAGCTGAGCCACCCAGGGGTCCCTAATGTGCCTTGTTTTTAATCGAGTAAGAACTGAAAGCATGAATCAACACAATTGATTAAAATGGGAAAGAAAACGTGGGATGTGCATATCCATTCCCACAATGGGCTTATGCTTGACATTCCTTAAAAGCACAGGAGGGCTTTTTTACTCCTTAAAAAGGGTCGACATAGGACAAATGTGCCCCATCCTCACCTTCCTACCTCCATGATCAGAACCTTCACCAGGGCCCTGATGAATCACTGTGACACCAACTAGGGAGTCTGGCATTTTGTAAGGGACAGTACCTTAGCTCCAAGTGATGAATCTGCAGTGCAGGAATTGCAGGCATCAGCAATGGACGCAGAGAGATTTGGGGTGAAAAGTTCCTCTTGTATCTTGCCCCTTAGCAGTCACCTGTTTGAACAGACTCAGAAACTCCAGATTAGGGGCATTTGGGTGGCTCAGTGGTGGAGTGTCTCTGCCTTTGGCTCAAGTCGTGATCCCGGGGTCCTGGGATTGAGTCCCACGTAGGGCTCCCTGCAGGGAGCCTGCTTCTCCCCCTGCCTATGTCTCTGCCTCTCTCTGTGTGTCTCTCATGAGTAAATAAAATCTTAAAAAAAAAAAAAAAAAGAAGCTCCAGATTAGGGGAAGTATAAGGTCATTTATTCCATTCCCTCTTCCACCCCCAAACCCTCCTGACCTCACCAGCCTCTGTGTGAACACCTGGTGGACTGACAACACACCACCATGGAAGCCAACCAAGTCAACTGCTTCTCCAGATCGTACCCTCTAAGGGGTCCACTAGCTACCTCTTGGGGCTCCTAAGGACGAGGCAACTCTGTTTAAATATTGGAGGCCAGTATCCAGTCACCCTGAGGGTGAACATCCTGGCTTTTGAAACTCTTTGTCTAGAAGTCCCTGTACCCAGACCTGACCATCGCCCCCCAGCCCAGCAGCAGTTTGCTGGGGCAAGTGCAGTGCTGGGGGCGGCTGTGCGAGGTGGCCACTGAGCGCCACCTACGGCTGAGCCAGGCTCCGTCTATGCGGGGCTCTTTACTGGTATGAAGGGTATTAACTGGGTTTGACCTTAGTCCCTCTTGACAGATGGGGAAACTGAGGCTGGGAGAAATTAAGGGGTTAGAACTGATGGAAGTCTGGAATGAGCAAGAACTGCTGCAATCTCACTTCTTGAATAGCGGTGGTAATAAGAGCAGCAGCAGTTCCTTGATTCCCCCCCAAACCCAGGGCGGTGGGGGGCAAGGAGGAGACAGAAGGTGGTCCCAGGCTCTCAGAGTTGCCCAAGGGCTTTCTGAGCTGGGGTGCGGGAGGAGGAGTTGCAGCGCTTCAGAGAGAAGCTGCTGGCCGTGGGGGCCGTGGCTGGTGTGGGGGTCAGCAGCCCTCAGCCCTGGCCTAGCCCACCTCCCAGGCCCTTGGGGTCCCCCCAGGACCCTGAGCCAGCTGCCCTGTTGATGCCTGTCATTCAGCTCCATTCTTGGGCATGTCTGGGGCTTGTCTCTGTGACCTGGTGTGGGGCCAGGGGAGCTCAGACAAAGTGAGAGGTGAGTTTTGCACACCCACTGAAGGGGTCCTGCCTGGAGGTGGGTGGATGTTCTGTCTCAGGCTTGGCTACCCAACCTCCAAGTCAGTTGTCGAAAGGCAGAAAGAGGGGATGTTGAGACTTCTCCCCGCTCCCTTCCCTCCACCTCCTTCCCAGCCCCCTCACTGATGAATCCCATCCCAGCAAGGACATGTAATTCCCCAGCTGAGTAAGAAGAGGGTCTGAGTTGAGCTGAGTTGAGGTCTGAGTTGCCAGGAAGGCTCCAGGGGCTGGAGACCTCCTCCGGGTCTCTCTGGCCGCCTCCCTTCCTTCCTGCCCTGCTTGTCGGCAGCTCCCACCAGCCTGGGCAGCTGAGGTGGGTGTGGGCCTGGAGCCTGGGGCCGCCTGCCGGGCTGTCCACCTTGGTTCCCAGGCTGAGACTCTCTTATAGCTGCTTTTACTCTTTCTTACTGGATGGTCTTTTTCTCATTGATGGAGCCACTAGAGCTCAAAGCCAGTTTGGGAGGGGACAGCAAAGGGGCCATTCAGCCCAGGTGGTTGCTGGCCCTGTGGCCAGTAGCTGGAGTTAAAAGAATCTTCTAGGGGGGTCCCACAGGTTCTCACCAGACACCACAGAAGGGCTTGGGCATGTGGTGGAGGTGATCAGAGGCTCGGTGTTTCCTGGGGCTTCAGTTTCCTCTCTGTAAAAGGAGAGCAATGATACCCACCTTGTGGGTTTGTGATGAAGGCTAAATAAAGAGCAAAACACTGAGCAAGCTCTTAGCACTCAGTAGGCGCTCAACAAATAACAGTCGTGATTGCTGTCTTGTCTCTCATCTTCTGGCACATTTTTCCCTCAGGAGGGCTTGGCAGGCCCTGTGGGCTGTGGCTTTCAAGCTTTGGTTTCTGATTTCCAAAACCCGGCATGCCTAAATGCAAATGCATTTTTGTTTATTTAATTTTTATTTTACGTCATTTTCCCTCTCATCCTTTGTTGCAAACCTTCTTTTCCTAAACGCCCCAGTTTGGTGAGTGGAACGTCATCCACCAATATGTCACCACCACCCCCTGTCTTCCTTTCATTCAGCCCACCACATGCAGCCAGGGTGCAACCCATTCCCATTCCCACCCCCATTCCCATTCCCATTCCAGGAAGAATTGGTCACTTGCTCATCCACACCTGGGGTGGTTTTACAGACGTCCTGGACAGCACTTACCCCAGCGTGCTGTCATTTTTGTGTGTAAGTCTTTTTCTCCCATACTGAAGGCCTAGGGGTCATGTTCTCTGTTTCTCTTTCTTTCTTTCTTTCTTTCTTTCTTTCTTTCTTTCTTTCTTAATTTCTTTCTTTCTTTTCTTTCTTTCTTTCTCTTTCTTTCTTTCTTTCTTTCTTTTTTTTTTAAGATCTTATTTATTTATTCATGAGAGACAGAGAGAGAGGCAGAGACACAGACAGAGGGAGAAGCAGGCTCCATACATGAAGCCCGATGTGGGACTTGATCCTGAGTCTCCAGGATCACGCCCTGGGCTGAAGGCAGGCGCCAAACTGCTGAGCCACCCGGGCTGCCCTCTGTTTCTTTTTAAGGTAGGCATCAAGGCTGAATGGATGGATGGGAAAGAGGCTGTGGAAGAGCTCTGTGAATCTTGGGTGTAGCAACAGCCATCTGCTCTCAAACTTTAAAAGAATCCCTCATCCTCCCCTCCTAGAACACTTGGGAAAATGGAGCAGCTGTCTCTCCTGACTACCAGATGTGTTGCTCCCAGGCCCAGAAAGGATAAGCGACTTCCCTAAGGACACAGAGCAAATAAAAGGATTAAAGTGTCTGAATGCAGGACCTTGAGATATTAATGATACCAGTTCCTTCCAGTTCTTAGACAAAGCTTCAGTGTGTTTCTCTGGAGCCAGAAAGAGTGGGTGGCTTGAGAAGGGGGATGATGCAGACGTATGGAGGCTGTACTCAAAGCCACAGGTTCGGAGATTTGTCTGAACACACGAGAGGGGAAGAAAAAAAATCAAAGCACACTCTAGACAACTTCTGGCTATGAAACATATTGGAAAAATTCGAATTCTAGGGAAGATTTACTACATGAAGTTCGCCTTTCCAGCTAACAACCTGCTTATCCATGCTGTCGCCTGTAGGCCACCTCCCTGACCACCCACCTCCTTGCCCATACAAACACCAACATCACTTCTTTCAAACTTATTCCTTGAAGGAAGCTCAAGCTTTGAATTCTCCTTGAGGACTAATTTCACACCGTAAGAACAAGACTTTTACTCTTTGTGCTATAGGCCCCGCCTCCCTTCCTGCTCCTCCCTGGACAGCCTGAGTAACATTTTCAGATGCATAAAAGGAAGTACAGAGGACCACAAAGGAAACCAATCATTTTGAAATACAGTTATCAAAATATTTTTAAAAGTAGTGATATAGTAATATATGTGCTTCTCCAATAATTACATAATAAAATCTACTGGATGGATAACCATTGGCGTTTTGAAGCAGTGATGCACACAGATGGTATTTGCAGATACCCGCTAAGGCGGTAGTAGGATTGGAGCTTATCTGTTATCACCACGAATATGATTGTGGTTGATTGCCTCCGTTCACAATTTAAGAAAAAGCTAAGTTTCAGGCAGAAGTTAGTGAAAATAGAGACATCATTTTTCCCTCCCAAAGCCAAGTAGCGCTTTGAATCCTACCCATTAACCTCTTGGCAGGGAGGGAGTCAGAGAGGGTATTTATGGACTCCAAGTTAGAAATGTGTGTTCCAGAGCAGTGTTTTCACCAGAAATATAAATTTTCACCCCCTTCCCCAGATTTGGTGAGTCAGAAGCTCCAGGGTGGGGCCCAGCAATCGGTGTTCGAGCAAGCCTCCAGATGGTTCGGATAGGTGCTCCAGTCTGAGAACCACTGTCTGAGAGCTACATGAGACTCAACTTCTGAAGCAGAATGCACAGCCAAGATAGTCCCTTACCCCAAAGTCCTAGAGAAGGAGAGATTGCCTCTATCCTCTCCCTCTGCTTCTTTCAGACTAGCCCTTTATTGAGGTGGACTGGTGCTATGGAGTTTAAAAACCCAAGATTCTTGTCAATGCATAATGAAGTGCTGCAGAGCGGCTTCCGTGACAAGTGCAGAACAAAACCCAGCTGTAGAGCTATTGCAGCTAGGGTCTCACTCCTTTATGTACATAAAAAATAATTGCCTTCTAATTATCTCCATAAAAGTGAGAAAACTTGCCTGGCTTATTAGCACCCTTATTAGCACTAGGAAATAACTAGACACCTTAATAGCTTTCTAATGATCCCTAAAGGAGGGAGCCACTTTTAAGGCATCCGCTGGCCATTATTGGGTTATTACAGAGCCTTTTAGAGCCAGTCCACACAGAACGGGGCCCTGGCAAATTCAGGAGTGTTGGGATGGGCTTTGGATCTCTGTGGGTTCACTCGTGTGCCAGAAAGTTATGCCATCTCCTACCTGCCCGTGCTTCCTCCCTCAGACCCAGAGCAGGGCCCTTCCAGAAAGCTCTGATAAGAGGCCCCTCACCATGGTGGGCTGGCAGGGAGGGCTGCTGGTTTGCAGGCGGGCAATCTCAGGGGACCTCATCTCTCCTCTGGCCCTAGTTCTGGAGCACGTTCATCCTATCCCAGTCGGCTTTGGAGAAAGCCTGCTAGGTTTAGCACATTCCTGTTCTCCGACACAAAAACACTGGCTTTGGAAAGCTGAAGGCATATTGATAAGCAGGATAGTGGTTTCCCATCTGGCTGGGACGGGCGGGGGTGGGGGCGGGGGGCTCTCGGCAGGTGCTGGGTCTCTGGAGCCTTGAGCTTTAGGGCTGTTAGGGACCAACAGAACCGGCGCGGGCGGGGAACCAGCCTCTGTTTCTCCAGCAGGTGGCGCCATAACTTTACCTTCGGAGCCTGAGCGCCAGGGAGGGCAGCCCTGAGTTTGCAAACCCGGGATGTGAGTCATCGCTTGGGACTCCCTTTTTCCGTATTTGGGGCTTTGCAAACTAACTCCAACTAACCTTCTTCATCCTACTCTCCTCCCAACAGCCTCAATAGTTCTAATTCTAAAAGGAGCATCATAAACACACTTGATAGAAATACTTACTGATTGGCCTTCTAGACTGGGCCCCCTGGAGGAATTTGGGCAAGTGAGAATTATGCTCTTTATCACCCTCAAATTCTGGAGCTCTCCCCAAACACCCCCAGCCTCTTCCTTTTTTTTTTTTTTTTTGAAAATTTATTTATTTATTTGGAGAATGAACACACGCAGGCAGAATGGCAGGCAGAAGGAGAGGGAGAAGCAGGCTTCTTGCCAAGCAGAGAGCTGACTCAGGGCTCCATCCTAGGGACCCTGGGATCACAATCTGAGCCAAAGACAGCTGCTTAAGCCACTGAGCTACCCATGCACCTCCCCCCCACACCTCTCAGCCTCCTTCTAGAGAGATTTGCCTTCCATATTTAGTGCTTCTAAAATCTTTTTTTAAATATGTTTTATTGGAGTTCAATTTGCCAACATATAGCATAACACCCGGTGCTCATCTCATCAAGTGCCCCCCTCAGTACCCGTCACCCAGTCGACCCGTACTTATATAGGGACACCTGGGTTGCTCAGCCATTGAGCATCTGCCTTTGGCTCAGGGCCTCATCCCGGATTCCTGGGATCGAGTCCCACATCAGGATCCTTGCATGGAGCCTGCTTCTCCTCCCTCTGCCTGTGTCTCTGCCTCTCTTTCTGTGTCTCTCATGAATAAATAATAAAATCTTTAAAAATAAATAAATAAAATCTACTTATATTTTCAACCTGATAAAGAGATCTCTTGCCTGTCTGACACTCCCATTACAGAGGCTGGGGAAGGAGCAAGAACACTGGACTTAACTCTGAGACGTCTTTGGAAAGGTGAAATCCTGACCTCAAAGTCATACATGGGAGCATATAGTTTTGCACCTGTATATGCCTTACTACATGAGGTAGAACTGGAGTTTCTTTCTTACAGAACCTTGGAGTTCATTCACCTAATCCAATTGCTCATCCAATGCGGGAGGCCCTCCTGTAATGTGACAGCGGAGGGAAGCAGAGGCCTTCGAAGTTTGCGGATGGTATTCACATCTATTTCAATGCCTGCTACGGTCCTGTGAGGTGCACAGTAAAGTGACTTGTCACAGGACTCACGGCTGCTTAGGGGCAGGATCTACTGGAGTCACCTGATGTCAGCACTCTCAGGACAGCACAGTCACCTCCCAACCTCCCTAGGCCAGCATTTGTCCAGCCTTTACTGCATACTGCCTACAAGCATTCCCTCCAAAGACAGTCTGTCCCACTGTTCGGTAGCTCTGATTTTTGAGCAACACTTGCCTTATTGTCTGGTTATCCTCTGCTGCATAGCAACTATCACCAAATGTAGTGATTTAGGGACGCCTGGGTGGCTCAGTGGTTGAGCGTCTGCCTCTGGCTCAGGACATGGTCCTGGAGTTCCAGGATCAAGTCCTGCATTGGATTCCTGCATGGAACCTGCTTCTCCTCCCTCTGCCTGTGTCTCTGCCTCTCTCTGTGTCTCTCATGAATAAATAAATGAATAAAAATCTTAAAAAACAAACAAATCTAGTGATTTAAAACAACCATTTTTTTGTGTTCTTGTAACTCACAAGTTTATGTGTCAGGAATTCACTTGCCTGGCTGATACTTCTGTTCTGTGTGGCGTTGACAGAGGTCATACCATAGCATTTAGTTGGCTGGTGAGCTGCTCAGGAGCTTCTCTTATATTCCTGGTTCTTTGGCAGGGATGGCTGGAAGACTGGGCTGGGCTGCACCTGTCAACCAGAGCACCTCTGCGTGCTCTAGCACATGGCCCTAGGGTGGCAGAGTTTCTTAAGTGAAGGCCCAGAGCTCCAGAAGTGAATGCTCAGTGAGCAAGGTGGAAGCTGCATGGCCTTGCATGATTAACCTCAGGAGTCACATCATGCCCTTTCTACCGTATCTGGTTGGTCAAAGTAAGTAGTCAGAGGCTTGCCCGGGGCTCTAGGGGAAGGATTTCTGCCTCTGGATGGAAGAAGTGTAAAAAATTTGCTACAGTGTTTTGAAACCAATACTTAGCTGAATTGAAATGAGTTTTCTGTATCTGCCTCTCTCTCTGTGCTTACTAAATCTAGTTCTTCTCTATTCAAAACCTCTATTCAAGTTTTTTTTTTTTTAAGATTTTATTTGTTCATGAGAGAGAGAGGCAGAGACACAGGAAGATGGAGGAGCAGGCTCCATGCAGGGAGCCCGACGTGGGACTCGATCCAGGGTCTCCAGGACCACGTCCTGGGCTGAAGGCAGATGCTCAACGGCTGAGCCACCCAGGTGTCCCTTTTTTTTTTTAAGATTTTATTTATTAATTCTTGAGAGACACAGAGAGAGAGGCAGAGACACGGGCAGAGGGAGAAGCAGGCTCCCCGCAGTGAGCCTGCTGCAGAACTCCACCCCAGGACCTGGGATGGCTGTCGAAGCAGATGCTTAACCACTGAGCCACCCAGCTGTCACTCTATTCAAGTTTCAAGACAGCCTCCCTAAATACACTTTAGATCTAGGACTCAATCCACAAAATGACCCTTTGGGATAAGACAAGAAAATAACTTTGATAGTTTTGTCTATAAAATTTAAAATGAAAAAAAATTAAAAAAAAATAAAATTTACTAGGTATTTCACATACAGATTGAGGCTGGTACTCATATTCAGCTCCAGTTCCAGGTGGAAATATATTAACTGCTATATATAAGAAACTCCAAGAGAATATTGGATGTTCTCCCAAAAAGAATAAAAGGATCTCAATCATTTGTATTCCTTGTGTAACAGAAGTGCTTGAGTGACAGGGTGATCATATCTGGTTTAAAAAACATTATCCAGGGGCCCTTGGGTGGATCGGTCAGGTAAGCATCTGACTTTTGGTTTTGGTTCATGATCTCAGAGTCATGAGATTGAGCTCTGCATTGGACTCTGTGCTTAGTGGGGAGTCTGCTTGAGGATTTGCTCCCTCTGCCCCTCCCCTCTCACATGCCCTTCCCCCCTTCAAAGAAATAAATGAATCTTAAAAAATAAAAATAAATAATATTACCCATCGCCAGATGGCTAAGAAGTGCTTAAAAGGATTTTGCAAATAATCTTTAAGTTGAAAAACTAAACACATAATACAAGCAGAACAATGTGTCAGAAAGCAGGAAAGGAAAATAGTTCAAGATCCCTTCCTGGTGACACTTGGAACTAGACCCCCCACCCCATGGAGGCAGGGTGGACGTCTTGCATGTATTTGCAAACTAGCTCTGAGTATGATGCCTGGCACATCACAGACTCTTGATTGACAGTGGGCAACTGAGTTGCTTTGAACTTCTTGACTACACCAGCGCATTGGTTAACTGATGATAAACCCTGTGCCTTTACCTTCAGCTCCCCAGCCCAAGAATTTGGGTTATTTACCCTCAGGCTGCTAGCTGCTTGCCTCAGTTTACCTGTCACTGCTCTGCCCACGCATGTGCCTTTGTGAGATCTTCCTAAACTTGTTCTCATCCTCTTAGTCCTTCACTCCTTAGGAGAGCAGAGTGTCATCTGCATATCTGGAGACTTCACCATGATTCCTCCAGAGCATTTATACAAATGAGGTAAAATAATTTGGGTACTGAGCCTACAGGCTGGGAAGGAGATAAAGTCCATTCTCTCTGGCTTCCACTGGCTCATTACCCCGCAGAGCCACTACGACACACTTCCAGGTTTTCCCCTCTGTCTCTGTCTCTGGACTCTTCCTGAGAGGGCCAGCCTGAGAAAAGCCTGACTTGTAAGTGGAAACATCTCTGGTAGCTTCCTGAGTTCAGACAAATTTATCTAAGGGATCTGAGTGGCTGAGAACTTTCTCTGCATCATTTCTTTTTAAAGATTTTATTTATTTATATGAGAGAGAGAGAGAGAGAGAGAGAGAGAGAGAACAAGCAGGGGGAGGAGCAGAGGCCGAGGGCAGTCTCTCTGCTGAGCAGGGAACCAGATACGGGACTTGATCCCAGGATCCCAGGACCCCAGGATCATGACTTGAGCCAAAGGCCGACGCTTAACCGACTGAGTCACCAAGCACCTCTCTCTGCATCATTTCAGTGTTAGCATATGTGCTGCTGAAGCAAGCAAAGCGATATTCTGTATTCGGGTTCCCGGTGCCTTTTCACAGTACCCTCTGGTGGGGTCGGCATGCACTTTGGGGAACTAGAAGGTAGGTCTCAGCTCAGCTGACTTCATTGCCTTAGGCAACACTGTAAATGGAAGTATGCGAGTTTACTGTACCTTTGTGAACTAGGAATGGTCAGACTTAAAATGCTACAGGTCAGAGAAATACTGAGAGAATAAATGCAAATTACATACATAAGAGGGCCATAGTGTAGGTTCCAAGCAGGAAGATTATACTCTGAATTTGGAAAGGTAGTTAAAATTAGTTAGATACAACTGCATGTGCCAGAAAACCCAAGGGCTTTAAATAAAATAGGTGTTTATTTTTCTTTTATATTAATGAAGTCAGGCATAGGAAGTCTAGGGCTGGAATAACTACTCCAAAGTTATATAAAATTCAGACTCCTTTTGCCTGGCTTTTCCACCAACTTTAGCATGCTGCCTCATGGTCCAAGGTGGCTGTGGAGGCTCCACCATCACGTCTATAGTCCTGTCAGCAAGAAGGAGGAAGGGTAGAGAAAAGAATCCCCTTCCTTTAAGAACACTTCAGAAATTTGCATACACCATTTCCACTTGGATTCAGTAGTCAGAGCTTAGTTATGTGGTACAGCTACCTGCAAAGGAGCCCAGAAAATGTAGTCTTTATTCTGGGCAGCCATGTGCTCAGCTATAAACTGCAGGTTCAATTATTACAGGAGAAGTGGAGACTGAATAAAGGGGACCAAGAGGACTGTGTGCTGAGGCGGAGTCCATTACCAGAAGGAAAATTATGCTAAGCCTGCAAACCACTAACGAGTATGAAAAATAATTCTGTCCTCATTTTTTCCCCTTGGGTCACCTCATCAGTCTATATTGGGCTCACCTTAGGGAGGCATTAGGAGGGGTGTTAGTCAGGGTTCTTCAGAGACACCAGAACCAAGGGAGGCCTTATCATCAAGAAAGAAATTTATTATGAAGAACTGCCTCATGAGAATGGAGGCCGAGAAATCCCCCAGTCTGTCATCTGTAAGTGGAGGCCCAGGCAAGTTGTTGTAGACTCAGTGGTTATTATAGTCCCAGTTCAAGTCTGAAGGCTGGAGAACCAGGAGAACCAATGGTGGAAGTTCTGGTCCAAGTCTAAGGGCTTAGAGCCAGGGGACCGATAGTAAGTTCCAGAATAAGTCCGAAGACCTGAGAGAATAGGGAACACTGATGGCATAAGTCTAGTCCAAAGATAGGAGAAGACTGACATCCCAGCTCATGCAATAGTCAGAGAGAGAGGGGCACATGGGTGGCTCAGGGGTTGAGCGTCTCTGCCTTTGGCTCAGGTTGTGATCCCAGAATCCCTGGATCGAGTCCCACATCGGGTTCCCTACAGGGAGCCTGCTTCTCCCTGCCTATGTCTCTGCCTCTCTCTGTGTCTCTCATAAATAAATAAAGGGAATTAAAAAAAAAAAAAGTCAGAGAGAGAGAATTCTCCCTTTATTTGTCATTTTGTTCTGTTCAGGCCCTGAACAGATTAGATGACGTCCACTTACACTGGAGAGAAAAATATGCTTTATTTGGTCTACTGATTCAAATGCTAATCACAGACACACCCAGAAATAATGTTTTTTTGTTTGTTTGTTTGTTTGTTTTTCCAGAAATAATGTTTAATGAGGTATCTGCCTACCTCCTGGTCTGGTCCAGCTGATACACAATGTCAATCATCACAAGTCCACCCCTTGTCAGCTTGTATCTCCTCAAGCCATACTTACTCCACAAACAAAGCCAGTAACAAGGTCATAATTCTAAAGGAGATACAACTACCCAGAGTACACTTGGAAATGCACTGCCGCCTTCCCCAGAAGAGGGGTGATGCCCTTGAGTCATGTGTACTCTTCTTGATTTCCTGTAACTGAAATACGATGATGTAAGATTAACAATCCTGAAATGCTATGATATAAAGTCAATACATCTTATGTTACATAATTAGGGAATAAGAGAGAAGAAAAACCCAGTTATTTGCTTAACATATATATACATATATACACACAGATGTATTCATAACAAAAGAAGGAGGAAATACTCGTTTTAAAAAGATTCTATTTATTTATTCATGAGAGAGAGAGAGAGAGAGAGAGAGAGGCAGAGACACAGGCAGAGGGAGAAGCAGGCTCCTGTGGGGGAGCCCAATGCAGGACTTGATCCCAGGACCCTGAGATCATGACCTGAGCCAAAGACAGATGCTCCACCACTGAGCCTGGATCCAGGTGCCCCTGGGAGGAAATACTCTTGACAATTACAATCCTCATTTCTGTAACTGATCACATGATCGTAGCTGGTATTTCTAATTACCTTCATCACCCATTCCGTGTTTCCTTGCTTACAGCAAGCACCTGAGCTGGTCATAGTTCTTTGCCTGGTGGGGTGGTTCTTGGAGGGTCTGGACCATCAGTAGTCCTGCCTGGTTTGAGTTGCTGTAATTTTCTGCTGACCTTGATCACAGGTCGCGGTAATACTAAGAGATGCCCTAAGGGACCTCCTGATTTCCAGACATACTCTCGCTTACCTCCATTGTGGAGTACGATCCAGTTTCCCCCTCGTAGTCGGGGCAGATCACCCAACCAGCACAGTAATGTCCTTCTTTGCCTGTTGATGCAGAGCATGAGAAGCCCAAAGTGGGCAGGTGGCAGTCTCAACTTCCAATTCAGTGGAATCATTGCTGTGTCTCCTGGTGGAAGCATTTCTCCTGGAATGAGACCCTCTAAGAGCATATTGTCATGGGACCAGGAATCATAATTTTTGCTAGTGGGTCACTAGGGATAATAGGGAGTGGTGCCCTCCCATTTCTACCTCTTGATTCCTGGACCTTTGAATTCTGGCTATGGGAGAAACAGCACTCTATATCGGAGATGAATTCAACGCATATCTAGCTTTCTGGGGAATCTCACCCCAGCCTTCCAAGATATTGCTACCTCACTGGTTTACCTAAACCTTCAAAAGACCATTCCACCTTTCTTTTTTTTAAACTTTTTTTATTTATTTGAGAGAGAGAGAGAGTATGAAAGACAGAGAGATCACAAGGAGGTGGGAGGGGTAGAGAGAGAAGCAGACTCCCCACTGAGCAGGTAGCCTGATGTGGGACTCAATCCTAGGACCCCAGGATCATGATCTGAGCTGAGGGCAGATGCTTAATGGACTGAACCACCCAGGTGCCCCCATCCCACCTTTCTATCAAGCCAGCTGCTTTAGGATCGTGGGGAACCTAGTGAAACCAGCGAGTTCTTGGAGCATGGGCATATTGCTGCACTTCTTTTGCCATAAGGTGAGTTTCTTGATCAGAAGCAATGCTATATGCAACACCATGATGGTAGATAAGGCATTCTACAAGTCTGTGGATGGTGGTTTCACAAAAGCATCGCATTCAGGGAGGACAAATTCATATCCCGAGTAAGTGTCTATTCCAGTAAGAACCCTGCCCCTTCCATGATGGAAGTGGTCCAATGTAATCACCTGTTCTCTGGGGAATGGTGCCATATCAGGGACTCAGCATTGGTCTCTGCTCCTGGCCCATTGGACACTGGGTGGAGGTCATAGCCAGGTCTGCCTTAGTGAGTGGAATCCATGTTGCTGAAGCCATGCATAATCTCCATCCTTGCCACCCCAGCCCATTGGGGGTTCATGGAAAAGAAGTGCCTAAGAAGCTGACTGATATTCACAGAACAGGTCATCTTATTCATGTATTATTCAAATCCTCCTCTGCTGTGGTCACTCTTCAGTGGGCCTTGACATGGGATGCAAAGATCTTAATGTTTTCACCCATTCTGAGTGGTCTATCCACATACCTCTTTCCCAGACTTCCCTGTCACCAATTTTCCATTGTGTTCCTTCTAAGTCACTGACTATCTAGCCAAGGCATTGATCACAGCCCATGAATTGGTATTTAATCACATATCTGGCCATTTTTCATTCGAAGCAAAATGAACAACCTGGTGCCCTCTTCAAAGTTCTGCCCATAAGGAGGATTTCCCTTCACCACCATCTTCAGGGATGACACACAGAGAGGCTGTAGTGTTGCAGCTGTCTGCATTCAGGTGGTGCCTGCATATCATGCAGAACCATCTGTAAACTACGTTTGAGTTCTTTCTGTGTCACCTGATTAGAGGGAACTCCCCATGAAGCTCTAGGTGCAGGCAGGGAGAGAGCAGGTAGTGTGGCAGGGGTAAGGACCATGGGCATTTGTGTTACGTCTTCATGGAACTTACTTGTACCTTCAGGACGTGTTCAGGACCTTCATTTGATGACGGAGTGCCACAGCGTAGGCCCAACTTTGTGGTGTGGTAGTTGTGCTGAGCAGTTCAGGTCACATGGGAACTTGATGTGACCCAGGGTTAAGTGTTTCATCTCAGCTAAGGCCCAGTCGCAGGCCACAAGCTGCTATTTAAAAGAAGAGGGGTTACCTGCAGAGGAAGCAGGGCTTCACTCCAAGTTCCTAAAGGCCCATGCTGCAATTCTCCTATAGGAGCGTGCCAAAAGTCCCAAACAGCATCCCTGTCTGCCATTGACACTTCCTGCACCATCAGATCTCCTGGGTCATGTGGCACGTGTCAGAGCAGCTTACGTGGCAGCTTGGACCTATTGCAGAGCCTTCTCCTGTTCTGAGCCCCACTCGAAACTAGCACCTTTTCAGGTCACTCAATAAACGGGACAGAGTAACACACCTAATGAGGAACATGATGCCTCTGAAATTCAGAGGCTCAATAGATGTCATGCTTCGCTTCGGCTGTAGAAGGGGCCAGATGCAATAGTTTGTCCTTCACCTCAGAAGACCTCTCTGTCCTCTCCGATATTTTATTCATTTCCCTCCCCAGTATAATGGGCCCTTCATCTTTTTACCCCATTCCTTTCCTTCAAAGTCCTAATTTTTTCTCATCTTAACCCTCTAGCTTCAGATGTCAGTCATCACGCTGGAAGAGAAGATGAAGGAAGGCAGTCCATCCCACAACTCGTCACCCCTTAACTTTCTCAACTGGAAAGAAAGGGAGATAGTTTGTATGATTTTTCACAGTGAGATATGCTGAATGTTAACTGGTAGCTAAGGGCTGGGGTGAAGCCAAGGCCCAGAGCCTCTTCCCCCCCTGGTACAATGGTCATGGTTTTGTAACCTAGTATTTATGGCAAAGAAGAGGCTCTTAAGGTAGCTCCTAAGGATCTTGCCAGAAAGCAAAACTCACTATCTCTGAAAATGCCTTAATTTCTCCTTCTTCTTCCTTTGACTTTCTTTTTCTTTTTTTGATTTTAAAAATATTTTATTTATTCATGAGAGACACACAGAGAGAGGCAGAGACATAGCCAGAAGGAGAAACAAACTCCCTGCGGGGAGCCCGATGTGGGACTCGATCTCAGGACTCCTGAGATCATGCTCTGAGCAAAAGGCAGACACTCAACTGCTGAGCCACTCAGGGGCCCCTTGCCTTTCTTTTTAGGAAGACAATTATTTTAGAGCAGTTTTAGGTTTATAGCAAAATTGAGAGGATGGTACAGAGATTTCCCATGCATTCCCTGCTCCCACACAGGTATAGACTTCCCTCTTTGTCACCAGGGTTGTACTTTTGTTACAATGGATGGACCTCCATGGACAGACACATCATAATCACAAAAGTCCATGGTTTGCTTTAGGGTTCATGCTTGATGTTGTATATTCTATGGGTTTAGACAAATTTATAGACATGTATCTACCATGAGTCATCCCCCTACTTACTCGTTCACCCACTCAAGGATATTTTGGTTGCTTCCAGGTTTTTGAATAACTTATCTGGGCAATTCTGAATAAAGATGCTATAAACATCTGTGTGCAGGTTTTTGTATGGACCTACGTTTTCAACTCCTCTGGGTAACATTTTGAAGAGCTGTTTTGCTGGCTATAGAATCTTGGCTGACAGGTTTTTTTTTTTCTTTCAGTGCTTTGAATATGCCATTGTACTACCTTCTGCTCATGGACTCTGTTCATTTTCCTTCATTCATTCTTCTTCTTTTTAAAAAACATATTTATTTATTCATGAGAGAGAGAGAGAGACAGAGACAGAGACAGCGACAGAGACATAGGCAGAGGGAGAAGCAGGCTCCATGTGGGGAGCCGATCCCGGGACTTCAGGATCACGTCCTGGGCTAACGGCAGGCGCTAAACCACTGAGCCACTCAGGGATTCCCTTCATTCTTTCTTCTTTCTGTTCCTCAAACTGGAGAACTTCAACCAACCTACCTTAGAATTGGCTCCTGCTTTCTTTTGCCAGCTCAAAATGATTGTTGAGTCCCTCTGGTGATTTTTACATTTTGGTTACTCTCATTTGCAACTCCAGAATTTCTATTTGGTTACTCTTTCATGGCTCTAATTTCTTTATTGATACCTCTATTTGGTGGGTTATTGTTCTCATGCTTTTTTTAAGTTCTTTTTTAAATAAATGTATTTATTTAATTAATTTTTAAAAAGTAATCTCTACACCCAATGTGGGGCTCAAGCCCACAGCTCCAAGATCAAGAGTGGTGTGCTCTACTGACTGAGCCAGCCAGAGGCCTGTCTTTAGTTCTTTAGATATAGCTTCATTTATAGCCTTGATCATACTTAAAATAGATTATTTAAAGTCTGTGTCTAGGGATGCCTGGGTGGCTCAGTGGTTGAGCATCTGCCTTTGGCTCAGATCGTGATCCTGGGATCTTGGGATCGAGTTCTGCATTGGGCTCCCTGTAGGCAGCCTGCTTCTCCCTCTGCCTATGTCTCTGCCTCTCTCCCTGTCTCTGTGCCTCTCATGAATAAATAAATAAAATACTAAAAAAATAAAAGGCTTTGTTTAGTAAAGTCAATGTCTAGGTTTTTTCAGGGACAGTTTTTATTAATTGCTTTTTTTTTCTGTGTACAGACTACCATTTCTTGCTTCTTTGTGTGCCTTGTAACTTTTTCTTTTAATATTTTTAAAATTGTTGTAAGATATATATATATCATAAAATTTATAATTTTAATAATTTTAAAGTGAACAGTTCAGGGACATTAAAATTAAGTACATTCACAATGTGCAACCATCATCACTGTCCACATCCAGAAGTTTTTCATCCTTCCAAACAGAAACTCTATACCCTTGTTATTATTAAATAACTCCTCATATCCCCTTTCCCCAGCCTACTAACCTCTGTTCTACTCCCTATCTCTTATGAAGGTGCCTATTCTAGAAACTTCACATAAGTGGAATCACACAATATTTGTCCTTTTGTGACTGGCTTTATTTCACTTAATATAATGTTTTTAAGGTTCATCCATGCCATGGCATGTATAAGAATTTCATTCCTGGGGTGCCTCGGCTTAGTCGGTTAAGGATCTGCTTTTGGCTCAGGTCACCATCCCAGGTCCCTGGGATCAAGCCCTGTGTTAGGCAGGGAGCCTACTTGTCCCTCTCCCTCTGCCCCTGCTCATGTGCTCTCTCTCTTGCTTACTATGTTTCTCAAATAAATAAGTAAAATCTGGGCAGCCCTGGTGGTTCAGTGGTTTAGCGCCGCCTTTAGCCCAGGGCGGGATCCTGGAGACCCAGGATCGAGTCCCACATCAGGCTCCCTGCATAGAGCCTGCTTCTCCCTTTGCCTGTGTCTCTGCCTCTCTCTCTGTCTCTCTCTGTCTCCCATGAATAAATAAATAAAATCTTTTTAAAAAATAAATGAGTAAAATCTTTAAAATTTCCTTTTCATGGATTTTCTTAAATGAATACTCCATTGTATGTATATACATTTTATCTATTCATCTGCTGATGGACGCTTCCGTTTATTTCCACCTTTTGACTTTTATGAGTAATGCTGCTGTGAACATTGGTATGAAAGTGTATGTTTGAGTCTCTAAATTATTTTTGGGGGGATGCCTGGGTGGCTTAACGGCTGAGTGTCTGCCTTCGGCTCAGGGCGTGGTCCCAGGATCCGGGATTGTGTCCCACATCTGGCTCCCTGCAGGGAGCCTGCTTCTCTCTGCCTGTGTCTCTGCCTCTCTCTGTGTGTCTCTCATGAATACATAAATAAATCTTTTTAAAAATTTTGGGGGGATATACTTAGGAGTGGAATTGCTGGAACACATGGTAATTCTATGTTTAATTTTTTGAGGAACTGCCAAACTATTTTCCACAGCTGCTACACCATTGGACTCAAATGCACTCATTTCTTCATTTTACATTTTAAACTCAAACCCACCAGTAGCGCACAGGGTTCTAATTTCTCCACATCCCCACCAATACTGTTATTTTCTGTTTTTTTTTTTTTTATGACAGCCATTCTAATGGGTGTGAACCTTATAGTTTTTCATTGTTATTGTTCAAAAGTAAACATTTTAATAATTATAATGTGGCAACTCTGGACGTCACATTTTACTCCTTCTCCTAGGGTTGCTATTCTTGCTGTTTGTTATAGTTGTTTGCTTAGTAACTATACTAAACTAATTTAGTAAAAACTGAATTCTTTGTCATGTACAGTCACTGAAGTCTATATTCCATTAGCTTCATGGTGAGCTAATTATTGGACAAGGATTTTCTTAAAAACTGGAACCAACAACAACAAAAAAATCTAGTCTTGGGGCACTTGGCTGGCTTAGTCAGTGGAGCATTCTACTTTTAATCTTCGGAGTTGTTGGGTGGAGCTCCATGGTTGGGTGTAGAGATTACTTAAAAAAAAAAAACTCCCAGTCTTTTTCTTTTTTTAAGATTTTATTTATTTATTCATGAGAGGCACAGAGAGAGAGGGGCAGACACACACAGAGGGAGAAGCAGGCTCCATGCAGGGAGCCCAATGCGGGACTGGCTCCTGGGACCCCAGGATCATGCCCTGGGCTGAAGGCAGATGCCCAACTGCTGAGCCACTCAGACATCAGACATCCCTCTCCCAGTCTTTCTTTCTTTCTTTCTTTCTTTCTTTCTTTCTTTCTTTCTTTCTTTCTTTCTTTCTTTCTTTCTTTCTTCTTTCAAGGTTTTATTTATTTATTCATGAGAGACACAGAGAGAGAGGCAGAGACACAGGCAGAGGAAGAAGCAGGCTCCTTGCAGGGAGCCCGACGTGAGACCCGATGTGGGACCCGATGTGGGACCCGATCCTGGGTCTCCAGGATCATGCCCTGGGCTGAAGGCGGTGCCAAACTGCTGAGCCACCAGAGCTGCCCTTTACAGAGAGGTTTAGTGAGCATGTTGGCTTGGGGCTGCAAATCAGCCAGGAAGTCTACTTATGCAGAGCCCCAGGGCAGCCAGAAAGCTTAGGGCCTTCTTAGGTCTTTCCTGAGTGTGTGCATAGCCCTCAGCATGCATATGCCCTTCTAGAATCCCAGGAATAGTTTGGAGCTTCTCAAAGCCCTTATTCCCCAAAGCACCCCATTCCCCAGCTTTGTCTTATCAAGATTTTGGGGTGGCCTATTCTTTGCCCCACTATTATCCATTTCCTCAGGCAACAGAAACAGAAACACTTACAAATGTGGGCGGCCCGGTGGCTCAGCGGTTTAGCGCTGCCTTCAGCCCAGGGCGTGATCCTGGAGTCCCACGTCAGGCTCCCTGCATAGAGCCTGCTCCTCCCTCTGCCTGTGTCTCTGCCTCTCTCTCTCTCTCTCTCTCTCTCTCTGTCTCTCATGAGAAAATAAATAAAATCTTAAAAAAAATCCAAATGTTTTTGAAAAATGATCCTTCATTGGTGACTGTAGCAAAAGATGAGTTTCAGCTAGGCAGTCAAGATGAAGACAAATGGTTAAGTAGGTTTTCCAGAGAGCCACCCTACAGATGAACTAAGATCAGTTTGTAAGTGGGGTCCTTTCTGCTCCCTCCCATACTGGCACTGAGAATGCAGATGGGTAATTTCAAAGCTACCGAGGAGCTGAGAACAGAGGGATAGGACCAGGGTTAAGTTCAAATGCCACAACGTTTGAGGTTCTTACTAAGATTCAGCCAGATTCTTAAATGAGGTCTCTCAGGATGCTTCAAGCTTTTAGTTTCCAGAGTTCTAAAAAATTTGCTGCCGTTGGATGCCTGGGTGGCACATTCAGTGTGGGTGACGGACTTCCAGTTCCGGTGATGATCTCAGGGTCTTGAGATTGAGCACCGACTAGGGCTCTGGGCTCAGCAGGAAGTCAGCTTGAGATTCTCTCTCTCCCCCTCCCTCTGCTCCTCCCTCTCATGCTCTCTCGGTCAAATAAATAAATAAATATTTTTAAAAAATAATAATTAATTTAAAAAATTCAGCTGCTGACAGTTTCTGCCAACTTTTTGTGGCATTACTTTCATGGAGGGGGTGGGCTTTTGGAGCTCCTTAATTTGCCATCTTCCTTGGAGACTTTCTACCCCTTGAAGTTTACTTTAAAAATCCCAGCACAGGAGCTCAAAGACAGTAGGTTCAAATAATTGTCCTCTACCCAGTGTTCAGTGAAATAGCGTGAGTGCTGCTGAAGATCAACTGCCTTCTAAAGGAGCAATGCTCCTATCCATGCCACCATGCCATCCTTCCCAATGTCTTTCTGCCAAAGATTTTAGGCTGCTCTCCCTCCACACTGACTAGATTTCCTCTGTCACATCTATACAATGAGAGGTTATGGAGAGTCCGCTCTCTCTCTCTTTGCTGTCAGGGGAACTGAAGTTCAGAGAGTCTTGCTGACATGCTCAAGGTTGCACAGGAATGTGAGGATCGAAGTAAAACCCCACATCTCCTGTCTCCCCACCAAGTGTTATTTCTATGGCATGAAGCTAGAGACAGGTGTGCAGGTTGCTCTGTGTGGCTGAAACAAAATATTGTTTTCTACATTACGATTAAGCGTTGGCCTCAGTTGATCTCTCCCTACTCTCCCTTCCTCTCCCCATTTTCCCACTTCCCCATTCCCACACATCATGAAGAAAGGATTTCTTAGCACTCTTGAATAGAATACTACCCCTCTGGCTACCAAAGAGTAAGTATTTTCACCCAAAGCATTGCTTCCAGAAAAGTCCATTCTTTTAGAGTTCTCTGTTGCCTACTGTGGTATGTCTCAGAGAATCAAACATGTTGGACTTGGAGAGGATGACCTTTCACTTCACAAATGAGGACACAGATCCAGTCATCTGTCTACATCGAAGATGCCTTGTCTAGCACGCACATCGTATTTATCTGGTTTGTTAATGAGGCTGTTGTGTTCCAGGAGCACCTAGAATACTGTATGGATGGTCCCTACCAGGGTTGATGATGCTCTAGAACTGAGTTAGACTAACTTGCTGTAACAAATAGATACCATGTTGGGTCAAACACACACACACACTCACACACACACACACACACACACACGTGCACATTTATTTATCTCTTATTTAGTCCAGGGCATTTTCTCTAAGTAAGGGTGTGTGTGTATGTGTGTGTACAGTGCTCTACTCCACATAGTTATTTAGGGATCGAGGCTAGTGGTGACTGCCATCTTTAGTGCATGACTTCCAAGGTGGTTCTACTTATTGCCATTCCAGTGTGTGGAAAGGGAACAAGGGGAAGTACATGTGGGAGATTTTACAGGCCAGCCCTTGAAGTAGCCTACATCATGTCTATTCATGTGCCTTTGGGGAGCACCTGCTTGCAAGGCCAAGCCTAACAAAAGGAGCTGATAGGGAGCCCTGGTGGCTCAGTGGTTTAGCACCACCTTTAGCCCAGGGTATGATCCTGGAGACCCGGGATCAAGTCCCACATTGGGCTCCCTGCATGGAGCCTCTTCTCCCTCTGCCTGTGTCTCTGCCTCTCTCTCCTTCTGTGTCTCTCATGAATAAATAAAACTCTAAAAAAAAAAAAGAGCTGATAAAGGTCATGTAGTTGGTCAGCCATATGCCAGGCTACAGTCTTGTTACTAATGAAGATGGGTAAAAACAATATCTATATCCCCACATCTAGAACTCAGGAGAAGGTGGTGCTCAGGAACTATTTACAGAATTGGGACAGATGAATGAGTGAACGGATAGATAAATGAAAGAAGGAATGAAGTGTTTCTTTTACTACATGATTATAGAGATGTTTTCATGGCCCTCAATATTCCATTAGCAGTGAAAGAGGTTGCATGCCCGCCTGCCCCCAGTGTTTCTCCACATTCCCACAATGCACCTCGGTGTTAATGCTTGGGGAAATAATTTTAAATGGCCCGTTATAAGTAAATTCCGTCAACAGATTTCTAGAACTACATTATATTTTTGTGGGGAAGGAGGATGAAGATCACTGCTATTGGTGTGAGTTTTCTTTTTTTAAAAAAGATTTTTATTTATTTATTCATGACAGACACACACACACAGAGAGGCAGAGACACAAGCAGAGGGAGAAGCAGGCTCCATGCAGGGAGCCCAACGTGGGACTCGATCCCGGGTCTCCAGGATCACACCCCGGGTTGAAGGAGGTGCTAAACCGCTGGGCCACTGGGGCTGCCCTGGTGTAAGTTTTAACTTTAAAATGAATTAGCCACGAGCTTTTGATAACAAATTGCTTTCGATTTCTAAAATAACTTTTTTGTTTATACTTTGCTGGGTTGCTTTTTTTTTTTTTTTTTTTTGCTTGCTAATTGCTTTTATAGAAATACTGAACCTCTGTAAGGGACCTTGGAGAATAATACTATGTCCAACTCCCTATGAGTTCAGATGTAACATCTCCCATTCTTCCTCAGCAATAGAACAGCCAAATTTTAGTTGCACATGGCTGTTCTGAACAAAACCTACATTTCATATCTTTCCTGGCAGTGCAGTATGATCATGTAACTAGGGTATGGCCATTGAGATGTTGTATAGCAGCTTTTAAAAATCTTTCTTAAGGGGCACCTGGGTGACTTAGTTGGTTGTGTCTGCCTTCAGCTCATGTCATGATCCCGGGGTCCTTGGATCAAGTCCCACATCTGGCTCCCTGCTCAGCGGGGAGCCTGCTTCTTCCTCTCCCTCCACCTGCCAGTCCCCCAGCTTGTGCTCTCTCTTTGTCAAATAAGTAAATAAAATCTTCTTTTTTTTCAAATCTGTCTTAAGAGACAGTGGGCAGGGGTGTGTGGGTGGCTCAGTTGGTTAAGCACCTGCCTTCTGTTTAGGTCATGATCTCAGGATCCTGGGATCAAGCCTCATGCCAGTTCCTTGCTCAGTGAGGAGTCTGCTTCTCTCTCCCCTCTGTCACTCCCCGCTTCCATTTATGCATGCATGCTCTCTCTCATAAATAAATAAATCTTTTTAAAAAAGAGACAGTGGACCTATGTATCTTCTTCATTCCTTCCTTCCTACTGCTACCATCTTGGGCATGAAGTTGAGGTCACGTACAGTGAAGCAACAAAGTAGGAAGAGCTTGGCTTGCACCAATCCTTGATTGCCTACCTAGATGTTGATGTGTGAGAGAAATAATCTTCTATTATGTTTAACCACTCTTGTTTTTTCATCACTTCCAGCTGGCCCTTACCTTAACTAATATACTATGTAACATGAGGAAATTGAGCCCTACAGAAGTGAAATGAAGTGATCTGTAATGTAGGAGTGGTATCTCCACATGTATTCCTCATTAGAGAAAACCCAAGATAAGCAAGACAAAAAGCAAAAACAAAATCCCAACCCATAATAGTAAAAACAGCAACAGTAATACATACAGGTCCTCAGAAAAAGGAAAATTTACAGAACACAGATTTCTCTGGTCTAAAATCACTGGGGATTGACTAACTCCTCATAGAGACTTAATGAATCATTTTCCTTGGATTTCTTTGTGGTCACACAGGTAGCTCCATTCCTTGGTTTCTCTTGCATTTGGGTTGGTCATGTGACTAAGTCCGATCCAGTAGAGTGTAAGTGGAAGCGATGTGCACCACCCCAAAACAGCCCCCCACCCCGTACTCCCCACACCTGCCCTCCAAGCTCCTTACTCCACCTGCAGCTGCATGCAAAGGACACCAAGGTTCCAAGTGAGGGCGGAGCCACCTGATGAGGGAGCCTGGGTCTATGAAACACCTCATGGAAGCCACCTGCTGGCCAGAAACACCCCTACTGGACTGTTACATAGGTGAAAAATAAGTTCATGTTTTGGCATGTATGAGTTATATCCATACACAATAGGGTCTCTTTTCCTACTCTTTGCTTCAGGTAAGTTTGGGTTGGAAGCTACCTATGTTGGGGAGATTTTGAGTGTGAGGCAGACTTTTGTTGACACAGTTACCAGGTATGGTGGGATTTTCAGTCTTTTCTGGTCTCAAATTTGGTGTCTCATCTCAGTTGCTTCTGAGTGTGCAAGTCTGCTGGTTTGTGCCTCCTTCAGCCCTCCTGATTCCTGGTCTCTAGGGAAAGAGACACTGCTGGCTGCCCTTCCTAACCCCTGAGACCGTGTCTTGGATCCAGCCATTCTGGATTTTCACCCTTTCTCTGAAGTCTTGTCTTCACTTCTAGTTGGCCCCTAACAAAATTTCTCATTTCTCGTATGCAATATTATTTGCCTTCTGGGTGACGGCTTAACAGAACTCCTTGAAAGAAAAATCAGTAAATGATAAAGTGAGTCTTGACTTCTTCATTTACAGCTCTGAATTGACACTGGGGGTTAGTCTTTCCAAGTAAACCGAAATCTTGGGTCTCTTCCCATTTTCTCCAGTTAAAAAGCCTACAGCAATTTTGGGTATGACCTCCAAAATTCTTACATTCTGAGAAAATTCCTGGCTCCCAATTCATTTGCAAGGAGCCTTAACCGACAGGTCCTAAGCCCAATGAGAAAGCAAAGCTCTAGTTCTCAGCTCTGCCCACTTCCTAGGTCTTCTCTGGTATGGAAGTGTCCTTTCCAGAGAGACCTGTTTGAGGCATTCCTTGTAGTGATTGCAGGGATAGATTTTTCTGATTTTGAGGTACACTTGCTTTAAGTTTCTGTAGCAGCATCTAGGGCTTCATGATCTATTGTGCCATCTCCTAACCCCTGGGGTCCTTCCCCTAACCTCTGGGGAGCAATCTTTGGGCAGGTTTGGTACCTGCTATTTCCCCCAAACTAAACAAGGCACTTCAACAATGGAGCGTAGAGGAAGGAGCCTCTACTAACCCTGGAGCCTCAGGAGAGCCACACAGAACACCTTCCTTAGTCTCATGTCCTCATCTGTCACGAGACAGATGGAGATAAGACAAATGGAGATAAGAATCACTTTTCTGCTATCCTCTACAGGTGAGAATATTAAATGATAGGAAGTTTGTGAAACCAGCGCCACCCTGCAGATTGCCACATAATGCCAGGGCTACCTAGACTTGCAAACCCAGTTTGCTTTCAGAAACCGTTCAGCTTCGCCTTTTCTAATTCCCTCCAACCCCCAGCCTCCAAGCCTGCCCAGCGGAGGGCTGAGGCTCTTCCCTCAGGGGAGGCAGAGGGAGGCAGGCCGCACACTTCCGGGCTGGCCTCCTTTGCTGGGCCTGCCCCACCCGCCCCACCTCGGGCTTGGACCGGTGACCTCCCTCCTCAGTTTAGGTGCCTCTGGGTGGCTTTCCAGGGTCGCCAGTGGGTCTGCCTCTCAACAACGGGCTACTTCATATCCCCAGTCTTGAAAGTGATAGAATCACGCAGCTCAGGTGGAACGGGAGTGCTCGCACCGCCACCATCTCTGCGGACCCACCGAGAAGGGGGCCTGAGTCGGGGGAAGGGCGGGATGAGTGTGGTCGGTTCCCATCCTCCAACCCTCTGGAGCCCCTGTCCCTTCTGAGCTCCTCTCGTCCCAGCGTAAATCCAGGTTAATAAAGTGACGTCTTAATACACACACTGCCCCCCAGATGCAGAGCCCTGTCGGCAGCGCGGGACGAAGCGGGGGTGCAGTGGAAAAGAGGAGGGCGTCCCACCCAAGACGCACGTCGCAGCCCTCGGGGGCCCCCAAACGGCTGGGCCGGGGTCAGAGGCTCAGGAGGGCGCAGAGGGAGGTAGCAGCGGGCTCATCCGAGGGTCCCAAGGTTCCCTGTTTCCTGGGGAGTAACCTGCACGGGTCCAAGCCCCTCGGTGGGGCGCGGTGCGCTCTGCCCACGTAGCAGCGGGCCAGCGGGAACCGGCGCGATCATCCCGAGCCTCGCTGCTCAAGGAGATGAACTCGCTCAGGGTCTGGGGCCGGTCCCCGCCGTCGGCTCCCTTGCCCTCGGCCCGGCGAGGCCCGGGTCCCCGCGGGAGGCTGCTGCGCCCGCCTCGGCCGCCAGCTACCCCCGGGGGCCGCGCTGCGGCCGCGCGCAGAGCGGGCTCGGATGCGGCTCCTGCCGCCCTGGGGCGCGCCACGCTGGGCAAGCTCCCGAACGCCGGCTCCGTTCGTCTACCCGCAGGACGAGCTGCTTTGTGTGGCCGCTGCGAGAATCAAACAGACACCAGGTGCGCAAAGCGCGTCCAAGAAATGGCAGTTAGGACCTGTACGCTGGGGACCACCGAGTCACCGCGGAGCTGCGGATCCGCCGCCCGGGGCAAGTGCGCCCGCGAGGAGCTTTCCAGCCTGGAGCGCGCCCGGCTGCGCGGAGCGATGGAGGGGCCTCGCTCGGCCGGTCCGCCCCGCCGCTGCTCTTGCCTTCCAGCCTCACCTGTCGCTCGCTGGACGGGGACTCAGGCGACCCTGGTGGGACTCCCAGGCCGCCGAAGCCCGGGGGTGGGCCTGTCGGGCCCGGGTGCCCTGAACCCGCAGCGGATGGCCACTGGGGGTGGCACAGCGGCGGCTGGTCTTGTCGCCCGCGGCGTGTCCCGAAGGCCCGGGCTCCCAGGCCTCTGCCCCCGCCCGACCCCAGCTCAAAGGCCGGGAGGAACGGGGCTGCGCAGCCCCGCGGACCCCGGCCCCAGAGCTCCGGGACTCCGAGCAGCGCCTCGAAAGCCGGCCGCGGGGGGCCTGGCACCCAGGGCGCTGGTGGGCCTGCGGGGTTTCTCCCCGTGGCCCCGAGAGTCGGCGCGTGCACACTGCTCGGCGAGGGCAGCCGGCGAGGCACTCCGGGTGGACTGGGCCGCTGGTAGTCGTGGACGTAGCCTTGGCAAGAGCCAGGCTATTCGCGTCCTAAAGAAGGACTCCCCCTACGTGGCCGCCCTGTGCCAGCCTGTTGGGTTTGTGGGTCCCCAAGCAAGGGAGGCTCTGTGGCACTTAGGGGCGCCTGTCGGGTCTCGGGAGGGGGCTTTCTTTGCGCAGATCCCTGGGTGTTACTTAGGCATCCACCTGGCGAGGGAGCAGCCTTGCTGGGGAGATTGTGGGAAAACTGTTAAGCGCACCCCAGAGTAGGACACCTAATCTGTCTCTGCTCTGATTAATCCTCACACCCCAAAAGCCATTTCTGAGTTCCAGTCACATGGACACCCACAGAGAAGAGACTCCTGCCAGGCACGCAAAGGGTGGCGGAGGCCTTGACCCTGACACCAGGACTCCAGATCTCTTGGGCTCAGACTTAACTCCACTGCCCAGCCCCTGGCAGCAGTGACACAGGGAATCTCCTTCCCTCCTGGCCCACCCTGCCTCGCATTGCTTCAGGAATCAGCAGCAACTTGCGCCCTCCGCCGGGTTGGGTTCTGGCGGAGTGATAAGAGAGGCTGGTCCTCCTCTGGGCTCCCTTGGCAGCAGGAGTGCACAAGTGTAGTTTGACTTCGCTGGCTCACCGGAGAGCTCTGGGGCGCACTGGCTCATCCGCCCACCCGTGTACTCAAAATCGGCCAGCCTTCCAGGGCACGGCTCGTCTGCCCCATCTACAACACCAGCTTTTCACCCCACTGAGCCTACACACTATCTTAGGCCTTCTCACGTTTCTCAGTACATCCTCATGCACTGGGTCTCTACCGTTTCCAGATGCCCTAGACAGCTTTGTGCCCCGGGGGTACGGATGCCCCCGGGCTGGACGGGACTGTTGGGATCGGCAACACGGAAAAAGGAGGGGCCTCAGTCACAAGCCCAAACCCTCCTCCAACCTTCTCCACCTGCCCCTCAACTAAAAACATTCACATGTCTCCAGGAACCCCAGCAGTATCCCCATAAGAGTGGGGCACTAGTGGGGATGTGGAGGCCAAGTTCCCTGACTCCTGCACCCCCACTTGGCTGGTCCCTGTTTTCCCAGGCACCGAAATGGTGTTTCCTACAAGACTAGGGAAAATCTAGGACTAGGTGGTCCTGTGTTCCCTCCTCAGATCTCCCTGGCACTGTTCAACTTTTGCTTGTGTGGTGCGCCATCACTACCTGCTCCCCAGGTAGACCTGCCACTACCTTGAGATGCATTTTGGGAGTGGGAACAGCAGGATCTGTGCTAGGACCACATCCCAGTGCCGGCTGCTGAGTTGGAAGTGAGGGGGAGAAGACTGCCCCGGAGGCACAGCGAGCCCCCTGGCTCTCTTCTGTGCTCAGTTGCCCTTGAGTTTTATGCTTTCAAGCAGGTGAGTTGGCCAGCTGCGCTGGAGGGCTGGATTCTATCATCTTCATTCATGTTCACCTTTGAGGGTTGCGTGGGTATGGAACCTGGCTGGAAGCAAATGAAAGGCGGATGAGGTCAGGAGAACAGAAAGGAAGGGAGATTCGCGTTTCCAGCGCTGTGTCCTCTATGGTTGCCAGAGCAAGACTCCTGGCTTCCTGCTGCTGCGGGAAAGGAGTGACAAGCCATTAGGAACCCTGTTTGGTGGACGCCTCTTGGGAGTGGTTGTATTCATCTGGCAGCATCTGTGCAAAAGCTGCGTCCAGTTGGCACGCTCTGGCAGGGGCCACAGCCTCTCCCTAGGTCTAGTGGAGTGTGGAATGGAGGACTGGCTTGTTATAGGTTTATGCAGTGGGTGAGTAGCTGCTCGGGTTTATTTTCAGAACTTCTGCATAGTTTCCCGTTTAAGTAAATATTTTCGGGGTTAGCCTTCCAAAGGGGAGGGAAAGAGGAAAGTTGCAACAAGTAGCTAGGCTGTGCCCCAATAAAGCTCCAGGACAGGCAACCGGCCCCCTACTGGCCAGTGAGAGCTCCCTGGCAAACTCGAGCCATCCCACTTGGGCCCCCCAAAAGAAGGTGCCACAGGTGGGATCCCTGGCCCTCTGCTTCCTCGGGCTAGGACCATCTCTTTCTCTGGGAGACAGCCACTGAGACCTTCAAGGCAAGCTTGTGCTGCAAGGCCATGCTCCGGCCTCAGCAGATCCGTAGACCAGGACTGGCACTGGTGTGAGTGTGGGTTTGCACGCTACTGGGGAGAAGCATGGTGTGTATTTGTGTTTGTGTGTGTGAGTTCACATATGTGGGAGAGACTCATTTGGGGACGTATCTCATATATATTGGGGCAGGAGAGTGTTTAGGTTTTGCCTGAAGACTTGAGCTTGTGTCTCTGAGAATGGGTTCAGAGTCAGTGGGTTTGCTTCTCTGTGTGTTCAAAGATACGTGTAATAGTGTTTCCCTGTGTGGAGGGTGAGAGTGTGTTTTTTTGGTGCCTATGCACAGTGCCTGGCACACAAGAGCCTTTCAATCCTAGTGAATCGCATATGAATGTGTATGTTGGTGTCCTTGTGAAAGATTGTGCAGAGCCTGTTTCCCTGAGAGTGGGAGTGTGGGAAATAGGAGGCAGGTAGGGATGATGTGGGCTACAGGGGCTACCCTGTTTCTTCCATTCCCAGAAGTAAGCCCTGGGGTGGGGCTGGTGGCTCAGCTCGGCTGAATCAGGGTGGCTTCTCTGGTCGCTAGAGCCTCTTGGGACTCTCAGGCAATAGCTGGCTCTTCACTCCGCTAGTCAGTGAAGGTCAGGCAGCTGGGGCCCTATAAGTGTAGATCTGGGCCTGGGAGAGCCCAGGGAGACCTGCGTTGTCCCCTAGAGCAGAGCCTGCAGGAGAGGTGGAGGGAGCTGCCTCCTCAGGGCTGGAGTTCCTCTTAGGGTGCTGTTTCGGGCCCATGTACAGTCTCAGCCTGCTGGCGGTTCTGATTCTCTGGACCTTCAGGCCTGCACAGAGCAAAGGCGGTGTCATAGCCTCGCGCCAAGTGAGCCCGCCCAGCTGTCTGCCTCTGCGGGTCCGCGGCGGCCCGATTCTCGAATCAAATCTCGGCAGGAAAGGAATCCTCCGTACTTAGAAAGTACTCGCAAAAGGGTCTTTGGCGAATGCTGATTTCATCTGAGAGGAAAGTCTCCAAAGAGGTCCCAGCACTCTAGGATCTCACTGTCCTCATTCCCACTTTCCTTAGGGTTGACATGGCAAGTCTGGTCCGAAGCGTCCTGGTCCCGTTGGAGGAACACATTCGGTACTCACAGCCGTGGTGATCTGAGATGCAATAGCCACAACTTCCTCCTGCAGGCTTCAGATCTGCCAGGATAGGCTTAGACGGGTCGAATAATGTGGGGGAGAGGTGGGACTGGGTCCCCCAGAAGGGAGAGGGCGCTGCAGGTTAATGTACTGCTACAGAGGAACCTACTGTGCACTGAGCCGAGGCGCAGCCAAGCCCTGGTGCCCCCTTGCTCCTATTAGAACACATGCCCGAGGGCCTCCCCAGTCTCTTTGGACTTCCACTGTTCCCCAATCCTTTCATCACCATCCCCAAACGACAGATTTCTGAGCTTGGACACCTTTGCTCCACACCCACACGCACCACCACTACCCGGGCATTGCAGCTGGCTCAGCGGCTGCCCTTGGGGCCACCGGTTTCTGGGGACTGTGGCCACCACTAAGGAAACCTCCATGGCCGGAGTTGTTCCCCAGCTTTGGCATCTCCAAATGCACGTCCCCTTCATTATTTGTCACACAGCTTCTCTTTTTCTTACTTCCATCCCCAAAGTGAAGAAAGAGGATAGTGAGAGCCCTGCGTGGCTGATGAAGGAAGAGTCCCCAAGAACAGCAGACCACCCCCTTCCTGCTTTTGCAGGGAGCTTTCCGGACAAGAAAGGGGACAGAAGGCTTTGGGGGAGGAGGTTTCAGCGTTTTCAATCCCTTCACCTTAGGGCTGATATGAGTCTCGGATGGGGGAAGGCAGCTCCCAGTTTCTGGGGCTCACGGGATGTCGCCTCTCACAACGGTCCACCCGGGGTGTCGAGTCCCTGTAGGGAAATCAGACACTGCTGCACTCCCGGATCCCGGGCCTTGTAGTATATATCCATATATATATTTATGATTTCTAATTTTATTATAAAATAAAAGCAGAAATATTTCCCGAAGAACATTCACATGAGGGCATGACAGGGAGACGGCAAGTCCGCGGCTGGGGAGGCACACTCTGCCGGGAGCACTGTCGCCACAGTCCCGGGAGGAAGAGGAGAGAGCATGGCCTCACAGAGAGAAAGAGAGGCAAGTGCGCCATGCGTGGTCCTTTCTCTTTCGCTTAAGTCGCTAGGCGCACAGCTGACACCTGCAGCCCCGCTGAACCCCGGGGAGGGCCTCTGGGGAAGGCCTGGTTCCTCTGCTCTCCCCCCTGCCGCGTCCACCCCTGAAAGTGAGGCAGGAGGACGCAAATCGGTGTCCAGAGGGGAGGAGGAAGGCTGAGGGGGTACAGACCCGAGGGCCAGGAGCGCAAGGGGCTGCCAGAGGAGAGACGGAAAAACAGAAATAGAGAAAAGGAAAAGTGGTGAGGGGTGACAAGCCAGAAATACAAAGGGTCGGGAAACCGGGGAAAGCAAGAAGGAGGGAGGCAGGATAAGAGAGATGGAAGGGAAGGGACTGGAAAAAAAGAGCAAGGGAGGCAAGGAGAGGGAAGGAACAGGAAAGAAGGGGTGAGAAGGTCGGGAGAGAGAGAGTGTGAGAACGGTGTATAATTTATTCCCTTCCCCGGTTCAAGGCCCGGTCCCAGGCCTCCGAGGGATCCCAGGAGCAACTTGTTGGAAGCCAATCCCGGACACAGACCAGACCAAGGCGCCGTCCACCCTGCCCGGGCCGGCGGTTCTGCTGGGCAGCGCGCGGGTCTCTCAGTACCTGGTGGGGCGCCCTCCCGACACCGCCTCTCGGGTCCCCAGCGCCACGCCGCGAAGGCCAGCGCGCGAGGCCGCGGGGCTCTAGGAGCCCAGGTCCACGAGGTTGGCCGACATGGGGTTGAGGATGGAGTCCTGCAGGCCGTGGTGGTGCTGCAGCGGGTCCGCGCCGCCTGCGCCCGGCACGGGCACGGGCACGGCGCTGGGGCCCGGAGGGTGGCCCAGGCTGTGCAGGGACGGCAGCCCGGGCGGCGGCGGCGGGCTGAGCAGCAGCGCGGGGCTGGACGACGAGTGGTCCGGCGTCCCCGACGGCGTCTTCTCGTCCTCCGAGCTGCCTAGCACCGACTTGCCGCTGCCGTTCAGCGACGCAGCCAGCGGGTTGTGGCTGTTGGAGTTGGAGTTTTCACTGTTCTCCCTGCAAGTGCAGGAGCAGAGCGGCCGGGTCAGCCGGGGAAACCGAGGCCGCCCCGCGCCGCCGCGTCCCCTGGAGCCGACCCCGCCGCTCGCCTCGGCGCCAGAGCCGCCCAGCGCTGCTTGCGGGGCTGTTTTCGGTTTCTACCATTTTCTCCGCCTGGCCTGGGGCTCTCCTTCTTTCTGCCAGTTCTCTTAATCGCTCAGTACAAGATTTCTCTCTCTTGCCCTTTTCTCTGTACCGTTTCTTGTTCTTAACCTCTTGAATAGCTTTCCAGTTCTGAGTAGGTTCTGCTCGCCCCCCCACTACCCCCTGCGCTGAGTTTCTAACATTTCTTTCCCAGAGGAGAGCGGCTGGGGAGCGAGGCTCAGTGGAGTTGGGGAAGGGGGAGACAGAGAGGAAGGGAAGATGCCTGAGTTTTCAGATTCTTGGCTCCTGGAGCCACGGTTGCGGTTGCCGGGAGAAGTGGGGCCAGGGCAGTGAGGGTCCCTAGATCCTAGGCTGCCGGCCTCATGTGAAGTTAGGGATCTCACAGGTCTGCACTTCTCGTTGCTTTTTTTCCACTTAAGGGAAAACTTCTAATTGGGGTTCAGGTTCCTGGAGCTAAGATCCAAACTGGCAGGTCTTGGGAGGGTTCTCCTTGCTGGGCCGAAGGGCAAGGCCCTAAGGTGGTAGCACTCCCTTACCGTGGTGGCACGGTGCAAACCGCAGCTGGGAGTCTGGAGGCTGTAGGGGCTTGGAGGGCAGCCCTTGGGAGAAGAATGGAGGGGATGGCTAATCCCGGCCTAGAGTTTTCCAACATACAGAAACTGAGAGATTCGGCAGCCCTCACCTGGGGCCTGGCCTGAGAACCAAGTTCTTCAGGAGTCTGGATGCATGCCAGGCTGGGTAGAAGGGGACCCCAGCAGGGAGAACCCACCTCCTGCTCAGCCTTTGCCTGTCGGCCCCAACCAGATTTGGAGATTTGAAACCTTGGGTAGATTGTTTCTTCACTGGCTTCCCAAGACCTTTCCTTTCTGTTTTCCTGGAAGGGAACTTCCTACATGGCTGGCAGCTGAGACCTTACAACTGCAGATACCCCAACCTCATTGTCTGGGAGGCCAGGGTCGGCCTGAAGCTCCCCTTCCTCTTCCAGAGATCTGGTTCCACTGTTCAGCAATCCCACCCCACCCCCTCGCCCTAATCATTTACTCTGGGCTGCACATGCCCCATATCACCAACCCCAGGTGTCTTGTTTGGCTGTTACACTTAGGCTGGATTTCTTTCCCACCATCGGGTTTTCTCCCATTTCCCTCTTTATATTTGGGGTTCAGGGGGGCCACAGACTGGCAGCCACAAGGGCCTAATGGTTCTGTTAGGCTAGTTCAGGAAGTCCTGGTTTCCTTGAGGACAAGCAACTCCCAGCCCTTCTGTTGCTCTCAGCTCATCCCAGGCCTACCGATCCACTCCCTAAAGACGGTGGGGCCTTAGGGGAGAAGAGTTGAGGGGGCCTGGCAGGCCAGGGAAGGGCTGCTGGTCCAGAAGGCAGGAAAAGGGGCATGTGTTTCTCTTTTGCTCTCCTACAGCTGACACTTCCTCTCGGCCTTGCTCCTCTTGGTCCTTTCTATGCAAGATATAAGACTCTCCAAGATATAAGACTCTCCCTATCAACTTCCATATCCAGACAAGGAAGATTCTTGCCAAGGCCCCTCCACGTCCAGATCACACCAGGAAACTATCAGTCTCAATCCTGACCCCAATCACACTTTGGCTGAGGGCTGTTTAAGGCGAACAGGAAGTGCCGGGCAGTGCCCGTGAATTCCCACAAGCAGCCCGAAATCTGCACCCCAGCTAGTCCTGACTGGAGACCCCTCTGTCGTGCCTAAGACTGTCACACCCTGCCTGCTGTGCCCCCTTTGCACAGGATCCAGCCACTGTCTTGCTTTCGCCCCAAAGTTCGAGGCTTCTCCACTTTGTTCCCAAGCGACCGGGGAGTTAGTTGACAACTTCCCCGACCGCTTTGCCCGCTTTAGACAAATTTCTGACCTCCTGGTCTCCCACAAGACCTGAGGGCCGGCGGGGTCAGCCGAGGCTGCAGCTGGGGGCCGGGGCAGGGCCGGGGCACCCGGCGTAGGCCTCCCCCGGGGTCCGTGCACACGTCCTGCGACCCCTCCCTCCCTGGAGCCCCGGGGAGGGGAGCTGGCGCCGCAGTTTTACTTACTCGTACCTTTCTTTGGCCTCGGCTGCCCGGTCGCGCTGCCGCCGGTTCTTGAACCAGTTGCTGACCTGCGTGGTGGTGAGGCCCGTGGCCTCGGCCAGCTCGCGCTTCTCGCGCGGGGAGGGGTAGGGGTTGTGCGCGTACCACTCGCGCAGCACGCTGCGACTCTTCTCCTTGAAGCAGTAGCTGGTCTCCTCGCCGTCCCAGATGGAGCGCGGCAGCGGAAACTTGCGGCGCACGCGGTACTTGCCCACGGCGCCCAGGGGCCGGCCGCGCAGCTTCTCCGCCTCGATGTAGTGCGCCTTGAGCCACAGCTGCTGCAGCTTGGCGTGGTTGTGCGGCGAGAACTGGTGGCTCTCCAGGATCTTGTAGAGCTCGCGGAAGTTGCCGCGGTGGAAGGCCACCACCGCCTTGGCCTTGAGCACGCTCTCATTCTTGTGGAGGTGCTCGCAGGCGGGCAGCGACCACAGGAAGCGGCCCAGCCGCTCGATGTTGCCGCCCTGCTGCAGCACCTCGCACACGCACGCCACTTGCTCCTGCGTGAAGCCGAAGGTGGGCAGCATGGACATGGTGCCGGCTGCGCCCCCGCCCGCCCGCGCGCGCCCTCACCGCGCTGCGCCGTCCGGCATGGGCGCCTCCCCGCCGGGTCGTCCGGGCCGAGGGGCGGGCGGGGCGGCCCCCCTGGCCCCGCGCGGTCTCCCGGCGAGCCCCGAGTCACGGCAGCCTGTGCCCGCGCCGGCCGCGCCGCCCGCGCTCCTCCGCGCCCCCGCCGCCTGCGCGCCTGGCCTGCGCCCTCGTCCAAGCCCGGGGGCCGCCCGGGGCGCCGCTCCGCATGCTCCGCGCCCGCCCGCCGCTCCCTCGCCCGCTTCTCGCTCGCTCTCCCTCCCGTCTAGCTCGCTCGCTGCTTTTTTAATAATATTATTCTAAGCGGGCATGAGGCGCGGCGGCCCGCGCCCTGATTGGTCTGGTTATCTGACCCGGGGCCTGCCCGCGCCAGACAATAGTCGGAGTCAAATTATTCGCCATGGAGACGCTGTCAGTCACTGGTAACCCGAGCCCCGGCGGGTCGGGCGGCTCCCCCCGGCCGGCTCCGCTGACAGATCGCCGGGCTCCGCGCACAGCGGAGGGCGGCCCGAGATGGGAGCGGGAGGCGCTCCAAGAACCCGGGAGGCGGAGAGGACCGGGCAGGGGCCGGCGGCGGCGGTGATTGACGGGGCGGACGCCCAAAGAGCAAGGGAGGGGATGGACACGGAGCGGGGGGCGGGGGGGGGGCGGAGTGGATCCGCGCGGAGAAGAAAAGGGGAGGATCGAAGTGGGGAGGGAAGAGGGGAGAGGAGAAGGCGGGGAACTGTTTAAGGGGGTGCTGGGAGGAAGAGGAGGGAGAGGGGTGGCGGGTACCCCGAGGGGTTAGAAACTTAGAGCAGCTTTCGCGTGGGTGCCCTACCCCCACTCCGGCTCTTCGGCGCCCCGCTGGGCGCGCAGTTTTGGGGATAAATTCTGCCCAGGAGACGGCCAGCAGGATGGGAGAGTTTGGACGTGCTTGGGCGCCTCTCAAAGATTTGGCTTTTCCTGCTGGCAGTGCCCCGCCCCCACCCCAGGAACTCCGGACCTGGGCGGTCTTCGAGGGAAAGGGGGAGGGAGTAGGAGAAAGAAGTGGAGAAGATTTGGCAGTGGCCGCAGGCGGACGCCTGAGAATCGGCTTCTTGGAGGATCCCGCCTTTCCTCTCTCCTAACCCGGCCGGCTGCCCCGAGGTCGGTACCGCCCCAGCTCCGCGCCGGGCGCTCTTCGCCGGGCGGGGACTCACACTTAACCCCACGGGTCCCGCGGCCCGGGAAGCACCAGGCGCTCCCGTGGGGCCTCTGCGGAACTCGACTCCTGTGTCCCACCGGGAGGCGAGAGCGGAGTCTAGGAAGCTCGTGGTGCTTCCCCCGTGGGTGGTCCTGGAGGACAGAGTGGGAGCAGGACGCATCCCGCCCTTTGGCCCCTGAGCCCGGACCGGGCTCCGGGCACCTCCAGCCTGGGAACCAGCTCACTGAACTCTGGAATAAGGGGATCCTCGGTTTTTTTTTTTTGTGTCCTTCTAAGGGAAGGAAACGTGGAAACACGTGGTGCTGGTTCTCTGGGAGGAGGGCATGGGGAGTCGGTGGAAGATCTGGGGGTAGAATCAGGGGCGGAGGGGGCGTGTTGCTGCTGTTTGTAAGGTTTTGAAAAGCCCGGGGCTTTGCTTCTTCTCGGACTGGTCCTTTCCACTTCCGTTTCCCTTCTTTGCTCTGAGCTGTTGGAGGCTGGAGTCAACCCTGCTCCCTGCTCCAGGACCCAAGCCAGCAACAGAGCCTGGGCTCTGCCCTCAGCTTAGAAGTGTGGAACCTGTGTCTAGGCCGCATTTATTTTTCTCCCCCACTCTTTTAAATGTTCTCTGGAGGTTGTGCTAGGAGCACTGGATGGGCATCCAGAACCTTGGGTTCAAGTTTTTGCTTTGCTTGATGTCTATGAGAAAAGCTTGTGTTTATTTCTCTAAGTGTTTATTTCCCTAGCAAGGTTTCCAAAAGTCTCCCCTGGCTCTAGCATTCTAGAAGTCCTCTGGGGGAGTTGCAGGCATGAAAGAGTGGAACCCTGGGACTCACTCTAAAACTTGCTTTTGGAGGCCTCCTCCATGTGCATTGAGACCAGGGCTGTCAAATAGGTTCCATGCCAGTGCCAGGGACAGCTCCCTGTAGAAATCCAGGTGGCATCTGCAGAGTCTGTGTCTGTTGGCTGGGAGGAGCCCTGTGGCATCCTGGCCACTCTATCCAAAGTCCTGTGTGCTGCTGCCCAGGGTTCACACCATAGTCTTACAGGACTCTGGGAGACATATGGGAAATGTTTATCTCTGGCTGCACTAATGTGTAGAGTCCACCTTGCTGACTCCCCCCCCCCCCCCCAAAAAAATGGGCAACCTACTCTTTCCAAGATGTCATCTTCAGCCACATGGTTAATGACCGCAGGCAGGTCCCAGTTCTCACCATGGCCATCTTACATCTTGACAAGGTCAGGCTGGGCTCTGGGGGAGCACCATGATCTGGTGTCAGTGAGTGGGACTGGGCAGTAGCTTCCTGGTATAAGACTGGGCCAGTTTATGATCTGCTCCACCTCACTTTCTCCCACTATTAGATGATGCTTATGTGATCTTTTGTGTCCCTGTTGATTCTGGGCTGGGGTGGGTCTGAGAATCCCAACCTTGAAAAAGCATGTAACTTTTGCAACCTCAGCCACAGCTCCCACCATGAATATACCCCTCCCTGTGTTCTTGGAGCTTCAAGATTGAACTTCCCCCAGAATTGTGCCTTATCCTGCTCAGCTAAGGCACATTTTCTGGAACTTCAGACTCGCTGTTCTTTCCAGCTTTGCCCTTTTTGGGGCCCTGGCTGCCAAGCCCGAGAGTCACCCCTGCCAAGAGAACAGCCGTGGACCTGGATAATATCGTGTGTGCCATGTGAAAAATCATCACAGAGCAAGCCCAGAAAACCTGGAATGCCATTACCCAATGTATGGGTGTGTGTGCATATGCCACCAACTCTCTCCTCCCTCCCATATTTGTAGGAAACTGGCTCTAGCAGGTCTGGGCTAGACCCTCTTGCCAGCAGGGACAGCTGAGTGCCTGCCCAGGTTCCAGTGCTCAGAGCAGCTGCAGGAGAAGCCACGGTTCTAACCCACCCTTATCTACCCAATCCCATATCCCTTCTTTCCCTAAGACATGCTGGGGAGGCCTGCGCTTGCCATTTCATCAAGCACAAATAGGAGAAGCTCCATGACTGGGAAGGAGAAAACTTTTGCAGATAGGTGGAAATTTGGGACTCACTGAACTGTCTCCTCTCACCTCCAAGGTGTGCTGGAAGTCCTCTGGGATCAGACTTTCTGGAAGGCAGCAGCACAGGTGGATGAGCGTGCTCCAGGGAGCTCACATTGACAGAGTATTTTTGCCCCAGACTCTTGGTCAGGGACAGTCTGGGGCTGCTGGGCAGGAAGCACCCCAGAGAAAGGCCTCCACAGATGGCCCCCTCGTTGCCCACCCTAGGGCGAGCACATTGCCCACTAGCAGAACCTTTGGGGAAGGGAGAAAGCAGCCCCGCAGCCCCTCAAGTGCTTCCCTGCCCTTGGGTTGAGAACATTTCAGAAAGAAGGGGGTGATCTAAGGAGGGGCTGCTTGCAGGCTGTTTCCAAGGCCCTCAGCAGAGGAGGGGGCAGGAGGTGGGGGATTCGGTGGGCCAAAACAGAAGACCAGAAACTTAAATACAACAACAACAACAACAACAACAACAACAAAACCTTTATTTTTTCCAGGCTTTGAAGGCTGCAGAAATGCCCTGGGCCGCCCAGGACCCTGGTGCGGTCCCCCCGGTGCGGACCCCCTAGGGCCTCGGCGCAGCTCGCAGCTCGTAGCGGGCTGGGTTCTGGGGCGCCGCCGTCGGGGGCGCGGGCGGTGGGGGCAGCGGGCGCGGCCGTCTCCGAGCGGTGTTTCCCGCAGGCCCCTCGCTGCCCCCGGCCTCCCGCTCCCGCTCCCGCTCCCGCTCCCGCCTGGCCGGCGCGTTTCGATGCAAGCGGGCCAGCGGCGCGGGGCGGGCGTGCGCCGAGGCTCGAGGGCTTCCTGCCGCCCGGCCCCGCGGACCAGGGGGCTCTCTGCAGATCCCTGCACCCCACAGTTTTCTGTGTTGCCCAGCGTTTGGGCGCTGTCGAGGCGCAGGCATTCCGCTCGCCTGGAGCTCCGCTTCTCGAAGGGTCCCCGCCGCACCCCAAGCGCGGGCAAGCTGCGGGCCCTGGGCTCGGGCGGCGGCCTCCGAGGCGGGGCGCGGGGGGTGGGGTGGGGCGGCCCCGGGGGGGGGGGCTGCGCCGGGGTCGCACGTGCCTGGCCCTGTCGCGCGCCCCCAAGGCCGGGAGTAGCAGGTAGCAGGGCCCCCCTCTCGGGGCCTTTAGCTCCCGACCCACGGGGCGGCCTAGAAGGCCCTCCGGAGACAACGGTTTGGGGGCCGCGGGCTCACAGGGGTTCTCGTTCCAACGAAAAGATCTAGAACTAGAGCTCCGGGCCCGTTTGGAGGCCGGCAAACCGGCGAGCGGCCCGAGGGGGCGCGGGGACCCGGGGCCCGGGCGCCGCCCGCCCTCCGACGACGCTCGGCCTGGCTCCGGCCGTGTGTCCCCGCCCGCGGTCACGATCGGGGCTCGGGGCGCGGGGCTGCAGCCCCCCCGGAGCCGCAGGGGGCTCCAGGCGCCGTCGCGGGGAGGCGTTGGGGCTCGGACGCGGCCGGCGGGGCATCGCGGCCAGGCGGCCTGGCTCTCGGCTCTGCGCCCGGGAGGCCGCCCAGGTCCGCCGCCAGGCTCTTGTTTTTGTTTTTCGTTTTGCTTTTTTTCCTTCCGCGTGGGCCGCAGAGGGCCTTTGCGTCCCTAACTAAGCCCGCCTGCGGCCGGGTGTGCCCGCGGGAGCCCCCAAGCGGCGGTGGTTGGGTGGGCGCGCGGTGCCCCCAGGCCTCCAGCGGAGGGGGAGAGGGCGCCGCGAGGCCCCGGTGGTTCCGCGGGACCCCCCGGCCCCGGCACCAGCCCGGCTGGCGGAGAGGCCGCTCGAGCGGGGCGCGTCCGAGGCGCCTTCCCTCCGAGGCGCGCTGGGTGGCCCGGGTCGGATCGCAGGATCCTTGGGGAACAGACACCGGCTTTTCACCCTCGCATCTCCACCACCGCCTCCCCCCTCCCCGAGGATCTGGATCTGCCTTGCACACAGTGGGTGCCCAGGAAATGTTTGAGGGGATGCCAGAGTGGCCAGCGGGATTTGACTGGCAGGAGCAACTGCAAAGGAAGCTTCCTCTCCTCTTCTCCCGTTCTTCCCTCCCAGCCCTCCTCTTCTTTGCAGGGGGAAGTCTCGGAGAGTTGGGGCGGCTTCCTCCGACCAGAAGCACCGGGCGCTGGAGTCTCCGAGGGGCCCTGTAGAAACTGCAGACTGAACGCGCTGCGCTTAGAAATTCTTTCTAACTGCCTGTAGCGTTCCCGGGTTCCCATGGGTTGCAGGAAGGAAAGTTTTCTAAGTAGAGCTACTCTAATTTTTCTGGGGCTGCTGTCTTTAGTTGCATTTCCTTAGTTACTTTACAAAAAATCCTCTGTAGGCAACGTGTAGATCAGGTTTCCTATAAGAAGTGACTTTTTTTTTTTTTTTCTTCTTCTTCTTCTTCTTTCCATTACCTGTGAGAAATTCTATCCGGGAGTAGGGATTCCTAGCTTGGCACTTCTCTCTCCTGCAGTATCTATTTTTATTAGCATTAATTACAATGCATCAGTCCCACTCATCAGTGATACCCCCTCCTCCTGGCTGGTGACTGTTCTTGGCTCTCCCGATTTGGGTAGCAGCTGGGCAAGAGGGCATTCTCACCCAGCCTTTGAAAGCAGCCATGCAAGGGGTTTCCACCAAATTTTGCATTTTTTCAAGGGAAGCTGGAAAAAGCCAGATTGTTCTTAACTTGGAAATCCAATACTTTATTTTGTTGTCTCTGTGAATTAAGGCTAAGATCCAGGGGCTGTTTCTTATAGAAGAATGTCTGCTAATTAATTTATGCACAGTGCTGTGAAAACGCTCTATAACAAAGCAGGTAGAAACAAGATACAGCCCTGCTGGGGAGGGCACATACCTTAGGAAAACCTGTGCAGGAGGCTGCTGCCGAGGTACCAGGTCAATGTCAACCTCAAATAGATGTCCTCTGGTAGCACTGTGGCATGGGGTTTGTGATGACAGGTGTGGTTGGCTCTCTGGCAGTTACCATCTTCGTTCTGGTAGAGTTGCGCTGTTAGTAAATGCTCAATTTGGAGACCCGAGTGTGGGTTGAGCAGAGGGTATGGACTTTGTCATCAGGCAGGCCTGGGTCCTTGGTTCAGACCAACCACTTCAGTAACTGACTCAGTCTTGGAGCCTATTTTGCTCATTTGGAAAATGATAATAATGACCCAGTGCTTGGTGCACCATAAGCATTCAACAATTTCTTGTTGAATTGACTACAGTTGCATTTGGGACTAGGGATGAAGTGTATGCAACATCTGGTTCACAATAGGTGCTCAATAATTAAGGCTATTGTTATCGGGATGTGACGGGGTAGTGTATTTGCATAATTGCATACAGTTAATGTTATTTCAGAAAGCACCGGACTTAAGTGTCAAAAGGCAGATTTAATTTCCGTGACAGATAGTATCAGGCCTTTATCTTATGGCCAGACCTGGGCTAGGCACTCTGGGAAATGCTCAGATATGTGGCTAGAGGTTCTGGAGCTGTTGGTAATGCCCGAACTTGCACACAAGAGACTACCTTGGTCTCTCTAGCTCACTGTCCACAGCAGCCTTGGATGAGTGTGGGGTTTGGAGTCAGGCTATCTGACTAAACCCTGCCTCTGCTGCTTAGTGACAGTGTGACCAACGGTAAATCACTTAATCTTATGGAGTCAGTTTGCCAGTCTAGGGAGAATAAAAAGTTGGCGTAACAAACACCTTGCTCCCAGGCTTTGGGGAAAAGGAAATGAACTAATGTGTGTGAAAAGCCTGGGTCCCCGTTTGGAGATGAATAGGAGAGCTTCAGCTGCCATAATGTTTTGCATTAGCTTATGGTGTTTCCAGGATTTTGGTCTCATTAAGACAATTCTCAGAAATCAAAAGACAGCTGCATACAAGTGTGACATAGCATGTTCCTAGGGGGTTGAGACCAAGGCTGCTTCTTCTGTTGTGTTTGCTCTCACAAAGCAGAACTCATGCTGAAAGCTCCATGGGCATGTGTGGATTGTGTGTTGTGACCTGGAGTAAGCCCCCACCCCCAACTCCTTCCTCATTAGTCCCCTGTACCCTGAGATAGAGTCTGTTATGGGTTAAAATTAAAAATAGCTTCCACTAATAGAGGATCTTCTATGCACAAAGCAGTACCAGAAATTTATGGTGGGTACCGTAATCCTATAAAATGGGGATTATCAGCATTTACAGAGGAGGAGACAGGCTCAGAGGCCAAGCAACTTGACCAAGGCCATACAGCTGGTAAAGAGCCTATGAAGTTGCAGGCCTTGATGCCAAAACCCATACTATAAGACATGGGGCTTACTGCCCTTAGTTCCTCTATGATAGCAAAATAATAGGGTAATAATAATAGGAAGCATTTGCTGAATGCATATTATGTGCCAGGCACTGTGGTATTTCACATAATCTCAAAGCATGCCCATGAGTGGGTATAACTCTATAGCTCCATTTTACAGGTGGTCACACTGAGGCTCAGAGAAATTAAGTACAAGTCCAGCAGCTATGGAAAACCTGAGTTCTTTCATCCGGGTCATTTGGCTGTGATCCACTTCACTGGGGCAGCCTTTCACCACAATTTCACCTGGGGGCTGAAATCCAGGCTCTGGGGTCTGTGGCCTTTGGTCTTTGTTAGCTTCTGCTGGGCGGAAGCCCACTGTGACCAGGGCAAGCTGTACAACAGCAGCCTCAGTCCCAAGCCGGTGAAGTCTGGACGTACTCATGGTCCCATTATACCTGGGGTGATCTTGTGGGACTCAGAGAATAAAGTATCTTAATCAAGGTATTTTGAGGTACAAACCACAGAAATCCACTCAGACTCACAGGAGAAGCCAAAGAACAAGTTTATTATAAGGATTTGGGGTAGCACACGGATTCAAGGGCAGGGAATACCATTGTCCTTAACAAGGGGTGGAACCAGAAACTGGGCAATAGTTAGAAATCAAGGCTTTTCCTCCCTCCTGGTGGCAGAGCGGTCTCTCCTCTGCTCCTCTCTGAGCATCCTTGTTTTCTCTCTCAGGAGCAGTCTTCCCTGGTGCTGCTTCTTTAATACTTCTCTAGTTTTCCATGGAGCCCCTGCTTCAGCCACTCCGGAGGCACTCTATAATACATCTGCTCCTGTTTGGAATTCAGGGGAGAGAGAGAAGGAGGAGGAGGGGAGAGAGAGGAAGAGGGAGAAAGAGAGATGGAGGGAAGGAGGGGAAGGAAAAGAGGGAGAGGGAGAGGAAGAGGGAGAGGGGGGAGGGAGAGAGGGAAGTGGTGGAGAGGGAGAGAGAGATGGGCGGGAGAGAGGGAAAAAGTGGGGAGAGAGTGGGAATCTTAGAGTGCAATCCGTGATGGTGGGTGGGTGGGAAGGACTCTATGGCCCGCTGCCCAATCTGCAGGGACCGTGAGCCCAGACTCGCAGACATGAGGTGAAGGGTGGGCTGCTGTTCTAGACTGCTATGGAGTATAGAATTCTAGTGCCCAGTACATAAGAAGTGTTAAAAAAATATTTGTTCCTTTGCTTCCCTTTTTTCTCGACTCCCCAGTGTGCTGCTTTTTCCAGTCCTTCTATCAAGAATCATCCAGAGCCACTGATTTAGAGCACAGATATGATTGTGCCACTCCGTTTAAATTCCTCTAATGGCACCTATTAACCTCAGGATGAAATTTCGACTCCTTAGCATGGTTTCTGAGGCCCTTTGTCATCAGACTTTGTGTGTGTATTCAGCTCACCTCGCCACACTGCCCACTTCTTACTCAAGGCTTCAGCCATCCCGAGTGGTTTCCATGGACTCTTCCACTCCTGTGGTGCATATCCATCACCACCCACTTATTCCTTTATGGGAGAAGCCTAAGTCACTGCCTCATTGACCCTGGGCTTGGCCACATGACAAGCTTGACTAATGAAATGTGAGTGGATGAACAGAAGCTTTTAGAGACACTGCAAATTGCCACCGGGACTCTTTCTTCTTTTGCCCTCATCTCCCAGACAGGTGCTGCTCCAGCTTGTGTTACAGGATGAAAAAGAAGATGGAGTGGAGCCCCAACTTCAGGCAGAGTCACAGGTGGCCTGCAGCCTACATTCAATATGAGTGAGAAATAATGTGCATGGTTGTGAACCGCTGAGGTTTGGGGGTTGTTTGTCACCGCAGCAGAGTTAAGGGATATGTTTCCCTCCCTCAAATCTCTGGATGTGCTATTCCCTCTCCCTGGAAACCTCTCCCTTATTCCCAAACCCCTTCTTTTTCAGGACTCAGATGAGATGTTACTTTCTTTGGAAAACTGTCCTGACGCTCTTCCTCCCCCAGGTTGGGTCTGTGGCCCTGTGCCAGTCCCCATGTCACCTTCCTATTCTCATCTCCCCTATTACACCGTTTTATGGTTACGATAACCTCTTGATTTTTGTACCCGGCTTCACCATCAGTCTATGAGCTTCTGGAAGGCAGGGACTGGATCCTCTGGTTCAGCTAACACATGGTAAGTTCTTAAAAAGGATTTGTTGACAAGGGATGAAGTTAGTAGTCTCCCTTGGTGTGTGGCAGTTTTGATTTTCTGAAGATCCATCCCATATACTCTTCTTTTAATATGTCTTCGATATTCTCCTTGTAGAGGTGTGTGTGTGTGTGTGTGTGTGTGTGTGTGTGAAGGAGATGGTAGTCGATGTTTCTTCCCCTTAAATCTGGGCAGGCCTGTTATACTGGCAGAGGTGACACAGTATGACTTCTGAGGCAGGTCGGGAAAGGCAATACAGCTTTCGCCTAGTTCTCTTGGGACACTAGCTCTTGGAACCAGTCACCAAGCTGTAAGGAAGCACTGTTGAAAGGCCCTTGTGGAAAAGAACTGAGCTCTCCCCACCCCTGCCCTGCCCCAGATCTGGCTAAGCTCCAAGCAGCAACCGGCGCTCCTTTGCCAGCATGTCAGTGCACCATCTTGAAAGCGGACCTTCCAGCTCTAGTCAAATTGCCCCAGCTGATACACAAAGAGCAGAGATGAGCCGTCCCTGCCCAGCCCTGTCCCTGTTGCAGATTCTTGAGTAAAATAAATGATTGCTGTTGTTTAAGCCACTGAGTTTTGGAGTGATTGCTACACAGCACTGATACTGAGGACACTTGGCTTTCCTCTTAGCAATCTGATTTTCTCTTGAATCTCATTTCCTCCCAAACCCCAGCCTCTCCGCCTTGGCCCTTAATACTAGCCCTCTCACCTTGTGGGGACGGGGGGGACACTGTGCCTCTGGCTGGGGTAACTCTGATAGATCTTGGCCTCTGGAACTCTGAGCTGCCCTCTATGTGGCCTGGGATAGTACTTTCCCCAATTCCTGCCCTCCTAGAGTAGAGCTCCTGGGCATACATGCTAGTGGGGAATCCATCCTAAGTGCCCCAGTCCCCAATTGGACACCAGATATCACCTACATGCTGTCCATCTTGGGTCAGGACCCAGCTGGGGGCAGTTCCCCACCCTTAAGGGAGCTCCATTCTTTTCCCTGGTCCATGCAACTGTAGCTCAAGCCTTCCTTGGTGCTGCCTCAATTAGGACAATATTTCACATTCTTTTTCTGCAGATGGATTCATATTAACAGCTGGCACATGAGGTTAGTGTGAAGACTAAATGTAACTCTACCCATGAACCATTTGGTAAACTTTCAATATTGTTATAAGTTTGTTCAGCCAGAATTAATGTTGCCTAGGAAGACCTTGCAAAATAGACATAAGAGCTACAGCTACAAACAAATCTGAGTCACTGTCTCCTCCACTTCCGCCATAATTTTTCCCTTTAAATGTCTCGTCTATTGTGTACTTCACCTTATCCCAGCAGATGGGTGAAAATAAATGCTGGATTCCCCCATTAAAGCTGGCATGATCTGGGTTTTTGAAAGTGCTTTTCAGAACCTCTTACCACACATGTTTTAGACTCCATGTGTCTAGGCTGAATTTGCTCCACATTTAATCCATGTTGGCCAAAGCCAATGTCCAGACTCAGGGAGTGTTTGAAAACTCAGAGGTCATGAGTGTTGCCCATCACACACACACACACACACACACACACACACACACACAACCAAGGACATATGTGCATATTCATGAAGATCTGTAAGGGCACATACTGTTGAGTACATATTCCCAGCCATACTGGGCACAGTCCTCTAACATTGACCCTAGAAGTCTAGAAGTTCAGGTCCTTCTCTGAATGGGTCTATGATGGGCTATGAACCCAACTTATTGTCACCATCCATGGCTATGAGACTCAAACCTCCTCTTCCCCCATGTTTTCAGCATCTGATTAATACCTATACAGGCCTAGGAGAGTTCTTGATTCTCAGTAGGTTATATGACCAGAAAACATATTACTCCTCAAAGGACATGCCCTGTAACTTTCTACATAGGACATACAATAAAAATATATAGTTTTAAGCAATAAATTAATAGTAAAGAGTAAACAAAAATAATCTAAGATAGATGCAAGGTGAGGTATGAGTGGGCAAAGGTTCCTTGTGTTAAACTAAGGCTCTCACCAGATGGGGAAGCCTGGAGCCATGCCAGGAGGAGGGCAGACCCGAGAGAAGGCTCCATGAAGAGACCAACCCAATGAAGAACAGAACAGATTCAGACCATGAAATTCATGAGAGTTTCATTAAATGAGATTTCCTCATGGGGAGGGCTTAAATTAAGCCTATAAGATTATTAAGTGATACAGTTTGTAGCCTCAGCAAGACTTTAATTGTGGGTCTTGTTTAAAGGGTATATGGAGCCACACGCACACACACACACATACACAAATCGATGTGTGTATGTGTGTGTGTGTATATATATATATATAAATTCAAATACCTGTCACTACACACATACATGTGGATACACACAAACACATATGTTATTCATATGAAATGAGGAATACACACATTCATCCTCACATGAGGATATAATTCCTGAAATCATGGGGACTATTTCACCCTCAATGGGTTGGTGAGTATACTCTGGGTTATCTCCAAACCAGTTCTCTCTCAGAGTTTAGTCATAACTAGGGAGCTTGGGGGAAGGAGACTTAGCTAGTAAGTGGTAGCAGCTGAAGTTGGAAAGCATAAATACATTCAGTGACTGAGATTTTCCCTTTCTGAATAGCAAGTGTTCTTCATTGGAAAAATTTGTATGCTCAATATGCTAAAGACTTTGTGGCTACATGGGATATGGCTGGGGATAGGGCTATTCTTAAGGAATCTGTAATTTCTTTTTTTATTTTTAAAAATTTTATTTATTTATTCATGAGAGACACACACACACACACACACACAAAGGCAGAGACACAGGGAGGGAGAAGCAGGCTCCATGCAGGGAGCCTGATGTGGGACTCGATCCCAGGACCCCAGGATCATGACCTGAGCCAAAGGCAAACTCTCAACCGCTGAGCCACCCGGCCTGAATCTGTCATTTCTACTAGATACTTAACCTGAGGTATTTCTGGAAGGTCAAATGTCACCCACATCAATCAATACTGCCAATGCCCTCCAACAATTCAATTCAATTCAATCTCATCCCATTCTAGTCAATGAAACAAATATACTTATTTTCGTAAAGTATCAGTATAAGGAATATTTGAAGTGCTTCTACTCTATGTCTGACTCTGTGTCAGGTTCCGTCAGGGGGAGAAGAGAGGAGGACACCATTCTGTCTTCTAGAAGCTAAAGGCTTATTTGGGCAACAGACCTGAGCTGTGTGAAACTACAGAAAATGACAGGGCACAGAAGCTGAGAGGGAAGAAGTATTGCGTGTCAGGATGGGCAAGGAAGCCTTCTTGAAAAGGTGGTCTTGATGTGAGGTTTGAACAACAGAGAGAATTAGGATGGTGGGGAAGACATTGGTGAGACAGACTAAAGTCTTGGCTGAGCCTTCCTCACCTACGTTACTTATGCCTGGGAAGGCCTCCTAAGGTTTGTGTTTATCGCCTATCTCCCTCCAGCTTCCCAAAGTGAGACAGTGAGATTTCTGGGAAAAGTCAAAATATGTAGGAATATTCAGAATCCACTGACGCACATGCATTTTGGCCCCATTCGGTGACAGCCAGGAATGGCAGATACAGCCTTATTGCAGAGAAAGGCCTGGTATTTGCAGTGTGGTCTGAGAACCATACAAGATGGTGACGCTAATCTGAAGAGTGGTGGCTCCTAGCTTTGGGGGTCAGAGATCCCGTTGGAAATGCGATGAAAAGTCCTCTTCCCAAGAAAATGCCCATATGCACCCGCACACAAATGGTAGCATTCTATTGAGGGAACTCACAGATGCCACACCCCCAGCCCTGAGCTCCCCGATAGTTCGATGGTGTGGGCCACTGGAAGGGCTGCTGGGGCACAGAGCACACACAAACGCTAGAGGCCACAAACGCTAGAGGCCTGGTGTTTCCTGGGAGTTTCCAGCACCCCTTGGGGGTCAAGGACAGAGCCTCTATCTCCTTTCATGGCTGCTAGGTTGACAAGCACAAGTGGATGAAAAAGTCTGTGCTCATCCACTCAATCCCATAGTACCAGGGGTCTTCCTTGTCAAAGACAGATACCATTTTTTAGCCCTTAGCTAATATGGTCAATTTTCTCAAACACCAAATATTTTTCCTTTCCTATAGCTGTTCAAAATTAACTGGGTTATTTCTCCCTCGCAGCCCTTACCCATCCTTGAACGTGAAAATAGTCCAGCATCCCGAGGATGCCTTGTTCCAGCAGGAGCTCAAAAACAATCTTTGTTCACATGATGGGATGAGCACTGGGTGTTATACTATATAGTGGCAAATTGAATTCAAATAAAATATTTTAAAAAACAGATATTTGTTAATTTATAAGTAATTGCTATCTTTTATTGCGTGTTTACTATGTGCTGACACTGAGCAAGGTTGCTTTGGAATCAGGATTTCACTGATTTCCCCAACAACCCTCTCAAGTGGATACTATTATTGGGCCCATCTTACAGATGGTGAAGTGGGTATTTGGGGGTGCATAGAGGTTAAATTACCAAAATGGCAGAGGAGAGAGTTGAACTGAGGTCTGCTGGCAAAGTCTGAAACTATGACCACGCTCCTATATTGCTCCTCTGAGCAGTATAACTGCTCAGTTAGTGCTGGGTACACTGGCCACAACTGGGCAGGAACAGTGGGGAGGAGGGTCCTGAAGCCCACCCAGATGCCAGGTAGGTTGATAGGTGCATGTAGGATAGAGCGCTGCTGCCAGGCCGGGGCCCTCTGCCCTGCTCCAGGCCGGTCCTGAGCCAGGATGCAAGGACAAGCCAGTGCAACAACACCTCACTGGGGTTTTCTTTCAGCCATGGTGGGGACAGGAGGGAAACTGCCCATTGAAATAATTGGCTCATTCTGGAATGGAGACTCATTTCCCACTGTTCCTCCTCCTGTGTCTCCCAAGCTGGCTGGCTGGTGTCTGAGGGAGGTTATTTTCCTAAGGATGAACTGTTCTGGAACATTTCCTGCCACTGCACGGGTCTCCCATTAGCAGGCCCAGGGCACCCTCCTCTGCTTCCAAATATATATACATGGAAATAAAGCCCCTCTGTGAAAAGCCCCAAGGCTTTAGGAACAAGCTGGACACCGGGAGTGGTGGTGGTGGTGGTGGTGGTAGGCATGATGCGCTCTCCACGCCTCATTCACGGTGGGAGTTGATTCAGTCCAGAGCACATTTCCTACAGGGTCTGGAGGTGAGCTGGGGTCTAGGTCTGGAGTAGGAGGCCCAGGATACTATTACTGGGCCCGAGATCCCATTGTTAAGTGGTCAGTCACTTTGCGGCAATGCTATCCGGCGGGCAGCATTCAAGTTAGCTGAGAACTTGGATGGGGAAAAGAATTGCATCTTCATTTTAACCAATTCCTAACTGAACTTTAGTGGTCTTTTCAAGAATATAGGCTTCCACCACAGCAGTGTTAGGCAATATTAAGGACTCACCCACCGGCAGAAGCCACGGCTATACTTCCGTATCACATTAGCGTTGATGCAGAAATCTTGCAATACTTAGACCCATCACTACTTTGATTTTTTAAAAAGACTTATTTATTTATTCATGAGAGACACAAACAGAGAGAGAGAGGTAGAGACACAGGCAGAGGGAGAAGCAGGCTCCCCACAGGGAGCCTGATGTGGGACTCGATCCTGGATCCCGGGATCATGACCTGAGCTGAAGGCAGGTGCCCAACTGCTGAGCCACCCAGGCGTCCCTCATCACTACCTGTCAGACCTGCACCTGCTGCTAGATCTCACCATTTAAAGTGTTCATAAAGAAGCACGTATGTTACTATATCACTTTAAAAATTATTTTTATAACTTTATTTCAATGAAATTTGTTTTCTTTACAATCCTGCTGTATTTTACGCATTAGAAAATATTATTCTGAGAAGGGGTGCATAGACCGGTTCACCGGATGCCAAAGGCACAAAAACTGGTTAAGGACCCCTGTGAACTCGATGTGTATTTAGGGCTTCTTCCTTCAATGCTGAGTTGCAGCTGGTTTGAATAAGAGCTAACTCTCCATCTTTCACCTGCTCAGAGGAGCCACGGCCAGACATCAGGGAGAAAGAGGGGCAACCTGGGGAACCCTAAGAGGTTCTGATATGTTTAGATCTCGACTTTTCCATCTATAAAATGGGGTGGCGAAGCCCATCAGTAGGAGGTGCTCTTTCCCCATTCCTGACTGGTCAGGAGGTTGGCAGAGCAGTCCTTTACAGTTAGGTGCCTGGGTTTGACGCAGCTGGGGGCTGGTGGCTTCACAAAGTCAGCTGGGCCCTCTGTACTTCCTGCATGCCAGGATGAAAACAGCTTTTTTCATCTGGAATCCAAGATGCTGAGTCACTGGGCAGCTCAGAAGAGTAGTTTTTGTTGTCAAACTGCCCAAGAGGCCCCTCCCCTGTCCCTGCCCCACCGGCTTGAGCTCAACCCAATTCTGATTTTGAGGGGATGCCTTCAGGAAAGCACTTCAGGGGTGTATGAAGCATGTTCTGGGAGGAAAGCCCAGGTTTCAGACTTTTTAGGGATGAGCCCAAGCCAGACACTTGCCCTGGGGTCCTCCTCCATTTACTTTGTCCAGAGGGGGTGTTGGTCCTCGAGTCTGTTGATTGTCCCTTGTGTGGCCAGCCACATGCTCCCGTCTGTGAGCACCATGAAGGGGAAGACAGCTGTGGTCCTTGGTGACCTGACAGTTTAACAGGAGCTGGGGGAGACAAGTTCAGCTTCCAGAAACAGCACACCTCCCGGAAGAGTTTAGGCATGTGGCACAGGCAGGCCAGGAGAGGCCTGGAGTGGGCAGAGGTGCCGAGTAGAGTGGGGAGGGCATTCCAGGAGGGGGTGTCCACCCCAGCTCAGGGGTGGGAGGGGTTTTTATTAGTGGTGATGGGGGCTGCTGTGACGACATCAACCAGGATTGTGGTGAAAGGCAAGTAATGGAGCGCTGGCTATGGGAGGCAGGGTGTAGGTGAGGGAGGACTGGCTGACTCTTAAGTTGTTCTGAGCAGGAGATGTGATGCTGGCTGGGCTGCAGGCTTGCAGGGTGGGGTCGGACTCCAGGACCAAATTATTCCTGTGTTATTGCTCTCCTAGCTTTCTAAATGCAGCAACCCACCTTCCATCCATCCATCCATACACCTGTTATCCATCCATCCATCCATCCATCCATCCATGAATTACCCATCCATCCATTCACCCTCACTTGTTCCCTTCTCTCTGCCTACCTCCTCACCTCCTCCAGTGTAAGCTCCCTCACTGGGCTTGAGACTGTGTTCTCTGTTGTATTCCGGGTTTCTAGCACAGCTCTGGGCACATAGTAGGCCCTCAACAAATATTTTTGAACATATTCTCTCACAGAGCATTCATTTAGCCATTGACAGTTGCATTGGATGCTTCTCCTGCAATATGGAACCCATTTGTCCCTGTTCAGCTCCAGAGCCACATCTGGTTATTTGGAGAGTCCGGAATGTCCCCTCACTATTCCAATGAGGCCTCCCAGGTCCCCTTCCTCTCTAGTTTAGTCAAGTGGCTCGACATGCAAGAAAGGAGACTGGGGGTGGTCCCAGATCTGCAAAGGCAAGGTGTATGGCTTCGGGTACTGTCATTTTCTGTGTTTCCTTGGCAGAGAGATGGCAAGCGTGGACAAGGAGAGCTTTGAGATTCTTTACACTCTGATGGGGTGCGACTCTCTAACCTTAACTCCTCCCACTGTAGGGCAAGTGAAACCATGATAACAACTGCTTGAACTCAATCAAAGGGAAGTTTCCCCAGAGTTGGTGGTTTAGGTGTGTGTCTCTGCAACACAGAGTTCTCCTAGCTGAGCAGCTAACCACTCCTCAGCCCTAGGAAGGGATTCTCTTCTGATGGTCCTTTATGAGCGCATTACCTGCCTCATAACTGGGAGGAGCCAGGGGTGCCCAGACAGGGACTTAATTGCTCTGAGATTGTGTTACTTTCCTGATTAAGTCACTTAATAAATGACCACATCAAGTAGCCTGAAGGAAGGCATTTCCTGAGAGGACCTACGTCACTTTTAATTTTCATGGCTGTGTGTTTTCCTCTCGCAGCCTGGAGCGGCTGTGCCCAGCCTGCCATCTGAGAAACATTTCTTCAAGGTGTCAAAAGGACGTGTCACGCATTTGGAATGAGGGCTAAATTAAAAGGCCACACAACACATAGTTAGAGGAATAGTGAGATATTCCGGGCTGTTTCCAGTGTAAACTACCCAGCTGGCAGTCTTTTCTTGAGCAGAAACAATGTGTAGTGGGACACTTGCCTGATGTTTACCCCCCACAAGCTCATACAAGCACACACACACACACACACACACACGCACGCACACATATACATATGCACAGGCATGCACGCATGCAGTCAGGAAGGGACATGTAGGGTCCCCTGGATTGGACATACCAATTAGCTGCATGGATTTTGTGGCTATAGAAAGTGGGAGGATTGGTGACAGGTAACTTGTTGTTACCTGTCTAGTTGTACTGAAAATGGCCCTGGGACTCTTGTCTCTTTGCCTTTTAAGAGAGAGGCTTGAGCTCTCTGATGGACTCACATAACATGTTCTAGTTCATTTTCTTTCCTTTTTTTTCTCTAAGATTTTTATTTACTTATTTATTCAGAGAGAGAGGCAGAGACACAGGCAGAAGGAGGAAAAGCAGGCTCCATGCCGGGAGGCCGATGCGGGACTTGATTCCGGGACTTTGGGATCATAGCCTGAGCCAAACGCAGACACTCAACCACTGAGGCACCCAGGCATCCTTTTTTTTTTTTTTTTTTAAATATTTTATTTATTTATTTAAAAATTTTTTTTAAAAGATTTTATTTATTTATTCATGAGAGACACACACAGAGAGAGAGAGAGAGAGAGAGAGAGAGGCAGAGACACAGGCAGAGGGAGAAGCAGGCTCCATGCAGGGAGCCCGATGTGGGATTTGATCCCAGGACTCCAGGATCATGCCCTGGGCTGAATGCAGGCACTAAACTGCTGAGCCACCCAGGGATCCAGATTTTATTTATTTATTTATTTATTTATTTATTTATTTATTTATTTATTTGACACACAGAGAGAGGCAGAGACACAGGCAGAAGGAGGAACACGTTCTAGTTCTTAATTTGAGGGTGAGAGGAAACTTTAAGTGATTTCAACCAATTGCCTCCATTTTAAGATGAGGAAACCAGTGCCCAGAGAGTCCTGGGGATTTGCCCAAAGACACACAGCTAGAGAAAACCAGAGCCGGTACAAGGACCCAGGTTTCTTGGTTCTTTGTGCCACAGAACCCTACCTTTCGGGTTTAGAGGGTACCATTTACATCAGTGAGCAGAGTGGCTGTCCTTGTCACTTCGGCCTCTGATCTGCCTGGAAACTGGGCTGATAGGGAATCCCTCCTCCGCCAGCTGGTGTTCCACCCCTGGCTGCCCGGGCCACACAGAAAGGACATTTGAAGCTAGTTCTCCTCAAATGGCTCTCCCATGAGCTTCACCCCCAGAATCCCCACACCTTGTGTAGCCTCTCGGGCACCGAATCTGGGCTGGTTCTTTTATTTTTTAATTTTTATTTATTTTTATTTTTTAAAATATGTATTTACTTATTTATTCATGAGAGACAGACTGAGAGAGAGAGAGAGAGAGAGAGAGAGGCACAGGCACAGGCAGAGGGAGAAGCAGACTCCTCGCAGGGAGCCTAATGCGGGACTGGATCCTGGATCCCAGGATCACGACCTGAGCCGAAGGCAGGTGCACAACCGCTGAGCCACCAGGGCGTCCCTGGGCTGATCCTTTTAATCACTGGAGTGGAAGTAGCACTGTGTGACTCCTGAGACTGGTGCACAGACAGCCTTGCAGCTTCCGTCTTGAGCCCCGGGAACACCGATCTGGAGCAAGCCGCCCGGTGTGCGAAGTCCACCACTGCGAGACGGCCGTGCTGGGAGGGAGCCCAGCCAGCACCACCGTGAGGCTGCGTGGAGACCATTCCCTCAGCTCTTCCTACCATCTGAGCCCGGGCGCCAGGCACACGCATGAAGGGGTGCTTTTGGGTGGACGCCCGGGCCGGGCGAGGCTTCCGCTGCCACCTGAAGACCACCACACGGGGGACCCCAAGCGAGCTCTTGCTGCCATCTGAGGACTACCACACGAGTGCCCCAAAGTGAGCACTGTCCAGCCAAGCCCGGTCAACCCACAGAAACCATGAGAAATGAAAATGCATTGTTGTTCGAAGCCACCGCATTTTGGGGGTGGTTTGTCACCCAGCCATAGATGACAGGAATGGGCCCAGACATGTCATGGCTTCCTCCAGCTTTGCCCTCCTGCTGATCAGGGCCGCGTTCACCCTTTCCCCTCCGTCCCCAGTCCTCCTCTCCCTCACGCCGACCTTATCCCTCCTCAGATAAGCCACAAGGCAGATAATTGAGAGCAGACCGCCTTGGCTACTGATTTTACCCCGGGGAGAAAACAAGTGCTTGCTGCCAGCTGAGAAGTCCCAGCTGCTCACAGCATGTTCTGAAGCTGTGGGCTCTGGAGAGGGCTGCTGGCCTTGCTTCTACTTCGTGCCATTTCCATTTCCAGGACCTGCCAGGAACCTTCAGATATTTTGCAGTTCCCATTTCTGCTCTTTTTCTAGCCTTAAGGGTGGTTTTTGCTTTTCATTAAAAAATGTCACCCTTTTTCCCAATTAAGCTCTCACTGGGTGGGATAGCCCCAGGCCAGCCCTTCCAAGACAAATGAGGTGAAAGGGCCAAACCCAATTCTGGGACCAACCCAGGAATGAGCAAACTTCCGGGAAGAGAGAAAACCACCGAGCCCTCCTGGGTCCTTTCCCAGACTCAGTAACATGCTCTGTCAACCTTTTCCTGGCCCCGTGGAGCCAAGGGGCCATCTGGGATAAATGGGCTAGAAGCTGGCCTTCGGAAAGCCTGGGGGGGGAGAGGGTAAGGCCTTTTTCCAGAAAACTAGACCCAAACAAAACAGTTTCTGGGCACCCACTGCCACCAGGCGCTGGACAGGACACCTTCTCGTTGAGTATTTTAGAGAAAACTCTCTGCGATCTGAGGGCTCCTGGCCTGGTATTTACCTCAGGCTGAACTCTGGAATGTGGTGATCACTCATTCTTCCCGTGGAGATCCATCACAATCTCTCTGCAATACCTCCCCCCACCCCCTCCCCCCGCGGGAGAAATGGGGGTTCAGAGAGGCCGCTGGTCACTGGAGCTCCAGAGCCCTGAGAAGTGCTCATCCTGCTCCTGCGCTGCAGGATTTAGCAAACCACAAAGACAGGATATCCAGTTAGATTTGAATTTCAGATAAACAACATCTACTTCTTTGGTGTCAATACGTCCCATGCCACACTGAGGGTATACCTATGTTTAAGAAAATGATGCATTGTTTCCTGGAAATTCAAATTTAATCAGAGTGTCCTGTCTTTTTTTCTGGGAATCTAATCTATAGGGCTTTGGGTAATTCTTCATTTGGCTAACGGAGTCTGCTGCATGGGGAAAAATGATCGCAAGTTACTAATTTAGGTTAGCTCACCTGTTTGATGATTTCCCAGAAACATCCAGGAGGAAAGTTTCTCAGCTCCCCAAGAGCCAATGGTGAGTCAGGACTGAAGTTCACCTGCATCAGGTCTTTGGTCCAATGTTACCTTCTCAATGATACTGTCCCTGATCATCCATTAAAAATTGCACACTCCGCAGCCCTGGGGATCTACCCGGTTTTATTTTTCTCCATATTCTATGCTTTATTTTCTGATTTCTTTTATTGTCTCTCCCTTCCTACTAGAATGTAAACTCCATGATGGCAGACACAGTATTTGTTTTGTTCACGTCTATAGCTCCAGTGTCTAGGAGAGTGCCTGGCACATAGTTGGCTCTCAGTAACTTTTGTTGGATGGATGAACAAAAGAATCCGGGACTCAGGGCTCTCAGTGAGAAGCTCTTCTCCCTGCAGACCTCCCTGCTTTCCCTGTCATCTCTCTGCTGCTCTATAGCCCCTTAGAGCCAAGGAATTTATGTAACAGCTGCCTTTGGGGGACCGCATGAGAATGCATGTCAAGGGTGGGCTCTAGGATGGCAGCCTTCAGGGTTTTGCCCTTAAATCCCTACCACTCCTGCCATCCTGCTGGGTGTCAGCAGCTGCCAGTGTCAGGCGGGAAAGGGGGTGGACAGACTCCGAGGAGGGGGGGAATGGTGTGACTACTGTGCACAGGGGCAGGGGTTTCTTTGCAATGATGAGAACTCAGTCGACCACAGTTGCTTTCTCCTAACAGTCCTGCCTTCTGCTGAGACTGTAGAGGGAAAGGGGTCCTGGAAAGAGGTGTGAACTAGGTTAACCCAGTGTGGCAGAGAGTCTCCCTCCTGTCTGCTGGTCACCACCCACTGAGGGCTGGTGGGTCCATGGGGAACGGCACCTTCCCATCTCCTGCTTGTGAGTCTGCTGGCCTGACAACCTCATAGGTGGAGGTCTGATCCCCACCCTGAGCCTCCTTGGCTGGATCCCCAGCCCCACTGTGCCATCTGCCCCAAGGGGACTTACTGGGTAGGAAACCTCAATGAGAAATCAGAGAGAGATTCACAATCATGTGGGGTCGCTGGATCAGGGAAAGAAGCCTGCCCAGTTACAAGAGACCTATCCAAGTCCCAGTCCAATGGGACAAATGTCTTATTTTTATTTTTTGTTTTATGTTTTAAAGATTTTATTTATTTATTCATAAGAGACACAGAGAGAGGCAGAGATTCAGGCAGAGGGAGGAGCAGGCTTCCTGCAGGGTGCCCGATGAGATGTGGGACTTGATCAGATCATGCCCTGAAGGGAAGGCAGCCACTCATCCGCTGAGCCACCCCAAATGACTTCTTTTTAGAAAAGGAATGTCAAACACTTCTGTTGAGTCTTTGACTTGTAAAAATAGTCAAATACATTCTGAAGGAGATAAGAAAGGAAAAAGTATATATAACTGGAGAGCGCAAGGGACCTTGGAGTTTCTCTAATCAGCCCCATTTCCTGATGAGGAAATGAAGGCTGGGAGGCTGGGATGGGCCAAATTCATTTAGAGACTTGGGGGAGTCCTGAGGGAGGGATGGGCCTGAGCTGGGGCCAGGTTCCCTCTGCCCTGCCACCCTGTCTTGCCACCTGCATACATCTAGAAGTTAATGTTGTTGCACAAGTCTCAAAATGGGTCTCAAGGGGTTAAATCTATTGTTTGGAGAGTTCAACTGCCCATGAGGGTCTTAGGGTCTGCAAAACAGGGAATCTCCAGGGTTTATGGTGAAGATGTCTCAGACGGGAAATGAAAGCAAAGCCGTGTCACAAAGATAGCTGCGGCTGAGGGATCTACTTGCTCTTTTGCCATGATCTTGGACAGACCTTGTAAGTGGATGAGATCCTTGACTTTCAGGAACCTTCATCCTTTACCTTGGTGGGTGTGAGGCCTTGGGTAAGCTCCCAGCATGTGTGAGGGAGTGAGGGGTGAGGGACCTGGCATCTCACCTCAACACATTGAGGGAGAGGTCACAGAGGGCCACCCAGAAGAACATCCACAGAGGGGGCTGGAGGGCCAGAGAGGGGAAGGGGCTTGTCTAGGTTTCCATCACTGTAGATTCTTCAATGGACACCAAGTGTCTCCCTTCTGCTGAGTTCTGATTAATGCCAGTCATAGTGCTGAGCACATTGCATATATCAGTTCATGTGCAATTCTAACAGCAATATGAGATGGACACAATTTATTTCCATGTAATAAGTGAGGAAACAATGACTCAGAAAGGTCAAGTCTCTTGCCCAGAGTCACACAGCTAGGAAGCAGCAGCAGAAGAATGAAAAAAGCCTTTGCATGTTCAGCTTTTGTGGGAAGGGCTTCACCTCCCTGGGGCAGGCCAGGGAATGCCACGTTGTTTTTCTCTCTGCTGTTTAAGGACACAGCTGTGCCTTTGTACCAGCTTTCCCAAATTCTAGAGTCAATGGCTTAACACGAAAACAGATGCCACCTCAGATTTGCAGCCAGGGGTCCTGATTTATTTTGTTAATGATTCTATTTATCAGTATCTGTATTAATGTGTTCTCTGACTGTCTAGATTACAAAGTTCATAAAGAGTTGTTTCCTTAATTGAAACATGTCAGGAGATTACAGGTGCAAGTCAGGTAATTATCTTTCCTTTCCAAATGGAAATTGACCTTAATTGTGAAATTTTGATCTACATATTTTATGCATTATACAAACCCCCCATTTTTGACACGAAGAGCTAGGAAGGCAGGTCTGCGGTTACGTAATTGTTTTTAATGTAAGTGAATCAGTTAATTAATACATGCAAAAAACCCAAGGTTTTTCAGGAAACTTACAATTACAATCAATTTAAGTGTACAGCTACATTAATATGGTGACAAGTCCAATAATAAAACTTAAGTGATTGCAGGCAAGTGCTGAGCAGATGTGTGAATAGGCAGGCAGACCGTGGGTTGAGTATCAGACCCTACTGGAAAGCGGAGCAGTCAGAGACCTCCACTCCTGCACCCCAGCCTCCAGCCCCCCTATCTCAGTCTCCAGCGTCAGCCCCCACAGCCTCCAGCCTCCAGCTCAGACTTCAACCCCAGCCTCTTCTGCATGATCATATAGCTGCACCCTGAAACAGGCCACAGACAGATCTACTTGCTCTTGTTGATCCAATGTACAACATGCACATTTGGCAGTGATCTCCTTATTTATTTCCTAGCTATCAAAGAGAGTTATTGCTCAGCACAGAGAAAGTGGGCACCTCTCTAAGTAGTTAGAGTCCAAAATGGTCAGAGAGATCCAAGGGACCCACAGAAGCAGAGAAGACCACTGGACCCTCCCCAACCACCTGCTGCCACCATCCCAAGATTCTCTGTTAACATATTGCCTATCAGGTGCCAGAAAGGAGGATGACAACTGCTCAGGGAGCTGGTGGTGCCTTTGATTGCTGTTCTCTCATCAGCTGCATGACCTTGGGCAAGTTCACTTACCCTCTCAAGCCGTTAGTTTTTCTTTTTGTCCAATGGGGAATTGTGGCAAATTTAAAACATGTTGGGCACATTCTTTGACATTCCTGCTATTGAGAAGTGCAGTGTGTGTGTGTGTGTGTGTGTGTGTGTGGTCTAACAACTGCCTAGTTCTTCTGGGACACTCCCCCTTGGAGCCCTGGGCCATCATGTAAGAAATTCAACTACCCTGAGGCTGCCATGGCATGAGGAAGCCCAAGCCATTCGGAGGGTACGTGTAAGTGCTCTGACCCGCAGCCCCAGGTGAGCCTCAGCAGCCAGCCAGCACCAATCACCAGATGATTCTAGGCTCTGGCTGAGGCCCCAGACACCACGTGGCCAAGTCAGGAGTATGTTACCTTCATTTCCTAATTTGAAGACTTGTTGGGATGAGAAAATTAAATAACATAACAACAAAAAAAAAGAATTATTATTATTTTTGTGGTTATTTTTATTATGGTGTTCAGTCCTATACTAAGTCATACAGAGAGAGAATAAGGTCTCTTCTCTCAAAGGGTCTATTCTAATGGGCAGAGAGAAGAACAAGAAACAGAGAACCACAGATAATATAGACTAGGGCCAAAAAGTAAGGTGTACAGAACAGAGTAGTGGTATGGGTGTTTATAGGAGGGGACCATGGTGGGAGCAAGGAGAGAAGGCCAAGGCAGGCTTCTTGGAGGATGGGGGACTTACCTGGGAGGATAGGGAAGGTTTGGGTTGCTGGAGGGGAGGGAGGGAGGATATGTTAAGCATGGGGGAGCCAACTGAGCATAGGCATTGACAAGGTAGCCTTGTTAAGGTGAGAGAAAGACTGGAGGCAGAGTCCTACCTGGTGGGACTGGCTGGGGTCAGACCAGCCTGCTTCATGAGGGCCCAAATGCCAGCCAGCACTCAGATTGTTGTGTTTGCTGAACCCCTACATGTAGGAAGGTTTCATGTTCCCTCTGGGTCACCTTTTCTCATATCATCACTGATCTTCTTGGCTCACAATAACCCTCCTTCTGTAGGAACTTCTTATCCTACCCCTCCCTGGCATCCTTGTGTCTGCTCAGGCACCTGATCCATTGGCCAAAGCTAACTGGTCTGGGATGTAAGCCTGACCAGGCTGGGATTTCTGACTCATTTTTTCTAGGGGTTTGAAGCTTCAACCCACGGAAGATGAGAGTTGGCACCAAGGGCCCTGGACAGAAGGGCCACCAATCCTGCTGCTCGGGACCCCAGCTGCCGCGCTCCCTCCCTGCCTGGGGGTGCAGCTGTCCACGGGATTCTGAGAGCCTTCTAGAAATCTTCTAGTGAATGCTAAGCTGTCTCCTTACTCTTGTATTTATTTATTTACTTCCTTATTTAGCCGGCTACTGTTGGTGTCTGGCACCGGTGCCCAGAAGAAACTTAACCCATACCAGCCACTGTTGAAGTGTGGAGAGTGGTGAAGAGGCCAAGCCACCCCTGCGTCTTGCCTCCCCCCCCTCACCAGCTGTGTGACTTTGGGCAGATCATCTCTGAATCTCGGTTTCCCTATCAAAACGACACAAATAAAGCCAAATGCATAGGTTTATTATGAGGATTTTATGAGATAGACTATGCCTGGCATACATTATGTTCTGGGGAAAAACAAAACCTGTTAGCTGCTGTTACTATTACAATTCCAGCTTAAAGAGTTGGAAGCAGACTGCCTGGACCTAGGAATTCCTACCTACCATGCTCCGTGTAGCATGTGGAAAACAAACACAGATGACAAAGGGGGTTTTTGCTGATCTTTAAGTGGCCTTTTGACATCCAGTGGAAGGCACTTGACCCCTGGCAGCAAATTAATTTCTGGTCCCAGCCTTGGTGTTCGTTTCCGATTATCCAGCTCTTTACATCACAAAGGGGAGTGGCAGGGGGCTGGTTGGCCATGGTGACCGAAGCCATCTGAGAGATGATGAGGTCAACCTTTGAGCCTAGAAGCCAGAGAAGTGTGTTTCCAGGCCACAGGCTGCAGCCTTACTTTAGCAGCCAGGGAGAGGGTGCCGATGGCCTCAGGCAACCCTTCACCACCGCTGGAAACAGTTCAGGGTGTTTGACCCCTGCTGGCTTGGGTGTCAGGGACTGAGGTACGTGGGAAGTGAGCCTTGGAAAGAGGGTGAGATATTTCTGCCTCTTGTAATAAAATAAAACTCCAGATGGATTCACCTCTTGAGGTGGGAGGAGTTGGGAGCAAGCTCTCCCACCCTGATCCCCACGGTCCCTGCCTGTTGGCCCCAGGGGAAGGGGCTGATCTTTGAATGCCCCAGCCCAGTGGGGCACAAACGCTTTCTCTGAGCTCCCCTTAGCTCGGTGGTGACAGCTGGAATTTCTCAAAAGGATTCTGTAAATCTTCAGGGAAGACAAAAGAAAAATCAACCCAGAGGATGAAAGAAACCTGGCTGCCTTCAAGAGGACAGGGACCTTCGCCCTGTGTCATTCCCAGGAGGATCCCAAGGAGAGGTTTACTCCTTTATCCTCATCCCGAGGATGAGGACACCTCGGCAGGCCTCTTGCTGGCTTTCTTGAGCACCAGATCCCCAGCCCCACCCAGAAGGGCCCTGCTACATGCTCAGCTCCCGCTGCTCCCCGCCAGAACTCCTTAGGCTCTCCCTTCATCGCCAAGACCCGAGGCATCCAGGAAGAACCTTGGCTCCTCAGAGAAGTCCCCATCTTGCACAAACAGGAAGTAGCTCTGGCCTTGGCTGGCCCACTGTTGCAGGAGCATCTACACAACTGTTGCCCATCAACACGTCTGGAGGAGTGTTTTCTCCCAAAGCTTCTAGGTGCATGTTTTTTTTTCATAGGTGAGAAAACTAAAATTCAGGCGAGGTTAAATGACATGCCCCGGGTCACTGACCGATGCTACTGCCATCAGGATTCAATCCACGTCGCCTGCTGTCAAGCCCCCTTCTCTTTATACACACAGCCTGCTGCCTCATTGTTCCAGGCTTTTCCTTCCCGGTCTCTCTCCATCCCGCCCCCAGAACTCACTGTCGCATGACCAAAGTCACTGGAGCTGCTTTGATTTACAGATGGAGGAAATGTTTACAGAAAGTCAGCGGACACTCAATAAGTCTTGGTTGAGTTACATCGACAGAAAGAGTTGTTGATAATCGCAGTGATAATAATGAAACTAAATGATCCATTTTAAAGGGGAAAAAAACGTTGGCTGAAAGGGGATAAACAGAGCAGTGACTTCGAATTCAATGACTTTGCAGGGCCACGGTAACTTCCCCCCTGGGGTTGCCTCTCCGCCCCCACATGGGCCCTGGTAGAGGGATATACCTGTTCATGAGAGTGTGAGGGACAACAGCATAATTATCATTAAACATATTTCTTCGAAGGTTCTGCAACTGAATAACTAGAAACAGGAAAGGTTTTGTGTGAGAAGCCAGGGAAACGTGGCTATAGGAGTAACATTCATATTTAATTGATTTAAATGACAGCCTCAAATACAATGCGATTAAAAAAAATACAACAAACATGTGGTGGAGTTTAGAGCATCTGGGTCTGTTTAAATTGCCCTTGTTTTTCAAGATCAAGGGTATTATTGATAAAAACAAAAATCTTTGTAATCACTAAATTTAATCCAACTAACGATGATGAGAAGACCGTTGTAAACATGAAACATAACTTGGGAACCGAATCTTACATATTTTCCTCATTGGGAAAGGCATGTTTTCGGTCATTTGCATCGGGAAAAGCTGCAGAACCAGCCAGGCAGGGCTGATGGACTTCTCAGCTGCCAGACTGCGCCCTGCAACCGCCAGCACTTCAGAAGGATGGACCGGGTCAGTCACAGCAAAACTGAGCAGCAGTAGGGAGTGCCTTTCTTTGGTCTCCGACAGCTCTGGAAGGGAGAGAGAGAATTGTGCACTGGGTGAGGAAGCAATTGCAAATTCATCGAAGAGGGACGCCCGCTTGGCTCAGTTGGTTGAGCATCTGCCTTTGGCCATGATCTCGGGATCCTGGGATGGAGCCCCAGGTCGGGCTCCCTGTTCAGCAGGGCGTCTGCTTCTCCCTCTGCCGTCCCTCACCTCTGCTTATGCTTGCTCGCATGTGCAGATGCTCTCTCTCTTAAATAAGTAAATAAAAACTTAAAAAAAGAAAAAGAAAATTGACAGAAGAAAAGCATTGTCTGCTGGGGAGAAATGATGCCCAAGAACAAAATAAAAATGAACCTGTCGGTGCTTGGCTTTAGCAAGTCAAGTGTTGGATCTAGTTTTAAACTTTTATGCTTTCTTGATTCTTTGGGGTACTTGCCCCATCAAGATTTCAATTTAATTAACAAATGTTTATTGAGTGTGGGGTCCAGGGCACCATAGGGGTCAGAATCTGACCCTTCTCATTCGTGTAAATGGTGGTGCACTCACATGGGAGGAGGCACTGCTCTGGAACCATCCAAGAATTTTTTCTGTTCTCCCTCTGCCTGTGTCTCTGCTGCTCTCTCTCTCTCTCTCTCTCTCTCTCTCTGTGTCTCTCATGAATAAATAAATAAAATCTTTAAAAAAAAAGGGGGGGTGGTGGATCCCTGGGTGGCTCAAAGGTTTAGAGCCTGCCTTTGGCCCGAGGTGTGATCCTGGAGTCCTGGGATCGAGTCCCACATGGGGCTCCCTGCATGGAGCCTGCTTCTCCCTCTGCCTGTCTCTGCCTCTCTCTCTCTCTCTCTGTCTCTCATGAATAAATAAATAAACTCTTTTAAAAAAAAAGAATCTTTTCTGTCTACTCTGGGCATCAGCACGGTGACAACTGTTGGTTCTTACTATTCCTGCCTCACCTGAGCCTCCTGATTCCTACACACATTTTTGTCCTAGTTCAGGTATCAGTCCTTAATAAAACATAAACAGATACTTGGGACTTTATGAGGACAACAAAGGATTGAGAAGACCCAAACTCACAAAACAGAATAAACTGATACCCAGTTTAGTAAACTGCTAACCCAGAAACATCAGCAGAAATAGTGGATTGCATATCAGGGCCACACACGGTAGCGGCCGGACTCTGGTGGTGAGTACTACTACCTCCTCCAAGCTGCTGATTGGTAGAGCTCTCAAGAGAGCGTGTGTCCAGGCAACATCCTTCCTGGTTTTGTGTCACCCTCCAATCTGCTTCTGTGTCACAAGCTGGTGTCCATGTTGAACTGCTCTTTCCTTGAATCCAAGGTCATATGTTGTTGTAAAACTTTCATTCCATTGATATTCAACTTCAGTCTTTCAGACGGTATTTTTTTTTTTAAGATTTTATTTATTCATGAGAAACAGAGAGGGAGAGAGAGGCAGAGACACAGGCAGAGGGAGAAGCAGGCTCCATGCAGGGAGCCCGAAGTGGGACTCAATCCTGGGTCTCCAGGATCAGGCCCTGGGCTGAAGGTGGCACTAAACCGCTGCGCCACCCGGGCTGCCCACAGAGGGTATTGCCTGCGCTTCTACTGCCTGAGCTGTCTGCCTTGCCACCGTGGGTCTCCACGAAGCCCTCGCTGTTGGAGGTGGTATGGCTTCCCGGATACACGAAACAATTTAGAAATGTTTCCCAGCACAGACCTCTGTGTACCTCTTCTAAAACGTCTTCTTGGGGTGCTGGGGTAGCTCAGTCAGTTAAGTGTACAGCTCTTGGTTTTGGCACAGGTCATGACCTTGGGGTCCTGGGGTCTAGCCCTGAGTGGGGGGCTCTGTGCTCAGCATGGAGTCTGCTTGAGATTCTCTCTCTCTCCCTCTCCTTCTGCTCCCCCCCCACCGCCTGTGCTCGCTCTCTCCCTCAAATAAATTAAAAAAAAAAATGTTGTCCTCTTATGAGTAGGGGAAAAAATCCATCAACTCATTAGAAAAATGAGAAAAGGATATTTATAGAAATCCACAGACCAGAAGGTAAATTACAAGTGTTCAAGTCTAGTGATGTTTAGTGTCTCTAATTATAAATAAGGCAAATTAAACCCATGGCAGTTTTTACATTTTCCTATCAGAGCAGGAAAGATGACAGACTGCTACTACCCAGTTTGGCAAGGGTGTGGGGATAACAGAATTTTCCATGCTGGGGACAGAAGAGTAAACTGGTACAACGTTTTAGGAGGGCAATCTGGCATTATCTATAAAAATGAGAATGTCCATACCCTTTCAACCAGAAATTCCACAGACAGGAATTGATCCTATGGAAATAGTCACACAATGGTGGAAGCAATAGATATAGTCATTACATTATTTCTAGTAGCATAAAGTTGGAAACCCCTTAACTGTCCATCAATAGGGAATTATTTAAATAAACTATGGTAATCCAGTAACCCTCATAATGAAACACTGTGATAGTGTGAAAAGACGAAGTGGATCTATATGTACCCATCTGGGAACAGCTCCTCAACATGCTCAATTGAAAACAAAACAAAACAAAACAAGTTGCCCATCAGTCTGTATACTTGGATCGTTTTTCCTCTTGAAACCTCTTGAAAAAGAGAGAGAGGTAGTTTTGTGTGTATAGACTGTTCTGGAAAAAAAATAGGTAGTGTTTATCTTTCAGGAAGGAGGATTTATAGCACACTTTTACTTTTTGCTATATAGAATTTTGTCTTTTTTGAATCCTTTTCTTAAATCCTTTTTTTATTTAAAGCAAGGAACCTATTTAATTTATAACCTTAGAAAATCCTCAAATAATAATTTTTAAAAGATTTTATTTATTTATTCATGAGACACACACAGAGAGGCAGAGATAGAAACAGAGGGAGAAGCAGGCTCCCAGGGAGCCTGATGTGGGATTTGATCCCAGGACCCTGGGATCATGACCTGAGCCAAAGGCAGCTGCTCAGGCATCCCCTGAAAATAATAATTTTAAAATGAAAGCCTATGGGGGCTGCAATGAGATGGGTTTAGAGAATGTTACATCTTGGTGGGAAACAGTGGCTCCCAACCTATGACACATTAAGCTCTTTCACTGCCCAGGAGCTGTCTCTGGGTCTCATCCTCTCTTCCCCATCACACTGTTGCTCCACACCCTGCTCCAAACTCAGGATGCAGAATGAGGTTAGTAGGTACATGCTTGCTGCCCCTGGGGTTCAGTTGCTTGAGCTCCACTATACACGTGCCTCCCCCACATGCTCTCTCCTTCCTCTGTTCTGGCTCCTTCCAACCCATCTGCTCATGTCTTCCTCAAATGACTGCCCTTCCCCTTCCTTCTTTTCTCGCCACTCCAACAGGGCTTCCCAGGCAGCCCCTGGCACTCTGTCCACCCCTTTTCATTGAGGTGCCGTCCCTTCCCTGAGGGTACTCATTGCACTTGCTAACCTTGCTTGCACACTCTCTCCCTTCTGGGAGCCCCATGGCTCCCCTTGCTCCCTATTCTCAGGCCAATTCTCTTCAGCCACATAGCATTCCCATCTTCTTCCTCAGTTCCATTTCCCTGCAGAAGACTCCCTCGCTAGATTCCTAAATCTACTCTTTCCTAAATCCCAGACCCACATTTCTTGTTGCCTGGTGGGTCTCCCCTCTGCGATGTCCTCTGCTGGCCAGCATCACACATGCCACGCACCAAATATGGAGCTCATCAGCTTCTTCCCACTTCCCAGTACAGGGGAGATGATGAAAAGAACACTTTCCTCAATCCTCCTAGGGTCCCTGCTGAAGAGTCAATGGACAGAAACGAGTTAACAGGGGAAAAGCATTTTCTTAAATTTTAATGTGTACACTGGGGTCTTTATAGGAGAATGAAGAAGTGGGCAGAGCAGGAAGCTTTTACACCTGTAAGACAAAGAAACGATGCATTTGTGAAGAATTGACAAGACAGAGGGGTTTGCTGGGGGTGGTGAAGTATCTAGGGAGATAAGGGTTGGTTTAACAAAATTTGTTTGAACAGATTTTTTTGGCCTCAAATTCCCTGCCTCTGGTGGTAAAAATGTCTTCCTTCCTCTGGGGGCATGGAGGAGAAATTTTACAGGGGAATTTTGTGATCTGTTTTAGGAAAGAAGGATGAGGAGGGAGGTCAGAATTATCTTCCTGCTTCCACCATTTTTTTCAAACTCCTTCAACTTAAGATATTCAATATGCCAAGGTGTCATGTTTTGGGGTAAGGTGTCCTGAACCCATCACCAACATCTTTCTTCTTACGTTGACAGCATCACTTGGAATCCCAGTGCCATCCTCTGCCTTCCTTACCCCTCGTATCTCCTCAGATGCCAATTTCTGCAAGAGCAACTTGCATATTTCTTTTTTTTTTAAGATTTTATTTATTTATTCATGAGAGACACAGAGAGAGAGAGAGGCAGAGACACAGGCAGAGGGAGAAGCAAGCTCCACTCAGGGAGCCCGACGTGGGACTCGATCCTGGGTCCCCAGGATCACACCCCGGGCTGTAGGCAGCACTAAACCGCTGCACCACCAGGGCTGCCCAACTTGCATATTTCTTACATCCCCTCTTGCATATTTCTTGCACCCCCAGCAAAGTAGAGCAGTCTTTCCTGAACCCCATATCCTAACATGACCATAACTTCCCCCCAAACTCCAAAGCATTGTTTTCCTTCTCTGATACACATCTCTGTTGTGTTTGGTATTGATTTAGTTCTGTGTATTTCTCACTCCCTCTCACCCCCCACCCCCTGTAAATCATAAGCTCCTACAGGCAAGGGCTTTCTTCCTCACCTTGACCTCTGCCAATCTTGCACAGGGCCTCACGGGGGTGGGTGTTCAATTTATACACTTGATGGGTTAAGTTGGATCCCAGACTCCAAGTTCTAGGCATTGACTTGAGTTAAAATGGTCCCTGCTCATGCTGGTGGTCTGGAGCACCCCATTAGTCCTAACCTCCAATCCAGGAGAAGCCTGAGGAGCAGGAAGGTGCTACTTAGGTTCTGGTGCTTGCAAGAAGCAGAGACTTACTCAAGTTACCTCAAGAGAAGAGAAGGTATATCTTAAGGATCCTCATAGCCTGGACCAGAATGTGGTCTAGAACGGAGGGAGGTGGCAGGGGGTTCTCTCCCAGAAGCGGCCTAGTTGCTCTGTCTCACTGTGTTTCTGCATCTTTGGGTGAGTCTTTTCCATTCTCCTCCTGATAACTCTTTGAGTCTGGCTACTTGTAATTTCTGTTCCGGTGTAACTTTGGCTCATGCTAGATGACCATGGCTTCTCTGGTTTCTTCTTACATCAGAAACCTTCTGTTTTGGCTTTATTTCTAATTACACCCCTCACTTGGCATTTCTTGGTTGGAATGCCTTAGAGAGTTTGATGGGGCTGGCTCATCTTTTGGATTGGCTGCTGTTGGTCCAGGCACCCAGCCCTTGATTCCAATCAGCTCTTCCAGTGCTGGAAAACGAGAAGAATGGGTCATTACGGTCCAAATATGACTGCTTAACATCTACCCATAACGCAGGTATCTTCTCCCAGAACAGCAGTGAGGGTTTAGCTGACTTTGGAGACTGGGTCTGTCCAGTTTAGGGATGCCATCTAGTGCTGTCTCCAGCAGCTGCATTGGGAACCAGGAACCCAGGTAAATGTAGGAAGGGTCAGAGAGAAGAGCCTCCTAGTTGTCTGGAACCTCAGCCCTATCACAGCACCTTCTCCCAACACACTCCCTCAGACACAGAAAGCATTTCCTGGCCTGAGATGCATGAGGGTGCACAAGCTAGAAGAAAATCAGCAGACAAAGCAGTCCTCACACTGATGTGAGGAAATGCTGCGAATTACAAGTGAGAACATCGATCTTCACTAGGAAGATCACAAGGAGAGAAAAAGAAGATAAACCCAACAGAGAACTTGATATCCAGCCAATTCAGGGGATGAAATAAGCCAGGCCCTCAGGATGCTGAAATGAGAATCTAATAAAATGGCAATTGATGTAATCAAGAGTAACTGCAGGTTTAGATGTGAGAGTGAATTCAAAAGGATTGAGTATTGATTCTCCAACACTAGCAGAGGGTTGGCCAACAAAGGGGACACATCCTAGTCATTCTGTTTGCAACTTGAAGTGAATTTCATAAATTCCCAATGGATTTGTTTTTTCCGCACTGCAGGAATTTTTCTCTTGGTGTGAATATGAAGATGTTTTGAAAGAAAAAAGAAAACTCAGCTGTAGATCAATCTTCGTTCTATATTTAGAGGCTATAATAAATTCCTTTTTATACCTTTTTTCTTTTTCTTACCTCCTTCCTTCTTTCCTTTCTTCCTCCAATATTTATGTACATCTGTCTTATACAAGACATAGTATACCCAAATGGAGTTTTGTTTTTTTTTTTACTTGACAGCATGAGAAATACAAAATATATACAATACAAAAAATGTCTGTCATGTATGGAATGCTTACTACGTATCAGGTGCTGTCCTCTGCTCTTTACACATATCAATTAATCCTCTCAATAGCCTAAAAAATGTACTAATTATATCCTCACTTGTAAAATGCAGAAACTGAGGCACAAGTGGGTCAATAGCTTTCCAGAGATCACAGTCAGAAAGTTAGAAAACAGGGACGCCTGGGTGGCTCAGTGGTTGAGTGTCTGCCTTCGGCTCAGGTCTTGATCCTGGGGTCCTGGGATCGAGTCCCGCATCGGGCTCCCTGCAACGAGCCTGCTTTTCCCTCTGTGTGTGTCTCTGCCTCTCTCTCTCTGTATCTCTCACGAATAAATAAATAAAGTCTTTTAAAAAAAAAAAAGAAAATAAAGCATTTGGCCTCATTGCTAGAAGATGACCGGCAATGTTAATGGATCACTTGGGCAATCTCAGGATGTGGCAAGAGAGAAACTCAGTGAGGGTGGGCTGGAAAGAAATGGAAGAGTCTGCTTGTCAGCTTGCAGGTAACCCTCTTTCCCCCAGGATAGGGGGGATGTTTGAGGGGAAGAGATGGACAGTGAGGTAGTCTCCCACAAATGCAACCTGAGTCATTAATGTGGAGGCAGCTGTTGGGGAAAGCACTGGAATGGAGGTCCTGAATTTCAACTCTGCCTTTATCACTTCCTCCCTGGGTCACCTTGGGCAAGTCTTTTACCCTTTTTTTCCATAGTTTTGATCAATGGAAGAGGAGTTTTTTTATATTGTGGAGGGGCATTCAAATATTTGATATGAAATAGCCATGGCCAGGAGAGCCATATTTGAGCAAAGCCAGTTTCCATGGCGGTGGCCAGTCCTTGTTCTGCAGTGGATCCAGCACTCCAACAAAGTGTGTTCATGTGCCCTGACCTGTTCCCTTCAGTAAAGCTGAGTCCTGACAGGGATGGGTGGCATGGAGTAGCTGCCCTAAGGAACATGCGAGAAGAGAGGGGCCAGTGGCTTTTCTCAGCAGAATTTGCTCCAGGAATATTACCATCTTTCTCAGACCAGCAACCTCCAAACCTTCATAAGAAATTATTGAGACGAGTCTGCCGTGGCAAGATAAAAGAGAAGAGAAGCCAGACACCAACAGTTGCATGTTGTAAGATTCCATAAGCATGAAATGTCCAGAATAGGCAAATCCACAGAAACAGAAAACAGATTAGCAGTTGCTGGGGGCCGAGGGGGAGGGGCAAATGGGGAGTGGTTGCTAATAGGCATGGGGTTTCTTTTTGAGGTGATAAAAATGTTCTGGAATCAGATCGTGATAATTACACAATCTTGTGAATATACTACAAGCTGCTGAACAGTGCACTTGAAAAGGGTGGATTTGTGGTGTGCGAATTAAATCTCAACAGAAACAAAGAATGAAGGGAGGAAGCTCCCGGCAAGATTCCCATTGCAATGGAAGATTTCCTTTTTATTGAAGTCTCTTTGAGTGGAAGGGAATCCATAGGGACCTGGAGTTTCAGAGAAAGCAGCCCACTGAGGGGCCTGACTGGAGCCCATCCTAACAGCAGATCTCACAGGCAGGCCCGCAGCACAGCCAGCCTGTGGAGAGAGAAGCACATAGACCCCTCTGGGTTATTCCCCAATGGGCACCAGTCCCCAGAAGACCAAAGCAATGCCAGTCACCACAGAGGGGATTCAGGTGGAATTTCTGCCTTTAAAAACATGCCCCAAGTGCTTCAAGATGGTCACTGGGCGAGGAAGCTATATGACCCAGACTTGGCACATATTTTGTGGTTTGGTGGGAGGGGGGCACTGCGCTCTACATCAATGTCAACCTAAAGTTGAAGAGTTGAAAGACTCCCTTGACTCTTGCACTTTCACTTGTGGCTTACCTCAAGCACATGCACAGTCTCTCCTCCCTTTGGAGGAGGCCTTGGGAGAATTCTTTTTTTTTTTTTTTAAAGAAAATATAGCAAGTATTCGTCTTGGTCTATGAGACCAAAGCGTGCACTCCACACACACACACACACACACACACACACACAAATCACTTTATATATTTTCTTTAAGTCAACTTAATTCCAACTCCAAGCTCCCATTTGGTGGGCCGGGAGCAAATTCAGTCGTTGTTGGCTCTACCTACAACAAGGGCCTGGGCAGCATCAGGATCTGGGATTATGTGGTACCTGGAGTAGGGGAAGTGCCTCCAATTCTTGGTGAATCAAACTCCAGGCCCGAGTATTACCTTGAAGGCTGGTGGCATAGGGCAAGGGTCTTGGACTCTCCTACCTTCCATGCTAGGGTCTTACTCCTTAGGAGGCTGCCCTGAGTTATGTAGGGGTCCTTGCTCTTGCAAGACCTACCACAGCTGGTCTTGCACATTTGATAGTAAAGCCCAAGAACTTCTCAAGGGCTTGGAGAAATGTCTGATCTTTGGAAGAATGTCCATGAGCTTCAAAAATATAAAAAAGAGAATGGTAAAATGGAAATAAAATGTTTTGTGTTCACAAAAATCTAGTATTACCATCTTCATTCATTGTTACACTTCATATTCACGAATACTTCACTTTATTTGAAAACAGCTTATTACGGGCGCCTGGGTGATTCTGTCGGTTGAATGTCTGCCTTCAGCTCAGGTCATGATCTCTGCATCCTGGGATTGAGCTATGCCTAAGGCTCCCCGCTCAGCTGGGTGTGTGGGGGAGTGTCTGCTTCTCCCTCTTCTTCTGCCCCTCTCCTCACTTGTGTGCTCACTCTCTCTCTCTCAAATAAATAAATAAAATCTTAAAAAAAAAGAAAACAGCTTGTTAGTTAGCTTCCCTCACTTTGCAAGAATTTCTAAGTACAATAATGTTTGCTAAGTCATCCTTGGTCAGGAAACAAGTTAGCAGCACCAGGGAACAGCTCTGGAACAATAGAGAAGTGACATTCACACTATGCAAGATTTCTTTTCTTTTTTCTTTCTTTCTTTCTTTCTTTCTTTCTTTCTTTCTTTCTTTCTTTCTTTTTTTTTTTTTTTTTAAGATTGTATTTATTCATTCATGACACAGAGAGAGAGAGTCAGAGACATAGGCAGAGGGAGAAGCAGGCTCCCTGTGGGGAGCCTGATGTGGGACTCAATCCCAGGGGTTCACAACCTGAGCCAAAAGGCAGACGCTCAGCCACTGAGCCACCCAGGCAGCCCTGTGTCAGGTTTCTTAAAGCAGGGCTTCTTTCTTGAATGTTAACACGCGTGTGAGTCTCCTGGGGGTCTATAAAATGCAGTTCCAATTCAGAAGGTCTAGGATGGGACCAAAATTGGGCTTTTCCAGAAGAGATCCCAGGTGGGTAAAGTGTATGCTGATGGCTCGCAGGCCACATTCTGCATGCAAGGCTCTAAAGTAGCTTTCATGCACTGCTTCTTCTTCAAGAACTTGCACCCTCAGCTGACCTCAGGGTTAAGTCCCAAGTCCTTTGACTCCATCAAGTATTAATAGTCAGATACTGGCCCCTTTTTCCCACTCGGGACCCACTGAATTTCTGTGCAGGCAATGCTTGTTCCGGCCCTCAGGCCTTTGCTCCAGCTATTCCTCTGCCTATAATGCCCTCCCTTGTGATCTCTGCTAAGCAAGATCCTTTTCTACCCTTTAGCATCCCACTCGCCTGCTGCTTCTTCCGTGAAATTTGTCCCAAGCTTGCCAGCCAGTATTGCTTCCTTCCTCTCCTGAATTCAGTTTTTATAATCCTTGGTTTGGCTCTGGTTATGCGCTCTCTCGTGTTATTAGCTAACTCTTTTGAAGATGTCTGCCTTGCTTCTCCGACTAGGCTGTAAGGCCCTGGCGGACATTCCCACTTTTTCTGCAGTCTAGACTTGGCTCTGCCAGTAATTAGCCACATGATCTTGGAAAAAAAAAAATCACTTTATTTCTCTGGGCCTTGGGTCCCTCATTTGTAAAACGAGGAGTTAAACTAACTTAGAGACTGCTGAAAGCCTGTCTGCCTCAAACATTCCTTGGTTCCATATGGTTCTGACTGCTTTACGTTGCCTAGGACATGGTTGACATCCAAGAACACACCTAGTGGATTTAATTAAATTGAAATTTTAAGCAAGGAAAGGCTATATGTCCCTGGAGAGGTCATGGATAAATGGCCCCGGGGCAATGCAACAAATCATGGTTGCAGGAGAGATTCATTCTTACTGTGCCTCCCCCACTTCTGGGAGGCCTCTCCTCTGTGTCTGGAATTTGCCATCTCTTCTCGATGCTAGGTGCTTCCCTTCTTTCCATTCCTTACCAAGACCACAGAGAAAATAAAATACAAAAAGGGGTGTGCCTAGGGGCATGAGGGAGAGGAGGAGGAGAGGAGCAGAACATGAGGTCATAATCTGGAGAGACCAGACTTTTCAGAAATCATCTGTCACAGCAACCTAGCCACCAGAAGATGTAAATAAATTAAGATGGTAATTCCATCTCAGATTTGTGGTGCTGTGAGCAGCCTTCTAAGCTCAGCTCTCACGGTATGTGATGTCACCCACATGCCTTGATGGAATTAGAGCCCTAATTTATTTATGGTTGGGGATATGCTATTCCTTATGGCATTGCAATTGTCTTTATTTTATAGGCTGCTTGAAGCAATTTAATATGGTTGGATCCCTCAGAGGATACATACCAACAGAAACTCAACAAGTGAGAGCTGGCTGGCTACAGGCACCACAGCGCTCACTCCTCATGGACAGCCAGCAGCCCACAGCCACAGAGGGCCTGCCAAAAAATGAGGTTTCAAGTTTTTCACCTTCCTTGAGTGCATCTCTCTCAGGAAGCAGGGACCTCTCTAGTGTGATCATCAGGAGCAGTCACAGGAGGGGTGTTCTTCTCAGAGACCCGAACTGAGCCACTGTGGAGACAAAGCCCCGGCAGGATCAAATAGGGTCAGAGCTCAAGAAGACAACTGTTCCAACTCGGAGTTGAAGCAGGACTCTGTTCAAACTACTCCACACCATGGAAGGAGGTACCTAGGCCATCAGACAGTGTGGAATAGTGTAAGGATTTGGAGTCAGAATCCCTGGATGCAAGTCTTGGCTTTGCCACTGTCTGTGTTGCCCTGGATGATTCATTTAACTAAATCTCAGTCCTCATAGATAAAATGGAAATAACATTTTCTACCTCAAAAGGTTGCTGAGATGACCAAATGCCAATGTAGATAAAGTGCTTACATAGATGGTAGATGAGTATTACATAGATGACAACTCTAACCTGGGGAGGCAATGTGTGAATGACCTCACTTATGGTACAATCTCTCCTCTGGAAGCTCTTGTACTTTCAAGGGAATCATATCTCAGGACCAAAAAGCACTTACTGGTATCCAGCATCCCCCACCTTCTGACCAACAGTTGTCACAGATACTGACTGAGTTCTCTCTTGGTGAAGTACCCAGGGATCAGACATCTCCAGGCTACAATGCTGGCAGACTTTAGATTCTTATGGGTCAGGGGTTCCTTCTTCTAACTTGTCCTCTCATCCTTCTTCTGTAGGAGTAATACATATGCTTTATTTATTTGATGGTTTTATATATTGATTTGTTCTTCTTGAGTGTATTGTAAGCACTCATTGTGTCATGGAGCAAAATATTTCTTCTTTTTGGGAAGAACTTCTTTCCAAGTTTCTAGAATGTTCTGAGGTCTCACTTGAGGTCTCAGCTAGGCAGAGAAAGGAACTGTAGTTTAGAACTATATAACTTATGGTATTCAAATTCCTATGGGACACAGCTATATGTATTTAAGGAAATAGTTAAGGGATGGATGGATGGATGGATGGATGGATGGAAGGAGGGAGAAGGAATGAAGAAATTTTATACATACAAGTATGTCTGAGCATATACTGTAGTTTCTTTCTTTCTTTCTTTCTTTCTTTCTTTCTTTCTTTCTTTCTTTCAAGATTTTATTTATTTATTCATGAGAGGCACAGAGAGAGGCAGAGATATAGGCAGAGAGAGAAGCAGACTCCATGCAGGGAGCCCTATGTGGGACTCCGTCCAGGATTCCAGGATCATGTCCTGGGCTGAAGGCAGACATTTAACCACTGAGCCACCCAGGCGTCCCTACTGTAGTTTCTTTACCTATAAAATGAGAAGTTTTGGCTAAAAATTTCTTTTTTTTTTTTTAAACAACACTAGCTTTTTTTTTTTTTTTTTTAGATTTTATTTATTTATTTATTCATGAGAGACACACACACACACAGAAAGAGAGGCAGAGACACAGGCAGAGGGAGAAGCAGGCTCCCTGTGGGGAGCCCAATGTGGGACTCAATCCCGGGTCTCAAGGATCACACCCTGGGCTGAAGGTGGTGCTAAACTGCTGAGCCACCCGGGCTGCCCTGACCAAATGTTTCTAGTAATGACCTCACTTAATAATAGTAAGTAATAATATCCTATAGATCTATAGTTTAGTCCATCATCAGAAATACATAATATAGGGTTCACCACCCATAGCAGTCACTATGAATTAATCACAGCACTATTCTTCTGTGCTCTGAACCATACCTTTCCAAATTATGTCACCACACAAGATGAAGCACATTTGCCTCCTAGGTTTACTCATTCAACCATCAAGCTATTGTTGAATAATTTTCCTTTTTTTCTACTTAAAAATTTTTATTTTCCCAGCTTCCTTCTTCCCTTAGCTCTGTCAGTGACCATTGTCATGAGAGAAGTTCTATAAGGAAAATGCAATGGATAAAATGATTTTTGGATGAAGCCATGAGGAGTGCCACCGTGGAAGAGGTAGAACTTTAAATATTATTAAAACAAAACACTAGTAACCACTACCATTTAGCAAAGGGCCTGTTCTGTGACAGGCAGTGAGTCTGTCCTTGATCTTATCAATCACAACACTACTTTAAGATACTTGTTATTTTAACCATCTCGCAGATGAGGAAACTGAGACTCAGAGGAGTTAAATCACCTTCCCAGGAACACCCATCATACAAGTGGCAGAGCTGGGATTCACCTTTGAAACCCATGGTTGGTAGGATTTTCATATAGAAATAGAAGAGACAGAGAGGAGGCTTCTATTAGCATCCCTTCAAATGAAAATATGCAGGTATAAATCTGAAAAAGCATGTACAAAATATATATAAAGAAAACTACAAAACTCTGATGAAAGATATCAAATAAAGGTATCAAAGGTGTCAAACCATGATGAAAGATATCTCCATCAAATAAATGGAGAGATAGTCCATGTTCATGGACAATAAAACACAATATTGTCAAGATGTCAGTTTTTCCCAACTTCATCTATAGAATTTAATTCAGTCCTAAACAAAATCCCACCAAGTTATTTTGTGGATAACCACAAGCTAAGTTTATATGGAGAGGCAAATGACCCAGAATAACCAACACAATATTGAAAGAGATTAAAATTGAAGACTGACACTATCTGATGCCAACACTTACTATAAGGCTACTGTTATTGAGACAATGGGGTCTTGGTGAAAGAACAGACAAACAGATCAATGAAACAGAAATAGACCCACATAAAAATAGTCAACTGATCTCTGACAAAAAAAGCAAAGGCAATACAATAGAGCAAATATAAAAAAACAAATGGTGTTGGAACAACTGAACATCCACATGGAAAAAAAAAATGAATCTAGACACAGACCTTACCTCCATAGGTAGAAATAAAGGGAAGGGGACAAAAGAGGCCCCAGGAAAAAAAAATTAGATAACTGTGTAAAACATATTGCAGTTAATATGCAGATGGTCCATGCATAATGAGATCAGTGTAAGATGAGCACACAAGGAAAACTAGCTCGTTTGAAAGCAGACCCATGCATCTCAGAGCAGAGAGGGCCACCTGAGGTCACTGAGCACTTACCTGGCCAAGAAGAAGAAGCAATGAATTCACAGGAAAACTTCTGCAGACTGGGGATCTCTGAGCCTCAATTCTTGCAATCTTGCTACAGAATGGGACAGGCCTCCACACTAGGCTCATGTGCTGTGTCCTCAGGAGAGCTTGGAGGACCGACAATGTCTGGATGGCAGGTTTCATCATGGGAAGAAGAGTCCATGGTTCTGCTTCATGGTTCATCATAGAAAATAGAGTGCAGAGGGGTTGGTGGTGTTTCAGTTTTAGTAATGTCATTCTCTGATCTCTCTGTGTCAAGGAGATGGGGATGTGTCATTCAATGGTCTCTGTGAAGTCTAGCTACCAAGAAGAGCAAGGGTGAGTTGGGGTGACCAGGCCAGGCTGAATCAAGTCAGTGGTGGTATGGATTGTGTTCTGTAAAAGAATTTCTGGAGGCAGCTATGAACATCAGTGGTGGTGGGGGATGAATGGTAGTGTAAGACCAAGTGGGAACCCTTGGAGCAGGACAACCCCTTAATGCCTTCCAATTGTCTGAGCAGTTAGGGAGTACCGTGAGGAAGGAGGTGAGAAATGGAAGGCCAATTCCAAACCCAATGTTAACAGAATTTCAGGGCCTCTGGATGAGGAGGCGGAAGGAAGGAAGGTTCTTGAAAGACTTGCCACTTTTGGGTGACTGTTTGAAGTGATGGCTGGTGTCCTTCTTTGGGGAAGCTGAGGGTAAACAGGCTTACATTGCAGTGAAAAGACTAGAGAGAATCCCTGGTGAGTGTGGGTTCTCGCATTAAGGGTGTCCCCTCAATCACTTCCCATCCTTCGGCCTCAGTTTCCTTGTTTTTGCTTGTTTGTTTTTGTTTTTTAAAGTAGATTGCACGTTAGGTGGGGCTTGAACTCATGACCCTGAGATCAAGACCTGAGCGGAGATCAAGAGTCAGGCCCTTAACTGACTGAGCCCCGCTAGGGGCCCCAAGTTTCCTAATTTTTTTTTTTTTTTTAAGATTTTATTTATTTATTCATGATAGTCACACAGAGAGAGAGAGAGAGAGGCAGAGACACAGGCAGAGGGAGAAGCAGGCTCCATGCAGGAAACCCGACGTGGGATTCGATCCCGGGTCTCCAGGATCGTGCCCTGGGCCAAAGGCAGGCGCCAAACCGCTGCGCCACCCAGGGATCCCAGTTTCCTAATTTTTAACGAGGCTCTTTGAGCAGATGACTCTCCATTGTACCTTCCAGCTATAAACCTTGTTCTCCAAGAGAAGACTCTGAAAGCCCTTGTCTTCAAAGAATTAGGGTCTAATTAAGGAGGCACAGACCGAGTGTGGAAAGGAGTGGAAAGGAGCTGCTCGAACACCAAAGGTGGAGAGGAGGGGTGGGCTCAGGCAGCGGGTCAGTGGGCTTGGGGAAGCTCTGAACTGGAGGCTTGGGGTCAGGACTGAACAAAACCAAAGCCCTCTGACTGGCATGTGGGGCAGGTACTGGCTGCAGGTGAGAAGCTCTTTTTCAGATCCATGGCTCTGGGGTCTCTCCCCACCCTCCTAGTGGGGCAAGGGGCCAAGGTTGGGAGCTGCCGTCTCAGACACCCTGCTCCTTCTAAGCTGGGTGGCTCCCCCTGCCTCTTTGGGCCACAGAGATGCTAACCTGCAGGCCGTGAGAGGCGGCTCAGCCCGCATCTTGAACTCATTTTCCAGCACGAGGGGGTCTGGTTTTATGTCACAGTCCAAGGCACGTGTTTACTCAGCTTCTCTGCTCCCCAGCCCAAGGAAAGATAACTGAACTTGATGGATAACCACTAATTGGATCATTACCTTCATTTCGAAATGATTGCCCCGAGCCACTGGGGGCATTAGTTTGGAGCCGGGGCCCCCGATCGGGCCCAAGGCAGGCTGTGGAGCACAGGACGGCTCCATCGGCACAGACCCCAGCAGGACTGTGACCTCGCAAGGGCTCACAGCTGTGCTCCTGCCAAACGATCCCCTGCCACCAGCTCCCTGCACACACACCCTCTCACACTCCCTGTGTCCTGCCAGTCAGGGTGCATCTTGCTCCTGCTGGGTGTACTCCTCCCCTAGAGTGTACTCCTGTCCTCCTTCTCGGTACTCCCAGGGAGCACCAGTTCCCACCAACCCCTCGTCTCTGCCTCTCTGAGCACTCCCCCCATATGGTGTGCCGCCTCCCTGGTTCTCGCTGCATGCTGCTTACCTCCCCAGATGGAGAACCTGGGTCAACCCCTCTTCTTGCTGGCACTGCGCTGGGCACCCAGCGGAGGCTCACTGGTTGATTGATGTGATGGGGCGAGAGGGACGGGCCGGAAGGGAGGGCGATTGATTCCAGCTGAGGAACGAGGGAGGTGGGGGGCACAGGCGGAGGGTCACGGACACCAGGAGGGTGGGGGCAGGAGGGTCAGTAGCTCAGAGGGTGTCCCCATCCCTCTGCGTCAGTGGCTCCAATCTGGGATCCCGGGAATTAAAAGAAAAAAAAAAAAAGTTTATAGAAGTAATCCCTCTGAGAGTGATTAAGCAAATCACCAGGACTCCTGAGATGAGATACGACAGTCATTAAAAACGCTTTGAAAAATACATAATGACATAGGGAAATGTTCATACTAAATGAGCAAAGAAAACCCAAGCAAGTTACAAAAGATAATGTACGATATGACCCCATTTAAAAAATGTTAAAACATACACGTAGTTAGAGTGCTGGCCGGGGCCTGGGCCCTAGCAGCGTGCCCTGCGCTGGGCTGTGGGCCTCGCCTGTGCTACTTCACGCAGGCTTCAACCGATCCCAGGAGCGAGGCTCTGATCTTGTCCCCACTTCACAGGTGGAAATGGAGGCACGGAGGTGAGGCAACTTCCCCAGCTGTCTTTCCGTGAAGCCGTTAGAGCTCAGGATCTCTTTGGCTCCCTGGCAGGCCCTGGACACGGAGGAATGACGGTGATTCCCTGATAGCTGCAACCACGCTAGGGAGAGAAGCTGTGGGGGGGGGGGGGGCGTCCCCAGAAGAGGGGAGATGGGGACAGGGAGGTGGACCGTGGCTGCCTGGGAGGAAGAAGGGCTTTCTAAGAGCTGCTGAGCGGGGAGGAAGCCCGTGTCCTGGGAAGTGATCAGGCACGAGGTGGGAAGCAGCTTCCTTGGACTGGAGAGGGGGCTTCACGCTGGGGTGACCTCCGACAACCTTGGATCCTTACAGCCCATGGCATGGAGTCCAGGGCTTTCCCTGGCCAGGTGACTGGGCAGAGAATCCAGGGGCTTGGGAGCTGCCCTTTTGCCCTGATTATGGACCCAATGCATCCCTTCACGTTCATATGTTGAAAACCTCCCCACCAGATGGGGTGGCATCAGGGGATGAAGCCTTTGGGAGCGAATTAGGGCTCTCCAGGGCCCTAAGGGTGAGGCCCTCATGGTGGGACTGGTGTCCTTTTAGGGGTCATGAGAGAGCTTGCTTCTTCCCTCACTTGCTCTGCTTTAGGAGGGGACAAGAAAACAGCTGCCTGCATTCCAGAAGAGAGCTCTCTCCGAGAACACCACCACGCCGGTACCATCATCTTGGATCTCAGGCCTCCAGAACCATGAGAAGTAAATTACTGTTGCTTACACCACCTGGTCTGTGGCACTTGGTCACAGCAGCTGGAGCTGCCCCAGGCCCCCACTCGGAGAAGTCCCCCCTGTCCAGGCACACCTGCAGATTTCCCTAAGAGAGTACAGACCATGGCCTCTCCTCCTCGCTCTGTCACTGAAGCATGCTTGTGCTCCATGTGTTAAAAGCCCTGGAGCCCGAGATCAAGTTTTCCAACACGTCCCACATGGGGTACCAGGGTGAGCTTGGGGGTGAAATGGAACGTTCTGGAGAAAGCAACTGCTAACTCAGTAATAGTGTTGTCCAGCATGGGGAGACTCTGTCTCTTCTTGCTTTCTGTGGCCTCCTGAGCTATTGTATGAATCTGGCCTACTTGGGCCTGTGACATTGAGATGTGTGTGGTGTGGGCTGGGCGTGGGGATGTGTCACCTGACTGAGATCTTTTTTTTTTTTTAAATTCCATTGCAGTGTAATGCAAGCAAGCACTTTCCTCCTTTTATTTTATTTTTTTAAATTTTTTATTTATTTATGATAGTCACACACAGAGAGAGAGAGGCAGAGACACAGGCAGAGGGAGAAGCAGGCTCCCTGCACCGGGAGCCCTACGTGGGATTCGATCCCGGGTCTTCAGGATCGCGCCCTGGGCCAAAGGCAGGCGCCAAACCGCTGCGCCACCCAGGGATCCCCCCTGACTGAGATCTTAAGAGTTCACTTAGTTCTCCAGGTGGTGTCCTGACCTTTGGCAATGACACCAGGATGGGAAATTCGAGCTGACATCGCCCCATTATTTCAGAGTGCCCATTGGTGTGGGTCATGGTGATTGCTAATCAATCAATCAACTCTTTATTGCCTGATAATCATGTATCCAGCCTCATGCCATGCAGGCATGTGTGGGCACACGCGGACGTGTGTGAGACATGAAGAGAAGGCATGGCCTTGCTCTGGTAGGAAGACAGACCCAGGGGGGATCCGTTCAGGGTAAAGCCAGCAGTTTGGACACTGCTCAGCCAGGAGGCAAGAGGGACACGAGCTGCTTGTCTGCTGGGAGAGCTGAGCATGAGGCAGCGTGTGCCTGTGGACAGGCAAAGCCCCAGGTAGCGCGATGACGTCTGTACTTAGTGAAATATACTTTTACTCTATTGCCTTAAAAGAGGTCTTTGAGTGCTCTCAGATGTGGAAGGGTTGGCTCTGAGAATCTCAAGCAAGCTGAGCCCTGGGCATCCGGCCCCTCCTCCAGCTGAGTCTCCTTCCCCACCCCCCTTTTCTGCTTTTGTCTCCCCACTCCTCCCCATTTCAACCTATGGGGAAGACACTTCCCTTATCCTGGTCCATAAACAACATTGTTTTTCTTCCTGAGGGGAGGGCTTAAGGCGATGGAGCACAGGGTCTCAGGGAGAGGAGGAGTCAGGGATGGCCTTGGGTGGATGTGGGTGCTATGGGCAGGGGTAGGGAGTGTAAGGGACAGGTGAGGAGGAGGAGGGATGATTTGCAGGGGAAGGCGAGTCAGTGTTTGCCCAGCCTCACTCTTGGTAACTTTCCGTAGAATGGGTGGCAATAAAAACCATCGTCCAAGCCCCCAGAACACTTAGTCTTTCTCAGTGACCCCGGCACATCTGGCCAGGTGGGCAAGTGGCCTGACGTCTGACTTATTCTCTGTTTTTTCGTGCCCCATCCTCCCCAGATACCTGACCTTCTCCGCTGGACTTCTCTGGTGATTTACTACGGGGCTCTGTGGGAAGAATCCAGAATGCCAGTGTACTCTGGGCTGTCTACCCAGGCTGTGCTGAAAGCAGAGTGAGGCTTTGGGGCCTGACCTCGTTTGCTCTTCTCTTTCTCACTGAGCTCTTGCCCCCAGATGTGAGTAGGACCTGTCTGGAATGTTCCTGCAGGATGGGGGCTGATTCTAAAGGCTCCTCTGAGGCATTTGATGTGACCCAGTGCCGGGCAGCACCATCTCCCGGACTTCTGACTGGACCCAGCCTTCTGACACTCTCAGCAATGCAATCAGGGCTGTCTCTGTCACCACAAAGAAAGAAACAAAACATCAGATAGGGAACAAACAGCAGGCACGTGGAAACACTCCGCGGAACTCTATAGCTGATTTCCACAGGGCCTAGCTGCCTCCTCGCTGGTCCAAGGCGGCTGCCCCCAAAGCGGGGTGGGGTGGTGGGGAAAGAGAGTACAAAAGTTCTTTCTATTTTGGGCTTAACACCTGGGACTGCAGACAATGCCAAGCAGACTGAGAAGATTTAGGAGCAATGCTGTAGGAAGCCAGAGTGTAATAAGCTTTAGATCAATGATTCAACGCGCAGAAAGTTCTTGCCCACTGCCCGGGAGAGGCTTCCTAATATGCTGTAACCTGCATCTTCCCCCTGAAACATCTTAGCTCCATGAAGCAATAAAACAGTCTGGCCTAAGTTACTGAACTTCTTTGAAGTCCTGGAGAGGCTCATAAATAAGGTAGGTACTTTGGAAGGGGGCATTCATTTTGAGGGATCCCTATACAACTCTTTCAGAGCCACATTGATTTGTAGCTGCCTCTAAGTCAATTTCCTGGGGTTCATAAATCTTGATTCGGGCAAAACGAAAATGTCCTCACTATTTACTTGATGCATTTCTTACCACTCCGTAGGAAAGGAAGGAAAAGAAAAACATGTCAGCATTCTCACCCGCCACCCCAGAGCAGGCCTGGGACGCGGCCGTTCCCGGGTCCTCCCAGACCATCTCGTCCTGAACCATAAACCCCAGTAACAAATGTACCATTTCATGGTCAGCAAGAGTGGTAACTGTCACTGGAGAAATAAAACTGAGTTATTGTTTCCAGTTTCAAAAGAACAGCAACAAGTATAAAAAAAAAAAAAAAAAAACCTGTATGTGATCCTGTCCTCTTCCCCTCAGACACCTGCAAGCATCTAATGTTTCACTGAACCCTGCCACATAAATGCATAGCTTCACTCACTAATCCATATGGCTCCAGAGACCACGGTTACATGAGAACTTAAACTGATGGGGCCAGGCAGCCCAGGGCAGCTTAATCTTTTTTAATTCAAATCGACTGAGTCCCATGTGGCCCGGAGATGATACTCTATATGCTGCAATCAGACTGACCTAGACTCTCGTGCTCTAAATGATTAATGAAACTGCCTCGAGTTTGTTTCTATGGTGATTGGAAACCCGACCCGGACAGAGGAATCTGCCATTCACGGTGAACGGAACCGAAAGGGGGGTGCGGGGGACCCTGACTGCCCGTGGGGAAGAGAAGATGCCCAAATGCTTCACGGTCCCCTCCCGGGCCTGCCACCGGGCTCGGAGCTTGCACTGAGGAAGAAAATGGCCCATTTGAGGGGAGTTTTAACTCCGCTGAACTGCAGAATTATGTTCCCCTCCCAAAGAATCTAGGCGTTCTCAAGTATTCCTGAAGTGGATGAGTGAAGACAGCATTTACCTCACCTTTGGTTTCCTAAAATAAATATATGAATAAAGAACCTGAAATAAAACCATGAAATCTTTTTTTTTTTTAAAAGATTTATTTATCCATTTGTGGGGTGGTGGTGGTGGTGGTGGTGTGGGGACAGAGAGAGAATCTCCAGCAGACTACCTGCTGGATATGGAGCCCAAAGCGGGGCTCTATCCCATGACCCTGAGATCATGACTGCAGCTGGAATCAAGAATCCATCACCCAACCGACCGAGCAACCCAGGTGCCCCCAGATCATGACATCTTTTGATTTCTTTTTTAGAAAGTATGTTTATGCCTATTATTAGAGTATTATGAAACCAGCTGAATACCCCACATTACCTGTTTATTCTCTGATCATGCTGTCTTCCTTCTTCATTTGATATAGGTCATATTTGGCTTCACACAGCAAAACTTTGCTGTCAGAACCGGCAGAGGCAGGGGCTCCTGGGGGGGCCTCTGTGGTTGAGTGTGATCCCAGGGTCCTAGGATCGAGTCCCACACTGGGCTCTCTGCGGGGAGCCTGCTTCTCCCTCTGCCTATGTCTCTGCCTCTCTCTGCGTGTCTCTCATGAAAAAATAAATAAAATTTTAAGAAGAAGAAGAAAAAAAGAACTGGCAGGGGCAGGCAGTGTGGGACTTTGGGGGAATTTAATGCTGCAGATGGAGAAGCAGCGGGTATGAGTGTTAGTGCTAATGGTCACCTGCTGCCACCCGCCTGGCAGGATAGTTGGGTCCTGCTTGTAGATGAGTCCATCCTAGCTTTCCCATGAGAGCCCCGAAACCCCCCAAGTGCTCCAGCTCCCTGATATCCTGAACCAGGGAGAGGGCAGCCAGGGAATACGAAAGAACGAAATTTGCCATTTAAAAATCCAGAGCTAAAAAAAAAAAAAAAAAATTCCAGAACTTAATGCTATTGAGTGAGATAGAACGAGTACGAAGGTTGGTGGGGACATCATTCCCTTCTTTCTTTCTTTCTCCCCCTGCTTCCCACCCACCTTTCTTTACATGGTCCCTGGACACCAGCTTATACAGTCCCCTGCCTGTAAATCCTTGATGCCTCTTGTTCCCTGAATGTTTTCCCTAATTTTCCCATTTTCTGCCATTGTTTTGCTGTTCCTTCCTTCAACTCCATCTGTTGAAACCACCCTCTCTGTTGAAACTATCCCAAGACCCGGTTCAAGTGCCATCCCAGTACATGGGCATCCTTGGTCCTTGGTGACAGGTGTTCCCTCCTTCATGTTATGCCTTTCAGAAGAGTGGGTCCCAGGCTCTGCCTTGCATTTTGGGACATCTTGCTGCTGGTCAGAAAGCTTAGTGCATAGTATGTGTTCGATCGATGTTTGTTCACTTGAATTTCTTTTTTTTTTTTTTTTTAAGATTTTATTTATTCACAAGAGACACACAGAGAGAGAGAGAGGCAGAGACACAGGCAGAGGGAGAAGCAGACTCCGTACAGGGAGCCCGATGCGGGACTCGATCCTTGAGCTCCAGGATCACGCTCTGAGCCGAAGGCAGACACTAAACCGCTGAGTCACCCAGGGATCCCCTATTGGATTGAACTTCATCTTCCAAACTTACTCCTTGATCTCTGGCTCCACTGACCACCAACTGGGAAATTCATCTGGCCACCATATCTGTTGCCCCCCTGATGGTCCCTGCTAGCTGTCCCCAGATCACCAAAGGCTTCATTCAGGGCTTTGTGGTTCAGCAAACACCTAGGAATGCTTCTGGGAAAGCAACCAGTAACTGCTTAGATTGTTTCTAGGCCACTCTCATGACAAGAAGCTGGAGCTCAAGTTTCTGTAGAAGTTTCTCCAAACTAAAATCTTCCCTGTGGAAGGCACAAGCTGGTCCCAACCAGGCTGTTTAGAGGTCTGTCTAGCCCCTTTCTGATGGTAACTCGGCCATGCTGGGGTGCACCTGCCAGGCAGTGCCCTCCCTCTGCCCTTGGCAGGGGAAGGAGAACCTGAGTGAGAATGGGCCTCAGCCAGCCTCTCGCCCATCCAATTAGATGTTTTCACAAACTCCCCGCTGGAGAGCAAGCCCTTGGCCTTATCTGACTCTCCTGCAGAAGGGGATATCATGTGTGCCTGTTTTGTTCTCTGAAGACACAGGTGGCAAAACTTGGGTATGGGGCCTCGGTGAGAAGGGAGTGGCAGGCATCCAGATGCCCAGGAACAGGTATTTGGGTGAGCAGAGACAGGTGACTGCCTCTCCTGGCAAGGGACAAGCCTGAATGAGTTATGTCCCCAGCCTCGCCTCCATTTCACTAGATTATAGACTCCATCCCAAATCTCCCATCTGGAATGCCCTGTGCCATAGCACAGGGCTCACAAAACACTCCTCTGTCACCTGTTCCTCTGTCACTTGTCCCTGCCTCTGCTTCATGTGTTAAATGGACGAGCTCATAATCCCTGAGTCTGTAAGGCTTTGCAAGGGGTAAAGAACATCTCTTCCCTCTTCCTGTTATCTCCCCTTGCCCATTGCCTTGTCTAACCAAAATGTTACTTGCCACGGCTAGACCTTTCTTTTTCAGCCACATTTTATTTTGAAGCACTCAGAAAAGTCCCAGTGCCTCTCTTCAGAAGGGTCTTCGCCGGATGTTGTGAGCACTCAGCCAGAGCCAGGCAGATGGGGGTGGCTGGGCTGGCAGCAGAACCTGGGGAGCCAGTCGGCCCTGAGGTGAGGAATGTGAGACGCACAGGAGCCGTGGCAAGAGGGAAGTGAAGCCATGAATATTTAGTCGAGGGGGAGAGTGGAATTCAACCTGACACTGATACACAGGAGGATTGGATTGATAGCAAAATCTAAAATTAGAAGCAGTCTGTCATGGGAGTTCAGAGCTCTGGCTCTAGAGACAAACTGGATTTAAAACTGAATCTGCCACTTACCAGCTGAGTGACCTTGGGCAAGTTACTTAACCTCTCTGTGTCTCAGCTTCCTCATCTGTGAAGTGGAGAAAATGTACTTCCTCCATGGGATTGCTGTGATGAGTGAGTTCCTGCAACAGTGCCCGCCCCATGTATGTACTAGCTTTGGTTATGATTGAATAAAAGTCAACATTATGTCCTTCCGCAGCCCAGAGTCGAGATTCTTCTTCTAGAGTTCCTTCTGCTGCTCTCCAAAATCCTTCCCCCTCCTTTTATTTTTATTTATTTATTTAATTTTTTTTTTGAGGGAAAGGAGGGTCTAGGCCACTACTCTCCAATAAAAATATAATGCGAGATGCATTTGAAATTTAAAAATTTCTGGAAGCCACACTGAGAAGCAAACGCATAAAAAATCAGGTTAAATTAATTTTACTGACATATTTCATTTAATCCAATTCATCTAAAACATTATCTTTTCAACATATGATCAATAAAAAAAATTGGGAAAGAGATACCTTACCTCTTTTTGGATACTAGTTTTGCAAATCTAGTGTGTATTTTACATTCACAGCGCGTCTCAGTTCAGGTACTAGATTGCCATCTAGAATACTTGATCATCCTAAGATTTCCATCAGCTGACAGCTGAAAAAGTAGCTCCACATGCCCGCGTTGCTCCAAACAACTTGATGCACTTTCCAATGGCTGAATCCAGTATCGGTTGTTAAATTGTAATAAAATAGTAAAATATTCAAATTTTCACGTCACATTTCAAGTGCTCAGGAGGCTACAACACTGTAGACGTAGTTGGTACTGGCTGGACGCAACTCAGGCATGAGGAACTGGACAGGAACAGAGACCCTGCAACATCCTGAGCTCATTCCCGGTGATGGAGGTGGAGGCAGTAGGGTGGTATGAGGACCGGGGTGTCCTGGGAATTCTGTTTATTCCTTCGAGAACCAGTACCCGCCATCTACCAGGTGCTGCCCTCTGAGCCAGAGATGGTAAGCCTGGCCTCATCAGTATGGTGCATGACAACTTATTTGTGGAATAAATGAGTGGAGGGGGTACAGTGTCCACAAGGACCCCAGCTTCTCTGTATACAGTCCCAAGCAAATCACTCAATGCTCCAACTGCCCAGGGGTTGCTATAACTGGACTCTCCACACATCCCACTGGCCAGATGGGGTCTCCAAGACCACTGTCCCTTTGCTTTGGAGATGTTTGGCTCCAGTTTCTCCACTGACTTTAGGCCTGGTCTTTCCTCCTAACTAAGTGTAGACAAGAAAGGCATCCTTCCATCTCTGTGGCCTGGGAGTTCATTTGAGAAGAGGCCTCAGGGCTGTGAGCTGACTCAGTGAACACAGAACAAGGTGGGGAGTTGGGAGACCTGGGTTCATAGCTTTTTGGATCCCAAATAGCTTGTGTGACCAAGTCAGCCTGCCTCTCTGGGCCTCTGCTTATTTATCTATCAAAAGGGCATGCTGAGGTGACAGCACCTCACAGGGCTGTTGTGAGGGTTGAATGAGATATGCAAGAAGACACCACAAAAAGTGGAAGAATGTCTTACGCCAGCACAGTGAGATATTATTTTAATATTTTATTAATAAACATGTACCTGTTCTGTCAGACTCTTTTGAAGTAGGAAAATGTGTTACTTGTGGTATTGGTTTAATATTTTCTTAATGAGTTAAACCATCTCTGTTATTTTGTTGGATGCTCTTGAGGGATTTTTTTTTTTTATAGAAGAAGAAGAAGAAGAAGAAGAAGAAGAAGAAGAAGAAGAAGAAGAAGAAGAAGGAGAAGAAATAGAAAAAGAGGAGGAGGAGGATAAAGAATGACACATTTCATAGAATAAACCAAAGTTGGAGTTTGGGGAATCTAGCCAGACATATTCTGCGCAGGAACAGAGGGTTCTGGAAGGAGGACATATGAGAAGTGTTTAGCATGTGTAAAGGGATATTACAGCAGACCAGGACAGTCTATTTTGGGGGGTCAAGGTCAGCGTGACAGCAAGAGTAAGGCTAGAGTCAAGCCACAGCATGGACACATGTGGAGTGAGTCTCTGGGAGATGTCTCCGAGCAGTCCCAGGAGATGGAGCAGAGATTCAAACCCTGAGGGCTTCCATACCCAGCCCGACTAGCTCACTCAGGCCCAAAGTACCAGAAGGAGCTAGAAGGTAACCTAGAAGGAGAGGCTGAGGTGAGGGGAAGACCTGGTAGAGGGAAGCCTCTTCCTCTCAGGGTCCTCTGCCACTAAGGGCTGGAGTCCGCCAGGGTGGAGTGGGGACCTAGTCATGTTAGAGTTGTAGGAATGGAACATATCTCAAGTGTGTGCCCAGAGTTTCAAAGGCTGCCTCTTGCTAGTCCCCAGTTCAAAGTTATCCCCAGAGAGAACTGAGACCACAGGGTTTGAAGTGAAGCCCTGCTTCGTGTTTGTTCGACCATCTGCGAGGAGGCGGGGCAGGGGACTCCATCCCTTTTGTCTGCTCCTTTGAAGGAAAACTAAGAGCTCAGCCCTGCCCTGAGGACACTCTGGGTTAAGAGGTACCAATCCACAGGAAGCAACAGATAGGCTGGACCCACGGAACCCACCTCTGTCTTTGGGAGTTAAGCATGTAGATTAAGGAGCCAGATGGCCCAGGTCTAAATCCTGCTTCGCCACTTAAATTATAAAAGTAGTTAATTTTGTTTCTCAGCACATCCCTCTATAAAATGGAATAATAACAGTACCTACCTTGAAGGCCGTTAATAGGGAAAAATAAGTGAGTCTGGCAAAGCACTTAGAATGGTTCCTGTTATATAATATGTTTGTCACATAAACACAGTTTCTCTAAAGGACTACGGACAATTTGATTCACGCAGTATCTCCAGCCTCTGGGAGGCACTCAATATATACTTGTGGAATGGAGGAAGTGCTCCAAGGCGATATTTGGAAGCTGAGTCATACTTTGCTAAGCCACAGAAGGTGCTCCTGTGGGAGACAGAAGAGGCGAGCAGTGGACAGCAAGGGGGGTCCCCGCAGAACCTTTGCTTTGTGACCGGGGGGCAAGGCTGGGCTGCCTTCCTCTGCTCTTCTCCCACTGCTCTTGCTGTCTCCTCCATGTGGTTAATGAATGTTTAAAGGCACCCATTCTCAATGGTGCCCAACGCTGGGCCCTCCCAGGACACTCCAGGTCTCTGTCTGGCCCTGCCTATTGGCTCTGTCCACCTCTGGGAGGATGCTGGAGAGTGGCAAAGACTAGCTGCCCAGTTAGACAAAGCTCCTTCTTCGATAGACTTTATGGAGAACAGTCCAGAAACACAGGCCAATTCTCCCGAAGACATGGGAGTTAGTACTACCCTGAATACCTTCCCCACCCACCCCCACCACCCACCCCCACCCTATTTGGAGGGGTCACTGGGTGGGGTTAAGTAGAGGGAATGAGGGTAAAATCTCTACCATCTTCGTGTCCTTAGCTGCTTTTAACTTCTGGGGGCGGGGGGAGGGCAGGGGACTGAAATGTCCCCTCCCCAGGCTGTGCCCACTGTCTCCCACCCCCAACCACTCAGCCTGGCTCAGTGATCTAACTGAAGCTCCATTTTGATAACATGACGGAGGAGCTTCTGCTGTGGGCGAGGCACTTTAATGCACAGGATGCAGTATTTTGGCGAGGGTGGGGGTGGTGACCAGCACTGCTTGGTTGATTGGGACTTCCAGGTCCCTACTGCCCCTGGCTGTGTGGGGACCCTCTGGCACCCCCACCCCAGCCCAGTGCACCACTAGCTCTCACCTGTCCCCTCTCCATCTCCCCACCTTCCGCTCCATCCAGCTTTTCACTATCCTCAGCATAAGCTTAATGATATATTTGGCTCCAGATCTTTGCCGATTTCATTTCCCCTTCCTGGAATGACCTTCCTATCTGTATCGCTCAACACCTGCCTAGATCCTACCTGCCAAGGTGCTCCTTCTCCAAGCAGCCTTCCAGCCCATGGGATCTCGTTTCCCTACAGTCATAGCTGTCACGGTCTGTAACCAAGGTTGGTGGTTGGCCTGGGGCTGCCGGCCTGGCAGGGAGCAGTCCTTACATCTCATGGTCATGCTTTGTCTCACGGTGCCCCCGAGAGCCGGACCGTCCATCTGCCATGCTTCTGAGTCCTACACAGCTCCCATTTCGCCCTTCCCTCGCAGTCTCCCTCCAGCACCTGGGCACATAGGAGGTGGGCAGGAAATACCTGCTAACGGGCTGATGCTATCGGGCCAGGAGTTCAGCCTCTGTTATAAAGCTTGGGAGCCCATTCTGCCCAGGCGATAATGTATCCCCCCAGGGTCAGCCATGCCCACACTTAGGTCTTACGTAACACAGGCCTCCACTGACATGTTTGTGGGAGAATTAATCGCCCTGGATGCAGCCTCAGCTGAGTTCCCTCATACTGGCCTGCTCTTTCTGCAGAGCTGATTGGACAAAACGTAAGGCCTTACAAGTCTTTATTCACCTATGGAATGATTTCGTTATCGAGAAAATGAGTGATAATGGTCCTAATAATGGTGAGTATCACTAACATTTGTGGATCACTTACCGCGTGCCGGACATTGTGCCAAATGTTTCACGTATATCCTTACATTTCATTGTTACAACAACCCAGTGAGCTTGACATCCTTGGGAAGCCTGGGGTGGTGGAGGGCTCAAGTACCCTTGCTTTGGTAATGGGCGGCCTGGTTCACTGTTGCCAGCTGCGTGGTTTTTGGCAGGTTTATGAACTAGCTATAAAATGGGGGTGACTGATGTACCTGTGTCACAGGATTCTTGCCAGCATAGGAGAGATGGTGTATGCAAAATGCTTAGAAGCCCACCTTCTACGTTTTGAAGATATTTTAGCTGTTATTATCATTAGTGTCCATTTTATAGGTGGGGAAACTGAATCGCAGAGTACCAAGGTAGCTTGCTCCGAGTCACAGAGTTTGTGATACATTAAGATTGGAACCTTGTCTGGCTTCCTAATCTTTGCTTGCAATCACTATGCTACAATGATTACAAACACATTCATCTTCCTTGTCCCAGGCTCTATTCTGGCCAATTGGCAAACAATTACCTCATTTCATCTTCCAAATAATTCTGCGAAATAAATTTATCTCTTGGGCAGGGAGGGGCCTGGGAAGAGCTGCCTGCCGGGCTATTATGTGAAGAGAACAGTCCATTCTGTGTACGAGAGAGCCTCCCCAGTAGATCCACCCATGAGATATTTTATCAGAAGGAAAGTCCGCTGCCCTGGTGGGGATGGACAGGATCTCAGGGCCTGCAGAGGAGGAGCCTCAACACCACTTGAGAGGTCAGGAAAGTCCTAGAATGGAAACTTCACCTAAAACGGCTGTAAACTTGATGAAAACAGGATTTCTTATTTGTTTTGTTCACCACTCTATGCCAGATCTCACACAGTGCCCGATATACAGTAGGTGCTTAGCAAGTATTTATTGAATAGTTAGAAAGTGGGCTCAAAATTACATTCCAGGCAGAGAAAAAAGCATATGCAAAGGCCCAAAGGTACAAGAAAGGACATCCACGGGGGGACTAAATTGGTTAAGCCTCTTCTAAACCATAGGAAACCATTCTATAAGGCAAGTGACATTCTTTCTCCGGGGGAAGGACCTAAAGGCTCACACGAATCCACTCTTGCTAAGCAGGGTAGCAGTGCTTACCCTGGGCTGGAAACCCTTGGGAGTAATGACGAGGACTGTCCTTGTGCCCCTCAGGCATAGGCGGGATGATGACAACAGACAGAGGAGAGCCACAGAAACTGAAAGCCTGGAAACTGATTCCGGTAAATAGTACTAAGTATTCAATCCGTGAATAAAAGCACTAAACATTTTCCAGCACCTTCTATGTGCAAAGGCCTTTCACAGCATATCTGAGCTGGGAGGGACCTCAGGGAGCATCTCTACCTTCTCCACTTTGCAAATAAAGACCAGGTCCTTCTGTGAGAGAGCCCAAGGGCAGGGTGAGAGACTCACATTTGCTGAACATATTCTATATTCTGGGTATTCTTTAGGTCATTTCATCCAACTGGGATGTTGAGTTTCTTCATTTTCGTTTTTGGATGAGAACGCTGAGACTCAGAGCTTCAGGAACTTGTCCGGGGTCCCAAGCTAATCAGTAATGACACAGGAGTCCACTTGTTCCTCCGCCTCTTAAAGATGCAGTCTATGCAACACAAATGACAACAAACAATGGGAGGAGGTGCTGATTAAGAGCACTCTGTAAACTCACTTGACCAGTGACCTTAGACACCCTATAAGCAACCTGCAACTCCCTAGGGCTCTGTGTCTTTATTTGCAAAATGGAGAAAATGGGGATGGACCCCTAAGGTCCCTTCCAGCTCCAACTGCCTAGGGTAGGGGTATAATTCAAGAAGGTATCACCTGTCCACTATCAAATGAGGGCAATATAAAATACACTGTGTAACCCAACAATGGTGGGTACAATTCGGAAGTGTCTCTGAAGACTGGAAAGCTCAGTAGGGCAGGTGCTTTTAAAAGCACTAGAAAGGGGATCCCTGGGTGGCGCAGCGGTTTGGCGCATGCCTTTGGCCCAGGGCGTGATCCTGGAGACCCGGGATCGAGTCCCACGTCGGGCTCCCGGTGCATGGAGACTCCTCCTTCTGCCTGTGTCTCTGCTTCTCTCTCTGTGTGTGACTATCATAAATAAATAAATAAATAAAAAATTAAAAAAAAAGCACTAGAAGGATTTTGAGGGTGTTTGGGCTGTTACAGCCCATCTGGGTGTCCATTTAGCTGGTATTCTAACGATGACATCTGAAAAGCACCGAGTTCCTGAAGCTGCTTCCCCCCCCCCCCCCCGCCCGCCCCACTGCCAACACTCTGGATTTATTTCTCTGGACTCCGAGGCCTGGCCCCTCACCGGGCTCCCGCACCAGCCCTGCCCGGCCTCTGGTGTACACGTGGGCTGTACTTCGCTCCCCCAGATTGCAGACACTTTTGGTTCCTATAAGTAGCTTTGACAGAGCTCAGTGGTATTCCCGGGATGAAAGCTGTTTTCTTTTAAAAAACAGATGTTGATGACAATAAAGTCTGAAGAGAAGACTGCAATATAAGTGGATTTTTAAATCACTTCTACTTAGAGGAATTTACAGGACATGTTTTAAAAAATATAACCCCCTACATGATTCCTATTACTAGCTCCATTGATGAAAAGGCTCAACCACATTTGGTTTAACATCCTTAATACAAAGGGGCACCTCAAAACACATTTCCAGATGAAAAACGATGTAGATTTTTTTCCTTTTCAATTAGACCCTACTTTCTGTCAGTGAGGCTCCCCTGTTACCTTTTTCTTCCTTTTTAAAAATTAAAAAAATAATGCAAGTAGTCTCTTTCCATTTATGGGACAATAAAAACAAAGAAGCAAAAAGGTAAACGATGATTTTATGGGTATACTTAACTATCGCGAAACATAGGAAACACATCAATATGATTAAAAATTTTAAAGGAATGAAAGATAATTAGCAAAAACCCCTCCTTCCCACCCCATTCCAGACACCCTGTTCCCCTTCCTAAAGGCAGCCCAGCATTAATCATCTTTTTGTGTGTGTGTTACCCTTTCCAGAGCTATGTTACTCATAAACAAACACACCCCCGCCTATCATTTTTTCCTTTTTTAATGTACCATACTCACATTCTGTTCTCTCTATTGTTTTTTCATTTTAGCAATATATCCTGAAGATCATTCCTTTTCATTATAGAAAGATTTTCCTCGTTCTTTTTTCAGCTGTATAGTATTTCATCCCAATTTATTCAGTAAGTCCCCTATGGGGAGATAGTTGCATTGCTTCCAATCTGTTGCCATTACAAAAAGGCCAAAAAAGAGTGCCTTGTATATGCATAATTTCTCACATATGCTCACATATGCATAGGATAAATTCCTAGAAATAGAAGTTTAAGGTCGAAAGATATGGGCATTTGTAACTTTGATGGATTAAACTTTGAGTTTAAAATCACCTATAATCCCTTCTCCAGTGTTAGTCATGCTAACATTTTTATGTATAATTTTCCAGAGTCGCTCATTGAACAAGCATTTACTGAGCCCCTAGGGGCTGAGTGTTTTGTTAGGCACTGAATATACAATAGTGAACAAAACCCATTTAGAGAGTGGAGACGGGGTGGGGGGTGGGTGTGCACACATGTGGGCCAAGCAACTGGTATGAATTGCTCCCTGACACTTGGGTGTGAAAGAAAGATTCCCCCCAAATCCCATCAAGTCTGGCGCTCAGCTCTACCCATGCCAAGGTCTGTACTAAGTTCAACATTAGATGTTGGGGTCATTTCCTTTCCCATGAATTGTACCAAAATCCTGGGGTTTTTGTGGCCAGAAAATCGGAGGCGGCTCTCGAACGCCCGGCCCACCGTCCCAGTTCCTGTGGGTATCCTGTTCGGTTGGCTCCCAGTGCCGTTCCCAGCAACCCTTGTATGGGTTCCCACCAGCCCTGGTTGCTTCAGAGTTGAGGCACTGGCTTTCCAGCCCCAGAGGAAATCCTTGGCCCTACTGCATCCCGCCCCTGGGGGTTTACTCAGTTTCCTGGTGCAACCCCCTCTGCCTTGTTTTCAAAACACCAGGCCAGAGCCACCTCCCTCCTCAGAAACCCACCAGTACCTAGGAGATGTGATCCCAGTACCTGGGAGGAGGGGCTGAGACATGGGCCACAGAGCTTTAACTGCTTTGAGAACTGGGGAAGGGGAATCACATTTTCCTTCCTGGGGACAGGAAGCTGTACAAGCTGTGGCAAGCCTTGCCTTGTTCCCTCATATTGCCTAGACGAGCGCTTGACACATAGTAGGTGCTCAGTAAATACTTGTTGACTGAAAGAACAAAGTCTTACGGAGAACAGGACAGGAGGGATGATGAGGGGAGAGCATTTGTGCTGGCAGTTACTGAGCTGGCCTGGGGGTCAGGGACAGTTTCTCCGAGCTGACATTTCTCCTCATCTTTGAGGATCTGTGAGCTGTAGGGGGAGAAGACGTTCAGGCTGAGGGAGTGGAAGAGTATTTTCGGGGAAGTGAGCACAGAAGAAAGCCTTGGGTGGAGGTGGCACAAGAGGTGACAAAGGAGGGCAGAAGCCAGTCGTGGAGGACCTTGTTGGATGTGGTAAGGGCCGTGGGGTGTGTGCAAACTGGCAGTGCAAAAGCTCTCGGTAATTCTAAGCAGGCGAATAAAGTGGTTTTTAAAGAATCTCCTTATGTTTTGAAGGATCTGTCTGGCAGCTGTGTGAGTGGCTTGGAGCACAGGTGCTGAATGAAACAGGATGGCAATCTGTCCGTCCCCGCAGGAAGACGTGAGCGGTGGGAGGAGGGTGGGCAAGTGCACGCAGATTTAAAATACAGTTTAGAGGTTGACTTAATAAGACACGATTATGGATCGAATGTGGGAGACAAGAGAAAGAGGAAGATTTTCAGAGGATTCCCACGTTTTCAGCTGGGAAGTATTATGGGCTGTGAACAATAGTGAGGTACAAGAGGTCGTCTTGCAAGAAGAGACAGTGAACCAGGCTGGATGGAGTGTATGTGTAGGGTTATGTGTAGGGTTAAGGGTAGCATCCAGGATCTAGTTCTGTCTCTGCCAAATCAGCTAAGGGTCACTGGGTTTCCTCTTTGCTTTGCCTCCATTTCCTCATCAGGAAGGAAATAATACTAGTACCTTCCTACATTTTTATGGGGGTTAATTGACATCATCTATATGAAATGCTTCTAGTAGTATCGTTTACATAGTAAAGCACCTAATAAAATTTAGCTATCTTTATCATCTATCATATTGGCATTTAAAACAGATGGACAATATTGCATTTTAAGAATAAATTATTTACCCAAACCTCCAGTTGGATTGTTTCCAGTGCTACCGCTTAGTGATAATAGCACCATAGTTAAGAGTATCGACTGAAGAGCTAAATTATCCAGGCTCCAGTCCTGGCTCCAGGATTTGCTAAATGTAGAGTCTTGGCAGGTTACCTGGCCAATCTGGGCCTTAGTTTCCTCATCTCTGAAGTGAACAAGACAAAAGTAAGTAGATTTAAAAAAAAATGAGGGCAACCATAAGGTCTATCCCAGAAGAGATTCCATAGAAATAAGTGAGTTAAAAAGTCTAGCTCACTTAGAACATATTAAATACCATGCCAGCATTAGCTTTAATCACTTTTGTGTCACCTTTTGGAAGCATGTCAAGTGTATTTCCTTATTTAATATTTATGACACCCCTGTGAAGCAGGTACTAAGTAGGTTTTATCCCAATATTCCAGTCCAGAAAACCAAGGTATAAACATGGCTTGCATCTGGATTCCATGCCTCTAGTTCCAACAACTGCTCTGCATGCACATCGCTTTCATATGTGTCTTTGCTCATCCGCACCACTATTTCTTTAGGATAAAAAAAGTCCAAGAAATGGAACTTCACAATTTAAAAATTCCTTTTAAAGGCTTTTGATACATATTGACAAATTATTTTCCAGAGACTTTGTAGTGATTTACAATCCCTGAAAGTTACGATAGCTATGTTTTCCCAGTGGATTTATCACTAAGTAATTCTTATTAATATGGCTGAACCAGTTTTCTTTTGGTTAGTATTTGTATAGTATATATTTTTTCAATTCCTTAATTTTAATCTTCCTGTGACTTTATTTTAGGTATGCCTCTTGTAAACTGTATATCTCGATTTTGGCTTTTAATTCATTCCAGTATACTCTGTACCATAATACGAAAAGTTTTTTTAAAAAAAGATTTTATTTATTTATTCATGAGAAACACAGAGAAAGAGAGACATAGGCAGAGACATAGGCAGAGGGAGAAGCAGGCTCCCTGTGGGGACCCTGATGCGGTGGGACTCAATCCTGGATCCCAGGATCACGCCCTGAGCTGGGGGCAGACGCTCAACTGCTGAGCCACTCATAATAAGAAAACTTGATTTATTATGATTACTAACATAGTGATCATACTCATTCTCCCTGACATATTACTTCGCATTTTTTACTTACTATGCTTTCCTTTCCTTCTTTCCCTTCCCCTCTTTTCCTTCCTCTACTGGATCAATTGAATTTTACTTATTCTTCTTTTGGTTTCCTTGGTTAGTTTGAAGTTATATGTTCCATTTTTAAGAGATGTTCTTGAACTTTTAATATGCTTATGTAACTTAACAAAGTTTATCTACCAAGCAAGATTAGGATCTTAAAATACATTAATCCCAAATGACTTCTCTTCCATTCTTCCATGATAATATTGCTAATATATTTAAAATATTGCTAATATATTTATCTTTAAAAATGTCCTGTCTTTGGGCAGCCCCGTGGCGCACCGGTTTAGCACCGCCTGCAGCCCACGGTGTGATCCTGGAGACCCGGAGTCCCACATCGGGCTCCCTGCATGGAGCCTGCTTCTCTCTCTGCCTGTGTCTCTGCCTCTCTCTCTCTGTGTTTCTCATAAATAAATAAATAAATCTTTAAAAAAAAAATGACCTGTCTTCCATGCATCCATGATAATATTGCTAATATATTTATCTTTAAAACTATCTCTCCAGTTAGTCTTTAAAAAACATTAAGACGGGATCCCTGGGTGGCGCAGCGGTTTGGCGCCTGCCTTTGGCCCAGGGCCCGATCCTCGAGACCCGGGATCAAATCCCACATCAGGCTCCCTGTGCATGGAGCCTGCTTCTCCCTCTGCCTGTGTCTCTGTGTCTCTCTCTCTCTCTGTGTGACTATCATAAATAAATAAATAAATAATTAAAAAAAATAAAAATAAAAAATAAAAAACATTAAGACAGGACTTCTGGCTATGGACTAATCGGGAGATTGGCAAATTCTCCTCCCCCCAAAAAACCTACAAAGCCAGACAAAATTGACCAAAATAACCATTTTTGGTCCCCTGGAAAGTGAGCAAAGGTAACAATCTGAGAAGATATTATGCTGGAGAACCTGCTGGATTTAGGGTAAGGACAAGGGAAATCTGTGGTGTTTTAGCCTGGGGCTGCTCCCCTCCTTCAGCTCCATCTAAGTGAGATCACTGGCCAGGGTAGATCAGGAACTTCACTGGATTTGGGGCAGTAGGTGAAGCTACCCTCGGTGACATTGTAGGTGGAAGTGACTCTATCAGTGGTAGATAAGCTGGAAGGCCCTTGGCTCCGCTAACCTGAGCTTGTGGGGCTGGGCAAGCATATTCCTGGCTGAGGCTGTGGGCATACTACAAAGGGTTCAAGATCACATATTGTGTTTAGTTGTCCTGTCACCTTAGTCTTCTCCATTCTGGCACAGCTCTTCAATTTTTTTTTTCATGATCTTGACACCTTTGAAGAGTCCTATACATCAATCTGTAAGATACCCCGTAATCTGGGATCAGATGAGGAATAGCTATTAAAAATATGTTACAGACTTTTTAGGAAAAGATGGATATGATGAGTCAAGAGTTATATAGGGGTATTTCAGAAAAGAAATGGGAACTCTAATATAGAATCCAATAAAAATTCTAGAACTGAAAAATAAATGATCTGAAACCATTTCATTGGATAGGATTGCAAGCAGATAGGACATCAGGGTATTGTAGGCTGAAGGAGCCATCAACTTGCAGTTGGGACAATATCAATTATCAAACCAAAGCAGAGTGAGAAAAAAAATTTCTAAAAGCAAATAAAACAGATCATCAGTGCCATATGGAATAATAGTCTGACATATATGTATTGGAGTCATAGAAGAGAGTCTATGACAGAAAAGTTTTAAGGAAACAATGGCCAAAATATCTCAAATTTGATGAAAAATATCAATACACAGACCCAAGAGACTTAACAAACCTCAGATGGGATAAATATTGATACTTAGGCACATCGTGGTCAAATTGCTCAGAGATATTAAAAGAAGGGATGCCTGGGTGGCTCAGTCAGTTAAGCCACTGACTCTTTGATTTTTGCTCAGGTCATGATCTCAGAGTCATGGGATCAAGCCCCGCACTGGGCTCTGCACTGAGCATGGAGCCTGCTTGGGATTCTCTCTCTGCCCTTCCCCCTGCTCCCATGCGTGTGTGCACGCTCTCTCTCTCTCAAAAAAATAAATAAAATAAATGAAAAAAAAAATTTAAAGGCAGAGCAAAAAAAAAAAAAAAAGGATTACACACAAGGTAACAGGACTATGATTTATGTTTTTTTTTAATTAGAAATAATGCAAGCCAGAAGAAAGCGGGACATCTTTTTAGTGCTGAAAGGAAAAAGAAAAAACAAAACCCTTCAACCTTAAGTCCTAGAGCTAGTGAAATGATGTATTCTTCAAAACTTAAAGTGAAATAAAGACATTTCCAGATGAGCAGAAGCTGAATTTATGGTTGGCAGCCCCTCATTATAAGAGGCTGCTAAAGAGAGCTGCTTATACAGAAGGGAACCAGTGCCAGAGAGGAACACAAACGAACAGGAGGAAATAAAGAGCTCCAGAGATGACAAGCATGTGGGTAAATGAAAAAAAGTTTCTTTTCTCTTTCTTTAATTTCTTTGGAGTTCAATTGGCAGTTTATAGCAACAATAATAACAACAATATATCATGGGGCTTTTTAAGGTACGTAAAAGTAAAATATATGACTGTAATAGTACAAAGCTCAGAGGGAGCTAAACGGGAGTATGTTGCACGGTTTTTTACTACACGTGAAGTAGCATGATATTAATAAATTGTAGTCTGTAAAAAGTTCAAGTTGCAGATGGCAATCCCTAGAGTAAGAACTAAATATAAAACAAAAGTATAGCTAAAAATCCACCGAGGGAGAGAAAATGGAACACTGAAACGTCCGTTTTAAAAAGTCAGGAAATGAGGGGAAAGGGAACGCAAATGGGACAAAGAGAAACAAACAGCAAGGTGGTCGAGGTAATCTAATCTAAGACAGTTATTTATCAATAACTCCCTAAATGCAAATAGGCTGAGCACCTCAATTAAAACCTGAGTGCCTTGGGCATGTATCTGGTTCTAATAACACTGTGGGCCATTTGGTTTCTTACTCCCTTTTACTGCTCTGATTTTAACTTTCTTTGTCCCTTTTCTGGTGCTTGTGGGTTTCCTTTTCTTATTTTTGAGATAGGCCAGGTATGAATTATATTTAACTCAGGAATTCCACGTGTTTGGAAGTAAGGTAGGGAACCTGGGGGCTTCAGGCAGCGGTTCAGTCCTCTGTGTGGGCAGCGCTGTTTTTAAAATTTAAAGAATTACTCCAGCCTGAACTTATTTTAAGTTATCAGGTTGGTTTCTAACTTCAGTTTAAAATTTATTATTAATCCATTGCCTTTATTTGTTAAATAATCCAGCTTTCCTCCATTGGTGTGAGAAGTACCTTGATCACAGTTTAAATTATTTTTATACATTTGGGGACGTCGCTGAATTTCTGTTCTGGTACCATGTTGTCTGTTTCCGTTCTGGTAGTACAGTCTCAAAATCATTTCTGCTTTATATTGTTTCAGTTGTGGTGTCTGGTAGGTGAAGCCTGCTATCATCACCTTTATTTTATTTTGTTTTTTTAAAGATTTTATTTATTTATTTATTTATTTATTTATTTATTTATTTACTTACTTACTTACTTACTTACTTATTTATTTAGAGAGCATGAGCAGGGGGAGGGGCAGAGGGAAAGAGAATCTCAAGCCCAAGGTCGGCTCTATCTCAATCACCCTGAGCTGAAATCAAGAGTTGGACACTTTACTGACTAAACCACTCGGGCACCCCTATCGTTACCTTTGTTTTAAAACACCTTAACTGTTCTGTTAATAGGACCTGTAGGATAATTTTGTCAAGTTTAAATATTTTGTTTGGATCTTATTTGGGATAACGTTAAAGATGTAGCACAATTTGAGAGAAGAACCGTTACTGAAATGCTTTTAGATTTTCCCATCCAGAAACATGACACATTTTCTCATTTATTCAAGACATTAATATCTCTAGGTAAAGTTTTAGAATTTTCTCTGTATGGATTCTGTACATTTTGTCATAAGGATATTCCTCCATTTACATTTAATAACTTGTTTTGCTGTAGGATGAGATCTTTGTATCATATATATTTATATACATTTACATTTTTTTGGTCCTGCCCTGTGTTTAATGAAATAAAGTATTAGAAGTTTTTCTTTTAAAAAGCTCACTCATGTGGTACTGTATTTAAATTCTTTTTCTCTTTTTTTCCCTTTTTTCTTTCTTCCTTTCTTTCTTTTCTTCTTTTCTTTCAACTTTTTATTGATGTATTTATAACATGCGTTCAGTAAAGTATGTAAGTGTACTCACCTTAAGCCTTGATGAATTTTTATAGGTGTACACATATACCCAGGTCAAAATATAGAATCTTTCCAGTGCCCCCAAAAGATTCCCTCATGTTCCTTCTCCATCTACAAAACCCCTGAAGTAACAACTGTTTATGTTTCTATTAACAAGGAATAGCTTAGCCTGCTTGCAAACTTAATATAAATGAAAACATGCAGTAGGCACTTTATTTAGTGTCTGGGCTCTTTCACTCAATATAATTATCTTGAGGTTTATCACTTTGTTGTATTCATCAGCAGTCTGTACTTTTTTATTGCTTTGGAGTATCCCACAGTATATGTGTGTATGTATATATCTATATGTGTGTATACACATATGCACAAGTATTTATGTATACACATGTATATACCACAGTTTGTTTATTCTACTGTTGATGGGTCTTTGGGTTGTTTTTAGTTTTTGGCTATTATGCATAAAGCTATCATGAACATTCTTGTACCTGTCATTTTGTGAACATAGGTACCACCTTTCTGTTAGGTGTACATCTGGATGTGGATTTTCGGAGTCATAGGGTATATACTTGTTTACTTCAATAGACTCTATCAAACACTATTCAAAAGTGGTTATGCCATTTTCCATTCTCATCACCAATAATTAAGAGGTCCAGTTGCTTCATATGAGCACTAACATTTGGTATCGTAACTCTTCTAAATTGTAGTCATTCTGGTGATTGTGTAGTGGTATCTCATTATGGTTTTAATTTGCATTTCTTTGATAAAGAAAAGTGTTCGGCATGTTTAAATATGTTTATGTCCATTTGGATATTCTCTTTCTTAAAGTACCAGTTCAATAATTTTATACATTTTTAATTTGGGTTGTTTGAATTTTCTTATTGATTTGTAGTTTTTCATATATTCCAGAGATGAGTCCTTTGTCCTGTCTGTTCAAAGATATTTGTCTGAGGCTTGCCTTCTTATTCTGTTAATGATTTTTTTTGATGAACAGAAATCTTCAATTTCAGTGAAGTTCAATTTATCAATTATTTTTCACCTGTGTGGACTACTGCCTTGTGTTCTAAGAAATACTTGTTTACCCCCAAGATCATGAATATGTTCTCCTGTGTTTGCTTCTAGAACTTTAGTGTTTTACCTTTCATATTTAAATCTGTGTTCCATTTTAAAATAATTTCTGTGCCATGTGTGAGGTGAGGGTGTCAGATTTAATTTTTTTCCCTATTATGGTTATCCAAAGTTTCACCAGCACATGTTGAGAAGATCATGCTTTCCTCCAGCAAAGCATTGGTGCTTTCCTTGTGAATCAGGTGAGCCTAGAAGAGGGTCTATTTCTGCACTTAATTTTGTAACATTGTCTGTTTTATCTATCCTGTCACCAGTGCTACTCTGTCTTAAATATTATGGTTTTCCATTTTTCTAAGACTTGAAATCTGTAGTGTAAATTCTCCAATTTTGTTCTTCAAGGTCATCTTACCTATTCTAGATTTCTTGCATTTCCTTGTAAAATATAGAATCAAACTGTCAGTTTCAACAATTAGTAATTTTTGGAGATTTTGAATGAGATTTCATTGAATTTATGTATTATTTCAGGGAGAATTAATTCCTTGATAATTTTGACTCATTCAATCTGTGTGTGTGTCATTTATTTAGACCATTTTAAATTTCTTACAGCAAACTGTTGTGTGTTTTCAGTGTATAAGTCTTGCACAGATTTTGTTAAATTTGTTGCTAAATATTTCATATTTTAATGCTATTGTAATGCTATAGAGTTTTTACATTTTAATTTTCCAATTTTTTTGTGGCTTTTTTTTTAAACAGAAAACACAATTGTATAAGTTGACTTTGTGTTAATTCATTACTTCTATGGTTTGTTGTAGGTTCCTTTGGAATTTCTACATAGACAATTATGACAGCTGCAAATGAAGAGTTTTACTTCTTTCTTTCCACTTTTTATGGACTTTTATTTGTTTTTCCTTTCAAAAAGACTTCTATAGACTGATGGTCTTAATTCAAGTCATATGTAAAATGAGCCATAATAAGTGTCAGGACAAGGAAGACTTAGTTAGAAAGAATATTGGCTAATTTAATTGAAACAATGATGTGAATGTGATTTCTCACAGACTTCCCATTGATATAAAATGTTTACATGCACAAAAATGTACAACACCCATGCACAATAAATATGCACATCAGCAGCGACATGGTGAAATATTCATAGAAAATTCAAGAAAATCTTGCCTGCAGGCACACTTTTGTTAAATCACCACAAAATGTTCAAGAGTTTGAATACAGAGGTCTCAAAATAAACTTTTGCTTATATCAAACTTGACCTGTTGATCTTTTGGGATTTTTCGTAAAGCCATTTTCTCTGTATTTATCCACAAAAGGACACACAAGATAAGGGCAGGATTTCTATCTTTTGTTCCTACTCTGTACTTTGTCACTTAGGTATTCCACAGATGTTCCTTGAATGAGTGAAGGGATGAGTAAATAAAAGAGTGATTAATGAACACTATGTCTGCAACTTACATATGTACTGTATGTTGGCTAATTTGAACTTAAATTTTAAAAAAAAGAAAGAAGACTGAATGGGTGGAACTATGGATGAGAAAAGTCAGCTCCCATCTTCAGTGATCTTTGACAATGCCTCCTGTGGCACTTTGAATTTAGTTGCTATTTTGTTTGATGTTGAAATAATCTGGCTTTCCACTTACAACTTGGGTCCGCTGAAGGAATATTCCATCCACAGTCGATTATTTTCAAAGATGGTCATGACAATCTCTCCCTGCCACAATTCAATCTCACCTCTGAGACGTTGCCACCGCTAACAGTAAAACAGGTGACGTGGATGTTGGACTGAATTTGACTTTTTTTAAAAGCTGAATTTGGTTGCACCAATCTGTGTGTACACACTGTATAGTTATGGGTGATGGAAGAAATGTCCTCAGTGTCGCCCAGCTTTGATGAGCTGCAACCCACCAGCTGGCAGCATTGGCAGGGAAGTGAAAGCTACTCCTCTTCTCCATCCATCTTTGGGCAAGTGTATCCACCCTTCGGTCCACACTCAAGGCTCCTGGCAGCATCTACCAGCCCTTCACCTTTCCCCAAATTAACCTATTCACTGACTCATGTACATGTCCTCTCTGTGTACAACTTCCTTAGACCCTAAGTGTTTTGCAGAAAGTGGACCTTCAGAACAATATCTGCTAGAAGCACAAAACAAAGGAGGAAAGGAGGATGGAGTAGACATGGAGATGCAGCTAATACATACTGAATGTTATAATCTGCAAGGTACAGTGTACGTACATTAAATTACTTTGGATTGCTTTCTAGTGATTATGGTTCTGGGCTTAACATGTTTTTTAGAGAGGCATTAGAAATTCCTACTTGAGCTTAATCACTATGTTTAGTTTTCTCTCGGAAGGCACCTTATTTATTTAATGTCACAATACGAAAATCATTCCATTCTGCAATGTTCAATAAACAGCAAAAAACCCCAACATCTATATTAAATTGTTACTAACAAAGTAAACATTTCTCCCCCTGTTTTTTTTTCTGAGTTGATTAAGCACCAGTATATTTAAAACTGTTCCCCGAGCCTGAGAAAGGCTCCCCTCTGAATATACAACTATTCATGGAGAATGTTTTTCCTACCACTTGATTACAATTTGGCAGTAGTTTCTGAATAATTTACAAATTTTAAATTTCTGTGCCCCAAACACACATGTGTTTGCAGCTAAACAGACTTGAAAGAATATGCAAATTGCACTTTTATGTCAAAAATGAGTGAATGCAGCTTCATGCAGGAAAAAGCTAACTGTCACCCTCATGTTTTTGTTTAGACTAATCTGTGTGCTGTCACCCCCACATCAGACTGCATCAACATTTTCTTTGGGATATTAGACGTAAATGTTTATGGCTGCAGATAGCTAGGAGGGATTGGCACTTATTAAAACCGACCCTGGAGTATTTTCTTTGGTTTCCACATAAATATCCCAGGGAAACGTTCAATCAAACAAGGTTGCCAGGTAGAGGGAAATGAGCATTGGAGCAGAGTGTTGGGGTCTCCTGGGCTGTGTCAAGTGGGAGTCCCATCCAAGAATGTGGTAAGCCTGAGCCCAGAGGACCGGCTGGAGATGGCTTCTTCTCCGCGTGGAAGATATGCTGCTGCTGACTGGCAATGTCTCTCCCCGAGGCCATGAATCCATCCCTTCCCACAAAAAAAGAGCTTCCCATTTTAAAGAGTCGTCAAAAAACTAGATACCATATGTGGGTTTCATGTCATCTTCCGCTGTGAGGGCCAAGCCTGGGTGTGTTCCCAAGATGGGACAGCTGCTCACAGCGCAGCTGGTTTCCCCCAAGGGGTTGAGGCAGGTGCTGGTTCACTGTGCCTTCACAAAGGGCAGGAGCATGTTTCCCAAGCTGAGGTCTGGAAATGTCTGTTCTTGACTCTGAAAAAATCTGAGAATCTTGTTCCAGAATCTCAGACACTGAGACTGTGGACACACTTTAAGCCCTCCCTGCTTCAGCCAAAATGTGTCCAAAATTAGCAGTATAAAAGCTGAGCAAGTTCCCCAGATGCTCACTGACTGCTTGAATGTAATCACTGCCCTCTAGCTTTCCCTAGAGTCCCTGAAATCTAGGGAAGGACATCCTGCTCTGAACCATCTTGTGCCTCTTTTCATCCTACTGCAACAGCTGTCGCCAAGCTCAGAAACAACCTCTGCAAAACCAATCACCTTGAGCATTTTTCAGTTCCCCTCTGATCACTGCTCTCAACAGTACTGAAAGTCTTGGCCCCTCCCTTCTCGAAACCTTCTCTGCTGTTGGCTCTAGTCACGCCACAATCACTTGGTTTCCCTTCAATGGCTGGCTATTTCTGTCTCCTTTGCAGGTTTCTTTCCCTCTGCGTGGTCTTTTACAGTTGGCAGACCCAAACCCACGTAAACATCTCAGGGGGCGCAGAGGAAGCATTTGACAAAATCCAACTCCCTCTCGTGTGAAAAACCCTCAACAAACTAGGAATAGAAGGGAACGTCCCTACTGCGATAAAATACTAACAGAAAAGGAACACAGATTTTGGTACCTGGAAGTGGGGAGCTGCTGTGGCAGACACCTGAAATGAGGAAGTGGCTTTGGAATCGGATGATGGGCAGAGGCTGGGAGGATGTTGAGGGGCGTGATAGAAGCAGCCTAGATTGCCTAGAACAGACAGGTAGTAGGAATAAAGATGTTGATAACGCTGCTAACGAGGACTCGGAAAATGAGAAAATGAGAAGCAGCAGAGACAACAAATTGCTTCAGAGGATGCCTAAATCATAATGAACAAATATACGGATGCTAAAGGATTCACTGTTGAACGCTCAGAAGGAAATGAGGAACGTGTCATTGCAAATGGGAGGCAAGCGATTCTGGCTAGAGAGTACAGAAAGCTCAGCGGGACGCGTCCTGCAGACATGCAGAGGGCAGAGCTGGTGAATGAGGAAATTCAACACTTGGCTGAAATGTCCAAGCTAAGTGTTGAAGGTGTGACCTAGTTTTTTCTTGCTGTTTATAATACAATGCAAGAGAAAAGAGGTGACTTGAAGGAAGAACAGGTTTTTTGAGAAAGGATCTAGGACTTGATGACTTGGGAAATTCTCTGCTTGTCCAGATTGCAAAAGACTCTAAAATCAAGAGATTCACCACCATGGAAGTGTATTATAGGGGGAAAATGAATATCTTGGGAAATAGAGCATTCAGTCATACAAAAAGTTCTTAATGGTTACATGTATGACACATAGATCCTGCCCCCCACCCGCCAACCATCCCAGCAGAAGCCAATAATAGAGCTGGGGTTATTTAGGAAGAATCTGTGGTGAGACCTCTTGTTTAATGGGAGAATGATAGATTCTTGATAATTTTACACCAGCACAAACACTGCCAGCTTGGACCAAAGGGACAGAGAGAAAATAAAATGCAAGAAAACTGTAGGATGCCCCCCCGCCCCAACACACACACACACACAAACAAATTTTGCGGGCAGGAAACAGTCTGAGTAAGCAAACCATTATGCTGCAAACATATACCACTTTTTAAAAAAATATTTTTATTTTTATTTATTCATGACAGACAGATAGAGAGAGAGAGGCAGAGACACAGGCAGAGGGAGAAGCAGGCTCCATGCAGGGAGCCCAATGTGGGACTCGATCCTGAAACTCCAGGATCACATGCTGAACCGAAGGCAAATGCTGAACTGCTGAGCCACCCAGGCATCCCCACATGTCACTTTTCATGAGAAAGAAAGGGTGGCTCAGAAGATGGAGTCTCAGGCCCAGAGAGTGGAGCCATGACCCAGAGATTGGAACTGAGGACCCCAGAAGATGATTTCCAGACCTTGAAACCCAATGGAGTTTGCCTGGCTGGATCTCTACATTTGGGGGACCAGTGGCTCTTTTCCTTACCCTTTTCTCTCTTTTCGAATCAGAGCATCTATGTCTGCCTTACCTTTATATTTGGGGAGCACGTAACTTGTTTCTTTGGTTTCACTGGTCCACGTGGAGAGGAACTGTGCTCCAGAATAGGTTATACAAAGTCGCACTCACACTGATGATTTAGATGATGACATTTGGAACTTTTGAACTGAAGGGATATAGGGGAGGTTTTGAACTTGTTGATGCTATTAGGAGCTGAGAATTCAGGGGGTCTTAGGATGGGATGAGTGTATTATGCACATGGAACAGACATGAATACTTGGAGGCCAGATCATAGAATGTGGTGGGCAGAATAATGGCCTCCTAAAGATATCCACATCCTAATCCATGGACTATGTGAATACGGTGCCTTCTGTGGTAAAGTGACTAAGGTTAAGGACCTTTAGATGGGACCAGTATAATCACCTGAATCTTCAAAGTTGAGAACCTTTGCTGTTGTTTAGCCATGGGAAGAGAATGACTATGGAAGAAAGGTGAGAGACACCATGTTGCTGGCTTTGAAAATAGAGGAAGTGGGCCATGAGCCAAGAAATGTGGGTGGTTTTAGAAGCTGGAAAAGGCAAGAAAAACTCCTCTAGAATCTCCAAAATCTTTCTGTCACCTTTGTTTTAGCCCAGTGAAGCCTGTATTGGACTCCTAAAGTACAAAACTGACAGATAATGAATTTGTGTTGTTTTAAGTCATCAAGTTTGTCATAATTAGTTATAGCAGCCATATAAAACAAATACAGCCAACTACAAAAGGCCCACAGCTAACATCAACCTAATGATGAAAGACTGAATGCTTTCTCCTTAATATCAAGAACAAGGCAAGGATATTTATTCATGCCACTTCTACTCAACATTGTACTGGAGGTTCTAGCTGGGACAACTAGGCAGGAAAAAGAAATAAAAGGCATCAAGACTGGAATGGAAAAAGTAAAATTAGATTTATTCACAACTGAAATGATCTTATATATAGAAAAATCCTAAGGAATCCATGAAAAAAACTATTAGAACAAATAAGTGGTTCAACATGATTGCAGGGCAAGATCAATATGCACAAGTCTATTATATTTCTGTACCACTGGCAATGAGCCATCAGAAAATAAAATTAAGAAAAAATTCCATTTATTATTTATTTATTTATTTATTTATTTATTTATTTATTTTATTTTTGTTTATTGAAATGTAGTTGACATATGATGTTATATTAGTCTCAGGTGTACAACATAGTGATTACACAATTCTATACATTGCCCAGTGCTCATCATGGTGGGTATAGTTACCATCTGTCACCATACAAAATTATTATAATATCATTGACTATATTCCCTATGTTGTGCTTTCCACAATTCCATTTATAACAGCATCACAAAGAATAATTAGAAACAAATTTAACAAAAAAAGTGCAAAATGTTCACTGAAAACTGCAAAACATTGCTAAAAACAGTTTGAGAAGACTTACATAAATGGAAAGCCATCCCATTCTCATGGATTGCAGGAATTAATAGTGTTAAGATGACGCTATTCCTTAAACTCATCTACAAAGCCAGTGAAATCCCTACCAAAACCCCAGGTGCTTCTTTGCAGAAATTAATGAGTTTATCTGAAAAGCCACGAGAGGGGATCGCTGGGTGGTTCAGCTGTTTTGCGCCTGTCTTCAGCCCAGGGAGTGATCCTGGGGTCCCTGCCTCTCTCTCTCTCTCTCTCTTTCTCTGTGCCTCTCATGAATAAATAAGTAAAATATTTTTAAAAAATCAAGGGATCCAGGAAAGCCATCTTGAAAAAGAACAAAGTTGGAGGGCTCGCACATTCTGATTTCAAAACTTACTACAAAGCTACACTAATCATGGCTGTGTAGTATTGGCATAAAGATAGATGCATAGGTTGATGGAATAGAAATGAAAATCTATAAGGACGCCTGGGTGGCTCAGTGTTTGAGCATCTGCCTTTGGGTCAGGGTGTGATCCTGGGTCCTAGGATCGAGTCCTACATCAGGCTCCCCATGGGGAGCCTGCTTCTCCCTCTGCCTATGTCTCTGCCTCTCTCTCTCTCTGTGTCTCTCATGAATAAATAAATAAAACCTTAAAAAAAGAAAATCTATAAATAAGCCTTTATGTTTTGGGTCAATTGATTTTTGACAAGGGTATCAAGATAATTCAATAGGCAATATAGTCTTTTCAAGGAATGGTGTTGAGACAACTGGATATTCCCATATGAAGGAATGAATTTGGACCTCTACCTTCAAAACATATATAAAAGATTACTAAAATGGATCAGAGATCTACACGGCAACAGTTTCTTAGATATGACACCCAAACCACAAATTATAAAATAACACATAGGTAAGTCGAGCTTCATCAAAATTTTTTAAAAATTCATTGATAAACTGAAAAGGCAATCCACACAGTGTTTGTACATCATATGTCTGTTGAGGGACTTGTATCCATTATACAAAAAACTTGCATAACTGAATAAAAAAAGACAACCTAATTTAAAAGTAGGCAAAACATTTGAATAGACATTTCCCCAAAGATCTACAATAGTAAATAAGGACATGAAAGAATGTATAACCTCATCAGAGAAACACACATCAATAATGAGATGTCACTTCACACTTCTAGGACGGTTACAATAAAAAAGACAGAAAATCACTAGTGTTGTTGAGGATGTGGAGAAATTAGCTTTCATACATTGCTGGTGGAAATGTAAAATGATGTAGCTGCTTCTTTTTTTTTTCATAAAAACCTTTTGACACTTCCTCAAAAAGTTAAATGAAGAGTTACCATATGACCCAGTAATTTCACACAATTTCTAGGTGTTATACACTATAAGAGAATTGAAAACATGTTCATACACAAACTTGCTCATAGCAGTCTTATTCTTACTCATAGTAGCCAAAAAATGGAAACATCCCACATGTCCATTAATTGATGAATGGATAAACAAAATGTGGTGTATCCAAACAATGGAATATTACACAACCATAAAAGGAATAAAGTACATATACATGCTATAGCACAGAATAACTTCAAGATCATTATCCTAAATGAGGGAAGCCAGACACAAATGAAATGCTCAGAGTAGGCATATCCATAAAAACACAAAGTAAACTGATGGCTGTCTGCTCCCGGGGACGGGGTAAAAATGGAAAGTGACTGCTAATAGGGACAGGATTTCTTGTTGAGGTGACAAAAGTGTTCTGGAATTACATAGGAATGATAGTGCTACAACTCTGTGAATATATTAAAATAATGAACTATAAACACGTTTTAAAAGGTTGAATTTTAGGTATGTTAATTATGTCTCAAAAAAGCTCTTTAAAAAAAAGATTTTATTTATTTATTTATTTGACACAGAGAGAGAGAGTACAAGGAGTACAAGCAGGGGGAGCAGCAGAGGGAAAGGGAGAAGCAGGCTCCCTACTGAACAGCCTGATGCAAAACTCAGTCCTAGGACCCTGGGATCATGACCTGAGCCAAAGGCAGGTCCACTGACAGAGCCACCCAGGCTCCCCAACGTCTTTTTTTTTTAAGATTTTATTTATTAGAGAGAGAGAGAGAGAGAGAGAGAGAGAGCAGGGGGAGGAGCAGGAGAGAAAGGGACAAGCAGCTTGATGTGGGGCTCGATCCCACAACCCTGAGATGGTGACCTGAGCTGAAATCAAGAGTCGGATGCTTTTTTTTTTTTTTTTTTTCAACAAGTCAGATGTTTAACTGACTAAGCCACCCAGGTGCCCCTAAAGCTCTTAAGTATTAGAAAAAACAGCTGATGAGCTTCCAGCCTTGGTCCTAAATCCTGTTCTTTTCTCTATTCAACAGCTCTGGCTATAACTACAGTTGAGGAACCTGTCAACCCCAAGTGTCTATTTCTGCCATGAACCCCTCCTGTGCATTCCTCTGAATTGCCCACTTGGAAGTTTCAAAAGCATCTCTAATTCACCATGACGGAGGCTCAAGTTTCGCATTTCCCTTCACCACCAAAGCCTGATCTTCCTTCCTCGTTACCCATTCAGCACAGGGCACCCACCCACACCCCCTGGGCTGGAAACAGAAATGACACTTGCTTTTCCATAATGCCTCGCTGTCATTGAAGAGGACTGGTGGATGCCAGTCTTTTTCCTCTGCTCCAGCTGGTATTCCATGATGCCGGATTGCTATGAATGAAGATTTTAGTGTCAGCTTTATGGCCAAAAGAGTCAATACTAGAAAATGTGGTTTAATTGCATAGCGTCGGGTGATTTCCCAACACTGAATCCCAGATGCCCGCAGACTGAACACTCATAAGCAGAACCAATTACTGCAGGGCCCTACCTCTGCGGAAAGTGCAAAGAGGAACAGGCAAGGAGGCACTTTTGGTGGACCAGAATCCAGAGGAGGGATTTGGGTAAGGGATATAAACTTTGGGGTTCATGGGTACCTCAAACACAATGGAGCCACAAGAGCAGAAGAGATTGCGTGGGGAGAACATAGAGAAAGAATAGGATTCAGGGCTAAGGCTTGAGGCCAAACACTTTTAAAGGCTGTGTAAAGGGAAACAAGCCACTGGAGAAGACTGAGTAGCCACCAGGTGTAGGGTTAAGCAGCTCTGGTGTCGTGGGGTTAACAGAATTGAGGGTTCCAGAGAGAGGGAGTTCTGTACCAATCCTTCTTGACACCTTTGCACACATTGTTTTCTGTTGGAATGTTCTTTCCCACTTCTTTTTTTTTTTAAGATTTTATTTATTTATTTGAGAGAGAGAGAGAGAGAGAGAGAGAGCAAGAGTAGAGGGAGAGGGATAAGCAGACTGAGCACTGAGCCTGTTGTGGGGCTCAATCCTATGACCCTGAGCTCATGACCTGAGCTGAAATCAAGAATTGGATACTCAACCCACTGAGCCACCCAGGTGCCCCTTCCCCACTTTATCTGCTTACCTTCAACTCCTCTATTGAGTCTCTATCAAAATGGAATTCCCTTGGAGAGACTTCCCTAATCCCTAACCATTAGCCCTGAGTGAGTCTGTCTCTCCCTTTATATGCTCTCGTAGGCAGACAAGTGTCCTATGTGACTTATCATAATTGAGTTGGTTGAAATGGGGCTAAAATAAGTGTAATTGTATTAACTGGAATGTAATTAAATGCATGGGCATCGGGACACCTGGGTGACTGAGTGGTTGAGCATCTGCCCTCCTGTCAGGTTTTGATCCCCGGGTCCTGGGATCCAGTCCCTCATCGGGCTCCCCACAGGGAGCCTGCTTCTCCCTCCGCCTCTGTCTCTGCCTCTCTCTCTGTCTCTTACGAATAAAATAAATAAAATCTTAAGAAAAAACATAAACGCATGGACTTTGTTTCATGTCCCCATTTCCCATCCTCCAATGTGATTTCTGTGATAGTCTGTTCTAGTCACCTCTCCCTTTGCTCGAAAATATTGATGAATATACAAGTAAATGAAGGAACTGTTTTAAGAGTGCCACGTGGTAAGATAGGTTTCTGGCTCACTGACATGTGGGTGTTACTTTTGGAAAGAGTGGCTCTCGGTAGAAAATACCCTGGCTCACGATACACATTTCCTACTGCAGAAAGATGGGGAGAAAAAGCATTTAGACTTGGAGCCTGATCTCGAGCGAGCGTACCTTCCAAGAGGCACCACGGAGATTATTCTGCCTTGATTGTTGACCTTTCTGGAAGATTTTGAAAACCCACACCTGCAAATGGGAAGGCCCTTCATGCCTCATGAGTGTTTGGTGAGTGACAGTGAGTACTTGGCAGTGGGGAGGTCTGCACTCTCTTCTATAAAGATTTTATGGCAGTGACAATATGGATGAGAGCATTTCTCACATGTGGCAGAGCAGAGGCTCCCTCGTGCAGCGCCCTGACGCTTGCGGCAATAAACCTTTTATGACGGCCCTGCTATCTTGCACACCACATATACCTTCTTGTGCTAATTTTGGTCTCGTTCTGTTCTTCCTAAAAGAGGGACACAATGGGAGACTGATGTCACAACCATGTATGTGGTCCTGAAAGGAGCCAGAGCCCTCTTGAACTTTGCAGTTTCCCTCTTCCCCTTGCAGCGGCCAGAGTTACATGATCCCAGCCACTCACAGGGTGCCTGCTAGGCTCCTGCCCGGGCTACGTCTGGAATATCCTATATGTACTCGGTATTGTGGGGTGACAAACACTTGGACTTGGCCACCCTCAACCATCTGGGCTGTAACGTGCCTCTGCTCATTATCAGAATTTAACCCAAGGGCAATGTAAGCTACTCTGTGTATTTGCTGAAAGGCATAACCTGTGGAGCCCTGCAGAGACATTAAAAGGCATGCCACCAGACTCGTAGTTTTGTCCTTCTTCCCAAAGCTTTGCTGGGGAGGCCTGAGACGAGGCGGAGAGGCTTAGAGGAATGCATTTTGGAGAAGGATTGTTTTTTCCTCCTCCATCAACAAGGATTGCTGGGCCTCTGGTTGAGCATGTTGTATCCTGTGCATCCTGACCTTGACCTTTGCCCTTGCCTCCTCTTTCAGAGCCTTGGTTGTCCCACTGTGGCTAACTACACACTCTTGTATGTGATCCAGCTTGCAGTAGTGGTGACCAGTAGAAACGACCTTAGCAGGTAAGAGGTCAGAGAGACTTGGGTCTGAATTCTGTGTGACCATGGGCAAGGTACTCAGCTTTTCTAAATTTCCGTTACCTTACCTGGAAAACTAGGATAATAATAGCAGCCCCCTCAAGAGGTAAGGGGAGGAATAAATGAGCTAACATAGGTAAATCGGAGTGCCTAGAACACTCAGGTAGACAAATCACCGTTAGCCGCCACTTCTACCCACGCCAGCACCAGCACCACCTTCATCCTCATCATGAACATACTCATTGGTCTTAGTTGCAAGGAATAGAAGCCCACATCCAATGAATTTAAGCCAAGAAGGAAAATAGTTGAATTTAGTTAATTGAAAATTCCAGGCACACACTGGATTGAGGTTCCATGATGTTGTCTGTGCTTGATCTTTCTCTACTCAAACCTTACCCCACTTCCCTCTATCTTGGCCTCATTCTCCAGCAGGTGGACTAACGGGCAACCAGGGAACTCGAGTGTACAGAGGTCCACCCCCTTCTTTTCCCACCAAAGGGTCTGTGCATATGCATTGTGGGCACCCCAGCCCACGGGTCCAAGCTCCAACCACAAACCCACCTCCTGGCAAACAGCCTCCCCTTGGCAACCTTTTGGCCACTGATCTGGGGAAGAGGTCTTTGTGGGTATTGGGAATAGATTCAGGGCTGTTTGGGCCTAGAATTCTGGACTCCTGGCTGTCAGGAGCAAGGTCTAAAAGTGGGAGTGGAAAGGATGCAGGCCAATGCAAGAGTGATGTAGGGAGTGGAAAAAGATGGGTGTGTTCACTTGATCCCATAGAACCATCACTCCATAGGGAAGAGTGGGCTGGAGGGGCCCCAAGCTGGGCCTTCTAAGGCACAGGGGCCCCAGCTGATAGGCCTCTTACTGTATAGCATATTTGTTCATATAGCGATTGTTGTGAAACAATCTAGTAACCATTCAAGAAAGGACCTGGCTAAATGGGGCGGAGTCTCAGAGAGGAGAGATCTCTGCCAGTGGGGAAGACTTCCTCCAGAAATGGACCCTGAGAGATGGAAGATCAGGAGAAGACCGGACATAGGTCAGGGCCTTCCCAGTAAAGAGAGCTGCGTGAAGAAAGGCCACGAGGTCCCACTGAATATACGGTGTGTCAGGACAACAGGGAGACCAGTCTAGGAAGACAGAGGGAGTGTGTGTGGGGAAAAAGGGGGGGTGGCCGGTAGGGCCTGGAGGAGGCCTTTACAGGAGCCAGAGGAGACTCCAGGTCCCAGTCTGTTAGAGTGAGAACTGGGGAGTCTCTGAAGGTATGTGAACAGAGGAGGCTGCTTGAAAGCAGTACCTGAGAAGCTGGACCTGGCAGGACCATGCGGGTGGACCGAGGGGCACCCCCACCGCAGCTGAGATCCAGGCTAGCGGAGGAGGAGCCAGACAAGGCCTCCTGTCAGGACGATGACCCACGGGGAGGTGGGGGGAGGAAGGGAGCCCTTGTGCACCGTCAGTGGCACAGGCGAAGCTGGCAGGGTGACCCAGTCCAGAGCTGACGTCCCCACAAGAACCCACGCCTGGGCCTGAGTGAGCAGCATGCAAAGGTCTCCGAACAGAGCTGTCAGGTCAGCTCTGGTGGACACACGTCTAGGCTCCTCTGTGGTGAGGATGACCAACTCAACTGCACCAGGTGTCTGCTTCTCGGTTTTGCTCAGTCCCCTGACGGGCACATTAAGCTCAGTGAGTCCATGCGACCTGGCCCGGCCAGGGTTACTGCCTTCGGGTGTCCTGTGGGCAGAGCTGGCGCCTCAGGCTCGGGCTGACGCGTTGGTGAAGTTCCTGTGGCCAGAACTGAGGGCTTTTTCCTGGCTGCTTTCGCCGGGCGGTTTATAGGGCCCCGTCTGTTGGCCGGGAGTGAGTGCGGACTGGAATGTGTTTGTAAAGGGGGCTTCCAGGCCTGGCCTGGGCCTGTCGGCTTCTCATATGAGAAAAGGGAACCGCAGGCGCCTGGCCAGCCACATGACTGGAAGTGCGTGCCAACAGGTCCGGCGGTCCCTCCGAGCCCTGGCTCCTGGAGCATGGGGCCCTCGAAGGGGCCCGAGGGTATTCCTGAGCGAGAAAAAAATCACGCGAGGCCCTGTGAATCCACCCCAGCCTTTAAGCCAGGCAACTGATAATTCTGTGGTATCTGTGCACCCACAACTAGGTATTGATCGCCTGCTACAGACCTGTACTGTGAGCAGTGCCACATGAGGTAAAGAAGAGCTCCAAGTGACTTCTGAAGAGCCTAGGGGTTTAAGTTGAAGGACTTTGGTTCAAGTTCCCGTTTACTTACGTTTACTTGAAACAGTAAATGTTTGCCATTTAGCGTTTGTGTGGATTTACTAAGTCCGCATAAACCTCTAACCTCTCTTGTCCTCAGTTTTCTTATCTGTAAAGTGGGAGCAGAAACAACCCATCTAAGAATGTTGATAAGAGAAATAAATGAGATCACCGATGAGGACATATAGTTAACTGAGACATATTTCTTCTAACATAATAAATAGAGATTAACATAATTTCTAATTTTACAATCGTTAAAAAATAATAAAATTTGTCTTGGAATTGAGCAAGTTCCGTGAAACTTTTTCTCGCTCCTAAGAAACATGTAATCTGATTGGGGGAAATAAAAACACACACATGTATAACAGGAATAAATACATCATGGAAAGAAAATATGCCACATTTTGTGAAATAGAGGGTAAGAGTCACTTAGTATTTTGTCAACTTTGGCCCAAATAAATTTGGTCATCTTCTTCCCCTCTTTTTGCCAACCTCTCTGGAAGCATTCGGTTTTCCCATAGTTTCTTGAAGGTGGAAAATATCTGTCATTAGAAGCCACTGTCCTCTCAAATCCTGTTTACAGATGGGACAACCAGGTACCGAGGAGGCGAGGAGCCTTGTGCTGCAGGTTACGTGTTTCGGAAGTGGTGGGGCTGGGCCTTGACCTCAGGCCTTCCAGTTCTTTCCAATCCGCTCTGCTGCCTTCTGAGCTGGCAGTCATTTATAACGTGTAAGATCTGGTCCTGGCTCCTCAGCCACTTCATTGCAGGCCATGCCTTGCTTTCCTTCCCTGGGGGAGTCTTCACCCATAACCACAGGGACAGAAAACACTGTCTTTGAAAACATTAATTTGGGAGGGGAAAAAAAAAATCCAAAACAGTAAACCAGAGAAATGGGAATTTTCAAGTGGCGGCTGGATGGAGAGACAGGTAAACCAGTGGTCCCCTCCTCAAGCAGGGGCCACTGCTGTCTGGCCTTAGAGCTTCCTGACTCTCCTTCCTTGGCTCAAGGAGAGATCACCCCAGAGTTGTGGCTGCTCTCTGAGCAATCCCTGGCCAGAAGAGAGTGGACAACTGAGGCTCGGGAGAGAGTTGACAGAGATGGCCGGCTCTGGCCCAGGGCTGGGGAGGATGAGCAGAGCAGGGCGGCCAGGGCAGCTGCAGCTCTCAGGCTGTCCCTTCCTGGGCTTCGGGGCAGGTGGTGGGAGCTCAGGGTGGGAGGAGCAGCTCCCAGGGAGGAGTAGCCCGCAGGCTCCCCGAGCTGAGCGCTGGTGCTGGGAGCAGCCCAGGGCTCTCCCCGGCTTTGCCCCTTCCCCATCTGGCAGCAGCCCTGAAACCCTCATTACTGGGGAGGGCTTCTTTATCAGGACCCGATCGCCGCGAAACCTCCTATCATTAGGATGCTATTGCTGCTGCTCCTGTCTGGAAACTGATTGTCCCAACGATGTCCCCGGGGCCCCCGAAGCACCCTGGAATGCTTTCTGAATAGCTGAGGGAGTATGCACCGTGTTCCATCTCGTTTTTATGTGAAGCGATTCGCACAGTGTTTTTCCAAAGCAGGAATAAAGGGCGACTCCCAGGGGAACTGCCCAAATGTTGCAGAGAAACAGAAGACACCTGTCTTCGCAATGACAGCGTGTCCCGGTCGTTTCAGCTGCTCTGGGCATCCCCGCACCCACGTCGATCCGTGTGTATCCGCTCAGCTCTGGTCACACGCGTGACCCCGTGTGTGTCGGAGGGCTCCGCGGCCTGGCATTTATGGTGGACCCCGCTTCCCTTGTGTGACGCAAGGCCCTCGACGGGGAGGCCCCGCTCTCGCCCTTTGTCTACCAGATGTGTTCTGCTGATGGCTCGCCCGGGAGCCCAGTCTGTGGGGCCGCTGAGCTCATGGCGGGGCTTGCTCTGACCAGACAATCGTCTGCTCCCTACAGATGTGTCACCTGCAGAAATGCAAACCTGCTTCCCCAAAGGGATCAGTCCTCGGGCCCAAGTGTCTCACACACTTTGGCCCTTTCACTTGGAACTCGCCTGCCAGCAGTTCTCCCAAGGAGATGCATCCACTCCGTAGTTCCTGCCCGCCTGCCTCACATACTGCCTTAATTACCCTCTGCGCCTCTGGGGACAGCAGTTGGCCCTGGGAATGAGGGGAATGGCTGGCAGGGCGGAGGCAATAAGGAACCCTCTCAGTGACATGATAGGAGGCACAGATGTGTGTGCTTCTTTCTATAACACAGGGCCCTCAAGGGCAAGCATCTGATGCGTCCAGTTCACCTCTATGTTCCCAGCACTGAGGAAAGTGCTCTGCTTATGTTCAGTAAATATTTGCTGAGGGAATGAGGCACAGGCTTCCCACCAGCTCAGCCCTCCCTGAGCTCTGAGGGCCTTTCACCGTTTCTCTCTCCATTGTTCTAGTTCTTCCATTGCATCTCTTCCATGGGATCAATCGCAGAAATGTAATGTTGAGTAGAAAAGAAAAGTAAGTAGTAGGTAATGACTTTCCACTTTATCATTTTTCAAAGTTTTAAAATAAGCAAAAATAAAATACTCTGTTGAGAGATGTCCTGGCTATTAGCAGCCACTGCCACAATACTCTTGCCTGACAAACTCAGTGGCTCATACACCTTCACATATCTTTACTCAGGTGTCTGCGGACTGGCTGGGGGCTGGCAGGTCTGGTCTGGGCCCAGTGGGGCATGGCTCCAAGTTCAGATGGGGTCCGGCTCTGCTTCACACATCTTCTCTCATCCTCCTGAGACTGGCAGGTGACCTGGAGCACTTTCTTTTCATGGCAGAGGAAGAAATACAAGAGAGGAAAATGGAAATGTGATGCCCCTTAAGGATTAGGCTCAGAACTGGCATCCATCACTGCTTGCAACATTGTACTGGCAAATCTAACATCATTGGGCAGGGCAATTTATGTCACTGCTAATGGGAGGAATCATAAAGTCATCTATCAAAGGGTGTCTAGAGAATCTGGAACAATAATGCAACCTATCACAAAATGTAACTAACTGGAAGAACTATAAAAATAATCAAGAGAACGATAAACACAAGATTCTGGATAGTGGGTATTTCTGTGGGGGAGGTGGGAGAAAAGGAAGGGAGGGGCAAGCATTGGAGCCACCTGGTTGTAAGGTGGCATGGTGGGTTCCTGGGTGCTATGACTACTGTGTTTTATAATTTACATATTTATTATTCTGTACATGTCAAATGTTACTTAATTTTTAAAAAGCAAGTTTAAACAAATAAATAAAGGGTGTGATCCACCAATATGAGAGTTTCCGTGCTAACCTTGTATGCTGTAGCTGCAAGCTCTCCTGTGGAAAGCATCTGAACACTCAGTATTAATCCTGGCAACCCAGCACACAGGTTAGGAAAAAGTTAGCCTATGCTTATTCTATCCAGGCTGTGCCTTGCATTAGGTCCAACAGGGAAGAGGAAAAGAAATGCTCTCTGCGCTTAGGGCTCTATGGAAGATTCTAGAAAATAATTGGGGCTGCAGTTGTGAGATAGCATTCAGAGCCCTGGCTCTGCCTCCAATCTCCTTGGCCTCAAATCCCAACTGAGACACTCAGCACCTGTGTGACATTGGGAAAGTTACTTAGTCTCTCTGAGTCTCTTTCCTTACCCATAAAGGAGACCACTGTATCTTGGAGGGTTGCTATGCATCCTTGAATAAGTGAGTTTTATTTACTTTCTGATGGTGAGCAGAGAGCCTGTGTGGCACAGTGAGTCAGGCAGTGGGTCCTAAGGCAGTGATTTCACTTTTCCAAATCTCCATTGCCTTCTATAATGCAGTGGTTACTAACATTTTTCTTCAAAAGGTGAGTTGGGTGATTTAAATTAAATAATGTGTATGACACATCTAAGGGGGCTCAATCAATGTTAATCCCCTCCCCTCCTGCTTCCAGCTTCCACTCAGCTTCTTTCTGGATATGGCACAAAGAGGGTGCGGGGAAAGAGGTCAAGTTCACAGCCAGGTGCCTTAAGAAGATGAGTGTGGATGTTGAATACTGGCCTCCTCGGAGTAAATGGTAGGGGTGTCTCAGGTGTGGGTACTGAGAGGGAGCTTGGGCTCAGGGACGGGATTATGTTTTCCATTACCCAAACATCTCTGATTTCAGCCTACAATTTTGGGAAGCAAAATAATTTTGGCCCCCCACACAGTATCTGTCTCTGGAACTGATTATCTGCTTTGTTAAGTTCAGAGGCATTCTGATAAGGGTAATTGAATTAGGCTTCTCAGGGCTCCTAGAAGCAGGCTTGCTGCCACAGTAGGGGGTCTCTCTGGCCGGGCCTCCTCGGCTTCAGGCTCTGGTCATGGTGCGTGCTCTCCTGGGGTGCACAGTGCCTTGGGCTTTACCTTTGAAGATCTTGGCAGAGCCGTCTCTCCACACTGTCCACCCTCCCAAGGCCCTCCATGCTTCCCTGGGGTCCTGCCCTGACTCTGTTCCCAGCCCCCTTCGGAGGCATCTGGGGGGCAGGGGAATCTTCCCTTGAGGGAGAGGAATTTCTGGAGGCCAAGGAAATGTCTGTCAGAGGACAAAAGGGCAGGAGGTCAAGGTTCACATGAGGCTGACCTAAATTTTTCCCACTCCAGAAGGTTTCTTTTTCAGGGGAACTTGCCCCCACTGTCCCCACACCCTTGGCAGGACTCGGCCCACCTAAAATGACAAAGTCCAGTCGTTTGGGGATATTGCTATGACAGCAGCCATTCCAGGTTTCAAAAATCAGCAGGCTTCAAAAAATTTTCTCTGATTGCCCCCCCAGATATATGCAGACTCAGCCCCCTGTTTCTCACACTTCTCTGTGGTCTCCACTCCCCTACTTCCTCCGTCTCTTTTGACCACACTGAGAAAATCACAGGGCTTGTCCTTCCTCCCACCAGACCAGGTCTTGTGGAAACTCAGCACAGAGGGAGACAAAGGGCTGAGTGGCTGTGCAGTGAGTCCTCAAGGCTCCGTTCCATGGTCTTTTGGTCCCATCCCACTTCCTCACCTTCTGCCCCTATAAGCCAGCCTACCTCTCCATCTCTTCATGAGCCCATGGAGGGCCCAACGGTATGATAAGCAAAAGTGATGTGTTCTAGAGACCACTAGAAGAGAGTCCAGTTCAAATGGCTACTCTGGAATTTACCACCCATGTGATCCTTGGCAAATTAATAATCTGGGAAGATTGGTGAAAACACAGAGGTTCTTGAGCTTTCTTGGTTCATGTACTAATGAGTTTGAACCTCATTATCTGCTTTGTTAAGTTCAGAGTCATTCTGATAAGGATAATTGAATTAGGTTGAATTGAATTTTTTCATAGTGTCTCTAGGCTTTAAGAAGCTTCGAAAAGTCCCATTTATTAAGAGGCTGGGACCAAAAGAGTTAGCAAGTATTTATGTCCTGAAAAAGTAATACATACACATTGAAAGAAAAAAGTAACAGTTTTTTTTTTTTCCATTCTTAAGTAACAGCAAATACTTATTAATGTGATGTGTGCTCCTCTTGGGCACTGTGCCACTTTTCAAACCTTGGAATCTGATTGGATCCCACTGCCTTCATCTCCTGTTCCATGTCAACTTTCATTTGGTTCCTGTTTATATATTGCAGCTGCCACCAAAGACCCAGCTCTACAAGATATGACATCATCAAAAGGAATGCTGCATGATCTCATGTTAAAACTGTGAACTACCTTGAGCTTGTAGTTTGCTCAGTGTCTAGCAGACATTGAGTATCATTACACTTCCCTCAAAATTTAAAACAACTCACAGTGCCCCAGAGTGGGAACCAAGGCAATAACGTTTGAAAAGCACCTAACGTATTACAGGTACTTACAAAATGGTAACTATCATTACCTCTCAGTCTCAGTGACTGTTGGCTGACTTATGACTGCAGGGCTATGCCAGAAGATTACAATCTCACTGAAGGCTATTGTATCCATCTAAGTACCTCCTATGACTAGTAAATATTCAAAAAATATTTTTTGAATCAATGGATGGTTGGTTGGATGCCTTCTGGACTATCCAGCTGCTGGTTCATCTATACTTTCATCCATCCATCCATCCATCCACCCATCCATCCATCCAACAAACAGTAGAAACTTGACTTCGCAGTCAACTGAAACTGCCTCTGAATCCCTGCCCCACTCTAGTGGATCATTTCGGCTTCTTCTTCTCTTCTTGTCTACTTCATGTTGCCTTGAAGGACCATCATACTTTGGCCTACAGTTCTGGGATTGTTCCTTCATGTGTATGGCTAGTTTTCTCAAAGGTCTCTGCAAATTGCTCAAAAACAGAAACAGGTCTTAGGAATACCCACACATTTTCTGACATAGAATATTCCCCGTATGGCTGAACGTAAGGTAGGTAATACTTGCTAACTGAATTATTTGTTTTATGCTATGGATCTTCGCACAAACCAATGTCAACATGTTGATCAACTTATCTAGTGACTTGTTAATTCCAAAATGGGCAGCTAGTGACCAGCCCATCCATGGAAGGAACAAGAAATTGGTGTCAGTGAAGACTTCACTAAGAAGTGAAGGTGGACAGGATTCAGAGAAGCTGAAGGAAGGTCACAGGCATTTGGGATGGGATGGTGAGGCATAGCATAAGAATGATCTGAAGAAGGAAATAGGCTTGACGTGTAAAGGGCCAGTGAAGCAAAAGGCTTAACCGGATAGAGAGGGCATGAGATGGAATCACACAGAATAACTATGGATGAGAAACTTCTAAGATCTGGATGCTAGGAAGAAGCGTTTTAAAATGTGAACATTGGTGGTTAGGTAAAAGGTATGCCATAGAGTTGGTTCTGAGAAGGTGGTTGTCTCATACTGAATCGCTTTACCTAGGGAAGAGGACGAGGGGTAGAGGGAAATTAAAATAATATGCCTTATTACAGGAGAAGTCCAAATGAAAACATTTTGCTGGGGTCTAACTGGCCATAGGTCCGATGGTTTTCTATCCACCACACAAGTAAATAGCTCAAGGGCAGGCTGCCCGCCAGCATAAACCTTTGTGTGGAAAATACTGCCAGTGTGGCTATGGAAAATGCCCTCTTGCTGACCATAATTATACAGAATGTGTGCAAATAAAAGCTGAAAGAAAACACTTTTGCAGAGGTGTATTTTTTCTGTTCTTATTTTGACAGAGTGGAAGCGAAATTCACAGACCATTTTCTCATTCTCCCGGTTGGGGTGGAATGAGCTCATGCTGTGTGGCTGGGCTGGGGGTTGGGTTTCAGGGAGAGACCCAAAACTAGTTTCCACACACAGACCTACATTTATGGGTCTTTCAGTCCTTGGGGCAGCAGGGGTTTGCCTTGTTTGGCTCTGACCAACCAATAGGTTTGGTCTTATTCAGTCAAAGGAAGACAAAAGAAGCTGGGGTGTTGGAAGTATCATCTCCACCTTCCTTCCTTCCTTCCTTCCTTCCTTCCTTCCTTCCTTCCTTCCTTCCTTCCTTCCTTCCTTCCTTCCTTTTTTCTTTCTTTCTTTCTTTCTTTCTTTCTTTCTTTCTTTCTTTCTTTCTTTCTTTCTTTCTTTCTTTCTTTCTCTCTTTCTTAGTAGGCTCCAGTGTGAGGCCGGAACTCATGACCTTGAGATCAAGACGTAAGCTGAGATCAATACCAGACACCCAATCGACTCAGTCAACCAAAGCACTCAGTCTTCCTTTCCATCTTTGACTCTTTCTGGGGCTCCTATCAGAGATAGCCCCCTACCTCAGAAGAAGCCCAGAGCATAGCAGATTCCTCCTGAAGAAACTTCTCCAAGCAGCAAAATGGCAGATTTTATTTCTTTTCGTTTTATATCTGCCCTTCCAGAAAGTTGCCCTTTTTCTTCTTCTCTTTGACATTCTTAGGAATACTTGAGTGAAAAATCCCTCAGCAAAGAGTGGTATTTGCCAGTCTTGCTGTGCCGTGTCATGCACTACCTGGCTCCACCAGACCTGAGCTCCAAAGTGCAAAGGGGCAAAGGATAGACCATGGAGAAGAGGCACACTATAGGTTTGCTGCAGGGACCTGGAGATGGATCGGGAACAGGAATTCTGGAAGGAACCAAGGCAACTGTGGAGACCAGCCCTTTCTCTCAACATTTCTTGTTCTGTCTGCCTGTCTCTCATTCTCCCTTCTGCTGACTCATAGTTTCTGTTACCTCACTTTGCATACAGCCCAACGTGACTGCCAGCCCCTTTCATTTGTGGCACTTCTCTATATGACTTCTGGCTTCTGTCCACAGTGCTAACTGGCTGTTTCTCTGTGTCTTAAGAGAAATATAACTGGCCCAACTGGTTTCAATCATTTTTGAGAGGCAGGGCCTAGTGCCTTGGGCATTCAGTGGCGTGGCTGCCCTTGTGCTAGATGCCCACCCAGAACTCAGTCAGCTGAGGGGTGGGTGATGTGCCACTTAGAAGCAGACATTATGAGTTGGGGTGGTGACAAAGCAGGCAATGATTGTCATCTCTAATACAATAATCATTTTGAATAGCCCTGGTGGGTAAGACTGTGGCAGGGACTACAGGCCAAGTTTTATCAGTCTACCTAACATTTGTTTTATATGTAAAAAAAATATCTTCATAGAAAGAAGAAAGCCTGGCTAGGAATACCATAGGACTGTGATACAGTCTCAGACACACAGGTATATTCGTATCCAATAACAGCCAAGTAATCTGTTAAAGAACAGAAATAGCTCACTTCAACTCTTTAGTGTCATGTTGGAAAGAAAAAACATGTCCCATCAGAAACAAAGAAAAACCGCTCAGGGGGTACCTCAGTGGCTCAGTTGGTTAAGTGTCTGCCTTCAGCTCAGGTCATGATCTCGGGGTGCTGGAATAGAGCCCCGCATCGGGTTCCCTGCTCAGCAGGGAGTCTGCTTCTCCCTCTGCCCCTCCCCGCTGCTCCTGCTCTCTCAGGCGCATGTGTGCTCTCTCTCTCTCTCTCTCTCTCTCTCTCAAACAAATAAATAAAATCCTTCTCAAAAGAGAGAAAAAGAAAAACTGCTCAGCTGACTATTTTATGAAATTTCTGAAAATTGGTTTTTAATCAAAATTTCATCTATCTGAGGGAGATAGGAAGAATTGCAATGTTTAGGTTATAATTCCCATTTCTTTTGAAACTTAGCTTCACGGGAAGACAACGCTCCTTTGTCCCAAGCATCCCTTGGGGTGAATAAATGCAGCCACGACCTGCACGAGCACATTCAGCATACTCTGGACTCTGGCAGACCCTCCGTTACAGTAGACAGAGCGTTGAGTATGTTGTTTAGAACTAAGTTTTGCTTGGTAACAGACATCCAAAATAGCAGTGGATCAGACAAAAACGTTCATTTTTCTTTCAAGTAAAAGTTCAGAATAGCATAGTGGTTTTGCTCCGCAAAATCCTTAGGAACCCAGGTTCCTTCTGGGTTCTCACGAGTTCTGGAGATCCCCAATTCTCCTCCTCCTAGAGCCAGGAGGGAGCACCTCCTGCCACATCTTTCTTTCTTTCTTTCTTTCTTTCTTTCTTTCTTTCTTTCTTTCTTTCTTTCTTTCTTTCTTTCTTCTTTTTTTTTGTATTTTTTTTATTGGAGTTCAATTTGCCAACATATAGAATAGCACCCAGTGCTCATCCCGTCAAGTGTCCCCCTCAGTGCCTGTCACCCAGTGACCCCATCCCTCACCCACCTCCCCTTCCACTACCCCTTGTTTGTTTCCCAGAGTTAGGAGTCTCTCATGTTCTGTCTCCCTTTCTGATATTTTCCACTCATTTTTTTCTCCTTTCCCCTTTATTTCCTTTCACTATTTTTTATATTCCCCAAATGAATGAGACCATATGTCTCATGTTTGTCCTTCTCCGATTGACTTATTTCACTCAGCATAATACCCTCCAGTTCCATCCACGTTGAAGCAAATGGTGGGTATTCGTTGTTTCTAATGGCTGAGGAATATTCCATTGTATACAGAGACCACATCTTCTTTATCCATCTTTCGATGGACACAGAGGCTTCTTCCACAGTTTGGCTATTGTGGACATTGCTGCTACAAACATAGAGGTGCAGGTGTCCTGCCATTTCACTGCATCTGTATCTTTGGGTGCAACTCAGCAGTGCAATTGCTGGGTCGTAGGGTAGCTCTATCTTTAACTCTTTGAGGAACCTCCACACAGTTTTCCAGAGTGGCTGCACCAGTTCACATTCCCACCAACAGTGCAAGAGGGTTCCCCTTTCTCTGCATCCTCTCCAACATTTGTTGTTTCCCGTCATGTTAATTTTCCCCATTCTCACTGGGGTGAGGTGGTATCTCATTGTGGTTTTGATTTGTATTTCCCTGATGGCCGGTGATGCGGAGCATTTTCTCATGTGCTTGTTGGCCATGTCTGCGTCTTCTTTGGTGGAATTTCTGTTCATGTCTTTTGCCCATTTCATGATTGGATTGTTTGTTTCTTTGGTGTTGAGTTTAATAAGTTCTTTATAGATCTTGGATACTAGCCCTTTACCTGATATGTCATTTGCAAATATCTTCTCCCATTCTGTAGGTTGTCTTTTAGTTTTGTTGACTATTTCTTTTGCTGTGCAGAAGCTTTTATCTTGATTAAGTCCCAATAGTTCATTTTTGCTTTTGTTTCTCTTGCCTTCATGGATCTATCTTGTAAGAAGTTGCTGTGGCCAAGTTCAAAAAGGATGTTGTCTGTGTTCTCCTCTAGGATTTTGATGGATTCTTTTCTCATATTTAGATCTTTCATCCATTTTGGGTTTATCTTTGTGTATGGTGCAAGAGAGTGGTCTAGTTTCATTCTTCTGCACGTGGCTGTCCAATGTTCCCAGCACCATTTATTGAAGAGACTGCCTTTTTCCAGCGGATAGTCTTTCCTGCTTTGTTGAATATTAGTTGACCATGGAGTCGAGGGCCCATTTCAGGGTTCTCTATTCTGTTCCATTGATCTATGTGTCTGTTTTTGTGCCAGTACCACACTGTCTTGAGGATCAGAGCTTTGTATACAACCTGAAATCCGGCATTGTGATGCCCTCAGCTCTGGTTTTCTTTTTCAATATTCCCCTGGCTATTTGGGGTCTTTTCTTTTCTTTTTCTTTTTTTAAATTTGTGTATGCTGGGTTTTTTTTTTAAGATTTTATTTATTTATTCATGAGAGACACAGATATAGAGAGAGGCAGAGACACAGGCAGAGGGAGTAGCAGCTTCATGCAGGAAGCCCAATGTGGGACTTGATCCTGGGACTCCAGGATCATGCCCTGGGCCGAAGGCAGGCGCCAAACCGCTGAGCCATCCAGGGATCCCCTATTTGGGGTCTTTTCTGATTCCACACAAATCTTAAGATTATTTGTTTCAACTCTCTGAAGAAAGTCTATGGTATTTTGCTAGAATGTGTAAATTGCCCCGGGTAGCATTGACATTTTCACAATAATAATTCTTCCAATCCATGAGCATGGAATATTTTTCCATCTCTTTGTCTCTTCCTCAATTTCTTTCAGTAGTGTTCTGTAGTTTTTAGGATATAGATCCTTTACCTCTTTGGTTAGGTTTATTCCTAGGTATCTTATGCTTCTGGGTACAATTGTAAATGGGATTGACTCCTTAATTTCTCTTTCTTCAGTTGCATTGTTAGTGTATAGAAATGCCACTGATTTCTGCTTCCACATCTTTCTTATAGGCAGTGAGTAGGAGGACGAGGGAAGGATGTAGCAAAGGGCAGACACCAGCTATCTCTTGAAGAAGGTCCTTAGAATCTGCCACGTGAGCTTCTGCTTATGTTCTGTTGGCCACATGGCCACACCTAGCTGCAGGAGAGGCTGGGAACTGCAGTATCTATTCCAGTTGGCCATGTAGCAGATAAAATTCAAACATGTGTTAGGTGTATTAGTTCGGGTTCTCCAGAGAAATGGAACCAACAGGATGTGTTTATGTATATAAAGAGATTTGTTATAAGGAATTGGTTCATGTGATAACGAGGCTGGCAAGTCCAAAATCTGCAGGGTGGCTGGCAGGCTGGACACCCAAGAAACCTGGTGCTGCAGTTCCAGTTTGAAGGCTGGCAGGCTGGAAAATTCTTAGCCACCAGTCTTTTATTTCTACTCAGGCCTTCAACTGATTGGATGAGGCCCACCCACATTATGACGACAATCCATTCTACTCAAAGTAGGCTGACTTAAAGGTTAATCTGATCTAAAAACACCCTCGCAGAAACACCCAGAATCGTGCTTGATCAAATGTCTGGCACTCCACAGCCCAGCCAACTGGAGGCATAAGTTACCCATCATAGTATGGAAGAAGCAGAGATGGCCACTGGGAGACAATAGCAGTCTCTGTCACACTGGGGATCAGCCACCTCTACCCTGAGCAAGACTGTTAAAATTGCCAAGGGCAAAGTCTCTAACTATATTGGCCACCATTGTATTTCTGGGATTTTCATACTTTGCACAATAATGCTGGCCAATGAATAAGGTGAATGAATAAGGAACAAAGTCAATGAATAGAGAGGATTAAAATGAGCTGGAACCACAGATGAGAACAGTGTCAGCAAAGGTTTTCCATAAAAGCCTGGAGAGTTAATACTTTCAGCCTTGTGGGTCTTTGGCCCAAGCCTTCAATTCTGCAGTGGTAGGTGAAAGCAGCCACAGACAATACGTAAATGAATACGAGTGATCAGATTTGAGCCATGGGCGGTAGGTAGTTTGCCAACCCTTGGACTAGAATGTCAGGCTGGGAAGGGCCTCACCTCTCATTTTAGAGAGAACTGCACTTGGTCAAGGTTACCCATGGGTCAGTGGCTGCAGAACCAGGAATAGATCATAGGTGTCCTAACTGCTAGTTCAGTGCTTAAGCCCTTCCATTCAGATATTAATTTCTGAGGGGCATCAAGGTAGCATAGACAACTCCTGCTCCTCACTCTATGTCACAGACCCTGGAAGAACAGATCTGTGTGTGTGTGTGTGTGTGTGTGTGTGTGTGTGTGTGTTGATGGCTGTGGAGAAGGATCACAATCCATCCCCCACTGGGGCTCAGCAGGCACTGGTGTGCTTGTGCTATCTGGCACCTCCCTGGATTCCTTGTCCGAGTGGACAGGCTGTGGAATGCCTAATCCATCCATGCTCACCACCTCCTCAAATTGTTCATGCCTTAAAGGGTGGGCTGTAGCTGAAGTCTTGTCCTCTCTGTTAGCAGTCCTGCTGAACAGGATAACTAATGGAAAGAAGATGCCAGACAGGTACATGATGGGCAAAAGCAAAAGCCTGGCCCACTTCCCAGACTCTGAGACTCAAAAGAGCCAAGCTTCTGCCAACGTGGTTTTCATGATTTCTCTGTGGCTGAGCCATCCGATAAAGTAGCCATGAGCCATGTGTGGCTGCTGAGCTCTTACAGTGTGGCTAGCATGACTGAAGAATTGCATTTGAAACATATTTCATTTTAATTCATTTAGATTATAATAAAAATACGGACACCTAAGTTGTTAGAAAATTTTAAGTCTCTTTGGAACAGCCAACGTATGTGAATCTACTTTTTCAATGGAGTATTTTCTGAACTCTAGATACAGATCAAGTGTTAGCGATGAAAATTTAGGGTTTGAGTAGGGCTTTGAAGTGTACATGGGTGGTGAGGGTTTCGTGGGTGTGCGCATGTGTCCAGACTCACTGAAATGCGTACCTGAGATCCGTGTGGTCTTTCATATCTCAGTTATACCTCAAAGAAGCTGTTAAAAAATAAGAATCAAATCCATGTGGGATCTCAAAACTTTAATGCAAAACAAACTAATTTAAAAGCACCGTGTTAACAATTTGTTATATTGATTACAAGTTGAACACATGCCGAGAAGGTTTCAGATATTTTGTATTACCTACATTGCTCAATTTAATTTCACCTGCTTCTTTTTACTTTTCGGGAGTGTGGCTACTAAAACATGTGAGATGACACATGCGGGTCATGTTATATTATTGCGGAATGGAGTTGTTGTAAGGGTGCCAGCCCTACACCCTCAGGGACACCCCGATCTCCTCTCTCAGCTCCTATAGCCGGTTTTGTCTACACCCCGACTGGACAGCATCTCGGCCTGGTCTCTGATTGGTTCACGCAACCAGCTTCCTTTCTTCCTTCATGGGGTGGAACTGGAAGGAAGAGGCTTGGGCATTCTCTGCAGGGCCCAGCAGACAACAGGGATGCACTAAGGATGGAGGGGAACAGGGAGTGTGAAAGCTAGGACTTTGCCCTGCCATCCAGTGACCAGGGGGTGACTGGAAACAAGCCACCTCACTGCTCTGGGCTTAGGATTCCTCATCTATAAAGTGAGAATAATGCTCAGTGTCCTCCCCTCCCAGGGCCACTTGAAACATAAGAATTACTATCTGCGGAAAGCTGGAAACAATGGAAATGTGATTCTGACATTAGATCATTTGTATTCACCAAGTGGAGGAAATCTCTTTCCAGCCCTTCCTTCTCTCCTACCCGTTTAGCAAATACTAAATGCGGAAAGCCTGCTTCAGGCCCGGGTTGCATAAGGCTCACCTGGACGTCACAGAGGATCTTGCTTACCTGGCCGCGCTCCATCCCGTTTGCTGCCAGGAGAATCCTGGTTGTCTCGTGCCTGTCACCTCTGTAATACCTGGAGTCACAAACACAGCCTTTGGGCCAGTCTTGGTCTCCCCGACTTCATCGTCATCATAAACCCTGCGTGAAGCCCCGAGGAAGGAGTCCGCTCTCACTCCGCGCTTCAGGCCCACCGCTACCCCCCGATGATGAAATGTACACAGAAACCCTCAAAATTGGTGTTAAAAGCACATAAACCTCTTGGGTTGTTGAGATTCTAGCCCAAGCGGGGTGTGTGTGTAATATCGCTAAAAGCAAGTATGATGGATAAAAATGAACGATGGCCCCTTCTCAACGTAAACCGAGCTGCTCATCCCTCAGGGTTGTTTATAAATAGAGGGCAGTCCATTTGTTCAGGATCCCAGGGACAGACCGGCACTCCATTTAGATAACGGCCACATCTTGTGCCCAGCCATCACTCTCGAGCTTGCAAGGTGGCGATTAATCAAACAGTGTTTTGGTTTCCCCTGATACACATCTAGTCCTTCCGGTTTAGAGTGAGCTGAAGATGGCCTCAACAGTTTACAGAACAGCTCTGGCCAGTGCATTAGGAGGCGGCGAGGACGAGGGCCCTCGGAGGGCCTGCGGCCTGGACATTCCACTTGGGACTCTGGGTTGGGAGCAGCTGCGTGGGTGCGGATGCCTGCAGTCTAGGCCCGTGGAGGCCTGGCCCTCTGGGCCACCACAGGCCTGTTACGTCCCGTCCCAGAGAGTGAACTACACTGGTCATTACCAAAGAGACACCCGGCAGGTGAAGGGACACCAACATGGGACTAATCGGAAGGCTTTATTTTTCTGATCAGGTGATTGGATACAGACCCAGTGTGGTACAGTCTCTCCCCCTGGTCACCTCACCCCGCCAAAGAAGGGTCCCAGGGCTTAGTGTGTTCTTCTAAGATGCATGCCCCCCAACACTCACAGCCTCATGACCGCAGTTGGCCTCCCAGACCCTCGGGCCTTATTCTGTCATGCCTCGATTCCTGTTTGTAGCAGTCACCCTGGGAAGCCTGGGACTCCCACATCATATGCTTCACCCTAATTCTTTCCTCCAGACAGCTCCGTGAAGCCCCCAGTCTCAGCCTATCTCTCACTCCCCAGTTCCCCAAGTCTCTGGGCCTTGTGGTCCAGCGTGAGCAAAATCCCTTCTGTCCTCTGCTTCCTCTGAACGTGCTCTTCATCCTCTTGCTCCTACCAGATGCTGGCTTCCCACCCACCCTGCGAGTGAAGTCGGCTTCCTCTCCTCCATCCCTCATGCCGCTGGGTCATGCCGTGATCCTCCCTACGGCTTGGGCACCACTGTTCTTGCCTCTTCTCTAAAAAGTCTGCTTTAGGGACACCTGGGTACCTCAGCGGTTGAGCGGCTGCCTTCGGCTCAGGGTGTGATCCCGGGTCCTCCCCCTCAGGGAGCCTCCTTCTCCCTCTGCCTGTGTCTCTGCCTCTCTCTCTCATGAATAAATAAATAAAATCTTTTAAAATAAATAAATAATAAATAAAAAGCCTATCATCAGCCTAGAGAGCTTGTCATAGTCTCCTGGGACAGTCACCTACAGAGCCCCGGCTCACTGCAGGGTTTCCCAGAGGCTCCAGGTATCATTTTTGGTGATTTCAATATCCATGAAGATAATCCTTCCAATGTCTAGACTTCTGAGTTCCTTGACAACCTCCTCTCTAATACCTTGTCCTCGACCCTGTCATAGACACTCACACCTTATAACCTCCCCACTGCCCATGGCTGCAACTTTTTCACAATCTCAATTTCATCCTCCCACTCTGGGATCACCACCTTCTGACCTATATCCACCCTTCTAGTACTCGGTCCCCACAGTCTTTTGACCCAGGGCTGCCACCTACAGTTGTGCATTTTGTGTATTGCACAGAAGTCCTTGGCCAAGTGAGCCCCGAAATCCAGCCCACACTCCAGGAATGACACTGTGTATTCTGGCTCATGGCTTTCTTTATCCAAAGGAATAAGCAACTTTTTTATTGCACAATTGTTGTTGTATCACCTGGAGGGGAAGGGTTTAACTAGTTCACTGAAGATGCTCCAGGGACTAGTGCCAGCTCTGATATAGCCCCACTAGGACCCATAATGCATTGCTTTCACTGCTTTGTCAATGCTCCTCATGCCCTTTCCTCCTTTCCTCCCACAGAGTCTATGCTCTATGACAATATTCCTTCCTATCAACTCTCTGGCCCCTGGCCTCTTTCATTGTATTCCCAGCAAAATCTCAATCTTTTTCAAAATGAACCCCTCATGCCCGCACCATGCAGCCCATATGGCTGGAGTAAAACATACACGGTTCATATTCACATTTGTGAGCACTGATGTCAGGTGAACCCCTCTTTGTGCCCAGTGCTCCCCCATCTCCCAGGGTGTCAGTCTGTTGTCTATACCCCACCAGGGCCCTGCTCCTTGTTTCTCTGCAAGAACATAGCAGAAGGGAACTCCCGCGTGTTCCCACCACCATATTCACTCATTTGTTGGCATGTGTCTCCCGTGCTCTGCTTTCCCTCTCATACTGTGCACAACTGTCCCTACTCTTCTCCGAAGCCAACCCCCTCCACTGGGACCTCAGATACCATCCCTTTCACCTTGACACGGGCTTCTGTAGTATCTTGCTCCTGCACCATCACCTCTTCTCACCCTCTACTGATCACCTATATCAGCATATCAACATGTTGTGACATCTTTTATATTTTATTTACTTTTTAGTTTTTAAAGATTTGTTTATTCATTTTAGAGAAAGAGAGAGAAAGAGCACAAGCAGGAGGGGCAGAGGGAGAGGGAGAGAGAATTCTAAGCAGACTTCCCACTGAGCACAGAGCCCGACACGGAGCTCAATCTCAGGACCCTGAGATTATGACCTGAGCCGAAATCAAGAGTCAGAAGCGTGACCAATTGGGCCACCCAGATGCCCCATCTTTTACCTTTTATTAAAAAAAAACACAACTGTCTCTTGACTCTACAACGTCCTCCAGCTGCCCCACCATTTGTCTGCTGCCCACAGCATATCTTTTCTCAAGAAGGGGTTAACCTGCTGCCTGTTCCTCCTTCCTTCTTGAATGTACTCCAGTCAGGCTTTGGCCCTCACCATTCCCCTGAAACCTCCTGGTCAACATTACCAGTGGCCACCATGTTGCTAAATCCATTGGTGAATTCTCTCACCTACTTGACCTATGGCAGCTGATGACATAGACAAGCACCCTATTATTCTTAAAACTCTTTTCTTGGCTTCTGTTGTGTCTCCCTTTGTGGATTGGCGTCTCCCTTTCAAACTCCTTTGTGAGCACCTTCTCCTCTGTTTCCTCCAGCTTTAAGCTGGTTCTTTCTCAATTCCTCAAACTCTGAGCACTGACACAGCCCCACACAGGCCTTGTGTCTTCTCTACACTCACTCTCTTGGTGATCTCATCCTCTCTTGTGGCTTTAATTATCATTTACTTGCTGACTACTCTCAAATTTCTATCTTTGGCCCCCTGAACTCCAGGCTCACATGTCTAGCTGCAAAGACAGTTAAGTATCTGTGCTTGGATATGGGACCTGCCAGAGTTCCAGGTTCCACCATCCACTCCAACATGCACACCTTCCAGGCTTCATTTCAGTGCATGGCAACCCCACCTTTCCAGTGCCTGGGCCAAAAGTCTTAGAGCCTTCCTAGACCTCTGTCTCTCTCTCCACCGTGATTACTAGCAAAGCCTGGCAGCTCTCCCTTCAGAACTGATCCAGAAACCAGCCACCAATAATTTCTACTACTACTGCCACCAAGGCCCAAGGCCCCATTATCCTTCACCTGATTGATTCTAGTAGCCTCCTTTGGGACCTCAGCTGGGACTGTGGCCAGAACCTCTCCACAGTGGCCTGAGTTTCCTCACGGTGCAATGGCTGGGTCTAAGGCAAGTGTTGAGAAGCGAGATAGGGGGGTGGGAGGGTGGGAGATGGGAGGAAGAGGCTATCTTATCTTTCCTAACCTGGCCCTGCTAAAGGGCCAGGTCGGACATCAAGGCCTGAGGGAATGAGATGAATAAGAGCTAGTTCTCAAGTGCAAGGAGTTTATAGACTAGAAGAGGAGGCAGACAAGGGAAGCCCCCGGGTCAGAAGCCAATGTTTATGTGTGGTCACAGAAGTAAGCAGAGGGTACCAGAGGGGAGTGAGATGAGGGAGGTAGATCGAATGGGGGGGTGGAGGGGTTGAACTGAGTCTGAATTACAGCATGGAGGAGAAAAGGGCCTGGACACACTGAACACGCGTGCCAGGCAAAGGGGCTACAGACCTTGGGGTGAATCAGATAGAACGGATACAGTCTTCCTTGCTCTTACTAGTTAAACATGAGAAGCTACATAATCTCTCTGAACCTGCTTTGTCCTTTACCGAATGGAGATTGCTCTTCAGATTTAAGACACCCATCACAATGGCTGAGAAGGCATCCATCCAGTGGATGATTTTTAAAAATTAATTAATTCAAATTTGTTCTTTGAGGTGTTGTGGTTTTGTTTTGTTTTGTTTTGTTTTTCATCAGCCTTATTCAAACAGGTCCAAACAATATCTGGAGTTTTAATCCAAAAAAAAAAAAAAGAAGAAGAAGAAATGTGGGGAGCTGGAAAGCAGAAGGATTAATTTCCTCCATGTCACTTGGATCACTGCTGCACGGCCTGACTTAGAGCCCCTCATCTGTGTCTACAATATAGAAATCTCTCGCAGCAGGTCATGTATTTGGTTCTGGGGCCCAATCAGGGAATGGTGTCCCAAGATTGGGATAGGCAGGTGAGATAGATTTCAGGGCACACTTTCTTTTCCATCGGCTGTGGTGGACGAGAGTGGAGAGAAAATAGTATGAACATAAAAGATTTCTTTTTTTTTTAAGATTTTATTTATTTATTCATGAGAGACACAGAGAGAGGCAGAGACATAGAGGGAGAAGCAGGATCCTCGTAGGGTGCCCGATATGGAACTCAATCCCAGGATCCAGGCGATCACGACCTGAGGAGAAGGCAGATGCTCAACCACTGAGCCACCCAGGCATCCCTAAAATATTTCTTTTTAATTCAATTTTAAGTTAACAGCTGGTTCCTGCCTTCAAGATGCTTGCAACATATTTAAAAGGATCAGATTCAAACCCAGGAATCTGTGAATTTTATCTGTGAAGTCACAAGATACAATCAAGCATTTCAAATGTCAGGACAGCAGATAGAGACACTGGGAACAAGGGAAGCAGGAGGCAGGGAGGCCTCTTTGGTGGCTGTCGGGGTCAGAGGAACCCCCAGCCTATCCTGCCAGTCTGATTCTGCTGGGGCAGGTGGTGTCTCTACACAATCAACTATTTTTTAAAATTTTTTTTAGCTGTTCTTGCTAAGACTGAGACTTTCTGGAAAGGAAGTGCCAGCCAGATCCGAAAGCCATTAGGCCATATCCACCAAAGGGCCTGCCCCACATGCTTTGAGGATTAGCGTAGGTCTTATTTAACAATCTAATTAATGTTTTGATAATTTAACAATTTTGTATGCTTTCTGGAGGGCTTTCTAGGGGAGCGACCTTGGCAAATAAAGCCACGTTTTCTTTCATTCTTAGAGAGATGCCTTTTCTGATCCTATTAATGAGAAACATCCTTCCTATCTGGGCTGGGCCAAGTGAGTTAGAACAGGCTTTCCTGCTGTTGGGGCAGGGTGGGGGATCCCCAGCAGTGTGGCTAGTGCGGTGTGGGGAGGGTGTGGGGCAGGGTAGTAGCCATCTGCTCAGCCCCGGTCACCCCCGTTTCAGGGCCAGCCCTTGCTCGGGCTCTAGCTGTATCCACCAGATGGTGTGGCACTGCAAAAGGTGCCCTGGCAGCCTGCTGTGCTGTGTGGACTAAGCTTGTCCTTTCTCTGGGACTCCATTTCTTCCTATGGGTATGATAATCCTTCTCTTACCTGCCTCAGTGGGTGATAAGCCAAGCCATCTGTCCACAGTGTAGGAACCACTGGGGAAGTGTAAATTAGACTCGGGTCAAAGATCCCCTGTAGACCAAACGCAAGAAGTGTGGTGGGACAGAAGCCTTTTCTGTGATGAGGTGCCCTCCAGGGAAAGGCACAACTAAATCAATCAAGGCCCTCCCTCCTTCCAAATCAAGGCCCTGTGCATGGTGGTGGGGAGCACAGGCTTCCCAAACCCTGCTCCTCCACCACCTTGTCCTGGGCTCATGAGTGTGAATTAGGTGGTCTCCCCCCGCCTCTTCCTCTACAAGTGGGTACCATAGTGACATTACCTGCATTCTTCATAAAGCTACTGTGAGAACTGAATGACATAACGTGGAGATAATCCTTACTTTGCAGAGTTCAAATATGCATGAATTTCAGTTGTCACCCCTGAATTTGATAACAATAGTCCCCAACAGCGGGGTTTGAATCTCAGTTACCATGCACATTAACTGTGAGGGAAGCACAAACTTCTCTGCCAGCTCTTCAGTCCACAGCAGAGACACGTCATGCTTGGTAACCAACTGTCTCATTTCTTTCAAAGAGTGCCCGTGACTGCTCGCTGCACACCTGTTCCTCGGTTCATGCACAGACAGCAAAGCATGTACCTGTGACATTTCCTGTCTCTCTGTGAGAAACCCATGTGATAATCTAAAAGGGAGTGGACCAACACAGATGAAAGTGCAGCAAAGAAACAAAAATGACGATGGTGGAAGTGAAATTCAAACCCAGCATAAGTGGAGTTACAGCAAAATGGCTGGTCATGAGAATTGGGGCAATGCAGCTCTTCTGAACTCTCAAGGTATGCAGCTGAGAATCTTAGTGAAGGCAAACTCAGTGACTTAAGTGAGGAGAGCAGTGACAACAAAAAAGATGAAGATGTCCCAGAGGCCGTGACACCGGCAAAACACTTCACATTAAAGCTCTTCTCAGAGACACTTCCCAGCATGGAAAGCACAAAAAAACAGCATTGGAAGCCGACCCAAATTTGGAAAGAATGACAATGCGGTGAGGCTTAGCAGAGACACTGACTCTCTAGCTTCCATTTTATGATGAGAAGGCCAATGCTATTCAAACTTCTCTCAATTAATAGGTTTTTTAAATAAAATAAAATATGTGAATTCTTCAAGTTTATAATGTTTTTTTAAAAAAACATTTATTCATTTATTTGAGAGAGAAAGTACCTGCACAGTGCTGGGAGGAGCAGAGGGAGAGGGAGAGAGCATCTCAAGCAGACTCCCTGCTGAAATGTCCACAATAGCCAAACTGTGGAAGGAGCCTCGGTGTCCATCGAAAGATGAATGGATAAAGAAGATGTGGTCTATGTATGCAATGGAATATTCCTCAGCCATTACAAACGACAAATACCCACCATTTGCTTCAACGTGGATGGACCTGGAGGGTATTATGCTGAGTGAAATAAGTCAATCGGAGAAGGACAAACATTATATGGTCTCATTCATTTGGGGAATATAAAAAATAGTGAAAGGAAATAAAGGGGAAAGGAGAAAAAATGAGTGGGAAATATCAGAAAGGGAGACAGAACATGAGAGACTCCTAACTCTGGGAAACGAACAAGGGGTGGTAGAAAGGGAGGTGGGCGGGGGGTGGGGGTGACTGGGTACGGGCACTGAGTGGGGGCACTTGATGGGATGAGCACTAGGTATTATTCTATATGTTGGCAAATTGAACACCAATAATAATAAAAAAAAAAGACTCCCCACTGAGATGGAGCCCAACTGGGGGCTTGATCTCAAGACCCATGAGATCACAACCTGAGCTGAAACCAAGGGTTGGCTGCTCAACTGACTGTCACCCAGGTGCCCTTGAAGTTTCTAATGTTTGAAATGACGATGTACTAAGTAAATATTGGTTTTAGTATTTATTCCACTTCAATAAACATTTGTAACCAACAGTAAGAGAGTGCTCAAAGTTTTGTGAAAAATGTTAAGGATCACAGAACAATGATAATTGCTCTGGTGACTATTAAGATCGCTGCGAGGGGCATCTGGGTGGCTCAGTATGTTAAGTGTCCGACTCTTGGTTTTGGCTCCAGTCATGATCTTAGGGCCGTGAGATCAAGCTCCGCATGGGACTCTGCGCTCAGTGTGGAGTCTGCTGGAGATTCCTTCCCTTCCGTCTCCCTCTTCCTCTCTTCCTCTCCCTGCTCACCCTTGTGTGCACTCTCTCTCTAAAATAAATAAATGGGGATCCCTGGGTGGCGCAGCGGTTTAGCGCCTGCCTTTGGCCCAGGGCGCGATCCTGGAGACCCGGAATCGAATCCCACGTCGGGCTCCCGGTGCATGGAGCCTGCTTCTCCCTCTGCCTATGTCTCTGCCTCTCTCTCTCTGTGTGACTATCATAAATAAATAAAAATTTAAATAAATAAATAAATAAATAAATAAATAAATAAATAAATAAATGAAATCTTAAAAAACAAAACAAAACACCTTGCAGGTTTTCAGCTTCTATCATCCCCTTGACAGTGGGCACTATCATGCAAAGTGAGGACAACCTCCATGTAAAGATAAATGCTGATTGACGGTGGCTGCCCTTGGTATTATATTGGCTGGGGAGTCTGGTGGAGCAAGGTGCTCTGACTCTTCCACCCTTTCTACTCACTCTGCAGATAGAAATACTGGTTGAGGAAATTCTGGGAAAAGAAGAAGTTATAATAACTAAGAGGTGGAAGGGTCCTGAGCTGGCAAGCCTTACTGAGAGAACTTTCTAAGTGGAATAAGCAAATGACTGATCTGCAGCCACGGGCAGCATGCTTAATAAAGATTGGCAAGGATCCCTGGGTGGCCCAGCGGTTTAGCGCCTGCCTTCAGCCCAGGGCGTGATCCTGGAGTCCCGGGATCGAGTCCCACATCGGACTCCCTGCATGGAGCCTGCTTCTCCCTCTGCCTGTGTCTCTGCTTCTCTGTCTCTCTGTGTCTCTCATGAATAAATAAATAAAATCTTAAAAAAAAAAAAAAGATTGGCAAAAGCTTCCTAGCATCTTCCAAGTTACTTTTAAGATGCTCAGTATTTGGTGGAATCTTCAAATTCTGCATTGAATCTAACTGACATTAGGAGAGTTGAAGCATCTGGGTGGGCTCAAGATCCTGAGTATGACTTTGCCCTCACCCATTTGTCAAGAGAAGAGGTCTGTAGCGGTGGGTAAAAGGCCCAGAGTGCAGGCTGGTTCGGAATTTCCAGCTGTCTCTTGTTTCTCCAGTGAACCAATCATTCCAAAGCACTTATTTTACGCTCAGCTCCAAGAAAAATGGAGAAATGAGGGGTGGAGAGGCAGGGGTTGAGGATAATTTAGAAGACAAGCTCTGTGTGGGACTGCCAGGGTTCAAACCTTGGATCTGAGGAAGTTGGGCAAGTTACTTACCTTCTCCATGGCTCAGTTTCCTCATTTGTAAGTTAAAGATAATACTAGTGTCTTAGTTCAGGCTGCTGTAACAAAAATACCATAGACTAAGGGGTTTAAACAACAAATATTTATTTCTCCCAGTTCTGGAAGCTGAGAAGTCCCAGATCCAGGGATGAGAGGTGCCCACTTCCCAGCTCACAGCCGTTTTCTTGCTGTGTCCTCACAGGGCAGAAAAGAGTGAGGGGCCTCTCTGGGAGCTGTTTTACGAGGGCACTAATCCCATCAACGGGCCTCCACCCTTGTGACCCAATCACCTCCCAAAGACCCCACCTCCAAATAGCATCACACTGTGGGTTAGTCTTCAGCATATGAATTTGAAGGGCACAAACATTCAGCCCATAACAAACAGGATCTACTCATACAGATGTGAAGTCCACTAAGTGATTATCTGTACTGAGCTCTTTGCATAGTCTCTGGCATCTAGTTACTACCCTATAAATATTTGTTTTATTGGAAAACAATTAGTTAAAAGAAAAAAAAAAACACCAGAAGATTTACATTTATACAGAAAGTTCCAGAGCATCAAGTTTTTAGCATTATCCAAATAACTTAATTCTATCCTCAGTTGTGTGGTACAGAGAATTTGTGTTGCTGGTATAAAGAAAGAAGTGCACGTCAAACTAATTACTGGTAAGCAGGCCTCTGTGGTTCAGGAGAAACTTCAGTGCCACTCATCATCTCATGGGCTGTCACGGCCTCCTTTGACAGAACTAATTGGTATCCTCTGAATGAGATGCTATTGAGTTAATTATTTATAATAAGAAGGAGCTCCCCTTCATCTATCTTCACCACAGGGACCTCAGTGGCAATTGTTTAATTTTCTAGGGGTGGGGGCATTCAGATCCTTTACCAGCCCTGCTCGCCCCCTTCTTCTTATCAGTGGCATGTTTTTGTGAGAGGGCTGGCTAGGGTTAAGGGTTGGTCTGTGGGAAGAGAAGGAGATAAGGTAAGAGCATGACCTCATCCATTACCTTCTGACCACCTAGGCCTCCGCTGAGCTCTCCTTCTCCCATCTCTTTATTGCCACCAGTCCTCTTCGGCACTCAGCATGTACCACAACTCTACCACCTGTTGTCCATCCGGGTAGATGTTCCATCTCAGGAGGGCAAAGTGCCATCCTTTCCAGTCTCACCGCTCCCACTCAGGGAGCTCTGGGTAGCTGTGAGTAGTGAGTACACGTTGAGTGACTGAGATGACGGACCTCTCGGGGGCACAGGATGGAAGCTGTTGGTCTGGGAATGGTGTGGTGGGGAAGGTGAGGGCTGTACACATCCATCTCATTTTTATCTCCATAACTGACAGTCAGGACAGAGTTCACTGCCTCCCGCGGGGCCTGCTGGGAGTGTGTCTTGGGTGACTTAAGGGTTCTATGAAAAAAAAAAACAACATTGTAAGTGGGGGCCTTGCACTCTCTGGACACAGTGAGAGGGAAGGGCCCAATCCCTTTAAGGACCATATGGCAGATGGGACTGGCTGCACAATTTGCAAGGCCTGGTGCAAAATAAAAATGTGAGGCTCTTTGTTAGAAAATTCTCGTGAATTTTAAGACCATGGCAGCAGAGCAGTAAACCAAGTGTGGGCCCATCGAAGGGTGGGACCCTGTACTGCTCAGGTCTCGTGCCCACAAAGCTGGCCCTGCAGCAAATCCAGGAGCTCTGCCCAGCTTGGGCATGGAACATTAACTCACCACCTCTAAACTCAGTGGGCTCTGGGCTTACGAGTAAGGGAGGAAGGAGCGAGACACTCCTGGCTCAGAGCAGGGATGGGGAAACAAGACTGCTGGCAAGACTAGCACATTGTGCCCTCAGAAGAGGCCCCAGCAGCCCTATGGACGGAAATGTTAAACACAGAGTCTCTGTGTTTATCTCACCCGTTGTCATGTAGCATGACTAAGGCTTGCCTGCAATTCTACACTGGCCATGCTGGGGAGGGACATAGCCTCCCTCTGACAATATTTACTTCTCTGTTGCCTGGGGGAGCTCTAAATTCAGAGAATGGTGGTGATTTTTTTCCTAGAGCTCCACCCTTGTGAGCAACGTCTTTTGCCCACTGAGAGTATTCAAGAGCAGGTTGCAAGTCACCTGTGGGAAAAAACCCAGGGAGACTCATGACCTTCCACCTTTTACTATGGCCAAGGATAAGGAGTGGAAGAGGCTAGTCACACTCAGTTCACTTTGCCCTCCACCATTTAGCTCCTATTTTTTCATTTTCTCTGAGCTCTTCAGATGAGACCAGTGGCCATACCTTCTCTTTCATCTCTGCCCGCTTCCTGCTTGCCTCCCTGTATGTAAGTGCTGTTTACAGAATGGAAGGAGGTGGCTGGAAGGGCAGCTGGGCAGGCTTTCTCACATGCTGAGCGTGTTGGGCGTCATGAGTCCCACTAGGGGTGGCGCGGGATGGAGGGGTTTCCTGAGAGCCATCTCATCCCCAGCTCTTGAAGGCAGAAGAGCAGACTGTGATTCAAGTGTTGACTTTTGGCAAATACTTTAAGAGCAATGAACACTTAACAGCTTTGTGAAGTTCCCCACAGAGGCACCAAGGTTTTCCTAAGGATTTAGCCTGTCGTGAGTGTGTAACACCTAAGAAAACTCTGCTTTTGAGAGTGACGTTCCAGAAAAGCCAGATAATACCAGGGAGATGAGCCTTCTGTCTGCAGGAGCCTAGCAAATGTATCATCCTTTTGCTTCAAGCAGATACTTCTTCTGCTCTCTTTACACTGGTGGCAATACATTTCCTCCGGCATGATTTCTATATGTCAAACCTATCAACCTTACATTTTTAAAAAGATTGCAAAGGGTTTATCTTTTATCTTAGTAATGTGAGCTGGTATATATATTATAAAAGAGAAATAAGAGGAAAGTAACTTTTTATAAATTAAAATATATTCTGTTTACTATGTATGTTTGTGTTATATATATTATAAAGTTATACATGTTATACATCACAAGTTAGTGTTGTATATTTTATACTATGCAATTATATATTATACAGGTATATTGTATATTCTGTTGGTTTCTGTTACTTAAAGTTAATTTAGGATTCGTTTTTTCAGTCTTCCAAATGCCTAGATCCTTCTGTCCTCATTGATCTAGATACTTGATGTCATCACATGCATGCATTGAAGAGAGAGGCTAGTTCAGTCAGTGGCTTCATCAGACCACTAGCCGTTCTACCTTTTATAATGTGATATAATCACACCACACCATATATCAACAAATCATCATTTGCTCCGTATCTTTGCAAATAATCTACTAATACACATTTTATTTGCAAGCAAGATTGGCCGCAAGCTACATCAAGCTTTTATGAAGTTGGGCGGGTAATGGAGCACATATGTACAGCAGCCAGTATCTCAAGGGCGACCATGAGGGTCTTTTCCAATTGTCTCAACCGATTTACAGAACTGAGGAGTAAACAGAACTTGCTACAGGGCCAACATGATGCTCTACTGCTTTGCTTTGTAGTGACTTTACGTACAAGTTTTCAGGCCTGGAAGAATTGGGAAATTTTTTTAAGACTAGGCATGGTATCCATGATTCCCACCTTACCCCTCTCCCTACCACACAACTTCCAAAACTTTTTCCTCCCTGTTAACGTTTTACTTCAGCATAGAGACCTCATTTACAAGCAGATATAGTGACAGATTCATGGAGGCCTCTCAAATGTCAACCTTCCATTGCTTCCTGGTTAACAGTAGCCATCCTCCGCCATAGAAATTAAAAATGACCATGAGGGCCATGGTCAAGTGACCCAGTCCTGATCAATGGGACCTGAGGAGACATTGGCCTGAGGCTTCTGGGAAAGATTTTTTTCTCCTAAAGAGAAGAAAAAGGAGAAATGGCAATTCTTGCATTTAGATGTGGAGTGTGGTGAGTAAGAAAATCCACATGCGGCAGCAATGTCCACAATAGCCAAACTGTGGAAGGAGCCTCGGTGTCCATCGAAAGATGAATGGATAAAGAAGATGTGGTTTATGTATACAATGGAATATTATTCAGCCATTAGAAACGACAAATACCCACCATTTGCTTCGACGTGGATGGAACTGGAAGGTATTATGCTGAGTGAAGTGAGTCAATCGGAGAAGGACAAACATTGTATGTTCTCATTCATTTGGGGAATATAAATAATAGTGAAAGGGAATATAAGGGAAGGGAGAAGAAATGGGTAGGAAATATCAGAAAGGGAGACAGAACATAAAGACTCATAACTCTGGGAAACGAACTAGGAGTGGTGGAAGGGGAGGAGGGCGGGGGGTGGGGGTGACTGGGTGGCGGGCACTGAGGGGGGCACTTGACGGGATGAGCACTGGGTGTTATTCTGTATGTTGGTAAATTGAACACCAATAAAAAATAAATTTATTATAAAAAAAAAAGAAAATCCACATGCGGAAGTTGATGGAGCAGAAAAATGGAAAAAGCCTGGGTCTTCCCGTCATGGCTGAGTCTCTGCATTGAGCAATCCTGCTTTGTGCCCTACCTCTCAATTTCTTGCTGTGCAATCTAGTGAATGCCTCGTTGTTTAAGCTGCATCTAGTTTCTGTTATGAGCTGCTGAGAGCATCTGTCCCAAATAATAATAACATTTACTCATTAACAACGCATATAATAGATGAGGAATCCTGGATCAGGTATTAGTGCGAAATCCAAAAGAAACAGAAAATGTCTTTATTTCCTTTGGCGAAAGTGTAAGCTAGTTGACAGAAATAAAATATACCTATAAGTACACATTTCTGCCCAGCATCTTGTGTTCGTGTGCAGAGTACTATGACATAAGCTAAATGCAGATTGCAAAAATTTCTGCAAGATTTGCTTAGATTATCAGTTTTCAATAAGACATTTTCACACCATTAGGAGAGAACCAAAGAAAAATGGAATATAAAACATGACTCCTTTTTTTTTTTTTTACAACTCTCCTTAGAAGTCAGCATTGCTCTCTTTGAAAGCCACATACCCTGGGGTTGTTTTGGGATATTCTGGGACATACAATATTTCTCAGAAATAGGAACTCATCTATAAAGCCTGTGGAACGCATTCTCTGCTGCTTATGATTGATTTGGAATATGCAAGCAATTTGCCTCTTTAAGAATTTATTACTGTCAGGTTAATCTGACATCTAGAGAGTAAATCATAGGTAGTTTTATGGGTTTTTTTTTAAGTCCTATCTGTGGCTAAGCAATTAATCAATGTTAGTGCAAATGCCAACTTGATAGTCAAAAATAATAATTGTGTGCCTTTCAGTCTTCCTGGAGGTCGCTTCCATTAGGCATGTTCTGAAGATGCTAACGGAGTGTCCTTGTAGGTCTGTGTCACTCGGCAGTAATTATGGTGGCAGCTCTGACTCAACCTTTCAAGGTTTGGTGAATGAAGCCTCATTTGGAAGATAAACCGGTTGGCTGGCCTTTGCATGTTTCCCTGGAAATCCCATAAATAAAACTATGATCTGAATTCCAGAAAAGTTGCAGGGGGGTCCAGCAGCTGGAGAACAGCCCTATCCCAGAGTGCCTCAGGACTTGAGAGGACCCCTATCCTGTTGAGGAGAAAGTGAGAATAACAAGGCAGGATTTATGGATGCTGGTATTTCTGTTGTGCTATGGTAGAGAAACACAACTATAGAACACAAACCAGGATGACGTCTAGAACCTTCCACAGATCCCTTCCGTGCTGCCTCAAGTGCAAGCTCTTCGTCTCAGCTTTCTAGGCCCTCTGCCCTACCTTTGGTCCCACTTGTCTCCCACACTCATCAGTTTCCTCTCTTTAGAGCAGTCCTCTGAAGTGGGCATGTTCATTTCCACGTCCCTGCCCTTGCTCATGGAGTGCCCACTGCTGGAATGCCCTCCCCCCTCCCATTTTCCTTCTCCATCCCTCCTCTCTGCCTGGTTTAAGCCCTATCTCTTCCAGGACTGTCCAGTCCTCAGTGAACTCTCTCTTCTTATAATAATAGTAGTTTCCATGTATTGAGCAGGGAGGGTGTGCTGGAGAATTGACACTTAGTCTTGCTCATCATTGCAACACCCCTTGCAGGTGGGTGATTTGAGGAAACTGAGGTCCTAAGAAGTTTTAAGTGACTTGCAAGAAACTACACAAGTCAAAAGTGGCGAAGCCTGGTTTCCTCCATCAGATCTAGCCGCATCTAGCTGTTCCCTGTCTTTTACCCTGCCGAATTGCATCAGCTTCAGCATCTCCCACCCACACAGCTTTGCTTGCCTGGAGAGAGAATAAATAGAATTTTAGCTCCCAGAGTGCTAAATGCTCCTAGGTGATAGGCAAATATTGTGCCGTGGTGGATTCTCCGTACACTGTTTCCATGCATCCCCAGATTGAGACCCGGTACACATTGTGAAAGGGGTATTTGGTAAAGCAATTCAAGGAGTTTGATAATTAGAGCTTCCTGCAAAAACAGTGCTTGGATGGTCTTGCAGATGTTCCGCCTCTCAGAGCTAAAGAATCCAGCCCACTCAGAATGGAAGGAGATGAAAATAAAAGAAAGGCAGGTAACATTTATCAGAGGCTGGGGAGAGGCTGTAAGACCCGTGAATTAGAGGACAAAGGGTTAAAGTGAAGAGAATTCATGGTAATCATTTGATTTCCTCATGAAAGAGGTAGCACCCCCAAGAGCCACGATCAAAGGACCTGCTGATCTTCGGTGGATCCTCAGTGATCTATTGAAGAGATGGGAGGCAGGTTGAATTGGCAGAGGGGGTTCATCCATTCCCACCCTACTACAGACTCAGAATGAAAGCTCAACCTAAAGCAGAAGGGTTTTGGTGCTTTATTTTTTAAAAGATTTTATTTATTTATTCATGAGAGACAGAGAGAGAGAGAGAGAGAGAGAGAGGCAGATACACAGGCAGAGGGAGAAGCAGGCTCTTCACAGGGAGCCCAACATGGGACTCGATCCCGGGACTCCAGGATCACACCCTGGGCGGAAGGCAGGCGCTAAACCCCTGAGCCACCCAGGGATCCCCGGGTTGTTGGTGCTTTAGTGGTGTACTTTCAGTGGAGCAATTTGTGTTATCTAGCGGACTCCTGAGGGGTTGGCTCACCCAAAAGTGAATGCATCTTTGATCGTCTATTAGCTAGGCTAATTAGCAGCTCTGTAGGAGTAGAAGTTGTGTGGTAGAAAATATACAGATGCAAATGATTTTCATCTCTAGGGATCAAATACATTTTGTCCAGTAGAAATACAGTTATTTCAACTCTGTTGAAAAAACATCCCAAACATTGCATTTTGTTGTATTATAGGAAATATATATATGTGTATGTGTGTGTGTGTGTATACATTTTTTTTTTAAAGAGTGGGCAAGAGTAGGGTGGTGGGGGGACAGAGGGAAAGGGAGAAAGAATATCTGTTTTAAAAAGATTTTATTTATTTATTCATGAGAGACACAGAGAGAGGCAGAGACATAGGCAGAGGGAGAAACAGGCTCCTAGTGGGGAGCACAATGAGTGACTCGATCCCAGGACCCTGGGATCACGTCCTGAGTGAAAGGCAGAGGTTCAACCGCTGAGCCACCCAGGTGTCCCAAGAGAGAGAAAATGCCTGGCTTGAAGCCCGATGCTGGGCTCGAGCTCATGACCCTGAGATCTGAGCCATAACTAAGAGTTGGATGCTTAACCGACTGAGCCACTCAGGCACCCCCGTGTTGCCAGATATTAACTGTTTTTCTTTAAATAATTAGTAAATTCATGTCTGATATCAGATTGCCTATATACACGTGTGCCCATTCTTTAAATTCTCCTTTGAATGAGTTTTGACATCATGCTGGCTGTCTCATTTAATGAGTTAAATAAAACACTCGATGTGTGTTCGTTTGGTATTTATATGAAGATCATGATTTTACCTCTTAGAAAATTATGGTTTAGCAGAGACTCAGTGGACTAGGCTAGCTCAGGAGTTTAAGAATGAATTCTGTCCACTGGTGATGGTAGAGTGCTGAGCCTAGCAGGTGGCAGGAAGAGTGGCAGGGCTCTCGTTTTCTCCTTCAGCTGTCATACCTCAGTAACTTATGGGAGTCATTAAAAATTCTTACACCTGGACTACCTTCTCAATGCATTTTTAGTCTTCCTTCCATCTTCTCAAACTGTCTTTGGTAAAGAACCAGTCTATTTGTGGCCCAAACTTTGGGGAGTACCACTTTATTTAAAAGGCTTCTACTTCCATAGGCCAACCTGTCCTACAAAATCCCAGCAGACCAAACACCCGGGCATACGTGTTCTTCCCTGAGGTTGGGAAGCTTTTGGGGGGAGTAATACAAGGTAGGGGAGGGACAGAGGTTGACTCTCCGGTGGTTCAATCAGCTCCTTATGCTGAACCAAGGCCCCTTCTAGGCTTAGGCTTTTGAAGGAAGGTCTTCCACAGACATTCTTGCCCTCCCGACCTTTCTCTTCCACACCCAGTTTCTTGGCTTTTATTCTTTTTGTTCCCTGCATTAAGTAGAATGCAGCTCTGGCTCCTGTAATAAAAACCAAAATAACAGCAGCTTAAACAAGGTAGGAGTTTATTTTTCTCTGAGTGTGAATAGTTCCTGGCTGTTATGATGGTTTTACAGTGTGTGAAACTGACTCCTGTTGTGTTGCCCTGCTGTCCCCAACACACGGCTTTCCTTTGGTGATCTAGAAGCCACTCCAGCTCTTAGCCATCATGTCTACAGCCTAGCCAGTGGGAAGGGGAATCAAGGGAGAAGAAGAGGCCATGCTCCTTCCTTCCAGGATCATGACACAGAAGTTGCACACAACCAGTTGGCCAAACCCTAGTCCCATGGCTACCCTAGGGAAGCTGGGAATTGTGTCTTTATTCTGGGCACCCATATGCCCCGTTAAAATTCAGAGATCTGGTGGTAAAGCAAGAAGAAAAGATGGATACTGCAGCCCACCAAGCAGTCTCTGCTGCAATCTTCTTGCAGTTTCTGAGTCAGCTGCCTCCCTTCTCCTTTCGACAGCATTCCCTCCCTCCAGCAAGGGCAGGCAGTTCTCATTCCTTTGCAAAACTTGGCCAGATACTCACAGAGGCTTTCTTTGGCTCTGCCACATACATCCCAAATGGGTGGATTGTGCTCTGCTCTTATTAGGGTCACCACGAATCTTCCACTTCCCCTTCAACCCCCCTGTTAGGAAGACATGGCTGTTTTTCTTACTAGAGAAAGGAAACCCACTTAAGCAAGGCAACACTTGAAATGTTCAAAGACACTACAGCGACTCGCACGTGGTGGGAAGATATTTCTCATATCAGCATGCTTTGGCTCTGCCTGTTTGGAAACAAAAGACCCCACTGCTGTCTTCAATTTATAGATGATAACACTGAAATTAAAGTTAAGTCACTTGCCCAAGATCTGGCTCCCAAGTGGTTTAGATTCAAAAAGAACATTCATAGTTTTGTTTTATTTTTAAATTAATAATTATTGGGCAATTTTCTAATGACCAATTCCTAATTATCATTTCCCCCCTAATTATCCATTTTTACTACAGAGACATCTGGAAAAGAAAAAATAGACATCATCCATTATGCCATTTTCACAGAGACAGCCACTGCAAATACGCTGCTGTAGTTTCTTACAGGCTTTTGCCTCTGTTGGTCCATTTCTCTCCATCTTTATCCTGGTTTCGCTTTACTAGGGAATAACCTGACTCCACGGACACGCCACTCACAGCCTGTAGACACACGAACCTCCCTCACCTTTCACGCAGCATCCTCTGAACGGCCGGACCTAGTGCGACCTTCTGAAAGGCCTGAGATTGGAAGTCACTCTGCAGGGTGGGGCCTTCCTTGTCGGGTAATATGCACGCAGGGAAATGCCCAGAGAAGTTTTTCAGGCAATGACAGTAATGCTCGGATATTTTTTAAATGTCATCTGCGCTCTTTAAGCTGTAATTCAAGTCCTCCCCGGTGGCTGCAGCTTGAACCCTAGGGCTGCAGGGGAGACGGGCGTGTGGCTTGATTCCAGTCTGAGGGCCTCAGCTATCAACAAGAAATTCCCTGGGAGGCGGTCTCAGGCTTTTTAAGGCAGGAGCCAAGAAATGGAATCATATGATGACATATGATAATTTTTTTTAAGATTTTATTTATTTATTCATGAGAGACAGAGAGAGAGAGAGAGAGAGGCAGAGACATAGGTAGAGAGAGAAGCAGGCTCCTTGCAGGGAGCCCGATGCAGGACTTGATCCCAGGACCCCGGGATCATGCCCTGAGCCAAAGGCAGATGCTCAACGGCTGAGCCACCCAGGCATCCCAAGATGTATATATATATTTTTTTCTTTCTTTCTTTTTTTTTTTTTTAAAGAAGCACATCCAGAACTACAACATTTTCTGCATCCTTAGGCGGTACCTTGCCCTCACTCCACATGGTGTCTGGGCCTCTAAAATTGGTTGGGGCCTAAGAGACAAAATGGTCAGGCAAAAGATGCCAGCTTTCCCTGAAGCCAATTTAATCTAGAAATGTTTACTCACATTGCTTAGGCGGAGCTAGATGAAGGATGCTGTGACTCTTTGAACTTGGGACACATTTGGCCTCACTTTCTTGGGGACAAGAAATATTCCTAGGATGCCAAAGAGAACAGGATGAACTAGTCTCAAGCCCCTCCTGTGTCCAAAAGACTCTGTGGTCCATTATTTGCTGCTCATTCTTCTCTCCTCTGAGCTCTTTTCAACATTTACTGATTCTTTGTCACAGATGCCCCATCGTGTTGGTCATCCCTTGAGGGCTCATCCCCAGTGCTTGACTGCATGTCCACGGTGACGTTTCTTCCTCACCCTGCCTCGATGGCCGGCCAAGGGAGCTGCCACCCAGTAGCTGCTCACCTGAGTATTTTATTTGTTCCTGTGCTAAGCTGCAGAGGAGACGTTTCTGGACCCGGATATTCCAAAGAGCTGCCTAGACAGTCTTCTGGGTGCCCTCTGCGCCCCCTCCCCACCTTTACTTCAATCCTTACAATTCTCTATGAGGTGCCGTTGCCCCATTGACAAGGGAGGAAGCTGAAACTCGGAGAGGTGGGGAGTTTTGCCAAAGGTCCCTGAGTGAGCAAGTGGCAAAAGCGAGGCTGGAAATGAGCAATTCTGGCCCCAAGTCCAGGGTCCTGGCTTGACATGACAGCTCACTCCGCCTCGATTATGGGGCCGTGGCAAGCCCTGCAGCAGTGCGTGTGTGGGAAGGGGGCAGAAGGTGCACTTGGCCCACGTGGCTTTGTCCTGCACCCACTGTGCCAGGCCCGCGTGGGCTCCACGGTGCGCTCCTGGCAGCCTCAGGCTCCTCGCTGTCCCCTTGAAGTTCTTTTATTCTCTTCTCCCTGCCCCCTCACCCCCTTACCAAATACACCAGTGACCCCAGGAATAAAATGCAAGAGCTCGACCAACATAAAGCAAAGGTTAGAAATCGAACGCCACCCCTCCCGAAGCCAGGAAATTCCAGAGACTGGTTCTCATGGCAAGGGGACTTCGAGTTACATATTTTGCAGTCTGGCTAACCAGTCGTGCTTTTCAGTGTGAGGCTTAAGACAGGGTCTGCCTATGCCACGAGGCTGCCTCCGGGGCTCTCACACTCATATTAGATTGCACGCAGGCTGTACTGCGGATTAGCTGTGAGATTTGCAAATGTATAGTTTACAATGTGGTAAGAGCCTCACGGCCCAGGAGCAAGTTACTGCAGCCTTGCTGGCGTTGGGGGCGGGGGGGGGGGGGCGGGGGGGGGTGGTGCGGATTTGCCCTTCAAACCTCAAGGCTGCATTAGCATGGCTGGGGCCCACAGAGCTCTCCTGCTACAAGAAGCATTGGAAAGTTCATTTAAAGTGATTTTCATGAGTCCTTCCTCCTCCCCACGCCACCGGGATGTGTTTCCCTGGGTAAAACCTTGAATGCCTCAGGGGTCCAAATAGGCTAGGAAGTCCAAGATAGTCAAATCAGAAGATCTGTCTCTATCAGAGGTGGTTTCTTAATCAGTTGGGGGCTAAGTGAAGGTCCTGTGACCCACCTCACTCTGGTCTGTAGGTTTCTAGTGTGTGGGCAAAGCATCTGTTCCAAAGATCTTAGGCTGAGCCCCTCTTGTCCACTGCCCACTGGCCCCAAAGCAGGGCCTGGGTTGTTCCCCAGCCCATGGCATGGCACAGGAAGAGACTCTCATCATGGCCTGGAGAATGGCAGTGAGGAAACCCTGAGTTTTTCTTCACTTCTCTCTCCCCTTGCTAAACTGTCCCTTGCCCTGGAGACGGGCCTCAGGCCTCTACAGATAACTTCTTAGGGATCTTCCACAGTCTGTGTTTTTGCAAGGGAAGCTGAGTCTGAGTCTTAGACAAATCACCCAACTGGCTGCCTAGTTTGGGCATCTTTCTTGCTTTTTGACCACATCCTCTTCTCCCCTCAAGGCCCCTCCCTTATTTCCCTATGACTTTCTTGTACCTTGCAGGTGCCCAGCACCCCTCCCAGGCCAGTCTGCCTTAGACCGTACTCTGGGGGAGCTCTCTCTCTCCCCTCCCCATCCCTCCTCTGAGGCCTCTTGTTATACTTCCTCCCAGCTAGCTGTCACTTCCAAAAAGATCGATAAAATTGAATAATAAGATGGATATTATTGGGTTCTATATCCAAAAAAACGTATTCGGCAAACGCTCTCTTAACTGTCGCATCAGCCTGTGATTCTGTTTCACCAGGGATGAAGGAAATAACTATGTTTCTCAAACAGGTTAAGGGATCACGCACTAAGAAGGTAGGATTTGAATCCAAGTCTCCTCCTCCCAAATATCTGACACCCTTTCCTTTACAGTGGCTGCTTTCTCAGCCCTGCCCTACTGGGGGTTAATGGCTGCTCAAGACTTAATCTGACACCGCAGCGAGGTTTGTATTTTAGGGTCGGGCACTCACATCAGAAGAGTAAGCTGGCTTCTGAGAGAGGCTGGTGGGAGAGCCTGGGAGAGCCGTTCTGACTCTCTTCCAAGCAGACCTCAGCACAGGCAGCTCCCACTTGACCTGCTCAAGAGAGAAATGAGTTGTACTCATGCAAAGAGCTACTGAGGGCTCTTTGCTGCCTAATTCTAGAAGGCAAAGCCAAGGAAGAGAGATGTTGTGGGGGTCCATTCTGAGTGATAAGCTGACACTGTGGAGTCCACAGACTCCCCTCCTCCTTTTCTTCTTCTCTTTTCTGGGGGTTCTTTGCCCTGAGGCAGAGAGTCCTCTTTCAAATATGGCTAGGAGGCTCAGCCCTCACTATGAAGCTGATAGCACCCCTACCCCAGTCCCCCGGAAAGCCCTGTTTCCTCTTTGCTCCGTGCCTTTTTTCCTTCCCTCTTTTATTAAATACTTGTTGCATGCATGCTACTCTACCTGTGTGCTCATTGAACCACTCATCCAGACAATTCATTCTCATAGATGGACCCTGAGAGGCTTAAGAGGTTACCTTTTGCTGAAGTAATGCACAATTTTTTAAAAAGATTTATTTATTTTTTATGTAGAGAGAGAGAGTATGTGTGTGTGTGTGAGTGGGGGGAGGGAAAGAGGCAGAGAATCTTTAAGCAGACCAATGTGGGGCTGGATCCCAGAACCCTGAGAACATGACCTAAGTCAAAGCCAAGGGTCAGATGTTTGACTGAGTCACCCAGATACCCCCAGCAATGAATAATTTTAAAAAAATGGATTACCAGTGTAAACCTTGAGGCCCCTATAGCTCTTGGTTGGAGAGGGTAACTCATTAGAAGTCATTTTAGTTTACAAGCAAATGCATTCCAATGAAAATTGACGCAGGCTGCCTATTACATAATTGGACTAGATGGTTGCCCATTTAGTGTAACTGGAGAGCAGCTGGAATAGCTCTCCTGTCCTGAGTATCACTCACACTGGTCTGTCTCTGTGCCTGGAATTCCACCATTAGAGATGCATTACTTCGTAGTTTTGAGAGCCTTTTAGACAAGCATTGTCAACAACTCAATATGTGGTTGGTATGACACTAAATTTTCAGATACATTCATTTCTATGATTGGAGTTGCATAAAGATAGCACCATTATCCTAATCAAATTAAAGGAAATCTACACAAGATGAGATTCACATGCTTCTTATTTTCTGAAACTGAAGACACTTTGCTGACTCTGGTTCTGCCTCCCCTGCCTCTCCCCATGCCCCCCTCTGCTGTCTTCTATATTAAGACATGGGTTCAAAGGCACCTCCTGCTCTTTGGGATCTTCAGCAGGGCAAAGTCACATCCATGGATCCCAGGTTCAGAAACTAGAAGGAGAGGGAGGGTACATGTGGAAGAACTGGTGTTGGAAAGCAGGAGTGGGAGACAAGTGAAGAATAGGAGAGGAGACAGGTCAAGGAGGTGCTCATGGTGGGGTCAGGAAGCAATGGTTTCCTATAGGAAGCAATGTTCTGCCCTCCCGAGCTAAGGCTCTAATCCTTTCCCCCAGATTCACCTTATTGTTGCTTGTCCCAGGGCCCAGAATCCCAGTGTAGGGGATGAGCTGCTTCATCACTTGCCAGTCCCCATAGCAAACCTCACTGGTTAGCCTGGGGCTGGCTTTGGGTCATGTGATCCTGTAGTCTAATTCAGGGTCAGATGGTGGGCCTGTTGGGTAGATGTTTTGTTCAGGCTTTACTTGGCATCTTCACAACCATCACCAAGTTCAAGAAAAGTGTGAATTGGGTGTCACACCCAAGTTGTTCTGTAGGACTGTCTACCCTGGCTGCAGGATGCTGGAGACAAAGACAGGGAGTCCGGCAGAGATGGATGCGTTTTCTCCTTCACAGCACCCAGCTCATAAGCCTCTGTGCTCCCAGTCCTCATTCGGAGATCTGGGCCAGGTCGGAGGATGTGGGGGAGTGTGTCAGCCCCTCCTGAAGAACCAGGCTGATGGGCAGGTATTGCTTTGCCTGGTTTTCTTTTTCTGAATCAAATTTGTGTATTGATGTTGGGTATCTGGACACCAGCCCTGACCCGATGGACTTGGACATCAGAGCCATGCACTCGCCCACCTGGGCAGTGCTTTCTAAAGCATTGGCCCTCCAGTACAAAGGATAATTCTGGTCTCTGTAGCAAATGCCTACTGCTGTGGTCTGCAGTGAAGAAATCGTGCTGGACTCTTTGAGCTTCTTCTGGGGCTTCTAGACTGCAGGGGTGGGGAGAGAAAATCCTGCTTGGCTCTCATTTTTAGGAAGTTCTTCATGGTTCCCAGGGGCTCTCTCCTCTCAGCCTGTGAGAGCATCTCATTTCACCATGATCGGGTCTTGGACAATGCTCACCACCATCCATGCAAAGGACCTGTAGCTTTAGCTTCTCCTGCTGAGCTGGAGGCTTCAACCCCCCTCCACTGCAGCACCCACCAGCAGTTCCCAGGACTCCCTTCCGCACTCTCAAAAATTACTGAGGACTCCAATCAGCCTCTCTTCATATGAATCACACTCATCACAGATTTCCATATTAGCAATTAAAACTGTGCCAAGTTCAAAATACTCATTTATTAATTCATTTTAAAAAATAATAAACCCATTACATATTCATGTAAATAACACTTCCATGAAAAGTAACTACACATTCAGAAACAACAACAAGAAAAAGCCTAGTGGGAAGCCTGGCCTTGTTTGCCATTTTTTGAAAACCTTTTTAATGTCTGATTTATTAGAAGTCGTTTGGATTCTTTCTATGCTTCTGCATCCAGTCTGTTGTGCTAGAACATGTCATATCACGGGTGGAAGACACTGGTGTTCACGTGCAACTGCATAAGATTGAAAAAGGCAATTGATGCCTTAGTGTGGTTTGGAAAGTGGTTTTGACTCGAGGGCCCCCCTGAGAACCACTGCTTTATGATATTGGATGTGCTACGTTTCCCAGTGTCAACTGTCTTCTCTTACACAGGTACATGCGCGTGCGCACACACACACACACACACACGTGCTCACACATGCTGGTTCAGGATCTCAGTTTGGTCAGGTCGTGATGTTCTGGGGATAACTGCAAACTGCATTGAGAATTGGCATTCTGCATGCCTGGCTGGCAACGGAAGGGAGGTGATGGCCTCACCTGTGCACCACATAGTCTCCTACTTGGATCCTGGCTCTGTCACTCAGACACTCTGGCCTGGGGAAAAATGACATAATCTCTTTAAAGCCTCTGTTTCTTCCAGTGAAAAATGGGACAATACCAACTTCCCTTCATAGAGTAGCTGGGGGGATCAAGGACACAGTGGAATAAAGCAACAGGTACAAAGAGAATGGGGACTCAATACATAGTAGGTACGATTGTCGCCATCGTTACTGGTATTCAGGAAGGAGGGAAGCTCAGAATACGGGGACTCTGTTCACTGCTTTAACTCTAGACCTCCAGTGAGTGTTCAAGAAATATGAATGCCTGGAATCTTGCACAAATTCGAATTCCTTCAGAAGTTACTAGCCTGACTCAAGGTACAGTTAGGCATCTGAGAGAAGAACAGGTGGTCCCTGCCCCTGGGAGCTTTTGGTCTAATTAGAGGGAAAAAAAGACTCACGCTTGAGAAACACAGCAGTAACCAAAGGTGTGTGATGAAGAGTCAAAATGAGCAGAGCCGCCAGCATTTATTGCAGTTGTTCACAGATGGAAAATTCTAACAGCTGGCCTGGGGACTTGCATTGGCCCCAGGTCTGTTTGCCCACTGCTGCTGTTCTCAGCCCTCCAGCAGCTGCAGGAATGCCATGCGGTGGGGGCAGGTAGAGCCGACTGTCCTCGGACACAGCCACCACCGAGCCCTCTTCTGCACATGCATGAACATCCTCTGGATGGCAGGAGGTCTAGTTCATCCGGGCTGGCCTTGCACCTGCTCAAAACAATAGCATGTTGGGGAGATGACGTGGTGGTGGAAATCCCAAATGTAGGCTTTCTTAAGGCAGAGGCTCTGCTTCTCCGTCTTGGAAGCCAGCAGCCATGGGAGAAGTTTGGCCATCGGGAGACCACTGTGCTGGAAGAAGGCCCAACAGGAGGAATGGCCACAGGGGGAGGGACCGAGGCCCCAGAGGTATGCACAAAGCCTTTCTTGACCTAGCAGCCAGATGCAGCCCTGGGAGTGACCCAGCCAATGTCACAAGGATTGGAGCTGTCTGGCTGAACCCAGCTAAGTCAGAGTCATGAGACATAACAACTTGTTGTCTAAAGCCATTGTGTTTTGCAGGGGTTGGTTTCACAACAATAGAAAAGTAAAACAGGAGGACAGGGGCTGGGCAAGAGAGGGGTCTCAGAGCCCCTGCACACATACAGCTCGTGTCTGGTAAATGGCACGCTTCCCCTCCAGCCTCTGCGCAGAGAGCAGATGGAGAGATCACATACACTTTTGCTAAGGTGTCTGGTTTTGAACTTACATCCTCAAAGGATATCCCGTAAACAATTGTCAAGTAGGAAAAACATTTAGGTAACAGATAACAGAGCTGCTGGAAAGTTCACCACTAACAAATGTGCATAGCTCTCCTGGTGGCAGAGCCACGACTATGGTTTCTCTTGAATATTTTTATCTTGCATTCCACTTCTGTTGGGACCACCTCGTTCCTGTGGCCAGGCCTTTGCCCCTGTCTTTCTCCCTCTCTAGCTGCCCTTTCTCTTCTCTTTCAGTCAAATCCTCCCATCCTTCAAGATCCCGCTCAGCCCATCCACTCTGCTGCAGGACCTCCCCAACTCCCTCCTGCACCGGTCACACCCTCCTGTGAAGGTCCACAGCACGGGCTGCGCATCACATACATTTTGCCATTTAGAATCCAAGCATCATTGGGACGCCTGAGTGGCTCAGCGGTTGAATGCCTGCCTTCGGCCCAGGGTGTGATCCTGGAGCCCCGGGATCGAGTTCCACATCAGGCTTCCTGCATGGAGCCTGCTTCTCCCTCTGCCTGAGTCTCTGCCTCTGTGTGTGTGTGTGTGTGTGTGTGTGTGTGTGTGTCTCACATGAATAAATAAATAAAATCTTTTAAAAAAAATCTTAAAAAAATAAAAAGAATCCAAGCACCGCAGATGGTTACAGCGGACTGGGCTTCAGAGGTGGAGTCCAGGAAAGTGACTCGCCCCAGCTCTCACAGTTAACGGGGCATAGAACATTAATAGTCCGGCTCTATAGTTTTGGTAACCCAAATTTAATAAACATCCGAGTTAAAATGGAACTAGACCAGGACTCACTGCCTCACAACTAGAGCCAGCAATTGCAAAAGAGGCTTATGCCTGCTGTAAAATGAAGAGAAGATGCTCTGGCCAGGCAGCTACAGAGTTGAATTCTATAAGACTGCACTATTGATAAGAGAAGATGCTCAGAACAAGCATCATTTGGGGGCAAAGATTAAGATGAAAACAATAAAAATGCATCTGTTTGGTCAGAACCTATCTTATGTACAGTTCTGATGTCATGAATCAAGTCTCTGAATAGTAAAGTGCCTGGCTGGCCAGACGCTGACCTTGGAAAGCAAACCCAAGTCACCGCTCCCTGTCCTGAATTGAGACCATCCACCTGTATTTGCAGCCCTAACCTGGCTTACAAAGTAACTCTGACTCATTAGGGAGGTGGAGTAAAATCATACCCAAGGCAAAGAAGATGGAACTAAAAGGTTAACATTGGGAATAAAAACAAAAAGAAGAATTACAAGTGAGTGTGTGGTGTTAGCTGTTTTGTAACAGATTTTAGTGTAAAGCAAACTGATGATTTTGGTATCATGAGATTATCGCCAATTTATTTTTTAAGGTGCCTAAGCAATTAGGGGAATCTGATATATTAGAATTGTAAAGACTTTAATTGCTTAAGTGTGCAAAAATGTTTACTTGTTAGGGGGAATCTAATTAGTTAAGTTGATATTCTTGACTTATTAGCTATTCAATAGTGTGTATTTTCAAAATGTTAATTGCTTTAAAATTAGTAAATTAGATACTGAACTAAGTATGAATCATTTATGTGATTGAAAGAAGGGAACACTTCTTTTCATCCCTCAAAGCCCCTTGGGCACAGACAAACCTTGACTTCTCCCAGGGGAGCTTCTGCCTCCAGGCCACTCACCCAGCCCCTCTCGCCACCACACAGATCCTGCCCTGCTCTCCATTTCTTTCACGTGTGTTCATTTTCCATCACGGGGGTAGAGAGCTGGCACCCTCTCTTCTTTCTCTTGCACCAGTCAGAGCAGCCCTGAATTGTCTTTACACTTTAAATTAATTGGATTTAGCAGAATCGAATGGGACTTTTAATTCAATGACAGCAACATTCCCAGTTCTATAAAGAACTGAATTAGGGACAGCTCTTGTTAAGAAGCATCCCTGGGGACATGACACAAAAGCAAAGTGGTTTCCAGACCCAGAGAAGGGACAGAGTCAATACACTCGTTGGGAATGTACTGTGCCTTTGGCTGGTGCTGGCGGGTAGGCAGGTGGAGTTCAGCAGAATTCCCAAAAGTGGTTCTGAAGGAGGAGGTGATGGTTGGCTCCAACACCATCTTTATGGGTCAGTAGAAGGGGGAAGACATGACCAGGCAAAGGAGGCCAAGAGTCAAGGCTCCAGTCTCTTCCTCTTTACCTCCTGCAGCCCCACCCCTTCACTCAAGGACAGATAAGTATCAGCACAAGGACAGCCACAGGAGGGAGACAGAGCAAAGGTCAAGGGTAGAGTGAGCTTGCTCTGGGGAGCAAAACAAAGGCAGAAGCTTGGGAAAGTCTGGTTTTGAAAGAAGAGCTCTCAGGAGGGCTAATGCTTACAGCATTAAAGGTGACAGCCAAGGGTTTATTCCAAAGACAGCAGAGAGTTGAGACCAATGTGGGAGAAAGGGTTGGATGGCCAAGAGGGAAGAAAAGAGGAGTAGCTAGGGCTCATTGAAGAGGAGAGCTGCCGAGGGCCAAGTGGCCAGAGGTGGTGCTGGAGACACACAATGTCTTCAAGAAGCAGAGGCAGACCCAGAAGACATGGGGATGGAAGAGCCCCAGGAGGAGGCCCTGCTGACAAGGGAGATCTCCCGGGTAAGGCGGCGGCGATGGGGCCCTTTGACCATCAGGGGATTCAGAAGCAGAGATGAGTAGGAAAACTGCCCGACATGTGGGACTAGCCTGAGGTGAGGAAAAGCATTTGAGTCACTTGCATAAAGCCAGTGAAATCTATGCAGAAAGGTCAGGTTTTCCAGAATATTGACATTTGGGACCGAACATCGGCCTTGGGTGCCAAGGATTTCTACACCCATTACGAGACCTTTAAATGTATCCTTTTGTGGTGGAAATAGCTGTTCCTTTATTTGTACAGTATGTAACTTTGCACTTAGGGGAAAAGACAGTGATGTGAATCACCCTAAATTTCCATCCCTGATGAATTGGGTTGTGCTGGGAGAGCCAGTAGACTTGGAAGCGGTGCGCATGAAAAAAGCAGCTTTCTAAAGTATTTCAAAACAATCTCCTTTTTTATCTGAATGAAATCATTAGACACTAAAGCCAACACGGCTGGCTGATGTGGGAGGGGTGGGGAAGGACAGAAAGACGAATACCAGCCATAGCTGCTGGGGCCGAGCAGGGTGTCCGTGCTCAGGGTTGCTTTAAGCACCTTGCAAGCACCCTCGGCTCTGCCAGCCCGAGCACGAGGTAGTGCTATTATTTACAGGCGAGGAAGCTAAGGCACAGAGCAGTTCAGGAACTTGCCCTAGGTTCCAGAAGCGCAGGTATCCTAATGTGGGTCTGTCTGCTGCCCCCTCACTCCTTGCACCGCTGATCTCAGGGTGATGGAGGAGCAACAGATAGGACCACGAACTTCAGGCTTCAGGCTTAGACCAGGAGTCAGTGCTCAGTGCTCATGTCCTTAGCAGGAGGAAAGGTGGATGATCTGCACTTGCTGACTTCCTGACACTTCTTGCTGCTATTTACATTTTTTTAAAAAGATTTTATTTATTTATCAAGAGGGAGAGAGAAAGAAAAAGAGCGAGAGCACAGCATACAGAATGGTAGGAAAAGGCAGAGGGAGAAGCAGGCTCCCCTCTGAGCAGAGAGCCCAATGTGGGGCTCGATCTCAGGACCCCGAGATCGTGACCTGAGCTGATGGCAGACGCTTAACCCACTGAGCCACCCGGGTGCCCTGCTATTTACATTTTTATGTATTTTTGTCTTGTCCTCTCAACCGCTCTGACAGCCCCAGAAGACACTGTCCCGGGAGTCTTGCCTCCTGCTTGGTACCTGTTAGGCTCAGAGGCCCTTCCGTGAAAACGTAACTCATTGATTAGTTTTTTTCAGCCTGTTGCCCCACCCTCTTTGTAAACAAAGGACAGTCAGACTTGTAGATTTTAAAAATGTGGTAAACAAAATTCGTAAACACTCGATGGGGCATTTTTCTAGAGGCTCTACAGGTAGAATGAATTCAATGAGGCCCCAAATGCTCTAAAACCTCTTTCACATTATCTTCAGGTTGATGTTTAATGTAAAAGTCTAAACCAGAGTTTTCATCAACATTTCTGCTAAACTGTCATGAATAAAATGTATATCCTGCCTATCAAAATACCATCTGGGACTATCAGACTGTCATAAAATTTATTCTTTGCTTTAAAGAAAAAGAGGCTCTAGAGTTGTCCTTTAGATTTTTTAGTTGGAATAACATTGACAATGCAATGCAGAAAACGGGGGTGAGGGGAAGGAGAGGGACAGGAAAGAAAAGAGAAAAGAGAACACGGATACACATATACACACACAGAGCAGCTCACGCTAATCCTCCACTGATGTGCCCCTGGGAGCACAGAACTGACCCCGTCGGAGTCTAGAATGGTCAAGCACCGTCACCATGCCGATAACTTTCTGACCAGATTCCATTTGCTACTCTTCCCCGGTACTGACATGAGTCAAGGATCACCAGTGGTTCTGGCTTTAGCAATAACTAGAACACCTTCCCGGTTGGAGGAGGGACACTCTCCCACCGTGTGCTGCCAGCTTGGAAGGCGTGGGACCAGAAATGCCCCTTGGTCGTCAGAGCAGAATCGAGTCTGGCCAATGCATAGTTCAGAGGGGGGCAAGGTTTCCTGCGGGAGACTCGGGCAGTGGTGGTGAATCAACTATTGTCATAGGGGACTTCGGGGAAGTCCAGCGTTAGGGAGGCCCCCGTTTTGTGCAAACTGATCAAATACAGATGTTTCCAAGGAGCTGACCTTATTCACTGTGACTTCACTGGAGATTGAATGGCAGACAGCCGGTTAGCGGTGCGGCGAAGGCCTGTTTTGGCAAGAGGGTGTAAATGTATATAGGGTTGGCAGGATGTGGATGACACGGGACAAACATCTATTAATAAATACATGTTTTGCTTCCAAAAAGTTTTATACCAGGGAGACATAGTGAAAAAGAAATATAGTTCCACGCTTTGCTAGGTGTCTCCCGTGTACATCAAACTCTGAAAGAGATGAAGGGGAAAAAAAATATTAAAAAATGGGTCCAATCTTCCGTCTTCCTGAAATATCAGTTTTCATATAAAACTCATCAGCTGAGCTAAGTATTAGGCTTGATCAATGGCAGGAAACTAGGGGATCAAATGCTAATAAATCAGAAACAGATACCCCCTCTTGAGCCGAAAATATATCACAAAACTGAAAACAAGGAAATCATCTGATGATTTTTTAATGCGTGCACAAGGAGAAAATAAGCTTTTTTTGTGTGTGTGGGGGGCTGCACTTTTAATAGCAACATAGAATAAGATTCTAAAACACCTTAATCAGACTGCGACTTTCACACAAGCAACAGAAACAAGAAAGATTCAAATATTTACTGAAGTCTGGATACAGAGGCGTAATCTTAAACGTTTGTGCGTGAGCAGATTGAAAGATGGCAAAGTGAACACATTAAGAACTCAGCCCTCACACCTCTGTCTTATAGGAATATATCATTCTATAATCCCATTCCCTTCTTCGCATTTCTCTTACTCATTTTCATTTAGTAAAGTAAATGCTTTATTGAAACGAGACATAGAGACAGAAAAGTGCACAAATCACACGTTCACAAATTCATAAGCTGAATGAATTTTCATGAAGGGGGCCCACCTGTGTAACCGGCACCCAGCTTGAGAAACAACATTATCAGAAATTCTTCTTGTTTTGTGCTTGCCCAAGGGTAATCACTATTCTGACTTGTAACATATAGCTTTGTGTTGTCTGTTTTCAAGCTTTAAAAATATGGAATCGGAGAGTATGTATTCTTGGCATCTGCTTCTAATGCTCTACGTTGTGTTTGTGCAATTCATCCACCGTGGTTAGTTGTGTATTTGTTAATTATTTTAAACTGTATTGTTTTTTAATGATACAGACGCAGTCGTTTCATTAATGAAGTCTTGTAGGTACAGAAACAACCTCTTGTTTAATTCAGCACATTGCCCAGTCTCAGCACTCAGAAGAAGTTCAAAAAAGTAACCAGCCCCCAGCAGAAATCACAAAGAACCCACCGAGCTGTGATAAAATCCCGAACTGACATGTCTGTAATAAAAGGCACATTATCACCAACACCTTGGGAAACTTCATATTTGTTTTCCATTATTTTTTCTTTAAAAATGCACGTGCAATTATTCTTTTTCTTTTGCCCTCCTTAAACAGGAATCCAGAGCGTGTGGTCCTACTCTCCGAATGGAAACTGTTTGCCTCTGTGAAAACAGGGAGCTAAATTAAATTAGAAAATCCTGGTATTCAGTAGGACTGAATTTCCTTTCCTTCCTACTCTCCCATTCCACAATCTATCACCTAGAGTAATTAAGACCAGGGAGGTATCATCTTCACTGGATTAACCTTAACTAAATTGTACTCATTCAACATGTGCCCTTTTGATTAGTCCGAGCAGGGCCTGCTGTCTCGGATACACCCACCTTGTAATTCTACACACTTAATTAATTTCAGATGAATAGCAGAGGGGATAAGCTAAATTCTCTGATTAATAAACTATAAGTCCTTATGTGTGTCAGAGCAGCTCAAGGTTTTCATCTTTCCTTTATTTCTGTGCCCTGCAAAGGCAAATGGAGATCGAAACACACACACACACGCACACGCACACGCACACACATACACAGCTGCAATTGTGTGAGGTTGGTGAGCAGATCCATGAACAGTTTTGTCATTTGTCTGTAAAGGGCAGACCTGGAGAGAGAAAATATTGCAAGAATTGTTGGTAAAATAGATCTTTTTTCTGTGAAGTGTAATTTTGAATTTCCTTTTTCATCTGGACCTAGGTCTTTAGTTTTTATTTGCACATATTTCCTGGTTTTAGGTCCATTCTCAGTTATGAAAATTCAATATAAATGCCATGCATTTTGTATTTTAAATACATTACTCAGAAGTAAAATACTCTGAGTAGTCTGAGAACTTTGCTGAGAAATGGCTTGAAACTATGTGTTTAATCATCAAATGTAACAGCTCTCAAATATATCTTAAAAATGTGCCCTCATGGGCATCTCTGACAACAAAGAAAATTATTTTCTTATAATAAAATAGATCCCAAGGATGTTTATATGCCATAATTTATCTTATATTAAAAGATGGCTAGAAAATTATATGATAGATTTACTGTCTCTCCTTCAACCCAGAAAATTTATATGTCTAGTTAATAGTGACTTAAAAACTACTATGATTTGCATAATTATATGTAAAGAGTTCTTATGAAGTAGCTTTTTATGTTCTATGATTCAACTTACTGAGGTCAGTTAGATTCAGGGAATTTAAATTACGGATACTTGAGGAAGGTAGCCAACATAGCTGTTAGTTTCTTATGTTGGTATGTAAGGAATCCTAGTTACATAAGACAAAAACATACCTTAATATTCCTCGTGTTGTGTGTTTAATTAAGCAAGAGATTTTTCTCAAAGGCCACTAAGCTATTTCATATACAAAATCACTTAAGAAACCATATACTCAACTCATTTATATATTCAGATGTTAGGGCCGTTCTGATTTGTTTCCCAAACTTAGTCTTTGTTCCAAATAGATTTTTAAAAAAGAAAGCAACCTAAGTAATCCTGTTAGTATTTTCTACCAGTTCAGAAAATTTAACTGTGAAAGTCTTGTACCCCATTTTTAACCACACCACAAGTTCCCAAACTATTAAATATTCCGACGACTTAAAGTACTGCTCAATAATTTACCATTAAACGCGTGTGGAAGAGCTTACTGATCATTTTGCTAATTGCTTATTTGTGAAAATTCTCAAAATGGTGGGGCCATTTGGCTAATTGAATGCAAATACTAAATAATTTTTGATTGATGACATGCATGCTGATAGGCACATCATTTTTCAGGATGCATCAGCTAAATGCCTTATCAGGTTTGTGTTATCTTCTCCATCTGAGACTGGGCACAGGGGCATTTTAACTCATGGCAGGAAATCTTATTCTCCGCCTTCCCTAAAACCAGACCCTACATTTGACCTTTAAAAAAAAAAACACAAAAGCAAGTAATTTAAGTCAGCCCACACCTGCACCATCTTCCAAAATATCCTCATATGAATGCCTCGCACATCTCATTCCTGAGCACCTCAGGCGGCTGAAAAGGACAATTTATTCTCTCTGAAGAACAAAATACTGACATCGCAGTTTGTCTTCTTTGGGATCCGAGGAAAGTTAATGATATTATTCATGAGAGGGCAGCTAAGCTTGGCCCTGTGACTAGGATTTGCTATACAAACTAACAACTATTTTTGAATGATGGCATCGGGCACTCACATAAAGGGACCTAACGGTTCTTTAGCCTGGTTTTGTTCTGCTGTTTATGTCACACAACTGGAAACCTTGCGAATAACTGTTTTAGGTGATGCACCAGCAAGACATTTTACATCAGGAAAGCAACCACATTCTCTGGGACTGTTAGCTCTAGGGGAAGTTGTTCGGCTACATTTTGCACTTTAAAAATAGAGGCGTTCATTAGGACGCCTCCACAGAGCAGGATATGGGGGTCCCAGCGCCCAGCAGTGCAGTCGCCGCGTGTCCCGGACGCCTGTCGGCCTCTTCGGACACGACTCGCATCGCTAGATTCGAGTTTTTGCTTTTGCTCACAGTCGGCGTTTCAGCCGGGACAGGTCCACAGGAAACAATTAAGGGTCTGGGTAGTTTTCCGGTAGAATTTGAAGCGCTCTATCACCGCCGTCCCCGGGGAAGAGCCGCGCTCTCCGGCCGCGGGGCTGTCGCCTGTCGGGGCTCCGGACCCCGCGCGCCACCCCGGAGCGCCCGGCCGCTCGCTCTGGGCCAGGCGCGCTCCCACCGGCCCGCACGGCCCCGCGGCTTCCGCGCCCGACTCCGAGAGCACGTCGGTCGGTCGAAGGTCGTAGCGTTGGTCCCCGCGGACCGAAAGGCAAGCGGGCGCGAGGGCGCAGGTGCCGGCGGCGGGGGCGGCGGGGGCGGCGCACGTGGCGCTCGGCGCGTCTCCGGGGGCCCCGCCGCCTGCGGGCCGGGCGCGGGGAGCGAGGCGGGGAGCGAGGCGGGGAGCGAGGCGGGGAGCGAGGCGGGGAGCGAGGCGGGGGCGCCCGGGGCGGCTGGCGCGGGGGCGCGCGGTCCCGCCGAGCGTGTCCCGGGCCGAGGCGCTGCGCGGAGGCGCCGGGACGGGGGACCCCGGGCGTGGGCGGCGGAGGGGAAGGCCCGGGGCCGCCGGGGGGCGGCGGGGCAGCTCGGGTGGGGGCTTCCCGGGGATCCGCTCTCGCGGCGGCGGCGCGCGGGGCTGGCGCGGGGGTCCCGGCCGAGCGGTCCGCAGCGGCGCCCCCGCCACCCGGCCGAGGCCCGGGGCCGCCCCCGCGGAGCGGGCTGGAGCCGCGCGAGAGGTCCGCGCCCACGCGGAGGGCCCGGTCGGAGGACGAGCCCAGGCGGGGTGGCCGCGCAGCCCGGGCCGACGGGGTTGGGAGCCACCCCGGGGCTGCAGAGTGCGGCGGTGGTTGCGGCTAGACTGGGAGTCGGGCTCGGGGCTGACCCAGCTCGGAATGCGCTTGGCTCCGAGTTTCTGTATCTCCCGCCTTTCCCCCTCTCCCCCAAGCCCCCAAAGCCGGCGGGTCGCGGCTGCCGCAGGCAGAGTGCGGGGGGGGGGGGGGGCGCTGCCCCGCCGCTCCCCGCCCCCCGCCCCGGGGCTTGGGCCTGACCCGGGCTTGACCTCGCCCGCCCCCTCCGCCCCGGCCGCGCTCCCAGGACCGCGTTCTCCGCGGCCCGCAGGCCCGGCCGTCTCCGACTTGGCTCTCGGGTCCGGGCGCCCCGCGTCCAGGCTGGGGTCGGGGCGGGAAGGGTGCCTTCCGGGGGCGGGGGGTGCAGCCGGGGAGAAGATCCAGGGCCCCGGCGTGGCCGGCGGGTCGGCGCGGAGCGCAGCCTGCGCGCTCGGGCCCTGCGGTGCAGCGGAGCCTCCCGGCCCCCCGGGCCCTCCCCGGCCCAGAAGTTCCCGAGCAGGCCCGGCAGTCGGGCCCTCGGAGGCCGGGGCCGCCCCAGCCACTTGCAGCCCGGGGCCTCCGTAGCCCCGGCGGGTACCGCGTGCGCCCCGCGTTCCCCCGGGCGCGCTCCTGGAGGCCGCCGCAGGCACCGTGCAAGCGGGGCCGGGGCCGGGGCGGTGTGGCGCGGCCTGCGCGGGGAGGGAGGTGCGGGGCGGGGAGGCGGCCCTCCCAGGGTCTCCCGCCTGTCACATCTGCACTTATTTAAAGCTCGGCTGGTGGTCCGAGATCTCTGGAATGCCAATTGCGGACCCGGCCTCCTACGACATTTGCATTGATTAGTGAGCCGGTCCTGGCGGAGGCCAAAGGCGCGGGAGCTGGGGGGGGGGGGGGCTTTGGGGGGGACCGTAGGTTCACAATATTCCCCCTGACCCGGTTCCACGAGCTTCCCTGCCGCCCAGCGATTCCCACCGCACCGGACTGCTGAGTGTTCACAGGACCGGGCGCTGAACTTCAGGAAGGTTGGACACGTAGAGCGACCTGCCCTTGCCTTTTAGCGCGCACATTGTGGTCCGCCGGCGCGCGCGCGCACACACACACACACACACACACACACACACACACACGACCCGAAATCCCTGGAGGCCCCAGAGCTAAATCCGGCAGAGAAGGTGGACCCGCGCTGTGACCCCGGGTTCACCCGGGGCCCTACAAGTGTCCTTGTGATGTCTGGTGCACGACTTTTAAGAAGTGTTTGCTGATACAAGTCCATAAAACCGAGATTGACCTGCCTTGCTTCCAACACCTTACACGAAGCCTAAGAAAAGGCGAGGGCAGCCTTGCATCTGAGCCCAACCCCAAGGGGAGGAAGCCTGGTGCAGATTCAGGGGCGAACAGCAAGCTTGCTTCCAACCTTATGAGATTCCTTGTGGTGCTGAGAGGGAGAGAGAGGCAAGGGGAGGAAGCTTTTTAATGCTATAAACCTAGGAAAGTTGAGTCGGATTTTGCATTTGCCTTTGGACTTGGTATAATTAAGGGTGAAAATAAGGCCCCTCTGTATTTCTAGTCCCCCTTTGCTTTCTGTGAAGCCTTTACCCCAGAGGAAAGTTGTTTTAGTGATCTGGAAAAGAGAAACCATGTGCTGAGTCAGCAAAAGTGCTGTACCAGGCCAGTTCAGTTCAATAATACTGCTATGTGTAATGTACACACTCTATGTGCCTTCGTGGAAATCATGAAAAATATATTGGAATCTTCATGGCATAGAAATGGCCACAGAACCTGTTGGCAGTTCAGCACCAGATTAAATGCTGTGTCTTCTAATGCAAGAAATATGCTTGGAACATGTCTTCTAACAAGCATTAGACCCAACTCCATTTAATGGGAGAAAACAAGAGAAATATAATTTTCCAAACAACGCAAAACATCTTTTCCCCCAAATGGTTGTGTTGCAGAATGTTTAAACATTCCTTTCTGCTCGTGTTCTTGTGACAGATGTTCAAGGTGGCTCCAGTGGATGGAATCTTATTTTCCATTTTGAATCATTCAAAGCATTTCTCAAAAACGCATCTTTAAAAGGTCAGAAAAGCCTTCGTGCAAATCCTGTTAGAATCCTGACAACCTATTGATCGTGCATTCTCATTTTCATGCAAGATTACATGTATTTACAGAGTCAGTAAGAATGTTGCTTTCATTTCTTAAGCTCTTAAGGAACCATTTTTGACAATAATTTCTTTTAACTGTCCACGTTTTACCTGAATTTGCAGGATCCGCGTGTTTTTACTATTGAACGACAGTCCAAATCATTGTATCTTTAGCGACAGGCACATTTCTTCATAATTTTTAAAAATTCTTATCGTTGAGTTGCAAAATATATGGCTTAAAAAAACACACTAGCATATTGCATAAAGAACCAGCCAAAAGTTTGCCTCTTTCCATCTTTTCTATCTCAAAACTTAAATGAAATTAGTATAACTGTTACGCTTTTACTATTTAAATTCTTAAAAATATAACTGACTTCTTTAAATTGTTTCAGCAGAAGGCAAAAACATCTGGATGTGAAGTGAAAAATTCAGTCTGTCACCCAGGTCCCAGATGTTTGGTACTGCGTAGACAAAACATCAGGATGAATGACTGAACATGTTCTCTCCAAGCCAGATGGTTTAGTGCCTGGTGCTTCTATAAGGAAGCATATTTTCCTTTCTCTAAACATCACATCCTACCGTATCCCACGTAAGGCATGATTTACACTCTTTCATCGACAAAATGCTGGGCCATTTGGGGTGCAGCAGAGCAATCAGTGAATGAGACTCTAAGTATATATTTTGGAAAATACAGTCCAAGTACCAGTGGTAGGGTGTACTTAGGAGGGAGTTGGTGGCAGTGGAGCCAGAAATGGGAAGATAGGAGAGAGAGAGAGAGAGCGCGCGCGCCGTGTTCAGTGGGTGACTTGGCTTCAATGACACAGCCTTCCAAGAATCCGCCTGTAGCATCTCATAATTGTAAATAGGCAAAGTGCAGCGTCCAGCAGCAGCGTGAGCAGGGCTGCCTTTTGCCTGAGATGAGCAGTCAGTCCGTGAAATGTCATTGTGCCCTGTCCCCTCATTATTCCTTCCCGGAGCATTATCAAGTCAAACAATTGTCATATGGCCTTGAAACCTGATCAGGATTTATGAGTGTTATACAGGTGGGAAGATTCTATGTTTGAAACGAAAGCAGTAGAGTGACTATTTTAATAACTCAAAAAATCTAGTGATCATAGATTTCTCTTCATGTGAAATACCACCACACTCTACAGTTGTGAAGCTTGGGGATGAAGACGTAGAGCCCCATTTTTTCCTACCCCCCTCAAGTCACAGAGATTTAAAATCTTGAGCCGAGTGTGAGGTTTTCCACTTTCGCTCTGCCTTAACTCTGTTGAGAAAGGAGGAACAGATATAAGAGAGGCCTTCCACCAGAATCAGCAGATGAAATCAAACCCAGAATGAATTCCATTCTACTTATTAGCCTCACACACTCACCGGATTATAGAGGAGTGTTTAGATAATGAATGGCAATGAATGTTAAAACATCATAAAATCTGACCACTTAACAATTGCTGCAAGAAAAACATACCATTTTAAATAGACCTTCTCACAACTCAGAATCTGAGACTTGGTTAATAAGACACAGGATTTCATACTGGCCCACAATCAATTAAAAAAAATAGTTTACAGGGATATCGTAGAGTTTCAGGGGTACACATATTGGGTCTTTAAAAGGCTTGAGAGGCAAAGGGAAATCTTTAACACCATATAAAACAGAATTGCAGCTATTTTTCTTAATTGCTATAATTGGGATGTTTTCATGACTTTTTGGTGATTCATTTATTGGAATAATAAAACGACAGGGCAAACTGGAAGGGATTCAGAGCTCATCCAGGCCTCCTCTCTCCCTTTATGGAGGAGAAGACTGAGGACCAAACATATTTTAAAGGACCTGTCCAAGGCCACACGTTAGTCAGGGGAAGGGTCAGAACTGGAATCACTGGATTCCAGTCGTGACTCATAGAGCCCACCGCTTGTTCCAGGACAGCTTGCCTTCGAATCATTACAATGCTGCTCGGACTCCCAGATTTCCCCTTGGTGTCTAGCAAACTGACACCCATCACTACGGGCTGGAAACAGCTCAAAACCATTCATTGGTGTCACACACCGAAGAGTTCTATAGAACAAAGCCAGTGCGAAGGCACAGTTCTCCCATTTCTCTCCATAGTAAGGCAAACTGTGGTGAAAACATAGCTAATAAAACTCTATCAACTTCAACACTTTGGCTTGTGGTCCCAATAACAACAAATGACAGCTTAGCTTTTTGCAGAGCTTACAGCACTTTGGAAGAATGTCATACACAGAATCGGCTGCAGTCTCTTTTCTTTGAAAATAGCACATTCAAACAGTCGGAATAAGGGGGTGTAGCGGAGAGAAGGGAGGAGGAAGGGGCGGTAGTGGTTGTAGCCATACCAACGCCATTCCTGACACAAGACAAAGGTGTCAGTGGAAGTGTCTCACCTGACTTACAACTGCATCAACTCACTGTCCCAGTGGTTTGTGTGATGAAATGAAAGATTAGGATGCATGGGGTAGGTGGGGGGGGGGGATAAGGAGGGGGGGCAAAAGAAATACTGATGTAAGGATATTTAGATAGCAACATGAAGCATATGTCCCCAATTTTTAGGACCTGGGACTCTCACTGGTCCTTCGTGGTGTGAGCCAAGGAATTGGATTCATACATAATGTGATGAAACCTCTTCCATTTTCTGTTTTATTCAATATCAAATGAGGACATAAAAGCATTGCTTCTAGGAAGGGAGACAACTCTTCTTCGTGAACATTCTGGTCCAAAAACTGCAAGGAAGGATACTGATTAGGAGAAATGCGGGTGAGAGGAGGGAGTGACATCAAGACAAAGTATTGGGAGTTGTGAGAAAAGAGATAGTCATGTTTCCATTGGCCTGGAGAGAGAAGAGATCCTGGTAAGCCTTTCCTACAGGCTAATCCAAGGTCAGTGCCCCCTGAGAAGCAAGTTCTGGCCAAAATTTGAATTGGGCAGTGGAGGGGAGATAATGATGCTGGGAAAAGAGGTCTGACAACCTACATTCTTCCTTTGAAATGCTTAGGGGAGGAACTAAACCAGCAAAAGTTAAACCAAATAAAACCAGCATGCCCGTTTACCTCTTTAATTTACTCTCCCAAACAGATCATCATTTGGGCTATTCCCCTGAAGTCAAGCATGAAATCTATTTAGCTGGATAGCTACCCATTTCCTCTGACCTGCGGAAGAGATGGCCTGTTCTTTCAGAATCCCTGGAATGCCAGAATCTAGAGAAAACTGGAGCCACATGCCTGGGCTCCTTGAGATCCCCCCTCCCCCACCCCCAAAGATGGAGCAGACTTTCAGCACCACCCAACCTAGAAGCATAGCTGCTGACTCATCTGTGTAGGTCACTTTGTGACTTGAAGTTGCCATGGGTTAAAAGAAAATCTTGCCAACAGGAGTTTCTCAGTTTTCTGTGTCCCTGGGACCTTTCTGACTGTTGGTCAGAGTGTTTTAAAATGCATAAACTATATTGAAATAAGTTTATCAGAATTTTTTTAAGAAAATAGTTTGTAAAAAAATAAAAAAAATAAAAAAAAATAAAAAAAAAGAAAATAGTTTGTGACACAGTATTATATTTAACCCATTAAATGCAAGATCTAGTGGTGGGTCTACTAACATCTGCAATATTGAAATAGTGGTAAGTGTGAATGATAAGCTATCATCTGCAGCTACGTGATATGAAGGTAGCTGTGATTTCTGTTGGTGACACAGGCACAGGCACTGCTGATGTTGCAGTTTGCTGTCTAACTTCATAACGTAAGGACATGCTAATTTTCAAATAGAGGTTTGTAGAAATGAAGATACCATTTTTTTTTACATCCAAGTTTATGGAATTCTCCTTTGACTTGATTGCATTTCCAGATCACTTTTTAAAAAGATTTTATATATTTATTTGAGCAAGAGAGAGTGAGCGGAAGAGAGTGAGAGAGAATGAGGGGGGGCGGGGGGAGAAGCAGAAGAAGGAGAAGCAGACTCCCCACTGAGCAGGGAACCCAGTGTGGAGTCCGATCCCAGGAATCTGGAATATGATCTGAACCAAAGGCAGATGCTTAACCGACTGAGCCACCAAGGTACCCCTCACTTCACTTTCAAGTGAAGAAACCTTTGGGGGGGGCGGGGGAAGAGGGGCAGTGTAGTAGTACTTTAGCAATATGTAATATAATGGTCATTTGGATCCGTTTTGATTGGATGATGTTGGGCCCACATTTGGAGTTTAAACGTTGAGCCTGTGATATTAGGTCTTGGTCTTAAAGTAAAAACTAATTTTATACCATAATCCAAGAGAGTGGAGATCTGGAAACTTGTTCCCTTGCCTAGAGGACACCAAAGGAAGTGTCAGAGATTACCTGCCAAAGCATTTCTGGGAGAAGTGTAACCAAAGCCAGGAAAGACTTGATAAGGATGAGTGGATCACCTCTGCACTGAAGGAGCCCAGGGTGGGGCTGACTGGAATATGAAATGCACAGGGACCCAGGGAAGGAGTACTGGCTGCTGGTGGTGGGCAGGGAGACCCCAGCAGTCTGATAGTTTCAACCTTCAAGACTTGTGGCTACAGAGGAAGTAGGGTCAAGCACAAGTCAGAAAAAAATAGGACAATTCTGCTTATACAGAGAGGAGTGAGACTACAGCCTCCACCACATGGAATCTACAGCAAGCCAGCAGAGCTGAAGGGATCTGCAGGAAGGCTAGGGGAAAGACCCACAGGTCAGGACAGAACAGCCTACAGCTTAAAAACTGCAAGCAGAGAGAGGACCCAAAGCAGACTATCTTACTGCAGCCAAAGGAACAAGTGATAACTAGAACTTCATTCAATTTTAGAACTCCCGTTCACCAGAAAACATCATCAAGAGAATGAAAAGGCAAACCACAGACTGTGAGAAAAATACAACATATATCCGATGAAGGATTTATACCTAGAATACATAAAGAGTTTTTACAAATCAATAAGAAAAATACCAACTAAACCAAAGTTTGCAAATATATTAAAAAAAAAAACATACACTCAACAAAAGAGGATATCCAAGTGGCCAGTAAAGCATATGAAAAGATGCTCAAAGCTATTAGTCACCAAGAAAATGCAAATTGAAGCTTAACTAAGAGACACACATGGCAGAGGGGCCAAAATAAAAAACAAAACCCCAAAATATCTATTGACAATATCAAGTGTTGGAGATGATAATCTCGCCTACGGAAATTCTCATGGGAATGGATACTGGTACAGCCAGTTGGAAAAATTTGTAGGATCTCCTAAAACAAAGCAGTAATTCATACCCTAAAGACCCAGCAGCTCAATTCCTAGGTATAGGCCCCAGATTGCATTTGTCCATCAAAAGACCTCCGAGAATACAGCATTAAGGTATGGCTCAGTAGGTAGAGCATGTGATTCTTGATCTTGGGATTGTGAGTTGAAGCCCCACATTTGGTATAGAGATTACTTTAAAAAAATGTTCTGGGGCACTTGGCTGGCTCAGCTGGTGGAGCCTGTGATTCCTGATCTCAGGGTTGTGAGTTTAAGCCTTCTGTTGGGTCTAGAGATTACTTAAAAATAAAAAAAAATCTTTAAAAATATATTGCTTTATATATTTTACATGTAAAAAAATAAATATAAATGTTATATATATATTCATCAACTTTATTCATCATAGCACCAACCTGGAAACAATCAGACTGTAGTGTATGGTGGAGTATCATATAGCAACGAAAAAGATCCAACTATTGCTACACACGAAGTGGACGAATCTCACTGACATAATGTAGAGCAAAAGAAGCCAGAGTACAAAAGAGTGCACACTGCATGATTCCATTTATGTGAAGGACAAGAACAGGCAAAACAAATCTATGGTGGTAGAGGTCAGGATAGAATTTACTTTTCGAAGGGGCTATTGATTGAGAAGGGGCACAAGGGCACCTTCTGTGGTGCTGAATTATAAATATTATTGACTTTCTGAAAAGCGATTTGGAAATGCAATCAAGTAAAAGCAGCTGGCCACGCTGTAGATTCAGTCCTCCTAACCCTGAGGTTTTATATTACAAGAAGATTTCACTGGGCCATATGAGCATGAAGAGAGTGCAAGTCACAGACCAGCAGAAGATTTTTGCAATAGATATATTGACAAAGGGCTTATCTCCAGCTAAAAATGTGCAAAAGACTTGAAGTGCACTTCACAAAAGAGGATAGTCAAATGGCCAAGAAATATAAGGAAGGGTGCTCAACCTCATTTTTCAGGGAAATACACACTAAAAACCACAACTTGATACTAATACAGATCCACCAAAAAGACTGGAATTAACAAGACTGTTGGTATCAAAGGCGGCCCAGCATCTTGAGCAATGGAATCTTCTACAGCACTGATTGGAGTGTAAAATGGGATAAGCCAACTAGACCTCCTTAAGCTTCTTCACACATGCCTATCAGGTTGGATCTCTGCGTGGCTGGTCCAGGAACGGGGTTAAGTAAGAAGAGAAGACCAGGGATCTTGGCTAATGAAGTCTACCAGGCTTAAGAAACCTTATTCTGAGTGTTGGGATTTTTTCTTAGATTTCTAGCAGAGTTCCTTATGCAAAATCCCAGCATTATTACAGCTTAAAATAAAGAGGAAGGGAAACTGGCAGAGCTTAGTTCAGATCAGTAAGGGAGAGGAGAGATCAGGTCTGCTGGTGGAAACGACTGAGCCAGCCAGAAAACCTGGGAAGATCCCAGAAAGCTTTGAAGAGAGTGTGCAAGTCAGAGTGGCTATAGGGTTCTCGCCTGGGGCACCAAGTGAGAAGACCAAGAAAGCCACTCATCTCTTCCCACTGCTGTCCAGGAGGTGGCCCTCTCCCTTCTTAGAACTCCTGCCACCTTGGGTGGTGTGGACAACACACCCGTCCTGAGCAGAGGTGTTTCTGTCACCCTCACTTGTGTCTTTGACGAGCCAGTGCTGCAGGAACTGAAATGAGAGTTACATTTATTCTGAAAATCCAGCTGGGTGGAGGGGCGGGTGGGGGAGTAGAACAAGGGGGATAGAGGGAGGGTGTGGGGAAGGGGAACAAAGTGACCCAAGAAGCAAAGAAGGCCAGAGCCAACGGAAGCCTGAGGCCCAGCCTTCCAGCTATCCTCACATGAGCCCATCCATCAGCACACACTTCTGGTCACACATTGATGCCTCCCATGGAAATTGGTGCCGGGACGGACAGGCTCCAGAGTGACTCATAAGGAACAGCAAATAGCAGAGGAAGGCCAGGGATTTGACATCTGTTCTGTGGCCCATAATTAAAGCTTCTTTCCCCTAAACAATGAGGACAGTAGTTATAAGTACCAGCCTTTGTGTGTCACTGTCAAAGTATTTTTTCCTAGCTTGAGAATTTTCTCAGGAGATGCAACCAGTGAAACGGCCACCCCCGACTTCCCAGGTCACGTGTCAAAGTTCCAAGTTATCTTTACCCTTGAACGAAATGTGAAGTACAAGATACTAGTCCTCTTGCAAAGGAAGAGCTTTTGTTTGTTTCTTAGAGATACTATTAAACTGTCTTGTTCTGTTCATCTGGCTTTGAAATTTGGGAGACTGACTTTTCAAACTTCATATTCCCTGTTGTCACCATCCACTGACATGTTTTAGGCACCTACTGTGTATGGGATGCCGTGTTTCACATAGGAGGGATGTGTATAAACTCATGAAAATTATCAGTAGGATGGCCTGGAGACACTTTGTCATTAAATCCTAAGATACCGGGATCCCTGGATGGCGCAGCGGTTTGGCGCCTGCCTTTGGCCCAGGGCGTGATCCTGGAGACCCGGGATCGAATCCCACGTCGGGCTCCCGGTGCGTGGAGCCTGCTTCTCCCTCTGCCTGTGTCTCTGCCTCTCTCTCTCTCTCTGTGACTATCATAAAAAAAAAAAAAAAAAAAAAAAAATTAAATCCTAAGATACCATTAGTCGCTGGTTCAGTCATTCAAAGAATGTTTACGGGACCCCCAAAACATCATGTGTCAGGCGCCATGGAGGTGACAATGACACAGCTGAGAACAGAAATCATCTCTGCCCTCACAGACTTAGAGTCCAGTGAGGGAGGAAGGTTTTAATTTAAAAAAAAAAATTCCTTTCTGTACACTTCACCCTGTCCCCAACCCCAAACTACCTGAAAAAGGTAGTTGCTGAATGTAGAATAATCACGGTACATAGTGGGAAAAATCTCACCGCACTTAAGAGGCCTATTGACTTGGGGAAGAAACAGGGAAGCAGATAGACCAAGGGGGCTGTGGCTGGCGTTTCCATCCTAAGTTGTATGGGGCTTGGGGAGTTTGATGGAGGGCAGCTGTGGCATCCTCTAAACTACGAGACACGATCCTGCCAAAGAAACACAGGGCTGTCACTATGCTTCTTATTTAGTTGTGAGAGGCCTATGTCCTCCATGTGGCAGAGGGTAGATGGAATCTGGGGCGAGGGGTGGGAGTTGGGGCCTCAGGACAGTCCGAGACCTTGACTGAGGTCCAGGAGAATACGGTTCTAGATCTTTCTCACCTCGACTCTCTGGCTGGGTCTCCACAGACAAACCAGAATGAAGGATGATAATTCAGCTAATATCGCTCCCCTACTCTTGAAAAAAGAGGGGATGTGTTTGCATGCTGCTGTCTAGTTTGGAAAGCATTTCCACGTGTCTGATCACATTTGTCCTAACAGTCTTTTGAAGTGGGCAATGCGGCCCATTTCACAGATGAGAAAACTGAGGCTCTTTCCGCAGGTTACATGATTTGCCCGACCCATACAACTAATGAAGCGGCGAGGTGGGGATTTGAACCCATCTCTGCTGCAAGTGCCGTGTCCTTCCCACAGGCATGATGCTATCACGTAAACTTGTAGAGTTGAGAGCACGGATGGGTCCTCCTGCCAAGGAACCCAGAACCCCCCAAGGTGAAAGTTTGCTCCAGACCTTGGTGGACGACACTGACGATTCCGCCAGGAAGGAATCTTGCGTGGGTCAGACCCTTCTCAGGAGGGCCCGTGTGCACTGAAGAGAGAACAGATGTCGGGGACGGGCTCTCAGCCGCCAACGTGAACTCCACCTTATGGTTCTCTCCCACGGGCAGACGGAGAGGGGACATTCCTGCTCCCCTAACCCGGCCAGCCCTATGCACATGGACAATAAATGGGTCACCACTCTGTGATTGGGCAGCAGCGGTCAGCAAACTTCCCACAAAGGGCTGGAGAGCAAATGTTTTAGGACTTTAGGGGCCACGTGTGATCTGTGTCACAACTGCCGAAGTCGGCTGTGGTGGCACCTGCACAGCCAGAGACAACATGTACGTGCATGGGCCTGGCTGTGTCCCAGCCAAGCTTTTGGACCAAAATGTGAATGTCATCTAATGTTCCCGTCTCACAAAATATTACTCTATTGATTTTTTTCAACCATTTCAAAATGTAAACATTAGGGCACCTGGGTGGCTCAGGGGTCGAGCATCTGCCTTTGGCTCAGGGTGTGATCCTGGGGTCCTGGGATCGAGTCACACATGGGACTCCCTGCAGGGAGCCTGCTTCTCCCTCTGCTTGTGTCTCTGCCTCTTTCTGTGTGTCTCTCATGAATAAATAAATAAAATCTTAAAAAAACAAAACAAAATGTAAACATTATTCTTAGCTTGTGGGCCATACAGAATAGGTGGTGGGCCACCTATGGCCATAGCCTGCCAACCCTGTTCCAGAGGACCAAAGAGGTCCCTGGCTCCCAACTAGCACCCCTACGCGTATCAGGAATTCCACTTTGGTACTTTGGGTTTTGGGGTTAAACCATAGTTCTCCAGACTTCTGTTTTAAGAAGCAGGCACTCTGACCCAGCGTATTAACTTTCTATCAACCTCCTTTTAAAAGTTTATGAGCTAAGTTAGAACGTAAGCGCTCTGCAGGCTGGGCTGTCCGGCTGTTTTGTTCACTGCTTGGCCCACTGTTAGCCCAGGACAGGGGACAGCGTTGTGTAGATACTCATGCCACAACTCTTGGTTGAATGGAAGGATGAACTCTCCCCCCTAGCCCGAAAGATTGGGGGTACCAGAGGGTCAGCAGCAGGAAGAGAGCAGTGAAGGCAAGGGGCGCCCATCCTTGGGGGTGAGGCGGGCAGAGGTGATGAAGATAAAGCTTCTGACTTAATGATGTTCCTGAGGCCTGGGCAGCACCCAAGTCAGCGCTGCTCCAAGAGGCCAGCAGGCTTGGAAGAGGCGCTGGGCCAGGCGTGCCAGAGCCCCAGGAGCCTGGGAAGGGCGTCGGGAAAGCCCCAGCGGCTGCACCCGGCGCCCGGAAGGGCGGTACCAGGCCCCGATGGCTCACCCCACCCATTTCAGTGGAGTGGTGGCATCCCTGCCAAGGAAAACACAGGGACTTGACAGATTTGGCAAGTCCCCGGGCCATGGATTTGTGCAACGTAAAGTAAGAAGGGCCCTTCGGGATATGGGGCAGATCTGAACAGACGGTGGAAAAGTGTGCAGAACCCACTCCTCGCAGGCCAGTGCCAGGGAAAAGGAAAGCCGGGAGAGGGAAGAAAATAAAGACCACCCCTCACACCCCCAGGAGTCGCACATTTTCCTGGGTCAGACACATCATTAAGTGCTGTAGGACTAAACGAATGCAGTGGCTGTGGGGTGTGTTAGTAAAAATAACCAGAGTTCCTCACTGTGACCACAATGAAAAATATCAAGCGGGAAGTTACTGGATGGAAAAGTTCTTGGAGATGAGCTGTCCCTGCAGAGGGGCTCCAGCCTTCATTTCTCACCCCCAGTTCTCCCCGTGCGGCGCGAATTCACAACCAGCCCTTCCCTGGCTGCCTCCAAGTTGCTCCTTATCTCTTACTTCAGGGACACTTCGATCTGACTCAGTCATTCCCAAGCTTGTAAAGGGAGGGACCGAGCCAGGTTTCATATGACTCTGGTTAGAAAAGTCAAGCTGTGGTCCAGTGGGAGACCTTCCAGATCATGGTGCTGGGGGTGGGGGCCCCACACCGCTGGCCAAGGAGCCGCAGGATGGGGAGGGCCAAGCAGGACACACTGGGACTGGAGGTCTGTCCCTGCAGCGGTGCAGGCCTGCATCTGGGGCCAACACAAGAGTCATACAATGTTGGGGAGGGCCTGTGATGAGTGGTAGAGACACGTGCTGCATGGCTCTTCCTTAATACGCCCATAGTGGCGGGGCGTACTCTGGGTCTTACCAGCTTTTTTTTCCCCCAAAGATTTTATTTATTTACTTGAAAGACACAAGAAGAGAGAGAACTAGCAGTGGGGGGAGGAGCCAAGGCAGAGGGAGACGCAGACTCCTTGCTGAGCAGAGCCCGATGTAGGACTTGATTCCAGGACCCCAGGATCATGACCTGAATTGAAGGCAGGCAGTTAATTGAGCCACCCAGGAGCCCCTGGATCTTACCAGCTTTTTGATTTGGGGCGAGTTACTTTACCTCATAGTGGCTTGATTTCATCAGCTCTGAAATGAGAGTGGTATTTGCCTCAGTGGTTGCAGCGAGGATTGATTGAAATGACATGTGTAATGCAACCAGTCCAGTGCCCGACATGCAGGAAGCACATGATACCTAGCATGCACTATTTTTTTTTTTTATTGAAGTTTAGTTGACACGCAAGGTTACATTAGTTTCAGATGTAGGACATGGTGATTTGACAACTCTATACTTTCTGCTTGCTCACCAGAAGCGTGGCTCGCATCCGTCACCATACAGCACTATTACAATACCATCGACTGATTCCCTATGCCGTATGTTTCGACTCCGTGATTTACTCACTCCATAAGTTGAAGCCTGTATCTCTTACTCTCCCTCACCCATTTTCCCCATCTCCCTAACCCTATCCTCTCTGACAACCATGTGTGTTCTCTATATTTATGGGTCAGTTTCTGCTTTTTTGTTTGCTCATTTATTTTGTTTAGATTCCATTATAAGTGAAATCATGTAGCATTTCAGATCGCCATATACAGTATTAACTTATTTGACTTAGCACAATACCTTCTATATCTATCCGTGTTGACTCAAATGGCCAGATCTCATTTTTTTTATGCCTGAGTAATAATCCAGTGTGTGTGTGTGTGTGTGAGAGAGATATCTTCTTTATCCATTCGTCTATCAATGGACACTTGGGTTGCTTCCCTACCTTGGCTATTATAAATAATGCTGCAAGGAACATAGGAGTGCATATATCATTTCGAATGAGTGTTTTGTTTTCTTTGGGTAAACACCCAGTAGTGGAATTACTGGGTCATATGCTACTTCTATTTTTGACTTTTTTTTTGAGGAGCCTCATACGGTTTTCCACAGTGGCTGCACCAGTTTGCATTCCCACCAACAGTGCATGAGGGTTCCTTTCTCTCCATATCCTTGCCAACATTTGTTATTTCTTGTCTTTTTTATTCTAGCTTGCTATTGCTTTTTTTTTTTTTTAATTGCAGATTGGTGAAACTATGGCCATTTACTCTAAATAAGCAGTTTCCCCTCCCATTGTTTGGCCACTGTGAAGAGAAGGGAGCCTTCCAATGTCCCCTGACATCCTACTGCCTATTTCTCAGCTCTTTTACCTATGTCTCCCAGTGGAGATTTGAGCAAGCAGGTATCTAGCTGGGTATGGCCCAGAGTGATCCTCCACCCTCATGAAATTCTCTTTTGGTCTCTGCTTTAATTTACATATTCTTGTCAATTTTATATCTTACTCCATAAAATATCTTAATATATTACGTCTAATTACATTATTCCCTCAAAGTCTTTGAGTAACATTGAGATCCCAAGAAGACAAACATTCATCCCGAAAACATATCCCTATTGGAAAATCTCAAACCAAAATCATTTCTGGCTACAGCAGGTCAGCAGGTTGGGGGAGGGACAGCCCAGGTTAGACCATCAGGGACGATGGTATGAAGGGGTCTTCGTGAAGCCCTGAGCTATCTAGCCCACTAGGATACAGACATGTGGAAAGAAGAAAGGTCATGAGCAAAGGTCTGGAGGTGAACACAAATGAAACCCTCAAGGAACCACAAAGAAGTTTTGTTCCCAAACCCAGGAACCAAGCTTCTTTCTCACCTGAAAGTCACTAATCTTTGTGTCTCATTCCAGGAAAGCCTGATCCCACAGGAGCCAGATTTGCTGTCCTAGGGCCATCAGTCATCTTCAGCAAGCACGCCATTTCTTCTACTCTCTTCTCGAACTCTCTACACATTTTCCATCTGGACAGGAGGCCCCGGGCAAGCATGTTTGGCACCAGGCATTCCTCATATGCCTCCCTTAGGACTTACGGTCATTAAGAAATTTCACATAATGAACACTTTGGCTCCAAAGCACCCAGCTTTCCTTGTCCCTGTCTGCAGCCAGCTTTCAGGTTCCACCCTCCCCTGTCTCAGGTCAGGGACCTTCCCACCGTGGGACTCATTCTTACTTCCCTCCCTCTTCCCTTCCTTTCTGTGTAGCTTCCTTCCTGGAAGTGTCGATGAGGGCTGAAAGCCAAGGGGAGGATGAATCATGATCTTCAATCGCTTCTGCTACATGAAGCGTGAGCTGCCTCAGCATGTGAGCTAATTAGCTTATCGCCAGAACACGCCCATGTTTTGCTTCCCATATTGGCTGTCTTCCTCTGGGTTCAAGTGGAGACATCAAGAGACAAAGCCAGGTACAGTTGGTTCGGTGATCTAACAGTGCCCGCCTCCCACTGACACATTTGCCACAACTGAAGAAGGCTGCTTTGGGACTCACTGGTATGGGATGGTGCTATAGTAGAGGCCCCTTGAAGATCTCCAGGTCCTTAGAGTTATTTTGTGATGTTGGCTCTGCAAATCTGAAATGACAAACCCATACCTCCGGGGCCTGGCTACAAGGAAGACGTGGCAAGTGGACATGTTTTTCTGCTTGTTTTCTCATTCTGAAGCAGGTAGCTGTGTCCTTACAGATGGGATCTCTTCTGGCTTGTCTCAATGAATACTTGATGAAAGATTTATTGGCTTCCAGCCAACATGTTTTGATGCGCTCGCTGTCTTGAACACAGAAACCAACATGAGGGATCAAACTAAGAGAACTTTTTTAATTTGGAAAGACAGAGGTTGCTATAAGGCAGCATATAATGGTGTTACAGACTTGGCAGTGAGATGAGTATGGAGAACAGGCTAAGGCTTTAACCCAGATATGATGCAAAGCCAGCTCCTCACCCGTAAAATGGGGTAATGCTTCTTAAATAATAGGTATGATATGAAACAGTTTGTCAAAAGTGAACACTTACCGAAGGGTTTAGTACAGCGTAGATCCCAGTCCTAATCATTTACTTCTTCTCTATGGAGCGTCATCAAGTCGAAGTTGGTAAAGTGGCTCCTTTGGGAGAGAAAGACGTGTACCTTTTAGGCAATGGGAAGTCAGCTTATGAACTTCACTCTTCCTAGATGTGGCCCTGGTGGGAAATACAGTGAGCTCACAGGAGAATTGGGACATATCCTGAAAGCTGTTGCATGGATGCTCAGTCCACACTCTGCCCTGGGAGCCTGTGGAGGAGGCCCCCATCCTAAACTGTGCCTGTGGTCTTAGCTGTCAGACTCTAGGCTGGACAGAACCTGGGGTACTGACACTTTCTTAGGCTCCGACTTCCTTTATCCCCCTCTGGCCTGCTCAGCACTTTACAGCTAAAAGGAGAGAAAGAGTGGCTTCAGAGGTCTCCTTAGGACTTTGGGGAGGGACATGGAGATGTTTAAAGAGGATGCAGGAAGAACAGACCCCATAGAATCACTTTCTCTTGTCAGGAAGGGGGGTCCTGGGGGACAGTACCCAAAGGATGTTGCAAGGCCTTCCTCTGGGCTTGTCCCCAGCTTGAGGCTTTCTGACCTTGCGTGGGATCCTTTCTCCATGGTGGCCGAGGCTAGGACGCTGCCTCTCACAGAAGAGTCAGTACTTGAGGTGATTGTAACCAACACCAGGATCCTGCGTCTACGTGGAGGGTGAAGACCTGACCACAGCTCTGAAAAGGTTTATCTTCCTAAACTGAACCGGGTAGAATTTGTTCAGTATTGATTCAGTTTTGACAGGCCCACTGAATGTCAAGAACAAGTCAGAAGACCAACGAGGTTTCCGCAAAACTGGTTTTGCTTGCTTGTTTTTGTTTTGTTTTACCACCGCAGCAAGAGGGCAAGGACTACAGGATTTTGTAGACTCAAAGCTCTTTTTAAGCGAGGTTACCTTCCTGTGAATAGCACCTTTTTTTTTCCCCAGGAAGCTAGTAAATCAACAGAATGTGTCCCAGAGGTGGGCATATAGGAGGGAATGATGGAAAAAGTGATCCGCCTGGATCACACAGCACAAGAAGGCTGAAGGGAGAAGGAGAAGCTTCCACGGGAGTTAGTTTTCTTATTTATTTATTATTTATTTATTTAAAAAGATTTTATTCATTCATGAGAGACATAGAGAGAGAGACAGAGAGACAGAGACACAGGCAGAGGGGGAAGCAGGCTCCACGCATGGAGCCTGATGTGGGACTCCAGGATCACACCTCAGGATCCCCCGGAAGTTAGTTTTCTAACCTCTAGTTCATCTTCTCTCTGGCTGTGGTGTATATTTTTTTATTTGGAACTTTTTCAAATTGGGTCAAAGGTCAGCCCAAGATAAGGCTGCACTGGTCTGGGGGGGTCAAGCTCATACACGGCAACTCAGAGGCCTCCTGCCGTGCGGCTCTCCTCTCCCCTGGCTTCCCGCTGCAGCCCTGGGCCATGGCTGGCTGGAGATTTCCTGCTCCCGCTTCCAGACTGCCAGGAATGGCCGGAGTGCTCACCACCACCGCTGCTGTGTAGACCCGGCCCGGCAGAGCCAGGTTTCCATCTTCAGCTTGGTTCTCAGGGCTGCCCAATGCCCTATTATTCATTCCTGCTTGACTTGCTATCCCGTTTCCTGCCTGCCTCGCCTTTCCAAGCCACACCACTCTGGCTGTGCCACCCCCCCTAAAGTCGCCACACGCACCCCTTGGTTCCCTCCCCAAGAGGCTGCCACAGCTGGCACCTGCCTCGCCTTTACCTCAACATTCTCTGGCCCATCACCCCTTCTATCTGCTGCTTTCCAAGGCCAATTCCTCCACCCGTCTCTGCCTCTCCCATGATCACACCGCACCTGAGTTCCCTCTCAGGCCCCCACCTCCGCCTTCACCCCCAGGCGGCCCACCACCCAGGGAAACTTCTCAGGCATCACTGTGACCTGGCTGTCAATCCACTCTGGCTGCCTCTGCTTCTCACTTCCCACTCAGCCTTCCTGTATGTAGACTTTTCTCCCCACGATAGCCACTGTCTGCTTATTGCACACCCAAGCCCCCCCCCCCCACCTTCTGGGGCCTCTTCGTGAAGCACTGGGAATGTGTTCCCACTCTTGCTTTCAAAACCACCATCGTTTCTCTTCTCGGCTCATCTCCTGCTGCCCTGCCGTTCCTCACGTCCGTGCCATTGGCACCTCTCTGTGTGAGTGGTTCTCAGAATTCTGCCTTTCTCTTACATTGGTCTGTTTCTCCCCCTGCTGTCCCCTGCATCTTGTCTCATGAAAGTCACCCCCAGAAACTCCAACTCCACATACCCAATTAGAGCTGGTGCTTTCTTCTCTCCCTCTCCCCAAACCACTTCTCTCTCAGGGCTCCCTGTCTGTCTCCGAGCCAAGAGCATCTTCCCAAACACCCAGAAGATAGCAAACAACTTGCTGGTACTTCCCTTCTACCCACACACTTGACTGGCTGCCCCTTCTTCCTGCAGGCTCCCTGGCATCCATCCCGTCTCTCTAGGACCACTGCCTGCACCTGCCAGCCTTCCTCCTCTCTGACCTGGGTTATTGAAATAGGCTTTGGTCTGTCTGCCTTTACTTCTTCCCTCCTCCCTGGAGCTCCCTGGTGGCTCTTCATGGCTCACAGGGTCTACTGCAAATACAGAGATGGGATCACATCACCTCTCCCTTACTTACCCCACCCTCAAGGCTCCAACTCCTTTAGGGAATGGCTGTGGTTTGCAAAATAGAGCATGGCTTCTGTAGCCTCTTGATCATGGCTTAGTAGGGCCCATCTTAACCTCAGTTGTATTTACCACCACTCTTCCCACCCCCACCAATGCACAGGTGCACACACACATGCACCCTTATCTCACCCATCTTTCATTTGAGACCACTCATCATTCTCCAGATACAGCTTTCACACCCGCATGTCGGTGGCTCCTTTCACACTCATGCTGGCTCCTTACCTTGGAACATCATCCTCCCGTCTTGAAACCCTACTCGTCTTTTAAGACTTGCCTTTCCCACGAAGCTTTCTTCTATTCCCCCTAGCGCAGAGCACTGTGTCCACCTCTGAAGTCTCGTAGCACTTTGTTCCTGTCTCCCTTAGAAGCTCTTACCGCATCCTTGAGAAGGCAGACGGTGTCATCCCGATGCCTGTACCCTGAAAATCGCAGCAACACGGCTCGCACACAGTGAGAACTTACTATCTGCTGGGTGCATGAGCGCATGAACACCGAAAGTGGTCCACTGGTGTCCAGGAGGAGTATGTATAAGCACTTTGGGGGTAGGCTGAGTGGTAGATGACAGGGCTCTCACAATATTTATATCTGAGCTTCATCAGGGTCCCAGCTCAGACTCAGCGGAGGCTCCTGTGAGTAGCCCTCCACCTTCGCTCCCTCACCATCCTTCCATGCTTCCCTCCTGGGACACGGGTCTCTCCTCTGCCCCTTTACCCTGGGTAAGATTAAGCCTTTGCCTCTTCCATAAGTCCACCAGAACCTTTTACTTCTTCATGGGGCTGCTGTGAAGGTGTCGTCTGGCTGACACTCGTCCCCCTACATCTTTGCTTGCTCCCCCTTCCAAGAGTTGCCCTCCTGCCAGGCAGATACTAGTTAACTTTAGGGCTTTTCCTTGCCCGCCACCCCCTGCCCTCAGGATGGGCTTTGCGGTGCCCATCACCTACACCCTAGAGGAGCGCTAAGTCTCTGTGTCTCCTTGCCAAGGACTCCCGCCGGCCAGCCTCTTAAGAAATGACAGATTTGTCCCCTACCCCTGGCAGTTAGATGTACGAGAGGGGTGGGGCAGCTCCGAGAAGCTGAGCTCCTTCCTCCGGCTCCTGAGAGCCCGCAAGCAGCTGCCTCCTCCATCTTCCACTGCAGTAAATTCAGGGAGGCTGGACCACACAGAAGCCCTTCCCAAAACCCTGTCCTGGCGCGCAGCAAGGGAAGGCCGAGCTGGGGCAGGACAGCTTGGGATCCTGGCCGGCCGCGGCTGAGTCAGCCCCTGGCCCCTCTCCCCAGCCTGGAGGGGAAAATGCTGAGTCGCACACCTTGTGGGGAGCCTGGGGAGCTGGACACCCCCGTTGCTCTGTAGCTCCCCGTAACTCAGCCGGCTCGCGGGCTCCGTCCCCCCTGTTGGGCTCTGATGAGGGGGCCCGCAGGCTCGAGAGCAGCCACACCTGGAGAGCCATCCTGCCAGTGGTCGGGTGAGACACAGGCCTTCCAGGGAAGGGACGGGGCCACAGGTCGTGTGTCCACTGCCTGTACCTGTGTGGGCCGGAGCACCAGCCGCAGCTTCCTCCCCGGGCAGCGGGCAGCGGGTGGAAGTGGAACCAGCAAAGGCCACAGCCCCCCATCCGGGTCTGCATTCAGGAACCTTCCTGCAAGCGCCAGGTTGGAAGGCCGCCGCCTCTGCCGTGGCTGGAAGTGGTTCGCGCAGACCGAGGCCAGATACGTAATAGCTGTTCTCTGCTCTCTATGAGAAGATTTATTCAAAAATAAATTTAGCTAAAGGGGAAAAGTTAAACAAAAAAATAGGAAAACAGAGGGACAGATTTTCTTGTTGACTGGCTGCCAGGGATTGAAAGGTTGAGGCAGCCAGTCCCTTTGGAGGGGACAGCTGCAACGTTTCACGGTGTAAAGTCAGCGAATTTCCACCGGCTTGCCTGCCAGAGACCACAAAATGGTTTCAAACAACGGCTCGCTTCATGATATTTGTGTGTGTGTGTGTGTCTGTGCATGCACGCGCGTGTGTGTTGGAGAAAAAGGCAGGGGTGGGGGGTGGGTGACGGGGAGCTAAAATGTGTCCTCTCCCGGCCAGCCGAGTGGGCAAGGGGCACGGTGAGCAGATTAATGAAAATGGTTCGCTGGCATGAGGGGTTTGATTGCCCTGCTGCAAAATTGCTTGCAGATTCAAAAACAGCATGTTTCATTTCAAACTCATTCTCTTGCCATACATTAGCACTTGTCAATGTAACCATTAAGCACAGGCAGTGCAGAAATTTAATTACAAAACCATTTATTTTATTGAAAGAAAAATAAACCCAAGCTACCTCAAATGCATTAGGTAGGTTCAAAACATGTTCAGCTGATAACACCCAAGGGTAGGGAGGCTGCCGCAAGAATAAATGCGTCTTTCATGTGCGGTGGGGACTCGATATTAGAAACAGCTGCCCATAGGTCGCTCTTTATTTAAGTTCAATTATGAATTAAAAAACAACGGATTTAATGAAGGGACTTTTTATATCTGAAATCACTCGGCTGTGGCGTTCATTCTCCTCTTCCTATTTTTGCCTCCTCTTTTTAGCGTTTCAATTAAAAATGCTAAGTAGGCGAGCAGAACTTTTTACTGAATGGGTCTCCCCCACCCCAACCCAACCCCCATCTCGGGCTTGTCTTTTGTTCGCCTCGTGGTGGGAGAACCAAGGTCTGTGGTATTAAAGGAAGTCACAAAAATGTGCTAAACACATCAGAAAGTCTCCAATCTGTGTCTTATTTATGCCTTCTTCTCTCGTCCCCCGTGTGCATCTTCTGTATGTTGGAAAGCAGGCAGTGCAAGGCTCTCTGGTGAAATAGTAGATTTGGGTCAAGCGGTGGGCTGATGTCATGCTGGAGCCGGCCTCTCCTTAGCACTACGGAGCTGCCAATAACGTGTCTGTTTTACTATTCTGCTGGAGAGGGAAAAGAAAGAGTTATAACCTTAGTGGTTTGGACTGATTTGTCAATTTAAAGTGTTTTTTTCCCCCTGTCTGAGATATCAACCCACAATTTCTTACAGACATCTCCTCATGTAGTCCGCACAGAGGAGGAATCTGGAAAGGAAAGACCTTTTTTTTTCTTTCTTTTAATTTCCCTAGTGAGAATACGAATCTCTAAAATTTCAGGGAGGCATATTTGTCCGGTTGGAGGTGGGGAGCAGGAGGCAGATAGGCACAGAGGGGGGTTGTTCTGCTGAAAGTTCCATTTTAGCTCCTGTAACTAAGCTTATGCCCAGTAGCAGAGCCTTGTGACATTGTTATAGTGATGATTTTGCCTGTGTGAGACCTAAGGAGGATGTCCCAGCCTGTTTCACAAAGGCCTCCAGACATCTGTTGCCTCTGGAGGGACCCTGGCTGATGTTCTGGAGTGGGGAGGCACGCACATCATTGTCCAATGGCTCTGAGGCCTGCCAGGAGGGGAGCCTGAACAGCTGCGCTGTCCCACGGCTTGGAAATTGTACCCACTCCCTGGCCCGGATGAGCACCCCTGCCTCTGACCCAGCTGCTCTGCTCTGTTTTTGACACGTGCCCTCTGTGCCAAAGACCCAGGGAGCCTGAGGCAGGAAAATTTCTATTCCGAAATAGAGAGACTCACCACTCCAGGTAGCAAACCCTTTACTACAGTTTGGATAATTAGTTGTTTGGGGAGGGGGAAGGAGGGCACAAGGAAACAGGATGAGGATGTTGGAGGTCGGGGGTGGGGGTTGGTGTTTGCATCCTATTTTAATATTCTAAGAAAACTGGCGTCTACATTGAGCCCTGTAAACCAAGGAAGCTCCGTAGTAGAGTGGGCCTCCATCCTGTTATCACAAGTGCACCGGACAGAGAAAATAGCAAAAGGCTACAGACCTTCTCTGAAGGGGTCAAGAAGGTGTCACTCCACCCTGACTCAGCCAAGGAGAGCCACTCTCATTCCTTGACTGTGTATGAGAAAAGACAACGGGGCACAAAGGATGGTGGGAAGAGGGTTCCAGACTGGCTAATGATACTGTTACTGAAAAAAAATTCCACTTGGGGTGTGTGCTGCAGACTTTCTAAACATCACATCTCACTCAATAAAAGCACACATCAACATCACGTGCTTCTGCTTATGTTTCTCCCTGTCCAGTGCTTGGGATGGATAAATGTGATCCTGCCAGCTTCTGACTCGTAGGTGTGCCTTTTCTAAGTACATGATACTTCTCGGCTAGGTTTCAGGCAAGGAGAGTTTTGAAAATGTATCTTAGGTTTGGAAACCACAATGGTGTTCAAAATGAAGCGAGTCAATGGAATATTCAATAATTCGCTTATTCTTGCCATCTTCCAGAATAAGATGGAAACCCCTAGGGACCAGCCAGAAGGCCATTGTGATCGAATGTGATGTGTGAAGATAGGGAGGCCAGGCACGAGGCCATGGGAAGCGATGTGGACTCAGCGTTCTAAGTGTAGTGGAAGCCAGTCAGTGGCTTTGAGCAGTGTTCTGATTTGTGTTTTTAAAAGATGATTGGCTGCAAGTGTGGAAAATGGATTGGAGGTGAGCAAATGGAATAATGGGGAGATTTGTTGGGAGGGTACCACAAGCTAATGAGAGAAAAATGGAGGCTGGAGCAGAATGACGGCCATGCGTACTCTTCTTCTTTTGCATAATGAGGTTGATTTGGCTTCTCAACCAGTGTGAGAGCTCCTAGAGGACAGAGAGGTTACTTTAGTCTTCTAAAGTAGGAGATAAAGATAGGAGAACCACTCTTTCCCACCAGTACCTTCACATGATGCAACAAGCTGGTCCTCAGCTCGATCTTCAAACAGGCCAGCATAGACTACTCTCCTGCCCCTCCTTGGAGACGCTACACTCTATTTCCTCCTTCCCTCTCGTCCCAAACCATGGCAGCCCATTCCCAGTACCCTCCTGCCTAGAATGTTCTTCTAGTCCTGACAAAGCCTGTTCCTGCTAATTGAAATGCCTAATTAAGTGCCAGCCCACTGAAGGTCTTTCCTGACTCCTTGGGGTTGTGGCAGCCATCTGCACATCACGCACCCATAGCACTTGGTTCACATCCAGATTTTAGCACCTCCTTACACTCTTATAAAAAATTCTGTGCTTGGTGTCGGTCTCCTAACCACGTACCTAGCTCCTACTCAAGTTATGAACTCATCATACAAATCTCCATTTTCTGTAGAGAGCCGTCAAAACTGAGGACAGGCTTTGAACATCATATCTTAGTATTGTACTTCTGCTGTACTTTAAAACCTGAGCCTTCCATTGTACTTTAAAATCTAATATTTAAAAAGTTTCAATATTGAGCAGGCCTGGTTAGGAAGCCACTCTCCTAGGGAATGACTGGATGAGTGACCTGGAAGATCCAACAAAAGAAATGATCTAATCTGAAGACAAAAAAGAAAATAAAGATTGAAAAAACTGAAAAAAGATTTAGGGACATGTAGAACATATATTCGAGAAAATACTGGCTAGAAAATCCCCAAATTTGTTGAAAGATCCAAAGCATGGGGAAATCCAAGGATAATTATAAATAAAATCGCATCTAGACATATCATAATTAAACTGCTGCAAACGAAAAATAAAGAGGAAATCTTGCAAGTAGGAAAAGAAAAATGACACATTACATACAGGGGAACAGTGCTTTGGAATGGCTATGGCAACGTTGGTAGCAGTGGTTTGAAGGGCAAGTGAACTTACATTGTTTTGAGGTTTCTACATTTTATGTAAAGAGGTTCAGTATTTTAATGCTAAGTATACTGCAAAAATCTAAGGACTTTATTTGTAATCCCTAGATCAACCATCAAAGAAATAATGCAAAGTGATATAGCTAAAAATCTACTGAGTTAGAACAAAATAATAAAATATATTCAAACAATCCAATAGAAGGCTGGGAAACAGAAGGATAGAAGACAGTGGAGTGGACAACAGAAAAGAAATCATAAAATGGTAGATCTAGATACAATCAAATCAATAATCACATTAAGTGTTAATGAACTAAATACTCCAGTCAAAAGGTACAGTTTACCAGAATAGATCTTTTGAAAATGCAAGACCCAACTATATGCTGACTAAAAGAGATAAACTTTCACACCATGTTCATTGCAACACTATTCACAATAGCCAGGATATGGAAACAACCTACATGTCCTTTAATAGATAAATGAATAAAGAAAATGCGGCATAGACAGACAATGGGATATTATTCTGTCATGAAAAGGAAGGAAATTCTATCATTTGTTATAACATGGATGAATCTGGAGGGCATTATGCTAAATGAAATAAGCCAGACAGAGGAAAACAAATACTGTACGGTATCACTTATATATGGACTCTAAAAAGAAAAAAAAAGCCAATTTTACAGAAACAGAGAATGGAATGGTTGGAGGGACCTGGGGCTGGGGGGAGGAGAGATGGGGGAAAATGGGATGATGTAGGTCAAAGTGCATAAATGATCAGTTACAAGAATAAGTTTTGAGGATTGAAGGTACAACAAGGCGACTGTAGAAGAATATAAGAATATATTTTTAAGAATATAAGATTGCATACTGGGAAGTTGCTGAGAGTAGATTTTAAGCATTCTCACCATATATATATCTAAAGTTAACTTTAACTACGTGAGATAACGGATTGCTAATTTTCTTGCTCTTGGTAATCATTCTACAATATATAAGTATATCAAATCATCACATTGTACACTTTAAATATATTCAGTTATGTTTGTCAACTATTCCTCAATAAAGTTAACAATACATTTTTAAAAAGAGATGAGCTTTAAGTATAATGGATCAATTAATAAGAAGATCTGATTGTTAATGTGTATGTGACTAAGAGTAGAGCCTCAAGATACATGAAGCAAAAATTGATACACTAAAAAAAGAAATAGAAAAATTCACAGTTATAGTAGGATATATTTTTTAAAGATTTTATTTATTTATTCATGAGAGACCCACAGAGAGAGAGAGAGAGAGAGAGAGAGAGGCAGAGACACAGGCAGAGGGAGAAGCAGGCTCCATGCAGGGAGCCCAACATGGGACTCGATCCCAGGTCTCCAGGACTAGGCCCTGGGCTGAAGGCGGCGCTAAACCGCTGAGCCACCGGGGCTGCCCTATAGTAGGATATATTAACACCATCCCTGCAACTGATAGGGCCATCAGAAAATTCAGTAAATTCACAGAGGCTCTAAGCAACTTTATCAACCCCTTAACTTATTTATAAAATATTATACCCAATAACCTTTCAACTGCACACATTCACCACGAGAGACCATAAGCTGGGCTATAAAACAAACCCTAATAAAATAAAAAGGATCAAAATTATAGTAGCATGTGTCTTTGAATCACATCATAATTATATTAAATTAGAATCAATAAAAATAAGATGCCTAGGAAAACCCCAATATTAAATTAAACCCACACTTCTAAACAACCCATGAGTGAAAGAAGAAATCACAGAGAAACTAGAAAATATGTAGAACTTAATGATCATAAAAATACAACAAAATTGGTGGGTTGTGGCTACAGTAGAGCTTAGCAGGAATTTTATGGCTTTAAATGCTTATATTAGAAAAGAAGAAAGGTCTAAAATCAGTGACTTAAGATTACACCCTGAACCCCAAGTAAACCAAAATGGAACAAGTAATATAATAAATATGAGTAGAAATGAATGTAATAAGAAACAGGCAAGCAATAAGGAAAATTAACAAACCCCAAAGTTGTTTCTTTGTGAAGAACAACAACAAAAAAATGGTAAACCTTATTAGACTGCTGAAGAAAAAATAGAAGACACAAATTACCAATATCAGGAATGAGAGAGAGATAATTGCTACAGATCTTACAGACATTAAAATGTTAAAAAGAGAATATGAGAATGTTGTGAAGGCCTTTATACCAATAGTTTCTACAAAGTAGGTAGAAATATAAATCACTAATATTTACAAGAGATGGGACAGAAAACCTGAGTTGTAGGCATAGATAATTATACAGGTAAATTCCAACAGCCATTTAAAGAAGAAATAACACCAAACTTACACAAACCCTTTAAAAAAATAGAGGAGGATGGGATATATTTTCCAACTTGCTTTAAGGTATCAGTAATACCCAAACCTGACAAACACATATTAAAAAGAGGCCAGTATCCCTCATGAACAGAGATGTAAAAATTCTCAACAAAATATTAGCAGGTTAAAACCAAAAATATAGAAAAAAAGAAAAATACCTCATGACCAACAACAGTTTATCTAGGAATGCAAGGTTGTTTTGATAGTAAAAAAAATCAGTCATGTAACTCACCAAATTCAAAGAATAGAGAAAATCATTTTGATAGATGTAGAGAAAGCAGCTGACAAAATTTAACATACCTTTATTTTTAAAAAAATGCTCAGCAATCTAGGAATAGAAAGGAACTTCCTGAATCTGATAAAAAAAAGTATTCTTTTTAAAAAATATTTTATTTATGTATTTATGTATGTATGTATGTATGTATTTATTTATTTATTTATTTGAGAGAGAGCAAGAGAAAAGGGAGGACAAGCAGACTCTGTGCTGAGTACAGAGCCCCACGTAGCTCAATCCCATGACCCTGAGATCATGACCTGAGCCAAAATCAAGAGTCAGAGGCTTAGCCAGTTGAGCCACCCAGGTGCCCCATAAGGGTATTCTTAATAATGAAATATTGAACACTTTCCCAGCAAGTTTGGAAACAAGGCAATGAGGTCCACCTTCATCACTTCTACTCAACATTGTGCTGACAGTCCTAGCCACTGCAGTAAGGCAAGGAAAAGAAATTAAAGGTTCTAAAGTTCAGCAAGCAGAATTAAAACTGCCTCTATTTGCAGATGACATGATTTCTTATGTAGAAAGTTCTAAAGAATCTGCAAAAACATTATCAGAACTAATAAATGAATTTAGCAAGGTCATATGTTACAAAGTTAATATGTAAAAATTAATTTTATTTCCGTAGACTTTCAGCAAACAATTAGGAAAGGACATTTTAAAAGGTCCATTTACAAGAGTGACAAAATACACTCAAGAACGAATTTAACAAAAAAATGCAAGACCTACACACTTAAAACTATAGAATATTGCTGAGAGAAATGAAAGACATAAATATATGGAAAATCTATGTGGTAAAGATGTCAGTCAGTTCTCTTCAAATTTATCTTTAGACTTTATGCAAAATTCCAGCAGACTTTTTCTGCGTAGCAATTAATGAAGCAATTATAAAATTTATATGGAATAGAACTGACCTAGGTTGCCAAGATATTGTTTACGAAGAACAACATTGGTAGTCTTTTACTACCTGCTTTCAAGGCTTGCCATAAAGCTATTAAAATCACGAGTATAGACTTGGCCAAAGGACAGACTATACACACAGTACAAGAGAGCCACAGATATATTGTTGGTGATTTCTTACAAGAGCGCAAGGGCAATTCAAGGGAGAAAGGATGATCTTTTCAGTAAACGGTACTGGAACAATTACATATCCATATGTCAAAAAGGAAAAAGAAAAAGAAAGAAAATAAAGGGAGGGAGGAAGGAAGAGAAAGAAAGAAAAAGAAAATAGCAAAAAGAAAGAACCTCCCTTTACTCTCCATACTTTGAGGTGTATTCAAAACTAAAAATGGATCGTAGACCTAAGTATAAAACTTTAGATTATACAACATTTAGAAGGAAACATAGGAGAACATTTTTATGACCTTGGCAAAGATTTCTTAGATACAGCATCAAAAACACAATCCCTAAAAGAAAAAAAAAAAGATAAATTGGATTCCATCCAAATTAAGCAGGAAACAAAGTATCACTTTATTAATAGCTAGAAAATTGAGGCTTGCACCAGGTCACACAGCTAGCAAATGGGAGAGCCTGGAAATGAACTCACGGCAATCTGATTCCAGAATCTACATTTTCATGCATAGTATTCTAAAACAACTCCCTTCACAAGACACGATGCAGGGAGCATAGACTTCCACAATACAGCTGTGCCTCTAGGCTAATAGGCCAGGACAGCACCCCACAACCTCCCAACCCGCCCCCCCCCCCCCCACTCTGAACCATGGGGAAGCCTGAGTGCTTGAGCTTCAGCAACACTGAATGAGCTTTCAACAAACCCGGCAATGCTTCATCGCAAAAGAAAAATGTTATGACGGGGGTTAGAACCGGCTGTCTTCCCTGAAGACTTGCTAGCTCGATCTTAATGACTTGTTATTGCTGAAAATAAGGGCCATCCACGTGACCGGTGTCACCCCAGGGGCTGTGCCGTAGAGAATTCTGTTAGGCATGAGCCCACGTCTTGGTGGAGGCTTGTAGAGGGATGGGTGGGCGGGGTTTGGGGTTGAAATCCCACAGTGTGAGCCCTTACTCTCTGGACCTGCCCCTGCCTCTCCCCGTGCCCCCCTTCAATCCCCCTTCCCCACCCCCCCACCCCCACAGTGCCTAACACAGGACTAGGCACACAGCAGATTTCACTAAAGGCTCCTTGCTTGATAAATGGTTTGTAGATGCCATTTTTCACATTAGAGATCTTTTTGCAGTTGCAAGGTCCAGACTTAGACCATTACATGATCTTCTCTGTGTTCTGTAGAACAGCACATACAAATCTCTTTTCAATTCAGACTTGAATTCAGTAGATCCGGAGTGGGGGGCCGAGATTCTGCATTTCTCTTTTTAAGGATTTTATTTTATTTTATTTTATTTATTTATTTTTTTAATTTTTATTTATTTATGATAGTCACAGAGAGAGAGAGAGAGAGAGAGAGGGGCAGAGACATAGGCAGAGGGAGAAGCAGGCTCCATGCACCGGGAGCCCGACGTGGGATTCGATCCCGGGTCTCCAGGATCGCGCCCTGGGCCAAAGGCAGGCGCCAAACTGCTGCGCCACCCAGGGATCCCGGATTTTATTGATTTATTTGAGAGAGAGAGAAAGAGAGGGCACAAGCAGGAGTAGGGGCAGAGGGAGAGGGAGAAGCCGATTGCCCGCTAAACAGTGAGCCCAAGGCAGGACTCGATTCCCAGGACCCTGGGATCATGACCTGAGTTGAAGGCAGATGCTTAACCAACTGAGCCCCCCAGGTGCTCCCAGATTCTGCATTTCTTTTCTTTTTTTTAAAAAGATTTATTTATTTATTTATTTATTTATTTATTTATTTATTTATTTATTTATTTATGAGAGAGAGAGAGAGAGAGAGAGAGAGGCAGAGACACAGGAGGAGGGAGAAGCAGGCTCCATGCAGGGAGCCCGACGTGGGACTCGATCCCAGGACTCCAGGATTGCGCCCTGGGCCAAAGGCAGGCGCTAAATCGCTGAGCCACCCAGGGATCCCCAGATTCTGCATTTCTAATAAGCTTCCAAGTGATACTGATGCTGTCCATGGACCACCCCCCATGACTAGCAAGGCCAGAGATCATGACCTCCAGAAAAGTGTTTCTCTTCCTTTTCAACCAGGAGGGTTCAACACGAACAATGCCTTAAGATCACTTTCTCCCTGGAAAAAAAATCTTGACTCGCTTATTGCAAGTCTCTTCGTGTATTCATTTATTTTTTAAAAAGATGGACTGAGAATATATTGTGTTTGTAGTATAGCTACTAGGCTGGAGCTACCTACAATGCCAGGTGGGCACCAAATATATGGTGCCCTTCAAACACTTTTGGGCACATATATTTAGAGGTCATGCCAGCTTTGCCTGGTGAAGGGGGAGAAGCAGCCCAGTCGACCTCTGTCCTCCTGAGGAGATCAGCTCTTGTTCAAACCTGCAAACCCCTTAGAAAAAAAAGTCGCAACTATATATAGACTGCCCCTGAGTGTTTCTCACAGCCCACTCTCCTTCTTCCCACGAGGCAGATCAAAGTATGTGCAGCTTGCCCTTCACTCTCTCTCTCTGAGAAGGGTCCAGTTAGTCTAAGTTTCCCGCCTTGTTATCTGTAATAAGTAGGCATCCTTGGGAAAGGTCCTAGCCCATCCATCTTGTAATCGGTGCAACTAAATTTCATTCCACCTGTACTTTATACTCAATGCAGTGCTGAGAAAACACGGTCTCTGCCTTCAGTAGGTTTTCCATCCTCTTAAGGAGAGAAGGCTCACGGCTGCGTCCTGAGACCTTGCAGCAGCAGAATTCTGGGTCATGGTGTAGCCAATCTGACTGCGGAGTGAGGAGCGACAAGTCCCGGTGGCCTGGCCAAGCTGGTGGAAGGCTGCGTGGAAAAGGCTGGGCCGGGCTGGAGGGACAGGAACGGAATGTGAATCCAGGGAGCAGAAACCGAGGCCAGGGAAGGAAAGCTTGCAGTCTGGACAGATGTACCCATGACCACGCCTGCAGGTGGTCAGTGTCCAGATCCTCCGGGTTTTCAGAGCCTCTCTGGCCGCACGCTCCTTTCACCAGCATTCAACCCGAAGTTCCACAAACATTTCCACCCTGAGTTCAGCCAGGCTGGAATATTTCATTCTACCAGAGAGAAGAGCCAGAGGCTTTGACCTGAATGCACGAGATGAAGGAAGAAAAGCAACGTTTGAATTTTAATACAGAAAAAGGAAGGGAATTAAAAAAAGGAAAGAAAAGAAAGAAAGGAAGGAAGGAAGGAAGAAGAAGAAGAAGAAGAAGAAGAAGAAGGAAAGAAGAAAGAAAGGAAGAAAGAAAGAAAGAAAGAAAGAAAGAAAGAAAGAAAGAAAGAAAGAAAGAAAGAAAGAAAGAGGACGGGACCGGTAATAATCTGGAAATTCTAGACCAGGCAGCCGTTTCGGACAGCAGCCGGAGTGACTCAGGAACGTGGAAACCTGTGAGGTTGCTTCTCTCACACTGTGATTCTGATCCTGCTGTGACGGGGAGAAGCAGAGATGGTGACATGGCATTGCTGTCTTGGGTCTTTAAAAATCCGGATCTGCCTCCGTGATCTGATGCTACAGCCAAGCCCGGGGCCTCTTCGTCAAACACCACAGCAACACCGACTCCAGTGCATTCTTGCCATTCTTCTGCCCCGAGGCAGGCTTGAGGTCAGAGCAGTTGCAAGATTGGATTTGTTTGTGATGTGTTTGTAGAATAAAGTATTTTAACAGTTTGGCAGAAGGAGGGAAAGTTGAAACCAAGGTGGCTAGAGCATGTATACCCGCTGGGCTGCTCTTTGCCAGAGTGGGGAACTATCGGGCAGTGGGGCAGAGGGAGGCTAGGGTCCCCGACTGCAGGCCCCCCAGCCAGGGCGGCCGCCTAGAACCCTGAGCCAGTGAGATCCCCCTGGAAGGGGGAGCTGGGCAACGAGGAAGGCCTAGGGTGTTTATAGCGACCCCAGAAGGTCAGGTCACAGTATAGACAAGCTCCCATGGGGGTGACCAGAGATCCCAGCCACCCACCGCCTGCAGCTTCTGCTTTAGAGGGCTTTGAGTAGCTTGGGTGCCCAGGCATTCAGATTTAGGGGAGGAGAGACAATGACAAGTGGCATCAACCTCCCATGAGTCCCCTCGTGAATGGGATATATTATGAACCCTTTGACTAGGCGTTCAAGGTTTAACCTGTGGTCCCAGCCTGTTGGCTCAACCTACCTGCTTCCCTGCACACAGCATGTGTCTCAGCGAGGCCAGCGCTCTTAGGTTCTTCATTCTCCTGCATCCATGCCCATCCTTTCCCCTGCTCTTCCCTTTCTTAGTCCAACCTATCCTTCAAGGGCCACGCTGGCCCTACAGGCACACAGCACGCTCTTCTTTCTCTAGAACTGGATTCTCTACAACCCAATCAGCAGACCACACCAAATTTAGCAGCAGCAAAGCATGGGCAATTGAGAGCATCATTTGAGAAAAAGTTCTTACCAGAAAGTTTCTTTTAAAAGTACTGAAATAATCACAGTGGGAAAAAAAGGAATTTTCTTGTACTTCTTTACTCTGATTTTGTTGATTATGATATTGCTTATTTGTGTCATTACCTGGAAGGGGATACCCTGTAAACACTCCAGGGTTCAAGTCCCCTGGACCTGCACCAGCCTGTGCCTCTCTGACCACTGCACATTGGGGTCCCCAAATCATTCATGTCTTACATATGGTGATGTAGCTATTTCCCGGTCCTGCTTCCCAGTTAGTGAGGATCTCCTTGTGGGCAGGCACCAAGCATTCTGTATGTTACAGGATATGGGTGCATGGAAAGCTGTTAGGACAGCGCCTGGCATGTCAGATATTAATACTGTTGTGATTATTATTATTTCACTTCTTTGCATCACCACAGAGAAGAGATATTTAGTTTCTTCAAAGATTAGAAGCTCAGCAGATACTTGTTAAACTTCTTTGCAGTGATATAGCATCTACTAAATTAAGCAATGTTTTTGAAAGCCAGTGTAGCATAGTGGTTATAAACACAGCCTGTGGAGACCTCTAGGTCCAAATCCTGGCACCACCACTTGGGTCTGATTACTTAACCTTGGGGTCTCTGCAGTGCCAGCTTTGTAGGTTATGTGAATTAATTGTTTGATATTTCAACAGTGCCATACTGTGCTTGGAACATGGTAAGTATCTTACATACAAACATTACCACATAGAGTTGGGTAGAAATTTACTTTGGAAAAGAAATTTTTAAAGCAGTTCCAAGAAGACTGGTGCTATTTTATTAATTTGAGAAAATGAGTTCCCCTTTTCGGGAATACCTTTTGCAGATAAGCAATTGATGTGCTGGTTACATTGAGCCCCAACTTCTTCCAAGCAGGTGCAACAGGATCTTTCCTTGGCAGGACTTGGCTAATGATTGAAGTTAAAGTATCTACCTTTATAATAGTTTTATTCAAACCATCCTTTCCCTTAGGGTAGTAGATGCTGTGACCCTGACTCCTCTTCAGGACCGTTGGGAGAGCTGCTAGCCAGAGGCAGAAATCTGCTCTCAGCTGGAGAAGGCCTCGGGGACAGCCACATGCAATGACCCGTCGCTGTGCAGAAGAGAGGTCCACACCCCTCGCTCCAATTTCCAATAACACTGATGGTTATCTCTGGAGCTCCCTCTGGGGCCAGCTGAGGCCTCTGATGAGACTATTTTGCAGTCCACATTTTCTCTCTGCCCGAACCTGCTTCACTGCCTTCCCTTCCACATCCACAGGTGTGGATCCCAAGAACATTCCCTAATAAACGTCCCGCATGCTAATCTACACCTCAGAGTCCGCTTCCAGGGAGCCCGGCCTGCAGTGCCTGGTGAGAGCACATTCATTTCTTTTCATTAATGTTGATATGACCTCTGACTTACAATTACCTGGATTCCACTTACAACTAAAATGTGAGTGTAAGGTGTGGTTTGTCTGGGTCACCCTATTTGTGCCTTTCATTAATAAAAGGTTTAAGTATTAACAGCAATCCCTTTGACCTTAAAAATATTTCTGGTGGATCAATAAATTATATGGTCACCTCATCTGGAAACAACCCTAATGCTCCCAGGCCTCACTGCCGGTGTGGAAGAATGAGGTCATATTAACACAGTGTGGATTCCCCTAGGTTGGAGTGCCTGTCAAGTGTAACTCTGGGACATCAGACCCTCCCTCATCCTCCTCTGCTTCCTCCTCAGAACATCTGAGTGACTCTGGAGCCTACAGACTCTCAACGGATTCAACTACTGCTCAGCTACTGTTCTCAACCCTCTTCTGAGGCTGCTGGTTATACCCCAAGGCTGATGACCTTCTCCTCTCTTCCTGGGACCAGTGGTTCCCACTGGGACAGCTGCTTTGGGGCATCAGACAGCCTCTGGGTGTTCTACCATTGTCATAAGGCTCGGATGGCCCAAGGCGGCCTCAACTTTGACTAGGGCTGGAGTCTCTACATTGACTGTAGCTTAATATATCTGCCCTCCCATGAAGTAAGTAAAGAAACGTATTCCCTTTGTCTTGTATACATTTTTTGAGCTGACCCCCCTAGCAGGATAGCATGGATGCTAAATGGGTGTGGTTCATCTTATATTGTCCACAAACTCTTTCCCACTCAGGATCATACACAGGCTCTCCAGGTGGCAGCGTCAGGTTGGGGTTGAATAACAGACTCCAAAATATAACTGGAAACCCTCAACCTAGCTAACCCAAGGAGTTCAAGTTCTTTTCCAGAAGTCTCCTCACATTCCATGCAATTGAGTTGCCACAAACAGATGTGAAGAAATTGTAACCTAACTCTCCACAAACCAAGTATGTTTGCTTTGCACGATAGCGCAAGTTGATAAAAATGACGCATATGTTGCAACCCTACAAAGCGCTCTTGATAATCAATGGGAAGACAATTGTTTCATGACCTTTAAATACTTTTGGTCAAAACTTTAAAAACTCTCTTACTGTTGGCTATAAATGCATTAGGAAATGAAAAATTAGCAAAATTAATATTTACACGTTCTACTGTAATTTAAAACATTAGAAACACTGAGGATTAAAGTGCTTTCTTTCTTTCTAAAAAAAAGCTTATCAAAAGTAGTTTGAGCAGTTTTTACCTTCTTCCTCTCATTGTGTAACTTGTGATGTGCAGCTGGCACCTTTTCTATGCCTTTGTGTGCTGTCGTGCTCCTTATGAATTTTGGATCAGCTTACATTGGTTTATCTTTCACTCTTGCAATGCGATGAAATGCCTATGAGCATTTCTTAAAGGTGAAATTTTGTTGTTGTTGTTGTTGGTATCACTTCTCCTGGAACACTTTCTCAGGATTGGGGTGCAAATTTCTGGGTGCACAAGTCATTTAACATCAACCAAATCATGCTGAATTCTGACATGATGAAACCAGCCTTTATTGGCAGTAAATGGTTCATCTTCAGTCTCCTCGTGATTGACTTTGTTGTTGTTATTGCAACTGGCTTCAATCCTCTGCTCTGAATGGTAGCCAGACTAATTAGGATTTTAAAATATTATGGTCTTCTACCCAAAGTAGAAAATATTCCATTTAAACCATAAGCGGCTTTATGTTTCAACTGCAATTAAAATGGAAAAATAATGAAGTGACTTTACCTGTTTTTTTATACTCATTGGGCTTTTCCAGTAAGATCAGCACCATAGCTTCTAGTAGCTTCGTGTCTCCTCTGATCTTTGCTTTGTTGTTGCCATCTTCAAATCTATCCACATCCAATTTTGCTGCCAGTGTTGTCACTTTTTACTTCCTTGCTGTACTTCTATTTTTTGTCAGCAAATCCTCTATAGAGTCTCCATTTCTGTAAAATGCCATGTGGGTTTATCACTAGGAGGCAAGGAGGCAACACAGCCACACACTTTGCTGCCTGTGCCTGAACTGAGTCCCAGAAGCATGGTGACCAATCACGGAAAGACTTCCAAAGGAGTGATGAGATTGGTCACTTCACCATCAATCTGTGGTCTGAAAAGCAGGCAGTGAAATTTGTACTTTACACAAATGGATAGTGGCATGTGATTACTTTTGGCCAATGAATTGTGAGCAGAAGTTACACGTATCACCTCCATGCTGAAGCATTTGATTGCCACTCAGTACTGGCACAGCCCTTGAGACTATCTGAGAAAGTAGCTACTCTATTAGCCAGGGTCCCTGAGCAACTAAGCTGAGCAGAGGCTTCTGCTAAGATGTCATAGGCATATAGCTTAAGCAGTAAGTAAACCTTTGTCTTAACCTATAGACATCTCAAGGTTGTTTGTTTCTGCAATGTAATAGCCTGTTCTGACTGATATATATAATTAGGAGAGTCTAGGAAAAGGAGGATAGGAAATTGGGCAGAATTCAGAACCCAGAGATTGGCAGCTAATGGTTAAAAGGGCTCCAAACTGGGACGCCTGGGTGGCTCAGCAGTTGAACTGCCTTTGGCTCAGGTCGTGATCCCAGGGTCCCGGGATCGAGTCCCCCATCGGGCTCCCTGCATGGAGCCTGCTTCTCCTTCTGCCTATGTTTCTGCCTCTCTCTCTCTCTCTCTCTCTCTCTGTGTGTGTGTGTTTCTCATGAATAATAAATAAAATATTTTTTAAAAAGGGGGCTCCAAATTATGGGGGCAGGGGTAGAGAAAGAATCAGGGGCATGTAGTGAAAACAAATATACCGTCTTCATATGGCTAAAAAACAAATAGCATAAATGCAGAAAATCGGTGTATAGTTTAATAAAGTATCAAAAGGTGAACATACTTATAACCTCTACCCAAATCAAGAGATAGAACCAGGTTCAGAAGTTCCTGCCTGTGCTCCAACCTGCCATAAACCCTGCCCTGCCCTCTGTCAGTTATGGTTGGGCCACATTTTATGATGACCTCCTTCCTTTCTTCACAGCATTATCACCCAATTGTGTATCCCTCAACATTGGGGCTCAGTTTCACTTTTTAAATATTTTCAAGTCTCTGAATATACATATTTCCCACCCACCCCTTTCCACTTGTGAACTTATTTACGGCAAAATTTGTTTGTTGTCTACAGTATATAGACAACAAATCTATACTCACAATGTGGCAGATATCTTCACCAACAAAGAGGGATCTCATCCCAACTGATTTATGCTGCCTTACTCAGAGGATGCATCCAGGTTCAGTCAGTGTCATGCCATCTGGAGGAGGCTTTAGGAGCTGTGTAGGATAAGAGTTTGCAAAAATTCTTCTTGAAATATTTACAGGGGAGCTGGTGAGGCATTGTGACTGGCAGCTTTTAAATGGACCTCCTGTAATGAAAACCAATCCTGTCATGTAGCCCATGGACAATCTCCTGGCACAGTTCACTGGCTTCCAGGGGGAAATCTGATGGCCATGAATGCCCAGACCTCAGACTTATTTGAAGTGTACCTATGAGTTTTTACACAATGTTGTGTTGAAATTGTTATATTTAATTTCTAAATGCATATCATAATATCTGTGTCTCTACTTCAGTACCACAGTCTTTAAATATGAAAAGAATACATTTAGTTTCCAATTAAAGTAAAATTTGAAGGTAAAAAAAGGTGGGGAGCCATCTGTAGGGTTTCCCACAGTGTGGATTTTGTGGCTTGCATCACCTCTTTCCCCTGACCCTCTGGTTCCTCTAAATTTCTGGTTGGATCTATAGGTTGATCAAATTTGGGTGGGTTTGATTAATTTTGGCAAGACAACTTCATAGGCAGTGGTGTGTTTGTTCACTAAAAGGTACATAATCATCTACCCATGATTTTTATGTTATAAATCGTCATTGTTGCTCAGTTCCAGTATTTATCTGGGGTTTCAGAATTGGTAAAATTCCAATTCAGAACTTTCCTCCTTCTATGATCTGTTTAACTGTGGTGCAGTTCGCAGAGGAAAATCCAGATAAATCCCCTTTTCCTCCAGAGCTCGAAGCTCTGGCCTAACCAGGTTAAGTTGCTAAGGTCTGAATTTGGCAAGTATATCATAAAGATGGCCTTCATCAGGGGCGCCTGGGTGGCTCAATCAGTTAAGTGTCTGCCTTCAGCTTGGGTGGTGATCCTGGGGTCCTGGGATCGAGCCCCATAAGGGGCTCCCTGCTCAGTGGGAGTCTACTTCTCCCTTACCCGTTCCCCCTGCTTGTGTTCTCTCTCTGTGTCAAATAAATAAACAAAATCTTTTAAAAAAAAAAAATGGCCTTCATCCACCAGCCTTCTCTCACTATGCCTTCACCCACTAAGGGTTCACCCCAGGCCCTGTGATCCCTCAGTTTTCCCTCATCTCCCCACCCCATCGGAGCCCACCTTCAAGGAGGGCAAGTTCTTATTTTCTCCCCCCTTAGAAGATAAACCAGGGGCTTCACCCAGCGAGAGGCATCTGGATTTTCAGCCACCTGTCTCAAATACTCGGTTACCATCCTTGTGGGGTTGAAAACAGGTAGCCCTAAGCCCAAATCCAGTTTGTGAATATGTTTGTTTGAGCCAGCAAGAGTGTTTTTACTTGTCGTGTTGTGTTGTTTGTTTGTTTGAAGCTGAATGAGACTACATTTGGGCAGGGGGCATTTTCTGTCTGGTTAGAGCAGAGGCCGGCACACCGTCCTGTCCTATACCCGCTCTGGTTTCTGAGTCTCAAAGATACTTGTGTCACCACTTCTGTCTTACAGCAACCTAGCAGTCAGGTGTTAGCCCGTTTCACAGGTGAATGAACACAAAGGGCCTGGGCGAGGCCTGCCTGGAGAGGAGACAGGCAGCAAACGCTCTGGGATGCAGACAGTCTGGGGAGAACCGGGGATGGGGCTCTCTGTATCCCTGCACAAACTAAAGCCCACATTCTTTTTTCTTTCCTTTTACAGAGACAGCTCAAGGAAGCATGATAAAACGAGGCCTAAGATAATATTTGGGGGGAAAGTTTATTTTTTTATGGTCTGTTTGCATTAGACCGTCGGGCGAAGAGAGGCGGTTAAAGACTTGTCCCAAATGGCCGGGCTGGAGAAGCACAAATCCAATGTCAATAGTTGGAAATACAAGTGTTTGGTTTCATTAAACTTCTTTTTAGAAAACATTTCTTCTTTCCTTCTCCTGAGGCAATCCAGGGGAAGGAGATACAGAGCCGGAACGAGACAGGGAGGAGGGGGAGCCAGCCAGGGCCAGGGGGGCCTGTCCAGAGGGCCTCACTCCCCCAATCTGAGTGCTGTCAGCCAGCCCAGGAGGGTGTCAGCCCTGACCAGGAGCAGTCACCTGCAGTCACTCGCCGGCCCCGAGGATCATTGCTAATTGAGGGCAGAGGAAGCATTTGTCCAATAGCAAACTTAAAAAACAAAACAAAAAACCCAGAGCAAGAAGGAACAAATAGTCAAATCGGGGCCAGCTCTGGGAAAAACAGCTTGAGCCCTGTGTTCTCTTAAGACCCCTCTCGGCAACAGCTGCCCCCTTTCCTTCCCCAAAGAAGAGGCCACAAGCTGAAGGGGGCAGGTTGAGAATGCAGTATCTAGTTGGCTTGAGCTTTCAGGTTAAAATCCCAGCTCTGACCCTTATTAACTGGTTCACGTTGGCAAATTCTTTGTGCCTCAATTCCTCATCTGTAAAATGGAGAAATAATAACACCTCATGGCCGGTTAAAGGATTAAGTGAGAAAAAGGCTTAGCACAGTCCCTAGCATAGAGTAAGTGTTCAGAAAACGTTTGCTGCTCTTACTTTATTATTTTTAGAGCTCCTTCTCTCTTCCTCCTCCTCCCCCTCTCTCTACCTTTGTCCTTCCCTTACACGCCTCTCCCCAGCAGTCCCACTGGATTTGTCTAAGTAGATAAATGCAGCCAGAAGAATGAAAGCACATATTCTCTTGCAGGGTATTTTGCACATGGTCTGCCAAGACCTTCTCTCTCAGTCGGTTTCCACACGGCTCACATCCTAGTTCACACGGCACAGTCTCCTTGGATCGCCCTCTTCCCCTCCATCAGCCCAAATCCAGTTCAAGGCCCACGCCGTAACAAAATGCTTTTCTGTTTCAAGAAAACCAACCCCAGTGCATATAAGAAGAAAGGAAATGGGGCAGCTCAGGTGGCTCAGTGGTTTAGCGCTGCCTTCAGCCCAGGGCCTGATCCTAGAGACCTGGAATAGAGTCCCACATCGGGCTCCCTGCATGGAGCCTGCTTCTCCCTCTGCCTGGGTCTCTGCCTCATTTTCTCTCTCTGTACAAATAAATAAAATCTTAAAAAAAAAGAAGAAGAAGAAGAAAGGAAATATACTGACCACACAGTTGAAAAGTCCAAGGGGTAGGTCTGTCTTCAGGCATGGCTTGATTCAGGGTCTTGTAAGAAGTCACTAGCACCTGATGTCACCTCTTGGTCTTGCTACCTTTATGTTGATGCCACTCTCAGACAGACTCTATGCCTCTGGTGGGAAGAAGTTTGCACTGCAAAGTGAACTCCAGGTTCAAGCCCAGTGAGAAAGAGAACGTTCTTCTCTCCAAACGGCCCCAGCAGATGTTTCGTGTGTTCCTTGGCTGTCACTGGGTCCCAGGTCCATTCCTGGACCAACGTTATGGTTGAGTGAACAGAGGGAGAAATGTGATGTTCCCACCTATAACCCAGCTGACAGTTCCTCAGTTGCTGAAAGGGATAGGGGCTCTCCCAGAAAGAGAGCAGGGTAGTCTCCAAAATAAGGAAGAAAACCTACAGGAAACTCTAAGTCCAGCAAATGCCCACCACACACACATATCCTCCAAAACCAAACCCATCCCCAACAATTCTAGCCAATTCTCTCCCCTGACCTCATTCTTCACAGTATCACTCACGTTGGCAATGCCTTTTGCTAGTATCCTTTGGTTAGGAACAAGTCTTGCTACGTTAGCTACTCTGTGAAACTCTTCCATATGAAAACTGTTCCCATGTCCTTCGTTTGGCAATGAACCCGCTACTGCTTTCTGCGCTGCGGTTTCTCTTGCTGATCCTGAACTTCGTGTTGTACGTGTATGTCTCACCTGTCTTTCAGACTGTAAAGTCCTCCATGGCAGGAAACAGAAATGCTTCTTGCCTAGCACCTTCTATACCATAATTGTTTGATCGGTGCTGTCGGATTAAGAATTGAAGGGCAATTCTTCTCTTATATCTTCTGTTGGTTGAATGCCATTGGGTGGCAAATAATATTGTTGGAACCATAGATTTAGAAGGAACATTGAATGTAATTTGGACCTTGATCCAAGCATCCCTAGACTCCCTGTCTGGCCCCCTCGGGGAGGCGGGGGTCCTATAGAAAGACTAGCTGAGCCCAACCCAGGAAACAGGAGTATAGACCCTTAAGCAAACAAAACAAACAAAAAACTATCTAATCTTTCATTCCTCAGGGAATAGAGATTAAGGCAGGGCAGGTCCTTAGCAAGTGAATTAAAATCCACAAAATAAGAGAAATACCAAAAGGGAGTTAAACCAGTTTGGACACTTCGTTCAAAGCCTTTGCCATTACCTGCAATGATTACCTGGCAAAGCTCCTGTACATCTGGAGATACCTCAGTCCTAGGCTAGAGACTCCTCTTTGGGACCTGGCTGGGGGCTTGGTCCCAACACCACCCAAGCTGAACTCTGGGTAAGGCCCACAGGTCAAAAGCCTCCAGGGACACCAATCAGCCCTCAACCGAGGGGGAGGAGAGCCAGAAAGGCAAGAAACTGAAGTGTCTCCAGTTCTTCTCAATCTTCTTTACCAGATGGAGGGGGGTCCCTGGGTGGGCAGGAAATGGTGGTCAGGTCAACAGGGGCCCCTGCCCTCAGGAATGCCCCTGCTGTCCACTGCGGGGGCTTAGGTGGATGGGGTAGGGGTGCCAGGGCCAGGGCCAGTTTTATTCCCCCAGAGAAATTGATAGGAGTGACAGACTGTCCCAGTGACTTCAGCCACGATGCCTGTTTTATCATTTTCGAGCTTTGTGACCCCAAGCAACCTCTCCAGATCTAACTGTACTAACCTTCGGTGGGGCGGGGGGTGGAGGGCGTGAGGTTGGACGGGACCCCTGCCTGCTTTAAGTTAGGGGACATCCATTCTGATGGTATGCCATCACCCGCCCCAGCTCACCACCCACAGGCCACATTTCAGGGACCTCTGCTTTCCCAGTGCACAAGGAAGACCGGTTCTCAACTCCAGCCTGGGCTATGGAGCAACAGGGCAGCGCTGCCCAGCAGCGAAGGGCAGGCAGGGCTCGGGAGCCAAAGTGCTGGCCAGGCCCAGGCCTGCCCCCTGCCCAGGCCTCCCCTCTGTCCAACGGAGATAACTCCCCTCTCGCAGAGTTCTTGTGAGGACTCGGAGAGCAGGGGGGGCGGGGGCGGGTAGTTAGACGAAACCTCTCAGAACAGGGGATCCCTGGGTGGCTCAGCAGCTGAGCGCCCGCCTTCAGCCCAGAGCCTGATCCTGGAGACCTGGGATCAAGTCCTGCATCAGGCTCCCTGCATGGAGCCCGCTTCTCCCTCTGCCTGTGTCTCTGCCTCTCTCTGTGTGTGTCTCTCATGAAGAAATAAATAAAATCTTTAAAAAAAAAAAACAAAACCCTCTCGGAACAGTGCCTGGCCCTCGGTAAGGGCTGGGGGTGCCGTGAGCGTTTGGGAGTCCACAAAGCCCTTCAAACCACCTCCCCAGCTAATGGAAGGTCCAGGGTGCGGCTCCCAAGGGCTTCGTCCCAGTGAAAGCTAAGCCCAGCGCAGCCCTGGGGCCGGACGAGATGGCCTTGGCTGTTCTCTCCCTCGGCCTCGGCAGGTGAGAGGCGGCCCCCGGCCTGGAGAGGAGCCCCCCCAGCCTGCGGCTCCCGGGGCAGGGCTGGGCCGCGGCCTGGGCCCGTGGGGCCTGGCAGGCCGGATGCGGCCTCCTTCCCCGCGGGCTCCTGCCAGATGGCTTGATTACCGCGGGTGCATTTCAGGCCTCCTGGCTATTATCAGCTTCTCGCTTTCAGCTGCTGGAGCAGGGGCAGGATCCTTCCCTTCCTCCGGGCCCATCCCTGGGTGTTGGTTTTCTCGCTGCCTGTGCAGGTGAGCCGCGCTGCCCCGCCCCAGCCCCGCTCCCCGCCTGCCTCCCAGGACCGTCTCCAGGGAGGCGCGCAGGTGGGGAGGGGGCTGGGCCCCAACTGTCCGGTCCATGCCACCAGCACTTCGAGCTCCCCGAAGAAAGCATCTTTCCTGTGGTGATGCCCAGCACACTGGGAAGGATAAAGGAGGAGAAAATGAGCCAGAAGTAAAAGGCAAGGGTTTACCCCAAAGTCGTAGGTACCGGATTTACAAAATTCACCTCCCCTGCAGGCCTTTCCTCACGCAGCGCAGCCTCCCCTGTGACCTCTGGCCCCCCTCCCTGCAGGGCTGCGCTGTGACAGGAGCTCTCACAGGGCCCCCCATCATGCCTTCCCCAATGGACGCCCCCCAGCCAGCTCCTTAACACCTCCTTATGCGAGACTGATCCCTGAAGATGGGGGGAGAGATGGGACCTGGCCTTTGTTTTTGTTTTTTTTTTTTAAGATTTTATTTATTTATTCATGAGAGACACAGAAAGAGAAGCAGAGACACAGGCAGAGGGAGAAGCAGGCTCCCTGCTGGGGACCCCATGTGGGACTCCATCCAGAGATTCTGGGATCATGACCTGACCCTGAGCCGGAGGCAGATGCTCAACCACTGAGCCATCCAGGTACCCAGGGCACCTTTGAGTAAACAAACAAACAAAAAATTCTTTCATCAATGAGCTGCAGAAGTGTCCCCAGGGGGAGGGGACAGCTTGACAGCTGGTCCCTTTCCCTCCGCCAAGGTTTTTGTCCTCACTGCCACCAGGTCACCTTGTCTGCCCTGTTCTCCTGCCCAGGTTTGGGCTGCACCCCATCCTGCCCCCCTTTTGCAGAACTTAGGCTGGAATTCTCTAAAAATAACCTCCTAGAAAATCAGCGAAATGAACAAAGGGAACACAAACGGCTGAACGACAGATGTGCTTGCCCAGCCCAGGTACTTAATCCCAAAACAACCGACATCCCGCCACCCCTGGGCTGGCCAGGCCTCCGTTCCTCCATGCCTACCCCCTACCCCTGCCAGAAAAGACCCTCTCAGGTAAACCTGTTTGACACCCTCCCTCCCCCTGCTGCCTACCAGCCAGGCGGAAGTGGGGAGGGGAAAGGCAGACGTTACAGTGAGGCAAGCAGCTGGCCTTGTGCCTGAGCTGAGGTCAAAGGGAAGGTGGGTCCCTAAGGCCCCATAAGTTGGAGGAGAATCCCACTGGGTGAAGCAGCCCCCCATCTGTTGTGACCTCTGGAGGGGAGAGGTGCTGGTTGGGGGAGGGGAACTGGCGTGATCAGAAGTGGAGCCAAGGCCAAGCTCTAGTCATGGGGGGCAGGCACCTGGTTCCAGCTCTACCCGTCATTCTGGCCATTCCCTATCTTTCCTGAGGCCTTGGCTTCCCCAGGGGTCAAAGGAGGAAGTTGGAGGAGTGAACCTCTAATGTCTCTATTCCTTCTAGCCCTTTTCCATTCTGCAACTCTCCACCTTGAGCCACCAGTTCCCAGATACAACTTCAGTCCATCAAGGTGTGTCTTGGGTATGGTACCTGGGTAAACGTGTCGGTTCCCAACACAGTGATGACAGCTAACCATTCTGAAAGTTAACCAGGTACCGGAGACTATCGGAGCCACCGTGCAAGCATGGCCTCATTTCCTCCTCACACAAGCTCTCATCAGGAGGACCTCATATCCCTATTTCACAGATGAGAAAACTGAGGCTTAAAGAGGTTAAGACCATCCCAGGGTGGGCTTCAGGCAGGGTTGCTCCAGGGTCTGTGTTCTGATCCCCAACGTTCAGTTGCTCCCTTGCAGAGTGGCTGTGACGTCTAATATAGGCACAATAGTCAAAAGGTGGAATCCCAAATGTCCATCAGCAGATAAATGGATAAAGAAAATGTGGCTCATCCATACAGTAAAATGATAGTCCGCCTGAAAGAGGAGGGGAGTTTGGACATGTGCTACAACATAGGTGAAGCTTGAAAACATCATGCTAAGTGAAATCAGCCAACCACAAAAGGACAAATATTGTATGATTGCACTTCCATGAAATATCTAGAATAGACAAATTAATAGACATGGAGAATAGATTAAAGGTTGCTGGGGACTGAGGTAAGGAGAGAATGGGGAGTTATTGCTTAATAAGTACAGAGTTTCTATTTGGGATGATGGAAAGTTCTAGAAATGGATAGTGGAGATGGTCGCACAGCATTGTAAATGTGCTTTATGCCACTAAAGTGTGCACTTAAAGATGGCTAAGATGGTCAATTTTGTGTTAGGTTAAAAATAACTTTTTAAAAAAGGTTTATTTATTTGAGAGAGAGAGAACGAATGTGAGGGGTGGCAGAGGGAGAGAAAGAGAGAGAATCTCAAGCAGGCTCCCCACTGAGTGCGCAGCTGGACATGGGGCTCAATCTCATGACCTGAGCCGAAATCAAGAGTCAGATGCTCAACCAACTGAGCCACCCAGGCGTCCCATTAAAAATAACTTAAACATATCTATACTAGGGACACCTGGGTGGCTCAGTGGTTGAGCGTCTACCTTCAGCTCAGGGTGTGATCCTAGAGTCCTGGGATCGGGTCCCACATCAGGTTCCCGCAGGGAGCTGCCTCTCTCTCTGCCTATGTCTCTGCCTCTCTCTCTCTCTCTGTGTCTCTCATGAATAAATAAATAAAATCTTTTAAAAAATATCTGTAGTAGGATAGATATCATTTATCAAACGCTACTATGCCCTTTCTGCGCTAGGTGCTTCACACGTCACCTTGTTTTACCTTTACAACAACAGTGCCATAGTCTCCCTCAGGCAAGGAAACCAAGATTCAGAGGATAAATTACCCAAGGACCCACAAGTGGTAAGTGGCAGAGCTGATACATAAACCCAGGTAATGCTGAAAGCAAACCTGGAGAAGAAGGTAGAGAAATCTGAGAAGGCGAGAACAAGCTGGGACGAACCGGGGTGTGAGGCCGCTCACACCCCTACCTGTGTTTGCCAGCTTCCACAAATTCCATGTTTGCATTTGTCCCATCTCTCCCTGCACTTACGTTTTCCCCCATTTCACAGCCAACCAACACCTCCCTGCCTCACCCTTCCACTAAGTCACTACCTCTGCATCTGTTCATCCAGGACTCCTCCCCATCCGCCCCCTGCACAGGAGCACAGCCTGCCAGGACTTGGGGGAGGCGGAAGGCTCGGAGTCCATTGGTCTAATTCTGTTCTGAGGGAGAGAGGCCCAGCTCTCTCCTAAAGGTGAATGCCAAGCACATGGCAACTGGGGGTCCCTGCCAGGATGCTGATTATCCCCAGAAGAACCTCAGGAAGGCTGAACAGGCAACTCTGTAAGGTGCCAGGCCTCGTGGGTCTCAGTCTCAGTGTGAGGATGGTCAGGGCGGTGAGTTTCTTTTGTCTTTTAAATAACAAACTGCCCATTGCCCCTGAAACAAAAGGCATTCCACACTCAGGTCACCTGGGAAGGCCAAGCATCCCCACATCCAGGCCACTGCACTCATGTCCGCTTGCAGTCTCCTGCCCACTTGTAGCTTAGCCCCAAAGGTCACATGCGAGTGCAAAGCATCCTTGGGAACTCCTCACATGGAAGGGCTCAGGCAAAGTCATCAGATGCTACAGGTGTGATTGTGGGGGTTGGATGTGTGTGTGTGTGTGTGTGTGTGTGTGTGTGTGTGCGCCCCATGACTTTCTGTCTTTATCCCTTATCCCCCAGGACATTTTTCCTGGCTTCTGTTCCCCCAGGCCCTGCAGCCAGCTACTCACTGTAAATCCCCAGAAGACGTTGACTGATGAGTTGTGACTCCTTTCAGGGGACCTGAATGGCTAACACCACCCCAAGGAGTGAAATCCATTGGGTTTCCAGATCTCGGGAAAGATTTTTAAAGCAGATGGGTCTTCCCAAACACACCTTTAGTCATGTCCAGGAAGGGTGGCCTCTGCCAGCTGGCAGATTTAAAGGGTAGGCTCCCATGCTCTTGGGAAAGTCACTGTGGCTCAGAGTCACCAGAGAACTTTGGTGTCAACCCTCTAGGCCCTGACCCTTGACTCTGCCATTACCCAGCCATGTGACCTTGAGCCAGTGTTGCTGGCTCTTTCTCCTTTATAAACTGGAGATAGTGATGGTACCCACCTTCGGATACTGAAGGGAATTAAATGGGATGCAGCTTATGAAGTACTTAGGACAGCGCTTAGTACCAAGGTCCTATTCAAGAAATCTTAGTTGTCATTACTGTGCAGACATTGGTAGCCAAGCCTGGTACCTTTCCCTGGAAACCAGACTCCTCTTCAGACCCAGTACAGCACAGGAGGTAGCCACTACCTGCTATCGGCTATCGGCCAAGGATGGCACCCAAGACAAAATCTATTTGCCATCCACGTCCAACTTTTTTCTTAATGGCAAGTAGTGTGCATCCCCTGTCTCTGAGCTGGGGCCCCTGCACTGCTCCATCCTTGTGTCCTATTGTGCCAATCCTGGCCAACCTCCTCACAACACACACATGCAGTTTGGATCTCAAACTGATCCCTGATTCCCCCCACACAATTTTAAACAGCTTTATTGAGACATAATCCACATGCTCTACAGTTCCCTATACATTTTAAAGTATAGTGAACTGTATTTTTTAAAGTATTTTAAATTGTACAGTTCACTATACAATTCAATGGCTTTTCATATATTCAGAGCTATGCATGCATCACGACAATCAATTTTAGCATATATTCATTACGCCTTCAAAAAAATTTGTACACCTCTCGTCCATCACCTTCCAAACTCTCCTGCCCTCTGCCCCCCCGCCCTAGGCAACCACTTATCTACTTTTTGTCTCTATATATTTGTCTATTCTGGACATTTCATATAAATGGAATCGTACAATATGTGGTCCTTTGTGACCGGTTTTTCACTTAGCATGATTTTTTCCAATTCCATCCACATTGTAGCATGTGTTAGTATTTCATTTCTTTTTATTGTTAAATAATATGCCATTGTACAAATATTGCATATTTTATTTATTGATCTGTCAGTTGATGGACACTGGGGTTGTTTCTACTTTTTGACTATTATGAATAATGCTTCTATGAAGATTTATGTAAAATTTTTTATGTGGGTACATATTTTCACTTCTCAAGTAGATACCTAGGAGTGCAATCATTGGGTCATGTGGTAACTCTGTTTAACCACTTGAGGAAATGCCAGAATGGTAGTTCTCTGCTTTTCCAAAGCAGCTGTACTATTTTAAATTTTCACCAGCAGTGTATGAGGATTAATTTCTTCATATCTTTGCCAACACTTGTAATTATCTGTGTTTTTTATTAAACTATCCTAGATAGCTCTATCCGGTGTGCAATGGTATCTCATTGTGGTTTTGATTTGCATTTCCTGACGGCTAATGAGGTTGAGCATCTTCTCATGTGCTTATAATAATTTGTATATCTTCATTGGAGAAATTCTTCTTATGATCCTTTGCCCATTTTTAAATTGGGTTGTCTTTTTATTATTGAGTTGTAGGAGTCCTTCATATATTCTAGATACAAATCCCTTACTTATCAGATATATGATTTGTAAAAAATTTTCTCTCATTTTGTGGGTCGCCTTTTCACTTTCTTACTGTATTCTTTGAAGCACAAAAGTTTTTCATTTTGATGCTATTTTGAGTAAATTTTGTATGTGGTATGGGGTAGGGGTTCAACATCATTTTTATACATGTGTGTACCCAGCAGGCCCAACACTGTTTTAAAGACAATTCCTTTCCCAATTTCATTATCTTGGCAGCCTTATCAAAAATCATGTGACCATAAAGTTGAGAATGTAGTTCTGGACTCTCAATTCTGTTCCATTGATCCATATGTCCACTCATAGGCCAATACCACACTGTCCTGATTACATTTCTAGTAAGTTTTGAAATCTGTCAGTATAAATCTTCCAACTTTGTTCCTCATTTTCAAGTTTATTTTGGCTAATATGGATTCCTTGCATTTTCATATAAATTTTAGGATCAGCTTGTCAATTTCAGCCAAGAAATCAACTGGAATACTGATAGGGATTATGTTGAATCTGTAGGTTAATTTGGGAATAATATTATGTGTTTCAATCCATGGGCCTTTCTATTTATTTAAGTATTTTTAAATTTCCTTCAACAATATTTTATAGTTTTCAGAGTAGCGCTTCAGTTAAGTTTATTTCTAAGTATTTTATTTTTTGATGCTATTATAAATGGATTTTTTCTTAATTGAGTTTTCAGTTTACTCATTGTGATAGAAATACAATTGATTTTTGTATATTTTTCTCTTTTTTTAAGATTTTATTTATTTTTTCATGAGAGACACAGAGAGAGAGGCAGAGACATAGGCACAGAGAGAGAAGCAGGCTTCCTGCTGGGAACCCGATGTGGGACTCTGGGATCACACCCTGAGCCAAAGGCAGATGCTCAACCACTGAGCCACCCAGGCGTCCTGGTTTTTAAGTATTTTTCATGTATCCTGAAACTTCGCTAACTCATTTATTAGAGCTAATAGTTTATTCATGGGTTATTTAAGATGTTCTCTATATAAATTATGTCATCTGCTTCCTTTCAAATCTTGATACCTTTCTTTTTTTATTTTCTTGCCTAATTTCCCTGGCTAAAATGTTTATAAGTGATGAGTAGATATTCTTGTCTTGTTCTTAATCCTACAGAGTTGTACTCAGCCTCTTACCATTAAGTATGTTAGATGTGGGGATTTGTAGATGCTAATCAGATTGAGGAATTTCCCTTCTATTCCTGGTTTCTTGGGTGTTTTTATCATAAAGAGGTGTTGAATTTTGTCAAACGCTTTTTCTCTATCTATCGAGATGATCATAAAGTTTTGGTCCTTTATTCTGTTGTGGTGTATTACATTAATTGATTTTCAGATTTTAAACCAATCTTGTATATCTGGGGTAAATCCTACTTGGTCATATGCATTATCCTTTTTATGTATTGCTGGATTTATTTGCTAATGTTTTATTGAAGGTTTTTGCATCTGTATGCTTAAAAGATATTAGTCTGTAGTGTTCTTTTTTGGTAATGTATCTGTCTGGTTTTGGTATCATGGTAACACTGACTTCATAGAATGAGTTAGAAAGTGTTCTATCCTCTTCTATTTTTAGAAGAGTTTGTGAAGAACTGGTATTAATTATTTAAATGTGTGGCAGAATTCACCAGGAAAGCCATCTAGTTGAGGGAATATTTTTTGTGGGAAATTTTTAAATTACTAATTCAATCTCTTTACTTGTTTTAGGTCTATTCAGATTTTCTATTCTTCTTGAGTCAGTTTTGGTAGTAGGTGTCTTTCTAGGGATTTATCAATTTCAATGAAGTGATCTAATATGCTGCCATATAGTTGTTCATGATGCTATTGATAGCCTTTTATCTCTGTAATGCCCATAATATCCTTTCTTCAATTTCTGGTCTTAGTATTCTGAGTCTTCTTTTTCTTGATCAATCTAGCTAAAAAGACTTGTCAATTTTTTTTATCTTTATAATGAGCCAACTTTTAATTTTGTTGATTTTCTCTGTTGTCTTTCTAACCTCTATTTCATTAACCTATGTTCTAGTCATAATATTTTCTTCCTTCTGTTTGCTTTGGGTTTAGTTTGCTCTTCTTTGTCCAGTGTTTTAAGGTGCAAGTTTGGGTTGTTTATTTGAGGTCATTCCTCTTTTTCAGTGGAATTTTTTTATAACTATAAAATTCCCTCTAAGCACTGCTTTTGGTATGCTATGTTTCATTTTACTCAAAGTATCTTCTGATTTCCCTTGTGATTTCTACTTTTATCCATTGGTTATTTAGTAGTATGTTATTTAATTTCTGCATATTTGTGACTTTCTCCAGTTTTTTCCTATTATTAATTTCCAATTTCACACTTATGACTAGAGAATATACTTTGTATGATTTCAATCCTTTTACATTTATTGAGCTTTGTTTTAAGGCCTGGCATATATTCTATTCTGGAGAATGTTCCATGTATGCTTAAGAAGAATGTGTATTCTGCTCTTGTTCACCAAAGTTTTCTGTAGATGTCTGTTACCCATGCACATTTTATCTCTTCTCATTAATTCCCATTCCCAGAATGCCTTTCCCCTTATCTCCACAGAGCTAAAGTACATCCATTACTTAAGCCCTAGAGCAAGTCTTCCCTCCAATGCTGTGTAAACTGCTTTGGAAAACTGAAAATAAAGAAAACATATGCATTTGTTATCTAATGCTGCATAACAAATTACCTCAACACTCCCTGGCTTTAAACAAAAACATTTGTTACTGCAGTTTCTGAGAGTCAGGCATCCAGGAGCAGTCCTCAGTTTCTTGCTAGCTATCAGTGGAGATTTTAGTTTCTTGACACATGAGCCTTTCCACAACATGGCAGCTTGCTTCTCCTAGAGCAAATGATCTAGGAGAGACCCAGCAAACAAAAAAACCATGTGAGACAGAAGCCATAGTCTTTTACAACCTAATCTCAGAAGTGAGATTCTCCTATGTGCTTTCAATTGCACAAACTCTGTAACGGTGTAGCAGGGGGCTACACAAAAGGTGTAAACACTAGGACATGGGGATCATTGGAGGTCATTCTTGAGGCTGGCTGCTGGAGCTTACAAATGATTTGTTTGACATAGCACAACATGGATCCAGTTGTCCAGTAAACACTGGATTAGACCTACTGGTCAAGCTCACAAATGAATATTGAGGCAATATTCCTAAATTAATTTTTAATAAACAGATTCATGTGGCACATTTGAAGAATAATACCTATATACAAGTGGGATTTATTCTGGGAATGCAAGGATGGTTCAATATTAGAAAAAATCCATTAATATGATTCACTATATTTTAAAAAATCTAAGGAGAAAATTTAATTATTTCTATAGATGCAGACAAGGAACTGAATAAAATTCAACACTCATTCTAGATTTTAAAAATCTTAATAAAAGAGGAATAGATAGATTCTTTTTTGGCATGGTAAAATAGATCTTCCTCAAAAGTTATCATCTTGCCTAAAAGGAAAGCACTAAAAGCAGTTCCATTGAAGTCAGAATAAAAGACAAGAATGCATGCTACCATTATTCTTTAAAAACTCTGCAGATACAAGCTGATACAAGTAAGCAAGAAGTTAGAATTAGGAAAGAAGTTAGAGGTGTAAAATATGAAAATAAGAGGCAAAATTGTCACAATTTGTACAAGTATCATGATTATGATGTATAACCATCATGGTTATATATCTGGAAAACCTAAGAGAATCTACTGAATTGCAAATAAGAGAAATGGGTAATGAAGCCAGTTATAAAATTCATATATAGTAAATGATAGCTTTTTTACATATAAATATTATTCAGTTAAAAGACACAGTGGAAGAATTTCCAACAGTAACTAAAATATAAAATAGTCTGGAATAAGCCTCAAAATGTGCAAGAAATATATGAAGAAAACTTTAACATACATGTGTAGTGGCAGATGGTAACTACACTTATGATGCTGAGCATTGTGTACAGAATCGTTAAATCACTATGCTGTACACCAAAACTAATATAACATTGTGTCAACAATACTTCAGTAATAAAAATTTAAAACAAAAAAAATGTTTAAGAGAAAGGAAAGGGGGCAGGGAGAGGGGCAGAGAGAGAGGGAGAGAGAGAACCTTAAGTAGGCTCCACGCCACAGCAGGGAGCGTGACGCAGGGCTCCATCTCACAACCCTGAGATCATGACCTGTTCTGAAATCAAGAGTTGGACGCTTAACTAACTGAGTCATCCAGGTGCCCCTAAAACAAAAAATTAACATATAAAAGGAACTTGAAAAAATGCAGAGCTATACCATATTCTCAGAGAGAAAGATCCATCACTGCAAAAATGTCAATTCTCTACTCAGTTGCTTTATAAATCCAACACTATCTCAAAAAGATGCCTGCAGGACATTTTTTGTGACACTAGAAGAGCTGATTCTAAAAGTAAACAACTGAGTCTACCCATGAAACCTGGGGAAAGAAGAATAATGAGCAAGCTTTGGGGGGAGAATTAAGAAGCCAGGGCTCCAGGCCAAGCTCTGCCCTAAAAAATTGAAGGACCATTCATCATTTCTGTCAGGGCTTTGGTTTTCTCATCAGCAAAGCAAGGCATGCAGGCTAGAGGAGAGGGCGGGGGTCTAACCTTCCTTTCAGCTCTAGAATTTTCTGATCGATTCTGTGGTGAGACTGTTAGTCCAAACACTGCAGACTTGGATGGAGCCATGTCTACTCTGAACAAGTCCAGGGCACCTAAAAGAGTGTTTGGATAAGTATGTGAATTTCTGGGGCACCAGGGAGGCCTTTTGCTAAAAAGCAGCCCTATCCTTACCCTTATCCCCATCCTGTCTCTGGTATTGCTCTATGGGATTTACTCAGTTGATGTGACCTCTCCCTCCATTACCTGCCCCCACTAGGACATAAGCATGGTATTTGGGTCTTACCTCTCTAATCTTTTCTTAGGAGCCAATCTGAATAGGAGAAGGGAAAAGATGGGGAGAACAGAGACTCTACAGAAGAATGAACTCCCCAGGGACAAAGAAAAGAGAAAGCGGAGACACAGACACTACAGACATCTTAGCCCCAGAAAGTCCATACAGAGACCCCAGAGGAAGCACAAGAACTATCCCCAGATGACAGTGGAATTACATGAATCAATATCTTTACCTGCCAAATAAGTGCATTAATAGACCGAGTTCGTATTTATAGCTTTCAACAGAACAGAATCATTTGCACAAGGAGAGAAGGAACATTTCCTCCTCTCTCCTCTACCCAGTAAGGAAGGACCTTCTGAGAAAGAGAACATTTGAAAGAGTTCCTCAAAGGAGAGGGATGAAGATGCTTGGCAAAGCTTGTTAGGGTGTGCTTTCTCCAAAACCAAGAGAAGGCATAGAACAGGTGGGGGCACCCAGAGAGCAATAAGGGATCCTTCACTTGAGAAAAAAGAAACAGGTGCTGGGGAGAAAAGATGCTAGCCCAGGAGGCCAAGCACCGTGAAAGGCTTCGGGTGGGGTGCCATGCAGTAGGTGCAATAATTCTTCCTCTTAAGTGATTTTAACATTTCTCATGATTTCCCAAAAGCAGGCCCCCGCATGGGAGTTTTGGAGGTAATGCTCCGGGGGCCTGGCATAGTTCGGGCCTCAGGAAAGCCTGCAGTCGGACCGCTTCTAAGTGGCCTTTATCTGCCGCAGTGGCCAGGCTGAACTCAGGTGAACTCAGCTATTTACCAAACTCCTACCAGGAGTCCAGCGTCACGCTTAGGGCTGTGGTGAGCATAATGGAAGCCAGGAGAGGGTCCTTGCTGTTGAGGAGTTCATAGCTGGAAAAACAAGAATTGCAGATTGGAAAGTGGTATTATTCATATAATTCACCCAAGTCCGGAATTAAATATAAAAATGAGTGGAACGGTGAGTGAGTTAGGAGCTCAGAGGGAACAGAGACAGGACAGTGGGCTGGTGGCCAGGGATGACTTTATGGAGGAGGTGGAACTTGACCCCAATATGCATCTATGGGATCAAGGTCCCTCTGCTTTCCTCCATGCTGCAGGCTATGAGAGGACCAAGCCAGAGGCCCAGGAGTGGAAGAAGCAGCTTCTTTTCTGGAATCTTAGAAGTGAGGCTTTAAGTGAGAACCTTCTCCGATCCTATCTTTCTCAGTGCTGTTTGTTTGAAAAGGGAGTAGATTTTCCTGTTACAACAGCCAAAAAAACAAAATAAATCAAGAAGGGAACAGCAAGCATGGACCTGGAAATGAAGTTAAAATCTCTAGGCTTAGTGAAGACACCACAAAATGGTTTTCTCCTCAAAGCGGAGCTCCACCTAGACTAGACTGCTCTAATGGATCTGGGGACATATTCTTCTCCCTGACAACTCCACCCACCCCACTTCCCACCCCATTTCCTCCAAAAGCCTTTTGCAGATGGTGCCTCTCAGTTCCCAGAACCAGTCTGGAGCAGTGATTAAAAAGATCAGAATTCCGGGAACCACTTTTTTCTTCTTGGCCACCTTGGCAAATGCTTAAGCTACACTAAGATGCGGTGAACCATTTAAAAGTGACAATCAAGATGCTGGAGAAAAATTAAGAATTCCACTAGGCATAGAGCCAGTCCGTACACACACACACACACACACACACACACACACACACACAAAATCGGTTGTTTGGGAAAAACTAAGATTCTGTGAACACCCTTTTGGGGAACCCTCCAGACCCAGGGGTGCTCAGACCCCCCTCCCCTCACTGGTTCCCTCTTTCCTTTCCCCATTCACAAGGACAGGAATCATCTGCATTTCTAGCAGTTCTCTGCGTACTACAGGGTTGTAGCCCAGCCTAGAAAAAAAGAAATAATGACAGACTCAGGATCTCACTGGATCTAATAACCCTGAAGAGTCCTCTGTACAACACCTGATGTACAGCCACTGAAAGGACATTCTGTAATCTTTTGCCCATTTCTGTCTTTCTTGATTTTTCCTGGTGCTTGAGAAGCTCTCCCAGGATGCAGAAGGCAAGATAAGGAGATTAAAACGAGAGAGAATATAATAGGTATTAAAGACACAGCAGAAACCATACTCATGACCTATAGGTGACTTGAACAAGAAACTGATCAATGTACTCACCTAAAAATGGTTTATAAACTGAAAAGACTCCTGCATTCCAGACGGCGTTAGCTTCCCAGGGCTGCTGTAACACGGCACCTCAAACTGGGTGGCTTAAAACAACAAGCATTTTTTCTCCTACAGTGTTGGAGGCTAGGTCCAAAATTAACATGTCAGCAGGGCTATGCCCCCTCCAAAGGCTCTAGGGAAGAATCCTTCCTTGCTTCTTCCAGCTTCTCGTGGCCCCAGGTGATCCTTGACTTGTGGCAGGTAACTCCAACCTCGGCTTCTGTCTTTACTTGGCCTTCATCTCTGTGTGTGTCTATGTGTTCTCTCTTAATAAGGACACCAGTCATTGGATGTAGGGTGCCCTAAATTCAGGGTGATTTCATTTGTAGGCAGTTGTATCTTTAAGGACCTTATTTTCAAGTAAGGTCACATTCTGACATTCCAAGTAGATGCGAAATTTGAGGGGATGTTATTCAATCAACTGCACAGAACAAATCAATTAAGAGACCAATAAGTAAGCACATCTTGGCAAGAATCTAGAAAAAGAAGGACAAAGGAAAAAATCTTCAAGCAGTGCAAAGTTATTATAATCAAATGATGAAAAATCAGCCTTCTTCAAGCATCTCAACAACTAGCAAGAGATGATGAAGACAAGTGACACAATGTCTCCAAGGTTTTAAGGGAAAACGTTTTAACTTGGCCAAACTGCAATTTTATTATTCACATATGAATGTTTCAGAAAAAAGCATTCTTAGATATTCTCAGGAACATCTTTCCTGAAAATACTGCTTTAAGATCCACTCCAACCAATGGAGAGGTGAAGGAAAATGAACCAAAGAATGGGTAGGTCAAGTGGCGCCTGGGTGGCTCAGTGGTTGAGCAACCGCCTTTGGCTCAGGTCGTGATCCCAGGGTCCTGGGATCGAATCCCGCATCAGACTCCCCACGGGGAGCCTGCTTCTTCCTCTGCCGGGTCTCTCCCTCTCTCTGTGTGCCTCTCGTGAATAAGTAAATAAAATCTTTTTTTTTTTTTTTTTTAAGAATGGGAAGGTCATAATACAAAGGAGTGTTGGCAGGCATTGAAGATATTTAGGGATACAACAAAGTTTAAATGATTATTGTAAATATAGTTTCAAAACATGTAAATAGCAATTTTTGAAAAGAACATAAAGAGTGTAAAATGTCCACAATTTAAAAGTAATACTTTGGTTCCTCATATCCCAGATCCCACAACACATACACAGAAGAAATAGATGGGGAAATGTAGAAGGAAGTAAAGAAATGTGCATTTCTTCATATTACACCTGGCTGTTCAGTATTTTAAAAAATTCTTAGTGCTGATGTTTAGAAGAAATATGGATTCAAGTATTTTACAGATAGATTTATAATTGATGAAATGATGTGTGTAAGCAAGAGACAGAGAAACAGAGAGACAGAGCATGCACACAAAAGAGCAGCTAGTTCTCTTCCTCTACTTGATAGGAGGCCATTTCCTGGCCTCTCCCCCCCCCCATTTTATTGAGGTATAATTGACAAGTTTGTCTATGTAAGGTGTACAACCTGATGATCCGGTATATGTGTACATTGTTAGATAATCACCACATTCAGGCTGATTAATAACTCCATCAACTCATATAGTTACCATGCTCTTTTCTTTTTTTCCTTTCTTTTCCTTCCCTTCCCTTCCCTTCCCTTCCCTTCCCTTCCCTTCCCTTCCCTTCCCTTCCCTTCCCTTCCCTTTCCCTTCCCTTCCTTTTCTTTCCTTTTCTTGTGTGTGTGCATGTGTGTAGTAAAAACACTTAAGATCTACCCTCTTAGCTAATTTCAAGTATATGATACAGTATCATTAACTATCGTCACCATGCTGGATATCAGATCCCCAGAGCTTCACCTCGCATAACTGAAACTTGGTACCACTTGAGCAACACCTCCCCATTTCTCCCAGGATGGCACATCTAAAGAACATGTCCTTCATCCCCTTTGCTATCACAGTCCTTTCACATCCCCCTGGCCCTGCAGGTCCCCCATTTCTGGTTTCACCTGCCTTCACAGCTAGCCTCTGCACATTCCCGTGGGCCAAAGCGAAGGGAGGGGGTGAAGGAGGACTGGAACTGCTAGACTCTGCTCTGCTCACTTCTCCCCTCCTACTTCATGGCCTAAATTGATTGAGCTGAACAGGGGTTGGGGTGGGAAGGGGAAGGTACCTACTACCCAGTCACTTCCTAGACCTTTGAAGGGACATCTGCCCTGTTTTCCAATTTTTTGTTATTATCAACAACATAGTAGTGAATGTCTCCATACATGTGTGAAAACTTTTATCATTTCTTATTACTTTTATTATTTCTGTTACAAGCTGTGGGGTGAGATTATTCCTCTTTCCCCAGCAAGCAACCAGACTCACATCTGAGTTGGAAAAAGCATGAAGTACCATGACAGGCAGCTTTTGAGATGGCTCCCAATGATGCTCACCTCCTGGCATCCATGCCGTAGCTAGTCTCCTCCCCTTGCATGTGAGCTGGGCTTAGTGACTTGCTTCTAATAAATGGACTCCTTATAGGCAGGAGCAGAGAGTGCACTTTTTCCCCATGGGATCCAGTCCTGTGCCTGACTCTCAGTAAGTGTCTGGTGAGTGACATCAGATGTGAGAGGTGAGGGACAATATGGCCTACTTCTGAGTCTGGACACACTGTCACTCCTTAGGGTTCGTCCAGTGGTCTTCAAACCAGGGCATGCTGTGTGGCCAGGGGTAACCTAAGACTTTCCAAAAGATATGTGGACACAGGTGGTTTAAGGAAATCTAATTCTAGATTTTCAACTTCTACATCTATTTTTCCTAAAACGGGTCTCCCAGAGAACATCTCCTGGTTGAAGCTTCTCCTATGGGTTCTCCAATCCCACTTCTTCCTCTCAAAAGCCAAGGATTCCCTTTACCCTCCCTGAGCCTTCATTCCTACGGTACATGGTTCCCAGGAGATTAACACCTCCAGGGTATCAAACAAAGGGACAATTTAAGATATTTTTTATTTAACAATCGCACCTCTTCCATTCCCTGACCACTGTCAAATGATGCATCCTTTCTGTGGGAGGATCCCCTAAAAGTAAAATAAAGAGAGTGCCCAGATCAAATATCAAGCTAGCAGCACCTTACTTCCTACAAGTGACAAGCTCGTGGCAAGCCTCTGTGCCTCGTTTTCCCTCTACCAGAAATAGAATTCATAAGTGAGAATGTCTCCAGGATGCATGTCAACATATTTATTTGAATTAAAAAATGAAGTCTGAGGGTGCCTGGGTGGTGGAGTAGTTGACCATCTGCCTTCAGCTCAGGGCATGATCCCGGGGTCCTGGGATCAAGTCCCACATCAAGCTCCCCACAGGGAGCCTGCTTCTCCCTTTGCCTATGTCTCTATCTCTCTCTGTGTGTCTCTCATGAATAAATAAATAAAATATTTTTTAAAAAATGAAGTCTGAGTTTTTTCTGATTGAGAGTCTGATTTGGCCATTTGGTTTGACAGTGAGTTTTGGCTTAACTAATTAAGCTAAATGGTGAGCAAAATCCATAAATTGAATGAACTTGTTTTGTAGCTCCAAGTGTGTGTGTAATATGAATTTTAAAAAGACTTTGTATTAGCAAGATATGTTAAAATTAACAATATTTTCCTTTTCTGAACCCTTTCAGAGTATATCGGTTAAACAAAGCACTTTAATGTGAGAAAGTGCAGGATGCAATCAATAGTCATCCATAAGTGAGAGTAGATATACTTTTTCATATACTTTTAGAAATTGAGAAACCTGAATGAGTGCAATGACCAAGAATAAATTTCCCCAGGAAGTTGATTCTCCATTCTTTGCCTTCAGGTAAATTGATGGAGGATCTAATTAAATTGTCAGCTGATAGATCATTAAAAATAATTTTTGATGATAGATCACTATATGATCTTGGCATATAACTGGGAAGGGGTTCAAAGAATCGAGTCTCACTGCTACAACAAAACTCTTTTTCTTCCCATCATATTTCTTTTTTTTGGTATATTTTTTTTATTGGAGTTCGATTTGCCAACATATAGCATAACACCCAGTGCTCATCCCATTAAGTGCCCCCCTCTTCCCATCATATTTCTGTAGACATATTTTCTTAGCATGTACATCTATAAGGAATGAAAAATAGCAATCGAATTGAAGCTAAGCAGTGTCCCATTCTAACAATAAATAATGTTTATTCATGGATAAAGGAGCAAGCATAAAAGAGATCTTTCCTGTGTCATTAAAAGATGCATTTGCAACAGTATGGAGATTCCTCAAAAAATTAAAAATAGAGCTACCATATGGTCCAGCAATTCCACTACTAGGTATTTACCCAAAAAATACAAAAACGCTAATTCAAAAAGATCTATGCACTCTGTGTTTATTGCAGCATAATGAACAACAGCAGAATTATGGAAACAGCCCGGTGTGCATCAACTGATGAATGGATAAAGATGTGGCATATATAGACAATGGAATATTACTCCGTCATAAAAAGGAGTGAAATCTTGCATTTACAACAACGTGGATGGGGCTAGGGGGTATTATGCTGAGTAAAATATGTCCATCAGAAAAAGAGAAATACCAAATGATTTCATTCATATGTGTAATTTAGGGAACAAAACAAACGGACGAAGAAAAAAATGAGACAAACCAAAAAACAGACTCTTAACTAGATAGAGAATAATCTGGTGGTTACCAGAGGGGAGATGAGTAGCGGGATGGGTGAAACAGGTGATGGGGATTAAGAGTATACTTAGGATGAGCACTGAATAATATAGAGAATTGTTGAATCCCTATATTGTACACCTGACACTAATACAACACTGTATAGTAACTATACCAAAATTGAAATAAAAAACATTGTATTATCTATTGTATTATCTAAACATTGTATTATCTAAACAATGTATTAACATTGTATTTTTCTTAAATATTTATTAAAATCCATTAGTGTTTTGATCAATTTTATAGGAAGGCTATTTTAATGAACAAACTAGAAACTTTTTTTTTAACACCTGGAGCTATTTTCATGGATAATCTAGAAACTTTTTAATACCTGGAGTTTATGATCACAGGAGATTTTTAAAGTTAACTTGTGTATACATATTTTTACTACAGAGTATGATAAGCATAAAAATATATTAGGATGCAAATATCTGGGGGAATTGGAATGAAAATGCATATTCAAGGAGAAAGAGGAATAATATAAGATTTCTGTTAGTAAGGAAGAGCTTATTAGGTATTTTTTAAACAGCTGATGGTGAGTATCGAATTGCTATGCTATTTATATGTCATTGGATACATTTAAAAGAGTAATGTTACAGTTTTGTAACTGGCAGATTTTCAATATGCAGACATTGCACCCTTTGGGATCACTGTTGAAATTTGTGAGGCAAATATTTAGCTGTCAATGTACCCATGCCGCCTCTCAGACTTGGCCTAGCCCTTCTCCTTATCTGCAAAAATCTCCTTGTCCTGGCCAGGACAGCATGGATACCAAGGGTCTGGAATGGGGTGGCCTGACCAAAGTACAGGGCCCAGGATGGGGTACCTGGTGAACTGAGGGTGTACTGTCTGCATCACAGCCTTCCTGTGTGACCCGAACCCATCAGTCTCCAAAAGCCAAGCAGAAGGAAGTCCCACACTTTCCCTTAGGCACTGTGTCTTCTGAGCTGAGGACAGCAATAGGTCGTGGCCATGCAGACAAAGTGTCCCCCAGACTTTTAGGCTACAACCCTCCCCCACCAACTGTCTTCTGCTTGACTTCCTACAGAAAAGTGGGCTGAGGGACCTGGGCTGCACACCACCTGCCTCCCACTCACTTTCTAGTTCACCCTTCTCCTCAGCAAGCCTTGGGTACGCCCTGTGGAAAGAGAGGAGACCAAAGCTTCCAGGCTGTTGGAGGAGACAGTTCCCACACAGAATCCTCCTCCCCTTCTCCTCAGCCTAAAAGAGGGACTTCATGCTCTGAATTTTTTCTTTGTTCATAATTCAAGAGAATTGATGCTTTAAAAGGCCCAGGGCTTGAAATATTTATAATGTTCCTTGAGGACCAGGTACAGTAGAAGAGAACCACCTATATAAATGGCAAGACCATCATAAAAGAACCAAAGTGTTTGAGAAAGGCAATCCAGGAAGACTACTTAGAGGAAGTGAGATATTGAAATGACTTTTTTTTTTTTTTAGATTTATTTATTCTAGAGAGAGAGCACAAGTGGGAGGGACAGAGGGAGAGGGAGAGAGAATATCAAGGAGACTCCCTGCTGAGCTAGGAGCCCAAATTGGGGCTCTATCCCATGATCCTGAGACTATGACTTGACCTGAAACCAAAAGTCAGATGCTCAACCAACTGCGCCACCCAGGCACTCCTTAAAACAACGTTTTAAAGGAGATTTGGAGGCTACTAAGCAACAGTTCCAATGTTTACTGCCTCCCAGAATGTTCTCTCTGTGGTGAGGAGCTATAACACTGAAAATGCCAGAGATCAGCTGGAGACAGATAAGCTGAAGTCTGGGAGAGTGAAGTGAGAAGGGTGGAGTGGAAGGAGAAAAAAAAATCCTATCTCAAATGCAATAACACTGCCCTGCTTCATTTCATTACCAGAGAGGAACGCGGCTTATAAATGACGACCTTATAAGCTGAAACGTGATCCCCTGGGAGAGAGTACCCGGGCCCCAGTATTTGTAGATCTGCTCCCAGCCTGCCTGCCATAGGAGCTCTGAGAACCAACTATCAGGAGCACCTTCCATTGAGACCAATGATGCTTTAGCTGAAAGAGCATAACCTGGCACAGCACTGAGCCTTGTTGGGTTGCCCTGGCCTGGAGACCTAGCCATAGCTCAGTGGCCCAGCCAAGGGGGCCACAGCCAGGCCCATTGCCCAGTGCTGGGGTGAGGAAGGCACAGAGCAGTGGGTACTCATTGACTTTCCAACCTAGTTTGGCCAGTCCCTTCCAGGTACTTTTGGCTCCAGTCTAACTGGGTTGCTTGCTCTTGCCCTGAACCTCCCTACCAGGTGTTCTCGGATCCAGGCCACTCCCTTCCCTTAAATGCCCTTTGCTTGCATATCTCCTTGTCTACCTTCTACTAGTCCCACCTCTAGGGCTCCTCCTTGGAAAGGCTGCTCTGATTCCCCATCAATTGAACCAGCCTTTGAGCCAAGATCATCTCATCATCTTCTGTGCTTACAGCCCCTGAGTCTCTGACCTGCAGTTCTCTCATGAAATGGATCCCTTTCTACTTTGCATTATGGTTATTGATATGGTCTGATTTCCCCTCCCAGCCCAGTGTAAGAAGTATCAGCCTCTCTCACTTCAACTCCATGAACCTGAGCTGAGTACCTTCTAGGTGACAGACAGCATACTGGGTGCATTATTGAGGGAGGGACACATAACCCTGCAGCCAGGCATTCATGTCCCAGTCAGAGAACAGAGATCAAGCACAGCTCAGAGCACCACCTTCCATGGCCAAGCTCAATGCTCTTCCTATAGCTTTAGGCCAGAATGCAGCTAAAGTTCTAGATGGTTGGAAATGATTTATCTTTAGCCAAATGCAGACCAGTCTGTGATGGTCCAGGTAGCAGTGGTTGAAAGGCCGTCCAGCAAATACTCAGTCATGGGTATGGGCTTCTGGGGAATGGTAAGCATATCCTGGGTCATGATATTTTATCTATCTGGATGCCCAGGAGGGACACTGGAGCCAAGATTCCTATGGTCCCCAGCTGAGTACAGGGAGAACATTCAGATCACATCTGGCAGGTGGTTTTGAACTTTCTGAGAAGCTATTGAAAGTTCTGGATGTTCTTTCCAGAATTGCAGACACATGCATGTACTCCTTGGCACACAGTTATAGGGGATTTACCTACTCTTGAAAACCCATCCCTGGATCCCCAAATTAACCTTGATGTAAACAGTGGGTCCCTTGGTGTGGTCACTATGGAATAATGGGCAAAATCTCCATACCCTCAGGGATAGGTGCTCAGAAATATCTGTTGAATTAATGAATGACCTTGAATTTGACCAGGCTAAGATCCCTACCTTTGTTCACAAATCACTATTTCTTTTACTCTCTGGTAGAGCCACAGCCCACTCAGTGTTCAGGTGGAACAGACAGCCTTCTGTGTGGTGACATATGCGGGGTTCAGGAAATGCCTCACTTCTGAAGAGCATCTTTCTCCAACAAAGTCTGCCATGAACAGAGCCACTAACACAACATCCCTTTGAAGCAAGGGGTCAGAGTGACTGGGTATATGAACTACTTCTTTCCTCCTTCCAGGAGGAGCCTGAGGTTGAAGATGGATACATAGGTCATCTCTTCCTTTTAGAAAGGGGCTCTGCAGACAAAGGTAAGGTGCATCGCTCCTGCAGAGACATTCTGACCTCAGCTCTAGCTCCTTCAAGGGCGATATTCCAATGATGAAGAGACCTTGAGAACCATTTCAAGATCAAAACACCACCCATATGATCTGACAATCCAGAAACACAAAAATACCCTGGAAAATCTTTTGTAAGTAAGCAAACAAGAACAGCCAAGAGTGCTCAGCCTCTGGAAAGTCTAGATTCATCCAAGTAGGATAGACCTTTGTAGAAGAGGTGTGGAGGCATGAGGATTTATTGGGTGTCTACTATGTGCTGGGTGGTTTCCACATATTATCTCATTTAAGCCTTGTAATATTGGGGAAGAAAGTATCATTTTTCCCATTTACAAGTGAGGAAACAGGCAAGTGAGCCCAAAGTCATGCAGTTGGTAAGAACCCAGACTCAAACTCAGGCTGTCAGTTCTCAAAGCCCATGAGCTTTTCACTGTGCCAGAGATAGAGGGTGTTTTGTTTTGTTTCAGAACAGAATACAGATTAGGCCTGTGATCACTTCAACTCACAAATAGGGGACAATCTGGAGAGACTAAGGTTGCCCTGAATTCCATCAACTTTAAAATTTGGAGGGGGGGCCAGAACCCCACTATTTTCCCTGGAATGAGTTCTGGGTTTGCTCCATGATCATGAGAACTAATCACTTTTCTTTTTCAACATAGCATACCCAGCAGACCTTAGGATCCTTGTAAAATGTGAGCATGGAAAGATCTTCCTCAGTGGCCCAAGTCCGAAGCTTCCAGAAGCCGGGCAGAAGCTATGACATCTGATTCCACAAGATACCAGGTTCTGGGGCCCAGCAGAGCCCAAGAGGGCTGACCCCTGACTCCAGGTGAATATGACCAGGGACTCACCTGTCCATAGACTTCACTGTGCCAGGAAATGACCGACCTGGGAAAATACTCATTGTTAACCACATTCATTATTTCAAAAAAATTTTTTATCTTTGTTAAAAGTATCTTTGTTTATTTTACCTCCTTGGCATTTCCTGTGGTTTCTATGAACAAGCACACTCCCATAAATGTGATCACCACCACCATCATCATCATCGCCAACATCAGGATTTAATCTGTAGTCTAAAAAGCACTTTTCCTACAAAATGTAAATCATGATCATGAGCCATAACCAAGACTTCCTAAGACAGCCAGTGTTGAGATAAACGTAATTTTTTCCTTTGGTAATAACTTCAGACATGTTTATTAATTTTCATTCCTAGATTTTCCTCTTCTAACTCTCATGGGTAAATTTATTTTTAACTAGATATTTTTGAATAAATCACTGAACCCATTAGAGAAATAGGGACCAAACATGGTATCCACACATAAATAAATATTTTTGTGCACTGATGTTTGAAAACTGATGACTTTTGAAGTCTAGGTTTCTCAGACAAAAACCATTTGGATATCATTAAAGGGGGGGGAAAAAAGCCTAAAACTTTTTCCCACTTAATAGAGGGCTCTGCAGAAAATATTTTTGGCACCTCAAGTTGTCTTGTTGTTAATCAACTATTATTATAGAGGTTTGCACCAGAACAATGTTCTAAAAGCTCTTTATCTTGTTACATAAGTAGAATGGCATTCCAAAATCTCATTTTTAAAAGGCATTAGTCACCAGTATAACAAAACACATGCTTTGTACCAATAAAATTTAATGTTCAAATAAAAAATGCTTGTTTACATGCATTTTTATATGCCAGTCTATATTAAAGAGGCCATGATTTCAGGAGATGTTTTCCTTAGGTCAATGGACACTCCCTCCTATTTCTCTGTCTAATGAGAAGCCAACCCATCTCCTTGTCATCGCTCCTGGAGAGGAGGCAGAGATCCAACAGAGGAGGAGCAGATTCGGTAGTTAGGACTTTGTGATTTGAAGCCGAGCGGTAGCTCTGCCTCCCCCGCCCCCCAACTCAGTCTGGGATAAGAACTGTTTCTGCAGGGGGGGTCACTGTCGCAATGAGTTGTTGTCACTTCTCTGCCCTCAAACCCAACAGTTGTGGACTGCAAGAGGGTCCCACCTCGCTTCACCAACAATGGAGAATCAGACATCAGAATCTTGTACTATAATAAGAATGATGACAAAAGGTGCAGTTTTTAAAGACATTTCCTTTTCATTCTCAAGTCTAGAGGATCTGTCCATCAATATGACTTCTTATTAAATTCACTAACCTTTATTTCATCCAAAACAAGTAAATCCTATGAGGTAGGGCAACAGTTCACTTTAAGCTACTATAACTCTATTTAATATCTTTAGGTTAAAATTTCTCCTTCAATCTAATTTAAATTTCCTAATTGAAGTTTGTGGCCTAGCAGCTTCTGATTTTTCCCTGTTACTGGGTTTGATGTATTTCTTTTTAAAAAATATTTTATTTATTTATTTGAGAGAGAAAGAGTGAGAGAAAGAGAGAACACACAAGCAGGGAGATGGGCAGAGGGAGAGGGAGAAGTGGAGCCCGATGTGGGGCTCCATCCCAGGACCCTGAGATCATGACCTGAGCCAAAAGCAGACACTCAACTGACTGAACCACCCAGACGCCCTGGGTTTGATGCGTTTCTTACATGCATTCAGAATTCACATAACATAACATTGCTAATGTAACATTAGGACATTCGTAGACTTCTCTTACAACACTTTGCAACCACGGGAGTGGGTATCAGAGTTGAAGATGGAGTTTCTCGTAGGTAATGTCTTCTTTTTTGGTTCTATAAACAAAAATATGTGTTATCTAAAGGAATATTTTAGTCTACTAAGAGGTTAGATTTTTATTCAATAGCAGGCAAATAATTGATTAGCCTTATTAATTAGACATCGAAGCCCTCCCAAATTAAAATAAATAAATAAATAAATAAGGTTCATAGTAACAGAAAGACCAGGAAGACAGAGAAACATATCCTGGAAGCTATTTGTGTGTGTGTGCAAAAGAGGTACTGCTACTACTAATTCTTCCTTTTCCTCACCTGAAAGCCTTGCAAATTTTCGACAAACTACCTCTCTGTCAGAATTGAGAAAGAGAAGGAAAAAACAAAATGAAGCTGACACCATTTTTTTTGCCTGTGATGTCATTTGCTGTCTTCCAAAGCCCGCGGGTCCAATTTTGATGTCAGGGTGCGTAACTCCACAGTGACAGGCCCAAACTTATTTGAAGAGGGAAATAACCTTTCAGCTCTGTGCAGTCATTTTCCCCACGAAGACAAATATAGCCCAGGCTGAAATCACTTAGTGTCAATCAAGGTAACCAGATCAGCTCAGCGTTAATAATGCATTTGGTCACGTGCCCTCACAGCGAGCGAAGTGTGAGATAGCCAGCTCCTTGTTCCATGGGACACCCACCGGCTTCTATGTCAGGCCGCAGCTCTCCTAGCCCAGCTGGGAAGCAACAGGGTAATTTAATCTGCCACCCACTCTAATTGCTAAACTGAGAGAATTATCAGGGCTGCCAGAAAGGGCTTGCAGAGCTCTGGGTCCAGGCTTGGTGGCCGGTATGCAAAGCTATGGCTGGGGTTCTCGTTAGGGATGGACTGGGTTTTGGAGGGTCTAATAAGGTTTATGCAACTTAGGGTCTCTCTTTAGGAAAACAATACAAACTTACAAATACAGAATCAGAAGCAGGGCCTTGGAAAGGTCCCTTTTAAGTGAGAGGCCCTGACTGAAGCTTATGTTTCATTAACATCACAGTAAATCCTCCAGTTGTCATGGAAACTGGAAGAACATTTGTCTCCCTTCTACATCCTAGATTTTGGATTGGCTGACTCCAAGGAAGTATATCTTCTCTACTCTTCTGTGATCATTTGTACTTTTCCATAATTCCTTACATGGAGGTGAACTATACACAATGCAATCATGGGTCACAGGTCATCCTTTTACCAACCACCTCAAATGTAGACACCAGTCACCTATTGGTATGTCCTGGTTGTCCTCTAGATGCCAACTTTTAAAGGTTAAGTATATGTCCCAAATATCCTTAGTTTCCCCTAAATATCTGCAATAAAACTTTTGAAGAGGATGACCAGAAACTCAATCACTAGAGATAAAAATACAATGGACTCAGGGGAGACCTTTGAAACAAGCAGTTTTCAGGCAAACCAAAGACCGCTTGTCCTATTTAAGTATTTATAAGCAATCTAGAAGCATTATTATCACAATAGGGAAAAATCAAATGGCATGTAATCCCTCAAATGCATTGCTGGTTCAACACTTCAAAATATTAATAGACTGCAAGAGAAAAATTATATGATTATTTTAATGGAAGCAGAGAAATTATTTCATGAATCTTAATACTCATTCCCAAAAAACTCTAGGCAAGTTGGAAATAGCAGAAAATTTTCTTTTCTTGATAATGTCGACCAGAAACCTAGAGCAAATATTATACATAGTGATGAAATAAGAGAAGTATTCCTATAGATATTAGGAACAAGATAAGGATCCCCATAGCTATTTCACATTGACCTGGCCACTTAAATAACAGGGAAAATAAGTAAGACATAAGGATTCAAAAGGAAGAAACAAAACTGCCAATATTTGCAAACATAATTATGTATCTAAAAATCTAAGAGAAAAAATAAAAAAAATCTAAGAGAATCTGAAGTAAATGATCACAATTCACAGAGTTCAGTTAGGAAGAAAAGCATAATTTTGACATATTAAAACAACAGCTTGCCTGTATCCTACAATAACTATTACAAAATGTCATGAAAAAAACTCTCATTTACGAAACTCACAAAACACAAAATACCTAAGAATAAACAAAAAATGTTCAAGATCTAAATGAAAACATGTTAAGATTTCACTGAAAAATGTAAAAGAATACCCAAACAAATGAAGAAAATATTCATGTATCTGGTTGAAAAGTCTTGGCATCTAAAGATGATTGTTTCCCCCAGATTAATCTACACATTCAGTTAAATCACAATCAAGCTTCCAGGGGGATGTTTCAAAGAACTTATAAACTGATACTAAAATTCTTCTATAGGAGAAAACGTGAAAAAATACCTAAGGTAATTCTGAAAAACAAGTTCTAAAAGAGAGGTCATAAATTCTGTCATAAATTTCTGAAGTAGACCAATAGAGGCTAGGCTTGAAGATGAGTAAGAAGGAACACTCAGGTACTCCAGGAGTACACAAATTGCATGTCATTGCAATGACCTTAAAGGCTATGACATTGCATCAAGTAAGAGAGCTTGGGGAGCACATCTTCTTGGTTTACCTTAATCACACTATGAGAGACAGTCTGAGTGCTGGCCGTGGTCAACCGGCCAGAAAGAAACTTCCAGGTGATGGAAGTCCTGAACAGTGTTTTCTGGAGTCCATAGTCTCCCAGCCAAAATGCCTCAAAACTTCAGAATGGTTTTGCTAAACCACTCTTGGTAAGCCACATTATCCAGACCTATTATCAATTTCAGTTTCTTGCTATATTGCTATTATGCCATACTGCTGCACTGCACACAGATTACATGATAATAATCAGGCATCAAACATGCCTGATTGCCTTAAGACAATATGACAGGCTATGTGTGATGCCTGGTTATTATTACTACTCACCCTACAACCCACTGTATGCTACTTTAGAAGTGTAAAAGAGCATGTGCTCTCTTTCAGGACTTTTTTTTTTTTTTCAAAATTTCAGGCAAGCATGCAATTTATCTACTGGGAGGAGCTGAACAGGACAGGCCTGGCCATTGGCTGTCACAATATCAAAATAATAAAAAGGGAAATAAAACATTGTAACTTTGGTACAAAGTAGCTTAATGAGACATTAAAGGGAATACAGAAACTTAACCATGAATATATGGGAAGATATTTTATGATAAACATGGCATTTAAAGTCAATACGGAAAGAACATACTGATTATTCAAAAAATGATATCAAAGTGGGCACCTGGGTGGCTCAATTGGTTAAGCATCTGCCTTCAGCTCAGGTCATGATCCCATGGTCCTAGGATTGAGTTCCACATAGGGTTCCCTGCTCAGCTGGGTCTGCTTCTCCATCTCCCTCTGCTCCTCCTCGTCAGCTCCTGTGCTCACTCTCTCTCTCATGCATGTGCTCTCTCTCAAACTAAATAAATAAAATCTTAAAAAAAGATATTGGAGCAATTTACTAACCATTTGGGAGAAATTAATTTATGTTGCTACTTTTTACTACTCAAAAATATAAGTTCCAGAAGGATTAATGACCTAAACCATATACAGAACTATAAAACATTAGAAGAAAATCTTAGAGAATGTGATGTAGGGAAAGCCTCTGCAAAAACTATAGAGGAAAAGTGATTAGATCTTATTTTGTCAAATTGTAAAATTCTGTCAACAGAAGTCAACATAAACATACTAAAAGAAAAGCAACAGATTATGAAAAGATATTTGCTACATATGTAACAAAGGATTGGTGTTCAAAATATATAAGGAATTCCTATAAGAAAATGACACATAGACCAACAGAAAACTAGGTGGAAGATATGAATTGACAATTCATAAAAGACAAACTATAAGCCAATATTAAACACAAAAAAGTCAGCTTCACCGCTTACCAGTATAGAAATAAATAATAGTGGGATACATTTCCATTTTTTGCTTGTGATCAACAATATTTTTGTTTGTCTGAGAAAGTATATTTTCCCTTAATTTTTGAAAGATATTTTCACTGGGTATGAAATTCTGCTTCACAGAGGTGTCCCCCACCACCATCCCCACCACTGTCACCCCCTCCAACACTTTAATGATGTCACTCCATCATCTTCTGGCTTACACAGTTTCTGACAAGAAGTCTGCAGTAATTTTAAAATCTTTGCTCCTATGCATAGAATGTTTTTTCCCTCCATCATCTTCAAGTTTTTCTCTTCATCCTTGGCTTTCAACAGTTTGAATATTATATGCCTAGTTATTCTGGTTTGCTTTTGTACTTACTCTGCTTGGTGTTCTCTGAGCTTTTTAGATCCATGGGTGATGTTTATCATTAATTTTGGCAACTTTTCAGCCATAATTTCTTTAAATAATTCTTGTCTTTTCTCTCTTCTCTCTTTCTAAAATTGTAATTTATATGTATATTAAACTATTTGCTATCATCCCTCAGATTTTGCATGTTCTGTTTTTCTTTCTTTTTTCACTCATCATGTGTGTCCTTCCATTTGGGAAATCTCATAAAGATAGATCTTAAAAAAAAAAAAAAAGATCTTCATGTTCGATGATTCTTTCCTTTTTTTTTTTTTTTTAAAGATTTTATTTATTTATTCATGAGAAACACAGAGAGAGAGAGAGGCAGAGACACAGGCAGAGGGAGAAGCAGGCTCCATGCAGGGAGCCTGATGTGGGACTCGATCCTGGGTCTCCAGGATCACATCCTGGGCTGAAGGCAGTGCTAAACCACTGAGCCACCTGGGCTGCCCTCTTTCCTTGGTGTATCAAGTTTACTAATGAGCCTGTTGAAGGCATTCTTCAATTCTGTTACTATGTCCTACGTTTCTAGGACTTCCATTTGATATTTTCTTATTATTTATATCTCTCTACTAAAATTTCCCATCTGCTATTGTGCATTGTCCATCTGTTCCATTAGAACCTTTACCATAGAAATCACAGTTATTTAAAATTTTGTCTGATCAATCCAACTCAGTCTCACCCTGTTGGCTGCTTTGTCTCTTGATAGTGTCTTTTTCCTTACTTTTTTGTATGTTTCTTGAATTTTTGTTGAAATACATTCATCTTATAGGTGATGGTGAAAATTGCTGTTTTTATAAAGGCCTAGAAATAAGCATGCCTTTCCCTCTGCTAGGCCTTTGGTATAGGCGTTTGAGTCAATATATTCAGGAGATGCTATGTGGCAGACACTGTTGGTTGTCTCTCCAAAGGTAATCTCTTCTTTTTTCCTTGCTAAAAAAAATTGAATTATCAAGGGGGCACCTGGGTGGCTCAGTCAGTTAAGCATCTGCCTTCAGCTCAGGTCATGATCTTGGGGTCCTGGGATTCAGCTTCATGTTGGCCTTCCTGCTCAGTGGGGAGTCCGCTTGTCCTTTTCTTTCTGCCCTTCCCCCTATTTGTTTTTTCTCTCAAATAAATAAATAAAAATCTTTGGGACACCTGGGTGACTCAGCGGTTGAGTGGTTGAGCATCTGCCTTTGGCTCAGGGTGTGATTCCCAGACCTGGGATTGGGTCCCGCATCAGGCTCCCTGCAGGGAGCCTGCTTCTCTCCCTACTATGTCTCTGCCTCTCTCTGTGTATCTCATAAATAAATGAATAAAATCTTCTAAAAAATCTTTTTAAAAAAACTTGAATATCAAGCAAGTATTGGGTGACAATGTCTTTAGGAAAAATATGGCCTTCCTCCAGTTTCAGGTGAATCATGTTTGGTTTAAGCTAATCATGGAAATCTGATTCCCTTTGCCAGTGACTGGCTTATAAGAAACATTAGTCCAGTCCATACCAAAAATATCAGAGTGCAGACTTCAGGGAGGAGTCTGGGAAAGATTTTTCCACATGATAAAAAAGAGGGTTGCAGAAAATAGTTTTTCCCCCTTCCATTCTCTCTTTCAGCCATGTGAAGATGTGCTGTTGGAAGCTGTGAACACCATCTCATGATCACAAAGGAAAAACCAAGGGAAACTTGGAGACATGACTCAAAACCCAGACATGATTAAACTACTGAATGAATTGACCCTAGAATCACCTATGTGTATTCTATATTGTATGAGGAAAAAAATAGAATCTCTCTTTCTGATCTTATTCCTTGGAGGAGAACCATCCCAAAGAACATAATGCTTAAAAGGCTCCCATTGACCTGGGAGACTCAGTTGGTTAGGTGTCTGCCTTTGGTTCGGGTCATGATCTCAGGGTCCTGAGATCGAGTCCCACATGGGGTTCCCTGCTCAGTGGGGAGTCTGCTTCTCCCTCTGCCTCTGACCCTTGCCTCTGCTCTGCTCTTGGCTCTCTCTCCCCCTCTATCTCTCTGTCAAATGAATAAATTAAAAAAAAATTTTTTTTAAAGTATCCATTGACAGAGTGAACAGAAGGCTCAGGGTTAGGTCTCTGCTTACCCCCAAAACTGTTCTTCTCAGTTCTCCGACCTCCTCTATGCCCAGCCATCCTGACCTTTAGCTTCTTCTAGCTCCATGACTTATGCATGCTGTTCTCTCTGCTGAAACAGTCTTCCCCCAAATCCTTGCCTAGTTAATTCCTACGTATCCTTTAAGTCTCACTGAGGGCATTGTCTTTTCTAGGAGGCCTTTCTGACCCTCCAGAGCACCTTTAACTGGGCCTCTTACATTCTTTCATGGCACCCAGTGCTGTTCTGTAAATAGCACTTGGCACACTGAATGCTTATGAGTTCTTACTAGAATGTAAGCTCCTGAGGGCAGGGACCACATGTGTCTTAATCATTGCAGCATTCCCATGTGGGACTCGGGGTCTCACACATGGTTGGGCCACAATAAATACATGTTAAATACAAGAATGAAATTTTACCCTCTAGAAAGGAAAATAAGGCACACATATAAAAAAGAAATAAAAATATAAGTCCAGAATTGGGATGCCACTAGCTTTGGTTTTCTTTTTCAATATTCCTCTGGCTATTAAGGGTCTTTACTGGCTTCTACAAATTTTAGGGTTATTTATCCCAGCTCTGTGAAAAATGTCGAGGGTATTTCGATAGAGATTGCACTGAATGTGTAGATTGCTTTGGGTAGCATAGACATTTTAACAATATTTGTTCTTCTAATCCATGAGCATGGAATGTTTTTCCATTTCTTTGTTTCTTCCTCAATTTCTTTCATAAGTGTTCTGTAGTTTTTAGAGTATAGATCCTTTACCTCTTTCATTAGGTTTATTCCTAGGTATCTTATGGTTTGGGGCTTAATTGTAAGTGGGATCAATTCCTTAATTTCTCTTTTTTTTCTGTCTCATTTTTAGCATATAGAAATGCAACTGATTTCAGAAAAGACCCTGAGTAGCCAGAGGAATGTTGAAAAAGAAAACCAAAGCTGGTGGCATCACAATTCTGGACTTCAAGCTCTGTTACAAAGTTGTAATCATCAAGACAGTATGGTATTGGCACAAAAACAGACATATAGACCAATGGAACAGAATAGAGAACCCAGAAATGGCCCCTCAACTCTATGGTCAACTAAACTTTAAGAAAGCAGGAAAGAATATCCAATGGAAAAAAGACAGTGTCTTCAACAAATGGTGTTGGAAAAATTGGACAGTTACGTGTAGAAAAATTAAACTGGGCCATTTTCTTACACCATATACAAAGATAAACTCAAAATGGATGAACGACCTAAATGTGAGACAGGGATCTATCAGAATTCTGTATCGAATGGGAGAAGATATTTGCAAATGACATATCAGATAAAGGGCTAGTATCCAAGATCTACAAAGAACTTATCAAACTCAACACCCAAAAAACCAGATAAGCCAGTCAAAAAATAGGCAGAAGAAATGAACAGATATTTCTCCAAGGAAGGCATACAAGTGGCCACCAACACATATATGAAAAAATACTCTATGTCACTCAGCATTAGGGAAATATCAATCAAAATCACAAGGAAATAACTAACTCACACCAGTCAGAATGGCTAAAATTCACAAGACAGGAAACAACAAATTTTGGAAAGGATGCGGAGAAAGGGGAATGCTCTTACACTGTTGGGGTGAAATGCAAGCTGGTACAGCCACTCTGGGAAACAGTATGGAGATTCCACAAGAAGTTAAGAATAGAGCTACCCTATGACCCAGTAACTGCACTACTAGGTATTTACCCCAAAGATACAAATGTAGTGATCTGAAGACCACCAGTACCCCAATGTTTTAGCAGCAATGTCTATAACAGACAAAAGAGCCCAAATGTCCATCGACAGACAAAGAGATACAGAAGATATGAGATACATAAAGACTCCTAACTCTGGGAGACGAACTAGGGGTGGTGGAAGGGGAGGAGGGCGGGGGGTGGGGGTGAATGGGTGACGGGCACTGAGGGGGGCACTTGACGGGATTAGCACTGGGTGTTATTCTGTATGTTGGTAAATTGAACACCAATAAAAAATAAATTTATAAAAAATAAATTCCACCTAGTTAACATACAAAAAAAAAAGATACGAGATACACACACACACACACACACACACACACACTAAAATATTTCTCAGCCATCAGACAGGATGAAATCTTCCCATTTACATCAACACGGGTGGAACTAGGGGGTATTATGCTGAGTGAAATAACTCAATTAGAGAAAGACAATTATCATTTGGTTTCACTCATATAAGGAATATAAGAAACAGCACAGAAGATCAGAGGGGAAGGGAGGGAAAACTGAATGGGAAGTCATCAAAGAGGGAGACAAACGACCAGAGACTCTTAGCTATAGGTAACAAACTGAGGGTCGCTGGAGGGGAGGTAGCAAGGGGTTTGGGGTAACTGGGTGATGGGCATTAAGGAGGGCACATGATATGATGAGCACAGGGTGTTATACGCAACCAATGAATATGAACTCTACATCTGAAACTAATGGTGTACTATATGTTGGCTAATTGAATTTAAATTAAAAAAAGAAAAATGTAAGTTAGGGTATGATCAGTCTCAAATAATTCCCACTAAAGTTCAAGGGACTTGAACAGGATAACTGAGGGAAGCTCCCCAGCAGAGGTGGAAGTGAGCTGGATCTTGCAGGAATCGTGCCAGAGGAAGACATTTCTGGCAGGATGAAAGCCAAGGTGCCAGGAATGGGAATAGGAGCAAGTAAAGCAGCAAAGTTGGATCCAAGTTTTCAAGTGAGGTGAGTGCCAGAGATAACAGACTATATTATAGAGGGTCTTGAAGGCCAGGCTATTAAATCTGGAGAGAGCCTAGGATGATTGAAACAGGTGGGATGGAGCTGGGATGACCCATTGTGATACTCAAAGTGTTAGGAAATGGGGGCATTCACTTGAGAAATGAACCCTCTCCCATTGTTGGTCTATGCTCAAGGAATAAAAGCAGTGATTAGTATATATAGTGAAGACAAACAGAGATTTTAAAAAGACCAGTAGAAAGAACAAGTCGGGCACCATGACCCTCCAGGCAAGAGAACAAGAAGCAGACCCAGGAAAAGAAAAAAGAAGGTCTCCAAGGCAATTCCTTTGCTGACAAAAATGAGTTCTTTAGAAACCATCCATTTCGACCGAGGCTGCGAAGAGAAATGTGGTTCATTTTTACAAATTCCAATGCCATTTGTGGTTTGTAGTGTTTTCAACTACAAGATAATTTTCCTGCTGTCACTGAAAGCTGTAGTGTTCTTCAAACTACACAGTGAGATCAAAACAATACTGAAGTAGGTGAGTGTGCTTTTCTCCAGAAATGCCTTTTAAGACAGGACAGGAGAGATACTCAAGTAAGAGTTTTTTTTTTTTTTTTTTATCTCAAGCACTTTAATTATGGTAACAATCTGAAAATTCCTCATACCTTTCCCGCGAGGTGATCAAAAGCAATTTTACTGCACTCATGGTTTTTATTGATATGAAGAAAACTCTTCAGATTTCAGCAAAGAGGTGAGACTTATTTTATATTTGCATCAAAGCTACCAAATCACACACCTGACAAGTCATATTTTACCAAAAAAAATGAAGCCTTGAAATTTTACTGTCATAAGGTTTCTAGTCCCTTCCTTTTGTTTTAGTACTCCTGCCAAACATGCCAGGAGAGAAGGCGCCTTGAACTTCCCTGAACAACACATCTCTCATGCCCTTCATACCTCATCTCAATTCTCTGACAATCCAGTCTGAGGTTTAAGAAATTCTCCACAGGAAAAACCTCAAAACACACACGATACCTTCCACTCACATCAGGAGTCATATATTAAAACTGCCCTCATGGATCAGCTCCTGGGTTTTCCTGACAGAAGGGTAGGGAGGTCTACCCTCAGACCTAGGAGCTGGTTCTCCTGGTGTCTGCACTTCTCTCCTTTTGCTCTCAAGTGAACCCTCATTTCCCCTGTAGGAAACCTACCCCTCTTTGCAGTGCTCCGAGTCCTTGGACAGATTGCCCATGATTTCCCAAGAACCCTCCAAATAGTTCCTCAGTAGGGTTCAGCCAGCTGTGATCTGCTTCTTCGGGTCCTAATTCGTGAAGTCAAGTTTCTTCAGTGCTATGAAACATGCATAGTTTAAAATAAGGAGGCCCAACTGAGTTGGAACCAGTGGGAGGTAAGGTCCAGACATCAGTTCAATTTTTAAAGCTGCCCAGGTAGTCTTTTTCCCATCGTGCGTTGCATGGAATCAGCTCATGGGTTTGAGACCTGAAAATTGAGAGCTTCTTTGCCCCAATGGCTCTGTGCCATCACCATGCCACCAAACGAATATTTTGAATTCTGTCAGAAGCACTGTGGCCATCGTTTGGATTACCAGGAGAAAAAGAGAAAAAAGGAAGGTCAGGAGGTTCAAGAGCATTCAAAGAAGGCAAAAAAAGTTGATTGGTTTGAAAGCTGAGCTCTACTATCAACAGGTCCAGGCTGAGAAAATACAAATGAAAAAGACTATCAAGATGCGTGAAAAGAGAAGCTCCAAACAAAAGAATGATGGGAAGACTCTTCAGGGAGACTGCAAGGACAAGCAATACCTGCATGTCTACAGGACAGGGAGGGACAGTCCTGAGCTAAAGTGCTTTCCACTATGATTAAACAGAAATGCAAAGAGAGGGCACCTAGGGCAGCCCTGGTGGCACAGCGGTTTAGCACTGCCTGCAGCCTGGGGTGTGATCCTGAGGACCCTGGATCGAGTCCCACATCGGGCTCCCTGCATGGAGCCTGCTTCTCCCTCTGCCTGTTCCTCTGCCCCTCTCTCTCTCTGTGTCTCTATGAATAAATAAATAAAATCTTAAAAAAAAAAAAAAAGAAAACTAAAGAAATGCTGATGATGTAGCCCCCCTCCCCTGCTTTAAAAAAAAAAAAAAGAGAGGGCACTTAGGTGGCTCAGTCAGTTAGGCATTGGCCTTCGGCTCAGGTCATGATCCTGGGGTCCTGGGATGGAGCCCCGAATCAGGTTCCCTGTTGAGTCTGCTTCTCCCTCTCCCTGCCACTTCCCCTGCTTATGCTCTCTCTCTCTGTCAATAAAAAAAAATAGAATCTCTAAAAAAAAAAAAAAAAAAAAGCAAAGAAAAAGCAGGAAAATGGGAAGTCCCTTTTCCCAAAGTTCGTGCCCAAGAAGAAAGAGAAATATTAAAAGTTATCCAAACAAGGAAGAGAAAGAACAAAGCATGGCAGAGGATGGTTACTAAAGTCTGCTTTGCTGGAAATGGCTTTACTGGAAAACCACCTAAAGATGAGAGATTCATTAGGCCAATGGGCTTACATTGCAAAAAGGCCCCTGTAACATATTCTGAATTGAAAACTACCTTTTGCATGCCAATTCTTGGTGTAAAAACAAATCCTGCATCCCTACTATATACAACTTTGGGTATTATTACCAAAGGTATCATCATTGAGATGAAGGTGAGTGAGTTGGGCCTTGTGACATGATTTGGGGAAAAATATGCCCAGATACCAATGATCCTGAAAGTGATGGAGGAAAGGCAATCTTGCTGGTCTGACAGCAGTTTCAGACAAGTAAGTCCTTATAATTACTGAAGACCACACACCAGTCAAGAGAAGCAGCAGTACTGGGGTGGTTCCGAATACCACCAAACAGCCTGACATATCTGCAATCACCAAGAGAACTATTTATTCTATTGTAGGAAAAAAAAAAAAAAACATTAAAAGAGCTCTGTTTCACAAACTGGTGTTTATTTTTTAGTCTGTTTAGCATTTAGATGTTCATAAGTTTGAATACTTTAAAAAGCAATTATAGAAATATTGTGGTCTGTATCTGCATTAAGAAATGAGTCCTCAGCAATGCAGATCCAGTGTTAGTGGAAAAACTAGTATAGTTGAAAGCACCTTTTATCATAAATGTTAGAGCACACTTAAATATGGAGCCTACACTATGAAACATCATCTCTGGGATCTTACCTGAGGTCTCTTCCACCTCATTTTCCCTCATTAAACCTAAGAAATGTAGCATTAACATGCAGTAACATTTGTTTATAAAATATTGACACTAAAAGTACAGGAGACAAGGCATGCTACCCTACTAAATAGGAAGGGTGCAGAAGCATTTTCATAAATCTTTTCACCTCTAATTCCTCTTACAGTTAGTTGGTGAATTTGTATTTGAAACATTTTTTTCCTTTCAGTCATGAGTAGTAATATCTACTTGGAACTGTTTTGGTTTTTTTGTTTTTAAGATTTTATTTATTTATTCATGAGGTACACAGAGAGAGAGACAGAGACCCAGGCAGAGGGAGAAGCAGGCTCCCCACAGGGAACCTGATACAGGACTCATCTGAAGACCCCGGGATCACGCCCTGAGCTGAAGGCAGATGCTCAACCACTGAGCCATCCAGGCATCCCTGGAACTGTATTTTCTACTCAAAATATATAGAAAAAATACAGTAAAATGTTTAAATTTTCATACTTTTAGAATGGTTAAAAATTTAAGTGATTCCAGGTAAAATAGTTTTTAAAAAGACTGTACTGATGTCCTTAAAGATAGATTCATTGCAGTTACTTGGATAATATAAAAAAGGTCATGTTTTATGTTTGTAACCTAAAACTCTTGTCAAATAACCTTTGTAATCTGAATTATGTTTATAGTTTTGAGCTTAAGGTGTCCGTAGTATTAATCTATAATCATGTTAAAGGTATTCATTTATTTATTTATTTTAAAAGATTTTATTTATTTATTCATGAGAGAGAGAGAGAGAGAGGCAGAGACACAGTCAGAGGGAGAAGCAGGCCCCATGCAGGGAGCCCGATGTGGGACTCGATCCCAGGTCTCCAGGATCATGCTCCAGGCTGAAGGCAGCACTAAACCGTTCAGCCACCCGGGCTGCCCCTGTTAAAGCCTTTTAATTCTGTTTATTTTTTTAAAGTCTGTCTTGAAAATACAAAATAAAACAAACAACGAAGCAGGACAGGTAATTTTAGTCTGCAACCAGGGTTCAGAACCACTAGGTTAGAGGATCTGTAAAGTTCTATCATCTTTAGCATTCCGTGGCTCTAGAAGGTACTAGTGGATTACGAGGGGACATCACTCCCCTTTTCCTTTTGAAACATGATGACTAACCCTAGAATGGCAAATAGTTTCAGTTCAAAGACCTACACTCATGACTTAGTAGTTGCCGTCTAGAGCTCCACAGTGAGGTTTAAGGCAGAGTCTGGACTAAAAGGGAAAGAGCATTGAATCAACCAGCCATGTCTAGTATGAGCAATGGGGAGAGAGAAGTACCCAAGATTTCTCCTGGCCTGTCCTAATCCAAAGAAGAGAACACACAGGAGATCTCAGACAAGAATATAGATCAGTGCTATCCCTTGTTTCAGGGAAATTCTGCTGTGTAACAAAACATTCCAAATCAAAGCAGACCAAAACAGTAACTGTGCATTCATGGTGATACCAATTGGACAGGGTTTTGGGGAGACAGCTTATCTCATTTCCAAGTGGTGTTGAGGGAGAGGATCTTGACTGAGGCTGGAAGATCAAGATAGTGTCACAGTCCCAGGCTTTCCTTGGTTGGAGAAGCTGGAAAGGGCTGTGGGGGATGGCTGTCCCCCTTCTCCAGCAGGGTCCTTACATGGTGGCTCAGAGCTCTAGAAGAGTGAAAGTAAAACCTGTCAGGCCCATGAAAGGCCTCTTACAAGGCTCAGACAGGCACAGCATTGTGTCTGCAGAATTCTCTTGGTCATAGCAAGTCACAAGGCCAGCCCCAGATTCAAGGAGAGGAGAAATAGTCTCTACCTCTTGATGGGAAGCATGACACAAATGTCCAGGGACTGAAGGAATTGTTTGCAGCCGTCTTAGCAGACAATTGACCTTATCTCTGTTCTTGGCTCAGCTGATGGATCCTGTTGTGTGTTTATTGGCCTAGAAATCATACCATAAAATAGGTGAAGAGAGCAAGTCGATGTTCCTGATGATCCATTCCTAACTTATCTTGTTTAAGTATTATAAACAATATAAACAACCCTTGAAGGGATTATATTTTGTTTTATTAAGAAACACTGGGGGACTACTGGGGGAAGGAAGAGAGAGAGGGAAACCAAGAAACAGACTCTTAACTACAGAGAACAAACTGATGGTTACTAGAGGGGAGGTGGATGGGAGGAATGGGTTAAAATAGGTGATGGGGATTAAGGAGGGCACTTGTGATGAGCACTGGGTGATGTATGAAAGCGTTGAGTTACTATACACTTGAAACTAATATTACACTGTATGTTAGCTAACTGGAATTAAAATAAAAACTTCAAAAAAAAGAATACTATTGGACATAGGAAATTAAGAACACAATAGGAAGGGAGCTGTTTCCCCAGCAGCACTCTTACGCAAAACCCAAATTGCTAGATAGTCTCTCGGGTGTCAGTTTCAGGATATTGTGCATAACATGAGATTAAGAACAGGAAGTGGAACCAGTGGCTTAAAATCCACTTCTAGGAAATTACAACACCCCCCCCCCCCCCCACTCCACTCTGATCTCCCTCTACCATGCTGCATATGCTTAGGGCATCTGTCTTCTCCTAGAGGCTGTGTTCACTTGTTTAAGGTCTTTGTTTTCCTTCATGCCAGATGATCCCAAAGACTTTGGCAGGCATCTTCTTTTATCCTAATTACTCTTCAAATAGAACCCAGCCCTAGATTCTGTTCTTGAAACCATGTCACAAACAGTAAGGTTGTGCCCACGACTCCAAGTGGAAAAACTTTTACCAATGGAGTTTCACTTGTTTCTAGGTTGTAGTTGTACTGGTTAAAATTCCGAGGCAGGGGCACCTGGGTGACTCAGTGGTTGAGCGTCTGCTTTTGGCTCAGGTTGTGATCCTAGGGTCCTGGGATTGAGTGCCATATTGGGCTCCCTGTGGGGAGCCTGCTTCTCCCTCTGCCTATGTCTCTGCCTCTCTCTGTGTGCCTCTCATGAATAAATAAACAAAATCTTTAAAAAATAAACAAGTAAAATAAAACTCCAAGGCAACTTTCTTTGTTATTTAGACAAAAATGAGACTTGGGAGTTTTTTTAAACAAGACAATTTGAAGGAAGGACACAGAGGTGTAGTTGACATAATGCTTGTCCTTTGAGGTTTACTGGAGAAAAATGATGTGAATGATGCCATAGACATAATTACATAGACTGTGCCCAATCATTTAACCCACAAGGGTTTATTGAGCACTTAATATGCTCCTGACATGGTGTTAAGCATTGAAAGCAGAGAAAAAAGGACTCCGTTCTGGCTGTGATATTCTGAGTAGGGGAAGCAGATCAGATAGGTAATTCATTACGTTGCACATGATAGCTTATGTAGTCTGATAATAATAATAATAATAATAATAATAATAATAACAGAAAACTTTTGTAGCACTTACCATGAACCAGGCATGGTTCTATACACTTTGACTTATACTAATTCACTTATTTCTCAGAATGACTGTGTGGTCTAAATTCTCTTATTATCCCCATTTTAAAAATCAGAAATGGAGACACAGAGAAGCAAAATAATATGTCCAAGGCAAGCCCATAGCAGGTGATAGAGCCGGGGATTTAAACCCACATGGCTGGCTCTTGGGTTTGTTCTCTTCACCACCACAGAGAAGAGCCCTGCAGAATGTGATGAGAAAGGTCCATTTGGGGGCAACTAGCTTCCCTGCACCCTCTGTTCAGAAACTCACCCCTCATTCGGAACCATGTCCTCACAAATGACAGGTTGGAATCTGGAAAAGAGAGGTGGAGTGTAATTTTGATTTTCAGAGTCTTCTTTTAAAGACTTTATTTTATCTCATGAGAGACACACAGAGAGAGGCAGAGACATAGGCAGAGGGAGAAGCAGGTTCTCCAGGGGAGCCTGGTGTGGGACTCGATCCCGGGACCCTGGGATCACGACCTGAGCCAAAGGTAGACACTCAACCACTGAGCCACCCAGGCACCCTGATTTTCAGTCTTTTAACACACATTCCCTTAGCTACCTACATCTCACATTTTGCAGTGAGGAAAACAGATGAAGAGATAAATGTCACCCAGTACATAAATCCAGAGCCAGGCCTCAGACCAGATCTCCAGATGGATTATCCAGTGCTCCGTCCACTGTGACAACATAGTCCCTCTCCACAACAGGACCCCTAAGTGTCCATTTGGCTAGTCTTGTGTCCAGAGGGTCACTGTGACACAAAAAGAGTCGTTGAGGACATTCAGAATGTTGTGACCCCAGAGGAGGCAAATGCACTCATGCTGAGAATGATGTCTCATCGTTATTGTAGTCACAACATGACCTGCAGGTCTCAGTGTCCTTACCTGTGAAAGAAAGGAAGAGGGTTCAAGATGATTTCCAGAGGGCCCATCCGGTTCTATTTTTCTCCATCTCCATCACCATCCACATGTTGCTTCATTATTTTAGTCAACTGTTGTTTTTGGCCATCACCAAGTGTCCAGTTCCACTCACAGCAGAGCTGCGTTGACAGTCTATGTTGTCGGAGCTGGAAGCCCGGCGCCTGAGACACAGCCTGAGGCATGTCTGTATTCCAGCCGAGTCCCTCTCCTCGGTTCAAGCTAACCTCGGAGCAGCCAGCATTTCCATGTCCCACTGTGGGATCTGCTTTGTAGCCTGAAACGAGATACGTGTCTCCCTATTAATATCCTCACACTGTCTGAATGCATTTTAAAAGCTCACCGTGCTTGGCAACCTGCAGGCCTGTTTTTGTTATTGTTGGTTGGAGTCATGCATACTTGACTTTAAAAGTTCGCCCTCGGTGTAGCTTTAGCTGATCAGAGGAGCATGACACAGAGAAGGACATGGGTAAATGTCCTTTGCAAAGCAGATACCCCTGGATGTATTTCTCTTGCTGGAGATCTGCACCAACCCGAATGCATGGCTGTGGTGGTTCTCACCAGGTGGAGTAAATGCCAATGAGGTCACAGAGAGTAGAGGGCATCACAAAGATTGCAACACAGCCTGAGTCTTCTGGCCCAAGGAAAGGGACACAGGGCAGGAACCATGTTGACCTGATTCCCTAATCCCCTCCTCTAATTACACAGGGCTGTTCAGTTTTCAAGGAGTCTTTGCGTGCCTGCCTCCATTTGATTGCCATAGCACCTGGGAGATGACTGCAACATAGATAATTCTCTGCAGTAATGGGAAGCTGGGTTTGGCAAATGGCTAAGGTTAAATGGAAGGGCAGGACTGGAACCCAGGCCTCCCAGCTCCTGGTCGCACCATGCTGCTGCAACCACTGGGGTTTGAAGTTGAACTTCTAGAAGACAGAGACGGCCCTACTCATCAATGTACGTCTCAGGACTTGGCATCCCAAATCAAGAAATATTTGTTGAATATCTTGAACTCTAGCTTGACTAATGAGAGAGATTGGCCTTTATGAATTTACTCAAGTAGGGATAGAAAAGAGTTCAAGTCCTTATGGTGCCTGCAAGGCCCTCCACGATCTGCTTCCTGTTGTCTTTCTGACCTCAACTCTGACTTCACCTCCTTCTACTTCCCTAGTGCTCACTTCACCCTGGTCACTTTGGCCTCCTTGCCGTTCCTTAAATGTGCCAGACATAGCCCTCCCTCAGAGCCTTTGCACTGGCTGTTCCCTTTGCCTGGAATACCCTTCCCGAGTTACATTCCCGGCTAGCATCCTCATTTCCCTCACATCTATGTTCACACGTTATCTCCTCTATAAGGCCTGCCCCTGTGTGAACCCCTAACTCAACCCCTCCTCCAGCACTTCCAATCACTCTTACCTTGCTCCTTCATTCATGGGCATTTTTTGCCTTCTGTCACAATGTATACATTTCTTATTGTTTATGATTCCTATTTATCACCTGCCTACAGCTCTTAGAATGCAAACTCCAGGGAGGCAGATATTTTCAATTCACTGATGTATCCCAGCATCTGGCACATAGTAGATCCTCAATAGATATTATGGAAGGAAGGAAGGAAGGAAGGAAGGAAGGAAGGAAGGAAGGAAGGAAAGAAAGAAAGAAAGAAAGAAAGAAAGAAAGAAAGAAAGAAAGAAGTAGAAAGTAAGAAAGAAGAAAGAAAGAAAAGAAGAAAGAAAAAAGAAAAGAAAAGAAAAAGAAAGAAAGAAGGAAAGGAGGAAGAAAGGAAAAGAAGGAAGGAAGGAAAGAAAGAAAGAAAGAAAGAAAGAAAGAAAGAAAGAAGTAGAAAGTAAGAAAGAAGAAAGAAAGAAAGAAAAAAGAAAAGAAGAAAGAAAAAAGAAAAGAAAAGAAAAAGAAAGAAAGAAGGAAAGGAGGAAGAAAGGAAAAGAAGGAAGGAAGGAAAGAAAGAAAGAAAGAAAGAAAGAAAGAAAGAAAGAAAGAAAGAAAGAAGAAGAAAGAAAAGAAGAAAGAAAAAAGGAAAGAAGAAAGAAGAAAGAAAAGAAAAGAAAAGAGAAAGAAAGAAGGAAAGGAGGAAGAAAGGAAAAGAAGGAAGGAAGGAAGGGAGGAAGGAAGGGAGGAAGGGTAGTTACAAACATACTTCTATTTCATACAGAGGTTTTCCCTCTGCTCTATTCAAGTATCTATGAGCTTAAGTGTGATAGAATCAATTCCCTTTGGTGCTGCAGGGTTGTCAGGGAGCCAGGACTCTGTCCCAGTAACTTCTTTTGAGGGAAAAAGGAGTGCTGTGACCTGAACACTGATGGAGTATCTTCTCCCACTGAGTGTGGACCTTTTGACTCCAGGTGGGGTTCTTACAAAGAGGAATAAAGGGGCAGATGGGAAAAAAATGCCGGACAAACATATGCTTCATGCTAGATCTTCAGAGGAGCTGAAGGACACATCGCAGGACAGTAAGGCATAGCACCAAGAACGCTACATATAGCAATTCTAGATATTGAGGAAGGGATGGAATGTGGCATCAGACACACCTATGTGGCAGCACAGGAGCCAGGACAGCAATTCAGAGCTGCCGGGCAGGCACTGGGTTCAATGGGCATGACTTCCTCTAGAGCCAGGCCCAGGCAAGTGCTAAGCAGTGGGGAGGAGGGGGCAGGGGTGAAGAAGGAGGGGGTTTCCCCAAAGTTGTGGAATCTCAGTAAGTGTGCCAAGCCTGGGTACAGGCCAGCGGGAGAGCCGGCTTCCAGCACCCAGACATCTGTATGGAGCAGGTGGGAATCTTTGCTCCTGGGGGGCTACTGGGACCCTAGGCTGGCCACCAGGGCAAGGCCCTGAGGGAGAAAAGGAGCTGGAGCTCAGGCAGGAGGCCAGTGCTGTGCTCAGTTACCAGCCAGGCAGGACGGGCGGCGGGTCATCTGGAGACCCTCAACATCTCCTTCCTTACTCCAGACCTGGTTTGGGAATTAGGGATAGGCTGGGCCAACGAGGGGAGAGCCAGGGAAAGGGGGCGTGAAGCAGCCCGAGCTGTAAGGGAGAGAAGGATGCAGGGCAGGGCTGACCACGGTGCCTAGAGGCCTCTTCCCAGGGAGGAATGGCGAAGCCAGGGTCCTCTTTATTTATGTATTTGCTTTTGAATATTTTATCTAAATTTAATTTGCAGCACACAGTATAATACCCAATGCTCATCCCATCAAGTGCCCTCTTTAGTGCCCGTCACCCAGTCACCCCATCTCCCACTCTTCTCCCCTTTTGCCACCCTTTACTTGTTTCCCAGAGTTAGGAGTCTCTTATGTTTGGTCTTCCTCTCTCATTTTCCCCCACTCAGTCCCCCTCCTTTCCCTTATGGTCCCTTTCACTATTTCTTATGCTTCACATATGAGTGAAACTATATGATGATTATCTTTCTCCAATTGACCTATTTCCCTCAGCATAATACCCTCTAGGTCCATCCACGTGGAAGCAAATGGTGGGTATTTGTCCTTTCTGATGGCTGAGTAATATTCCATTGTATACATAGACCACATCTTCTTTATCTGGCTGGGTATTGTGGAGAGAGACTGCCCAGGCTTTCAGAGTCAGGGTCAAAGCCCAATGTCATGGCCATAGAGCAAGCCGAGTAGTTACTATGTGTCTGAGCTTTAGTCTCCTCACTGTCTCCTTATAGGAGCTAAATGAGCTGATGGAGAGAGAGGAAGTGCTCAGCAAACCCACACACCTCAGGCACACACCAAGGCCAGGCCCTCTCTGAAGCGACCAGCAGTTTCTGATTCCTCTACGATGGCCTTAACCTTAGCAGGTTGGAGGAAGGGAGACCATAGCACGCCACCCCACCCCCCACCTTACAGCCAGGCTTCTCCTCGCCCACCTCCAACTCCCATGGCCATCCTACCCCGTGCCCAGCCAGAGCCCGTTTGTTTAAACTAAGAATTTGAATGTAAATATGCAACATCCCTTCCCCTCTCCCTCCACTTAGGGGGCAGGAGCATGTGTCTCCCCCCCCCCCACCTCGTCAGCTGCAGCAAGAGTGCCCTGTGTGCAGAGATCCTATCTACGCCCAAAAGAGTAGAAATATTAGACGAGGTTAAATTAGAAAACACAGATTATTGCTGGAGACCCCTAAGGCCTACTTTGTCTGTGCAATAGTTTGTTTTACTTTTCACAGAATTTATTTTGGCTGCAGCCAGATTGATGGTGATTATATCTGAAATCCCTCCCACATATCTGTCACATAAACACTTCGTTTAATTCAGGTCTGTAAAAAGCTATGGGCCAATGGGGAGCCAGTTTTCCGATTAATTAGCAGACGCTAATGCCGGGCATCGTGTCACATGGTCCAAAGGCTCAGGGGCTGAGGGTCCAGGAGGGGATGACAGGCGGGCCTTGGTTCCTTTCTTAGGAGGTTGATTGCTTGGCCAGTAAAAGAAACCAAGGAAAAGTTGGAGGGGGAATAAAGAAGGCCACTCTCTGTCTAGCCTGGCTGAGGAGAAGGATTCCAGACTGTGGAGTGGGTCAAAGTCACCCATCCGGGCATCAACAAGACGAAGGGGGCTCATCTGGATTTTGAAGTGGACACAGAATCAACCCCAGGCTTCCTCGGAGTTTCTGTCCATAGCATCACTGGATCTGATACCTCCTGGGAAAGGGGAGGCCCATGGGGGCCAGTGGCTGGGGAGGGAGGCCCCTGCTCAGGCAGCCATGGGGTAGGTGGGTGGGGGTTGAGGGGGACACGCGGCCTGGAGCCTTGGCAGCAACGGCTCAGGTTCCCCGAGACCCCCAGCCTGCTCCCCAGTGGCTGCTCCGGCCCTGCCAGCCCGGGGCAGGATTTCCTTCTGTCTGATGGGAGTGTGCCCCTAACAGGCTGCATATGCCTGCCAGCTGTTGCTCTCCTTCTGCCCCCGCAGCCAAGACAAGAAAAGCATTATTTCCTCTTGGCCTTCTAATCTCCAGGCCTCTCTAACTTCACAGGCCGGCTTTGGGCCCGTTAACTCAGCGCTTCTCTGGGGCGAGTTCCCCTTTGCTCAGAAAAGGCTCTTTTATTTTCCCCATCCCGTTTGCCTTTGCCTTTGATGTGGGGCTCCCCCACTAAGGGGGCAGGAGTATACAGGACTTCCACGGGGGTGGGGGGGTGGGGGGGTGGTTCGGAGGCTTTATTTGCATCCGCACTGATGTACTTGATGTATTGATTCGGAGGAGGCTGTTTCCTCTGCAAGACCAGTCCCACACCCAGGACGCTTCCTGGCAGGCCCAGAAAAAGCACTTTCTGAGTGTGTCAGCCTCTGGGCTCATATGCACCATCTCATTTAATACCCAAAACCCAGCCAAAGAGCTATTTTTTTAAATTTATTTTTTCTTCAAAGAGCTATTTTATTTTATTTTTTTTTAAGATTTTATTTATTTATTCATGAGAGACACAGAGAGAGAGAGACAGACACAGGCAGAGGGAGAAGCAGGCTTCATGTAGGGAGCCTGATGTGGGACTTGATCCCGAGACTCCAGGGTCATGCCCTGGGCTGAAGGCGGTGCTAAACCGCTGAGCCACCCAGACTGCCCCAAAGAGCTATTTTAAAACCCCATTTCAAAGAGGAGGGATCTAGATGAACAAGAGGTAACCCAGCCAAGAAGAGGCTGAAAGAACCCTAAGTCCCCGTCTGCCTGAATCTGCCTTCCATGCAACCCAGTGCTTTCCAGAAAGGACTCCGGAACTGGGACAGCTGTGCCACTCACTAGGATGACCCAGGTCGAGTTCCCAGCCTGCCCTGGGCCTTCGTTCCCTTCTGTGTAAAGGAGGGGTGGGTGGCACCTCCCAGACCTGGCCTTCTGGCTTCCTGCCTCCATTCCGCCCCCAAATAACCGCAAGAACTGGGCCATCCCCACCTCGCAACCTGCAGAGGGACTGCAGGCCAAGGCCCAGCTCCAGCCATATCCCGTTACTAACCAAACACTTGTTTTTCTTCCTGACTGAAACTGAACGTGCCTGTTGCTTGGGGCTCTTGACCAAGAGAGCTCATTTTTAACCCTTTCACAGCAGCTGGGTTTTTTCCCACAGTGCATGAAACACAAGGCACGGGTCAGACGCCAACTCCGCCCGGACCTCACCTGGGGATGCCCTTCCGAAAGATGCAGGACCCGCAGGAGCCAAGCAGCACACACCATTGGCTTAGCGGGTCCTAATTTTTCACTCCTATCCCTTTTTCTAAATGTGACTTTGAAAGCGTGATTCCTATTTCACCACCCTTTTTAAAACAAAGTGCACCATTGTTTGGAGGGCAGGAAAGGAGAGGCTGGCTTGGAGGAGGGAGGGAAGCCACGGGAGGGAGTCGGGGTCAGGGGTCGCTCTTTGGCACAGGCTTGCGTGTTCCCCAGGGTGGAGCTGGGGAAGGCCGGGGCTCCTGGGGGATGCCCACCCAATCACGCCGGATGCCCCAGGTCTGTGAGGAACTCCCCATCGAACGACTTCAAAGAGTCTTTGGAACATTAACTCCTATTCCTCACGACTCTCCTCTCGGGACAAGACTGGAATAAGACTTTTGTTCTCCTGCCCTGATTTGTATTGGCTTCCAAGATTTTTAAAGCTTCACCTTCAGAGCCAAAAACACACAAACCCAAAACAGAACAAAAAGCAACCCCAGGGGACGGTACCGTGGAGACAATGAGGATCCAAATTCCAAAACTCTTGAGGTTACCCCAGCCTTAAGGATGTGATAGTCACACTCAGGAAACCAGAGCACGGGCCTCTGGGCTCAGAGGCCTAATTGTCAGGCTGTGTCTCCAGACGCAAGGTTCCTGCCTTTGGCGCGGGCTTGTTCTATAATAAACCCACTCCGGGGTCATTCATCAGTGCCTAAATACACACCTGGGAGGCGGGGGACAAGCCCCCATTTTTCTGGCTTTATAAATACGGAACTCACATTTCTCCCATTGACGTTTGCAAAAGAATGATCGATTAGAGGGCTTTGCACCATGGAACAATTTCAAATAAACGAGCGTCGTCTGGTACAAGCTATAGCTCTCCACACCCTGCAGAGGAAACGGGCCTTTCCTTCAAGCCTCTTCCTTTTAGGTGGGCAGAAGCCAAGGCTCAAGCCTGACAGGGGTCCCAGCTTCAAGTTTTCGACTCCACAAGGTGGCAGGAGGGGGAGGATATGCCAACTGCTCAGCAGATGGAGGAACCAAAAGTCCAAGACGTGGAGCCCAGAGGTCTCCATGAATGTCTGGGGCCAAAGAAATAGAAGTGCCTGAGACTCACTGTTGGGTGACTTCCCAATGTCTGCTCCCCACCAAGAGGGACCTAGGGCCACCTCTGTATGTGGGACAAGTTCATGGTTGTGCAAATTGAAAGATTTGTTATTTGACCCAATATATTGTCTGCGTCTGGTATCTGGAATGACACCACTGGAGACACCTTCTTCCTTTGGATGAACCATGTTACCCGTTTGTGACATGGTGGGGGTGCACTAGGAGGAGAGGTGGAGGGGTTTGGAAGCTGGCAATAGGAAAACTGCAGCAGAGCCAGAAAGGACTCAGAAAAGGCCCTAGGTTTAGATCTGAACATTAGGGGTCACCTTCAGGAAGGCAGTCCAAGTAATGTGGGAGGAGGGTTGTAAGTCAGTAAGCGGAAGTGCTGCGTATGGAGCTTTCTTTTCTTTGAAAGTTTGGGATTGAAGGGAAAATGAGAAAGCTTAAATCATTGTTAGTAAGACAAGTGAATAAAGGATTTGGAGGAACTCTCTAGACTTTTTTGGGCAGCTCACATGATATGCTTATATGTGAAAATACCATCAAAATACTAGGGAGCCATACGGATTAAAGTTCAGGGTCCTGATTATTAGCTGGCGGAGTGTCGAGCCAGTGGAGGGGAGAGACTGGAGCCTGGCCGGGTCAGCTCTCCAGTGCCCGCCACCCTCTGTACTTCCACGACCGCTCGGGGTTTCTCCAGAACTTCAGTGACTGGTTTCTCCACCTCAGCACTAACCACCCCAGGAGATGAGGACTGGAGCCTGGAGTGCCTGGGACGGAAGGTATGAGGAAGGACCCCCAAAGGGGCAGTCACTGCCCCTGCCCCCTGTGAGGCTGGCCTTCAACACCATGCAGCCGCCAAGCACTTGCTGAACTTGCTCTTGAGCTTGCACAGGGAAGACCAGCATGGTGAGGGAGGCCTAGGTGAGCCAGTGACTAGTTTGGGAGGAGAATTTGATTTCCCAGAAGGGGCCTCTCTTCTTGGGATCCCTAAGAGCTCCTGCCACAGGTGCCTGAGAGGAAGGCCATGCAGAAGTCTGGCCGGCGGAGGGTGGCTGAGTGGGGCGGGGGCATCAGGCCTGCCATCAGCACCGTAATTCCAAGTGTGAGCCTCTCTCTGCCTGCTCCCGAGAATCACAAGTGAAGCCAACAGAGCCAGGAGCCTTCGGCAGGAGAAGGTGCCCACGAGTCGGCACAGGGCAGTCCCGGCAGCTTCGGCAGGACAGAGCCACCCACGGGGACTTCTGATGCCCCAGCCCTGCCTGGCCTGTTCCCTCTCTGAGCCCCGCCTGTGGCCACAACACTGCCTGTACCTGCTTAGTTTTATTGGTGTGGCCCCTCAGAAGGAGCACTGCCCACGTGTCACCATCACATCTGCTCCTCATTTAGGGATGCAGCCAGGGGGCTTTGCATCCATGGCAGAGAGACAGAGACAGAGACAGAGACAGAGACAGAGAGATGAGACCAAGAGGGAGAGGCCTCAACTGAATAAACATTGCTAACTCAATGGCTGAGTTTCCTTGCTTGGAACTCCTCCCTGGATACCCTCCACCCCCACCTCCTCCCATCCACCCCCCTCCCATCCCCCCTCCTACCTCTTCCCCCCAGCCCACCTTCCCTCCCCTCTGCCCCCAGTCTACTCCCATCCCCGCCCTCCCCGTCCCCATGCACCCAGCCTGGCTTCCTGGTCCTTCACCACCACACAGCTGTTTCAGCCTATCTCAGGGCTCCGATCTGAACCAACCATTGATTTAAAAAACACTGCTAATAACCACCGTGGCCCCCTAAACAAATGTCGTTATCCACAGACAACAGACACCAACGCACATATGTAGAGATAAACACATGTGTGTTCTGTCTCCCAATCTTTTAAAATAAATGTTACCACAACACAGCTCAGCTATGTAGACTTTCTTTTCTTTAAAAAAAAAAAAATCAATATTGCCTGGAGCTAGCAAATAAGGAAGGAAATCACTGGGAAATGCATTATTCATGAGCTTGCCAGAGTGCTGATGACTGGCAGTGATAAAAGTCCCAGTGTGAGCCGAGCGGCAGTCTGATAGCTCCCTATCGAGTCAATCTACCCAGCCTGCTTCCTGTTTTGGGGAGCAGGGATATCGGCTCTCATCACTTTTCTCTTCTCCCTCGTTTCAGAGAGTGGGATCTGTGCACCTGTGGGAACTGAACTTGCCTTCTGCTCGGGTCAGAGCGTGTGGGCAGCAGGAGAGAGCAGGCGGGGAGGGCACCCCATTCCCGCAGGGGGAGACCCTTGGGAACCAGAGCCCCGTCCTCTGCAGTCCTTCAGCTCACACCTTCTTGTGAGCCAGGAAGAGTCCTCTCTGCTCTCCAGCTTTCCAAGTGGCAAAGGGAAATCGGCGTGGCGCACTAAAGGACACAGAGCCCTTGCCTAAGGGAATTCTGGGAAAGGCTCTCAGAAGCCCAAGCACAGAGAGAGCTGGGGATGGCCTGGCCACCTCATCCTTTAGCCTTCCTCACAGAGCCAGGCCTCCAAGCCCAGGGAAAGGAGGAGGAGGAGAGAGGAAGGGCTGGAGGGGCAGGGAAGCCGGGGGCCCCCTCAGGGGTCCTGGACTGGCCCATGGAGTCACCTCAGGCGAGAGGCCCATTCCACCTGCGCTTCTGAGCGTCCTCCGCTCCGTAAAGTAGGAAGTCAGGAAGCCCACAGTGCCAGGAAGAGACTGGAATCCTTCCAAAGTGTTGCATGAGCTCGAGTGGGAGGGCGAGGGCAAACTGAAGAGGAGGCAACAATTGTGTTCAAATTAAATTTCAAATGATTAACAACACAGACTCATGCATAACGTATTTGCACCTGAGAAATGTGTTATGTAAATGAACACAAAGTTCCAAAGAGTGCGAGTTCACACACCGTCACACATGCAGGGGGTGTGAATCCCAGAACAATAAGCGCTGAGCCCGGATGCGGCTCGGAGACCACCGCAAGAGGGGACGACGGGTCACCTGTGGTCCTGCCACAGCAGCTATGCTCAGTCTGGATCAGCCTCTGGAGGAAAGTAAGTCTGTTGTCAGGTAGTTTCTTACAGGCCCCCAGCCTACTCTCTGCCATGACTCCTAGCAGGCTGGGAGGCTGGGACTTGTCAGACGGCAGGGCCCACGTCAGAAATCTGAAGAAGGTCCCAAAGTGGGGAGTCAGGGCAGGACCAGGCCCGAGGTCCAGTCCTCCGGCTGCCCAGGTGGCAAGCAGAGGGAACTGAAGCCGGGTCACCTTCTTTCAGTTCCGGCCAAATAGGGCTCCTGGGTGAGCAGGCAAGGTGAGCCAGAAGCAGCAGGAGGCAGGGCCTGAGGCAGCGATCCTGGGCCATCACTCAGTGGAGGGTGAATCAGCACCAGCATTGAAACCCCTGGTAGAAACATCAATAGCCCCCCACAAGTGAAAAGTCTGAGTTCCAGATTTCTTTCTTTTTTAATATTGCTTTGATATTTTACATACTAACAGGGTCTTGAAGGAAGTTAATAAAGACTGACAAGGAGAAATTTCGTGGTCCCACTTACCAAATAGACAACAGAGAGAATTCGCACGGTTGATTGTACACGTTCCTAAAGCAGGTGACAATTGCTCTTTTAATTGAGCTACTCTTCCACCTGCAATTTGATTTATACGATAGGGGTTACCTGAAGGAAAGACTCGGACTCAGAGACTCAGAAGCACACAGAACTACCGCGATGCCCACTGGGAAGTGGAAAGAGTGTCTCAGGGGCAGCTTTCACAAAGCTCATGCATTGTACGCTTCACAAGACAGATGTCCTCCAGCCCCTCGCCCACATGTGGCATCTGAGAGGCAGAGCCTGGCAGCAAGAAACACAGCAGTAACACATTACCCGCTGACAGTCAAGGAAGTGCTATGGAAACAGTTCCTCTATCTGTTTTCTTTCAGGGTCATAAATCTGGGTCCACTGAATGTAGGGATGGAAATAACACACAACAACAACAACAATAAAAATGCTCTCCTTCCTTAATAGTCCTAGGGTGTACCCCCATGTTACAAAATAGCCTAGAATAATAGAACGTAAGGATGGAACAATTTTTCCCTCATTATGGTCACTAACATACTACGAAATGACAATATTTTGGTTAAACATATATGTTTCTTTCCCCCACCCACACCCCAAATTTCCTGTCCCTACTCCACACATACTTTATCACAATCTCAAAAAGCCTAGGTGGAGTGCCCAGATGAAGCTCTTAGAATACCTGCTTGGTGTTCAAAGGCAGCTTGTTCTACGTGGCTAATTGCTTTAATGGCCCCAGTTTTGCCACTCTCCCTTTGCCACATAATTGTGCAGTTCCTTCCATAAAAGGGGAGGAATAGATTTCCCCTTCCTTGACTCTGAGTTTGGTCATGCACCTTAGTTCAGCCAAAAGCAATGACTGTGTGCCAGTTCCCAGCCTGGCTGCAAGGGGCCACGTGATTCCTCTTGCTCTCTTCCACCATGCCACTGGCACAAGAACATGCCCAGGCTAGCCTGCTGAAGGAAGAAAGGCACATGGAGCAGAACTGAGTCACCCAGGTGCCCCAGACGAGACCAGCCTAGATCAACCAAAGGCCAGTCAACCACCAGATATGTGCGGAAACAGCAGAAGTACCTGGCCGACTTCCCGTAGGCCCCAGAGGGGTGAGCAGTATGCACTTATTGTTGTAAACCATTTAGGTTTTTTGGTTGTTCATTATGTATCATACAGTGTTACCGAGGCAACAGATAACTGGTAGCATATAGTAAAAAGAACAAGGGTTTTGGAGTCTGTTATATTTATATTCCACTCCTACCTCCACTGCTTTTCATTTATGTGAACCTGAGCCCACTCCACAACTTCTTAATTTTAGCTTCTTCAAGCATGAGCAAGATAACCTTAGAAAGTGGTTGTCAGGATTAATAAAGACAATATACGAAAGCTCCTAAAATAGTGTCTCGCACATGGTAGGTAATGGGTAAATGTTGCTTCCTTTGCCTGGAATCCTTGAACTGCATTTCCATCTGAGGCTAAGCAGCTTGGTGTCCTCATTTATAGATCTGGACAGTCTGAAGTCCGAGCTCACCAGGATTCCCTAGACATAGGGGCCATCCTAATGCACGTACTGGTTAGCAGCCCACTGCTACACTTAATGACATAATAACACAGACTTCATTCCAATATTCCAATGTCTGTATCAGTGGTCTTCTACATCCTTTTCAAAGGTCACAGAGAACCCATTCAGCGAACACATCATCATTTATTTTACCATTTGGGATTTTTCCATCATTTTTTTCTCACTGAATAAGAAGTAAATGTATATTAAATACCAAGATAGATGAGGTGATGGAATTGTAAAATAGCATATAATGAACAAAAGAATAGCAAAGAGAAGACAAAGTCTTTAAAACTGACATTCAAAATAATGGCCCTGCATCATCAATGAACACTTAATGTCTCTGCAACAATTCTATTGAAGCAGCACAGGTAATATATTCTTGAAAACTGTCTATCCTGAATGGTTAAAATAAAAGCTTCGCTGTCTACAGGAAAAAGCCACAGTTGTCTGAGAAATGTCACTTCTGAGGTACACCCAAGCCAGATAACTCAAATTTGCCTGCAGATTCTTAAAGAGAGGGCAAAGAGGGAGCCCAACCTTTCCAGAGTTCAAGAGTTCTGATTGGTGAGATTTGGTTGTTAAAAACATCATGATCCTCATCCCTCTGAACCCATTTTTATTCCCGATCCTCTCAGTACATAAGACAAACAATAGCAGGTGTATGGTTCCAGAGAAAGGCGCCTGCCTTTCCTCAAAGCCCTCTGTGAGCTCACGGACCCCTCAAAATGCCATTTCCCTGCTCTCTGAGCCTTCCAGTGGAGAGTGGGTAAGTCTGAAAACAGCCGTGGCCAACTGGTCACCATTAGCAGATCTCTTGCTCCTGGAGGAAGTCATATTGGCCTATAGCGGAAGTCCATTTCCAGTTATTACCACTAGACAAATGGCTTTTAAATTACATCCTAAAAGGCTAACAGGCCATTTGTCTTTGTAAGTAATGGCACAGAAATACTGTATTACTGCCATTCTAGCGCTGCAAAAGGGGTCCGCCTTGCAAGCGGGAGTGTGGGTGGTGGATAGGAAAGAGGCCCAGGACACAGAAACATCCAAGGTAGGACGGGATTTGATCCAAAAAAGTGGGTCAAAAGTCAAAAGAGAGAGTGCACACTGGCTGTGTGCACACTAGCTAGACCTCTGAGAAGGTAAAGCTGAGGTGGCTTTTCCTGGAAGCTGTCCCGATGGACAAAGAGGACCAGAGCTGTACTTTGAGGATGAGAAAGGTGAGTGCTGGGAGCACTGGAGCAGAGGGAGATAAAGCTGGGCCACAGCCATGACCAGGCCTTGACCACCAGCCTAGTGTCTGGGTTTACCCTCAAACGCATAGCCGTGGGAGCCACGGGCTTCCTAAAGAAGCAGCCCGATGTCAAGCCAGCTACGACAGAGCTGCTTCAGCCTCTGCGCTTCGGGCCTCTCCCTCACCGGGCTTGGGAGATCTTAAAAACCAGGAAGCGCTACCTCCACTGGGCCAGGCGTTAACTCTGTGACATGTTATGAATAGGGAAACATTCAAGAAGGAATTCCAGCATTCCTCCCCCATGCTCTAAAGCCTTTGTTTACCTTATTAGTTGGGGCCTGTCAGTTCCCCCCTGAGCTGACAGGTCTGGAGGGTGAAGGAAGCTGTCACCACATGGTTTCCACGCTGACAGTCTGTCTCGCCTCCGTTTCAGCACACAATCTGCCTCGAGGCAGCAAGGCACGCTACATCTTTCAGACTGTGGCCTCCCTGGGGCATGGCGGGACCAGATCCCCCAGTCTGGAGCCCGGAGAGTCCCACAGAGGGGCCTCTGGGTCTGCCAAGAACAAAAAGCTGCCAGCTTTCAGGGATGAAGTTATCATCTCACATGGCTGGCCTCGCCCCTTCCCAGGGAGGAGGCGCTGCTTCTGTGCGACTTCCTCCCTCTTGCTCCCACCCGAGATCTCCAGTCCCATCCTTCATGGAGCAGTCACTGCGGTTTAAGATGCTCCGTGACTAACTTCGTGTCCCCCAAACTGGAGCTACACGCTCTTAGACATGTTCCTCATCCTAGGAATAAGTATCACTTTTAGGAGAGTTGATCTTACAGAGAGAAAGAGTTGAAGGGGAAACTACAATTTCTATACTGGAACAAACACAGATACATTAAGAAATAAAATGCAGAATTTGCATGCATTGTTTCAGACAACATAGAAATCCAAGACATTTAACTCTTATGGAACGGAGCTAAGCCCCGAGAGTCCTTGGATTTATGTTTCTCCTCTTTTCTGACATTAGGGACGCTTTGGCCAAAAGTTCACTTAACTAATGTGAAAAGGTACAAAATGGTTCCCGGTATCTAGTTTTCAGCAAGTCTATGAAATATGTCCATGACTCAAATTCTTCATTTATAGCAGTAATAATAAAATAATACTTATATGGCAGGCTGTATCCTAGGCACGTCATCTGGATCATCTTCTTTAAATGTAGTACCACCCAATGAAACAAGGACCATTATTACAGCCGCTCAAGGAGGTTAAGTCCTGTGCCCAAAGTCAGGAAACTTCAATGTGGTGGGATCAAGATTTAAATTCAGTTATTAAAAAAAAATAAAAAAAATAATAAAAAAAATAAAAATAAATAAATAAATTCAGTTATTATGACAACAGCCCCCCCTCCCTTTTTTTAAGCCATTCATCTACACTGACTACAGAAGGAAGTGTTAGATCAAGCGATCTCAAAGATGTTTCGCAGCTATGCACTTCCAGGGCTAAAGCATAAAAGGAACACGAGCAAAGAAAAAGAAATCCTTCCTTATGAAGACAAATCCAAGATGGCCATGTCATCCTTAGTTTGTTCTCCTCCACTTTTGGGTAGGCGAGAATTTGGAGCAGGCTTCACTATTAAAACCAAGTTTTGCAAAATGGAATTTGGGAGGGATTCCTGTTGGGGCTCAGAGGACAGAGGTCCCAGGGGCTTTCCAGAGCATACACAAGTGCTATGGTAGAGCCGACTTCTGTAGAAGAGGAGTGGCTTCACAGTAGCTGCTCCCACTGAGAAAGCAAAGTGGAGGAGACAATAATCAAGTGACAACCGTGTGATGTGAAAGGAGGCAGGATAGCTGGAGAGTGGGCCCAAGAAGAATGCCTGTCTTCCTGTGGGGTCCTAAGGGGCTCTGAGCAAAATGGCTCCAAAGGAAGGAAATCTGGTACCAAAACCCTATCCTTCTTTCCCAGCTAAAAGACACTTCTTGGCCCAAGATGCTGGCCCCAAGATGCTGCCCTCTGGGTCTGCTCTTACACAAACTGCAGTAAAGGCAGGTCTGACCCACTGAAACGAGGGAGGAAGCAGACAACCATGCAAGAATCCAGGGGAAGACAAGATAAGGGGTGAGGAGCCTCAGTGAGAAGATGTGGGCAAGAGAGGAGACATCCCACAAATCTCGTGGTCCATCGACTGCTATGGGCGGCAGCAGAGGCCACGGGCTGAATGTCTGAGAACATGGAGCTTTTCTTAGCATTGACTTGAAGCCTCCCTTCATCCACCCATCTCTGAGTGCCCACCACACCCAACCCCGTGGACAGTTACTGGGTTTCCGCTGCTTCTTCTCTGCAGCAGCCCAGGACTTGCCAAAGTAAACTGCTCAGTGTTATGCTCCCACAGGGTCTGGTACCATGGGGTCAAGGATGTGCAAGGGAGATATCTGACTATTGGTATGACTTGGGCACCAACCAGTAAGAACAGGGTTTCTCACCAAAGATACCTTCATATTGTGTCCCTTCTACTCTTTAGTTTTATCCTTCAGTGACATCCCTCCGTGTGGGGCAACAGTCATTCTTTCACTTCTGTGTGTGGATCTCCCCCACTGGCCCACAGCCTTTCTCCCCAAATCCCTCCTTGTGCCCCACGTGCTTCTCTCAAGTCCTAGTCTCTTTCCAGCAAAGGCCACCAAAGTGCATGACTCATGCATCACTCATTCCAGCCTCTAAGTGGTCACTTAAGCCCTTCCCTCTTAAGGCTAGTACCCTCTCCTCCCTTCATGGGCCACATCTCCTCATGCTAAGCCTTGCCTGTGGGTTCCTGATTCCAATGATGCTTCCCTCTACCCTGCCCAGGCTGGTGGGTATCTCTTCCAGGACATGTTAGTCTGCACTTAGCATCTGACATTACAACACTCCACTCTTCTCTCAACATTGCCCTACAGTGTCCATTTGACTGCCTTGCCTGTTATCTCTGCCACCCTGCTGAGGCTATATGATCCTTCAGGGCAGGGGCAAGGCTCCTCTTATAACCCCACTGTGTCCAGGGGCAGGACTAAACACTCTGTTAGAGTTCAACAATCACCTAGCGAACCAAGTTAGCTGGTGCTTGGATATAAGGCCTGGTCCTGACACTGGCAGTCACCTCCATCTTGGGTCCTCAGTTTCCTTATCTATAAAATGGGAAGTTGGCCTGTGGTTCTCCCTAGCATCACATTAGAGTCACCTGGGAACTTAGCAAAAGTCTCAATAGCCAGGGCCTAACCCAGGACTTCTGCCTGAATAGTGTTGGGTGGGATTGGACATCAGTTTTTGTCTTTTTTTAAGCATTCCAGGTGATTTCAATGTGCACCCAAGGCTGAGAACAGAACCACTGGGTTTGATCATCAAAACAGTCCTGTGCAACTCTGTGATTCCATGAATTGCATTGCAATCAATGCTATTCCAAGTGAGGTCATCTCTGAGAGAAGGTCAGGTTTAAAACTCCTGCTGACTCACAGTGGGGAGAGGCCACCGCTGGGGCTGTAGCAGTAGCCACTGTCAGAGCTCAAGGCTGATGATCACCTAGCCCCATGGCAGGCCCTCCTCTGGGGCTGTTCTTAGGTGGTCCTATTCTGAAGGACCCTTAGATGCTGAAGGAAAGGGTTAAGGCCTCCCCCAAATCCAACCCCCTCAACATATTACGTGCTCTTCAAAGTGTCAAGAAAAGTTCAGGATTGCTGTTGGCAGGTGGTGCCAAAATTCTTGCCTGAACATATTGGATTATAAAATATGTGGATATGACAAGCATATCTGACAGATCAGTTTGCCTCATGCTAAGATGATGTTTAGAAGAAAAGACATGTTTTTTTCACTGTTGTGGTTTAGAGTTTTTTTTTGGTTGTTTTGTGTGTTTCCGAAGTGTTTTCATTCTTTCCTCCTTCTGGAAATCTATTCCTGACGTTGAGTTGTGACATCGATTAAAAACTAAGCTAATGAAAAAGCTAAACCCACGGGAGTGCATTAAATGCCACTTAGGAAAGTTGGTTCCGGCTCCTCTTCAAAGCCAAGTCTTGGACACCAAATCATCCTCAATTACAGACCTTGGTTTTCCCTTGTCTATAAAAGTCTTTTTGTAATTCCCCCTCATTGTAGGGCTGCATAAATGGGGCATATTCATATTCTCCCTCCCTCTCTTGCTTTCCCTCCGCCTCTCTCTTGCTTGTTGAAACAAGCATAGTAATTGCATTACCAGATTTCCAGGATTAACTTTTGGTTCAAGGAAAAGAGCTCAGTTTGAGCGTGTATCTGTAATTAGAGGTGGTCGAGTAATTAGCTGCACACAGCTCGACTGTCTACGAGGGGCCTAGAAGACAGGTCTATTTGTTCTGTTTCATCAAACAATTTAATCAAACAGTGAGTGCCTTGCTCACAGGCCTCACAGAACAAATATTTGCTGATTGATTGATTCATCAAACAACTGGTCAATTCAGTTAAACCAGCTTTGCTGTCCAGTAAGCCAAGGAAAGAAAAATAATTGACCTAAGTCTTTCACTTTTCAAACGGCTGCTTTGCTGCCTTACAGAAACAACTGCAGCATGGCACATGGTGAAGGTGCTGAAACCCGCTTCTTTCTTTTCTTTTCACGTCTTTCCAAAATAAATAGCATTTAAAAAATTAATAGGCTACAAAACGAGGCTCGGGAAGAAAACATACAAAAGACATTCATCACTTTGTCTCCGCAAAGGCCCACTGCTCCTAGCAGCCTGTCTCCTTGGGGTCAAGGTGTCCCCCATCATTGCGAGGCACTTAAGTCAGCACATCCCTCCCTGGAGCAGCGCAGGCTTGACCCACAGGGGCAGGCTCTCTGCTACCAGGAGATGCAGTCATTTCGCAGGGAGTCTTGCTGTGGACACACCACCAGCATCCAGATGCCGAAGGAACACCCAGACCAGATGCTGGTGTCATCCCCACCTCTCAGAGAGACCTCTGCTTTCTCTGTCACTCATTAGCAGTCTGTCAAGACTGCCTAGAAGCCCTGCTCTGCCCCGCTTGGCCCCACTCCGTGGGTAGAAATTCCTGGTGGGGAGTGAAGTGTTTCAACACACTTTATTTTCCATTCTGGAGCCACTGACCAGCGGAGATTTGTCTCTGTTGGGCCCAGAAGAAAGAAGTTTGCCCCACAGCAAGGCGAGTCTCCAGCTGTGCACAGAAATGCCTGCCCGGAGGCTCTGTGTGCAGGCTGAGGAATGGCAGGGAGGCAGTTTTCCATGAAAAGCAATTTAAAGTGACATGATGTTAAAGGCCAGGAGTCCAAAAGAGGCAAACAGCCCATCACCTGTGAGTGATCTCCTGAGCCGGGTCACATTTTTAAAAAATCCATCTCACAAATCGCCCAGTGTTTAACTTGAAGTCCATTTGTTAATTTGGTAAACACTGACATGATATTGACAATATGACTCTAATCCAGGCAGGAAGGAAGTATCCGGTGTCAGGCAACTCCAGGCCCCTCTCCTGTCCCTCCTCACCTGAGGGTCGGGAGGGGGTAGTGACAGTTCAGACAGCAGGTGGAAGAGCCAGTGGGGGCAGGGCTCCTTAACCCTCTGTGTGCCGGGGCATTCTCGCTTGTGGGAAGGGGCGGGTGGGGACTCTCAGAGCTCGCCCCTCTCTCAGCAGATAGAGCAGTATACCATTTGCAAGACCCTTCTTACATTTCCTGACTAATGAAATCTCCAGGCCTGTCCCATGAGACAAGCTATGATCATTAATTTTTTAAAATATTTTATTTATTTATTCATCTGAGAGAGAGAGGCAGAGACACAGGCAGAGGGAGAAGCAGGCTCCATGCAGGGAGCCCGATGCAGGACTCGATCCCAGGACTCCAGGATCACGCCCTGGGCCAAAGGCAGGCGCTAAACTGCTGAGCCACCCAGGGATCCCTATGATTGTTAATTTTTTGTGTCAACTTTACTGGGCCATAGTGCCCAGATATTGGATCAAACATTATTCTGGACGTTTCTGTGCAGGTGTCTTTTGGATGAGATTGACGTTTAAATTAGCGGACTTTGAGTAAAGCAGATTACCCTCCATAATGCAGGTGGGGCTTGTCCAATCAGTTGAAAGGCTTAACAGAACAAAGAGCAACCTCCTGTGAGCAAGAAGGAATTCTGCTGGCAGACCTTCTTTGGGCTTCGACTGCATCTCTTCCTGAGGTCTCCAGCCTGTAGGCCTACTCTCCAGATGTTAGATTTGAACCTGTGCCATCACATGAGCCAACTCCCTAAAGCACGACTTATTCTGTTTCTCTGAAGAATGCTGACTTACATACCAGCAGTGTTATCAACTCCATTTTATGGATTAGGAAGTCGCATTAGTGAGAATAGGAATCAAAGCTGGGCCGCTGCCATGTAAGCTGGTCACTTGGAGACGTTCCGTTAAGGCTGTGTCCTCACATGATCACTTTGCTGGTGCAATCTCTCTCTCTCTCTCTCAAATAGATAAATAAAATCTTTAAAAAAAAATAGCACATAGCTCAACGCAGATGCATAGAATAAATAAATCAAACATTTGTGTTCATAGTGTCCTATAAATGGGGCCTGGGCTTTGTAAACTGTATGGCATTGTGCAAATGTAAATGACCGTCATCATCACTGGTGCAGGATGCAGACCAGTGGTTGAGAGGACACTCAATTTCTCAGGTATAAGAAGCAGATCATAAAAGCGTCAAGTCCAAGGTTTAGACTATTCTGCTAAAACGTAGTTGTAAAGTGCGATGATATGGATTTAACACCCTGAACTTAACTACATAAATTCGAGCCCCGGTTTCAGTCACTTCACCCTCCAAACCCTGTTGTTCCTTCATGGTAAATAAAATAGGTTCCCCTTCTTTTATTAATGGGAAGTGTTCTGGTTGCAAGGAACGGAAAGCAACTCACGCTCACTTAAATATACAAGTATAGTCGCACAGAACCTGAGGGCAAGAGCGGCCGAGCCTAAGAAAGGGAATGAATCAGGAAAGGGAAAGCCATTGGTCACCCGGGACTTACTCTTTCTTCCTCTACCAATGACTCCATTCTCGTCTCTCTGCTAACTCAGTCCACACGGTGGAAAAAAGCCTCCCCGCTGGTCCTAAATTTATTATTTCTCCTTTATCCAAAAGTCTAGCCAACAACACCATTTCTTAATCCTCATTCCAGGTTTTTGGCAAGGAATTCTAATTGTCCAGGTTTAAGCCAGAGTCCCACCCATTATCCAATTAGCTGTGATCAGTTAGTACCTGCCACATGGCTGGCAAAAGATTTGTGGCTCTGCACCCTGGTGATCCGTGGCTGTAGGATGGAGACAGGAAAGCCATCCCCCAAACTGTCAACCACACAGTGTTCCTCCAACCAGCTCTGCATCCAAGCCACCTGGAAAGCTTGGGATAAATATAGACTTCCCTACACTCTAAGCCTACACTAGTTTGGAGATCTCGGACCGGTAGTCTTCAGATGCCAACAGCCTTGTCTACTTTCACTAGAATGTTCTAGAACAGGAAAGGACAATCAGTACATTCAGCAGGCGCTTCCACCCCACTTCTGTCACTATTTCTTTCCCCCGACCCCTGACCCAAGCAGTTCTATGCAACTGTTTAAGGTCTCTTTTGGGGAAACCATATGAAAACATCATCAGGTGATGCAGAGGAAGAGATGGGGAATAACAATCTAAGAAGCTTGCACCAGCTTTTTACTGCGTATCAAACACCTCCCCATGTATTAAGTGCTTCCTGCCAGCCAATCACTGGGTGAGGCTGTTTAATAAACGTGACCTTCTGTCCTCACGACAATCCCATAAAGTACACACTTTTTATTCTCATTTGACAGATGAAGGAAGTGAAGCTCAGAGAGGTCAAGTGACTTGCTCAGGGTCACTTAGCTAGTTGGTGACAGAACCACTTATATGTCTGTCTCCCTCAGTTTCACTGTCAGTTCCATGTGGTCAGAGACAATATGTACCTGCTGTTGCCCATCCCCATATCCCCAGCACCGAACAAGATGCCTACCTAACACAGGGCAGCTGCTAAATATTATTTGGGAGAAAATGTAAAATAAATAAATGGCAGCCTGACAGTCTTTGGGGAGAGCATTTTATGTCTCCCTACCTCAGCCCTGATGGGTTATAGGTGGACTCAGCCACTGGGACAGCCAGAGCCCTCGGACCCTTCCTCTGGCTGTAAGTAGCCTTGTCCTCTTTCCTTATGTCCAACAATAATTCTGTTCTATATGTAGAATGATTTGGGAAAATATGGGAAGTACAGTACAGTCTTATTTAAGGAGTAAAGATTTGTTCTGCTGCTCAAGAACTTGAAAGTGACCCAACCCAACCCTTCCTAGTTGTCCTGAGATATTTAGAAACTTGTTCTGCATCCTCTGTCTTGGGAGAGTCACTGGATGACAGCCCTCATGAGCCAGCCTCCTCCCTTCCAGCAAGAGCACCCAAAGCTTCCTCCCTGCTGGTCCAGATTTCAATCAGATCCTCACGGTGGGGGGTAGGCGGGGGAGGTGCTGACTGAGCCAAGCCCCAGAGTGACAGCATCCTGCGTTCCTCACGTTCCTCACGTGAAGCCCAGAGCCTCCAAGCCTGATGCCAGGACTCTGAAACGCCTTTCCTGCCAGGGGATTATGTTCATTTGCACAGGGTCTGAAACAGAAATTCCAGAGAGATGATACTGGAAACCAAAGGCCTATATCATATTAATAACACAGACAGGAAGGCTCCCTCAGCAGCCAGTAGCAAACATATTTAAGAAAGAAGGGCCCTGCAGCCCCAGCCCCCCAGCCAAGTCATTTCAGATTACAAATAGACACACTTAAACCTTACTGGGTTTACAAATAGACACACTTAAACCTTACTGGGTTTGTTAGAGACCTTGTCTCTGGTTAGCTATTACATCTCTGCACTTACATGCTAATTTCTGAGTCAAAGAATCAGAGATCTCCCCAGATCAGGTCCCCACCACAAATCAGTAGGCTGCAAAAATCAAGCTTCCCCTTCACTGGGTCCTCCGCGCTCCTGCCAGGGCGCCCCAGTGCGCAGGAGGCTGAGGCCAGGGAAGGGCCCTTACCAGGCACAGAGGAGGGCATGTGCTCTATGTTCAGAGGCCTTGGGTTGGAGGCCTGGCTCAGCCACTCACCAGCTGGGTGACCATGGGAGAGGCAGGACTTACATTTGACCAATTTAAACTTCAGTCTGCCCAAGCACCGTCAGCACCCACCTTCCTCAAACCCCAATTCCAGTTCTCAGATTCCTGTGCCCACCACTTCTTCAGTCTGTGAGCAAGCAGACTAAGCAGGTGTCACACCTTTCAGTAGTGTGGGTTCAACTGTAGACAGAACTTCAATTTTCTCATCTATGAAATGAGAATGATAATAACCCTGTCTGGGTTTTAAACCCCTGAGGATTCATATTCTTGCCTGGGATCACCAGCTGTATAAATTCAGTTACTTAACCTCTCTGGGCCTCAGTTTCCTCATCCTAAAAATGGGGATTGGCCCGTGGGAGGAGTAATGAGATTGATTTTACAAATGGTTAATTCTTGTTCTTTGTCCACTTTCCTTTTGGGACACACTTTTTATTGATCTGTAAGAGCTCTTTACATATTATAAACTTTAACCCTTCCTCATCAGTGCCACATTTTTTTTCTTAGTCATTTGTTTATGGCACGTAAAGGGACTTAGCAAAATGACTATGATGTTGGCAGCAATTTTATTATTGAGAAATGGCTTCTATGTGGAAAGTTCTAGAACAATATGAGCTATCATTATTTTGTTATTACCAACAAGGACAAGGCTGGATCCAAAGAAGAGAAGCTCCACCTTTCTGAAGAACTGAAACCAATTCCAGCTGGCTAGATGCAGAGTGGTATGGAGACAGATGTGGCTGTCTAGGCCTGTGCTAAAGACCTAAGGTCTTTGGGTAAGAAAGACAAATGTTGAGGGGCACCTGGGTGGCCCAGTTTGTAAAGGGTCTGCCTTTGGCTCAGGTCATGATCCCGGGGTCCTGGGATCAAGTCCTGCATCAGGCTCCCCGCTCAGCAGGGAGTCTGCTTCTCCCTCTTCCTCTGCCTGCAGCTCCCCCTACTTGTGCTCTCCTGCTCTCTTTCTCGAAAATAAATAAATAAATACATAAATAAATAAAATCTTTAAAAACAAAAAAAGAGACAAATGTTGAGAGAAACCAAGATCTTGAAGATAAAGGGCTCTCCTTGAACGAGACTCCATCTCATCCCCACCCACACCACCCACACACCACATGGGCCTACACACACCACACCTGGCACCCACCACACATACCTCACACACCCACATTATAGGTGCATGCACACACACCCAAACACACATGTATACACACATCTCATACTCATACACATCACACACTTCACACCCCAACGCACACATGCACACATACAACTCTCAGCCAAAGAGTCTACAGTGGCTGGAATAGAAACCAGTCTGAGAAGGGTTGGATGCCTTTGTGTGAACAGGGGTCACATTTGCCTATCAGGGTGAGCCTCTGAGAACAAAAGGTTACATAAGTGCCTACTTGAAGATGCAGGACATAACACACTTTCACATCACACTCTCTTATTTGCTCTTCAAAGCAGCCCTTGGAGTTGTCCAGGACAGCTGGCCCTCTTATTTAAAGACACTTAGCAAATGACGGAACCAGAATGAGGATCTGGGTCTCTTGATTCCTATTCAAAGTTACTCATCCAACAAACATCTCTTGAGACCCTAGCTTGGGCCTGGCTCTAAGCGGTCAGTTAGTTCTAACACCTGGTTGCTGAAGCTTTCAGAGATCCTCATGCCTTTCATGTTGGCCTAATATACGTTGGGGCCCCCAGAATCAGAGTGTTGGGCCACAAGAAACTTTGGGAAGGATCCTGGCCAGAGTGGCACACCTCAGTGTTTTGCAGATGTACCTATGTCCTTGTGCCGAAGAAAACAGTACGTTGCTCTGTGGGCAACTCTTTGCTGAGCAGCTGGCCCATGGTAGCTCTGAAAAAGACTGAGCTGGGGGCCGAGCAGAACCCTCCAGCATATTTGATAGCATGAGAGGTTTGTGAATCTAGAAGTACCTTTGGTTTCACTGCCCTACCTGAAAACCCTTTAACGTTTTAATTCCTGCTAACTCAGCAAGATGACCATGGCTTGGGTCAGGGCTGGGGGCGGGGGGAACAGGGATAACCTCTTGTCCCCAAACCCAGTTTGTGGGCGTGCCAAAGCAGCCCCCAGAGGCTCCATCTCACTGCCTTCTTCCAGCCACCCCCTGGAATGGCTCAGGGATGATCAGGAACGAGGCCACGGAGACCCAAAGCATGCCCAGGACCAGTTGCTGCGTGGAGCTCACAGTCCTTGCACCTTCCCCTCCTTCCCAGCATCCTCACTCTCAAGAACCGCCCCCTCTGCACCAAGTCTGACCAGCCAGCGGCCAGAGCCGAGGTAACTGAGCTCAGACACTGGATCGGATGTCTGGAGGGCCCCCGCCATAAACTGCAGGTCACATAATTCAACTTGATCTCTCACTCCATCCTACACTTTATGTGCTTCGGGGGACACGGGCGGCTGATGGGCAGAGAGATAAGTCCCTGCGATGGGCTGGGGAGATGAGGGATTGCCCTAAAATGGAAAAGTTACTCCAGATCCAAAGACTAGTGAGTGGCTCAAGACTGCAGAGAGAAGAGAAGGGGCGCCACCCTGGGGGTGGGGGAACTCATCACAAGTCCCCACCTTCCTCTCTGAACCCCAGCAGGATGATTCAGCCCTTCCCTCTGCTGGCATGCCAGGCCACCTCAGAACTGTGTCAGGAGGTTTAGGACACCCTCCTGCCCCCCGACAATTTTCCCATCTGTAACATGGGAAAAGCTTTCCTCTGAGAAAATGTGCCAAAATACCAGGATGCATTAGTCCTTGGGAGGAAGAAGCCTTGAAATGGGCAAAAAGGTTGTCTTCTGAGAGGCTAGAGCACCTTCAGCACGAGGCTCAGCCCCTGGCTCCTTCTGTTTTCACAGGGAGGACATGAAGGGGCCTTTCTGCGCTGGAACAAAGGGGCAAGTAGGCCAGGCCCTCCTGCCCCCCTCCTGCCCCCCACCCCAAAGCCAGCCCACAGCTTGGGAACCAGTCAGAGGCCCACCCGCCAGAGGTGGCCGCGAGCCTTGTGCTGCTGTACACCCTGGTGCCATCTGCCCATCACACTGGAGTCTGGGCTTCTCATCTGAGCAAGTCCCTCCCTCCCAGTGGTCAGGGCCGGCCCGGCCCAATGGTGGGGCTGCTTGCTGCGCACCAGCATCCAGAACACACTGCTAAACCTTCCAGCTGCCCGCAGGCCCCGTGCCGTATGAGGTGAGACTCTGCGAGGTCTCACCGCACAGGTGAGGACAGCCAAAGGGCATCCCTAAACTTTTTTCTAGTATCTTCCATTTGATGAAACACTTGTGGTCAAACCTTTATCTTCCATGAACATTTAAAATGCGGTTACCTCGATTTCCATGTCCCATTTTCGTTTTATTTTTTAAAAGGGCTTCCTTGTAGTAAAACATCTGACACTGGATGTTCTGCAGAAAACAGATGTTTCCCCATGTAATAGACGTCAGCGGGCCTCTGCGTGCCCGCCAGGCCTCACACTCACACTCAGGCACATCCACACGCACGTGTGTCTCATGAAAGTCCAGGGCAAGGCTGGGACCCTTGGAGGGACACAACGGCACAAGGCTCCCTGCCGCCACGGGATCTTTGTGCCAAGAGGTAAGAGAAGGACCCAAACCTGAACCATCCGTGGAGGAGGTTTCAGGGCTGCTGAGTTCTGTCCAGGAATGTTCCCTGCCCCTCTCGCTCTCAGGGTCCTCCACACAGCCTCACATGGAGCACTCTGGCGCTCTCTGCCTCCACAAGGGACAGGGGCTCAATATTTGCAAGGGCACACAGAAGTCCCTGGGCACTCTGGCCCAGCTGGCCTTTGGCAGAGCTGCCACATGGGCTTTCTACTCTCTGTCCCATATCACAGTCCGAGCCTCAGGAAGGCGCATGGAGGCCCCAACCCTTAGGGAAGAGCCACGGTTTTTGCTTCCTTTACCTCAAGCACATACACCCCACTCTTGGCTTGACCCCTCAGGCATTGGGACAGCCCGGCCCACCCATTTTCCCAGGAATTTTGTGCATCCCACCCTGAAACTCCCCTGGAGCTGGCTGAGACACCTGAGGCTTGCTTCCTTCCCAGGGAAATCTGTGCTTTCATTGAGATCCTGAACACTTAAGAGTTCTCAAGACCCAAAGGAAGTAACTCCCTATACTGACAAATGTCTCAGGTGCTAAGAGAGTTGTTTCTGGGCAACACGAAAGTATGCCAGGCTGGAGGGGGCCCCACACCCACACACCCCCACCCACCGGGCAGTGTTCAGTACCAGAATTTGCTGGCCTCAGGATGCCTGGCTTCCCTCTAACCTGCCTCTCTGTCCCCTGACCCTAGAGCATCACTTCCCTTCTCTGTGCCTCAGGGCCTCTTGAGGAGGGTGCACTGTCCTCTCTCTGAGCTCCTGTAGTTCCCACGAGCTGAAACTCTGAGTCAATGATTCTGTAAAATTATTACCCCAGAATTACCTTTATTTACATCCGTCCCACCTCATTCCAAATAAAATTCGTGGAAAATATATGTAGGAATGCACATGAGATACAAATGACTGGAAAATGAGGGTAGAAAAATAAGACGAATCCTAGCTGTTACATAAAATCTTTGCTAAGGGGAACTGCCAATTTGGCTCTGTGCTTCCCGGATGCCAGAGCAAAGGGGATGATACTGTCAGTTACAAGACTGACAAGGTCACCAAGGTAAAAAAGCAAACCATTTGTCAGAAGAATCATGGATGTTCCTAGAAGGGAGACTCCAGAGCAATTTCTCACTTGGGTTCTCCAAGGGAATCCCGAAGAATGTAGTAAACCAGGGGTTTTCATCTTGAAGGACTGGACAATTCTTTTTTTAAAGTTTAAGTAAAACTTACTCTGTTTAAAGTAAAGAAATGAAACAGACAAAAGGGTTTCTCTGGCTGAAGGGGAGTTCAGGGCAAGAGCTTCATGCTCTACGCAGGACGCCGAAGAACCTGCGCAGGACCCATAGCCTCACTCTCCAGACAGCTCAGTCGGACTACCCGGGCACTGCATGAGTCACCGTTTCCAAATCTTGCCAGAAAGAAGTCCTCTGGAGAGCTTGTTAAACATGTGGAGCCCCAGGCCCCACAGAAAATCCACGACATCAGAATCTGAGGGGGGTGGTGGGAGACAGGGTCTGTTCTATGGCCCCAGATAATCTTATGTCCAGGCAAGTTTTGCAAACGGCTATAAACTGATGCCACAGCCATCTGTCTGAACTAGACAGTAAAAAACCCATTAGAATGGCAACCCCCATCTCTGGGCACGTGGCATTCATTTTAAAGTGGGGCCCCGGAGGAGGGGCCCGCTGGGGGAAAGTCAGTGCTGAGGAAGCTGTCAGGGCCACAGGCTGGGGGGATCTGGGAGGGAGACGGAGAATTTTGCTGGCCCCTCCTTGGCAGCATCGTCCCCACAGCCACACCAGCTGTCCCTTCCCATCCTGCCCTCTGCACTCCCAAGGTGAAGCAGCTGTCCTCCGGAGACACACAAAAAAAGTGATGGTGATGCCAGGCAGGGCGGGCAACGAGGCTGCCCCTCCATGAGACAGATGTTGGAGAAGCTCGAACCTCAAGTGACCTGACTGGCCACTGCCATGTGCTTCGTCTCCCTCCACATCTAAGCCCCTAAATTGTGATCATCAGGTCACCTCCTGTTTGGAAATTCCTTTCATCACTTCCGACCGCTCATGACTTTTGCTTTTTCTCATTATGACTTGTGTGCCCAGGGCAGAACATGCTAGATTCGGCTGCAGTAACAAATAGCCCCCACATTTCAGTAGATGGAAACAACAAACACTGATTTCTTATTGGAGCAAAGCTGGCTACAGGTCCAGTGACCTCCTGAGGCATTTTTCCCTCACATGGAAGCTCAATAATCCAGTCATCTTCAAGCATGTGTCATCCCTGTCCACCACATGCTTCCAGGTACAGAACAGAGCTCTGGAGGGCCTCGCAGAGACTCTTCAGTGCGTTGGCCCAGAAATGACACACATCATTTCCATTCACCAACAGTTGGTCAAAACTCATCACATGGACCTGCCTCCAGCAAGGGTGTGCGGAAGGATGAGCAACCACGTGCCAGGCGGAAAAAGCCACCTATGTGGGAACACTATACCATGGGTGGCAGTGCTGGAGATAACGAACGGGAACAATCCATGTAAACCTTTAGCCCAGTTTCTGGAATACAGAAAAGGGCTAACAAATGTTGAGTATTATAATCATCATTATCATAGCCCTCCAAATACTGGCCATGATCGCTTGACTTCTCTTCCATTCTGGTTCTGACCAGTTTCCTTAGAAGTAGTGGCCTGTTTCCTAGTTTGAAACTTCTTTTAGCTCCAGATTCAGGTTTTTACAGCTTCTCATCATGAGATTTGCATCAGTCATTGTAAGGACTCTAGATGCTATCATGGCAAGAGGCTAAGAATGATTTATTATCCTATGTATGATCACACACACAACACACACTCATACTTGTTAACGATGGCTTATTCCAGAGGTCATTAATTCACGCGTCCTCTAGTGTTGTCATCTGGGATCAAGATCAAGGAGCAGGAGGGGCCTCCAAATGCAGAGGGAAGAGCACTCCTGGAAAATGAATAACACGGTTCTAAAGCCTCAGTGTCCACAACCATAAAATGGGACTAAGCTGCCTGCAAGGCTTATCAGGCTGTGAGAATGAGAAGGTTGGTCCCTGGGAAGTGCCATCCAGATGCAGGGCATGGTCTTCTGACAGGTGCCAAGTACTGTGGTACCTGCCTCAGAAAGCACTTATCAGCAGAGTCCTCTGCAAATCTCAAATGCTGCTTTTCTGTCCTTTGGATTTCTCTTGTTTGGGTGTCTGTTGCCACAGATTCTTATTCCCTTGATAGTTGGTTCACCATCAGATTGCACAGTCCAGTATCTTCCCCGCTCCAGCCTTCCTGGGGGTAGGGGTAGGGGTAGGGGTGGAGAAGGGGGTGGGGGAAGGGTCAGACTGTACTGGGGAGTGTGCGCAGCTTACCGGGGCCTTTCCCACTGGAGCCCCAAGCTCTGGGGAACAGCTTACTGCTGCCCTAATCATAACAAGGCTCACACCACCATTACACAACTTTAATACCAGCTTTTATGCGGGCATCTGGGGATGTGTGTGCTTATGAGCAATTTGTAATGAAAAAAAGACCGACCTGCAGCAGTCTGGGAGGAGAGGGGCCCAGAGCACCAGGCGGGGCAGGCCCCCATCACAGGGGCCGCCCAGACTCTAGGGACACGGCTGCTGCCCTGGGACGTTTAAGGCACTATTTGATCTCTTGTTAAGCCCCACATGGCTTCAATTTCCATGTGTTCTGAAAGAGAATGGAATTAGAGTCAACAGATCCATTGTGTCTTTCATAAAGACGTGTTCTTAATCACGAAGGAGATGAAGCAAGAAAGGAAACTTGCATTCGTGGAAGGCCTACTACGTGCCAGGGCCAGGCCAAGAACCTTACGTCTATGTGTTATCTCAAATGAGCCTCACAACAACCCCCAGGGGTAGATTTTGTCATTATCTTTTGTGGCAGATTACAAAAAATAAATAAATAAATAAAAGATAAAAAGCCACAATATTTTGCACCTCATCGCATCGAAAGGTGGACTCTGTTTCTCCATCCTTTGAATGTGGTGTTGACCATCTTCTTGCCTTGGCCAATGAGGCATTATTAGCAAACACAAAGCAGGGGCTGGAAAAGTGCTTGTACATCAGGGCTTGCCCTCTCTTGCAGCTTTGAACCATTTTACCACTATGTGAACAGGCACAGGCAACCCTCGGGGAGGAAGAGAGGCCAAATGGGGAAAGATCCAAGCCATTCTAGCCCCTTGGCTGAGGCCACAGGCACAGGAGGGAGGCCAGCCTAGACCATCCCCCCCTTAGCCACAGCAGAGCACACCTGAAGCCCAGCTACCCTGAAGAATCATGGGAAATAGTAAGTGGTTGCTGTCTGAAGCCATCGTGTTTTCAAGTAGTTTATTATTCAGTAAAAGCTCCCTGATATATCCCTTGTTATGGATGCGGAGACTGAGGCTCTGAAAGGTTTGGTCATTTTTCCAATATTTCTGCTTGGTAAATGGTAGAGAGGGATGTGAATCCCGGATTTTCATTCAGTGCCCTGAACTTCCTGGGATCCCCTGGGATCATGCCAGAATGTGCAGTGGGACTCCTGAGAGCAGAGTCTCTTTTGAGAAATGCTAACTTCCTCCTGACCCCTGCCATGGTCACCATTCTATCTTGAGGAAAGTTGGAAAACCTCCAGTCCAAGGGATCTCACGCTTACATGGGCTTCAATCTTTAAAAAAGGCACAGCACAGACCTGAAAAATTTTCTCTACCTGGCATTTTCATAAACAATCTAATTTTTCCCCAATGATTTAAGAATTGTTCCATCCTTCCACCTGAAGAATATTCAAGAGACCCAGGTAGTCACTGCAAGGTTCTCTATTCCTCTGGCTCATAGCCTTTTTTCACTGGTCAGGTGTCAGTGGTTTGAAAATAAACTTTTTTGTGTGTGTGTATTTATTTATTTATTTATTTAAAAAATATTTTATTTATTTGAGAGAGAGACAGAGACAGAGATAGTGATGGAGATAGCAATAAAGAGCATGAGTGGGGAGGAAAGGGAGAAGCAGGTTACCTGCTGAGCTGGGAGCCTGATGTGGGGCTTGATCCCAGAACCCTGGGATCATGACCTGAGCCAAAGGCAGACGCTTAACCGACTGAGCCACTCAGGGCCCAGGGATATTATTTTTTATGGTGATAAAATCTACATAGCATAAAATTTTCCACCTTAATCATTTCAAGTGTACAGCTCAGTGGTGTGAAATACATTCCTAATGTTGTACGACCACCTCCAGAACTCTTTTCATTATAAAATGGAAACTCAGCATCCATGAAACAGAACTCCACATTCCCTCCTGCCCCCAGCGCCCCACCCCCCCGCCACCACCATTCCACTTTCTGCCCCTATGAACGCGACTGCTCTAAGTACCTTATGTAAGTGGAATCATACATTATATGTCTTTTTGTACCTGGCTTATTTCACTTAGCAATAATGTCCTCAAGCATCGTTTATGTTGTAGCCTGTGTCAGGATTTCCTTTCTTTTTAAGGCTGAATAAGATTCTCTTATATGTATGTATATATCACATTCTGTTTATCCTTCCATCCATCGGTGGACACTGGGCTGCTTCCATATTTTAGCTACTGTGAATAATGGTGCTATGAATATGGGTGTATAAACATCTTGAAGACGAACCTTTGTATGTATCTGGGAATCTCCTTGCTCAATAGTCGTACTAAGGGGAATCATTTTGGATGTTTGAATTTGTCTCTTAAGCAAACTACCTTCCTATGCCAACATCATGTTCTAAGGAAGGCCCACCTGGATACAGACTCAGGGAGCCTCAGTTACAAGTCCTCTGCATCCCAGAAATCAGTTAACAGAACACATCTCCCCAGTGAAATCCTATTATTCCTGCTGGTATCTTCTCAGGCTAACCCACATACCCCATAATAGAAGCAAAGGATAAAATACAAGCTCTGGGTTCTAGGGGCAGGGCAGCCCTCCTTCCTGATGCAAAATTTCAGCAGAATTACAAAATAATCACTGTCATATTTTAGTGTTTCTGAGGCTCCTTCTCAGGTTCCTGGCTTCTACACTTTGGAATGAGCCCCACCTCCCCTCCCATCTCCCACACCATCAAGGTTCTCCAATGCCCTAGAATTTTTGCTCCTCTCTTCCTCCCTCCATTCCTCTCCTCCTCCTCCTTCTCCTTTAGCTATCCCTATTTTGTTTGAACTTCTTCTCATCCTCTTTTTGGAATCCCACAGATTATCTAGAGGCACCAGCACTTTCTCACTTGTCTCTCACCTGGAAATGGCAGCATAGAGTTTGCTGGTAGCATCACTGACTAGTCCATCAACAACATAAGTTGCATTCAAATCTGGAACTTCATCTGTAAACCTTCATATCTACAATGAGGAAGGAGTTTGTACTTTGGGATCCTTCACTACTTTGAGGCTAAAGTCTGAACCTGTTTAAAAAGAAAATGCATAAGGAGAAAAACCTATTTTGATATGGTTTATGGGATATTGTATGGAGCTTGGAATTTATTCTTGAAAGCAACTGTGTGCATAGAAATTAGCAGGCACTGATTGCTTTCAAGAGAAAATTGCATTTCATCACAAACTATTGTTTGTAAGCTCCTTCCCAGCAGGGGAAACATCTAGATTCCTAGGGGCCATGGGCAATACCAAGAAGGAAGACTGGTTTTCCAAGTTGCTGAGAAGCTTTAAGTGAGGAAGGGCGCAGGATGGGAAGTGTGGAAGGTTGCTTCTTTGCAAGGGGAATCTAGGGACCATCAGAAATAGCAAGCAATTGTTCAAAGTCTCAGCTTCAGGACCATACGCAGCATGACTTTCAAGGCCTTCTATGATCTGGGCCTTGCCAGCCTCTCTTCCCACCACTGTCCCCCTCCAAACCTATTCCCAGTCCACTAAGAACTCCTCTGCCTTAGACTGTCTCCCCTCTCTTCACTGATCCCAAACCCTCAGACTTCAAGGATGGTACGAGGGGACTTTCTCCCTACTGTCTACAGCAGCCTCACCAGCACTACCACGGAACCCCACCATCCAGCTGGGTCTTTTATGACCTCCTTCCCCGGACTTATAACTTAGAACAGAGGGGAGAAGTAAGGCTTGCCCACCACCATGCCGGTGAGAGGCTGGAATCTCTGATGCAAAAGACAGTCAGGGCTCCTCCTCCCAGGGGCAGTACCACTTTTTGGGGTGGCCGGCCTGGCAACTTAGTGGCCCAACCTACAAGGGCACCTTGCCCTGCTAAACTGAGCAATGATACATCAGGATAGAGAAAACTGCATTTACTGAACTCCCCTCAGGGCTCTGTGGGTAGCAGGAGCCCCCAAGGGTCATTCTAAGGCAATGATGGATGGCCCTTCAGGGCACGTAAAGGCCACAGTGAATTTTGGGGCTCTTGTTTTACTGAGAGGGGAACCTAAGTTGGAGCGAGAATGGGACTCATTTCTTGAAACCAGAGAAGAAACTCTCACTGGCCTGGAAAATTCTCTCTCTGTGCCCTTCACACACAGCTTCAGCTCTCCTCCAAAGAAAAAGGGAACATGTATTTAAAGAGAATCCACTAGAAATGGTGCCAATTTTATCAGTCTGCCCAATGTACTTACTGTCTCTCACCATGGCCCTGTTGACACAGGAACAGGGGCTTCTCCTCCTCCCTCTCCCAATGACTGGCTGGGCACACAAGGCCAGCCCCTTCTCTTCTGCTCAGGGAGAGAGAGACAAGGGCCTGTTCTCCACAGCTCCACTGAGAGTTCTACCCTGGAGCAGATTTCTCAGAAGTGCAGTCACTTGGGCCTTTCAAAGTACTCATCAGTCAGGGCAAAGTGCTTAGTCCCTGGGCATTTTTGGTCAGATCCTCCAACTACTGGCAGCTTATAATGACCAGGTCACACCCTTGCCCCACACTTCTAGCCTCAAAGAGAAGCACCCATGCGCAGCAGGCCGCAGCTTCCCTACCACATGCTTCAAATACTGAAGCTCTCCTCACATGTGGGTGTTTCCAGGAACCTAAAAGGCTCTGGTGGGTACCTCCATTCTGAGCCTCATGCTTCCTGCCCTGGAATCTAACTCCTGTCTCAAAGACTGGCCTCCTGCTGACTTCCTCACCAATTTATGATGGGGGGTAGGGAGGAGGAAGCACAATCTCCTGGCCACATCAGAATAAAAAACTTCCGTGCATCAAAGAACAGAGTCAACAGGGGAAAAGGCAACCCAAAGAACGGGGGAAAATACTTGCAAATCATATACCTGCTAAGGAGTTAATATCCAGAATATATAAGGAATTCCTACAACTCAAAACAACAAAAAACCCCTCAACCCAATTTTTAGAAATGGACTAAGGATTTGAATAGATATCTCTACAAAGAAGATATACAAATGGCTAATAAGCATTTGAAGACATGGTCAACTTTGTTAATCATTGGGGAAATGTAAATCAACAGCACAATAAGATACCACCTCACATCCATTAGGATGGCTACTATAAAACAATACTCAGCCATTAGAAATGACAAATACCCACCATTTGCTTCGGTGTGGATGGAACTGGAGGGTATTATGCTGAGTGAAATAAGTCAATCAGAGAAGGAAAAACATTATATGGTCTCATTCATTTGGGGAATATAGGAAATAGTGAAGGGTAATAGAGGGGAAAGGAGAGAAAATGAGTCAGAGGTATCAGAGAGGGGGACAGAGCATGGGAGACTCCTAGCTCTGGGAAACAAACAAGGGGTGGTGGAAAGGGAGGTGGGTGGGGAGTGGGGGGGTGATGGGCACTGAGGGGGGCACTTGATGGGATGAGCACTAGGTGTTATGCTATATGTTGGCAAATTGAACTCCAATAAAAAAAAAAAAACCAACCCACCCAACAACAGAAAACAGCAAGTATTGGTGAGCATATAAATACAGAAAGAGGGTGATGAAGATGCTTCCTCATTCCCTGATTCTCCTCTCCTGCCCTTGCTTCTCTCTAGTCCTTTCCCCCTGAGGGGTGGGAACCCGAAGCATTTCCATGCTTTCCCCTTGGGGTCCCCCACTCCCCATTCTAAGTGTCAATTCCTAACCCCTGAGGTCCTTCCCCATACCTTGCTAATTTCACAGGCTCCCACAGCATCCATCCGGGGATGGTCCTAGTGCCTCTTCCCAGCCCAGTGGCAGCTGCTGTATGAGGTGAGGGAGCGTGCCCTCTGGTCTGAAGGTCTTTGGATAACTTGAGGGCAGGATGGACTGTGGAGGCATCCCTCCCGCAAGCTTATCTCCTCTTCACCCATAACTCATTGCCTTGTGGATGGATTCCTTTAAAAAACAAAACAACAACAAAACGCCTAGGGTGGTTATCGGGAGAGATTTACACTCCTCCTTTAACATGACTTTCATCTATTTAGGGAGAATGAATAACTCGGCCATGAATAGTGTTATGCCCAGATCTCTTGCTGTAATGCCTAGGAGTCTCCATGATCACAGACCACGGGGTGGGGGTGGAGGGATTGGTTTGGCTGCTAGTTTTGTTTTAGCTATCACCGATAGATAGAAGCAGAGCTGGTCTGATTAAAATGGTGGGTGAGTGGGTGGGAGAAATCCCTTCCCCTTGAGGCCCCCTTTCCTTTCCTGGCAGAGGTCCTAAATAGAGTTGCCAAATATAGCAAATAAAAATAATGCCATCCAGTTAAATTTGAACTTCAGAACTTCAGATAAATAATGAGTCATTTTCTAGTATAATTATCCCAAATCTTGCACAGGACAATCCTATGCAAGAGAACCCGCCACCCCCACCCCACCAAGAAGCATTAGGACTTTCCGGAGCACTGACTGAGCGCACTGTGTGGGCTAGGTTGGCTTTGGGCAGGGGGATCAGAACAGCTGATGTCTCAGATTTCCTTCATCCCAAGGATTCTGTGATTTCTTAAGTGCCCACACACCAAGGGCAGTTGTAAGCAGAACATGGGCTGTGGTCCCTGCCTGTGAGGGGCCCCTCCTCAGAACTCCTCTCCCTCCCAGAGCCCTGACTGTGTATTGTCTACTTCAGCGCAGGAGCCTCGAACTCTGTGCCTTGCTTCCTCCTCAGCGCCAGTGCTGCCTCCTAGCCAGGCATTTCCAAGTGAGCATCAACACTGGATAATGGCTTCTGGCTCTGCCTCCTGCATCTCCTCCACCTGCCCTCAAGTCCAGGACCTCCTTACTGATTTTCTAGAACTATCACCTGATACCACAGGTGAGTAGCTTGTAGCTAAGGGCTTTGCTAGTACACCAGGCTCCCCTCGGAGTGGCACAGACCAAGGCAGCAGGAAGGCCTAGGCTTTCAGAATGAGAGTCCTCATCAGAAAAGCAAATGGGATGTCTGTTCTTAAAAACAATAAGCCAAGATCACCACATGAGAGAGAAAACTGTGTTTAGTTTGGCTAAAGTCAGATCTAATGGAGAGTGTGTGTGATAACCATCTCCAGGCTCTGCTAGAGGATACAGACCAAGGAGGAAAGAGGAGCCAGGCAGGGGGACTCACAGAATTGGGAGATAACGAGGAGGGGAAACACAGTCTGAAATGCAGGAATGTACCCAGCCCTGGGTCCCGACAGAGATGCTGAAGTAGGCTTGTAGATAGACTGATAAAGATACTGACAATCCTGCTAGAGTCATCCTCCAGCCTTATCCTTCTCTTGAAAGAAAGAGAAAGAAAGTGAGAGAGAAACCTAACAAGGAAACAACCTCCATTTCCATCTCCTTGCAAAATGGAGGAGGAGATGCCTTGTCCATGTCAGCATGAGGCACGGTGTCCACCTAGATGAGCCAACCAGTGGAGCCACAGCTAAGTGGACCAGTAAATGAAGGCAGCTGCCCTATTAGAACTCTCTCTACCTTTGGAACCTCAGGACAGCTAGGCTCCAAGCCCATGTGCGTTACTATTTGGCCTTGGACAAGCACTTGCTCTCCTCAAAGCCTCAGACTTCTTGTGTATAAAATGGCATCAGTAACTATATCAACTTTGCCATAGAAGAGTAAGGATTGAAGGAGGATGACATATCAAAAAGGGCCTGTAAACTCTAGAGCAGCGTGCAAGTGCTAAAATACCACAGAATACAATCCTTGCCTTCAGGAGCCTTACAATCCAGACCCGCTCTATCCAATATGGTAGCCACTAGCCACATATGGCCATTGTGCATTTGAAATGTGTCTGATGAAAACTGACACAGACTCTCAGTATATTATATTAAAAAAAGTACAAATATGGTTTATATTTTGCATGCAAAGATAATACTACTTTGATATACTAGGATAAATAACACATTGTTAAAATCAATTTATCTTACTTCTTTTTACTTCTTTTAATGTGGCTACTAGAAAATTTTAAATTATATATGTGGCTTATGTAATATTTCTATTGGATAGTGCTGGTCTAGATGGATCACAGTCATGCACATCCACAAAGTCAATGATAATACAAGAGCCAAACAATAAAATGTCAATAAGTACAAGGCCAAGAGGGGTGCTCAGCATTTTATGAATGTTTAATTAGGTTGGCAATAGCAATAATTCATGACTATGCAAATGCCAGTCAACCAGTGTGTTTTGGAATATAAACCAATTATGTGTGTGTCTCTTCTCAGTCTCTGCTGATCAAAAGAGCTAACACGAACATTTTGAACTCTGTGTGGCTATCAGGACAATCCAATCCGACACCTGATTTGTTTCAGTTGAAGAATCTGAGGTCCAGAGAAGGCTGAGACTTAACCAGGACTGTAGAGATCAGAAATGACCCCATGTATCTTCCATTTGACCACAGTGGGGCTTGGGAGATTTTCAAACCCCCCCCCCTTTTTTTTTAAATAAGGATTGCCTAAATTGAGTCGCACAACAATTCTGGGAAATAACAACATATCCGCATTTGGCAGATGACAAAACAGAGGCCCTGAATGACTAAATGCACATAATTAGTGGCATCTTTGAGGCCAGCACCCTGACCTTTCGCCCCATGTTCTTCTTCCCACCCCAGGCTCCCTCTCTAGATCCGGAGGATGGTCCAATAACATGTAACGTCTGGCTTCCCTGGTGCCCCCACCACCCTTCGTTCAGGATACGCCTGTGAGCGTTCTTCAGCCTAATTGAATAATGGAACCACACTGATCCTTTCTTCCGAGGTCCAGGGGCACTGTTTCCTCTCCACTCCAGTTCAGCTTGGGAATGTTGACTTTGGAAAACAGCACCAAAAGCACTCTGGCTGCAATTTCCAAATCAGAAACAGCCTCCGAATCCTTACTTAGCAGAGAGTAAGACACCCTGGAAGGAAGAGCGGTCTGTTTAGGCTTTGAGGGCCTAGAACCTCTTCTCTGCGCGGAGCCTCCAGGGAGGATGTGAGGTCATCACATCCAGCTCACATCCACAAATGGGAACCTTCTGTGTGTTCTGGGATTTAGAGATACATAAAATAAGTCTTCGCTCCTAGTCATTCCTGGTGCAGCAGAGGAGGTTCACACAAATGGTTAGCTTGGCCACTAGGCATTAAGACAATGGGGCCCAGCATAAGGAAGCTCAGGTAGGCTCCCTGGGGGAGTGGGGTCTGATCCAGGTCTTAGAGGATAAGAAGGACATCGTAGTTAGACAAAGGCAAGGAGAAGTGAGATCCAAGAAAACAACAGTTTTTGAGGACATGTGACACTGGGGTGGCTGTTCCTTCCTGGTGCTCTCCAAGGTCTCGCTGACCAAACCTTCTCAGCAACAATAGTTTCTCAGTAACTCCCTGAGATGTTTCATCTCCATACCCAGTCTCATTACATCCTCTCGAGCACCCCCAAAGGTAGGCAGGGCAAACGTCATCAAATCCATCCTTCAGATCAGGGAAGACCTGGGGAGGCTGGTGCCCCAATTGGCATCACGCAGCAATTCAGGGGCAGAACCCAGGCATCACCAAGGGTTTCTAGCTCCTCTACCTCTGTTCTTTCCCTTTTGTAGAGTTTAGCAGCTGGGGATTGCAAAACTCTGAGGTTTTTCCCATCCTCACTTGTCTTAATGGCAACTCAGTTCCTGCCAAGTACCGCTTACAGGGCACCTGGCTTGTATGGCCCTGTCCTGGAGCTACTTTCTCAAGGTCCGGACCTTTGTCTCCAAGGTGCTTCTTTTACCTCTCATTATCTTTTCTTTTCTTTTTTTTTTTTCTCACTATCTTTTCTTAAAGCTCTTGTAGAGTTTAGAACGTGGGAATTGTTCAATGAAGCCTTGCTGATTGGTTGATTGGAGGATGGGAGGATTCCCCCAATAAAGGTCTATGGTATTGTCATTTATAATAAAATATATGTATTTGATCTTCTTCTTTGTCCTGATACAGAGCTTCTAAAACCCTAGGAGTTTCCTAAGTGATGAGAGTTATTAGGTGTCTTTTGTCATGCTAATGATATGAGTTTTGGAAAGCCCCTAGATAACCTGAGGATGGGGGCTGGTTGCCAAGGAAATCAACCCTGTGATTAGAGAGTTGAAACTTTTAGTCCACCCCACTCCAGGGAGGGAGAAAAAAGGATAAGGATTGAGGATTGAGTTCAGTCACCAAAGGCCAATGATTTAGTCGATCAATGTAATGTAATGATGCCTCTATAAAAATCCAAAAGGACTAGCTTTGGGGAGCTTGTTGGTGGTGAGCAGGAGGTGCTGGGAATGCGGCAAGCCTAGAGAGAGAGTATGGACGCTCCTCGCCCCTTCCTACATACACTGCTCTATGCAGCTCTTCCATCTGGCTGCTCCTGAGTTATAGCCCTTTTAGAATAAACCTGTAATCCAGTAAGTAAAATGTTTCTCTGAGTTCTGTAAGCTGCTCTAGCAAATTAATTGAGCCCAAGAAGGAGTTCGTGGGAACTTCTGATATACAGCTGGTCAATCAGAAGCACAGGTGATGATCTGGACTTGGAAACAGCATCTGAAATGGAGGGGTGTGGTGCATGGAGTCTTGTAGGACCAATCCCTTAACCTGTGGGATTCTGACTGTATCTTCAGATAATGTCAAAATTAACTGCTTGGTGGTAAAGAAAAAAATAGACACATATCAGAGGTCTTCAAAAGAGATGGTTTCTCGCAAACTTGGTGCTTGGATTTCTCACCCCTTTTCCCCACTCCAGGCATTTACTTCTTTCCTATGAAAAATAAAATAAGCCACAAAAAAAATTCAAAGGGCGGCTCACCAGGGCTCCATGCACTGCCTATCAATGGGTTTCTTCTTGCTGCATGCTCTCCCCAAGAATGAATCAATTGGTGCTCAGAAACCAAGCATAGTGAAACCAATCTGGGCCTCAGAAATGAGGCTACAGGGACTTCTGCAAAAGCAGGTGCTAATTTAGAATTCCTCATCTATGTCACCTCTTACACTAACAAGGATGACTTTGAGCAGGTCCAGCGAGGTCAGGGAAGCCAAACGCTCCTCTGAGGAGTAATGAGCTCCCAACAGGCAGGATAGGAGGCTTCAGAAGGAAGTCTGAATAACACTGCTCTCTCTACCCGCACAGAGCTCCACTAGAAAGAGCCCCTATGCACCAAGGATTTGGTCCCTCCTATCCTGTCCACCAAGCCAACAGGCCAAGGCTTAGCCCCAGAGGATCCCACCTCTTATGGCCTAGGGGGTGTCCCTGGGTTCAGCCCTCAGGCTTTCCATAGTGCTTCTTATAGTCTGAGCGCCTCAGTGTGGGCCAACAGTGAGGCACGGGGTGTGGGCTGGAAGGAGCTTTTCTTTTTTTTTGGGGGGGCAGGGAGGCAGGGGTGGTTTCTTTTATAGTTGCGTCTTGCTTCTGCATCATCTTTACCACAAGGCCATTCCTGCTAACCTGATTGTCTTAAATTTCCACTGAGCTATGGCTGCCTTGTCCAGTGTCAGCAACCCTGGACATCGACAAAAAGCATATTTGAGATAGATGAGAAACTTAGGTTTGGCTCACAGGTTCTCCCTGGGCCTCCAGCACAACATTGGTCAGTGAAACTGGCCACCACCCCCAGAGCAGGTCTAGGATTCTCTGGACTTCCTTATGGGGGCATTAGGTCCCTTGTCTGGGGTCAGCAATCCTACAATCCCAAGGGTGCTGGGAACAGTTCTTACTCCAAGCTAGATACTCCTTGTCTCTGGGACACTTCTCTCCAGTAACGTCTCCCAGCCAGAACTTAATATTCAGGTCCACTCGACGTCCCAGAGGATGATGAACCTTGGCAGCCATCTAAGAGTTCTCTACGCTCAAGTAAATGCTCTACAGAGCCTCTAATGTAGTTTTGAGGGCTCATCCCTGACCCACGTTTAATTTTACTAAGACCATTAGAAGACTTCACAACAAGGGTACCGCCCTGTTTGAAAACTTGAAGGCTGTGGCTGGCCCCAGACTTTGTCAGCATTTGGTGCTAACTCAGAAGATGGTGGCGCGGCCACGGAGGCTTTTTTTGGTGACAGCTTCTTCTCCCCATTCGTTCTTCCATGCAGTGAAGGAGCTGGGATTTCAGCTTCCCCAGAAGGGCCAAGCCCCTAAAGCTGCTGTGACATTGAGATCCTCTGGTGCCACCCCTGGCACTTCCTAGGGGCCGGTCTCCTTCACCACTGCCAGCTCTTAGAAAGCCCTGGTGTATGAAAGAGTGTCCTGCACTCAGGAGAAAAGAGAGCTGGTGCTTTTCACTGTGGCCTGAGCCTTACTCCCAGGAGCAAGGGGCAGGAAGGGAGAGAAAGGCTGAGCATCTCACAAGTCCCAGCCACCCTGCCTGGTGACTGACACCTGCTCTCCCCTGGGCAGCACGCAGTGGGGGGGCCTCTCTTTCCTCTCTAGAGCCCCGGCCTCAAGTCCCCCAGCTGGCTTTGTGGGAACACTCCTGGGTGTGCTGGGTACATAGTGAGCAGGCTATAGTGGCAAAGGCAGGTCTGAGCTTACAGCCTCGAATCCAAAGTGCTGCCCACATGCCAAGTTTGGCAAGACTCCAATCGGACTTCTGGATGGCTTCTGGGGCAGCTGAGGTTGGATGATTATTAGCGTATCCTGAAAACTTGAATGATATGCGGAAACACTCTAATTTCACCTGAACATGCACAGGCCCCACTCGTCATGCAGGCGGCACGATGCTTCGGAATTTCTCACAAGGGCTCTGTGCTTAACTCCTTTCAGGGCTAAAGCAAGGCTCACAGGCCCCAGGAACTGCACCTAAGTGGTGTTACAGCACCCTTATAAACATCACCTGCCTGGACTTGACGACACTTAGCATTCACTTTGAGAGCAGGGGAGTATATCTTGTACCTGCCACCTTCCACAGGGTCAACTACACTGTAAGTGCTCATGAAAAGGCTGCTAGTTAATGCATCACTTGCTAAGTGGATTTATTAGGGGCTTGCCTTCGTACGGGGGTGACCCCAACCAGGTCTCGGTGGGCTACCAGATGACCACATTGTGGTAGCTGGGAGAAGAGACCCAGTCAACAGAGTAGGGTGGGCACCGAACAGGTGAGGGCTGTTGGGAGGTGCAGACACTGGCATCTAGACCAGTGTCTGCTTTCCATCTAGGTTGACCTGGAAAGCTGCTCAACCTCCGAGGTCTGGGCAGCCATGGGGCCAGGATCAGAGAGGCCTGTCAGGCAAAGCAGGGGTAGAGAAGCACCAGAAACCATTCTGATCCCAGGGCAAGGCTTCCACTCCAGACAAACTGGGCCTTCCATGAGGGGAGCAGGGTGGACACTGATGCTCAGGGGGCTGGGGCAACCTCTGAAGAGCAAGCCTGTTGCTGAGCTGCTTATCCAGAGCCACAGATTACAGCAGGATAAGCCCCTGCATCCGGGTAGGCCTGACACAGGGTCCTGCTCATGGTTCCAGCAGGAAGGTGACAGGGACATGGTGGCAGGGGCCTCTGCATATCATTTCAAGAGTAGAAGCCAAAGAACCGTGCTAACCCCCCTAAGAGAGGTGAGGGAGTAAAACGCAGCAGCTGTGACGCTTTCAAGACTCACCCTGAGAGAGCCCGGGGTTGGGCCAGCTGTCACACAAATCGTCTTTCTTTCCAGGGCACGCAGGACCTCCACCTGCCCACGGCCTGGTGTCTTCTTCAAGCCCGTGGCGGCTTCAGTCCACGCTCTTTGCGTGATGCTCTTATGTGTTCACACACCTACCTCAAGTGCTAGAAGAGTGAGTGTTTATATGCTTTATTGTCCTCACAGGCATTTCTATTGAAGTTACATTTTTCTAGACTTTTATTGCAAGTGAAAGAAATGCATAAATGTGTAGTGTGGAATTAATGACACATTCAGGATATACGAGGAACATTAAAGGCTCTGTTAGGATTTGGTGACAGCTGCCAAGAATCTTTTCTATAATCATAAATGAGATAAGCACGAAGCAATGAAGACGACATAAAACCCCTGGCGCAGACCAGGGGCAGGTGTTTCCCCTGCCGCAGTTAATGACCTTGGGGGAGCCTGCTGCAGACCGGGAACACGTGCAGCCCAGGGCTCCGGGGGCCAGAGAGCCTCGGGGTGACTCCTTCATTCCCCATGGCCCTTCTTACCTACACGCATTTTTCCTGGCCCATGGCCCCGCTTGGAAAGCATCTCTCTGCAGTGTTCATCCACTGAAATCCCCGCCAGCCTCTGAGTCTCCCAGGCTCAGCCGGACACTCGTCCTCCTGGGACGGAGGCTGCCTTAACTTCTTCACCCCATGCTGCGCACGCTGCCTCCTATTGCGCTCATCCTCCGGGTGATCCTGCGGTGCTTTTTTTTTTGGGGGGGGGGGCTTTCCCTAGCTTCCTGGCAGGGCTCATGCTACTCATTCCAGCAAACATTTCACTGGGCTCTTCCTAGCCACACCGTGGAGGGACCTCAGCGAGCAAGCCGGCACCTACTGCCTCTAACTGTTGCTTACCTTCAAACTATTCCTCCCTTCCCTCCAAGAGTCCTCTATTCTCAAACCTGCAAGCACCATCCTATTGAGGATATGTATCACCCTGATACTGCCCCAGTGGAGTCCCTCAGAGAGCAGAGTGAGCCTCAGCAAAGCTGTGAGTGCACAGGGCTTAACTCAGGGGCACCTCGCAGGTTTGTGCTCCTCGCCTGCTCCTGGGCCCACCCCTGGCCTTCTCCCACAGTGGGAGAACTCTGGGAGGCTTGGGGAGGGGTGGGTGGAGAGGCAAGTGAGGAGGGCTGCCAGGACTCAACCTAAAGGTGGGACAGGGAACAAACTGAGGTCTCTTCAGGGGATTCAGCCCACAGCCCTGCCCCTCCCTGCCCCCCAAACTAAAGGCTAGCCAGACGGAGGGGGAGCAGGCTCCTCAGCTTGCATGGGAGGCCTGGCGGGGAACAGAGCAGCCACTGGCCACAGAGACTGGTGGGGTGAGGGGACTCTGGGCCCTGAGCAGACGCACCTTAGAGGTCCTCACCTCCTGCCCATGCTCCCCAGAACTCTAGCTCCAAGGCTCTCAGGGCCATCTGGACCAAGCTAAGAGTCAGGGCCCCTCATTTAAGTAGGGACTCATGGTATGGCTGCAGCTTCCCCTCAAGCTCTCAATAAACACAGGTGGAGCATGAATGAACACCAGTCACCAATATTCAGGAGGAAGGGGCTACGATGGAAGGTTCTGGGAAGTGCCTGATGCCCAAGGGTCTTCCTGGGAATCAAGGGGAAGCAGAAAGTTTTTCCACAGCATTGGGCTCTTTATCTCCAATGTTGCCTATGACACTCCTGCCAGGACTGCCCTCCTGCTGAAATGATGCCCAGGTCAACCCTTCCCACCCACCCTGATGATTCTTCACTCTCAACACAATGCTGTCTACATTGTTCATTCATTGCACACCCTCTAAGATCTGTTTCCTCATTAGTAAAATGGAGATAACAGAGCCTGCTTTAGGATTGGGGTGGGGTGAAGGGAGCATGGGAAGTTGCATGGGAAGCCCCTGGAGCAGTGGCTGACTTATACTGAGTTCTCACTCAGCGTCAGTCATTGCACTTACTATAACTAGTATTACCGTTAATGCGCCTGGGAGAGCTCTGGGTTTTCCACTGCCAGGTACCTTTGATGTGCCATCTTGGGCCTATGGGCCTGGAGCCAGTAGGGAAGGAGAGACTGGAGCCACAAAGTCCTACTTACTGCCATAGGTACCACTGCTGTCCACTCCTGGACATCGAGCACCCATTCCATGCCAGCATGGCATCTAGACTGGACCTCTCAAACCTTGGCGCACCCACAAACCTCCTGGAGAGCTTGCTAAAGCACAGAACAGCGGGTCACACCCTCAGAGTTTCTGCATTCCTCAGAGATTCCCAGATAATGCATATGTTGCTGCTCCGGGAACCACAGTTTGAGAACCACTGCTCCAGGATATAGCAGACAGGAACTCTGTCATATTGTGTGGATCCCCAGCACCCAGCACAGTTCTGGGAATAGAGTGTTTAGTTACCATTTGATGCTCTGTGTGCACCTCGCTTATTCTGTGATGGGCCAGCACACTGCCTCCTGCCCAGGTGAACCCCACCCTCGTTTTGAGAAGCATGTGGCCTTGACCTACTCAAGCAGCTACGGAGACCACTCAACCCCTGAACCACTTGAAAGGTCCTCTGACAGAGCTGGAGGGCAGCGTCCACCCCTGCCGTGCCCTACACAGGCTCCCTACAGCTTTCTGCCACAACTAATCCCTGACATCTTAACTGTCCTTGAGATGAGAAGGAGCTGGAGGTGAAAGGCAGATGGGGAGACAGGGTGACCGGATCCCAGAGATCGCAATTCTCAGCTTTTCAATGACCTACCAAGCTCTTTCACCCTTTTCCTCCCTTCCCTCCTCCTCCTCTTCCTCTTTCTCCTCCTCCTCCTCATCCAGTGCTGCTCCTCCAATGCATTTTCCTGGTTCAGTCTTTTCATTTTTATCTCCTAAAATGTCTTTGACCATGACAAGGCATGACCCATGGCCACGGATGAACTTTCAGTCTTCCTCTCCTTGGAGATAAAGGTTCAGCAGACCTTGGGGGACATAATCCCTCTGAACGGCCTGCCTCCATCACATCTGCCCCAAAGTGGAGAGAGGACTCCTAAGTCTCCCTTGGAAGCGTGGCTCCCTCCTGCATCCCAAAGTGGGGCCCCACTGCAGGCTTCCACCCACTGCACCCCCATGGGCTCATCTCATTTTTGTGGTGAGTGCAGACTCTTGCTCTGTCTCTAAGGAGGTCTACAGTGGTCTCCTGTTGGAGCAAGCCATCAGGAGAAAATGTCAGCACAGCAGAATAGGATTGTTACCTATTCTCTTGGGAAACAAAGTAAGAGAAGAAAAGGAGGGCCAGATTCAGGCAGATGGAGGTAGAGTAGGCAACCAGAGCTGAGGATGTTCTACCAAATAGTTTTTTTTTAATAAGCTTTTAATTTTGAATAATTTCAGATTTCTAGAAATTACAAAGACAGTAAAGGGAGTTCCTAGATCCCCTTCACTCAGTTTCCCCTAATGGTAGCATCTTACACAACCTGGGTATGTCTTTCAAAACTAAGTAATTAACATGGGTGGGTTACTATTAAATAAAGTTTACATTTTATTTGGATGTTACCAGTTTACCCACTAATGTCATTTTCCTGTTCTAGGATCCAATGTGGCAAATAAATGTTTTTTAGTAATTCAACAAATTTGTACCATGGGTGCTGGAAAGCCACCACTAAGGAATCATGCCTTTGGAAAGCAGAGCCTTCCTGGTCTTAAGCAGCCTGAACACAGCAGACTCTGGGATGGGTGACCTGTGAAGGTGCTATCAGGCAAGAGCATGCCATTATCTGTCCTCTACAGAAATCCAAAGATGAGATAAGCCGCTGTGTCTGTGGTACAGCATGACAAGAGTCTGTGACTTCCTGGGGGAGGCTGGCCCCCCAGCATGGGCGTGGGGTGGTGGTGGTGGCGGAGGGGCACTCCACCCAGAGTCACACTCCTAGGCATACACACAACATTGCTCTGTTTGACCAAGGACCGGAGGACCTGAAGACTTGTGTACTTGTCCAGGCACTGTCCCTCTTCAGCTAAGAGGCCTTAGGAACTTTAGTGCTACTCTCTGCTTCTCAGTGTCCTGGCCTGCACACCAAAGGGGTAGGCTGCGAGATCTCCAGCCTGCTAGCCGCCTACTGTTTGCCATGCAGAGGGTCCTGGAATCTGACAGACAAGGGCTACGAAGAGACATTGCCTCAGCTACTCCAGGGAAACCAGAGGGTCACTGCTTCAAATCTTATCCCTGAGTCCTCACACCAGCGGTCTAGCCTCAGAGGTCAAGTTCAGAAACCGGAAGCATGGGAGGCCTGGGTGTCTCAGTGGTTGAGCATCTGCCTTTGGCTTAGGTTGTAATCCCCGGGTCCTGGGATCAAGTCCTGCATGGGGCTCACCACAAGGAGCCATCTTCTCCCTCTGCCTATGTCTCTGCCTCTCTCTCTCTGTGTCTCTAATAAATAAATAAATAAATAAATAAATAAATAAATAAATAAATAAATAAATAAATAAAATCTTTAAAAAAAAATGTAGCAGCAGGGATGGGATTAGCTACTGGGAAGAAAAGGCTGGAACTCAGAGCTGAAGCCCCTCCCCATCATCAGAGGCCTAGACACCTGTAGATAGGAAGATGTGTACACCACCTTAGGCTGAAAGTACATAATCAGAGTAACTTGGCTCCCTTTTGGGTCAAGAAAATGCATTCTTGTCTGTTTGTTTTGATTTGTTTTCTGATCCTCCTTTAAGGAAAATGGAAAAGAGAAGGGAAAGCAAAATAAAACACACACAAAAAAAACAGTGTTCTCTTAAGCTTGAGAATGGCCAAAGCCTTTGATTATTCAACTGTAAGTTTACAGAATGGTTCAGTTTGAGTAGTTTCTCCATCTATTTATGGTGCCAGTAACAATTAGTAGCACTTCTAGGATTGTTCACAATTGCAGGACCGTTGACACTAATCACCCTCAGTCCCTGGATGCCAGCAGGGAGGGTCTCAACTCTGGGTTTCAGACAGCATGCTCCAAGGAGCTGCCACTCGCACAGCCTCAACCTCCACACCAAACATGCCCGAGATGGATGGGAGACTCTCTGTACAATCGGCATTTGAGGCAGAGGGAAACCTAAGGTTGAACCCCTTGGCCAGGGCTGGGCATCGGATTCACTGGGGGCCCTTTCCAAGAGGTACGAGTCTAGGCCCTACCCACAAAGGTTCCTTTGGAACCCAAGGTCTGGACCCAAGGATTACAAAAGCAGCTCAGTGATTGTGGTGTGTCTCTAGAGTCCCCATATACAGCTGAACAGTACACAGCAGCCCCTGGACCCCTCAGTTAGAACCACTAGATTCAACCCAGTAATGGGGTCAGCTTCCACACAGAAACATATTGGTACAGGATGAAGAAGGCTTTGTCATCAGGGGGAAGTCCTTGTCATTTCGATCCTGGGAAGGAGTGTCAGGCCACACGACTCAGGACCAGTTCAAAATATTGACCTGTGGCCTACCAGTCAGTCAGCAGGGCCTTGCCCTAGAATGACTGGCCCAAGGGGTCTGAACTCTTGAATTCTATAGAGGGAAACTAGAAATGATTTTCTTGGTTAAAAAAAAAAAAATCAAGCCTCACAATATAATTTGTCAAAATTTAGGGGGACAGATCAAAAAGTCTTTTTGTTCCTGATAGCCAGCCCGAAGTCTCCAACCAAGCAGACTAGTTTGGTAGTTAAAGGCACCATACTGGTGCCACATTGCTGGGTTCAAATCCCCAGCACAGCCACTTACTGGGTGATCTTGCACACATTACTACTTTCTCTCTCTCTCAGACTTGATTTCCCCAACTATAAAATGGTACGACCTCGTAGAGTTGTTGACAAGATTAAGTGAGAAAATATGTGGAAAGTGCTGAGAACAGGGCCTGGCCCTGTAAGCTGTAGAAATGTTAATTATTGTTACTACTGGTGCCATATCCTCCAGCTGCTGCCAGTCATTCCTGGGCACCAAGCCCTGAGAAGTCAAGATCTGAGGAGCCATCACAGACTTCCGGATGGCAGCAGCAAAATGAAGACTCTCCCCTCTTCTAGTCCTTTGGACATTTGGGTCTTAGAGGCAGACTGGGTTAGGAAGTATTTAGAACGGCCAGTTGAGTAACTTGTGACACATTCACATGACGGAATGTAATGTGACTGTCACAAAGAGGGAGTGCATATGAATACATGGAGAAGGATATGTGACACAGTGCTGAGTGAAATAAACAGGTAACAGAACAGAATGGCCCCATTTTTGTTAAAAGCATATACATGTAGTGTGTATGAATCATACTCCACAAGTTGAGATATGCAAGAAGTATTACATGTCATTATTTTATTTAAATCAACTCAAATCTGACTCCAAGTTTTACCCTCCCAGCAGGCAGGAAATTCCCTCTCAGGCATTACTGGGGTTTCTTCTACCCAGTGACACATGAGAACCCAGCATGCTAACATGGTGCCCAGAAAATAGGAGGCCAGCCTCTAGCCTCCTGTCTCTGGTGGCTGTGACATCCTCAGGGTCAAGCCCATAGACCCCTTGCAGATATGTGGCTCTTCATGGCTGGGGAGGTGTGTGTGTGTGGGGTGGCACTCTTCAGTAAGCCTGGGAGTTCAGGTGCCTTCAAGCTGTTCCCTGGGGGCAGGCATCTTCTCAAGTGTCCTGTCCTCTCTGCAGGTGCTACCCGGACAGGTCAGGTTCCCTGCACCTTGAGGCCTATCATGCTGGGCTCTGTCTTGGTCCCCCTCCCAAGCCCCCATGCACCCCTTCCTTAATACTTAACTCTTCAGGGAGCTGGGGTTTTCCTGAGAGCCAGAAGTAGGGACAGCTTCTGCTTCCTTCTGCCCTGAAGCTCCGCAGGCGGAGAATGCATGGGTTTAGGCTAGAGGAGGAAGCAGCGGGGAGAACCTGCACTGATTAACAGCACAGTGAATGACTTGCCCGCCTGTGTATGTGTGTGCCTAGGCACAGGCCTGGCCAGTGTGCTCCCAAAGGTAGTTCTCTCTGGTGGGGAGGGGGGATTATGGGTGACTGGAACGTTCAGTTTGCCTTTTAGTTTCTCTGAACTTACTACAGTAAATATGAATCACTGGTATGAAAAGTTGTAAAGCTTGAGAGAAGCATTTGGATTCGTTTTAGAGGCCTGGATGATGAGTTTCTGAGGAAGGAGGAAGCTAAAAGCAGGGGCAATGAAACAGAGCAAACAGGCCCTGTGAGCAAAATGAGTTTCGTCTGAGTGATTTCACCTCTAGTGCACGCTCTTGAGGATTAAGTCCTTGGCGTCTGCATATAAATAGCTGTATGGTGTAAGAGGCACCCTCAGAGCTCTGGGGGGAGAAGTCAAGAGCTGACTGAGCTACTCCCAGTTCCACCGCCCCCTTCACCAGGAATCAGCTTTCCCAAGAGAGCATGGCCTGGGTGGTACCAGCTACTGCCAGCAGTATGTGTGTATGTGTGTGTGTGTGGGGGGGTGTACACATGTAAAATTTCCCAGCAGCCTCCTTCCTGAGTCCCTGTTCATGCATCCTCCCCTGAGCAGCAGCAACACCTCCAGATGTGTTCATGTGTTTCCCTGCCTCCCCTTCCCACAAGCCTTCATGATGCCACAGAACAAAGAGGATCAAGATGAGGATGGGTGTCTCTCATTCTGGTTCTGTGGATCACAGGGTACCTGGCTTACTTGTTTTGGTAGGCTGGCCAGCTGTGAGCTGTTTAGCTTAGGGCTCTAGGATGAGGACTGTTTTTCTTTCAGAATTTGGTTCAGGGGTGAGACAGAGGATTCTGGGCTGAGGACAGCCAGGGCCTGGCTTCTAGGCTCTCATTCCTCACTGCTGGGGCTGGGGATTCCAGCTCCCCCAAGGGTCAAGGATGCTGCCTTTTAGGGAGGGCCAACTCTCTGGACAGAGGCAGCTCATGATCACCCTTTTCCCAGGGCCTAAAACTTTCCCAGAGCTCCTGGGGAAGGAGTCTCAGGGGGCTAGGTAAAACACAGAGGAAATAGGCAGGGTAACAGTCCCTCTCTCAGTCTCAGGGTTGCCAGGACTGTAGAAGGCTGCTTCTTCCCTCCCCACCTCCCAGCAGATTCCAGCATCCCCGGGTCATGCAGTATGTGGGGTCCTTGAAGACTCTTTGATCTTTAGACCCTCAAATCCACTGGAGTGCCAGGCCATAAATATTGTGCTACCACCTCTGTCACCAGCCCTCCAGAGTAACAATATCTATGCTTTTAATTCTGGCTTAGATTAACAATGCCTAACGTCTTTTTAATGATTCCCGTGTCTGGGCTTTTCCCCCTAACTTGATTGGAAGTTCTTTTAGAGTAGACACAATTTTCCCACAGGACAAAGCATAGGATATAAAAAAGGACCAGACATTCAAAAAACACACTTGTTAAATGATTAACCTGGATGCATAGGTGGATAGGAGGTAGACAGACAGGTGGATGAATGGCAGACATCCTTCATAGAGGTCTTCCCATAACAGGAACAGTTTTTCCTGTGCATTTATCCAACAAATATTTAGTGTTCACTATACATTCTAGTCATTGTTCTAGGCCCTTGGGATGAATCAGTGAACAAAAACACAAGAGTCTGCCTTCATTAAATTTATATTCTATCAGGAAGAGACTTACAACCAATAAACATTAAAAAATAAGGAATTTCATGGCATGTCAGAAAGTGATAACTACTATGGAAAATAAGCAGAATAGGGTAAGGTGGGTTGGGATTTAAGTAGAGGTAGGTTGTAGGGTATATGGAGTCAGAGTAGGTCTCATTGAAATGGTGACATCTGGGCAAAGGTTTGAGGGAGTTGGGGGAGTAGGTCATGTGGCTATTTGGAAAAGGAGCATTCTAGGAAAGTGAACAGTGTGTTTTGTACCGTGGAGGACACTTGGGATCTTGAGGAACTGCCATGTGGTCACTAGGATGGAATGGCATACATGAGAGGAAGGCAGTACGAAGTAAGTTCAGAGAGGTAGAGTTGAGACAGACTTCCCTATAAAGTCTTAGGGAAATGGGAGCCATTGAAAGGTTTTAAGAAATGACATGATCTGATTTAAATTTTAAAGGACTCCCTCTAGCTGCTGTTTTGAGAATAGACTGCAGAGGGACAAAGGTGGAAGTAATTAGGAGGCTTTTATAATAATCCAGGTGAGAAATTTTAGAGGCTCCAATCAAGATGATAGCCATGAAGGTGGAAAGCCTAAGCAATTGAAAGAATGGAGTTGCCATTAAAATGGAGATGGCTGCGAGTGGAGCAGGTTTATGAGGTATCAGTAGGCACGGGGACAGATCAGAAGAGTAAATTGAGTCGAGGTATCTTCTCTATGACATCCAAGTAGAGATCTTGAAGGCTGAAGGTATAAATTGAAATTTGGGCATCATCAGTGATATTTGATGTGCAAAGCCGTGAGATCAAGTGACATCACCAAAAGAATTAATGTAGATGAAGAAGAGAAGGGGACAAAGGGGCCTGAATCCTGGGGTATATAAACCCTAAAAGGTCAAGGAGATGAGGAGGAACCAACAAAGGAGACCAGGAAGGAGTAACTTGCAAGGTAGAAGAAAGACAATGACAGCATGATGTTCTGGAAGTCAAGTGGAGAACATGTATCAAGGAGGAAAAAGTGGTCAGCTTGCATCAAATGCAGTTGATGGGTTAAATGGTCAAGACTGAGACTGAGTCCAGCAATATGAAGGTTGGTAAGAGCAGTTTGTTGAGCACTGGGGGCAAAAGAGTGATTGGGGTGGGTTTAAGAAAGAAAGGGAGGAATCCACACGTTTATGGTCAACTGATCTTTGACAAGGGTGTCAAGAACATACAAAGGGGAAATGACCATCTCTTCAATAGTTGGTGCTTGGAAAACTGGATATCCACATGCAGAAGAATGAAACGGGATCTTTACCTAACACCATAGAGAACAATTAACTCAAAGACTTAAATGTAAGAAAAAACTTTTAAAAATAAAGACTTAAATGTCAGATCTGAAGCTGTAAAACTAGTAGAAGAAAAGCTTCTTGGCATTGATCTTGGCAACAATGTTTTGGATCTGACACCAACATCAAGGCAACAAAAGCAGAAATAGATAAGTGGAACTATATCAAACCACTAAGCTTCTGTACAACAAAGAAACCAATCAACAGAATGAAAAGGCAACTTACAGAATAGGAGATGGGAGAAAATATCTGCAAACCACGTATCTGATAAGGGTTAATATCCCGAATATATAAGGAACTCCTACAACTCAACAGTTTAAAAAAATGTTAAAAATGGGTTAAGGACCTGAACAGACATTTCTTAAAACAAACAAACAAACAAACAAATGACCACTAGGTTCATGAAAAGGTGCTCAACATCATTGATCATCAAGGAAATGCAAATCAAAGTTAGAAATGAGATATCACCTCAAACCTGTTAGAATGGCCATTATCCAAGAGACAAAATATAACAAGAGTTGGTGAGGATGTGGAGAAAAATGAACCCTTGTGCACAGTTGGTGAGAAAGTAAATTGGTGCAGCCAGTATGGAACTCAGTATTAAGGTTCCTCAAAAAATTAAAAGCAGAGCTACCATATTATCCAGCAATCCCACTTCTGGGTAGATATACAAAGGAAATGAAATTGGTATCTTGAAGAGATATTTGCACTCACATATTTATTACAGCATTATTCATAATAGTCAACATATGGTAAGTCCTAAATGATCTATCTCTCCCTACATATATATACATATATACATATATATATATATACACACAAACATGTACAATGTAATAGTATTCAGCCTTTTTTAAAAAAGAAAATCCTCCCATTTGTGACAACATGGATGAACCTGGAGGACAGTATGCTAAGTGAAGTAAGCCAGACACAGAAAGACAAATACTGCATGATTGCATTTATATGTGGAATCTAAAATAGTCAAATCCATATAAGCTGTGAGTAGTATATGGTGGTTGCCAGGAGCAGTGGTAGGGGAAGAGGAAATGAGATGTTGGTCAAGGGGTGCAACATTTCAGTTATACAAGATAAATAGATGAATGCATTGTGGAGATCTAACGTATAGCACAGTGATAATAATCAACAGTACTGGGTTGTACACTTGAAGTTTGCTAAGAGGATAGATCTTAAACCTTCTCAACACACACACAGGGACTATATAGAGGTGATGAATAAGTTATTGACCTTGGTTTTGGTGATCTTTTCACAATGTATACCTATAACAAACCATCAAGTTATATACCTTAAATAGAAACACATTTTATATCTCAATAAAATTGTTTATTCAAGCAAGACTTGGAGGAAACAAATTGGAGATAGTAAGTACAGACAACTTCCTGGAGAAGTTTTGCTGCAAATGGGAAGCAAACAAAAAGTTGCAGGAGAAGTGGGCTCAAGAAGAGGGCTTTATAAAATGGGAGAGATGATCAAACACCTGTATGCATGGAAAGGATTCAGGAGAGAATAAACAATCGTAAATGGAGGAGAGAAGTGGGCAATATGGTGAAAGCAATGCCCTTGCGTAGGTGACAAGGGTGAGATCTGATGTACAGGTGGAGAGGTTGCTCTAGAGAGATGCACAGAAAGATCAAGTTACAGCCAAGGAACCAGAGGACATGAGGGCAGATCCATGCTGGGGTCGAGGGAGATGTGTTGGTGGAGTCTGTGGGAATTCTCTTCTGATTACTTCAACTTTGTCGTAAAGAGGGAAGCAAAGTCACACCGGAGAAAGGTGTTCAGGGGCTGGAGAGAGAAGAGACAGTGTAAAGTCCTCACCTAGGGGAGTGGGGGAGTGAGTGGACAGGAGAGGATGGTGACCTGGCAGCAACTGAGGCCTTCTTGAAAATTGTGGGCATGAATTTAAAGTGAAAGCTGTCAGCATGGTTGCATTCTATCCCCAAACCTGCGTGGAGGAAATGGGGAGTTGGATTTAACCTTGGTTGTGGTTTTGCCAAGATAGTACAATGAAACAAAAGGGGAAAGGGAGCGATTATAATGATTGACTATGGAATTTAAGTTATATTCTAGAAAGAAGGGCTTCCATTTTAGTAAGCAGGGATGTATGAGGTTTTTTTCTTTGCTAAGAGTGAGTGTGGATGGAAAAAGTCTGAGACTAACTGCCCTGGGGGCCATCATTAACTCAGTGGCTCCCTGAGGATTTAATGGAGGTGACCTGCCTCCCAAACTTGCCTTCATACTCAGTTTGCCAAGAGGTGTGTTATAGCACAGGGGTTGGAAGTGGAGCAGGGAGGCGAGGATCCATCCTGTGTGTACCAGGCTTTCTCTTAGGCTATCTGCGGGGCGCTCCAGTCACTCTAAAGACACAGCGCTCCCTGTCTCATCAGCAAGCCTCGCTTCACTGGGAGTGGTGCTAGCAGTGACCCTGACCTCAGCCAGGTCTCAGCTTCTCCAATTGGACCCAAGTAGCTCTACTATTCAGCTGCTTATCCCTGTCCTCCTGCCTTCCTTCTTATGGCTCACCTCTCCCCGCCATTTGTAAGTCCCAGGACAGTAGCCCCATTTTCATGTCCTCTGGATTCCCAGGAGTTTCTGAAGCCCTGCTCCTGGCTTATATGACCCAGTCCTTGGCTGTTCTACATCATTCAACCCCCACTCTTCCCTTTCCACTCTACCCAACTGGCCCCATCCAGCATCCGCACCTCAACAGCACCCAGCCTCATTCCCACATACTCAGCCCCAGAGTTCATTGGCTCAGCCTCATTCACTCACTGGGAGACAGTCAATCTCTAGGCCTGTTTCTACAATTGTGATGACAATCATAACAACAGCATTAACTGCCACAGTACAACTATTGAGAAGGTGTGCTTACTGCTATGTTCACATTCCCAGAAACCTCAGATGTAGTAGGTAGAGCCTCACATATAGTAGGTACCCAGCAAATAGCTGAGGAACAAAGGGATAAATGAGTTCCATCTACCAAGTGCTTATAAAGTCTTAAGAATGGCACTGTCTTTTTATTTTTTTATTTATTTATTTATTTATTTATTTTATTTATTTATGATAGTCACACAGAGAGAGAGAGAGAGAGAGGCAGAGACACAGGCAGAGGGAGAAGCAGGCTCCATGCACCGGGAGCCCGACATGGGATTCGATCCCGGGTCTCCAGGATCGCGCCCTGGGCCAAAGGCAGGCGCCAAACCGCTGTGCCACCCAGGGATCCGGCACTGTCTTTTTACATGCATTACCTAATTTTTATCCTCCCAACAACCTCCCTCAATGCAGGATATGACAGGTCCTAATTTATGGATGGGGAAAATTAAGGCATTAAGGAGTCACATAGCTAATAAATGGCACAAACAGAACTAGAACCCTGTTCTGTCTTTTAAGTGCATTACCTTATACAGATCTAGCCCACTGAGTCCCCAAGGTCACCCTGTCTCTCCCAAAAGCAAAACAAGAGGTGACAATTGAGAGCACCCAGGCCAGAGCCCCCTGGCAGTCAAGCCATGTTTCATGATATGTGAATAAGAATGACAGGGCCCTGGCTTCCAGAAATCCCTTGGGCACCCTGCCCCCAGCTTTGGGAAGCCAGGCTACAGTGATAGCTCAGCCTCCTCAGGCAGCTCTGCCCAAGGAAGGGCAGATGACCATCCAGAGCTCTGGCCAGGGACCTCAGAAAAAATTCCTCCTGCTGGTGACCACCCTCAGTCCCTTCCCTCTTGTTGTGCATGCTAGACCAGTATCTTGGATACGAGGTAGGATTCAATAATTTGGAATCCCAGATGCCTGAAATAGATGCAAATAGTTGTTCTCAAACATTCATTCTCTGTTGCTATTTATTTATTTATTTATTTATTTATTTATTTATTTATTTAAGAGAGAGAGAGAGAGAGAGAGAGCACAGGGAGAGGGAGAAGCAGATTTCCTGCTGAGCAGGGAGCCCAATGCGGGGCTTGATCCCAGGACCCTGAGATCATAACCTGAGCCAAAGGCAGACACTTAACTGACTGAGCCATGCAGGCACCCCCATTCTCTCTTGCTTTATAATAGAACTCCTAAGTTCTAGACAGGTGTATGACTGCCTAGCTTATTATGGCCACAGGATAACACCAGAAGAAATACGTTCCTTTTCCAGATCAGTGATTCTTTTTTCATTTTAAAGATTTTATTTATTTGTTTGTTTGTTTATTTATTTATTTATGAGAGAGAGCACACTTGAGCTGGGGAAGGGGCAGAGGGAGAGGAAGAGAGAATCTCGAGCAGACTCTGGGCTGAGCGGAGCCAGACATAGGCCTGGATCTCATGACCCTGAGATCAAGACCTGAGATGAAACCAAGAGTTTGATGCTTAACCAACCGAGCCACCCAGGTGCCCCTGAATCAGGGATTCTTAACCAGGGATGGTCCTACCCTCTCCACCCTAAGACATTTCTGGTTGTCACAACTGGGGGTGTTCCACTGGCAGAGGCCTGGGATGCAGCTAAACATCCTACAATGCACAAAACAACCCTCCACAAAAAAAGAATTATCTAGCCCAAAGTGTTAACAGTGTCAAAGTTGAGAAATTCTATTCTATATCATGCCCTTAAAAGGAATGTACATGCCCTCCTCTGGTCCTTTCCTCCTTTTCCTCTAGGCTAGAAGTTGAGCAAAACTGGACCAATGTCCTTGGACCTAGGAACACAAGCCAGATGCTTGAGGGTAGAAGAGCAACAGTCCTGGACTGCCTGTCTCCGCTATTACTGTGAAAAAGAAATCACCTTCTCTCTTGTCTAAGCCATTATATTTGGGGGTACTTTTATTATAGCAGCGTAGCCCATACCCTCACTGATACAATGAGTTTTACAGCACCAGGACCCCTGAAATGGCTTACACTGTGACCAAGTGCCTCCCCCTGCCCTTTGGCCCAGGCCCCCAGACCACCATCTGATGCTTGTCCAAGATGGCCTCTCAGTCCAGGCTAAACAGGATTCCAAATTTGTGTAATTTCATATAATTTCTTTTCTCTTAGTCCCTGTCCCTCTTGCTATTTCTTTCTATAACACCTCGAGGCAAGCAGAATAATGCCTCCCAGACCAGTCTGTGTCCTAATCTGGGGAACCTATGAATGTTTTGCATGGCTAGAGAGAGTTCAAGTTTTTGATCAGCTGACTTTAAGGAGGGGATCCCGAATTACCCAGGTGAGCCCAGTGTAATCACATTGGCCCTTAGAAGTGAACGAGGGAGGTGAGAGAGGTTAGTGTCAAAGTGACAGAGTAAGGAGAAACTCAACTGTCCCTTGCTGCCTTTGAAGACACCTTTGCTTTTCAAAAAAGAAAAATGCAGCCACCTAGGCAGCTAGGTGATAGGTCAGTCACCTAGGCGACCTCTAGGTGATAGCCATACTAACTGGAGGCAGAATTAACCAACCCTCTAATTCCAAAGTGTTTAGCTCTGGGGAGGGGGACGGGGGGCACGAGCCCAAGGCATGTGAGCGGCCTCTAGAAGCTAGAAGAGACAACGAATGGTTTCTCCCATAGAGCCTTCAGAAGGAACACAGCCGTACTGACGCTCGATGTTAGCCCAAGGAGACCCATTTACAGACTTCTAACCTCTAGAACTGTAAGATAATAAATTTATGTTATTTTAGGCACTAAATGATAACCTATTAAGCACCCACACAAGTATTCAACCTTTCTCCCCTTCTTCTTCTTCCTTCTCTCTCTCTCTCTTTCCAATTTAGCGGCTAGAACTCTATTTATTCTCTATGGAAGCTTGAGCCAGGGTGAAAGACCCAACACCTGAGAGAAGAAATGGATCATGCTAACTGGAGTATGGGCTGGGTTCTGCAATTCCTGGATTCAAAACTAGGTCCTTTTCTCATTTGCTTTCAGAAACATATATTTCATCTGCACCCAAGATCCTGCAGTAAGCAGCCTGCACTGCTTGTCATGGAATCCAGGCTGTCACTCGATTGTCTGTGTTTCCAAAGGGGTATCTGTTTAGGGCCAAGGCGACCTCTAGGTGATAGCCATACCAACTGGAGGCAGAATTAGCCAACCCTCTAATTCCAAAGTGTTTAGCTCTGGAGCACAAAAAGTTAAACACCTTCTTGCAACACATTATAAACATGTCAGTGTGTTTAACATGTTAACTGTCCTCTGTTCTCCTGCCCACGTGTTTAGAAAAGAAACAGGTTATGATGTTTAACTAGTAAATGGATGTATGTGCTCATAGCAGCTAACACTTTTTAAACACTTGTGGATGCTTAAAATTATGATGTGTTTAAGATTTGAACACGTTTGCTTTTCTACACTCTTAATCCAATGAGTGGCTGGCTGCATTTTTTTTTTTTTTTTTTGAAAAGCAAAGGTTTATCCACCTTGCAAAGGCCAGTCTGCAATGACAAGTTCTTAGAGCTGCCAATTTTTTTTAAAGCATTTTTTTCCATATACAGACCCCCTCCTCCAGGGTAAAATGATAACTAAGAGAACATAAATAATGTCATTCTTGAGAGGTTGTCTAGAGTTCTATTCAGTCAGGGAATCTAGATGGTTTTACTGGCATGGGCTAAGAGGCTTCACCCATTTCTCTATATAGTTCTGAAAATGAAAACCAGAGAGACTCCAGGTCCTGCCCAGGCTACAGAACTGACTTCTCAACCCAGTCTGCCCAAACCAGTAGTTGGCAAAGGCATTATTTACTCCCATGTGCCTTCTATTGTGGGCTCACCGTGCGTGATCACTGAGAGAGTCTCTGGGGGTGGCAGTCCATCTGCCTTCCTCTGTCCCACTGGGACCTCTTTACTCTAGGCCTCCACTCATTCTTGTCTGATGTCTCCAACAATCTCCCCACTCATCTCCCTTGTCCCCCCACCAGTGTCCGCTCACTTTTCCATACCCGACTTCCAACCACAACCCTGCCTGTATGTGGCCATCAGACCCCCTTCCCTAAGCAGTCTCATTTCCTGCCAATGTGTCCCTCCCTCCCTATGCTTTAGCCACCCTGGCCTTCTTGTAGTCCTTGCTGCTTCTTACCTCAGAGCCTTTAAATATTCTGTTCCCTCTGCATGAAAGCTGTTCTTTTCTTAGTCCTCTTCAGCCGGCTGTTTTAGTCAACAGTACTCCAGGAAAGCTTTTGCTGACTCCCCCCAGCACCTCCGGCCTGGACAGAGGTGCTGCCCTAGCACTCTGTTTCTTCCCTCTAGCACGGATTACCACACGTTTGGGTTTGCCTGCCCCGCTCAGCCGTGCCTCCTCCTCTCCCTGTCTTCTCACTGCCGTAAGCCACCCATGAGGCCAGGGCCTGCTCCACCTAATGCTGGACATAGGCTGGACTATGGTTAGCACCTAGTGAATGCTTGCTGAACGGCCAGAGATGGGACTTGCAGCTCTGTGGGCCATCTCAACGTCAAGGGGAAAAGATTGTGTCATGAGTCGGGGCTATAGTTTCTGACCTGGGGCAAGCCCTTTCATTTCTCTGACTCTCAGCCTGTCTGCATGTGGAGGGGCACCAGATCAATTCAGTCAATGCTTACTGACCTGGCACGGTGTACAAGAACTCTACTAGGCTCCCTATTGCCTGCAGAGATGGAAACCTCAAGGGGCTCGCCCTCCTGGCCCTGTGAGGGCTTGCAGTTTAGTGCACAAGGTAAGACTTGCACAAATAGCCCCAATACAAGGCAAATTTGATAACACTCCGAGATTATTTGAAAGGACTACGGAATGCATAGAAGGACCCACTTCCATGTGACAGGCGGAGAAAGCCTGTGGAAGAAAGGACATTTGGGCAAACCTTAGAACAGATAGGACTTCAACAGGCCAAAAGGTGGGGGAAATGAGGAATTTTATCAATGCAGTGACATTAAAGGCCCAGAGATGGAGAAGCCTGGGACATGCTCATGGTGTGTCCAGGATCCTGCTTGGCTGCCATGTAAGACGCAGAGGAGGAGATGAAGCTGGAGAGGTAGACTGGAATCATGGCAAGAGGCCCTGAAATGTCACTCAGGAGTCTGAAATAAATTCATAAGGTGGCAGGGAGCTGCTGGAGGGCTGGGAGCAGGGGAGCGACGATGAGAGCTTCACGTAGGGTATGAGGCCAGCTGTGGGGCTGGGGCTGGGAGGCAGCTATCATGAATCAGGAGAGTAGGCAAATGGCAGTGAGGAAGGCAGGGAGAAGAGGAGGCAGAGACGGGAGACCAATGAAAGACGGAAGCAGCAGGATTCAGGAGCTGATTGGGTGTGAAGTTGGAAAGAGTGACGCTCAGGAACACAATGCTGCAACGAATAAAAACAGCGAACATGGGAGTAAGGGAAGTGGGTAGGAGCTGGCCTTCTGCAGATCGCCATGGTTCCTCTGCAGTTTTCTGAACCAGGTGACTTCTCGGGAGGTATATTTAAGACATCCAAAGCTCAGATGATAAAACAAACCACTCATTTTCTGAGAACAGCACTATAGCAGGTGTCCTTCAGTTTCAGAATCTCAGCAGATTAGGGCTGCCAGCTTGAGACAACTGTCTGCTGGTCAGGAGGCCTGGTGTTTACACCATGCACCTGGCAAATGCGAGTCATCAAACCATGTGTGAGATACGGGGTCAGAAGAGTGGAGACTGTGTTCTCCTGCCTGCTGCAGGTACTCCGAGGAAGGTTTTACTGGCATCTGTGAATCCTCAGTTCCCATCCCCTTACTGGCAGCAGGCGGTCTACACTTTCCAAGCCCTTTAGAGGCAGGTCAGAGCCAGACGCTGGCCTCTGGCCCCGGGCTGTGAGAGGAAGGAACTTCCAGCCCCAGGCAGGAAAATGTCCCTGCAAGGTTTTCCCTCTCTCTTCTGCCTCATTGATGAAGGAGACCACATGGTTTGCACATAGACCCCTGGGCTGCTATATGGAGGGCATGTGCTTCTCAGAGTCGCCAGGACCAGTAGAAGTAAGAAAGAAACCTGTGTGTTACACTGATATCCAAAGATCGTGTATGGGAATGGGACCTATACAACATTTTTCATCTATTTCAGTGACATTTCAGCTCCTATCATAGACTGGTGACTGTATTCATTTCCTATTGCTGCTGTCACAAGTTACCACAAACTTGATGGTTTAAAAACAGTACAAATTTATTCTCTTAGAGTTCTCGAGGTCAGAAGCCCCAAAGCAGCCTCACTGGGTTAAAATCAAGGTGTTGGCAGGACTCACTCCTTCTAAACTCTAAGGGAGAAGCTTCCTTGCCTTTTTAAGCTTCTAGAGGCCACCTGCATTCCTTGGCTCATGGTCCCCTCGTCAGTCCTCAGAGCCAACAGCGTGGCGTCTTTAAATCTCTCTTTCTCTCTTTTGATCTCTGCTTCTGTTGTCACATCTCCTTCTATAACTCTGATGCTCCTGTGTCCCCCTATCTAGGACCACTGCGATTACATTGGCCCAGCCAGATAATCCGGGATAATTCCTATCTCAAAATTCTTAACCAACTCACATTTGCAGAATCCTGTTTACCACATAAAGTAACATATTCATAGGTTCAGGGGAATCCATCACGGACATCTTTGGGGGGCACATTATTTGGCCTTTGACAGTGATTATCATTATCTTACATCTGATCCTTAATCCCAGTATGGTGGGATGTGGCCCACAGCCAGATGGTCTTCCCCCAGGTAATATTCCTCCCACATCACCTATAGCCATGCATCTTTCCTTTTGAAACACATATGAGAATTGTGTTCCACATATGAGAATTGACTATGGGGGAAACAATCCAAATGAGGATAAGCCTTATGCACAAAGATATGTATGAAGCATTACAGGTTTTGTTATAAAAAAGATTGGAAACACTTAAACATGCAGTAATAAGGGAATGTGCCAAAAAGTTCTAGAATACTTGTGTTTGAATATTAGGCAGCCATTATAAATGATTATGACAAATGTTGAAAACTGAAGCCCTTTATAATGTTTAAAGCAAGTTGTACACTTACGTATCTCAATTCTGAGAAAAACATGTAGAGAAGAAAATTCTGGAAATGTATACACCAAAATGTCAACAGTGTGGGGTTTTTCTTCTGGAGGTCTGGTCTCACTTTTATTTTCTTCTTTATGCCTTTTTTAAAATAATTTCTACCAAGAACAAGGACTACTTTTGTTATCAGAAATCTGTTGGTGATAACAGCAGGTCATCAGACTGGAAAGAACAATCTGGCAATCATGGAGATGACTATTAATGAGGAAAGGTGCTGCATTTTCTATTTCAAGTAAGCACCTGAGGATCTGTGGCTGTATGATTCCTGCTCAGACCCTAAGGGGTCCCTTCTTTCTGGGATTTGTCTTGAGGGAGCAGCTAGGACTTCTGCAGATGGTACAAGGACCCACAGGACCACCCTGAATGATGAAGTACAAAGTTGGAGATGTCATAATGATGGTTACCCACAGGTTTCTGTTGAGCTCAGCAAGGAGATGATCAGAGGAAAATCTTCAGTGTGAATATGTAAAAGTTCATCATCTTCCAGGGTGGCCAGAGCCAAAAACAAACACTCAGGTAACAGTTCTACTGAACAAGGGCAGTGCTGGTCTCAGACCTCATCATCCCCAAGATGAAATGAGTGTCAGCCCACGTGGTAGAGGGAATGGGAAAATGGGCACATTCAAGGACTGCCAGAGGAAGTGTAAACTGGTAAAAACTAGAAGGCACCAGGCAGTGTGTATCAAGTTGTAAAAATGTCTGTGTCCTGTGGCCTGGTATCTCCATGTAAAGGAATTTATCCAAAGACAGGGAAAATAATCTAAGTGTCCAGTTTTATGAGCTCTGCATGGTGGAATATTATTCAGCCATTAAAAATCATGTTTGAGAAGAATATTTAAGAATATTCTTAAAGAATATTCTTTAAGAGAGATATTTATAACAAAATGCTGTTTAAAAAAAGCAGAATATAAAACAGTAAATATAGCATAATGCAATTTCTTAGCAGACAAATATATAAACAAGTAAATATATAAATAGATGGCCCTAAAAAAAGCCTGACTTATACCAAAATCATATAATGTGATTGAATGATAGGTTATTTGCAGGAAGGTTGACATGGGGAGATATTTATCTCAGTTTTTCAAGTTTTGTGCATTAAGTGCATATTACTCTTAATATATACTTATTTTTGGGCTGTTGCTTCCCAAATCGTCATCCCAAAGTTGATTCTACTGATGGAAACCCTGTTCTGCTCCATAGAAGGGACTCCCTTGTCCACTGTCCGGGTCACTGCAAATATGGACTCTCAGGAGGCTATTTGGGTTCTTTAGACTAGTGCAGGACTGGGTGCCAGGGATAATTTTAAGGACTGAACAAGCTTTTCAAAGACAGGATTGTGGTTCCTTTGGTATAATAATTTCCTCAAATGCTTTTGAAATACTTTTGCTTCTGGTCATTCCATGAGCAAGCAACTACTACTAAAACTCTTGCCTATTCAACAGTTTTAGGCCAACAGGATGCCAAGTGCTCTCCATTTAATGGCAACTATCTTGAAGCCATTTGAAACAGACGCTTGAGTGGGAAGACAACACCCTTATGCCCTCCTAGGACCACCAGGCTCCCAGTGCTCTACGGAGGAACATCTTCTGCCAGATTCATGCCTTCTCTTCAGTTTGAGGCACAGAAGCAGTTGGCTTTTTTTTTTTTTTTTTTTTTTAAGTAGGTTTCATGCCCAGCACAGAGCCCAGTGTGGAGCCTGAACCCATGACCCTGAGATCAAAACCCAAGCTGAGATCAAGAGTCAGGTACTCAACCAATTGAGCCACCCAGATGCCTCAGAAGCAGTTGGCTTTTTAATGATTCTGATCCCCATTTCCAATGTGTTTCAGGGTTTTTCTACATATACTAGGAATTCTCTGATACCAGCTTAGATATCCTACAATTCAACCCAATTCTGACACCTTCTACCGGGAGATAGCACCAGATTCCACAGGCTGAGGGCTCAGTCCCACAAAGACCACCCCTGAGTTCAGATGCCAACTGCAAGTCCAGGTTGTCACCTGTGTTTCTGACCCACTGGCTGGAAATCAGAAGCCATCATCCCTCCTTGGGTTCAATTAATTTGCTAGAGTGGCTTACAGTTGGGAAACCAGTTTACTGTTTGGATCACCAGTTTATTACAAAAGATGGTAAATACGAATTAGGAGCCAGATGAAGAGACACACAGAGCAAGGTACGGGGAGAGGGACGGAAACCCCTCTGAGCACACTACTCTCCCGGAGTCTCCCTGTGTTTGCCAACCTGGAACCTCTCCTGACTCTGTCCTTTTGGGGTTTGATGATCTCCATTACATAGCCATGATTGATCTAACCATTGGTCATTGGCAATCCATTCACCTCCAGCCCCTCTCCCCTCCCTGGTGGTGAGACTGTAAATCCAACCCTCTAATCACTTGGTTGGTTCCTCTTGGGTGACCTAGGGGCATTCCCAAAGTCATCTCATTAACATTACAAAAGACACATTACCTTTTTCAGCATTTAGGAAATTCCAAGTGTTTTAGGAGCTCTGTGCCAGGAACTATGATTTCTCATCATAAATCACAATATCACACTTTTGCAACCCAGCAAGACTCCAAATTACTGAATTCTCAAGTCAGTTTAGATTTCAGGCTGCAGGCAGCAGAGCAGCACCTTGGCAAAGCAACATTCCTTACCCTCTGTTCTTGAAGACCAGCTAATGCTAGCCTGATTTTGCCTCATTCTCACAAGATTTAATAAAAGCAACAAGACGTAACCCAACACACAAGAATAGTCTGACTTTTTCTCATTCTTTCTCCTACTACTACAGCCTCAGGCAGCATACATTCTCCTTTCTTAAGGTGCAATTTGAGCAAATATTTTGCCACATAGGACAAGGGTTGCTCAGCAATATCCCAACCCTCACTGACTGGTACCTCAACTTCTTTTTGCGACAAGGCAGGGTCTGAAGCAAAACATGCGTATCCCATTGAATGCTGGCCTCCTAGGTGACTACTTTAAGGAAACAAGCCTTACCTGCCTGTGTACATTCTTATAGACTTAATTTTTAAAATGCCAGCCAATGTTCCTAGAGAGAGATTTTTCTCCACATGCAAATGCCTTTGTCAACAATTAGCAAAAAGCGAACTTGCTTAGCTGCATTAACTGTGTCATGTATTAAGCTGCAATTGTGCACAGCAGGTAGGTCCCTCAATTCCTTGTTAGATTCCAGAGAAATGCCTAATGCTGATTTGATGGTGGTGGGTACAGAAGCTCCACATTCAGGATAAAGTAGAAAAATATCCCCCAGCTCACCATTTCCCAAGTGCCTGCCCAGAATGATGGTGTCTTCCCTCTATGGCTCCAAACAGGACAAGGCAGTCAGGCTTGGCAACCTCGGTGGCCAAGGTGCCAGCTGCGTGTGTGCATGGGATCTGGGTCCACTCACCCTTCTCCACGCCAACCTCCCTCACAGGGGTTGGCCCTCTCACATTTAAACCAGCCACAGGGAAGAGTTTGCTTTTCCAAGACAAATAAGGCCAGTGGTGACAACAGCTTTGTAAGGCAGCAGAAGCCAGTCCCTATTACCTGAAATTCCCATAGCTGTCACATTCCTGGTCCAGGCTTGTCCCTCCTAAAACACTGAGCGGTGGGGTGGGTGAAAAGGAAGGCCAGTGAGCAAGCCACCTGTGAGGTATGATGGGAACAGGGACACCAAAATGCTCTCTGCTCTTCAGGCCTCTCTCTCCCCTGAGCACTCCACCGTCTCCATTAAGATTTCCGGTCCTTTGGACTAATCAGTTTCCTCTTGTAAGTACCTGTGCCCAAGCCAGAGAGCTGCTTATGGCCTGGGGGCAGGCTGCAGTGAAGCACCCATCCTCCTCTCTCCTCCAGCCTCCTTCCCTTCTTAGCCCTTTGCCCAGTCCCTATGTGTGTGGTCTCCCCTTCAGCTCCTCTTTCTGGCTACAACTTCCAGATAATGGCTGTCCCCACTCAGCCCAATCCATGGGGCATCATCTGTTTACCCCCCTTGAAGGATTAACCCATCCATCACCAAACACCTCCAAAGGGTTGAGTGAACAGCTGCTTCCCAAGAGGCAGGGGGCAGGACAATAGAAAACTCTGGGTATGGATGAGGATGATGCCAGAGGTGAACTCTGCTCCCCACATAGCTCCAAGGGCTGCCATGATGTTTGACCAGGTTCCCTTGCCCTTTGCCTTCTTCCTCCAGGCCCTGACCCAAAGTCCATTCTCGAGTCTGTCTCAGACTATGAGCTCTTTAAGGAGGCAGATGGGGCCACTGCCAGCACAGGGCCAGATGTAAATAGTTTAAAAGTGACTGAGAAGAGAAGGAGGAAGACAAGGGAAGAGAAAGAACAAAGATGTGAAGAGGAAGAAGTAAAGTGCACCTTTATTCTAGCCTGTGTGCCTCTGTCTGTCCACGCTAAACCTTTGGGAGGTTGCTGTGACCACTCTGACCCTAATTGCTCTCTCCCTTCCCTGGCCTCACCATCTGGCCCCCACCACCTCAGCAGAGAATTGCCTGTGTCCCCACCGTGGGCTTGGACTCCCAGCCTGCTGCCACTGTGGTTATTTGCTGCCTGTGCCTCAGCTCTCGTCTGCTAGTTGCTTCTTCCTTCTCCCCTCTGTGGTCATCAGCCCTTGCTGCAGTTTTTATTCATTGGGTGATGGGGTAGCCAGGGGCTGAGGCACTCTGGTAGCTCCTGCAGAGGAAGGAGAAGTCCAGGGCACATTCCAACCCTGCCGGTGCTGGCGCAGCCCCTCGGTGGTGTAAAATCTCACGCCTGGAGCCCTGTGAGCTCCTGGTGCCAGCTGCAATTTTATTGGTGGTCTGTGACTTCAAAGGCCTCTCCCCCTGCATGGCTGAACCAGCAGGCTGCAGAGCAGAAGGCCTGTGCCCAGGGCACCAGGGAATTCCCCTGGATCTGGACCCAGCCTCTCTGTAGGCTGCCCTGCCTCTTTCTTTTATAGTCACAAAGTCAGTCTGTGACCACAGCAGATGGAGAGGAACCACTTGTATAGGAGACTGCTTTCAAGGACCTGTATGCCCCATTCTGTAGGCAAGACACTTCTACCAAACATCTATTCAATGTCCCAACATTCCTTCCTATAGAAACTCTTTCAGCATCGAGGTGGGAGGCTGGGCTGTGGTCCGGGTGATCCTAGGCACCCGCCTGACTTTTCTGTGCCTTGTCTATCAGGGGAGTGGGAGTTGATACCGAGGCCTGGCTGACTGCCTCATCACTCTTTGGAGGCTTAGAAATGTCAGGTGTGGGAGAACAGGCAGGAAATCTCCCTGTGGCAGGGACTGCTCCGTCCACACTGCTGGCATCCCTCTCTGGCAGAGAGAAACTCAATCGAGTCTTTAAGACTCGAGGCTTTGAGTCTCAACTGTGACATGTCCTAACTGGGCTACCTTGGAGAGTTACCCACCCCCTCTGTGCCTCAGTTTCCTTATAGGGATTAGTTGATACTGATGAAACACTGGACCAGTCACTGGCACTCGGTGGGTGATGCAGACATGCTTGCTAATTCTTTCTAGTAACAAATAGGAGCAATAGGAGCCTCGTGTTGCTTGTTTATTCCACATGAATAGGTTTGTCTGTCGATGAGGTGACAAGCTTCCAGTTTTCTTACCTTCTTCTCCCCACAACACACATGGACACACAGACACATGCCAGCCTGGTATGGTATCAAAAGCAGTGCAGAGGTGAGACCCTGCTAAGTTAGCTCAGGGAAGTCATGAAGCCCCTGCAGAACCAGCCTACTCACTTTTAAAGAGGGGCTAAGGGTAACCTGCTTCCCAGAGCAAGATCAAATTCACATGAAATTTAAGTAAAGCTACCAGTAAACATCAGTGAAGCTCAGTGCTCTGCCTAAGGTAGGCATTTAATGAATGTTCTAGTTCTCTCTTGGCTGGGCACATGATAGCTCAAAAGACACTTGAGGGTGAAGAATATGTTTAAGCTGGGAAGTCAAGGGCCTCACCCTCTACCACAGGCCACACCTCCCAGAGGGGCCACACTTATGAGGCCCTCCGATGGACCAGGAGGGGTGAAGCTCTCAGGGGCAAGGACTGCATCTTCTCCCTCGCACTTGCCAGCAGCTGGTCCAGCTCGGTACAAACAACGCGAGACACGAGCCCAGCAACAGTGACCCTGGCTGTCTGAAATCCTGTCCAGAAGGAAATTATTGAGAGAGAACTGAAGAAAGCAAAGCTGCTCTCAGACACATTCCCAATCTTGCCGGAGATGGAAACTAACAGGGATGGAAACATGACAGCAGAAAAATACAGACCATTTTGAAGTCTGCCCACCTGGGAGTCAAGCCACATTGAAAATCAATAAGGCACCAAGGCCGGGAGCTCGGGAGCCGACTGGATACCTGCTTGTGCCTCCTTTAAAGCAGGGAAAGCTTTGAAGTTGCAGACGACCAATAAAAATACAGCTGGCATTTACAGCTTCAACTCCTCCTTGCCTTCCCTTTTCACCAAGTTGCTAAAGCTGCAGCCCGTAGCCCAGGCTGGAATGTTGGCTCCGGACCACGGGGCCCATGCTGTTGACAAGGACAGTGGCTCCCAGCACGCACTGGCTGGGGACTGGGGAGTGGCTGTAGGCACACTGGCACCTTCCCAGAAAAAGCCTGTCTTGGGTTCCAGCCTGCAGAAGCAGCGGTTGAGGTCCCTGAAAACATTTCAGTAAGGTCCGGCTGTTTTAGAAACTGTCCAAGTCCTGCCCCAGACCAGCCATAGGGAAGCTCTCATCTGCATGGGATGTTGGCTTCCTGTCTCATCCTCTACTTCGCCTGATGCTCTCTGTAACGTCTGTAACATCAGGAGAAGGATAATCCTGTGGAATTGACTCCCTTCCTCAATAGGTGGAACAATCAGAACACAACAGGGTTACCTGACTAATCACAAAGGCAACAGAAGCCGTCAGAGTGAAAGGGAGCTAGAATCCACGTCCCAGCCCAACACCAATGCTCTTCTCATGCTCTTGTTTTCCTCTTGACTGCTCCCAGGAAGCTCTGTGACCTTCCTCTTCACTCCGTACGCGGATAGCACATTCTCAGAGGAGGGGCCCTTGGTCCGGCCAGGGAGACACCATTCGGAGACATAAAACATCCAAGAAAAAAGCTACAAAGCAGTCTTTGAATGGAAGATATTATAGCCTACAACATATATGGGCAATGTCAGGCCTAATGACCAAGCTGAGCTAATGTCAATAAACAGAGAACTATTAGGAAATTCATTAATCAAGATCTTGTTTATACTCCTATTTGTCAACCCAATTATTTGTTTGACTTGTGGCCTCCCAGGTTTATTACGGTCATTTCTGTCATCAATAGAGCTGGGAGGCTGGAATTTCACACATAGGTAGGGCCTGCACTCCTCTTAGGTATGTCGGTTTGAAGAATCAGAGCTCTCATCAGGGCCCAAGGTCTGTCTTCAGTTAACAAATAACCGCTCTTTGTAATCCAGTGGCTCACTGGACCTTAAATTAATTGATTTGCTAATCACTGTTTCCTGTTTCCAGAAGTTGACCTCTGCAGCACTCTCCTGCTCTTGGGGGAATGTCATCAGGAAGAGAATCCAGGCTGAAAACACAACAGCGTGGCAAAGAGGGGACTGTCTGCTGCTCTCTGAGGACACCTGCCTCTCCCCCACTCCCCATTTGATCTTTATAGTGTCATCTCTCACTGTCCCCCCACCTCTGTGCATTTCCTTCCTGCTCACTTGCTCCTGCTGCCTTTTCCTAGCCTCCGCCCAAATGTCAAGCTCCTCCAGAAGATGTCTCCCCTGACCATCAATGAGCCAGAATGAATCTGTCCCACCTCTGGCTCTTGGATTTCTCAGTCCCAGTGATTGTCTCTGTTCTGTTCCATTGGCACCTTCCACACAGAGCTTTATGAATTTCAGCTGGTAGCTACTGTGTAAATTCTTTGAGGATGAGCTGGCCTTAGGTGTCTCACAGCTCTACATCCCCTCCTTGGCCACACCCCTTCACTAACACACACATGTGCATGTGTACAATCACGCATGCATACATGCAATGCTGGCCCAACAGAGGGTACTCTGCTGAGGGCAATTGTAGCCGTTCCATTAGGGATTTGCCTCCCCCCAAACCCTCTGGTATGGCTGTTGAGGCCCTGCTCATAAGTGAACACAGAACGAATATCACTTTGGTAAGGAGCAACTGTCTTCCCTACTTTCATCTCCTATGTTGAACCAATTTCTAGGGTTTCCACCTTCTCAGAGCCAGTGCTTCCTGTTTGGGAAATAAATGTCAAATGATTTCTCCATTCAAAGTGACGGATCACAGTAGGTTTCTGGGTAGCAGGCAGGGGAGCCCGCCTCATAAAAAGTAGACATTCTTTATTACTTTGAAGGGAAAAGGGTGAAGGGCCTTGTGGGGAGTGGGAGGAAGGGTCAGATTTCTCCAGAATTACTCAGAGCAATATCTATCCTCAGCAGCCACCCTATGAATTCTGACACATCTCAAAAAGTGGGAGTCTGGAAAAAGCAGTCGGAATCTCTTACCTTCTGCAAAAAGCTACTGTGCAGTCTATTCCTTTGTAGTTCAGCTTCGGGGTGTGTGTGTGTGTGTGTGTGTGTGCATGTGTGTGTGTGTTTTAAAAAAAATCAAACCATCTTGGAAAAATCAGAAAGCAGATGCACCCATAATTGAACTTGGCAAGGGCAACAGAAACCTTGTTATAGGTGTTCCAGGCCCTCACACCCTAATTAATCTGGGGTGTGGGGGGGCTGTGGGTTTCTCTGCACAGATGTGGGGGGTAAGAGGTTGCAGTGGGCAGGAGATTTAGATGCCCCGAGCCCCCCTGGAAACTAAGGGCTGGGGACCCTTGCCCAGGCATGTCACGGACTCCCTTTCCTGGCTGGAGAGACTCCTGTCCAGGGAGCCCACGAACTCGGCAGTGGGCGCTGGGCTGTGGGGGCCGCTGGCCCACCTGAGAGGGGCCGCCACCCTGCCTGGGCCAGCCCCGCGCCCACAGCCTCGACCCGGTGGCGACTTTTACTATCCGCCATTTACCATTCTGACGGGAAAACAAATTTAAAACACCTGGAAATTTATGTCTCTGATGGGTCGAGTTGCACTGTTCCATTATATTAAATAATCCCGGCTGGGCGCTTCAAAGGCTGCTGGCCTCCCGGAGGCGGCCTGGCTGCGGGGCCTTTGTTAATGCAGTGGGCATCCTGGGCGCGAGCACCAGGACCGCACGGGCATCCGCACCTGAGCCCACTCCCGCAGCCGCGCCTGCACCATCCTGGCTCCTGCCTCGTGCCCGCACCTGCACCCGCCACCCTGATGCCGCTGCACCTGCGCGCCCAGGCCCGAGCCGCCAGCCCCGGCTTGCGCTTCCCTCGCGCTTCAGTGCTCCTGCCTCCCTGGGCGTTCACCGTGCCCCTGGCCTGGCTGTTCTCGCCATCTGCACCCAACCGGGCTCAGACCACTGAGGATGCGTTTCTCACCCTGTCGCTCCCTACCTCCAGGACTCTGGTTCCTCACCTGTGTACCAAGAGTTGGTGGCGGATAGCTGTTCATGGTGACACCCCTCCTGGCTGCAGCACCCTGTCTCCAGGGCAGCCTCCCCCCGCCCCCCACTCCCACCCTCATACTTAGCAGCAAAGAGGTTTTACTCCATTGGGTCAGAGAAGCTCTAAAGGTCAAGGTGGGCGTGGGCCAGAGAGAAGGCTGGGGGTGGGAGCAATAACCAGAAAAGTCTAACTAACAGTGGGTGGCTAGAGGGGGTCAGAAGAAGCTTGGGAAAGAGTTTGGTTGGCACTTGGGGCCAAACAGACCTCCTCAAGGCTGGAACAGCCAGGAGCAGCACTGATGTGGGGGTCTGAGGGTGCTTCAGTATCCTGGGACTATCCAGAAAGTGCCCTCGCCACTGACATCACCTGGGTGTGGGGCTCAGAGGTGAGCACCAGTTGCCTAGAAGTGGGCAGGAAGGACAGCGAGTTGTGCTTGGAGTATGATACCAACAGACTGGTTTGTGGGCTTACACAAGGTCCCCCTTGGAAACTTCCAGAAAATACTAAAGGAGGGGGTGGCAGTGGGCTCTAAGATGTTCTTGCCTTGGGGTGAAGGCCATAAAATTTCTCATGGAGTCTCCTGAACCTTCTACATAGCACTACTGTGGGGACTAGAGGGAAAGTTTTCTGAAAGCACAGTTGTAAACCTAAGAGTATACAAATGAGGCCATATTATTGCACTTGGGAAAAATGGAGCCCCAGGAGACTGGGAACATCTTGCTGCCACAGCAGGAGAGGAACTGGGAGCAGGTGCTCCCACTCCCAGCTTCTTTGCTGTCCAGTCTCCCATCCTGCAGTTAGGTGGGGCCTGGTCTCCTCCTCCCCATATTCCCTCTATGGCTCTCTGCCAAGTCGTGACTCCTCCCTAGGGTCACTGGTACTATCCTATTCGGTCACAGCACCAGGGCTTAGAGAAAACTCCAAGACAGTCTCTTCTTAGGACAACCAAGCCGTTTACTAAAACAGGGTTGTTCATTGGTTTTCAGTTGCTGCCATGTGGATAGCAGTCACTCACTAGCCCACACTTAGAGCAGAATGCTTCAAAAATGTGAGTCCTAGACCTGGACCTACCGTTGTCTAACTGGCTTCAAAGGAACATGTTATGTCATCTCAGTCTTGTCATTTTGGAAATGAGGGCACTAGGCCACGTTCTCTGAAGCTACCATGTTCTCATCAATGGTTCTTCACCTTGGCAGCACAGTTGAGGAACTCTGAAACTACTGTTTGGGCTGCACCCCCAAGAGGTTTCGATCTGACTGGGCTGGGATGGAACCTTAAGTGATTCTAATGTGCAGGCCAGGCTGTGAACCCCTCTGCTAGTTGCTATGAGGATTTTATTAAGCAAACATCAAGTCTACATGGAGTGGCTCAGGGACCAGAACTCAGAAGCTCAAGAGGAAGCTTCTAGGAGTTTCATTTCCTCTCCTGGAATAAAAAAGTTTAAGAACTCAAAAAGCCCTAAAGGTGATATTTTTGGTCTCTTTTCAAATCATGCACTAAAGTTTAGGCCACCAGCAGTTCTAGGTAGGTCGGCTAAAAAGAAGTGGGCCCAATCCTGGCCTGGGTGTTGGATGAGTTCACTGGCCACAGAAATCCTCTATTGAAGTGTCCCCAAAGTGTCTCCTGGGCACAAGAGGGAAGTAGCTAGAGAGGCTCCTCCACTATCTTACCCGGACTCCCACCTGGAAGAGCCTTTTAAATCCATGTGCCACCCAGGCAGCATCCTTGACAAGAGGCATCACCTGTGTGTGTGGTCAACCATTCCTCTAGGCCTCAAGGGAACCTTGGAGCTTTGAACTGCATTGCCCTGCCCACAGTGTAGAGCCAGTGTTTGGAATGGGCGAGAATGCTGCCAGAAAGTCCCTCCTCTGTGGTCCAGAGGGGAAAAACTTGGGGAGCAGTGAAAAGTTCTCCATCAGAGGCCTTAAAAGAAATGCTATATAAAACCCTTTCAAGCTGTAATGAAATAGGGTCATTTCTAATGAACCAGACTCTACACATGCATGCAACTGATATGCTTGGAAAGTTTTCCTTTCTTAAGTAATAATGATAATACTTTCCCCTTTATCACATTCCAGTGTGCTTGCACAGTATGACACTTCCCAGCCCCTTGAGATAAGGAAGGCAGGTATTACTGTCACTCTTTTATAGGTTAAGCACCTAACATAAACAATACCAGGACAAAAATGTTCTGCAAACCATGTAACCTGAGTATCTGCCATGGTCTCATCCCTACCCCATGTCACTGTTAAACAGGACTCTCTCTAGCTACAATAAAACCTACACATTTGCTCGTCCAGAAATTTTATTTATAATTTAAAGGCATATGTGTGTTCCCAACTATCACATAAAGAGAAGTGTGATAGAGAATTCTGTTTAAAGTATGTTCCCAACTTCAAAAAAAAAAAGTGTGTGTGTGTCTGTGTCACACACAGAATAAAATAAGCCAAAAAAAAAAAAAAGAATAAAATAAGCCAAATAAAATACATCAAAATATTAATTATGGTCATCCGTGGACTATGAGAATGTAGCTGACTTTATCTTTCTATATACTTTAAGACCTCTAAATTAAGCATGCGTTAATTTTAAATTTTAAAACAAGATATTTTAAGAATAGTTTCGTTTCCACAAACTGTGCAAGAATAAATTTCAGCTCAGCCCTCCGCTATGTCATTGTGAGTTTCAAAATGGCACCTATCCAGCTGGGAATGGCAATTACCAAGGGAGAGCTTGTGGTTTAGCACCCCAAGCAAAGCCCCACGTTAATGGCTGTTAGCCATTACAATGGCCGATTTCTCAGGGATCACTCCAATTAGGATCTTCTCTGTGGCTTACAACACCAGCCCTCTGACTTCAGACAGGGAGCATCTGTGGCACAGCTGGAGCAGCTGGATTGGAAAATCAATCACTACCCAACAACTGTGCAACTGATGGCCCATCAATCAGAAACATAAGGCGTCCGCTCCATTTATAAAACACACGCATTCTCTCGCGAATCTGTAAATGCAATAAGCAGCCCCAGCACCTCAGCCCCGAAAAAAAAAATGGCGGCCTCAGTCACTTCTGCCTGTGGAGAATCACAGATTGGCACCATCAAATGAAGCGCCACTACTGCAGGAGCTACAGAAGACCCCTGTCCCCACACCCAGTGGCTGTCCAAGCCAGGGTACCCTCTGAGACCCCCAGTCCTCCTGACTTTGAGATTTTTATTGGCCCTGACAGCCAGTCATGCTATAACCATGAGAAGACATCGGTACTTGAAGAATTTCTGAGGCTTTCTAAAATGGCCATTTCCTCCTTCCTTTCTTTTCTTTTCTCCTTCCTTTCTTCCTTCTACCCTTCAAACACTAAAGGAGAAAGGTCTTTTCCCTCTATCATGGTCAGGTGATGACCAGACCTATGGGAGTTCAACACTTACCCACAAGTGAGCTGACTTCTGGGGTGAGTTTATTTTTTCAGGATCCAAAAGACTTTGCCACAAGGCCCACAGAAGACTAGGCTCACACAGTATTTCTGATTTCAGTGCTGGACTGGGAAATGCCAGAAAGACTCAGCCGGAAGTCTAAAGTCTGGGAACACTTTTCCATCATTATTATTATTTGAAGAGGAACATATTAAGTGATCCTGGTAGGGACCAGAGATAATGGATAGGCTATCTTTCTATCCTGTGACCCACCTTAGCACCCTGAGGCTGGACTTGGGGTTCTGGGGACCCTATTACTCGCATATGCAACATCAGGCCATTGCCTCTCAGTTTCTGGCTGGCCCCAGAACTATAGGCTCTAACTGCTTCCAAGGAAGGTTTCCTGAATCCCAGGATCCTCCACCGGCTGGTTTGAGGAAAGAATGGTTGAGCTGTCTCTTCCCATGGCTTCAGGAGCCTTTCTTTCCCTCTGTGAGTAAGAGGCACACACCATTGCATGGGCAGGAGGGCGTGCTACAGTAGACCCTTTTCTTGTTCTAGTAATAGTGGTATTACTATAGCATCAGAAAACTCTGGGCAGCAGAACCAGACTGCCAAACCACATCACGCCTGGGGGTGAGCTGTGAAACGACAGGGCAAGAAATGTACAGGGAGCTCGCTGGGTTAATGGTGTTTAGAAATAATTGTAGAGAGCAGCTATTGAGCATTTACATGTGCCAGATGGAAGAGCAATTGAACTTTTCTGTATGGTTCTCAGGGGAGGGATGAACCCCATTGGGAAGAAGCTAAAGGGTGACAGATTTTAGGTTGGAAAGGGAAGAATGCAGCTATGCAGAGATACAAAAAGCTGTCTTGCTGGGCAATGGCTCCTCATCACCAGAGGTGTTTGAATGTAATGTGGATACTCTCTTGCTGCGATGTTAGAGCTAGAATCATGCTGTAGGGGAGCAGAGGTAAGATGTAAAGATGAGTTTTTAAAATATTTTATTTATTTATTTATTTATTTATTTATTTATTTATTTATTTATTTATTTATTTGAGAGAGAGAGAGAGAGAGGCAGAGGGAGAAGCAGACTCCCTGCTGAGCATGGAACCCAACATGGGGCTCAATCCCAGGACTCTGAGATCACGACCTGAGCCACCCAGGTACCTCACAATTTCTTTTTAAGATTCTATTTATTTATTTGAGAGAGAGAGAGAGAGAGATAGAGTGAGCAAATGGGGGATGGGGCAGAGGGAGAGAGAATTTCAAGCAGATTTCCCGCTGAGTGCAGAGCCCAATGCGGGGCTTGATCCCACGACCCTGAGATCATGACCTGAGTTAAAATCAAAAGTTGGATGCTTAACCAACTGAGCCATCTAGATGCCTCTTGATGTGAAGATTTGTTAATGTCCCTTTTAATGCTGAGGTTTCTACGATTCTGCTTCCATGTTTTAGCCATGTATCTTCCTCTCTTACATCCTTTGAGTACTTGCTGACATGTTCCAGATCTTCTTGGCAAATACTGTGTCCCAGACGCTCCTGGAGGGACAGGGACACAAGGCCTCCTTCCCTCTGTATCTCCTTGCAAAGGCTCAAGACCATGCCCCAGAACTTCCCATCAATGCAGTGTTCATTAATTCATGTTTGGAGGCCTTCCTGCACTCCAAATCATAGCAGCATGAGATAAAATGTGAGATGAGAAAGATACAAAGACATAGTTCTGATTTCTCAAAACCAGGTAAGCCCCTCTGAGGACCTGAGGTAACACAGAAAGACAAGAGAGTAAATAGGTGGCAATTCAACTCTTGTAGGAGAGAGGGGCCTAAAGGTACCCCAAAGAGGCAAAATAGATCCAGAGTCAGGGTCTGAAACCAGGAGTTGGGATGGGGCTTTCCTACCCATGAAATGAGGTGGGAAATAATTCTCAATTCTGCTTAAGGCCCTGTTTTATTGGAGGGGAAGGCTGAAATAGTATAGCCTTGCAGCCAGGGTCTGGGCCCAGCTGCCCACTGGCTCAGGACAGGAGACCCAAGCCACAAACAACAGGCCTGGGCCTAGACAAGATTCCTGGGACACTGCTGGGGAAAAAAACCCAAATCTCCCCCCAAAACAAACAACCCCCCCCTCCCAAAACACCAACAAACCAACCTGTTAAACAGACAGGTACATGCAAAGAGAGAGACATATAACAAAACTCCTTTCCAAATGAGCTTGCAAACAAAGTTCCAACCCCTCCAAAAAATAGCCTAAATAATCAACCATCAGTAAACAAATTTATCCAAATGAAATGAAAATAACAGAGGTCTGAAAACAAATTTAGGATATACATGCTCAGGTAAAGGAGGTAAGAGGGGTAAAAGAAGAAATAGCAATTAGGTTTTTTAAATTACAAAAAAGGAAGAAATAGATCAAGAGATATAAAACTAAAATCTTGGAAATAAAAATATCACTGATGAAATTTAAATAATTAATAGAATAAGTTCTACATGGGATACGGTTCAAGAGAAAAGTGATAAATTGTAAGATAGCACCAAGGTATTTGCTCAGAATGCAGCATAGACAGAAAAAGAAACTTTATTTAGATATATGAAGTTTACAAGACCTTGAGGATATCTTGAGAGGCTCAAACGAATGAGAGTTATAAGAGGAAAAAACATTCCAAGAGACGATGATGGGGATTTTCCAAAATTGAAGAGAGATAGCTTCACAGATGGAACGATGGCCCTGAGTATAGACCAGGATAAAGAAAACACCGTGACACACATCATAGTGAAACTGCAGATCATCAAGAAGAGGAAAATCATGAAAAGCTCCCAGAGCCTGCCCAGTAGAGCTCAGAAAAGGAACACTCAGGGAAGCTCAGGATGAGGAGCTGTAACTTCTCTTTCACTCATTTCTAGAACAAGGAGCAAGATTGGCCCTCAACACCAGGCAGGAGCTGCAGCTATCATCCAATTTAGCCCAGCCTGGTACACAGGGAAGCAACCACATCCCTGCAGGCCTGGGGAAACTGAGTCTGCCACCTTCCTCCTGCTGGTCCCAATTCAACAAGTGCTTTACCAAAGCTCTCAAAGATCCATGGGAACTCTTTTGGGCATTTACAATGATCATGGAGTCCTGAACTTCTTTCTGTCACTGAAATAATCCCTGGTTCCCAGAGAAACAGGTCTTTGGGAAGGTAGTGGATCCCTTCTCTTGCTATTGCCAATTGTTGTTTTTCTTTACTGTGTAACTGTTTGCTCCCACAGTATGTCACTCTGGAAAAAAATATGGAAGTGGGGCTTTCACATGTTTGAGAGAGAGCAAACTCCTGTTGGAAAAAATGAAATCTCCTACCTGGAGCCCCAAGGCTGAGTCAAACTTTCCACTGAATCAAGATCTCTGCTTGCAACTTGAGAGGCAAAATTAAGTTGTAATATTCCAGCAAATAGCTATAGCCATTCAGAATGCTACTCCTGGCTCTTTGGCTGGATCGCAAACCAATGCAGAGGCAAATTTAATTACCTGTCAGGAACTAAATAAAAGGTTTGCTTCATCTGATACTCCCAGTGTGTAGGACCGCTATGAAAACAAGCCTGACGCTCAATCGATTTGCTGTTTACAGAGGCCCAAAGAGGCGCCCAGACACACCAGTGGGCTGCTTGAAGCTTTTGGAAGCTTAAATATTTTTTAATGCACTTGCCCACTGTTCCCTCTTCCTAAGCTTGGCTCAAAACCACTGTCCACTCCCAAGAGCTCTTGCATCTATTCCTAAAAAACATCCCATAAACTTCCCTTTCAAAATGGCTGGTAAGGCCAGACCCATCCCATTAGCTTTTCCACACGAGAAGGCTCATCTCTCCCAGAGAGGGGCTTGTTTTCTGGGATTGGCTGCCTATCCATCAAGACCTCCATGCTGCCCCAGCAGCATCATCCATCAGTGAGTCATGGGAGAAAGAGTATTTTGGCACCAAGAGGCTCTGGCATGCTAAGCTAAGTTCACATTTATTGCTGTAACCTCAGTTTGTCCAACTGCAGCATGGGGAAACCTGCCCTAAGATTCGCAGGGTTGTAGCAAAGCTAAATGTGAGGATGGGTATTAAAAACCTGGACCAATGTACAGAGGTGTCCTTTCTGATGAATACATATTATGTTATTTTATTGCCTGGATTTGGAGGGCCAGAAGGCAGGGAAGGAGCAATATCTATCTTTGTGGAAGTTGGAAATGGAGGCTGTAGCAGCACACTGAGAACAGAAAAGGGGGCAGACAGAGCGCAGAGCAGAGCCTGTGCTATGAGCAGTGCAGGAGAGGCCACAACTATGGAGCCTCCAGGGCCTCGCAGAAAGCAGTCAGCCCACAGGCTACTGGGACAGCCCACTCCATTATTGTACCATTAGGGCTTCTGCTGACTGCTCCCCTCAGAGCCTGGAGGACTTTAGGGAATGAAATGGGCTCAAGTGCCCTCACTGTAGCTTCAGGGGGGTGTGAAAGAGAGGGCAGCCTGGAGATGCTCCAGAGACTACAAACCTAGGCCAGGTGGGCACATTTTTCAGTCTAAGGGCCCCAGATTCGGTATGAAGGCCTAGACTTGCAAGGACTGGGTTAAAGCAGAATCCTACCCTCTCCCTGCACCATCTATCCCTCACTCCTGACACCCGGGCACTACCTCCACCTCTGGCAGGGCTCCTGGGGCCAGAGGTGCTCATGCTTTTCTCTAGACCCCTTACCACCACTTCTCTCCTACTGTGTTTCCAGACAGGCCCTGGCAAGTGCTTGGCACATCCTCGTTGGGACCAAAGTCTGCCACTCAGTCACCTCTGCTAGCCCTTCTGTCATTGGAGGGATCACATAGGGGTCCCATCTTCCTGCTTTTGCACTCTGTCTCCTACAGATCAAAGTACACCTCCTTCAGGAAGAGCTTCTCAACCTCCTTGATCTCCAGAGAACCTTCCCCCACCTCTGCCCCTGCATGGAGCAAATAGGCAAGCCCCCTGACATCTATCTCTTCAGCTGTCACACTCTTTTGATAGTAACTCCAGAGGGGAAGAGGCTCAGGCCAGCTCCACAGGTCTGCAGCCATGCCTCCTTGCCCATTTCCACCTCCAGAGACCTACCAGCACCTGGCAGGGAGTTGGGGTCAGATGGATGGCACTGTGGACCCCACCAATCACCAAAGAAATGTCCTACTCCCAAAGCCCTACAAGGGGCTGAGAATAGAGTCACTCCTCACCTGGCCAGAGGCAGGGAGGCCTGCTTCCCCAGCACAGCTGGCCTTTAAGCTGATGGTGGAACAGGTAACAGCTCCTACAGATCCTTCTTTGGAGAACAGGAAAAGAAATATGCTCCCTGCCACATCTTTAATGATCTGATTATCAGGAAGGCACCACATTTTAAATTTCTCTCCATAGTGCGTGTGTGTGTGTTTCTAGGCAGTGCTAATAAAATCTCTAACCCACGTGGCAGCCCCACTGCTCATCAACTATCAGCTGCCCTCAGGCTGCACCAGTCTGTTTATATTATAAATAAAGTCTGAAATACGCTGCTTGCTCAGTGCAGGCTCCTCAAGGGGCCATGGAGGAGAGGGGGAGCTGAACCAGCCCCTCCCTGCTCCCTCCTACCCTTGCTGGGGGAAGGATGGCCCAACAGAGGCTTTGCCTGAGGCCAGCTCCTTTGGACGTTAACAAACCACTACAAGGATCTGCGATCCATCCCAGGAATCCCGGTTTAATTATTTAGGAAGAACGCTTTTGCTCCCCTGAAGCTCTGCGGCTCCCCAGAGCCAGTGGAATCATTGTTCAATGCTTATTACTGCCGCGGGCCCCTGGGTACAGTGTGGCAGAGACCTCATTTCAATATTTACCACTTAGATCACTTAAGGGCTGTCAGCTTTAATAACATTTTATCAATTGGATACTTATATTATTCACGGCTTCATAAAAATAACAAGACCTGCCTTGGCATTTCAATCATACCCGGGCTAATTTCAGTGACTGCTCAGGGATTTCGTTTTTATTAACATTTAGATACGACGTGACTGCTTCTCTTCCTGAATGCACAGTGTCTGAGGTGGCCGCTGGGCAGGCTGTGGGGGGTGGGCCACACAGATCTCTGCCCTGGGCATGTGGGCAAGGGGCGGGTACACGGGCAACACACCAACAGGCTGGGCAGACACCCTCCCCAGTGATGACTCGTTCGTGGTGGGTGGGGTGGCTCACTGCTCCTGCCCCTGACAGCTTGGTTCCCACCTCACCTCCTCCTGCCCTGCCCAGGCTGCAGCCACAGGGAACCGTCTCTGGGGCTCCAGAAGGCACCCTTCTCTTCTGCAGGGCTTGGTCTGGAAAGCTTTTGCTCCGTCCTCCACCGATAGAGCTTCCTGCAAGCCCTCTAGGCTCACCTACAAGGCCTCCCCTACTTCCCAAGAGCTCGGGGCGCAGTCAGTGCTTGGGGTGTCTGTGAGTGGCTGGTGCTTCCTGGCCCTTCCCGTCTCCTGGCTGATTTCCATGTCCTCTTCTCCCACAGGGGTCACAACCCTTTTCCCCTCTGGTATCCTGAGAAACCAGAAGAGCTGGGCATAAGCCTCCAGACTTTTCCTTGCAAATGCTTTTTTGTACCTGTCTCAAAGGTGCTTGCTGTTGCTGGTAACTGCAGGACTTGTGCTAGTTGCTCACCTTGGCAACCACCCCCAGAGATGTCATGGTTTTTGAGGAAACACCACCTTGGCAGTGGCTGCCCCATCTTCGGTGGCTCTTGGCTCCTATGGCTGCCTCTCCTTGTTGCCCCCAGGCCTTCTCTTCTTCTTTAGACCCTGGGGCCCCTCAGTTCCACTGTTGTGGCAGCCTCTGCCCCTTCCATTCCATTCTTTTCACAGATGCCACAGTCCTTCAGCGTCACCCTCCTCATTTCAACCCATCAGTAGATTTTACTGCTCTCAGAACCCCAGCCCGAGTCTTCCCTCTCACATGAGCCAGTCCCTGCCCTGGCTCTCTGGCCTCCCCATGCAACCCTTCCCTGGCTCACAGCCCTCTGGCCACTCTGGCTATTCGATCCACCAAGCCTTTTTCTTCCTCAGAGCCTACAATTTCCCATCTGCCCTGGAATGCCCTTCCCACTGCTCCTCACATGACTAACTAGTCTCTGCTTTCATGTCACCAAGAGAGACCTGCCATGATGCTCTCTCTAACATTTTCTCCTTCCAGCCTGGTCTTTCTCTCTCGTGGTTGCCTTTGCTACCTCTAGGGGGCTGATCACAATATGCAATGATTAATAAAACTTTCTTTTAAACAAAGGTTGGTTTGATTTGCTCCATTAGCTTGGAGAGTATAACTGACACATAGCTGTTTAATAAAAAAATATTGAATGGATGGAATAACACACCCTTTCCTTTCTTCCCTTTTCTTTATGAGAAGTTCCCCATACTCCAATCCTCCTAAGTATACAGATAACTAGATAAAGGGAATCTGATTCACAGGAGCCACTTATACTGCTGGAAAAAGCCCAGACTAGTGCTCTCAGTCGCAGACAGCATAGCACAGTGGTTAGGGACACAGGCTCTGCTTCCTTAATCTTTCTGTACTTCAGTCTGTTCATCTGTAAGCTGAGATTTGTAATACCTACCTTATAGCATCACTATGGGAAGTAAATGAATTAATATATGTAAAGTGCTCAGAACAGTACCTGGCATGTAGTAAGTGCTCTATAAATGTCAACCATTCTTACTGTGAGTTTAGACCTTCTCTATTTGCCACAGAGCAAGTTGCCCCCTCTCTCCCTTATGTGTACATGCTACTGCTGCTGTCGTGGGTGACCAACTGTCATTCACTGTTGAACCCAGGGAAGCGCATTCAGTGAAGCCCTGACTTCCTTACTCTGATGCAGTTGCTGTGAATGATCTTGGGGTGGGGACAGGTTGGAGACTGGTAAAGCCTTGCTGCTAGCTGACCAGGCAAATTACTCTTGGGGAAACAGACTTTCCTGCAAGAAGATGCTTCTCATTCTTCTTCTTCTTCTTTTTTATTTTTTTAAAGATTTTATTTATTTATTCATGAGAGACAAGGGGAGAGAGAGAGAGAGAGAGAGAGGCAGAGACATAGGCAGAGGGAGAAGCAGGCTCTACGCAGGGAGCCTGATGTGGGACTCAATCCTGGGACTCCAGGATCACACCCTGGGCTGAAGGCAGGTGCTAAACCGCTGAGCCATCCAGGGATCCCCTCATTCTTGCCTACTACATATAGGTAGACTCTCCGGGTCCCCAGAGAAAAAGCCTATTCTTTGCAATAGAGACTGAAGGGAAGTCAGTATCTCCCTTGGAGATCCCTGGGGCAAACCAAACAACTATCCCCATGGAAGGGTTGCCACATCTGCATGTCCCATGGAGGCAGCCAGTGTGCCTGGGGGATGGGGAGGGAGAACAGTCCGTGGCTGTTCTCTGGACATCCCATCAGGAAAATCAGAGCCTGGTCTGCAGCTCATCTCCCATGCTGGCTGGAGTCCTCCAAACATATGCAGCTATTCCAGAACTGCCAGGCTCCATTTGTGCCCCTATAAAATGTACTTGATTCCGTCAGTAAATGTGTCTATTGCTTGAAGCCTCTATTTCTTTTAGATTGATGTTAAATGCCTCCCAGGTGGTGGGGCTGCAGGGTTCCAGTGTCTCTGGGGCAGTGTGTGTGTGTGTGTGTGTGTGTGTGTGTGTGTGCTATGTGAAGTAAGACCTGTCCGTTTTGACACCCTAGGCTGTCTGGGTTCTGTCCTCCCAAATGTTCTAAATTGCACGAGAAATTGCCCTGACAGAGCCTCCCACTGGCAGACAGTGTCTTTTGTTACAGACGGAGGTGTTGATCCTTCTCTAATCAACAGCTTAATTAGGTCTGCTGAGATGAAAGAGTCATTTTTACTTTGGGAGCTAATATTTATAGACAACCCTTTCCCCAGTCCCTGCACTGGAGGTGTTAACAACTTGAGGGCTAAATCAAATAAAAATTATAAAACTCATTTCTCCACGCTACAGAAATCACTGGCAAACTCAGAACTCTCCAGACTATGGGCTGTTCCACAGAGCAGTTTCCCTCATGGCCATAGAGCCCAGCACAGATTTTGGCACACAGTGGGCACTCAGGGAGCATTTGTTGAATTTTGAAATGTCCGATGGTGTGTGATGGCTTTCTTCTCTAGCAGGAATCTCTATGGCATGATGGTTAAGATCTTGGCTTTGGAGTCTCACAGACCTGGAATTAAATACCACTTAGCTGTATGACCCTGACCAAGTTGTTCAACATCACTAAGCCTCAGTTTCCATGGCTATAAAGTGGGACAATAGGAATACCTGATTTATAGGGCTGTTACCCTTAAAGCCTAAAGCACGGTCTTTGGCGCATAGAAGCCCTTTAGCATTGGTTTCTAGGAACAGAGATGGTGGCAGTAAAGGGGGAGGTGACAACTAAATCTCAGAGCTGCTACTTCTGTAAGAAAGTCACCTGAACTACTCCTAAACTATCTCATTTCATTGACGAGATTCTGTTAAGAATGTATTAGGCTCCCTCAATAGGGAAATGAAAATCAAAACCACAGTGAAATACCACTTCATACCCATTAGGACAGTCATAACTTTTTAATTTTTAATAGAAAAATAAGTGTTGGCAAAGATGTAGAGAAATCAGAACGCTCGTAGACCACTGGAGCATATGTTCAATGGTATAGCCTCTGTGGAAAACAGTTTGGCAGTTCTTCAAAAAGTTGAATGTAGAGCTAGCATATGATCCAGCAATTCCATTCCTAGGTATCTGCCCCAAAAAACTGAAAGCAGGGACTCACATAGACACTTGTCTATCAGTGCTCATAGCAGCCTTATTCCTAATAGCCAAAAAGTGGAAACCAGCCACCTAATGAATGGGAAAACTTAACGAGGCAAACCCATCAAATGGAATATTATTCAGCCATAAGAAGGAATGAGATTTAATACATGCTACAACACAGAGGAAGGTTAAAAACATTGTGGTAAGTGAAATAAGCCAAACACAAAAAGCCATATAGTATATAATTCCATTTATATGAAATATTCAGAATAGGGAATGCTACAGAGATAAAAGCAGATTAGGGTAGCTCTGGTTACTCACTTCCCTACATACACCTATGAGGTATAGAGAGACTGCTAATGGTTTGGATTTCTTATTGGTGGTGATGGTTATACATCATAATGAACATACTAAAGAACATTGAATTGTACACTTTAAAGTAGTGAATTTTAGATTATGTCAACTGTATCTCAGTAAACAAATGAAAGAACAAACAAAATATTGTATTAGGCCCCCCATGCCCAGTACTCATTCTCATTGCTCCACATGCCATATGCACATGCCCCGCAGACAGCCTCCTTCATCATCTTTTTTTCTGGGACCAGAACCAACCAATGACTTTCCAGGGTGAAGCCTCTATATTATGAAACTTTTTCTAACACTTTAATTTGCAAATCACCTTCCAATTTGATCCCTTACACCAGCCATGAAGACGGGTATCATCATCACCATTATACAGATGTGGTAACTGACATTCAGAAACATGAAAGAAAAAAAAAAAGATCGCCAAGTTAGTAAGTGGAACACGGGACTTCGAATTCCAACACCCCCTGTGCTCCGTCCCCACAATCCACAATTTGACCAACAGTGCTTTCAGATCTTCACAACAGTGAGCTACTTCTGAACAAGAGTCCTGACTACCTGTGACTTCAGCCTTCCGCCTCACCTACATGGGTAGCCTTCCTGACACTTGTCAGTTATGGGCCCCCCACGGTGCAATCCTGCAGGTCAGAGACACAGCCTCCCCTGATTCCCATTCCACCCGGGGAAGGGTTTTGCCCAAAGCATGAGTCACTTATCCAGTGCCAGATGTCGCACTGCTTTTGACATTGATTAAGCACCTCAAACCAGCAAAAGGCAGTAAGGAGGTCCCTGTTTTCAGTTGCTTCTGTCTCCTTCCTGCCCTATATAATTTCTACTCCATTCGTAAGAAGGCTTCTTGCGTAGTTCTGAGGCTTTCACATACAGAGATGAATCAGGGGTCGGGAGCATCCATGCAGTGTGGGTCAAGAAGAAAGGACAGGTATGAAGAAGCTGAGAAGAGTGAGGAGGGCTTTCTATTCCAGATTGTTGGGATAGGAAGTGGGAGAAAGGGAGGGAGGAGAAACGAAGGGATAGAGCAGAGAACATCCAGAGGATATGGAGGGAATCCTGAAGAGCCCAGGCTGCCTAGAGCAAAAAGGGCAGGGATGAGGCTGGGAGAACAGACAGGAGCCAGATTTAAAAGGCTATGGGCACCAGGTGAAGCAGGGAGGCCACAGCAGCAGGCAGAAGGAAGCCACTGGAACTTCTTGAGTAGGGACCTGATATGAGACTTCATAGTAGTCTCTAAGGTATACATGTCCATACGGAAAAGCTTTAAAAGGAAAAACACCTGCTCATGGGCCTCAGGTGTAGTTTCTGTGGGTGGCCAAGTAGGGTTTTAACAACCAAGTTGAAGACTGTTTCATGAGGAATGGAACTATTGGAATATAAAACTTTTGAACGAAAACCATGAGATGTTTGGGAAAAGTCATGAAATCCCAATGCTTTCTTCTTTATTTGACCCCCCCTGGGACCTCACCAGAGTAGAAGCTGACCCTCTTCAGACTGGTCAGATTCAATAGATGTAAAGGTAGTGGCCTTATCACTTTTTCTGTGGTCACAACAAAGCACTGCTTCTTTGGCTGAAAGTGACCCTGAAGTCATTGATACATGTGAAGCTGAGGTTCTGATGTAGCATCCTTGTCAAACTGTTGTCCAGCCTCTGGACAGGGTAACAGAGCCAGAATTACAGGGCTGTCACTTAATATTGGGCAACCCTCTCTATCTTTAGAAATATCTGGCTTTTATAAACTATTTCCTTAGATAAAGTCAAAATCTGACTTCTTGTCGACCTCCATTGACCTCATTCCACCTCTTCAGGCCACTCAGAAACACCTTACTCATAACAGACCTTCAATACTTTAACTCACTCAATGAGTCTTCTCTTTTTCATAATTCTTACATGACACTTATTTGAAGCTCTAAACCATCCTAGTCATTTTACTCTTTTTTTTCCCTCATAATTCACTTTTTAGAGAAGGAAACATTTATATTTTGCATTTCCTCTGAGATACTTCTGAACTTCCCTTCCACGGCTTAGCACTGCATCAAAAACTTTCGTATAGGCATGATCTCCGTCTCATTCCCCAATTGTTACATCCTGTAGCATGGGCATGCATGGATGACAGATATGGAGACCTGGGACTAGACCCATTAAGTAGGCTCTGGCAGGGTCTGGGAGGAAGTCAAGTATAATAGCAGAATGTGACATCTAGTGGGCATGGAACCAAACCATAGCAACCATCAAGGAGTCAGTCCAATGGAGAGAGGCTCAAGGGAGATGTCCTCCTAGGTCCAGAGACAGACATCCAAGAACAGTGACACCCTAAAAACCAAGCAGGGAGTCAGTACTAGGGAAGCTGTACAGTGAATGGCCAAGCTTCAGGCTCAGATCCCTAGTCCTAAGGAGACTATTGTTCTGCGAAGGCCATCAGTACAAGGACAAGTACAGTACAAGGACAGAGAATGAAGTCCCAGATCTGGGACTGGATGAGGGCCTTGGTTTGGGCCACACTACACGCCAGCTGTGACTGACAACACATTCCAAGAGCACTGTGTTGAACAAGATTCTGGTTCCTTTCTGCATGTGTGGCCTCATCTCTGCCCTTCTTGCTCTAGGCAGGCTGGGTTTCTCAGGATTCCCTCTGCACGCTTTTCCCTTTCTGGCTTTCTCTCACCCCCAACCCCAACGATCTGGAATAGAAAGATCTCCTCACACTTGTCAGCTTCACATTCAGCCTTTACTTTTTGACCTAGCTGACTGGCTGCCCCAACCCTGATTCATCTGGATTCTAAGACTCTAAGACTGTTGTGACTTGATTACCAATGCTACTCCAGGCATAAGCGGGAAGAGTAATGGCATGAATGCTGAGGATTTCCCAACTAGCAACAAAGATCAGCTGCTGGACCTGAGGCCTGGATCAGAATGGTACTTCGAGTACTTGAGTCAAATGGTACTCGAGGCTGTTGTACCCGAGCTGCTTCAATTCCTCCCTCAGAAGGATGGGATGCACAGAGCAGACTGTGACACAGCTGAGCCTCTGTGGGTGTGGGAGAGAGAAAGTGGAGAGCAGGCATGCGTGGTCAGCTATGGCCTTCGGACCCCCAGCAGGAGGCTTTGGCCCTGTTAAGTCCTCTGAATTGTCCTAATATTCAATTCTCCTCAGTTTAGGTGGTAAAGGTATGCAAACAGGAAGCACTCTGCAGAAGCAATTTTTATAGAGAACAAAAAGAGAATTCCATATGTTTCAGGTCAAAAAGGGTGGCGGGGGGAGAGTGAAGTGGAGAAGGGAGATGAAATAAGGGTGGAAATAGTAACAGAGAGACTGACTTCTTTATGTATATTTAAAAGTCTCATATCACTACTTGGAAGGTAATCCTGCATGAGAAGCCTGTAATAGAAACTGGTCGGCCTGTAATAGAAACTGGTCGGCTTTTCTCTGAATGACTTTATTGTAGAAAATCCACATGCTTAATGAGGCACAGGAAAGTCAGAGGAGGCCACCAGGATGGACCACGGCAAAGGAGGGCCAGCATAGCCTGAGATGTTTGGAGCCTGTCAAGACATCTGAGTAGGATTTTATGCAAATCTAATCAACTCCAAAATCAAATCACAATTATTTAACCCATTATCACTGGCTAGAGTAATGCTGGGCACATTATTCTTACCAGCCCTCACCCTGTCAAGACAAGGAAGAAAATCGGAGTATTTACTTTTATTATAAAACATCCTGTTATGAACCCCACTGTCACTAAGTGCATGCAGCACCTTAACTAAAGAAACTAATTGCAAGCCACTTTCAATATCTCTTGTTTTTTAATTTAATGCCCTCGGAGAGATATAATTGGGCTGGAGGGAAGAATTTTCACCGAAGTCATGAATTTGCTATATAAATACAAACAAGAAAGAAAGCTAATACAGTAAGGGAATATGGGATTAATTTTGAAATTGTCTGATTAGTGGATTGCTGCCCATCAATAATTGCCTTATATTTTCCCAAGGCCCTCTCTTTATTAGAGTCTGGCACTGCATCTGCCCACAGCCTGTCAATCAGGCTGTGCAGCTGGGAGGGTCTGCAGAGAGACCACAATTGGAAGCCTGCTGGGGCGCCTTGTTAGACAAAGCAATATATCCCAGACGTGAAAACGCTGCCATCTTAGCCCGGCTGCTCACATCTTTACGCTCAATCCTCCTGTGTTGGAGCAGGGCCTTGCTGTGACTAGGTCTGATTTTTAAAAAGGAAAAGAAAAAGTTGCAGTCTCCTTTTTACATGTATTTTACAGGCCTGGGCTCTGCTGGAGTTTGAGGTCACCCCCCCACCCCCGTCCCCCACTCCCCGCCTCACAGTGGCTGCTGAGTTGCTCAGTAATGTCGTTAGGAAAAGCTATGCAACAGCTGGAATTTCTAAAGCAGCATCAGTGTCATGGGAGACAACTAAACACGCTTCATACATTTAAAAATTAAGAAAGATAATCAGAAGGGTTACGAGCAAGTGTGCAGATGGTGGGTTTCTAACTTAATTAATGCTTAAAATCTGGAATGTTCGTCAAGCTCCCAGAACTTTTCCAGTCTATCCTCTCCAGGCCTGATGCTCTCAAGCCTTAAAGACTCTTGATCAGAGAGAGTTGAGGAGGGTCTGTTGACTGAACTCGCCATAAACATCTTTTCAAACCACACATACACACAAAGTTGCAGCCCTGCTAATGATATGTTTATGCCATGTCCATTTCCAGAAATATTTATGTCTCTCTATCTTGCCAGCAATCAGTCAAAATATACAAAAATGGATTTGCATGTAAAGATGCTTCATTTGGAAGACAAAATATGATGATAATAAAACAAAGATGGCTCAGAGCATGCTCCTTTTTGTTTTGTTTCCTTATCATCTACTGTTTTGCTTTTCTGTTTGGTAAACTGAGCATTTGTTTTAAATTGGGATTTTGTGCTTGTGAGGTAGGAAATAAAATGATCTGGAGCCAAGCTCCCTGTAGCACCAGGCTGGGTTTATTAGCTACTGAAGTGCCACTGCCTCTCAACATCCAGGTCCTGGCCCAGCCCTATGGCCAAGAATAACCTTGGTGCCATCTTCTACTTGGCACTGTTGGCATCTCTGTCTGCCCCTTGGCAGGATCACCAGCCCTTTGGGCACAGGGGCTGAGGTCTAAGGACAGAGCTTGACTCCATAATGCCCTGTGTGACAAGAATACCAGCTCTGGTCCATTGAGCAGTGCACGTCCATACTGATCATGCATGCCTTACAAACCCATTGGTTCTCCCTTCCTCTACTTTCTACTGTGGGGCCTAGCCCCAGTGTTTGTAATACTTGTCTCCCTTACTGTCGTGTCTTCCATCCTGGAAGACTAATAGGAGCAGGGAGCACCAGGTGTTGGGGCTTGGCCTTCCAAAATCACCCCGGTGGGTACCTTAGTGTCCCAGGGGCACACATTATCAGGCCCAAAGGCCACTCCAAAAATGTATGTCTCCTTCCATTAAGTAGGAATGCAGAGATTTGCAGCAGAGTTGTGGGAATGAAGAGATGAAATGTGAGTAGAAGCACTTTTTAAGCTATAGTCTAGAGCATTTTGCCAAGTAAGGGGCTATTTTGTTATTAATAATATGGAACCTTTAATGACTGTCCATAATAGTGGTATCAAGGCAGCTGCCTTGGCCGCTAGCTTTGCTTTGGAGGAGCTACCAGTTTAGGCCATGGGACCATGATAAGCCCCGGTGGGCTTGTGCCTCTCACAGTTGTTGAGAATCTTCTGTGTGCTAAGCACTGTGCCAGAGCAGATCCATACAAGAATATATACTCTGATGCCATTCCTCATGTTGTGTTTGTGGGTTTCAACTTCCTGTCTTCAGTTTAAGTTCCTGGAGGGCAAGAACCACATCTTATTCTGTATTTTGCAGATGTTCGTAGTTACCTGTCAGTAAAACTAAGAGAACTAGAGACTCCAGGATAACTGGTTGTTCGAGAGATGCAAAGGGTGAGGTTGATCCATACAGAAAACAAGCTCTGGAATCAAAATGTGTGTACCCCAGTCAGAGTAGCAATGTCTCTTGCCCATATTCCCAAAACACACAGATGACAGAGAAAATGAAGAAGTCACAACATATTCATATCCTCTTGCTAACACAATATAATCAGCTCTGGTTCAGACACAAAATAGAAAGATGATATTACAAGTGGGGCTGAAACCATCAGTTTGCTGATACTAGGTCCAAGGTAGGCCCCTGCTTATGGAGGAGGCCAAAACAGATGCTTGGGATCTAGAGCTCCTGGTGAAAGGAGGAGGAGGCGATCAGGGCCTGCACCAGGACTAGACTCATGACATCCCCTAGGGCACCATGGGATAGGAGCCTTAGCCACCCATATATGACCGGTTCTGGTTTGGGAGGTTCAGGAAACTAGGTGGAGACGCCTACAAAACTGTTAGATCAGGAAGGGTCTGCTCAGTGGTAGCTCTTCTTCTTTTTCCATATTTATAAATGTGGAAGTGCTTTGTGGTTCCTGTCCTTGGACCTCTTCTTTTCTCAACCTACACCCATTCTCTGAGTAACTCCACGCAGACCCTTGGCCCTAATATTACCAAAGTCCTGGTGATACTGCTTTTTACATCTCTAGATTCTGCCTATTCCTGAACCAGATACTCAGATGCCTAATAAGTATCCTGCAGTTCCCATGTCCAAACATACCTCTTGATTCCTGTCCCACACCAGCTCTGCCCCCACTTCTCCTCCTCTCAGTAAATAGCATGAAGGTTCACCCAACTGCTCAGGTCCCAAACCCAGGAGTCAGGTCTGAGTTCTCATTTTCCCTTATATCCCACATGCAATCCCTCAGCAAGATCAGTTGGCTCTGTCTTCAGAAGATATCCTGAGCTTGATGACTTCTCACTACCTCAACCACTGTAACGGTGTGCAAACCTGCCAACATTCGTCTGAGTTGCTGTAAGCATGTAGCTGGTCTTCTTGCTTCCATCTTGTTCCCTACTATATGTTCTTCACACAGTGGTCATAGTGATGTTTTAAAATCATAAATCAAGTCCTCCCACCACTCTAAACCCTCTCCTGGCTTTCCCTTATGCCTAAAAGACCCCAAATCCCTATCACAGTTGCAACGTACCACCTGATGCCTCATTTCCCACCAAGCCCTCTTTGAGCTCCAGCCACATGGGCTTGTTGTTGTTCCTTGAACCTATCACCCTGTTTTTTTCTCACCACCTTCATGGTGTTCTTCTCCTGGACCTTTGCAGACTGCCTTGCACCATGTCACTCTAGCTTCCACCCAAATGTCACCTCCCAAAAAAGCATCTATCCTGTCTAAGGCTCCCTCATCCTTGTCACTCTTTTCATCTTTTCTTGTTTCATTGGTCTTCATATTAACCACCTGAGACTGTGTGTATGTATGTATATATATATATATTTTTTTTTTGTTGTTGTTGTTGTTGTTGTTGTTGTTGTTGTTGTTGTTGATATCTCCCTAAGATCCATGAGGGCAGGAGTTTTGTCTCTCTTGCTTACTGTTATATCCTCAGTGCCTGAATTGTGCTTAGCACATTAAAGGTATTTAATAAATATTTGTTTTGTGAATAAATCAGTGAAAGATAAATATGTGAGATATAAGCTAATGCAATGTTATTGTTGTCATCATATACGCATTTAAATGAGACTTCCCCAAAGGTCCAGTGAAACTGAAGGAAAGGCTTGGTATATGGTGAGGGGACACCAGGAATTGTGAGGGCTGCAGAAAGAAAGAAGAAAGATGTCCAGGTAAAATCATTTCCCTGAGGACCAGACTCACTTATGCTACAGATGGGCCACTTAGGAAAAGACAATGTAAGGTTTGGGAGGTAGGAAGAGGGCTTAGTTGCAGTGATGGGAATTCCCCCATTCACTCCACTCTTCCTCACCACTCATGCACCATGGGAAGCATGATCCCAATTATTACGAGCAAACATGGTGCTTGGAGGCAGGAAGTGAAACCAGGTCAGCATGACCAGAAAAGCTGGTGCTGTTTGAAATCCATTGGATCTCCCTTCCACCCACCAACACCCCTTGATCCAAGGTCTCCTTCTCCAGCTGGGGCCTAAAGAACATTGCATGAGTCCACTTACATTCCAAGATCTTTCAAAGTCTACAAACATGTGTACTAGCTTGTTTTAAAACAAATGGTATCACCGTGATTCCCCAGTGATTCTCACATCAAAATGGGGGTGGGGGCACACAGGGGAAGGAAAGCTCTGAAGCAAAGCTACTCTCTAACCATAAGGTCAAAGCCTTGCTAGAAACATGACTGATGATGTGATAAGAAGGTACCCATACCATACTGAATGCAAAACAGGAATTCCAAGGTAACTGATTGCATATAAAGGACTAGGTAACTGATTGCATATTAAGAACGCAGTTTCCATTTACTCACTTGGAACAGAACAATCTGTAGCATAAAAGGAGAGTAAAATTTGGCAGGGCTTGCTGTGGGCCTGTGAGGAGGCATGAGTGGAGAGAATTCCTAAAAGAGATCCTAACTTAATCAATCACTTGAAGCAGGAGGCAAGAAGCTGGCTTCGGAAATAGATCAAAAGAGCTGTATTGGCCCTGGCGTGCGCACACCATATCAATCTCTGGCCCAGTGTGTGAGGTTCCAGGCATCACCTCAGAAGCATGCCCAGAGCAGCCTGGTTTTATTTGTAAATGCACAGGAATGGCCTGAAACACAATCCCAGAGCAACGCTGATGGGGCAGGGGCCATGTGGAGTAGAAGTCAGGACCAAATGGAAATTCCCTCAGATTTATTTTCCTACAGATTTCAGTCCTGTGGAACATACACTAAATCCATCCTCCAAATGACAAATTAGTCAGGCTCCATTTAGGAGATGGAAAAGGGCCTGAGGAAGGGAAGAAAGGCCAGGGCGGGCTTGTGTCAGGGACAGAGGACCCACCTCTCCGGCCTGTATCTGGATTCTAGTCACCAAATCCTGTTTCCGAGTCTCAGAGTTCACTGGGCCCAGGAGCCAGCCTTTGTTCACCTAACTCTCTGCACTGATAAGCAGATAGGGTATCTTTTTTATTTACATAAAAGGGACAGTTTGTTGTCCATCTTGCTTTCCTCCCTTTATACTACATGTTGCAGATATTTCCATATTAACTTTGGTCGCATTAAAGAATTGTCTTAATACTCTGAGGCCACAATGTATGTCACGAATTAACTTCTCTCCTATGCATCCAGAAAGGTAGTGGTCGTGTATGATCCTTGGGAGAATTGAGAAAATAGAGTCACTCAAATCACTTTCTGTTTTCTGGGGTGTGGATGAGGACCCTGGTTAAGAGAGACATATATATATATATTTAAGATTTTATTTATTCATGAGAGACAGAGAGAGAGAGGCAGAGACACAGGCAGTGGGAGAAGCAGGCTCCATGCAGGGAGCTCAACGTGGGACTTGATCCAGGGACTCCAGGATCAGGCCCTAGACTGAAGGAGACACTAAACCGCTGAGCCACCGGGGCTGCCCAAGAGAGACTTATAGAGTGTTGCTCTGTATGGTGAACTATAAGTTAACTAGTCCTGTACTACTGCACATTTAGGTTATCCCTTCATTCCCCCTTTTTTCCTATTATGATGCTTCCATGAATATCCTTGTTTTTTTTTTGTTTTTTTTTTAAAGATTTTATTTATTCATGAGACACACACACACACACAGAGAGAGAGAGAGACAGAGAGAGAGACAGAGACAGAGAGGCAGAGACACAAGCTCCATGCAGGGAGCCTGATGCAGGACTCGATCCTGGGACTCCAGGATTAAGCTCTGGGCTGAAGGCAGGCACTAAACCGCTGAGCCACTGAGGGATCCCCCCGTGAATATCCTTGTAACATAACTTGAGTTTTTGTGTTTTTTTTTTTTTAAGATAGAGTGCACATACATACACACACACACACACACACAAGCAAGGAGGGGAGGGAGGGCAGAGGGATAGGGACAATCTTAAGTAGGATCCATGCTCAGCTCGGAGCCCAACACAGGGCTCAATCTTATGATTGAGCTGAAATCAAGAGTCAGACTGCTAGCTGACTAAGCCACCCAGGTGCCCCAACTTGGTGAACTTTTGTAAATGTATTGTAGGATAAATTCCTAGCATGGAAATTCTCTGTACCTAAATTTTAAGCCCCTTCAGACCAGGAAAATATATTAATCATCTTTCTTGTTCCATTGCCTCGCACAGTCACAAAATTGTATATATACTAAGAACTGAAAACATATTTGTTGCAATGAATTAATGAAAAAGATACGATTCATACCATGAAATTATAGAGCCTTAAGCATGAAACAGACAACAACAACAAAATGGTTTATAATACAGTGGTTAAGTAAAATGGTACCGACCTGGTAAAACTGCTGCAGGAATTCCAAATGGAAGATGTAGAATCTTTGATTTTTACCCTTTTTCCTACATCTGAATTTTATATAGCATTGCCAATTAACATCTTGTTCTAAGAGGCCAGCTATGGATAAGTCAGCTTTGCCTTCTTACTCCTAGAGATAACAAACAGGAGGAAGAAAAAAAAAATCAAAAGATCCTGGTCAGAACTTGCTCCTTTCACTGTGATTTTTACAGACATCTAGAACATCATTTCCTAGATGGGTCTGATTTTGAAACATAGTTTTCTAGTAATCTGACTGGCCCAATATGTTTGTCAAAAACGAAAGAAAACTGCTTCTCTTAGTCTACCTTCTTCTCTTTGCACCTCTCCTTCCTGGACCCTGGGAGAAGCCTTAACATTATGTTTATAAGGTCACATATTTGTGTAAAATTTAAAAAGGTAAGATACTGAACTGTAGTAAAAAACCAATATCTTCTCCTTTGGACTTTCGTCTCTGAGTTACTCACTTAAGTGTCAGGTGGTCTTCAAGTGGTCGGGGCATTTTCAGGATCTGGCTAAAGGGAAGTTGAATTGGGGGTACATTTAGTTTGGTTTTGGTCAGATACATTTATATGATTCACAATCACTTTTATGTTAAGTTATTGCTGGCTGTCCTTGTGCAAAACCAAACCAAATCAAACTAAACCAACAAACTCTTAATTTTACTAAAATAAAACATGCACATGGTAATAAATTAAATAATACAGGGGGGCTTAGAGAAAAGTTGGATAAGATTTTAAGACTTATTACAAAAAGAAGTCCTCCTCACTCATCTGAGATAATGAATTTCAATTATTTGGGGCAATCTCTTTTGACATTTATCTCCATATTTTTAAATGATATCCAAATATGTTAATTTCTTAACTAGGAAAACTTGTGGACATGTAAACTTCCCTTCTATAAATTATTTTAAAATAATTTCTTTTTGAATAGAAAAGTTTTGTTTATATATAAATATCAAAATTATATTAAAATTATAATAACATATTTTATAATACTATCTATATAAGGCATTATCTATTGATTCCTTTTATTAATAGATAAAGCTATAGCTCTCTTAAACCTATCCACTTCCTCTCTCCTATTTTCTTTTTATAGTTATAATTTTTGGTGAGATCAACAAAGTTCACATGTTCTACAACAAGGATAATATTTTTGCATATTTAAGTTAATACATTTTCTCCCTTAAATAATTATTCCCAACAGAAAAGCAGGCATGTGTTCACCAAATAGACAAGTGCAAGAATATCCATAGCAAAGTTATTGATAATAGCTTCCTCCTAAAGACTACCAAATAAATGCCCCTTCACAGTAAAGTGGGTACTTGTGATATGTAATTGAGTACTCTACATGTATGATGAGGAATGGGTTACTATTGCTTACAACAACATGACTGAATCTCAGAAACATAATGTTGAGCAAAAGAAATCAGACACATTATTGTATATGAGTCCAGTTACATGATACACATGACACAAGACAACACACAAAACTAATATATTGTTAGAATTTAGTACAATGGATGCCCTCGAGTGACTGTGAGAAGGGAAGGAGAGGCCTCTGAGGACTGGCAATGTTCAATTTTTTGATCTAGTTCCTTTCAGTATGAGTATATGCATATGTTCACTTTGTGAAATTCCATTGTTTGCACACTTATAGTTTTTTGTATTTCCATATTTTATATTCCTTAAAAAATTGTTCTAAAAATATCATTTAAAGAGGATATTTATACCTCTATTACTAAATGATTTTTGATCGGCCAACTTTTAAGAGTTTTGCTACACTTACACTAATAATTCATGTCTTTTTCCTTCTCCTCTCAACTTTGTTACTTCATTCCTTTTTCATAATTTTTTTTTTTTTTTAATTCATGAGAGACACACAGAGAGAGAGAGGCAGAGATACATGCAGAGGGAGAAGCAGGCTCCATGCAGGGAGCCCGACATGGGACTCGATACTGGGACTCCAGGATCATGCCCTGGGCTGAAGGCGGCATTAAACTGCTGAGCCACCCAGGCTGCCCCATAATATCTAGGTTTACATTTAACATTCTTTTCTGTAATCCAAAAACCCACATTTATTTTAATTTTAGTTCTACAGTTAAATAAATTCAATGCTTACCACCAGATTATTTTACTGTAGTTTTCCTGGTATTCTCTTAGGTAGCTAAAGTGCATACTCTTATTCACACACACAAAAAAACTCCCTAATATCTATTTTTATTTGGCATATGCCCCCTTGCTTTAACTAGCCAACATCTTGCTGATTGATCAATTACTTTTTTTACTATGTTTTATTAAGTTTGTATTATTATATATTTTTATATTTATTTACATTTAGAATATTTGTATTCTTGTTATAATTGGATATGTTATAGATTTTAATGTAAATAATATATAAAGCAACAATTATTAATAAACTTTTTGTACATCTCCCACTTACTGATGGTCTAAAACTTTCCTTTTGCTAAGACTTTCCACAGAGTAGTTGAAATTTCATTCTTAAAAATAGAACATTTATCAATAGAATGAAAAGACCAGTCACAGATGGAGAGAAAACATTGCAAAAGATATTATCTGATAAAGGACTATTATCCAAAATAAAGAGAACACTTAAAACAACAATAAGAAAAACCACCTGATTAAAAAAAAATGGATCAAAGACCTTAGCAGACCTCACCAAAGAATATATATAGATGGCAAATGAACCCACAGAATGATGCTCCACATTATATGCCATCAGGGGAATGCAAATAGAACTATGAGATACCTACAAAATCCAGAACACCAACAACAGAAACACTGGTCAGGATGTGGAGCAACAGGAACTCTCATTTATTGTTAATGGAAAGGTAAAATGGTATATAGCACTTTGGAAGGCAGTTTAGCAGTTTCTTACTAAACTATAGATGCTGTTACTATGCAATACAGAAAGAGCCTGCTTCGTATTTACCTAAAGGAGCTGGAGACACAAAAACCTGCACATACATGTTTGTAGAAGATTTTTTTTGTAATTGCCAAAACGTGGAAGCAAGCAAAATGTGTTTCAGTACAAACAGATAAACTGGAACATACAAACAATGGAATATTATTCAGCTCTAGAGTGAAATGAACAATCAAGCCATGAAAAGACATGGGGGAAACTTAAATGCTTATTACTAAGAAAAAGAAGTGAATATGAAAAGATTGCACTCTATGATTTCAACTACATCACATTCTGGAAAAGGCAAAACTATGGAGATAGTAAAAAGATCAGTGGTTTCCAGGGATTAGAGGAGAGGGAGAGATGAATTGGGATGAACACATGAGACTTTTAGGGTAGTGAAACTACTCTGTATACTATACCAGTGGAAATGTCATTGCACATTTGTCCAAGCCCACAGAAGGTACAACAGCAGAGTAATACCTACTGTAAACTACGAACTTTAGGTGATAATGTGTCAGAGTAGGTTCATCAATTGTAACAAATGCACCTCTCTGGTGGGGGATGTTGATAATGGGGAGGCTGTGCATCAGCCATGGCAGGAAGTACATGGGCAATCTCTGTACTTTCTGCTCAACTGTGCTGTGACCTAAAACTGCTCTAAAAAATAAAGTCTATTAAGAAAAATAGAACATCTATCTCCGTACAGGTGTAGGATAAAATGTTCCCAAAACATAAACTGGAACATAATATCCTGAACTTTAAAAACCTTTATTTAATTAGGCATAATTCCTCCCTCAGATATGATGTGCTTTTCTAATAATATCAAACATGTAATTATAAACATGCTCCTTTTCAAGCACTAATAAATTGCTAACTTATCTCTACAACAACTGTTCGGTATCTTTCTGTCTTGCTTTTTTTTTTTTTAAGATTTTATTTATTTATTCATGAGAGACACAGAGAGAGAGGCAGACACACAGGCAGAGGGAGAAGCAGGCTCCATGCAGGGAGCCCGATGTGGGACTGGATCCCGGGACTCCAGGACCACACCCTGGGCTGAAGGCAGGCGCTAAACCGCCGAGCCACCCAGGGATCCCTCTGTCTTGCTTTTTAAAGATATTTCAGGATGTCCTACAAACAGAAATTCAGCATGATTATTATTCTTTGTTCACAAAGACTGTATAAGTTTCATATTTGTGTTGGTTTTTAAATCTCACTTTAATTTGAGCTACAAAAATAAGATTTTTCTAAAAATAAGATAAATAACAGTAATGTTATTTAAGAAACTTTTCTTTCTAAGAAAAGGCTCTTTTGTCAAAACTATCAAAAACTGAATGGCTTTAAAGACTAGAAACAAAAATTTTTGCAAGTTAGGGGGTTTCTAATTCCTGGGTTTTGAAAAAGTTGAAGGAGGATCTAATCAAATTACCAATGATATATCATTAATAACAATTTTTGAGGATTACTATATAATTTTGGCAGGTAAAGTTGAAAGGGTTTCCAAGCCTTGAGTGATATTTTAAAACTAAAACTTCTTTTCCCTTTATCAGTTATTTATGTGAAGAAGGTTCTCAGCTTTTACATTTATAACATCTAAAAGGAAGAAAAGAACTGATGCTAAGCCCATCTCTTTCTGAAAATAAGTCATACTTAAATATTTACCTGTCATTACATGAGCTAATTGAGAATCCAATAGAATTCAATAATAATTTTCTAGTAAACTTTTACTTTTTAATCATTTGTCAAAATTTATAATGTTTTTTTTAATTGTGTCCTGCTGATAACTGCAATAACTTCATTAGAGAAAGCAATAAGACTTATGGACACAAGAAATTAAAACAAATTTTAATTTGTAAATTATTTTTGTTGCAAGAAACATGATAGGATAATCAATAAAAATGTTTAAGCATAACAATATTGCACTGGGATCAAATTATGTGAAAGAAGTGAAAAGAAAATAGAAGTTCAAGGGAAAAAGAAATGATGTACAATATCTGACTTCTAAAAAGAGCTCATTCATATATTTTGGCACCTATCAAAACATTGTGTTATTTAAATCAGAATGGATAATTTATGAGTTATGTCAACTAAGTTTAATGTGGTTCTTGGGTGGTAGTTGGCTGAACCCTGGTCTAGATCTAAGTGATAGAGAAAATGTTAATAATGCAGATGAAACATAAAAATATGTCACATCTGTACCATTTTATTGTAAATAGAAATTTAAAAAAAACAACCCTTTTCTTCTAGTATTCAAAAACTATGATCCAATTTCATAAAGAAGTCACACAATTGGTGGATGAGTGAAGTTTGAACAAATCTTTTGTTTCACTTTCATCTGACTTGTTAATATCAACGTTCATGATGGAATTACACTTAGAGAGGCAGGTGTTACACATTTATCAGCTGCGCATACTGCTGAACTCAAGTGGTGATTCCTTGTTTAGTCCATCTCCTTTTGTTTCTCAAACCAAATCTGGTCTCGGCAAAAGGTCTGGCACCAGTCTATGTATTTTCCTCTTGCTACTGGGCACAAAGGATGAGGTCTTACACTTCAGGATGTGTCCCTAACTCTGATGAACACTCCTGGTAGGTTGTTCTGAAAGCTGCTTGAAAATGCATCCTCTCTGCTTCTCCCTACATGCTCTCCTGCTTGAGCTCCATGGTTTTGTTTCTGTCGTTTCATCCAGACTGAAAAATTTTGCCTTTTAATCCAAGTACTTATATTTAAAGTAAATATCGATGTATTAGGGTTTACATCTACATCTTACCCTGTGTTTTGTTTGTCCCATTTGTTCGATGCTGGTTTCTTGCACTTGAAGAGAAAAATCAATCAAATGCTTTTTAATAATTTTATTTCCCTTTTAATTAGATTGTTAATTACACATTATTTTACTATTCTTTTCATGGTTACCCTAGCAAGTACCATACAAGATGCATCTTGATTTGCTAGACTCTAACATAAATTTGTGTTTTCACTATAGAACCTTTTTTTTTTTTACTCTTCTTGCCTTTTGCGCTATTATTGTCATGACTTTTATTTCTACGTATTACAATTTTAAACTTTATTTATTTATTTATTTATTTATTTACTTGAGAGGGGGTGGGGGAAAAGGAAGAGGGAGAGAGAGAATCTCAAGGAGGCTCCATGTCCAGAGCCCGATGCAGGGCTTGATCTCACAACCCTTGAGATCATTACCTGAGCTGAAGTCAAGAGTCAGACGCTTAACCAACTGAGCCACCCAGGCACCCTAAAACTTTTTAAAGTAAACTAAGCCACATGTGAGGCTCAAACTCATAACCCTGAGTCGAGAATTGCATGCTCCACTGACTGAGCCAACTAGGCAACCCCCCAACATAAACACCTCAAGATAATAAGTATTTTATATTGCTAATATTTATTATATTGATCCCCCATTTTATGTTGTCGGGACAAGGGTAATACTGTCCTCATAGAATGAGTTTGGAAGTAGTCCCCTCTTTAGTATTCTGAAGTATTTGTGTAGAATTAGTGTTATTCCCTCATTAAATGTTTGGTTAAATACACCAGTGATGACATCTAGGTCTGAGGTTTTCTTTGTAGGAAGGTTTTAAACTAGCAGTTCAATCTCTTTCATAGAAATAGCATAATTTAGGTTACCTATTTCTTCTTGAGTGAGCTTTGGTGGTTTTTACTTTTCAAGGAATTTATCTACTTGATCTAAGTTGTTGGATTGGCATAAACTTGTTCTTTTATTATTTTTCTTATCAATAGGCTCTGATATTACATTACCCCTCATTCCTGATAATGGGAACTTGGGTTTTCTTTTTCTTCCTCTTTTTTACATCAGGCTGGCTAGAGGTTTACCTTCTTTTTTTATTCCCGCCCCCCCCCCCCCCCCCCCACGAAAGAAATCAGTTTTTGGTTTCATTGACTTTATTGCTTTTTCTGTTTTCCATTTCATTACTTTGGGCTCCTGTGTATTCTTTTCTTTCTTCTGCTTACTTTGGATTTCATTTGCTCCTTTTTTCAGTTTCTTAATCTGGAAGCTGAGATCACTGACTGGACTTGGGGACAAGGATTCCAAGAAGTGGGGGCTACATTCCATACAACTTTTCCTTTCAGTGAATTTGCTGATAGCAAATATCTCCGGGTAAGAGCTGAAGCACGACAGCAATGAGCAGCCCCTAAGAACATGGGAAGCCAATCAAGTCTGAAGGCACTCTCTCAGGATGGGTGACAGAATTAGAGATCGGTGTGTACTAATGGGAAGGGGTCTTGGTATACATCTCAGACTTCTAGTTAAGACTCTGGAAGGGAAACACCATATGTATACGGTTAAGATGGAAGTAGAACAGTATGCTCAAGAGACTGAAATCCAACTTCGAATCAGCTCGTCCCAGATTCATTTATAGTCATCTGTCCCTACTCTGCCTTCCAAGTGGTAGGTAAATCTCTGGGAGAAAACAGCCAGAGCCTCAAATTATATGTCCAATTTTCATATATAAAGCTTGGCATTCAATTAAAAGATTACCAGACATACCAAGCGATAGAACCAACTGACCCAACCAAGGAATATGACAGACTTTAGAACAGACTCATGGCTGGTATAGATATATTGGAGTTATCAGGTATAACTTTAACTATGATTAATACGTTCCAGAAGATACAGGGCAAAATGGATACTTTCACTAGAGAACTAGAATAATAATACTGAAAAGAAAGAGTCAAAAGTAAATTCTCAAATGGAAACACAGTAATTGCTGAAGTTAAGAGTTCAAAAGGAATTAAAAACTAGACAGAACAGGATTAGTTAACTAAAAGGTCATTAGAAGAGATCCAGAATGGAGGAGAGGAGAAAAAGATGTTTCATGGATATACACAAATGTTAAAACTTACCAAACTGCACATAAATATGTGCAATTTATTGAATGCCAATTAGTCCTCAATAAAGGTATATTGCCTATAATGAAGCAAAAATCAAAGTGGCATCAGATTTCTTTTCAGTTGAATCATTTTTTAGAATATAGCAATACTTTAAAAGTTCTCAGAGAAAAAATTAACTTTATCCTAGAAGTCTATGCTCAGCTAGACTAGCAATCAAGTAAGAATATAGATTAATGGCTATTTTCAGATATGTAAGTCCTAAGGTATTTGTATCCCATGCATACTTTCTAAATTAAAAAGATTAAGAATGTATTTTAGTTAAACAAAAAAAGAGGTATGGGAAAGAGTTAAGCTTAAGAAAATGACACCTACCTAGGAGTGTGATTTAAAAAAAAAAAATCCCAGATGACAAATAAGCAGTAGACTTTGAAAGCAATTAGTCCCATTTGGATACCAGCAAGGAACCTTCAAGAAGAAAGTAGATTCTTATCAAAAAAGTTAGTATAGTAAAAAAAAATGGACTTTTTAATATTACAGTGAATGTCATATTGTATATATCAGAAATAATATATATATTTAAAAGGAAAAACAGGTCATTAAAAGCCTGGAGGGGGCAATCTACAGAAAATGTGAAGCAACTAAAATATAGTATACTTTTCTCGGAGTATAGGAAAGATAATTGTTTCACATGGTACTTGGAACGTGTATCATGTTAGTGATACATGTTAAGAGTTAGTGGCATAGAATTATGTTTCCTTTTCTGAGGTCCTAAAGATACTGTTTTACTCCACAGTTCACAATATTTAGAGTTCATAAAAATTTAATCAATTGCTATTTTTTCTAGGTTTTAGAATTAGCTTACAAACAGACCAACAAACCTAGAACAAAACAAGGCAAAAACAAAACACCCGGACACTTCTACTACAGTTACAAAGATATAAATGCCTTAAATCTCAAGGCTGTAAAAAATAATGGAATGATAGCATATGTGGCAGGGCAAAAGAATATGGAGAAAAGAAACAAAAAATAGAGAAACAAAGGTGAAGGAATTATAGATACCTTTATTTTCTTACTTTACACAAAGCAGTGAATCAAAATATATAGTCTAAAGCTGTCCAGTCTAAGCTGGACAAGAAATAGAGGACTTACATATATTAAAGCTTAAAAAATAACCAAGAGAAGAACTAAATTAATAATAAAATTATCAGTCTCAACTTTTAAGATGGAAGAATAAAGAAATCTCTGACTCTTATGGACTGGATGTTTATGCCCCCCACAACAATTCATATGTTGACACCCGTTCCTTCAGTGTGATGCAATTAGAAGGCAAGATCTTTTGGAAACAGGATTAGTGGAGGCCCCATGAATGCAACAAGTGCCCTTATAAGAGTTGGAGTTTGCTTTTTCTCTCTGCTCTGTATCATGTGAGAACTCAGTGAGAAGGCAGTCTGCAGCCTTGCAGAGGGCTCTCATCAGAACCCAACCATGATCTCAGACTTCCAGCCTCCAGAACTGTGAGAATAAACTTCTGATGTTTATAAGACACCTAGTTTATGGTATATTGTTATAGCAGCTGGAGCTAAGACAGACCCTGTCTGCTTTCTAAAACCAATCAGAAACAACAAGGGTAAAAATGAAATAAAAACTCTATCTAGGAGGAATCAGGCAACACTTATGATCTGAACCTTGTTATTTATAAAGAAGGGCTGCCAAATACAGTGAAAATTAGGTCAGAGAAAGGGTGCCAAGAGACAATACCCATGGCTGCAGATCTCAAGCAGAGGGAACAAGGCACAGTTTTCCAAGTTAGCTGTATGCCCTGAGGGGCAAAAGCAATAGTAACTTGTTTAAAAGAAGGCTGACATTTGCAAACTGGTTTTAGAATTCTCTGACTCCCTTGTGAAACCACACAGACATGACATTCTTGCAAGAAAAATTTCTGAAAATAGGGAAACTAGGTTAATGGATGGCACTGAAGCTACCAATTCTATTCAATTAATGTTATGTAAAGTCTGAATTGACACTCACAATACACTCCACTAGACCTCAAGGATGTAGGGCTTTATTATGAGTTAGGACTTGTTAGCCTAGAAGTTGTTCAAAGCCTCTGATGCCTCTCTCCCATTTTCTTTCTCCATATAGGTAGTTCAGAAAGGATTGTGTTAAAAAATGAAAATAACAGAAAGGAATAAGGAATGGTTTCACAACCTTATGAATATGCTAAAAAATATCAATTTGTACACTCTAAGTGGGTAGATTATAAGCGAATTATATTTCAATAAAACTTTTTTAATAAACTAGGAGATAAAACCATTGCAGGAAAAAAGACAAAAGAAATAAGAAAAATTCAACACATGTTAGAAAATTGATTGTGGAATGGTTGGAAAATGTGACTAAATACACTTCTTGTGGATTCAAAGAACTTAGTGAAAAAGTGGCTTCCATGAATTAAGGTTCAAAGCACAGATAAAAGGACTGAAGAAAGAAGTGATAAGATAACACCAGATAAAATAAAATTGACCTGAATGAGCCCAGGGAAGATGTAGAAAAGTAATGACACACAAAAATGGAAACTGCAGAAAGAAGAGATATTGTTGAAAACAAGCTAAAGAAACTAGAAGACAGGCTTAAGAAAATTAAATAACATTTTAAGAATATAAGTAACATTTTTTAAAAATAAAAAAATAATTTTAAAGAATTAGAGGAAAAATCATCTACATGGAAGAAAGATAAGGAAGGGTTAATGTTCAATATGCATTCAGAAGACAACAGAACAATCAGCAAAAAATATTCACAGTATAATTCAAGAAAATTCTGAAGTAAAAAATTTGAATCCATAGATTTGAACAGGCACACCATCTTCCAGGAAGAACTAACAAAGATTAATCAGTACTAGAACATGACCTAATCAAGTTACTAGACTTCAAAGATATGATCTTTCAGACAGAAAATCAAATCACCTCAAGGGGAAGAGATAGAAATCAGGCTGCTTCATTATTCTTTAGAGCAGCATTCAACATTATAGAAATTCACTGTCTTCAAAATTCTAAGGGATACTATGATCCCAGAATTTTATTTCCATCCAAAGAATAGTTCAAGCATAAAGGCAACATGCAGATGATCCAAAACATACAAATACTTAGGATGCCTGGGTGGCTCAATGGTTGAACGTCTGCCTTCAGCTCAGGTTCTGATTCCGGGATCCTGGGATCGAGTCCCACATCAGGTTCCCTGCAGGGAGCCTGCTTCTCCCTCTGCCTATGTCTCTGCCTCTCTCTCTGTGTCTCTCATGAATAAATCAATAAATAATCTTAAAAAAAGACGTAAATTCAGTATAACATTAAGATAGTCCAATCCCTAAACATTGTAAATAAAATATCAGCCAGTTGAATCTAGCACATTAATCAAATATATTACGATTAAGTAAAACTCATACCCCAAATGCAAAGATGGCTCAATATTAAGATGATTGTAACATGATTTAAACATAAGTCAAAAAAGAAATACCACATGAACATTCCTGTAGATGCTGAAAAGGCATCTAAAAAAACTCTACCCGTATAGGTAATAGATGAATAATTTCTTAGCATGAAAAATATACATATAGCATTTCAAAGGCTAGAAACTTTACAGTGAAATACTGAGTCTCATTAAAATCAGAAAGACAACTGGTATTATTTAACTTTGGCCAATATTAGTTAATGCCATTAGAGAAGAAAAGGAAAAAAAATGAAATCATGAAGGAAAAGGAAGAAAACATTACTATTTGCAAATGAAATGATGTTACAGGAGAAAAGCCAGGAAAATCAACTTAAAAAATCATTGTTACCAAGAGTAAGATAATTTAGTAAGGTGGCTGAGAAAAAAATTAAAACACATTAATAGTTCTCCAATATATGGATGATTACCTATAAAATATAACAAAAAATATACAATTTACAAAAACAAGAAACATGATAAAGTACTTAGGAAGAAATGTGTAAGATTCACACGAAGAAAATGTGGAAACACTATGAAGAGTCATTTAAAAAGATATTAATAAATAGACATATTCTTAGGTAGAGAGATGATAGAATATGATGGCAATCCTTTATAAGTAAATATATAAATTGAACTTTCTCAAGAAAAATACCAGTATCATTACTTTGGGAATAAAGCAGGAACAGCGTAATAAAGGAAGAATAGCCCTACCAGATACTAAAAGGTATTATAAATACTATAGTAATTAAAGCAATTTGCTATCTCTACGCCCAGCCTGAAGTCGGCTTGTCTCTCTCTCTCTCTGCTCCTCCCCCAGCTCATGCATGTGCATGCTCTCTCTCTAAAATAAATAAATAAAATCTTAAAAAAAATAAGTTTGGTATCAGCCCATGAACAGAAAGCTCTATGGTAAAAAATACATAACCCAGAAATAGATGCAAATATTGAGATTAGTTCCTGGTAAAGTTGACATTTCAAAATAGTGGGGTAAAATGATATATTTAATAAATAGGATAAGAAGGTAGCCATCTGGAAAATATGAAATTGGATTCTCTCATATCAAATTAAATTCTAGATAGATAAATATAAAGGTAACAGAAATGATACATTTGATTTTACAGAAATTTTGATTTTCTTTATGGCAAAAATTTCCAATTATATTTTTCATTTCCAAAACTCATTTAGTTTCTTTTATTATTAGATCTACCTGATCACTTAAAACATATTTTTTCCTTCTTCAAGTGAATTGTGTTTCTTTTCTTTTATTGAAACATATTAAATATACTTATTTTGTAATCTGCCTAATAATTCCAATGTGCGAAGGATTTGACTCATTCAGCTGTTTTTCCCTGCTGCTTCTGACGGTGGCTTGTTTCTTGTTTTGTTTCCTTTTAAATTTTTTTGTGATAACATATTTCTTGAATTTTCCTGAGAGAATTCTGCAGAGACATGCATTTAACCCTGCAGATGCCAAGGGGCACAGTAATTTCAAATAATATTCTCAGCTCCAGTAGTATGAAATCAGCATTACTAAGTAGTTTTATTATTTTTGATAGTTTGTATATTTCTTCTTTTTAAGTTCTAAGTATTTTCTAATTTTCATTCTGATCAATTCTTTGATTGATGTAATCATTTAGTATTCTTAAACTTCCAGACATTTGTTATTGTTTTTTGCTACCTCAACTACCTCTACGAGCATTCTGCAAGTGAATCTTTATCACCACTACCTCATTCAAGCCTTGGTTACCTCTTGCTTGTACTAGAATAACCACTATGCCTGATTTATAGCACCAATACTATCTCTATACTTAAGGGGAGAATGCTCTTTATTCTTTGTGTATTTTTAAAAAACTGCATGTGGGGGTGTGTCTAATACTGATCTTACAAAATTATTCCAGAGGAAAATTCACAGACGAAACTTAGCAAGGATATCACTGATGAATTGAATCACCTGGCTTCACCTGAAACAATAGAGCCCATTGAATTAGGGCAGTCAAACACGCTTCCTCTGAGGACACATAATTGATTTGTTTAATTTCTGAAAGGTCATCTGCCCTGGGAACGGGAAGGGGGATTCTGCATTCCCTTCCATGGTTTGTAACCTCATCCTGACAGCTGCAGGGACACGTGCTTGGAGAAGAATCTCTCCTTCTCCTCCCTTCCCCCTCCTCCCTGGCATTCACACATAACTGTGTGGCAATTACTTTTATCACCATGTCCTTCAATGGGCTTTACTTGCTAGGCATCATGTTCTCCACAGAGGCTTGCCATGAGAAAAGTCTCTCCTTCTGAGCCCCCTCAAATCACCAGACCAGGCATTTTTCCCATCTTGGGTTCATCCCTGGATTGATATTAGTTCATCAACAAGTCCTAATGAGTGTACTTAACTCATGTGGACTGAGTCAGTGTCTTCACACTGACTTAGACATTCCCAGTTACAGAAGGCAAAATACAGGCAATAGGGCCAAAATTAAGCCAAACCTAGGCTCCTATTAACTTGTACCTTAATTGCTGCAGTTGCTTCTTAACTTACCTCCTGGATTTCTATCCCTTGCACCTCCCATAATGCATGTCTGCCAGAGCAATTGTCCTAAAATTGCTGCACATGTTTAAATGTTCACTTCCCTTTCCCCACTAAAACTCTTCAATGGATCCTCTTTGCTTAAAAAATAAGGTGCAAATGAAGAGAACCAGGAGTGGTGGATAAAAAGGTTAACATAATGAACTCTATAAGATGAAGTCTCTTGCTTTCCTCTCTTTTATCAGGTTAATAGACATAAAATTATATGGTCATAATTATACCAATGTATTTGTTGGGCTTGTGACATACATAGTTATAACAATAATATGACAATAATAAGAACAAAAAAGTGGGGGAGGGAATAGAGTTCTAATATTTTATTATATTATAAATATAACACAGAAACATTAGGGTTAATGTTTCTGTGTCTCACTGGGAATAAGTTACTATAAATGGCAGGTAGGTTGATACCTACCATCTTATCTGGTAAGCCAGAGGAACACCAAGAAAATAATTCCAGACAAAAAAAATCACAAGTAAAGAAAACAGATCAACATCTGTTATGAATACAGATGCAAAACTCCTCAACAATAAACTAGCAAACCTAATCCAGTAATATATAAAAAGGTTAATTCATTGTGTAAGTTTGCTACAGCTGCCATAATAAAGTATAATATTGGTGGCTTAAACAACAGAAATTTATTATCTCACAGTTCTGGAGGCTAGAAGTCTGAGATCAGTGTGTTGGCAGGGTTGGTTCCTTCTGAGAGGTCTCTCCGACCTTCTGGTAGTTCGGCTTGTGGTAGTATAACTCCAATCCTCACATGACATTCTCCCTGTGTGCATGTCTATGTCCAAATTTCTTTTTACAAAGGGCATAACTCAATTAGATTAGAGGTGCATCTCAATTGAGAGTGATCTAATCTTAACTACTTACATCCTCAACAGACCTATTTGCACATAAGGTCACCTTCGGAGGTAGAGGGGGTTAGGATTTCAACATGAATTTCTGAAGGACACATTCAACCTACAACATAAGCCATGATCAAAAGGAATTTATCCCAGGAATGCAAGATCGGTTTAATATTCAAAAATTAATTAATGTAACATACCGCATTAATAGAGTAAAAGACAAAACCCACATGATCATTTTAATAGATTAAGAGAAAATCTGAAAAAAATTCAATACTCCTACTTGATGAAAACAGTAAAAAATTAAGAATAGAAGGTAACTTCCTCAATATCATAAAGGGCACATACAGAAAAAGCAAAGCTAAATCATATTTTTAAAAAAAGATTTTATTTATTTATTTGAGAGAGAGAGAGATAGAGCATGATCGAGCAGGGGGAGGAGTAGAGGGAGAGGGAGAAGTGGACTCTGTGCTCAGCTTGATCCCACAAACATTAGATCATGACCTGAGCCAAAATCCAGAGTCAGACACTTAACTGACTGAGCCACCCAGGCACCCCCTAAATCATACTTAATAAATACTGTACACTTACTCCTTAAAAGCAGGAACAAGAGAAAAATGTCCACTCTCACAACTTCCATTCAACAATATACTGGAGTTTCTGGTCTGAAAAATTAGGCAAGAAAATTTGAGAAAAGAAATTCAGAGAGGAAAGAAAGAGGTAAAACTATCTCCATTCACAGATGGCATGATCTTACACACAGAAAATCCTAAGGAGTCCACTAAAAAACTATTAAGAGTAATAAGTGAGTTCAGTAAGTTTGCAGAATACAAATCAGTACAAAATAATCAATTTTATTTTTATACATTCATTGCAGCAAACATTAAAAAAATGAATACGAGAAAACAATTCCATTTACAACTGTATCAAAAAGAATAAAATACTTAGGAATAAACTGAATAAAAGAAGTGTAAAAGTTAAACTTTGAAAACAGCAAAACATTGTTGAAAGAGATTAAAGACATAAATAAGTGGAAATACATCCCATGTTCATGGATTGTTAGACTTAATATTGTTAAGATGGCAATATTCCCCAAATTGATCTACAGATTCAATGCAATCCCTATCACAATCTCAGCTGATATTTTTTCAGAAATTGACAAGCTGATCCTAAAATACATGCACAAACGCCAGAGATCCAGAATAGCCAAAACAATCTTGAAAAATAATAGTTGGAAGACTCACATGACATAATTTCAAAATTATTACAAAGCTACAGTACTTAAGACTGTATGGTACTGGCATTAAGTATAGCTATAAAGATCAATGGAATAGAATTAACCTATATGTTTATAGTATAGAACCTGTAAGTCTATGGTCAATTTATTACTGACAAGAGTAGCAAGATAATTAAATGAGGAAAGAACTGTCTTTTCAACAAATAATCCTAAAATGATTGGATAACTACATTAAAACAAAATCAATTGGATCTCTACCTCATTTCATATACAAATTAGCTCAAAATGGAGCAAGATCTACATGTAAGAGCTAAAATTATTACTTTTAGAAGAAAACATATGTGTAAATCTTCATGACTTTGAATTAGGCAATGGTTTCTTAAATATGACACCAAAAGCACAAGAAACAAAAGAAAAAAATAGATAAATTTGATATCATATCAACAATTTTGTTTATCAAAGGATACTATGAAAAAAGTGAAAATAAAACCCTACAGAATGGAAGAAACTTTTTATAAATCATGTATCTGATAAGGGGCTTACAGCAATATCATGTTATATATAATATTTATATATTTTCTTATATATTATATGCTTTTAAATATATTATATATGTGTGATATATAATATATAAAGAACCCCTAAGATGTAGAAAAATAATCTAAATAAAAAGTGGTCAGGGAGCTTGAATAGACATTTCTTCAAAGAAGATCTACAAATGCCAATAAGCACATGAAAAGATGCTCAATGTTATTATCCATGAAGGAAATGCAAACTAAAACCACCCTGTGAAACCACTTTACAACCATTAAGATGGCTATAATAAAAAAAATACAGATGAAGAACAAGCGGCGATGAGGATGTAGAAAAACAAGGTTTCTTGTTGGGGTAATGAAAATGTTCTAAAACTTATCATGATGGTTTAGAACTCTATGGAAACCATTGACTTGTCCCCTTAAATGGTGAATAATATCTCAATAAAGCTGTTAGCAAAACCCAAACCCAAACAAGACCAAGATAAAGTTTCTGGAGGCGAATTTGTGATCTCAGACTATTTTCTTTGGTTCCGGCTCTATTCACTGGGGCCAGCAGACTGTGTTAGTGAAGAGTTGGCCAAAGCCCAAAGGAACTCTCTTCATCTGTGCTTTGCCTTGAGCAATTTATTTTTAAATAACCCTTTGTCAAATTAGACATACATAGTCTAGTTTTGCATATCCTCTCCTAGGGTTTTTGATGTTTTTATCTTGGGGATGAGGTGGGACATGGAGGGTTATGTTTTCCTCTTTGAAAGATGTGATGGGTTAAGGGCCAATTAATTGTCAGTTTTAGTTTTCTTGGCCCCTGACTCATGTCCATTTTCAACTCCAACAGCTTCCAGTATCAATCACACAGGAGCCAAACTCTCCATGAGGCACAGAGATCTCACTGCTCTGAATTTCTAATTTCCTTTTTTAATGGTAGTGCACTCTCTGCTTAGATTAGTTCCCTCCCCACTACATCTCTAAGAATACTAAGCAGAGACTCTACTCAACTCTAACCCAGCTGTCTAACCAGCTCTCAAGCAAACCAGCCCCGGCCTCATAATTTATAGCAGCACTGGGTAACCTAGGTATTGAAAAACCTCTATTTCTTCATCTTTTACAAGAGTTAGCATTTAGTTACACAAGTACAGAATAGGAGCAAGGAATAACTGAGGGGAAAAGGAGGAATGGTGGGCATTCATGAGGTAGCTAGTAAACAAAGTTTGGAAGAACCTCAATTCTAATGCTCCAGAGGCTATAGTGGGCTTCTTTATGAGGCTCCCAGATTCATCCAGCCTCACTCAGTGACTCCTACCCTCATCCTCAGCCAGAGACTCCGTAAGAAGGCTGCCTGTTACTGCAGTTACTGTTGTTTGCTGGAGAAGCAGAGATAAGGACCAGAATTCAATGTGGCCTCTATCACACCTGTTGCAATGGGATCCAAAGTAGCTCCAACACAAAGGTCTGACCCAACCGGACCTACTTCCTTACCAACTGCCCACAGTAGGCAACCTGGAAGCATGGGGGAATCCATGCTTGGTAGGATCACCTGTGACCCGTGAGAAACAGGAGATAGGAAGGAGAAAGCACATAAACTCCCTCTCTTTGCTACCTTCCTTCCACTCTTCCACCATCTGAGCCACTGCAATTCCATAAAACTTCTTCAAAGACAACCTGGTCACTGGTAGTGTTTTATTATGAGGCTGTATGCAAAACCTTATTTTGCTTTCCCACTACCTGGACTTACTTTCCCTTGCTCTTCCTGACTTGGGAATGTAAACCCCAATAAAGCATGAGTACATAAGTTTTTTCTCAGGCTGTTTTCTAGAGAACCTGAGCTAATGCAGAGACTGAGGCCAAACACTCTATCTGGAGGAATCGAGGTAAATAATGGATAATCAATGGTAATAAGGTCTGGGTATAATAATCTGAGGATGTAAGGAACAAATAAAAGAGGGGTGAGGTTCCAATACCATGGATAGCGGTGGGAATTCAAGGTTGCTGTCCTTGTGGAGTTTCCAATCTGTAGAGAAGATATTAGTTAGATGCTGTTATCATATACATAAATGGATAGTCCTAAACTGTGTGTAGAAGTGAAGGAAAGTTACATGGTGCAAGGAGAGCCTATAAAAGGGAATTTGATTTAGTCTGGGAGTTGAGTAAGTCCTTTCTGAGAAAATACTATCTGGGGTGACATCCAAAGGGGCGGGATGAGGGCAAAGGAAGGCTGTTCTGGGCACAATGAAAGGCTCTGTGGTGGGAGGAAACACGCTCAGTTTGGGGGAGGCAGAAGGGACTTCTCCATAGAGAAGGTGCCTTTGAGCCTCAGTTTTCATACTTTAAAAAAGTATCTCAACCCACAATAAAGAATGAATTTTACATCTTAACCTAGCAGCAACACAAGACACATACACCAAAACAAAAGTTTCATGACATAATATTTACCTTTATGGGGTTTTTCATAATAGCTATTAACAATGAAACGTGCATATGCTTGGAAAGAGCACTAACACTGGAACAATGCGCTATGGTGTTTGCAAACAGAACTGTTGGAGATGACTTACATAACATATGATGAAACATATCAAGGTAGATATGTAGGTACTAACATTAGAAGATGTACATGCTTTATTACAAAGAGAATAGGTACAATATATATATATATTTATTTATTTTTAATTTATTTATTCATGAGAGACACATACACACACAGAGAGAGAGAGAGGTAGAGACACAGGCAGAGGGAGAAGCAGGCTCCATGCAGGGTGCCTGACATGGGACTTGATCCCAGGTCTTCAGGATCACGACCTGGGCCGAAGGTGGCACTAAACCACTGAGCCACCTGGGCTGCCCAGGTACAATATATCCTGATTTGTTAAAAACATTTATACATGAAAAAGTCTATGTGTAGAAAAAGGGTTGAGGAAAAAAATTAAAAAGGGGCTACTTCTCAAATTACAGGGGATTTTGTTTTCCAACTTTTATATTTCATTATTTGTATTTTTTACACTATTTGTATTACTTTTTCAACTGGGAAAAATAATGAAAATCAAGTTAAAAGAAAATGACCAAAATACCTTTAGACGTTCCTTGAGGGTACCATTACAGGTAAAGTGAGGTTATTGATTTACTAGAAATTTAGTGGTTTGGGTTACCCATGCAGCAAATTACACTGAATTTGGCTCAACTGGCATACTGAGTTTTAGTTTCATGGAATCATTTTAACCTTATGAAGCAAAGAACTTGAACAAACCTTAGGTCTGGTTCCACTTTCTTCTTCATTGCCAAGAGATTCAAACCTGGGAAGCTGGTGGGCAAATGTCAAGTGATCTAAGAACCACCACTGTGACCAGAGAAAGACATCCAGAGGCGAGTTGCTCCCTTGCAGAAAACCTCCCCAGTTACTGTGGGCCTGGTGATAAGGAGGTGGAAAGTTCCTCAGACGTGAGAAGTTTTTAGTAGAAGGCATTCATCCCTCTGTTACTTGATTGCTTTTGTAAAATTCTTCAACAAACTTGGAGACTTACATTTGCAATCATTACTTAGATAAAACAAGACTCAAAACTTGAGACAAAACAATGCTGGGCTATTCCATTGCTCTCTCTTTATCACCCCATCTTTCCCTTCAACACTGCATCTTCAACTTTAGATTTTTCTGCCAGGATTGACCTGTCACATGGGGCAGACTATACAGCTGTAACAAATTCTCTGGTATCTGAGAGGGTTCCCTGTAGTGTTTAGATTATTATTATTATTATTATTATTATTATTATTATTATTATTATTTCTATTTTTCTGGGATGGACTTTTCTCCTTAAAAATACTGGTGGCAGGGGTATTATAATCCTTATTTAAATTCTTGATATGAGCTAAGAGAATAGCAAATCTTTTCTGGGGAAAAGACTTAATTTCTAAAAAGGTAATTTTTAGTGCTGACAGGACCAGAGTCTGCTTATCCTACTCTCCCTCTAAATAATAAACCTAGACTCCACGCACAGAATCATCCTCACCGTATAAAATGAGTGAGTGGGAAGAAATCTATATCTCTCTTCCTGTCGAACAGGCTGCTTTGGCAATGAGCCCAGTCATTCTGAAGTTCTCCACGATCTGTTATTTAAATCCAACTCATTATGACTGATTTCAGGCAGGAAGCCAAAATGAGAAGACTAACTAAATACGTATTTTTGTTTTTTCCATTCTGTCCCTTCTTTCCATCTCCAGTATTAACACAAGTGCTAACTCCGAGGTCAGGGTTAGATGTATAGATACCTCAACATGAGCACTCCACTAATGGAAAACCAAGTATTCCAAAGGGTCTTGTGGCTTCAAATGAGATGGGATGACACCATATTCTGGAATAGACAGCAGCCAGGTTTAACTTCAAAATGCCCATGATATTTAACTTAAAATATTCTGCGCTATAGTTTAAGTTCCAATTCCCCATGGTTGCAGACATCCTCGAAAGATATCATATTCATCTTTTGTCCCCAGCACCTGGCACAGGGTCTCATGCTGGGCATCTAGTAAATGTCTTCTGAATGGAACTCTGAGGCCTCCAGGCCTGTGCTCTATTTTTTCTTGTACTCTGCAACCTTGGCTGTTCAATCATTCCATAAAGCTCTTCCATGTTTGCTTGTAGTTCTTTTAAATTTTGTGGCTAACCCATCTGTAATTTGTTTTTGTGGTAGCATGGCAATATAATTTTGCCCTAATATGAAAAGCCACTTTTAACGTACATTAATCCCCACCGATTTTGAATTCTGTTCATTCCATTCTTCTGTTTGCCTCTTTCTGTGCTAGAAACCATACAGTTTAAACCATACAGTTTAAATTATGGTAGCTCTGGACTATACTTTAATATCTGGAAAGAACAAATTCCCTCATATTATTCTTTTAAAGTATTGTTTTGACTTTTTTCCACAAAATTCTTCCAAATAAGTTTAACTTCTGACTTCAGTTTGAATAAACAGACTGAATAAACAGACTAACAAAAGCAAAGCTGATCAGAATACTTATAGAGTTTTGCCCAAAGTAGGCATATATAATCATTTTTGGAGGACTGATCTTTCTATAATACTGTGTCTTGCAATCCAGGAACATGGTATGCCTTAATGTTTTCTGCTTTTATTTTATATTCAATAGTAAAGTTTTATACATTTTCATCAAACTGATCTTGCACCTTGTTAGATTATTTCTAGATACTTTGTAGTGTGTTGTTGTAATAACCTCCCCCTGACCCCTCACAGCTTAAATGAATAAAGCTTTTGTTTTTCTCACCTAATGTGAAGTCCAGAGTAGGCAGTTCAGGGCTGTTGTGTGACTCTACAATGCCAAGATGGGTTCAGGAACTTTCTATCTTTCTGTCCAGCAGTCACTATTGAGTATTTGTCACTGTCTGACCTCCAGCACTTTCAGCATTCTGTCCACACTCCGAGCAGGAAGGAGGGCAAGGACAAAGGATAAGAAAAAGATGATACTGGCACCTAGCCTTTCTAGAATCCCATCCCATGACTTATGCCTACACTCATGGGCCAGAACTAGACCACAGGGCCACATCTGTGCCTGTCAGTCATGTTATGATCACTTTAAAACAGAATTCTTTTAGTAAGAAGGAGGGAAGAATGCTGAATCGGCACTGAGGCAAGATCAGCCACAACAACACAGATTCCTGCCCTTATGGGGATGTTCAAAGAATTTATACACACTGGTGATCTTATTCAGCCTTGTGGCTGTGGGCACAGTTTTATGCTACCAGGTACCGACTGACACTCTCACCCAGCCCTCCCCCCTGAACTTTAGGCAGAAACAGCCAACTGCCTGTTTGGCATCTCTGCTTGGATTTCTTTTTTTTTTTTTTTAATTTAATTTTATTTATTTATTCATGACAGACACACACACACACACACACACACACACACACACAGAGGCAAAGTCACAGGCAGAGGGAGAAGCAGGCTCCATGCAGGGAGCCTGACGTGGGACTTGATCCTGGGTCTCCAGGATGACACCCCAGGCTGAAGGTGGCGCTAAACCGCTGGGCCACCGGGGCTGCCCTCTGCTTGGATTTCTAATGAGGATCTCAAATTTAACTGTTCCAAAATGAAGTCCTTCACTAAACCTCTCCAAGACAGCCTTCTGCACCTCAGTAGGTAACAATGTCCTTCTGGTTCCTTAGGCCAAAAACCATCCTAGACTCCTGTCTGTCTCATATCTTATATCTAATACACCAGGAAATCCTGTTTGGCTCTGCCTTCATCTTCCAGATACATCCAGAATCCCACTGCTTCTCGCCATTTTACCACTAACATTCTTGTCCAAGCCACCACTATTTTAATGCCTGCATTGCTGTGATGGCCTCCTAAAATCATCATCCACATAATCCTCCCTGAAGACTCAGTCTTCCTCTTTTCTAATAATCTTATCCTTGTCGCCTACCTCTGCTACTTATTCCCATGATCCTTCCCTACCCTTTGTAATTACCCAGCACCACCATCCTGACAGCTGTAATTTCAGAGTTAAGCATCCCACTGCTGATGACCACTTTTCACCCATCATGTCCTCTGTTTTCCCCACTCTAACATTCCTCCAACTCCTTCAGGACCTACAATCATTAGTCCTGTACTTTTTCACTGACCCTCATGCTCCCCTTATACTTTTGCTTTTCTTCTTACAAAGTTTAAATTCCATAGTCAACAATTTGTCAACATGCCCTCAACTTCCTTACCTTTCTGTCCACTCATTTGGCAAACTCCCAAACCTGATTAGATCCACCTCTCTACCTGTCCCCACCCAGTTGCTGTGGTGGAAGAAAAATATATAAGCAAGAAGATTGATCCTCCACTTGACTGACCCTTACCCTGCAGTGGAACATTAACACTGCATGAAAAGTCATATTCTATTTCCCTAGGCTTTTCACTCTCATCTTTTTCTTTCTTTCCTTTTCCTTTCTTCTCACACCTCGGACTCCCTTTACACCCAATTTTCAGGCTCCTATGATCACCTTCCTTTTTATTTCAATGAGAAAAATAAAAGCAACCCAAGGAAACCCTCAATGAGCTCCAATCACCATGTCCTCCTACCTATGTCTGGGACCATACAATCTTCTTTTGTTAATAGGGGCAAATTGTTTGTATTCCTATCTCAGACCAGTCACTGTGTATTAGATTCCACCCAGGCTCATCCACTCAAGGTTATGATTCCAGTGATTCTCCTCTGTCTCCTGTCTCAAAATTTTCGGTTTTACTAGCTCATTTCCACTTGTACATACTATTATGTCTTCTTAAAAAAATACAAAAACGCTCTCTAGGCTCAATTTCTCCCTTCTAACCACTGTACTATTTCTCTTACAAACCTTCTGAACAAATGATCTATAATGGCTATCCCCAATCTAAATCCTTCCATTTTCTTTTAAACTCTCACCCCCACCTTTTATCAGAAACAACTCTTGTTAAAGTTAACAAAATAGCTGTCCTAGTTAACTTCCGGGCATCTTTCACATTTCAGTCAAACCCCACTGAAATATTTTCTGACATTTCTGACTAGGTAAACCTATTACATGCTGTCATCGTATTATTTATCTTGCTTTTAATTTTATATTCGTATGTGATTTCTCAGTTAATGATTCTCTTTTTCTCAATAGACTCTAAGTTCCATAAGGGTAGGGATAATGTCTATTTTTCCATCATAGTTTCATGGTCAGTGTCCAGCACAATGCCTGGCACTCAGGAGGCCACCAATAAATTCTGAGAGAATGAGCGCTTTATTACCATCATCCCCACTTTAAACTTGGGAAAAGGAGGCCCAGAGAAGTAAAGACACCAGATCAAAAGGACATTGTGGATTATCAGTAGGATAGGGACTAGGATTAGTTGAACATTCTGATCACCAAGTGCCATGCTACATTCTAGAAATATAAGATGAATGAGACATGCCCCACTTGTCCCAGCCTAGGCCTTATAGAGCTTCCACCATGTTTGGGCTAGACAGGACAAACCAGGCAACCTAGTGCAATATCAAGTTTTCCTTGTGTCTACAAGGGCTTAGCTACCAGGCCAATGGAACTGCTTCTGCTACTCTGGTTCTTTTATTCAAAGTGGCCAAGGAGAAGGTTTCTTCCCAAAAAGCATTTTAACTAGGTTTATTATGGTAATCATTTTGAAATACATACAAGTAGTGAATCAGGCTGTACACCTGAAACTAATATAATGTTATATGCCAGTTATGCCTCAATTAAAAAAAGCATTTGTTTGAGATTACATTGCAGGCTTCAGAACAAGACTCTTTGGGTGCATAGTACTCATCACTGATCTACAAATTATGAACCAGGAAGAACACTGGAAGGAGTAGGCAGATCAACTTAAAGTTACAACATTAAGATCCATTGTCACTTGAAGACCAGTAGAAAAGAGAGAAAAGCATTTCAGAAATGAAATTGTCGGGAAAACAAGCCTTGAGTTATACAACTTTTAAGGTAACTACTGCATCAAAAAGATCTATGTATACCAGTTGGAAGACTGAAAGTTTTGAGTTTAGTAAACTACCAGGCAAAACTATCAATGAACGGTCCAATTTGCCACTTTGTAAGAGACTATACTACTAAGATGATCATACAGTTTATTATGCACAATGAGGCAGTTTGGGAATAAAAAGACGTACTATTAAAAACCTATACTATGGCAGTGAGTGCTTACTAGGACAGTCCCAGGCAAAAAAGCAGGACTGGTCACCCTCTTTAGTAAGTATCTTCCACTCATTACACATGGAGAAAACCAAGTATTCATTCAGTCAAGCAAATGACTCCATTAAGCAAATTAGCTAGAGCAGCCAGAATGGATAAGACCCCAGTCCAGTGTGGGCTCTATCTAAATAATTTTGCCCCTGAATGGTCATGCTAATACTTACCACCTCCCCTGAATAAAAGCAGAGTTAAGAGTCACTTGCTTTATCTACTTGTTTTTCTTGTCCCTTCATACCTGACCTACAGTCAATCTTTAGGAAGGCCATTTCTTTCCTCATCTGAAGTTTAGCCCTACTGCTTAAGAAAGAGTATAGCTTCCCGTCCTAAGCCAAGTCAAACCAAATGCCATTCTTCAAGTTTCCAGAGGCATCCCCCTTGCCCAAAGGCACAGTTGGTTTATATGAAATTTGCATGAAGATGTGCCACATCAAGAAGGAGTCCTAGGTCATTCACTGAATCAACATAACAAAAACAAGGTCACTAGCCACAGAATTTTATTGTAGGGATCAATACATATATATACTTCTCAGCGATGTTTTGAGCCATTCACTTGATGGTTACAAACACATCAGGATCTATCTAATAGGCATATTTTTTATTTCCTTGGCAAGAGAAAATCATGAATCAAGTCCAAAAGGCCTGATTAAAAAAATCTATAAAAAGGAAGAGTCAACCACCACCTGCCCTACTACGTCAAGAAACATTGTACAGTTCAAATCAAGAACACAATTCCATACAAGTCCAGCAAGGCAAGCTGGCAAGTAGAAATGAAACAAGAATCTTTATAATACAAAATGCAAAAGGAGTCAAAGATGAACTACAAAAAATAAAATTTGGGTCAGAAAACCATTACTAAATAAAATGACATAAGGATGTCCATTAGCTGTTTTCTTTAAGGGGAAAAGTAACTGAGCTCTTAGTTTTCTATTTACTCAGAAGGGAAAGGAAAGTGTTTGAAAAATACCTCAAAATATTGAGTGAATTCTTTCTCATCTACTACCTAGAATTCACAAACATCTGACTTATTCTTAAACATCTATAGAAATGAGAAAAATAAAATTGGTGTTTGACCTTTAATGCAACACTCACAACACCCGAATGAGGTCCAGAGTAATCCTAGATCGGGGGATGTCAATGTTGAGTACTTGGACTTCTACTCTTTCTCCAGGGCCTAGGCCAAGACTCCTTCTCTTCTTTGTTTTAGAAAGTTTTGCTTCTGTTACATTTCGTATGGGAATCAGCCCTGATCTCCCCACTCCTATATCTACAAAAATTCCAAACAGAGTGGCATTCTCAACTTTGCCTGTAAGAACAGTCCCAACCTGCAGGTCTTCCAAGCAGACAATGCTTCTCTTGAAATCTGGTTTATCAAAATCTACAAGAAAAAGGGAAGAAAAGATAGTGTAAATAGTATGTACTATATCTCCTGGACCTGTATCATGTACTAATATACATTAGTAAATAAATATTTACTACGTATCAGTTATGTGCCGGGACCACTAGTCAGCATTGAGAGGGGACGTTAAAAAAAGCTAAAACCGAGGCTTGCCTTCAGAGACAATGCATCTTAATTGGAGAAGCAGCATTCACATAGTAGGAACAATACAAGAAAATTTACTCACACTTTCTCCTCAAACTGTATCTTGCTAGCATGCAAACATTAGCACTATACATAAAGAATGAGAAGAGCAGAGTCTTAACTTTCCTCTTTATGAAGAGGTGATGAGAAAATATCTTTGCATAATGAATATATAAGGCCAAATCACAAACACTGAGAAAGTAAGACCTTTAAAGACAGAAGATTGGAAGATTCCCCCCACCCAACCCCCCAGTACCTGAATTCTCAAACTGTTTAAAGGTGATAGAAAGTACATTAACATTTTGTCGAATATGGATGAAATTAAAGTGTTCTCCTCATTTCCCTCCACAAATTTGGAATTCAGGAGTCAATTTCTATTCATTTTGAATTTACTTGTCCAATCAAAACTTAATACGTTCTTGATTATCTATGGCTCAGAAACCCAGATCAGCCAGTACCTAATCTTCTTTCTCCTCTTTCAGTTCAATTCATCAAACATTTATTAGCCTCTAGTATGATCTCCTGTCCAGGCACTCCGCTGGGTGCTAGAGATACAAAGATGAGGACACGCAGATCCTACTCTCAAGTTCCTTATAGCCCTCTTTTCTTCTTGGCCTCAGTGTACATTTCTCTGTTCATGAACACCATGCCGCCCAAAGTGGGTATAAAGCATGCCAAGGAATCATGGCTCTAGTAAAAACAAAACAAAACCAACAACAAAGGTTTTATAAGGGAGAAGGGTAGAACTAATAGTTTAAATGGGGCTTCTGGGTTATCTGTGGATTCCATTTTCCCATGCTCTTCTTGGCCCCCTTTCCTAGGATTACTGAATGTTGATTCTAATAACAAAGAACATTCTATGCTTGGATCTCCTTTTACTAAGGCCTCATTTTCCCTCCACCCATCCCACTTCCTTTTCCTCCACAGCTGTTGGCTTGATCCTGATTACTTGTTAAAGCTATCCTTTACAGTTGTACTAACAACTGGCCACCTCTTGGTTCCCCTCCCCCAGTCCAACCATCCTGAAATCAAGTTTTTTTGTTTTTTATTTTTTCTGAATTCACCTTTTTCCTATAAAACAAAACAAAAACCCCTCCTTAAACCTCAAATCTCATTTTCCTCATAAAAAAGGAATATGTGAAAACTGGAATTGATTCTGTAGAATTTTCCCTGACACAGAAGTAGTGGATTCCAAAAGCAAGAAACCTGTTGTAATGTAATATTCCAATGGGCAAAGACTGTGTCAAAGCAAACTGAAACTAAGTCATTGATCAGGGCAGAGGTAGGATGGTCTCTGAGGTCTCATAGGCATTGTTTTTATGTTTGGAAATTCTTTTTTCTTACAGAGGTCCAGCTGCTACAGATTCCCCAAGGGTTCCTGATCAGCTGCTTAGTTTAATTTTGCATGGAAAATCAGAGTCAGGAACTACTTAACATGTTCCTGAAGACAGCCTGGGCCACTGAGAAATCAGAAAATCCTCCATGTACCAGGCAAACTTTAACACTTTGATTGCCAAGGCTATATATTCAGTCTGCCATCACTAGGCTGCTTCTGACGAATCCAATTATAGAAACTAACTAGCAACCAGAGTGTTAATAAAATAGAATTGATCTTGTCACTGAGAAAAGAGACAGGATGAGTTCATGGGAAAGAAAGAGGCATCAAGGAAGGAAATGCTTCTGAGAAAACGGAGAAAAGATGTAACATTTATAAATACTGTAATGAGGAAACATCCATAATACTATCTGCCTCTTCAAAAGTATGACTGTCTGCCTTACCCCTTGGGGATATTTTTAGTATTAAAATAAAAGCTTTCAAATATTTTGAAAATTGTGACTTACACTAGGGCAAAGGTCAGTTCCAAAGTGAGTTTAGACACTTATTTGAAATTTCACTTATCACACTGATAAACACTGCAGTAACTGGTAAGCTCGGTCCAGAGCCAGGTGCATCTGTGTTTCTGCTCACTAAGGGCATGACAAGGTGAGGACCTCTACTTAGCAGTTGGTTGTTTAACTGAACCATATAATCTGAATGTTGATCTTCGTTCTGAGTCTACATTATAACTGGGATAATGGAGCAATCAACACCAAGAGAGAAAAGCGAAGATGGACAAGAAAACCCAATACAGGAGGCCTGGAGCTAGAGACAGCATATTTACCAATCTTCTAATGCGGTGGTCCTAGGCATACCAGCCTTATATCTCACCTTGTTTGATATCTATTGCTCTCCTTAGTATTCTGCTAAAATACCCAAGGAATTCATATACAAGGGTACCAGGCCTCCAAATAGAAGTGGATGGGTCTACTGAAACATCCACTTTGGATGGACCACCCTGGAGACTCCTACTGCTACATTTTTGTTATCTTATTGTGTATTTTTTCTTCAACTTTAAAAAAAATTAATTTCTGACTTACAGAAAAGTTGAGAAGTAGTATAATGAACTTATCAGGTGTTTTTTTTTTTTTTTAAGTTTATTTATTTTTTCAGTAATTTCTACACCCAACATGGGGCTCAAACTTACAAATCTGAGATCAAGAGTCCCATGCTCTTCTGTCCCTTACTGGGTGTATTTCTAAACTCCTTTAAACCTTTTCAAAGAAGCATGTCTAACTCCCTCAACAGAGCCTAAATGAGAATGAAAAGAACCAAGCCCTAAACATGTATCATAAAACTGGTTATGAGACAAGTGCAGATTCATTTAAATCTCAGAGCTTCCTATTCAAATTTCCTTAGGCGAGGGTTACTCAATACCTTAGTTCTTTTTCATGGGGTCATTGCTCTCAACAACTATGGCTGTCATACTTCCCTCACCATCTACCTATGCTGAAAGCTAAGAGTTCTTTTAATTAGAAGGAAAATCAATGGAGAGATAGTATCTTATTTGTTCAGTGTGTTCATTGACACAGAATCCAGGAACTTGGAAGGTTGCAATTTAGGAAAAAGATTCACTTTTTAGTTTATTAACCAAATACCTTGGACTTCTGGCTCCTACAAGATAAGAACAGCTTACAAAAGGATCATGAAAAATGTGTGCCTCCATCCTCACGGCAGCCAATGTATGATGCACTTAGTCTAACATGATAGAAAATAAGCATGGGACAAGGAGTTGGGAGAGCTGGCTTCTAGCTTTGGCTCAGGATACTAACCAAACACAGTGACTTTGAAGAAAGAGCACTGTGCTTTAGTTTTCACATGTACAGAATAGAGAATAATACCAGTTTTGCCTATGGCAGAGGTTTGTTGTGAGGGCAATAGAAGATAATGTGAGCTATGTAGGTGAAAGATGCTATTATTTAAATTCAATTATTTACCTGTTCGAAAGTCAAAGCTCTCAGGCTGGCTGAGACCATCTATGATGACCTGTAAGGTGTGAACTGTTGTTTGCAAACTTTCTGCAATTTTCTCTATTCCGTCCTTTTCAAGGAATGAATTTATTTTTTGTTCCATTTCAGGCTTTCCAATCTCACACAGAGTCCCTCTGAAGAATGACAAAAACCTGCAGGGGCAAAAAAAAAAAAAAAAAAAAAGGCCCAGCACTTATTAATAGTATTACTGATTTTCTAATCTCCTTATATAGGTCACCCTAAAATTCATTCATCTCAGATCCATATATCATCAATCAACCAATCAATCGGTCTTGACTGAAAATCTACTATGTGTCTCAGCCTGTAATGACTGTCGTGTCCTGGAAAAGAAAGGAGAGGATAGATGTAGGTTCCTGTGCTATTTTCCAATCAAGCTCCTTCTCAAAATCAGCATCAGAAATGCTTTACAATGTAATGTTCGTTAGAGTTTAGTGTCATACATATTTTATAAATAAGGATACCTATGTTTACCTGATGTTTCCTAAATTTGAGGTAGAAATACTCATTTGAATTTAAGTTAGCTAACAGGCAAACAATGAACTAATGATACCAAAATCCAGTAAAATATCCGGTAAGCACCTTCAGCTTTTGACAAACGAAAATTTGTTATTCATGTATCATATCACTGCTTTTTACTTTTGGGTACCCATGATGACTATTAATTCTCAAATTCTATTGACAGGCAAGCTTCACATGGATTAAATTATATCAAGTACATTAAGTACTCAGAGTCCACAGGAAAAATATGGGAGGGGATATAAAAAAGAAAAAGTAACTGTGTTACAAAATGGAAGGAGTAAGAACAAATAAGACCTCAATTACATAATATTGAAGTGAATATTATTTTTATATACTATATATATTATTGCTGTAATATTTATAATATAAAAATATCTGCCTTTCTCAATTTCCCCTTGCTATGTTTACCATTTCCTTTGCTTGCTGCCTCTCAATTACTTAGCTTTGGAGTTCAGTAATAAGTTAATTAAGAAAAAAATGAAGGGTTAAGCCATTTCCCTCTTCAATTTCATCTGAATATTGGGCTGTAGCTTACTTTCTTGATAGTTCTTGGCTGTGTATTTTTCGACATCATTAAGTTCCATTTCCTATGATTAATGGCACTTTAAAAATGTCAACACAGTAATCAGACAGATAGTGATACTAATGCCCTCAAATCCTTTCCTCTAAGGATGTCTCTGGAATATAAGGGAAAAAGGAAATTGTTGGAGGCTTGTCCATCATCAAAACTGGAATGTATTCCATTTGGCAGGCTGCTGCATTATCACAAAAGGAATGTTTGTCATTTCCAGTCTTTTTTTGTATTGTTGTGTTCAACCAAAGCCTCTTTAGTGATCATGCAGTACTGATAATCTGGCATCTGGTGGAGAAAGCTCTCTCATCTCTCATTTAGGGCATCTTTTTGGGTTCAAATGTACAATCTTCCTATATCCCATAGCTGTATTTTTCATCAAAAACAGATAGATACTCCAAAATCTAACTAATTCTCTTGAGAATATATATTGGTTAGTGGTCCAATGAAAGACCAAGGAATTGGTCCCTTGTCTCTCTTTTTGGAAATGAGCTTCTATCCAAACTGGTGGGCCAATGAGATATACAATGTAAGTCTGTGTCCAGGCTTCCCCAGCCCACGAGAGAAGCAGCCAGTATCTGTTACTGCCATTGGAAAAGCAGTAGCACATAAGGGCCCTGGTGACAGGGAACAGCTGCTGAAGCTCTGACTGATGGGAGACATGACACATGACAACTTCTGCCCACAGCCAACTTCTCTGCACAACTTTCTGAATAATGCATGCCCTGCTGGGCAGGATTCCCTGGTATTTATCCTCTTGGCTTGATTGGTCTGCAACCAGTTATTTAGTAGAACATCTTTCAAATCCTCAAGATTCTGGCTTACAATCAATTATTAAAATGCCAAAGCATATTCATGGGGTAAATCTATAACCTTGATTGGCAATTTATAATTAATGAAAGTTAACTAAATGGCAGAAAATTCCATATACTTCCAAGCACTGTATAAGTCTTGGCCTCAATAACAAAAACACTGGCTCAGGAGGCTGCTTGGAGTCTTAGGGTTGTATTTGGTGTGTGTGTGTGTGTGTGTGTGTGTGTGTGTGTGTGTCTGAAAGAGAGAGAGAGAGAGAGAGAGAGAGAAAGGGAGAGAGAAAGAGAGAGACTGCTACCAAAGTCACTTCCATCAAAGAATTCTGTTTATGGTGGTTGCAAATGTAAGAAGAAAATTGGTCTGTTTAACCTGGGTGCATATTTCATATATCATTTTCATTCTCACACACACAAGCCTGAGGACACTGGTAACTGAAATCAATAAAAAAGTACCAAATTATGCTCCTAGCTAACACTTCATATTGATCAACTCTATTTTTAAATGACTATGGAACAAAGTCAAATGTTACTTTATTTTGAAAACTTTCTTAAAGTTACAACAGGATTGCAGAAAAAGGAAAAGAGCGAACAAAAATGGAAGAGAGACTATAAAATAAACTGGGAATAGCATTCAGATTGACCTCTCCCTTATTGGATTTCAAATATATTCAACTGTAAATTATAGGAAACAATGTCTTAGACCTGGCAATCACTCAATAAACATGCGTTCTTTAAATATCCTAAGAGAAATTTATTCTACATTTTCTAAATTTTCACTCTGGAGTTGAATGTGAGAAGTAACATGCAATACAAAGTTTCATTTTAGAATTGGGTATGATAAGTAATACTCAATACAAAGTTCTTTCTGCCTCGAAAAATACCATATAAAAGCACATCACACTTTATGAAGCTTGAAAAACAGAATGACAGGGAACATGTACTGACAGGTAAGTGCCGGGCATGATGCTAGTGCTTGAGAGATGTGTTCATTTAATTCTAACAATAATCCTAAAAACTAGGTGCCCTATAACACAGAAAAGTAAAATTGAGGTTCAGGGAAGTTAAATAATTTGCCCAAGGCCACAAACCTATTTTTACTGACTGGAGTTTCACACCACATCAGTGTGTGTCTGTTTAGAACTGTAGTCATGTCAAAATAAGTGATATCTTTAAGATATAAAACATAATACTTCTGGTAACATTTCACCAACACAATTTAACGATAGATGATTTCTAAACATGAGACAGTTAATACTGAATAAATTCCACAAAAAAATTGTTACATAAATGAATTTCTGGAGATAATTCTCTCAAAAGCCAATGAGTTATTAAAGTCATAGTGTCATTTTCTCCACTGTCTTTGCAAAGCTTTTTCAGTTTGCTAAGGACTGTGGCCTGAGCTGCTGTTTTTATTTAATATGTAATTTCATCCATCTTACTTAAAGTAAGAAAGTAGCATAAATGCAACAAATAAGCACATCATGTTCTTTTAGCACACATCTGCATGAAGTTAAAATATAGACCTTGCAGCAGAGATAATGCTTGTTTTTCAAGCAGAATGCTTATATGACCTAAAATTGTTGATATTTTCAACAGCAACTTATTACAAATGCAATGTTTTTTCTCTCCAGAGTCAGTCTTTATAAGGCTTTTTCCCAAAGAACAAGAAATTCTCAAGATTCATAAGACTTCAGATAAATCACTCAGCTTAGGAGCCCAGGACAGGTTCATTACATTAAAGCACCACGGTACCCCACAGAGTATGGAGGAACCACGGTGATGCAAGACCATCACTTTAAAAACAAATTACTATCAGCACGTGCTTTGTGGACTCAACACACAGGATTTATAATCCCACGAAAAACCCAACAACCGTGCTGCAAGGGCAAAGTACCTGTGGCTGTCTACCCACTCTCAACAGCTCCAAAAGAGACTTTTGTACTGGCTTATTTTTATCCATTAGTTTTACTCAATTGTAATTACATCAATAAACAAAGCATTAAATGAAAGAGCACAGTCATTTTATAAATAAGGAGGCACAGACAAAGCAGGTCATAACTTGTAATACAGATGGACGTTCAGTGATTTAAAAAGAGAGCTTGCACTCTACGAGAAAACCTGGCCTTCTTAACTCTGATTGTAGATTAAGTGGTGGGACACAAATGAAAGTTCAGGAATAATCTGTTACGCCAAAGCCACAGATTCAATATATATTTTTAAATCTACCGCTCTTAATATTAAAGACTAAAAATAAATTCCAATGTGGCAAAAAAGAAAAACCTGATACTCTTTTTACACTACCTACGGGGAGCTGAATTTACACAGGTGAATGCAGAGCAGTGCACATTTAGTTCAGCTTGAAAGAGAGAGCGCCGACTTTACCACATCTGCTGTTTCAGCAGCCAACTCCAAGGGGCAGCAATGTGAGTTGCACTTTAATCATCAAAGAAGCTTTTCAAACTTCTAACCTCTTTGTTAAACCGAGACACTGAACTGGGCCAAAATCCTTAAAAACCTTTGCTGGCGCAAAATCTGTAAGTACTGGTAAATTCAAGTAGAGTGCATTAATGGAACATCCCATTGGACTGCAGAAGCTTCTAGGTCAGTGAAGACAATGTTTAAATGGCTTTTCTTAGCATGTAATCAACCAGAGAAATGTAAAGCAAACAATTTTTCACAAGAACTTACAGCTAATTGGCTTTTGAAAACTGCAGATAAACTTTTAAAAAATGCAATCCTTTCAGAATGGATAAAGGAATTGTTCTGAAAGCCTGTACAGACTTTTATCTGAGAGTATAGTTTTAAATGGTATGCAGCCATCCAAGCAGCAGCTGGAGGACATCTTCAGTGGCATTGGCTTGGTATCATGTGGAGCATCTTTGGAGTACTTCCTCCATCTAAACACATCCCTACATCTAAATACACTCTTGCATCTATGAGTAGCAGAAAACAAAAACAAGAGGAACTGAAAAGGAGAAGCTGTCATAGATTAAGAAATGCAGTTTGTTTTCTAAAAGACTTGGTTTATAACCATAAGACAACAGTTACCTGCTTCTAACTTCCAAAGAACTTACTAAATGTTTCCTTCTTTTTCAAAGATCTGGTATATATGCAGAGAAACTGGATACAGCATCCATGCTGCATTAATTGTATATAGGAAAATATATTCTTAGAAAGCTGTTTTATTTTATCTTGGTAATTCTGTATACGGAATTGGCTTTATAAAAAAAAATGCTAGTTACAATGTGTTTACACAGTTGTACCACAAAAACATTTAAGATCAGTGAAATAATAACCAATGCCACAAGGAATTAGTAGTGATTTTTTTTTTTTTTTTAGAGATTCATCCACTTATTTGAGAGAGAGAGGGAGAGGGAAAGAGAATGAGAGAGAGAGAGAGAGAGAGAGGGCGCGCACATGAGCAGGGTGAGAGGCAGAGGCAGAGAGAATCCTTAAACAGACCCCCTGCTAAGCATAGAGTAGCTGTGTGGCTGGATCCCAGGACCCTGAGATTACCACCTGATCTGAAATCAAGAGTCGGATGTCACCCAGGTACCCTGTAATATTGATTTTTATGTAGCTTTTCCTATTTCAGAACTATTTGCTAGGTTATGGTATACTGCATGATAGTATAATTTAAAAACCCAAATGTATATACATATACATCCAAATTAGTGTGAGTACATAAAAATGGGAAGGCATTATGTAATGAAATGATGTGATTACTATTCTAAAAATTTCTAAAATCCTGTTTTAGGAACTGCCTTAGAAATAAATTTACAGGCAACAAAGGAAAATTAATTTTCTTACATTTTTTTTTAAAACAACAATACCCCCTTCAATAAAAAGAACCAGAGAAAACCCCATCAACCCTGTATTATTCAGGTTGATCATCCTCTTTTCATTGAGTCTGGTGTTTTATATTTTAATTTTTATTTATTTTTTAAAAAGATTTTATTTATTTATCCATGAGAGGCACAGACAGAGGCAGAGACATAGGTAGAGGGAGAAGTACAAGAGCCTCATGTCAAAGACTTGATCCTAGGACTCCAGATCACAACCGGAGCCAAAGGCAGACACTCAACCACTGAGCCATCCAGGTGCCCCGAGTCTGGTTGTTTTAAACACACATACACACAAACACCCTTAAATGATAAAGATTTTCTAAAATATCAAGTCTCTTCCAAGGAATGTGACACAATTGAAGTATTTTTGAAGCATCTGAAAAATAATTGAGTAAAGCATACTCAGTTTTTCTCATTAAGTATTCATTTACTGTGGAAGAAGACTATGGAAGATGATAACAGGGTCTCTGCCTTGAATGAACTTAGAGAGTCTTATTTTAAGCAATGACAGTATGTCAGAATAAATACTCTTCTACATCTGCTTTTTAAGGGGTAGGATTTTTACATGCAGATAAGCATACTTTCAAAGTACTAATAAAGATGATTTCATTTAATTCCCTCAAAAATTTATTGTGGATATAGATTTTCAGATAAAGGAATCGAAACTCTGACAGATTAAGTGACCTGCCCAAAGACACGCAGCTGAGACCACAAAGTTGTAGGTAAGGTAAAAGCTGTCATAGATCACCTCTTCATTAACACTCCTTAACTCTTTACTGCAGGGAATATTCAATGCAGACAAAAAAATTAGATCCCAGATAAAATTTGGCACCCAGAATCACTGCCTGGGAACAATTTATTATTTTTCAAACCAAATTCAAAAGGAAAAAGTTTGGCTCTTTTTGAGTTATCCAGCAAGAGTTGGACAAAATTAAGTTAGTGGTTTCAAAGCCTGTAGACTCTCTACAGCTCAAAAACACTGTGCTTAGAATTCATATAATTTAATTTACTGGCTGTAAAGCCATAACGTGGATTAGTGCTTGTGAATATTTGAAAGAGGAGGGCAAATAAAAAAGTAGTACTCAAAACCACTAGGCTAGATGGCAGAGCTGGAATTAAACAGCTCCAGTGCTATTGGGGTTTGATAAAGCCCAGGTATTAGAGTAAGGACTGTCCTCCTTGGGAAAACAGTCTTTTTACTGTGAGTTTGGATCTGTCAAGGAATCCTCCTTTCAAGGAATTTGAAAATGCTTAACATCTGTTATTTCCCTAAAAACCCTGGTTGTCCTCTGAATGGGCAGAGTCATTTTTATTTCATTTGAAGAGTATGCAATTGAGGTCAAAGTAATTTGCTTATGGTCACACAGAGTTAGAAGACAGGCTAATGTTAAAATCCATAGTGAGACTGGGGACAGGAAAGGAAGGAGGCAGATAATGGGACACTAGATCAATACCCTACTGAGTTTCAGGCTCCAGACTGAGTGATCTAAGCCTGAGGAAGACGGGAGAAGGCCAGTCCTAAGGAGATGAGAGAGTCTGAAGCAAGCACACCACTGGGGCTGGCTGGAAACTCCCTGGCACTCCTTCTCTGCTGGGTGCTAACAGGCTGCTCCACATATGCAGCAGAGAAACCACAGCCTTTTCTCTAGTCCCAAGACCCAGTGTTAATATTAATTAACAATGTTCAATGACCCAAATTATAGCTGGATCATACGGTAAAACAATTTTTTCCTGGGAGGCCAGCAGTTGTAAACCACATCCCCCTTTACTTTAATGGCTCACCTTGACAGCTCCTCCTCAATCACAACTAAAAATAATAGCAATAAGGGAGCACCTGGCTGGCTCAATTGGAAGAGCATGCAACTCTTGATCTCAGGGTTGTGGGTTCGAGCCCCAGATTAGACACAGGGATCACCAAATAAATAAATAAATAAATAATAAATAAATAAACTTAACAGCAACAACCACCCAGTAATAATAATTACAGCAACAATAGCTTACTCTGTCCCAGGTATTAAGGATTCTAGATATATTAACCAATGTAATCCTATCAGACAGGTACTATTATTATCTCATTTAACAGACAAGTAAACTAAGGTCCAGGGAGGTTAAATCACTTCTCCAGCTCAAACAAGCATGATTTGAACCCAGGCAGTCTGGTACTGTACTGCTTCCAGAATAAGCTAGAGGGAAGTTAGGTACTATCTTGGATTCTTCAACTTCCTAGCTCCCTCAACTAGCCTTGCCTTAAACTTCATGGGAGTGGTGGTGGGGGTGGGGGGTGTTGCAACAGCATGTAAGACACAAGACCTGACAGTCAATTCCTAAGAACCTCACAGCATAGTCAGGTGGGTACATTTACTTTCATCTTTCTCTTTTGTGAAGGCACTTTAGAAAGTATTATAAATGTTATTTCCTAGGAATTACAGTATGATGTTTTGAGGCTTTGACTACTAACAAGATGAAAAAAAAGAAGAAAAACAAAAATCACCTTTGTAATCTATTGGTCTTTCTTTTATGATGCGGTGCCACTTTCTGAAAAGGCAGTCTACTCTTGTCCAGTTATAGCTCCACAGGAACTAAAGCTGATACACATGCTAAGACATCATTTATCAAAGGTCAGCAGCGATTCTGACTTAATTTTCATGTCCAAATGCTGCCAACTCTTGTGAGGCAAGTCCAGAAAAATGTAAGACCTTTCAAATTTGCAAATAATTTCTTACATCTGTTTACCTAATCTTCATTTATTTTATAGAATTTGTAGTTGGGTTTCTTTTCAGGCAAGCTTCCCACAAAGAAACATGTTTTTATCATTGCAGAAGTTAGTTGGCATGCGAATGCAGGAGAAAGCTATAGCAAATTGTAGATGTGCGGAGGTGTGCTAGGCATACTCAGCAGGCTAAGTAACTTACCGCTCACAAAAATTACAAATCACCACAAGTCATGCGCCTTCTGGGTTGTTCACAGTCAAAACCATGAATGTCAAATCTGTGAATCTACTGCTGCTGTTTTTTGTTTTGTTTTAAAACAACAATCTAAACTCCCTGCATTACAGCTGCTTATTAGCCAACAGACTTCCTTCCTTGCTGGGCAGAAAGCTAAGTTTCGGAAGAATGTGACAAAACCTCTGAATGCAATTCTAAAAAAAGAGTTTGGAGATAGTAAATCCTTGAACAGGAATGGGAAAGAAACAGAGGCTAAGATGTGCTCACTCATTAAAGGTCTTCAGTCTGGGGCACTTGTCACTGTCTGGCTTGACTTACTGTAGCTCCATGGCAGGGAGCAAGGCAGGACCTCTACAACCCCTAGTCCCCAATATTTTTAGGCTATGAGCACTGTTCCATTTATCCAAATGGGATCCATTTATCCATTTATCTCATCACAGAATCCTCTGTATCTATTGGCTTAATTCTACCTGTTTTTCTTTTTTTCCAGCTATATTGAGACATAATTGACTTTTAACATTTTAGAAGTTTAAGGTATATAACCAGTCAGTTTGATATACTTATATAACTGCAAAATGATTACCACCATGACAACTCCATCTGGTCACATAATTATCATTTCCTTTTTGTGGTGAGAACATTTGAGATCTACTTACCAACTTGCAGGTACATAATACAGTACTGTTTGTTAGCTATAATTACCATGCTGTACATTAGACGCCCAGAACTGAACTCATAACTGAAAGTTTGTAACCTCTGACCAACTTTAGTTCTAAAAAAACCTGATAAAAGTTTTTAGTAAATTAAGAATAAACATTACTGGGCTTTTTATAGAAGATCCTCTTTCCCCAAGTAATTATTTTGTCAATTTATATAATTATTCTTATCCTAGACTTGAATTTTTAAATTGATGGTTGTTTACTCTCTGAAAACATACTTTTCAGCATTGACTGTAGGGTCAGAAATAGGTACATCAGCAGTAATAAAGGAACTGACAGTGCTAATACTGCACAGTATAGCTACTGATACAACTCATCTGATACACATTGGCTTAGTCCATCAGAATGGTGCTGCATGTCACAGTCCTGTATGCAGGCTACTCACCAATTCCAGAAACTAGTCTTTTAGATGTTTCACTAATGGCCAGAACGGAAATAACAATTAAATACTAGCTAATGCTTTATTAAAATGAGTGCCAAATGACAGATTTGATATTACATTTTCTGGAATTTTTGAAGTTAAAATCAAGACCATAACAAGCTTAACTATCTGAATGAAGTGAATCCAATTCTCAATGCAGGATATTCTTTGGGAGAATGCCAGGTCTCACTGTGACATGTACAAACCAGCATAATTTGCAGTACAAAACACTACCTCCCAGCACTTTATTCAAGAAAAAGGAAAAAAACACATACTTGTCTTTGGCTATCTTGATCAACCAAAATGGTATGGCAAAAAAAGAAGAGGCATGGGGGAGTGGCAAGCCCTAAATGGGCTGTTTCTACACTTTATTTTACTCGTAAGACAGGAGCAATTTTCCTCATGGCCCCACGTTACCCAACACAATGAAATCACTCACACATGAGGACATTGTGAAGATTTCTAGACGATGACAGGAAATGGTAAGTAATCCTCTTTCATGGTCTGTCTCTTGTTTTCTAGTCTGTAAAGTTCAGGAAGGCTCTGGACACACATGCTCTGGGAAGGCATGGGATTCAATTTGGGGAGGTCTGAAAAAGCATCCAATCCACAAGGGATTCTGAAATAAGTACTTACTCAACTTGTGGGATAGGCAATGGCAGAAAGCAGGTTCTAGATGTTCTATCAAGAATTTTGCTCATACAACTGCATTGACTTCAGCCAGTTTAGACTAGAGAAGAAAAATCTAGATTGAAGTAAAGCTAGACTTTTCATTCATTTCACTTCTAGCCACTATAGGATGAAACTTACAAATAGCCATGACACAGTGAGTGCAATAATTAAGTGGCCTTTGTGAAGCACAGAAGCTGAAAAAGAGCTCATTTACAGAGAGGGGTATCTTTGTAAGATTTCATGCAGGAGGTGACATTTGGGCTAGGTCTTTAAGAAGATTTCTTTTTTTTTCTTTCTTTTTTTAAAAAAGATTTCATTTATTTATTCATCAGAGACACAGAGAGTGAGGCAGAGACATAGGCAGAGGGAGAAGCAGGTTCCCCACAAGGAGCCCGATGCAGGACTCGATCCCATCATGACCGCCAAGCCACCCAAGTGCCCCAGAAAAGAGATATTTAAAGGGCTGGAGTCAGGAAAATATAGCTCAGGTCAGGTTTGGGGAATAGTTAACAGTCCAATAAAAACAACAAAATCTCATTACTAGGCACTTTAGAAACATCATCTTGTTGACCTCACAGCAATCTTATGTGGTTGGTTTATTATTATTATTCCCACTTTTTATGGTATAGAGAGTCTCAGATGGGTGAAGTAAATTACCTAAAATAATTCAGCTGGTAGAACCAAGATTATGAACCAGATCTATGACATTCCAAATCTTGAGCTCTTAATTAGCTCCAAAACCTGATCTTTAAACCAGGTCACAATTAAAAAGCTAGTTTGGAGCCAGATTTGAATGTAATCATAATGATCTTTCAGATTAAGGATACTGCATCCTTAAAGATGGTATGTTAGTACAGAAGAGTAGCAAGACTTGTTATGTGTGCTTCCTAAGGACAAAAAAAAAAAAAAAAGAAATGAGTATCTGGAATATGCTATATTTGACTGTTACTCTCTATCATCACATGGCTGAAATCAGACTCTGCCTTTCCTCTGGAGAAAACATTACCTCCTCCATTAAAGGAAGCTTTGCCTATTTATTTTATTAAGGGATCTGTAGGAAATGAATTCTTTGCACAGAGTGTGTAGAATTTTATGCTGTTCTGCTGCAGATATATTTCCTGAATACTGCATTAAAAGAATTCCCTTCTGTTGTTTTTCAGAATAAGGGCATGTGCATTTCAAAAGAAGCAATTTGATAGTGACTACATTTGGTATCTTCTCATTTTAGGAGAGGAACTGGGCATAGAGCAGGAGTATGTACCTACCTCTGCCAGTAGATATTTTTAAGTAAGAGAGAGAGGGTCAGGAATAATGTAAAGTTTTTAGGAAATGTCAATGAAAAAAACATACAGATTCCGTATTACAGAAGATTTAACTGGAACATAGGATTAAGAAACCTATTATTGTTACAGACAGATTTTCCTTCAGTAATCCTTTGAAGCCATTTTGTTCTAAATCTCTTACTTCCGTCAGAGTCTCCTCACATTTATTTGATTACTTCCTACTTTACTGAAAAATTCAAAGCTACCTTAAAATCCCCTTCCTTAGAATATCTCCATATCTTTACTCATCCTGCCCCATACTTCCCTAAACTACAACTCCATCCCTTGATTCTGTTTCTCTTCCCACCCTCATTCCTCACAGGCTGCTATTAAGGACTCTTGACCTTGGCATTCTTTTGGTCTCTCTGCCTCCTAGTTGCCCCACTTCTAAATGTGGGCATGGGAAGTGAGGAGTGACAGCTAAATGAAAGAAGTCTTTTAGCTTTAGAAAATTTTATGAATGTCTCTTGTATCTTTCATGTCTCTACTACTCACTCCTCTCATTTTGGCCACAGATGTTTTATTGTTGTGGTCTCCCCATTCTCTATTCCTTAAAAGTTAAAAGTAGCAGCAACTCTTTATCTTACCTCTTCCTGGACTTTCATTACATGGTTCCTTCTTTTCACTACCAAATTTCTCAGAAGAATTATCTGTCTCTAATACTCACTGCTTGCTTTTCCCCAGTCTCTTACACATTGGTTTCTATCCTTGCCACTCTCCTAAAATTACTTTCTCAATTAATGACCTCTCAACTGTCAACACATTCTTAAACTACTTATCCATTCTGCCATATTTGACACCACCAACTTACTGACCTTCTTTCATGACTTTTGTTTTCATATTCTGTCTTCTCTGACTTCTCTTCCCCCTCTGACCCTTTAAATGCAGACATTCTTCAAGTCTTTGATCTTAACCACCTTCTCCTCTTGTTCTACATGCTTCCTTGGATGAGTGTACCCACTCACATAACTCCTTATCTCTCGCCTTTCACTGATAATTCCAATCCTACATATCAACATGTCTAGTTCAGGTCTTTCTCCTAAGCTCTAGGACTGCCTTTCCATTTGCCTGCAATGGAATATTTTAGCAACTCAAACTCAATATACCTCCAACTGAAACTTGTATCCTCCTTTCTTCCTCCCTTTATAACTCTCTCTTCTCTTCTCATTTGTCCTCACTATCCCTGCACAAAAACAACAAATAAACCAAAAGGCTGGTCTTCCTCTCTTGTTCCATAATGAATGGTTAATGGCACTACTGTTTTCCACTAACCCAGACTAGTATTGACAGAATTGTTCATTCATTCCTTCATTAAGCATATACCTAGTGAGTGCTGCTGTATTCCATTCTTTTCTGCAATCTTGGAATATATTCAAAGATCCCTCCTCTCAGGAAGACTGACAAGATACAACCAGCACAATAAGTAAGTTGTAAAGTATGATAAAAGTGGTAAGTGCTGTGGGAAAGAGAGAAAGAGCAGAGAGTAATGGGAATCAGAATGACTAGGCTTACAGGTAAGGGCATGTAGACTTAAGTAGGGTAGTCAGTGTAGGTCTTGTTGACCAGGTAACATGTGAGCAGTCTTGGTGAGGTAAAGGAGGTTAAGTAGTTAGATGTGCAGATATCAGGAGGAAAAGAGTTCGGGAAGAGACAAGACAGTGTAAAGACCCTAATGTGGGAGAGGCTTGGCATGTTCAAGAAATAACAAGGACACCAGTATGGCTCGAGCAGAATGAGCAAGGGAGGGAAAAACAGGAGATCAGGTTAAAAGGGCATTGGGAACTATTATGGGACTTGGCCTTAATTCTGAGTGTAACTGGAAGTGATAGCAGAGTTTTATGCAGAAGAATGACATACTTTGATTTACATGTTAAAAGGATCTAGTTGTCTGTTGCTAAGAACAGATAACTGGCTGTGTGGTAGGAGAAGCAGGGAGACTTGTTAGACTAATCGCAGTAGTCATAATCCAGTGGAGATGATGGTGACTGAGATTGAGAGGTCCGTACGACAGTTGGTGAGAAGTGGTCAGACCCTTCTCACCAGGGTATATTTTAAAAGGACAGCCAATACAGTTTACTGACAGACTGGGTGAAGGTATAAAAGAGAACAACTGGATACGAATGGCAAAAATGAATACCAGAGATACTGGAAGATGAAGTGGAAGCTCACTGTCAATGGAGGGAATGGGTAAAGGAGAAGTTGAAGCACTAAATTTTGGTCAGTCCTGTGGTGACTTCTTCCCAACTCATGGCTTTAAGCACAAGACTCATATCCTCAGCTCGGGTCGCTCTTCTCTCAACTCCAGACTCACGTATCCAGCTGCTTACTTGATGTCTCAAACCTAACAGGTCTTCATCTCAATTCTAATGCTTTCCCTTCAACCTTGCTCCCATCATGGTCTTCCTCATCTCAGATGACAGCAGTTTATCCTTGCAGCTTCTCAGTCCAAACTCCCTAAGTCATCCTTGTCCTTATAAGACAACCCCACCAGGAAATGATCTCTCTGTCCTGTGAACAACTTTGTGTTTCACAAAGGTCATTGACTATTGATTTCTATTATGGTTATTTGTTATTAGAGATTAGTTATCTTAAGAGAAGACTAATTTGCATAAAAGTAAAAAAAGTTATACTTCATAAAAACTGAACATTTATATTTCAAAAACACAATCGCATTATACGGAGATAAAAAAGGTAAACCAATTAGAAAAAATTTCAGCTCACACAACAAAGGACTTTAATATTTAATAGAGAATCCCCACATATAGATAAAATTGGCAAAATAAAAATGCAAAAACAAAAATAACAAAAATTAAAAAAAATAGTTTAAAAAGACAGAATTTTAAAAGAACCACTAAATGACTAACTCAGGTTAAAAAATATCATGACTTCAATTTTCTAAAGTGTTATGTGAGGGAGAATAACACAAATATAAAAATAAAAAGACTTAATAGCTTCACATCTTGGTGTATTTTGGGGAGTAACATTATGGTAGGGGAGCATGAAAGCCATTACATTCCTACTGGTTTTCTGATGTAATTAAAAATGAACTTTACTGCAATGGAATTTACTTTTACACAACTGAGGTCAAACCAATAATAACTTAATCATAACCGCAATGAGCTTTCCTTCCCTGGGAAGACACTTGTATAATACTATATGAAAGTATGAACTACCTATGTTGAGTGATGCCTATGATGTCTATACATCTACTATACATCATACTATAAGTATGCTTAAGAGCCAGAAATAATTATTATAGTTCCAAGGTGGATAATGGGGATAAAACTTAATTAGATAAATTACTAGTTCTGTTGCCAGATTTTAAAGGTCAAGAGTTGAACTTCATGTAGACAAAATTTCCCATGAAATAGTCTACAAGAACCCTCCTTCTGAGAGACAAGCCTGCTCCCAAAGGAAGCAGAGAGAAAGGTGAAGTTTCTGGTCAGGCTTTTATGTTCTACATGCAAAAGGTGGCCCATGTAAAAATTGGCAGAAAAGTCCTGCTTAACAAGAGAAATTCAAGATCTCTCAAGCTTCAACACTGCTGGTGGCATCATAAATTAGTATGTTACTTGGCAATGTATATCAAGAGCCACATAAAGTCTCAAACCCTTTGGCAGAGTAATTGCATTTCTAGGAATCCATTATAAGGAACCACTACTAGTACTGCTATTAATAAATTACAGTCTAATCATGTGATGGGATATCACTCAGCTTTTTAAAAAGAGAGATATGCAGAAATAAAAAACTTATGCTTATATGAGAGAACAAGTTGAAAAATTTATGAACTATAGTATAAAAACATACAATGTACATTTAAAAAGACATTGATTTGCATGCAACAAAATGCTATTTTAGTACCCAAGGAGGTGTCAGTTTTTGCAAGAAGTGTATAAAATCATGTATAGTACATATACATCTTCTCAAACAATAAACACTAGAAGTATAATTACTATGAGACCATAATTTTTTAACTTTTATATATATGTATTTTTAAAGATTTTATTTATTTGATGAGAGAGCACAAGCAGGTGGAGCAGCAGGCAGAGGGAGAGGGAAAAGCAGACTGCCCACAGAGCAGAAAGCCTGACACAGGGCTCATCCCAGGACCCTTGGATCATGACCTGAGCCAAAGGCAAATGCTTAACTGACTGAGCCACCCAGGCAACCTGATCATAATTTCTTTATATTAAAAAAAAATGAGAATCATGTGTTAAGACTCAGAACAGGACAAGGATGCCTATTTTCACCACTATTCAATACAGTGCTAAAGATCCTAGACATTGCAATGGGCAAGAAAAAGAAATAAAGTGCATTAATATTAAAAAAGATGTAAAGTTTTCATTTATTTGCTGATAACATAATTGTTTATACAGGAAAACTTAAAGAATCTATAAACACATCTATAACTACCTACTAGAACTAGTAAGTGAACTTATAGCAAGGCTGCAGGATACAAGGTTACTATGCAAAAATCAATTGTATTTTTACATATTAGCAACAAATTTTTAAAATTCCATTTATAATAGTGTTGAAAAATATAAAGTAAATTTAATAAGAAACATGCAAGCCCTGTACAGTGAAAATTTTAAAACATGTCTGAGAGAAATGAAGGACCAAAATAAGTGAAAAGATGTTAAGTTCATGGTCAAAAGACTTAAGAGATTATTATGAAGATATCCACTGTTCCTATAATCCCTTACAGACTCAATGTAATTCCAATCCTAACCCCACCAGGTTTTTTGCCTTTTTTTTTTTTTTTAAGATGTTATTTGTTTAATAGAGACACACACACACAGAGAGAGAGGTGGGGGGGGGGGGTGACGAGGGAGAAGCAGGTTCCATGCAGGGAGCCTGACGTGGGACTTGATCCCAGTTCTCCAGGATCACACCCCAGGCTGAAGGCGAGCTAAACCGCAAAGTCACCAGGGCTGCCTGGTTTTTTGCTTTTTAATGAAATAGATAAGCTCATTTAAAAAATGTATACAAGGGCCAGAATAAGTAAATGTTCATAATGTGCAAATAAATAAATAAATAAATAAATAAACAAATAAACTTTGATCCCTACTTCAAACCACACATGAAATGTAACCTCAGATGTATCATCAAGCTAAATGTAAAAGCTGATACTATCAAGCTTTTGGAAGTAAACACAGACATATATTCATGATTTGAGGCAAGGCAAAAGTTTCTTAGGACAGGGAAAGTAATAACTGTAAGAGGAAAATACTGATGAGGTAGACATCACCAAAATTCAAAACCTCTGCTCATCAAGACACCAATAAGAAAATAAAGAAGTAAACAACAACCTGGAACAAAACATTTGTGAAACATATACGGACAAAACACTAGTTTCCAGAAAAAAATTTTTAAAATGCCCACATTCCAATAATATAAAGATAAACAACTCAATTAGAAAATGGCTGTGAGCCTGGGTGGCTCAGTCGGTTAAGGTTAAGCATCCGCCTTCAAGCCTCCTGCAGCTCCCTGCTCAGCGAGGAGTCTGCTTCTCCCTCTCCCTCTGCCCCTCCTCTCACTCATGCTCTTTCTCAAATAAATAAAATCTTTAAGAAAGGTTAGAAAATGGCTAAATGATATGAACAGAGTTCACAAAAGAAGGTATGCCAATAGCCAATAAGCCCATGAGAAAGTGCTCAGTGTTGCCAGAGAAATGCAAATTAAAGCTACAAAGAGATACTATCACATACACACAACACACAAGAATGGCTAAAATTAAAAAGACTAACATCAAATTATGGTGGAGATGTCCAGTAACAGAACTCATGTATAGTTGATGAAAGTATAAAATGGTACAACTATATTGGAGTGAAGTCTGGAAGTTTCTAAGAAAAAATTCACCTACCTTTATGACCCAACAAATTCTCTCCTAAGTATTTTTCCAAGAAAAATGAAAGCAAATGTCAACAATAACAAAAACAAAAAATGTATAAGAATGTTCATAGCAGTTTTACTCATAAAAGCCAAAAATTGGAAATAGTATAAAGGTACTTTGATAAGGAGAAAAACTGTGGCCTATTCATTCATACAATGAAATATTAGCAATAAAAAGAAACAAGCTATTTACTTGTTTTAACACAGATAAAAAATCTCTAAACTTTATGCTGAAAGAAGCCTTACATAAGAGTACAACTGTATGGTATCATTTATATCAAGTCCTAGAAGAGGCAAACAAATCTTTGGTAGAAAAAATTAGAATATGTGGTTAGGTCTAGGAGGTTAGGGTAGGGATTATCTAGGATGGGGCATAAGGGAAGGTTTTAGGATAACAGCAAGATTTTTTTTTTTTTGGATTATACTAATATAATTAGTATTATATTTGTGAAAATATTTATTTGCCCAAATTCACCTCATATGTACTTAAAATTTAATTGTATGTGAATTTTACCTCGAGAAAAAAATACTGTTAAGAATTACAGAATTCCAGTTAATGATATGCATACTGAAGTACTAGTTGAAAGTGCACTGACGTCTGCAGTTTTCTTTGAAATGCATAAAATGAGATGGACTGATGAAGAGATGAATAGATAAGTAGAAAAACAGGCATAGTAAAATGTTAATGATAAAATCTAGGTGTGGGTACCTAGGAATTCATTGTAAACAATTTTTTTTCCAATTTTTCTGTATGTTTAAATTTCTCCATAACAAAATGCTGGGGGAAAAATAGGCACCATTGTTTTGATGTTGACAGAGTATTACATATTATTTTTTTAATATTTCCTAAGTTCTGTTTTTTTTCCTTTTTTTTTTTTTTTTCTATTTCCTAAGTTCTCTATGATGTGCTATAGTCTATAATTTTAAACACTTTTAAAAGAAAGGAAACAAGGGACACCTGGGTGGCTCAGTCAGTTAAGTGTCCAACTCTTAGTTTCGGATTAGGTCAAGATCTCAGGGTCATGAAATCAAGGCCCAAGTTGAACTTTGTACCAGGCATGGAACCTGCTTTAGATTCTCTCTCTTGACTCCTAACTCTGGGAAATAAACAAGAGGTAGTGAAAGGGGAGGTGGGTGGGGGATGGGGTGACTGGGTGACAGGCACTGAGGGGGGTACCTGATGGGATGAGCACTGGGTGTTATACTATATGTTGGCAAATCGAACTTCAGTAAAGAAAATATACAAAAAAAAAAAAATTCTCTCTTTTGCTTTCCCTCTGCTCCCCCCCTCCCTCTTTCTCTCTTTCTAAAAAATAAATAAATAAATGGAAACAAATTATATTTATTAAAATCAAATAGAAATTTTTTTCAAAACAAGCTAAAAAATCTCACTTTTGATTCAGTGAAAGTTAAAATATTCACTATTTTAAACCTGCTTTTATTTAAATCACTAAAAGTCTTAAAATATTCAGTGATTTTTAACTAATTAAATGTATTATTAAATTTCCTTGTCTTTTAATGCCTTAACATTAAACTTTTCCTTCTACTCAAAAACCTCCCCCATATCATTCTGTGTAATGTATGCTCATTAAAAGTACACCATTTCTTAGACTCTTAATAACTTAGCAGGGCAATATTTCTTAAGAAATTTGAGAGTTGGCCATTTACTTTCAAAAAGGCTTTATCTTTAGATAAGCACAAGCTTTAGGCCAGGTGCTAGTCATTTGTGTCTTGTTAATTTCCAAAACAAACAGAGGAGAGTGCCATGCAATTTCCATTACACACACTTCACCATTAGTACCAGGGTTTATTAGCTTGACACTGCTCCAGGAATAATGGTTTCATTCCTCACTGAAATAATATAATGTGCCACATAACTCAGCAATGCGGAACTTCTGAAAAATGTTGTCATGTTAAACATGGTCATGTTTTTAAAGTCTCCATTGTGCCAAAACAAAGGCCATTTGCTGTAGGGAACTCACTTGGGGCATGGAGAATTCTCACATGGGCCTCAGACTTACCTCATCGCTATGTCATACGATTCCGGGTGAATACAAGTTTGGTCCAAAGGATTTGGCTTCAGCACAACATTCACAGCAGTTTTGTTCTTCTTCTTGCCCTGCTTCTCATTTGTGACCTCAACACCTGCTGAAGATGTCACAGCAACTTCCTGAACTTGACTGGCAGATTCAGTTTGCTGACCACTGTAACCATTTAAAAGAGGCAAGGAATGGGAGGGGAAGGAAGGTTGGGAAGAAAAGAAGTCTTTAAAATGTGCTTATTTCTCTGCCATACAAATACACACAAACAGCACCCACATGCTGACCTTGACTTCACAGAAATCATCATGTATTTATTTAAACACTGTTAATAGAGTTTCCTGTTACTTAAAGCCAAAAACATTCCTGACTCAGCCTGTATAATTGGTATTCTAGGAGAGAACAGAGAAAAATGAAGGAAAGTAAATTAAAAAGAAAAAGGAGAAGGAGAAAGAGAAGACGATTTCCCAGAACTGAAGAGAATTACAAGTTCTTAAAAGAAACTACTGAGTACGAAATAGGATGACTGGAAAAAGACTCAGGTTTGACATATTGTGAGGCAACTTTACAATATGATTCAAGAATCAAGAGAGAAAAATAAAACAGATTACCTCAAAAGGAACTAGAATCAGACTGGCATCAGATTTCTCACTGGTAAACATCAGATGCCAGAACACAGTGAACCAGTATCCTAAGAGTTCTGAGAGAAAATGATTTTGAATTTAGAATTATATACCTCACCAAACTAGCATTCCAAAAGGAAGGCAAATTAAAATCATTTTCAGACATTTAAGGGCTAAAGTACAACCTATATAATATACCTTCTCTGAAAAGAATTTAAGGATATATATATTCCAGCAAAAACAAATTCAACAAAAGTGATAATGTAGACTACAAGAAACAGTGATGGGCAGAGACTATACTAACTTAATAACTGCTAATGAATAATGTAAATATATATAAAGAACAGTCTGAAACTAAAGTTAAAATCCCATGTCATCTTATCATGGGACATATAGTTGAAGGGAAAAAGGCTGGGTAGAGTCCTAAGGTGCCGGTCTTCTCCAGGAGGACAAAGATACCTATTAACCGCAGAGGCTAGTCCAAATGATGCTTAAGGATAATCATCAGAAAAAGACATTCAACTTGAAATCACTAAGGGGAGATAAAAATGAGGTGGGAAAACTAGTTAGCTGAGAAATCCAACAAACAGCATGAAAGGAATTCAGAAAGCATGATGATGAGAAAATATGCAATAGATATAAGATTAACATCAAAAACGGTAATAAATGAATATAAGATTGAACAAAACCATGAAATCTACTGGTCTATAAGAGTTGTATCAGGGATTCCTGGGTGGCGCAGCGGTTTAGAGCCTGCCTTTGGCACAGGGCACGATCCTGGAGACCCGGGATCGAATCCCACGTCAGGCTCCCGGTGCATGGAGCCTGCTTCTCCCTCTGCCTGTGTCTCTGCCTCTCTCTCTCTCTCTGTGTGTGACTATCATAAATAAAAAAAAAAAAAAGAGTTGTATCAAAATTAAAGGTCACAGAAAGTTTGAAAAAAAAAATACTAAGCATACTAAAAAGGCAAAAGCAGCAACATTGCTAACAAACAAAATAGATTTCAAAGCAAAAAACACTCAATGAGATAGCAGTAGTCCATTCTGAATAAAGGTATGATCTATTAAGATTAACAGTCATGAATTTTCAAGTACTTCATTATCAGCTGATAAAACATAAAGTTTTAAAAACAACCCAAATGAAAACAACAATAAAAACCAAACAAAAACAACCCAAATGTTCATCAATAGGGCACTGATTACATTAGATTATGGCCCACCCATAAATTAAATATGATGCAGAGATTATAAATAATGATATACATCTATATGTAATATGTATAAAGAATTCTGAGATCTATTACTGAAATAAATAAAGCAAGTTTCAAATAGTTTAATTAGATAGCAGAATCCCTTCTATATGCATTTTTAAATAATAAACATACAAGTTGATCTAAGTATAAATTTACTATTGGGAAGCAATATATTAGAAACTATTTTGAAGTGACGGTGGCCTTTCATTTTTCATTTTATTCTTTTTTATATTATGTGAATTTTTTTTTCTGTGTGAATTTTCTAACCAAGTGTTTAAAAAACATATAAACTAAGAAACATGGGATTATTTTATCCTCAATTGTTTTTCATTTCTGTCTTCTAGGTTTTGTTGTCTACTTACAAAAGGCCTCCTAACGTTCCAGTGTTCTGCAAAATTTACCCATGTTTTCTTCTGGGACTTTTACAGTTTCACTCCTTCTATTTAAGTCTATGATCCATCTGGGATTTATTTGGGTATAAGATATGAGGTGGAATTATAGCTTCCCCCATGCGTTCAAATTCCTGCCACTTGTCATAATACCACTTTTTGGATAGTTAATCAATTTTCCTCACTGTTTGAAACTTCTCCTTTATCATAAACTAAATTCTGTCTATGTTTTGAATTTCAGACTCTATTCTCTTCCACTTCTACATCAAAACTAAATGGTTATATAACTCTAATTTTATATTATTATTATCCAGCAGGGCTGGTTTTTCCCTTTTAGTTTTTTGCAGAATAAAGATTATTTTTCCATATTATCTTTCTTATAATTTTGTCAAAAGAAAAAAATAATATGAATGAAACAGGTAGCCCCAGAGAAGCAAATACATAAACACCATTTCGGGATGCCTAGGTGGCTCAATTGGTTAAGCAGCCAATCTTGATTTTGGCTCAGGTCATGATCTTGGGGTCCTGGGACTGGGCTCTTATTGGGCTCTGTGCTCAGAGGGGAGTCTGCTGAGGTTTCTCTCTCTCCCTCTGCTCTTTCTCCTACTTGCATTCTTTCTTTCTAAAATAAATAAATAAATCTTTGAAAAAAACCCTATTCTTTCATGACTATAAAATGCTAAGAAGTTTACCCAGTTTCTTTGCTTTTGTACTACCAGGATTAGAAGTTAAGGGCAAGAATTTAGCTCTTAATCTACACAATTATTTTTTGGTCAGTTTTCAGGGAAGAGGGAGTGAGAAGGCCCAACTTCACTTAGAGAAACAGATAAAAGTGGCCATTGTGAAGTCCTCTTTGTCACCTCACCTTGTATAAGTCCTTCCCACTTGTGATGCTCCAATCACACTGGCCTTAGTTTCATTTCCAGAATACACCAAATTTGGTCATGCCTTGGGACCTTGCAGATATACTGTCTGCCTAGAATGCTTTCCTTCCAACTCCTGTGTGCTTAGCTCCCTCATCTCACTCAACATTCGGTTCAAATAACTTTTCAATGAATAACTCATATAAAGCATAATAAACTCATACTGTTCCCCCAAGACAGTGTCACATCTCTCTGTTTTAATTTGTATAACTTACTACATCTGAAACTATTTATTTTACTAGTTTATTTACTGTTTGTCTCACGTATTAAAATGTAACTACGTGAGAGCAGGAAATCTGTTGATTTGTTCACTACTGGATTCCAGTGCCTAGCAAAGATTGGAGAGTCAACACATGTTGAAGGAATGAACAAATGGACACCTAGGTTTGAAGCCAGTGAGCAGGAGGAGCAACAATAAAGGAGGACGCTGATAAAGAACCCAGAGCACACACTTTACTAATTACCTGCAAAATGTTCGAATATAATCCTGGTTGATTCTGATGAAGCCAGCACACTGTTGGAAAGACTTTGGACCAAGACCTTTCACTTTCTTTAGCTGTTCTCGGTTGATGAAGGGCCCATTTTTCTCTCGCCATTCAATAATATTTTTGGCTCGGTTGGCATTGAGTCCTGCAATATGCCTAGAAAAAATAAACAAAAGGAGTACTGCGGCAGACACAATAGTCCTAAGAGTATTCAAAGAAAAGACCTCATCAGAAAAGTCAATGACATAAAACATCTGCATCATAAAAACAACTGCAATTACATACTGTCATGTGGCTCTAAGTTAATCCAAAAGGGAGTTAAATAAAAAAGACAAAGGGGGATAGAGTAGTCCAAGAGGAGACAAGGACAAGAGAATGCAGAATAGTGATAAAACCAGTAGTGGTACTAAGGATGCTGGTAAACTGGTTAACACTAGTATAAGAAAAAGAACTGTTCCCCACATTCTATACTATTCACATTCCTTGTATTTCTGAATCAAGTAATAGTTCTGCTTATTCCTGTGTAGTAGTTTACAAACTGAGTTAGCAGCAAGAGTTACAATAGCTACAGTTGTATTGTATTACTTCTCCCCCCTTTTATCAGCTTGCTCTCATTAAAGACTCAGATGACAGAAAGGAGGTGAACCATGAATGTCATGGTTAGTATAAAAATATAAAAACTATAGTATTAGATAGTTTGCTTGGTATTATTTAAAAAGTTAAAATTTAAGAGATTTTTAACTCTGTCATTGAATTCCATACATGAAATTATGGAATATTTGTAGCTGTGATAGAGAAGCAACACCATAAAATAAACATAAGGGATATTTTTCTGCAATACTAGTCTCAAAGCAAAAGAGTCCAGATCTTTTACAGAGGTCCAGAATTTCATGCTGCATCGGCAGAATCGTGTAGTAAGTGCAAAACTATGAGAGAAAAAAATCATCTCTTCTAAAACCCCAGTAAAACAGGACAGAGTATGTAAGATGTGATTATAGTAAGATAAGGGTTTTGACATGTGACTTGTAGAATCCAGGTAAAAATATGATAACCATACCTTGAACCCTCAGAATTTATCTTTTGGTTACTGCCAGCTTTGACAGATGTATCCACAAGACTGAACCAGTGAAAAATACCTACTCTCATGTGGTGGGAAACAGCTCTTTTCCATGTTAACCTTATTTAAATTCTATTAGCAACACTAATGCACTCAATGGTTACCATATGCTCTTCACTTTAGATTTGCAGTATTAAAAATGATAATGTGAATTGTTACAATTCTTTTCTTAAATTATGTCTTCCCCTCAAACTGATTAGGTAAAGCAATGAACTCATAGATTTTCTATACTTGACAACTTTATACATGTGTCTCCTTATTTTAGCTAAATTTGAACTGAAGAGTCAGTTAAACTTAAGATTCTGTGATCTGCAGCCACAGAACTCTTGTCTTACCTTAACAAAACTTCCGAACAGATGTTAATATCCACTCCCACAAAGCTGACACATTCCTCTACAACACTGTCCAGCGTTGCCTTGAGTAAAGTCTGAGATACGTCGTGCTAAAAAGACAAAGATCAAATGTCGACCAAAGGTGAAGGACACGCAGTTTTAGGGCTATTCCATTATGCACCTATATTACTGGTAGCTGGCAGAGACACAACATAGTAAACTTTTTCATTTTTCTTAAATATACTGTTAGTATGTAATTGAGCTGAACTTAAGGAAGCGGTCTTCTTACTCCCTAAATCATTCATACACCTAGCTTCAATAGAATAGCACCAGTAATTTTTGTTTTCCCAGAATTCCGCCAGGCCATTGGTTCTCAAACCCTAGCTTGCCCTCAAAATCACTGGCAGGGCTTGTTAAAACACAGCCTGCCGGACTCCATATCTAGAGTTTCTGACTCAACAGGTCTAGGATGGGGCCTGAGAATTTGCATTCTAATAAGCTCCCAGGTGATGCTGTTGCTGCTGGTTCCAGGAGCACACTTTGAGACATACTGGTCTCCATCATTCACACAGTGTCTGGTAGTGTTTTCCTGACTTACATGTGTATATTATTCCTTAGTTCTTCTTAAGAGAAGAAAAATGTAAATTATAGTAGAAAACAGTACACTAATACACAGTAAGTCTAATAGTAAATCAAAGTCTCCTGTTTCATCACACTGAAGATATCGTTGTTACTAAGATGCATTATTATTTTATGTACCTATTAAATCATGACACAATGCTTTATTACTTGAAATTTTTATTTTTTAAATATTGAAAGAATTCTTTTGGACTTATTTAGAATTTTCTTAAATCATCTATCAGAGATTAAAAGGAAAATATAAGCAATCTAAACTGGTTAAGGTATTCATAAAATTTCTTCACATTCAGCATTCAACTTTTCTGATCTTTTTTTTTTACTCAGTCTTAAATGTCCAAGTGTTGTCCTTTATACTCTGAAGATTGCAGGTAATGCAGCATTTCCTAAAAGAGTAATGTTCTATGGTGTCTGAGATTATCTTTAAAGGTTCCAATGCTCATTCTGTAAGCTTTGATAGTAGTTCTATCTTAATCTTAACAGAAAAAGTACCAATAGGAGATTTTAGACAGCAATAAAACTCCTTAAAGGTCCTTAAATGTTTTATTGTTCAATAGTCTGTTGACTAAAATAATGAAGAGTTTGCAGTTCAGTCATGACTCCAAGATTAACAATCAAGTCCACAGAGAATCCACACCATTATTTGCCATGGGGGCCAACAGCAACTGTAAGATACCATTAATTGTTAAGAAGCATTCTGATTTCAGAGATGTTAAAATGTAAGAAAATGTGCATCTTAGAATTTATATAACACAGTATTTGGAAGTAAATATTTGTTGGCTAACTGAAGCAAGATTACCATGATGAGTACCTCATAATATGCTTGATTTATTCGTAATTCTAAAATTAAAGATCTTCTGATTGTTTTTCCCAGATGTGAAAATACGGGTTAGCATCTTTCTCCATTTGTCTCAAGAAAACAAGGTTAAGTTTGACAACCTGAGGTTCTCAGGAAGACCATATAGTAAATAGAGTCCCCAGGTACTGTGATTATGTTATTATCTTTTAATAATAGTAGAAATTTTTGTTCTGAAAGACTGAAGGGTACAGTAGTACTTTTATATTTCAGAGACAACCTGACTAGTTATCTAGGCCACAGCTAAAAACCACAGACATAATTTTAAAACTCCTACTAAGCAAACATAATCATGAAATGGATCATAAAAACCTAATTAAGACCTTGCTGAGAACTTAATTACTTTAAAAAAAATTTATTACTGGGAGTGGGGCAACAGAGAGAGAGAGAGAGAGAGAGAGAACGAGAGAGAGAGAGAACGAGAGAGAGAGAGAGAGAGAGAGAGAGAGAGAGAGAAACCCAAGGAGACTGTGCTGAGCATGAAGCCTGACTGGGGGATTAATCTCACAACCCTGATATCAGACTTGATCCCAAACCAGAAGTCGGTTGCTCAACTGGCTGGCTGCACCACCCAGGTGCCTCAAGAACCTAATTACTTTTGATCCACACCACTTAAGAAGCTAGATGGTCTTTTCTTGGTGTAAGTAGATGAGAAGCAGCAAAATGAAAAGGGGGCTTGCAAAAATGAGAGGGTAGGAGATGGTGGACAATGTAGTGGCAAACACAATGATAGCAACAAGAAAAACATCTGAGGAAAGAGACAAAACTATGAAAAAATAGGAAAAACTAAAAGTAATAGTTGGGAGCCATTAGAATAAAGGCAAACAACTCCACATATGTCAAATAACACCAGATGCTTGGGATAGCTAAGTAAGTAGAAAGCAGTTCCTGTAGCTGGACAGTCTTGGTTGCCTATCCCACTTCTAGCCTCCAACCTTCTTTTCCTCCTTCCAAACAAAAAGTCTGTGTTTCATGCATCTACTCCATCTCTGGAAGGCCAGGGCGTTGAGATTTGTACTGTTATGATAATAATAGTACAGTCAGTGGTTTTCAAGCTGAGGGTTGTGACCAATTAGAGAGTCATAAAGTTAATATGGTGGCTTGCCACCAGCATAAAAAAAGTCAAGAAAGAAACAGACCACATCAAGTATGTTGCACATATTCTCAACATGGAATGAACAGTGCAATAAATAATGCACCCAATTGAGAGTATCACGTGAGAAGAATACATAAATTGGCCAGGAACATGTGTTTTGTTCATGGATATCTCATTGGATCTTCTGATAAACAATGGTCACTGAGTGACAGAGAGGCTAAAGAGTAACTTTACAGATTTATGAAGCAACTATCAAAATATGAGAAGTTTCTCCTCTATGGCAAAGTTCTGATTCTTACAACTAAGTTTAGTCACAAATTTTCAGTGTATTTTTCAGAAAGGATGTTCCTGATTATAACATTTTTCAAATTACCAGCAGTTATAATATTTTAGCTAAGTCAGCACAAGTTAAACTTAAGAATCATTATAAACTTTGGGGCACCCCGGTGGCTCAGTCAGTTGAGCATCTATCTGACTCTTGATTTTGACTCAGGTCATGATTGTAGGATGGAGAGATCAAACCCTACACTGGGCTCTGCACTTTGTTTTAGATTCTTTCTATCCTTCTCCCTCTTTACTCCCATCCTACACTCTCTCTCTAATAAATAAATAAATAAATCTAAAAAAAAAAATCATTGTAAGCTTTGAAGAAAAAGAAAGAATAATGAAGCAAGCTCATTACCAGATCTGGAAGTGTTAACAGCGACAAAAAGGAGAAAGTACTGACTCTATTCAACCTGACTCGAGGCACATTTTATTGTTTGTTTGTTTGTTTATTTATTTATTTATTTATTTATTTATTTATTTATTTATTTATAGATTTTATTTATTCATGAGAGACACACAGATAGAGAGGCAGAGACACAGGCAGAGGGAGAAGCAGGCCTCATGCAGGAAGCCCGACATGGGACTCGATCCCGGGTCTCCAGGATCATGACCTGGACCGAAGGTGGTGCTAAACTGCTGAACCACCCAGGCTGCCCTTGAGGCACATTTTAAATAGGAAAAAGAAAGAAAAAAACCTCTAAGACTTTAATATGAACTTGATTTTAAAACAATTTACAAATACACAAAATAATTAAAATGTTTGACTTCAGATGTTATTATTGATAGTAATGTTCTTGTAGATGACAGTATAAAACGTGCAAAATTAAAAACCAAGCAAAAACACTTGGAACATCCCTACCAAAATGGCTAAAATGCAAAAGATGGAAAATAGCAAGTATTGATAAGGATGTAAAGCAACTGGAATGCTCAAAATATCAGGATGATAAATGTATTTTAGGTCAGATATGTAAGGCAAGGGATGGCAGTTTTATGGCAGACTTTTTTGTATAGTTTAAATATAACTTCAAAAAATATAACTGAATCATATGTATTTATACAATGTAAAAATGCATTCTTGTTCAACATAAACTGCAAAGAAATAAAAATGGACAAATTCCTAGAAACACAGTAATCTCCAAAATGGGCTCAAGAAGAAATAAAATCTGAATAGACTTTTAACAAGAGATTCAATCAGTAACCAAAAATCTCCCAATAAAGAAAAGAGGGTTAAAGAGTAACTTAACCATAGACTCTTACAAAGAGCTGGATCTTTTCTTTTTTTCATTCAAATATGACTACTAGAGCTAGGGTAAGCACCGTATCAGTGACTAGGCCTAGCTTGAGGACAAAGCTGACTCACTGAGGATGGCAGGTGGCACACATGGCAGGTGGCACACATTGTTTATTTATTTATTTATTTATTTAGTTCTTCAGGATACTCTTGAGATTTTGTATTAGCCAGTTCTGAACTCACCCTTTCTCTGACCTTCCTGTAATGAAATGTCTTTACTATTTAATAAAGAATAATAAATTTACTTATTGTTCAAGCTACTTGGAATTGAGATCTCTGATGTTTTTCTAACCACAGCCGTTATTTTATCAAGAGACTCAAGGTCTAGTGGAAAGACAGACAATAAAAACAACCGACAATAACCTTACTAACAAAAACCCTTCAGAGTTTACAGTCAAGGAATTGTTATAAGGCTTTAAAATATTATCTAATTTAATCTTTACAATAATTGTACAAAATGTACATATAATGTAGCATCTTTATATGTAATAATTTATTCTACAGAAATAGGTATGTGCAAGGTATGGCATGTGTACGTGCGTGTGTGCGTGCGTGCATGATCTAAAATTATATTCAGAGGGGACTGATAAAAATAAATCATGAAACAGTCACCAATGTGAACTATTATTATGAAGTCATTAAATGTATAAGTTAGAACAGCTATTTTACCAAAATGCCATGCAAGATAGAAGGTCCAAGATATCCTATGGAGTTCAAGTATTTTTAAATTCTTCTAGCAGATAGACTTAATATAAGAAAAATTTCTGCAAGAACTGCTGTGATTCTGAATTTTGCCTACATTCTTCCTCAACTTTTTGCTTAGTACTTGATAGTACTAAAGAGTTAACACCATTTTCTAAAAGTACAAATTGCCTATGTTTAGGGGAGGAAATAATGAATAAATTTCCATATTGTCCCCATAATAATGTCTTTGGCATTAAAGCGGAGGCATTGATTTTGCCATGCTGGAAACATTTTCTAAGCAACTATTATGTACCAGGCACTGTGCTAGCTGTGCTGGGTGTTGAGAGTATGGGAAAAAGCATAGGAAGCATATGTCTTTTAGAAGCCCAGTTTACATCTGCTTAAAGCTGAGATGACATGCACCACCCTCTTGGCAGTCATGAGTAGAAGAGGCAAGAGGACCCCAGGACTGACTGTGCTAATTGTCAAGGACTTGATGCCAGAAAGATGAATTGCTCCATTTTTTAAAAAGTTATCTAACTCTGAATTTTTGGACAAGTTATTTGAATTATATAAACAGTCTGTTTCAAATTCAAAGAAATATTGTTTGGGCCATTACATTTTTACCTAAAATTTATGAGATTTTTAAAAAGGAATATAAGCACTTATTCATGCTAGTCAGCTTTTTTGAGGTCAGAATCCACATTTTTATTATTACTCTACCACAAACTTCTGAAGAATTGCTGATCCAAACTGCTCTCTTTTCTTTTTTTTTTGTCCTGAAGCACTAAAATTATCTCACAACTATTTAAAAAAATCCTTCCAGATGAAACTGTGTCTGTGGACTATAGCTTCTACAGCAATGAAACTGCACTCTGCATATTCCATGTTAAACTTTAAATTTATTCCCAAGTGGCTTCCCCATGAAATATTCTTATTTTCTTTAGAAATTATCATTCACTCATGGCTCTTCCTGTCCTTTTCTATTGTGAAAATACAAAATGCATTTAGAAATTAAAGATGCAAAAAAGCTGTAAGGGGAAAGCCTAGCCAACTTCAAATAATATAAATTGATTGCCTTATCTTGCATCTACTTTTCTTTGACATCTAACAGTTTATTTTTATTTTATTATTTTTTTAATTTTTAAAGATTTTATTTATTCATGACAGACACAGAGAGAGAGAGAGGCAGAGACACAGGCAGAGGGAGAAGCAGGCTCCATGCAGGGAGCCTGCTCTGGGACTCCATCCCGGGTCTCCAGGATCATACCCTGGACTGAAGGCGGCGCTAAACCACTGGGCCACTGGGGCTGCCCGACAGGTTTTTTTTTTTTTTTTTAAGATTTTATTGATTTCACAGAAGAGAGAGAGAGACAGAGAGAGACAGAGAGAGAGAGAGAGAACAAGCAGGGAGAGCGGCAGGCAGAGGGAGAAGCAGGTTCCCTGCTGATCAGGGAGCACAATGAGGTACTCGATCCCAGGACTCTGGGATCATGACCTCAGTGTCAAAGGCAGATGCTTAACCAAATGAGTCACCCAGGGACCCCAATTTGACAGCTTAAAAGAATAATCTAGGGGTGTGTGTGTTAGATGACCCACGAAAGACAGAGCTGATAGAAGAATGGAAACATTTCAGAGAACAGTATGTGCGGAAGAGTAGCTCCTCCTCTACATCTTCAAATCCAGTACACACTATATTTCCTTTAAAGACTAAGATTATGTTCAGCACCATAGAAATATCATATTCAACTTTCTAAAAACCTATGTGCGCTACCTCTACTAGATCACAGATATTTATAGTAATGAGACAAATACTCTTGATAAATTTAGGGGATCCCTGGGTGGCTCAGCAGTTTAGAGCCTGCCTTCTGCCTGGGGTGTGGTCCTGGAGTCCCAGGATCGGGTCCGAGTTGGGCTCCCTGCGTGGAGCCTGCTTCTTCCTCTGCCTGTGTCTCTGCCTCTCTCCCTCTCTCTCTCTTTCTCTGTGTCTCTCACGAACAGATAAATCTTAAAAAAAAACTTTAAAATATTTCTTCATAAACATTCTTTTAAAAATAAATATTTTTAACACTAGCAGAATATTTTTATTTTTAAAATGAATAAATTATACAATTATATAATTTATACAACGAACAATTCATTGTGCTTTTGGGGCTCTGGGAATTAAGATGGCAAAGGCCATTAGTCTATTGGCACTGGAGGGATTTTTTCAGATCTGGAAACATAAAGCATGGCCAGCGGTCTTAAGAGGGGGAAAAAACCTGGAAAGAGATTCTCTCTGTAAACCCTCCTCCTCTAATTGATTAACTGGAAGGTTATGTTGAACTGAGTGCTAACTCAGTATTTAGGCACCCAGTTGGCATTAACTTACACTATTTAATGTAAACCAATTTATTTAAGCCAACTTGACAGAAAGATCCCAGGGACAATGCCAGTCTTCTTTGTTTTGCACAAGACAAATGGAAACTAATTTTTAAAACTCAATCTTCTACTCTGAGTCTGGGGCTGGAGTAGCCCCACTCCTAAGGCACAGCTCTTCTGGGGACCTCAAAGGAGTACCTACAGTTGTTCAGAGGTTTTCCCACTCTGGATGGCCAGATCTCCTTTGTTTCCAGGGCACTGTATGACATCTGGAATCTCCATTCAGCTCACAAATCTCCAGCAACTTTTCTGTGATAGGCCTTATGGAGCCTTTGACTACATATATGCACCTTACTATCTGTTCAAAACATTTTGGAAAACAACCAACCAACCAATAAGGCTTCTACTTTTACCTATAATCGAGTAATTGGTACCAGAGTATTTTCCCCACCACAAACAACTATACAGCCGGGCATAATATATTTGGCAACTAATTTTAGACTTTAAACAATAGTGTTGGACTATGATTCTAGAGAGAGGGCAATTACGTGAGATGAGTCCCACAATTGCCCACCGTCTATCTGAAGACACTCTGCAGACTGTGGCACAGGGAGGTGGCCAACAGAACCCTGCTATCTCACTGAGTTGGGGAAGCAAAGATTAGAGTACAGCTGAAGTAACTGGAATTTTAAGAGTGGGATAACAGAGAGAATGGAGCTTTGAAGAGCAGATCTCCAGAAACTTGCACAAGACTCTGAAAGTATGTAAAGCTGCATAAACCCAGGGCACCAGGACGAGACTCTACAACATCGGGCAGAAAACAGCTGCCTGGGAGTTTGGGGCCATAGAGAGATTCCTGAACATGTGCAGAGATGGGAGACATACAATGTACCCACCAGCCACAGTGGGGAGACCTCAGTGAATACCCAGATATGCCACGATACCCCAGAAAGGACAGGCCTTAAAAGTGGGGCTATTCTAGTCAAGCAGTAGAGGCAATTCTACATCCATTCTAACAAAGTTGATTAAATAATCCTTTCCACAATGGTTCATTGGTGTACTCTACCAAACATTTGAGGAAGAAAATATACAAATTCTCTACAATCTCTTTCAGAAGACAGAAGTAGCTTTATTCATACAGATCTTCCTTGGTTTATGATGGGGTTACATCCCAAAAAGCCCACTGGAAGTTGAAAATATCATTAAGTTGAAAGTGCATTTAATACAACTAACCTATTAAACATGATAGCTTCATCCAGCTTACCTTAAACATGTTCAGAACACTTAACATTAGCCTACAGCTGGGCAAAATCATCTAACACAAAGATTATTTTGTAATAAAGGATTAAATATCTCCTATAATTCATTGTATACTGCCCTGAAAATAAAAACCGGAATGGTTGTATGGGTACAGAATGGTTGTAAGCATCACTTGTTTACCCTCATGCTCACATTGCTAACTGAGAGCTGTGGCTTGCTGTAGCATCACGAGAGAGTATCATACCATATATTACCTACAGCCCAGGAAAAGATGAAAACTCAAATTCAAATTATGGCTTCTACTGAACATGTATTGCTTTCATATCACCTTAAAGTTGAAAAATCATAAGTCAAACCACTGTAAGTAGGGGACTCTGTCAAAACTGGAAAGCAACCAAGATATTCTTCAGGAGGTGAATGGATAAATAAACTGACATAAATATTCCAGGCAATGGAATATTATTCAGTGCTAAAGAGAAAAGCACCATCAAGCCATGAACAGATATGGAGGAACCTTAAATGCATATTACTGTGTGAAAGAAGCCAATTTAAAAAGGCTACACATTGTATGCTTCCACCTCTATTAAATTATGGAAAAGGTAAAACTATGGAGATATTATAAAGATCAGTGATTGCCAGGGAAGGAAGGAGTTATCAGCACAGCAGAAGGATTTTTAGGGCAATAAAACTGTTTTGTATACTATAGTGGTGGATACACGTCATTATATAGTTGTCAAGACCCACAGAATGTACAATATCAAGAGAAAAGCTTCATATAAACTATGGACTGTGGGAGATATTAATGTGTCAATTTTAACAAATGTACCACTCTGGTGCAGGAAGATGATAGTAAGGAAGACTGTGAACTATGAAAACTGTCTTTCCATTCAATTTTAGTATAAACCTAAAAGCTGTTCTAGAAATAAAGTTTTTAAAAAGTTTAAAGTTTATTGAAAAAAAAAAAACACCACTCCTTACAAGATTCAATCTGATCTGACACAAAATTAACTGATTTGGAATAAAATTCAACACTATTTAAAAGGCGACAACAAAATTTGCAATCTCAACATCACAATACCATCATACAATAAAAAATGACCAGACATACAATGAAGCAACCAAATATATCCCATAACAGAATGGGGGTGGAGAATCATCAATAAATAGAAACCAACCTAGGATTAAACCCAGATGTTAAAAATAGCAGATAAGAACTTTCATGCAGCTCCAAGATGTACAGGAAATACAATCATAAATGAACAGATGGGAAATAGCAGAAGATAAATGGAAACTATAGTAAACAACCAAATGGAAATTCCAGATCTGAGGATATAGTATCTGAAATGAAAAATTTACTCGATAGGTTTAATAGCAGACTGTAGATGAACAAAAAAAAAAAGGTCAGTGAACATGAAGAGCGATCAACAGAAATTATCCTATCTGAACAGAGATAAAATTGAGGTGGGGGTGGTGGTTGTGGGAAAGAGAGCCTTCATGACCTTTGTGACAGTATCAAAACATTTAAATGTGTGTAGCTGGAGAAGAAGAGAAAATAGGTTATAAATATTTGAAAAAGTCATGATCAAAATTCCCTAAATATTTTGTAAAACGGAATTTATAGATCCAAGAAGCTCAGTGAAGAATCTCAAGGGTAAATGTGAAGAAAACCACATCTATGGATACTATAGTCAAACTGTTAGAAAATAAAGATAAAGAGAAAATTGTAAAAGCAGACAGAAGAACACATTGCATAGAGAGGAACAACAGGAGAATGGCTAATTTCTTATCAGAAACAAGAGAACCCAGGAGACAAAGAAATGACATCTTTAAAGTGCTGCATTAAAAAACAAAACTCAAGGGCACCTGGTGGCTCAATGCATGATCTTAAGGTCCTGCAATCAAGCCCAGGATTGGGCTCCGTGCTCAGCAAGAAGTCTGGTTGTCCATCTCCCTCTCCCTCTGTTCCAGAACAACCCTCCCCCCCCCACTTGTGCTGGCTTTCTCTGTCTTTCTCAAATTAATAATCTTAAAAAACAAAACTCAAAATTAAAAACATCAAATTCTGTATCTTTCAAAGAAAAATGAAAAATTAAGGCATTTTAAGGTAAATGATAACTTACTGCCAGCAGACCTGCATTACAAAAAAAGTTAAAGGAAGTTTTACAAGCTAAGGAAAATTGATACCAGATGGTAAATATAAATATATAATCGAGTATGTTCTAATTTAACTTAAAAGACATATGACCATTTAAAGCAAAAATTATTGCACACTTTGGGATGCTATAATCATCACAAAGAATGAAACACAAAGAATGAAGGGGGGTGAGGTAGTATGATATTAACTTTAAGTAGACTGTGAAAAGAATATAAATTATAATCACTGTAGTAACCACTTAAAAAAAAAAAGGCCAAGAGTGCAGGTAAAAGTAAAAAAGAATTAAAATAGAAAACTAAAAATCATTTGATTTTCTGTTAAAATATAGCAGAAGAGATGTTGAAAACAGATGAGACATATAGAAAACAAGTAGTAAAATTATAAACTTTAATTCAATCATATTAGTACACTAAATGTTAATGAAGTATATGCTTCTATTAAAAGGCAAAGATTGTCAATCAAGATGTAACTTACGTTGTCAACAAGAGATACACAGTAAATATAAAGAAGCAAATGTTGGAAGTAAAAGGATAGAAAAGATAACAGCATGCACACATTAGGACTACAAAGATTAGAGTGGATACATTAATATTAGACAAGAAAGACTTCAACACAAAATGCTTATTACCTAATTATAGAGCTTCAAAATACCTGGAGCAAATCAATTGCTAAGTGTTTAACTATGGGGAAATTTTAAATACGCTCTCCCAAACCTTGTACAAAATGTTCATGGCAGTTTTATTCATTAACAGAAAACAAAACAAAACCAAAAAATCTAAGAGTAGTTCAGGTGTCCATTAATAAGAGAATGTATTAAAAACATAGTATGTTCATACTATGGAATACTATTCTGCAACAAAACGAATAAACTACTGATACACGCAAAAACATTCACACCGGTTAGGCTGATTGGAAGAACTGGGTGCAATGGACTACACATTGTGTAATTCCATTTATGTAAAATTCTAGAACAGACAAAAGTCATTGTGTGGTGCAAACATCCGGGTGTGTGGGAACAAACAGGAATAAATTTTCTGGGATGACAGAAATGTTCTACATCTTGATATATGTGAGTTACACATTTGTCAAAACTTATTGCACTGTATCACTTAACCCTTTTCTGTATGTAGATTATAAGAAAAAAGAAAAACGAAAAAGAAAAGAGAACTGCAAATAAATAAAAATCCGACCTAAGTTTCTGAATCATTAAGCTGGGAACAGTTAAAAATGCCTGTAACTACAGATCTGTATCAGGATTCACAGCTCTGAAGCAGGTGGCAGGGATACAAAATATAGACCACTCCTGGTTTTTGTTCCTTGGAATCTGATGGTAGATGTTCTCCTCAGTTGTCTCACCTCCTAAACCTAAAAGATAATTCTTTTTTTGTACAAAGTAATTTGCAAGCTTAGAATCATTGTCAGCATAGCTTCAGTGGACCACATAGGAACTTAATGACAAATGCATGCATGCAGTTAGATGGCACAAACTTACTAGTTAGCTGCTCATTAGTTCCCATTCCATAATTAACATAAAATATTGATCCTGTCTTAAAAAGTTTCCCATAATGATCAAAATTTAAACATAATATTTAACATCTTTATGAATTATGAAGCTAAAAAATGAGTCTTTGCTATCATACTAGTCCAGTGTTAAAATTTTAATCTAGTCTGGCTTTCATTTTGTCTTCTAGTAGGTGCTCTTATGTCCCCTAGTGGATACAGGTCGATATGGTACAGGAAAGATAAGGGTAATACTAGCTAAGGAAAGGTCCATAAATCCTAAATGCCTGCCTTGCCCACATGCTTTTCCAAACCAATGTCTCACACTACCCAATTTACCATAAAAAAGAAAAACATTAACACATCTGAACTGGACCACACCTATCTGCCCCTTGTGTGGTCACCTATAGGGCTTGAGCTAAAATATAATCCTGGTTTATGACATACACACGAACAAATGCATACCAATTAGCTAGACATTTTGACCTGACATAATACAAAGAAGTCGGCATTTCCACCATAAATCTCTATTTTTAAAGATTTATAGCTTAGTCATAAAAGTAGACTTTAGAAAAATTTAGGGTGCAAAGATTTAGCCACAAGAGAGAAATTTCCCTTCTAATAAATTAAAAGTAAAACAGCATGTAGAAAATCTGATCTGAAACTCCTGTGTGTTTGTGTGTGTAATAAAGAAAAAGAGATCTCTGTGCACAGAAATTTTGACAGCCTATTGTTTAAATTGTTAGGGGGGGCCAGGAGTTAAAGATAAAAGAGGGATATAACGCAAAGTAATAAAAAAGTATTTTTCCTCCCCAAACTGAAGTAACTAGGTTCCTTGTCAATATTTCCAGCAATAAGTTCTAGACACATTTTGTCTCCTCAAATTCACATACATAGACTTATAGGCAGCCACACATGCAGACATATATGAATTGGCTTCCAGTTCATTAATATTATGGATAGTAAAATTTTCCCAATTAAACCTGAGGCTAACACCAGCACAGGATCCATTCATGTATTTCCACAGGGGTAAAGCATTAATATGGTAAGGCAAGGTTCCCTTTTGTTTGCATGTCCCCTGTCTCTGCATGACAGTGGTTAAGGAGGCCAGGAGCTCCAAAGGATCTGAAACAATCACTCTGCACCCAACCTTCTACAGTGGGAGTAAAGACAAGGCACCCAAACTCCATCCTCCACACCACTTTTATCCCCATTTCCTATTTTATTTTTATCTAGAGTACTTCTTATGATCTACTACACACAGGTTTGTTGTGTGTGTTTAGTATATATATGTAATATATATGTATTTCATTCATTGCTGTTTCCTGGCACACAGTAGGAGTTCAATCCTACTACTGTTTTAGTTTGGATTTCCTTGATTACTGGTTTAGTTGAAGATTTGTGTGTTTACTAACCAGTGAGACTTTTCTCTGTATTCCCACTTCCTAATGCTATGCTCCTTGAGGGAGAACTCAATAAATTACAACTGAATTGCATAATGGAAGGAACAACCAAGAGCCAATTTCTGACAATTCTGCTTCTAAATTCTTTTGGCTGAAGCTGGGAATTTGGTTTAAGAAAAGAGTTGCCTTAAAATAAAAGGAGATACCAGTGACAAGGGATTGGTTGAGGACACTACAGCAGTACAAACCAAATTCCTATAGTGGGGAAACTGTTCTAGCAGGTACCAACCTAGCACACTCAGACAGTGAAATCTGAAAGTGAAATCTGAGATACCATGACATGGTAAGACTGACCAAAGTCATAAGGTCCCTCACTCCAAGCCACCAAATACCCTGGCGAACAGTTTCTGGTAGGTTTCTAGGTCAAAAAGAGTTCTTAATTCAGACCTCAGTCATAGACTCATCCCTGAGGCTATTAATTAGAAAAGCTTAAGTCTTTCTTTTCTTGGAAATTGAACATAAGCTAAAGTACAGCATCCTGTCACACAATAAAAGGAGACCAAAGAACCTGGGAGATTTGACCCAGAAAGTAAAGAAATCCATAGAAAGAAAGTCCTGAGTTGCCAGCTTGCAGGTCAAGATTTGTGAGACTCAGTCATAGGTCAATCTCATAACCAGCATGACCGAAAAGTAGTTTAGGCACCTCTACCAGAAAGTTCAAAGAGCATACCTCGAAATAGGTACATACCTTGATACAACTAATGGGTTTGGGGGAAGAAATATTTTTAATAGGAAAAGATGTTATATTTACACATAATTGTTTCCTTAAGGCTCATGCAGTATAAGGACTCATTTTCCCCCAAATATCTCTGTGGGTCATGGTAGAATTGGGTAAAACCAAACCCATCTGACCCAAAAATAACTGGGCCATGGATAAGGGTTAGGTCACAGAGTCAAAGAAAATACAAATTGGAGAACTCTAGAAGTTAGAAGAGGGATATAGATGTTACCAAGGAAAGAATCCTAGGACTAAACATTGGTCCTTATAGGATCAGCTATGTAAGCAGGATCAGAGCACAAGTCCTAGTATTCATTCCTCAAACCACTAAGGGGAATACTAAGGTAGAGTACACCTCACTTTAGAACTGACAGTTTATTTTTAAATAAATTTGTTTTATAGTGAATTAACAATTTCTATTTTTTCTATATGAATTTTGCTACCTTCTTTATGTCTCTCCCTTTTTATAAGATTCTAGCAAAACTTCTTTCCTTCTCTTTAAGGCAGGAGTATCTCTTGGTTGTAAGAGGTGGTTTATAACTAACACATACTATTCTGAATGGAAAATTTCAAGAGGCAACCAAAGATTCTCATCCTAATGCAAAGAAGTAGTAAGTTTCATCCTTTTTAAAAGTCACCATCCAGGTCACACTTAGGGAAATCGACACTTTTTCATTAATTACTGTGGCAGACAGACCTTAAGGAGACCCCTTCTGGTGTTCACTCCTTATATTATCTTCCTGTGAGTGCGAGCAAGTCCTGTAACTTGCTTCTAAACAGTGGAATATGACATTTGTGACAGGATGTCACTCTCATGATCAGGGTAGATAACAGGGGAAAGGTGATTCTCCTAAATTCTTGATGAAGTAAGCAGTCATGTTAAAGAAGCATGTGTGGCAATGTGTGGCAAGGAACTGTGGGTGGCCTCTTAAGCCTGAAAGAGGTCTCCAGTCAGTAGCCAGCAAAAAGCTGGAGCCCTCAGTCATGAGGCCAGGAAATGAATTCTGCCAACAATCTGAATGAGCTTGAAAGTGAAGCTGGAAGTGCCTTGAACAGATTCAAAAGCAAGGAAATAATAAATAAACTTTTTAATGCTTATAAAAATTTATTCATTTATTCATTCAATGAATGTTATAAATATGTACTGAGTGTCTGCTTTGTACCTGGCTTTATTTTGATTAATAGGATTACAGCAGCAAACAGACAGGACGCACAATTAAATAAACAAATAAAAATTATAATGTGATAAATGCTATAAAGGAAATAAACAGAGTAACATGATAGTCACAAGGAATGGAGGTGGCTACCTGAGTGACTTGTAATTGATTCTTTGAAGAAATACATTAAAGCTGACACTTTAAGAATGAGAAGGAGTCAGCCATGCAAAGAGCCAGAGAAAGAACATTTCTAGGCCGAAAAAAGCAAATGCAAAAGTCCTAAGAGGGGAATGAGCTACAATATTCACAAAAGTGAAAGTAGGGAGTGTGGCCAGGATGTAATGGGGAAAAGGAAAAACAGTCAGAGATAAGGCAGACAAGGATCTGACAGGTCCACAGCAAAGTGTTTGAATTTTATTCATACTACAATGGGGATAGAGACAGGATCTAACACACATTTTCAAAAAACTGTACTGTAGAAAATGGACTGAAAACAGACAAAAGTGGAAACACGGAGTCCTGGGAAGAGACTTTTTCAGCATATCATAAGAGAGATGACAGTTGTCTAGAGTCAAGTGGTAGGGTGGAAAAAAAGGAGACACAGTCAATTTTTAGAAATAATGAAGCAAGAAGGAGGATCAAGAATTTTAATCAAAGTAAATTTTTAATGAGACAGGTTTGTGACTCTACTAATTGAGTGGAGATAGTGATGTCATCAATCGAAATAGGGAAGGATGGCAGGGAATCATTTAATGGTTTTCATTTTAAATTTGGGGGAGGCAAGGAGAGTTAGGAGACAGAGGTCAAGCGTTCTTCTCTAGACAAATCTGTTAGACTTCCAAACTGAAAGGTCAGGTTGGCAATTGGATATATGGAGTCTGGAGTTAAGGGAACAGATGTGTGGGGAAGCATTCTAGATATGAACATAATGAACATCTAAAACCTAGGATGGGAGGCAGAGTGTAGGGAGTGGATCCAGCAGCATCAAGGGATAGAATTAGAAATGTGCATATTTGAAGCAGCTACATAAATGAAAAACTGAATATAATTCTTTTGCAGCTGCTATTTACAAATAATTCTGAAATTCATCTAAAAATAAAAAAAGGTGATAACTACCACCACCTGGCTTATACTGAGTGTTGCCTCCAGAATCCTTTTTATGAACATCCAGTAAATTTCACTGGATGAGATGCTTAAGCTTTAATGAAAGATACTCCATAGGTATGTCTGTGACAAAGCTGACTTTTCAAATGAGAATTCATAATTTGGTGCAGTTATTACCACGCAGGGGCAAAATACAAATGGTATTTTGTATTTGGAGAAGCTATATTAAGCTTTATGTTATATTAAATTCCTTAAGATCCCTGTACAAGAAAATCCATTTTGCCATAGGAACACCAGAAAACATTTATATTGGGTGCTAATAAGTGTCTGGAATTTATAATGCTAACTTAATTCATCTTCACAACATTGTGGTTGTTATTATTGTTATATTATTACCTCCATTTTGTGTAAGAGTAAACAGGCACAGAATGGTTAAGTGAGTTGCCAAGGTCATACTGCCAGGGTGCTGCTGAATACAAAGGGTCTATCTCTGGAGCTTAAGCTTTTAAAGACCATAGATGACCCTCTGTTTCTCATAAGTAAAGTAATATCGCTTGATCTAGCAATGCTAAGTTAACTCTCTTGCTTGGGTTGCGAAGAAAACCCACTGACTTTACCTATTTGATTTTTTAAGCAGAAGTTTTATAACAACCAGGAACATTTTTTTTTTTTTTACAAGATTTTCTATTCATTCATTAAGGCTTACCAGGACAAAAAATGTTCTGACAAAAATAGGTATGCTTTAAAAAATTCTGTATCACCTTGCTCTTACCACAAATCTTAAGTAAATGGTAACAGTGTCTATGCAATGACCAAAAAAAAAAAACAAAAACAAAAAACTGAAGAAACTGTGCTTTGACAGGGCACTAGTCTTTTTCTCTTATGAAACTATAATTTACTTTCTCCTGTTCCCTTTCCCTCTAATTTTTCTATACTTCTGTCAATAAGAAGGATCAATTACAGCATTTTATTTGACACACTGAATATAATTATGATTTGCCACCTAACCGGCTCAGCTATGAGTGACAGATTTTTTTTCTCAAAGTAAACTTGACTGACTGCTCTGGGACATTTCTATTCCTTGATGGTTCCTTCACAGCAGCAGAACAGTACAGATGGAGGTCAGGACATAAGTGTGTACCTGTCTGAGTCAGAGGGACAGGAGGATGTCCCTCTACTGGCAGTTTTCCTTCTTCTCCTTTTGGGCAACTACTAGTGCTGATGAAGTTCTAATTTGGATTTTAAATAACTGCATTTTTAAAAATGGGAAATGCAAAGTTTTTATGGTTACCTCTCTTTTTTCAGCAAATAGTGTAGGAGAGAAGAATGATGTCCAAACGACTTCAGGACCTAACCGCCACCCCCTTGCCTTTCTCCTCAGTAAACTGTATTCCCGCATTAGACTACATTCTAACAGAAAACCTTCTATGCCAATAAATTCTCAACATTTTAGGAATGGAAAGGCTTATGGGAGATCATATAGTATAACCTTTCAATTCACAGGTGAGAACATCTAAACACAGAGCAACTGGCTAGAGTGACTAAAGTTAATATAGTCTTCATGTGCTGCCATCCCGTCTACCATGAGCATGAAATACTACCTGAGTTTCCTCAGTTTGGTTTTTCTACAGCCACATTTCAAAAGACAACAAATTTTCTTTCATTCAAGCAAACACCTGAGGGCACAAAAGAAGGTAAACTTAAAAATTACTACCTGAAATATAGTATGATGAAGGATGTTGGTTCCCAAATGTCAGTTCATGACAAACTTTTCAGTGGTCAATAGCAAAGTGAGAAAAAGAACAATGTCAAACTTTTTCAACAAGATAAATTTATTCAATTTAAACAACTGTCCTTTACTATATAATTATGACATTCCTACTATTTTGGTGCTAAAGCAGTCCTTTTATTTTCCCCTGTGATAGACATATATACATACATACATATATAAATATGTATCCTGGAAATATATTGGTCTCCCTAATCCTACTATATTAGTTATCTACTGCTGTGTAACAAATTACCCCAAAACCCAGCAGCTTAAAGCAACAAACATTTATTATCTCACAGAGTTTCTAAAGGCCAGGAAACCGGAAGCAACTTAGCTGGGTGGTTCTGGCTCTCATGAGGGCCTCTCAAGAGGCTGTAGTCAAGATGTCAGCTGGGGCTGAAATCATCTGAAGACCTGAGTGGGCCGAAAGATGTTTTTCCAAGATGGCTCACTCACATCACCACTGGCTGATGGCCTGAATTCCTCAAATGCTGTTGGCCACAGGCCTCAGTTCCTCTCCATATGGGTCTCTCCTAGGGCTTCTCATGACACAGAAGTTGGCTTCCCCCACACTGAGTAATTCAAGAGAATGGAAGCATCCAAGACAGAACCACAATGTCTTTTGTAACTTAATCTCAGAAGGGATATGCTATTACTTCTGCCATATTCTACTGGTCACAAAGACCAGTAAAATATGGAAAGGGACTATATCAGAGTGTTAATATCACGAGGTAGGGATTATTGAGGACCATCTTGGAGACTGGCTGCCAGGAACACAATTTTTTTTTTAAAGTTATTTTAGTAGTCCATGAAATCAAATCTAAAAACTGTTGTAGTAGAAAGGACATAAGAGTTAAAATTAAAAGATCACGTTCTAGTTAGTGGTAGATAAGCTATGGTAGATAAGCTATTTAATTTTCTTTTCTTCAGTTTCTTTAGAAAATAAGGGGATTGGATTTGACAGTCTCTCAAATACTTTTCAGTGCTAGCGTCCTAGTATTCTACACTAGGGATGATGATGATGACAATGAAAATGATGACAAATTTGATAACGTGCCCAAGGTCACTAGGCTAATCAATGGTGGAGTCAAAATTTGAACTCAGGCAACTTGACTGTATAGCCTATGCTGTATCTTATCTAATCTTTGAAATAAATATGAAAGGTAGTGAGAAAGACTAAGCAAGTCAAATAACATGTTGCTGTCTTACTCTCATCCATTGCAAAAGGGAGAGTGCAATCTCATTCTATCCCTACTAAGTACTTCATAAATACTAATTAGCTGTTTTATTATTATTGACTTAGGACAATGTAACATTAATTGCCCACTTCAAGAAACCTATCTTCATAACAACTTATAATACAATAATGTTTTGTGGGATGTGAAATTTCCATTGCATAATCATCATACTTACTATATGGTTAGGGTATCATTTCCAGATAACTTTGGTAAAGAACATCTATAGTCAGGGAAACCTGTTCAGGTTTTGAATGGAGGTGGGGTGGTGGTGTTTAATTTTTAATCTTGGTATTTTTCTTTCTTTTTCCTAAGAACTACTTTTAATTTCCCTGGGAAACTTTATAATAGCTTAGTTTTTAATAAATCATTTTTTTGTTAATGTTTTTCAAGAAAAATATCAAGTACTATGTAAATTAACAAAAGACAATACTACAATGATTTATCCTTCCTTTTAGCTAAAAAAATACACACACACACATATGTATGTATATACATATACTCACTGGCATCATATTCATGATAATTTCAATTATGTTTTTTCTAGATTTCTTCTCAAAGTACTTCTCAGTACCCCAAATATTAGAAGTCTTTTGCACAAAACTCAGAAGTCAACGGGGGAGCTTCTTTGGTATCAGTAAGAAACAAGGAAAATCCATGACCCTGTGACTGGTCAGTGTGCAGTAAAGGCAATCTTCTGGCATGAAACAAGGCCAGAAGTCAGTCAGAAAAAATGATGCAAAATTTCTTAAAAACCTTGCCAGAGAATGAACATGAAAAATAGACAGCAAAATAACATTGTCAAATTTGCTTTCCATTTTAGAACTCAAGGCAGGACAAAAGTCATCTTGGGAATAGTAGACAATGTTTCCATTGCTTTTAACTAATATGGGAGAAAAAGCATTTAAGGTTTCAGGCATTCAAGAGTGACAATTGTCTTTGGGACAGTTTGAAAGGACTTGAAAAAAAACATTTTCTGGAATACATGGAATGTGCCTTGGCTTCTGTGGTCAAAATTTCTGGGACTCAGCTGAAACAAGATTCTGGCTTAAGACTTATATGGTTTTCATCACCCTATAAACATTAACATTATTGATGCAGATCTGTCGCTTGAAATATTTTACCCATATCCTCCACTGCAAGGAATTTTCTTTTTACCCATTCATCTCTAGTGACAAATTTGTGGCACTTACAAATTTAAAAGGCTGTCAAACTCTAATAATGAAACCTTGGGGGGAATCATAGGGGGAGCACAGATCAGAAAGAACCAAAATTAATTTCAGAGGATTTACTACATAGGTTAGGGGTCACAATGAGGTGAGTTTTCATTCTACAATGTGAAATCTATAGAAGCAATACCTTCCCAGAAGTAAAGAAAAAGTAGAAAAGGAATTAGTGCTAGTCAAGCCACAGAACAAAGTTAGAAACTCATTATAGAAACTAATGCATAGATAGCATAGAAAACCACATTTTGTCAGTGACTTTAGTCCATGCCATACTTGTTGCACTAATGGTTAGTCCTAAAACTCAGATATACATTTCAACTACTGATAACTCACCTAGGAAACTATCCATCTTAATAGGAACTCAAATTAAAGGCTTGAGTTCTACAGTTTTTCCCTAGAAAGTATAACAAAAATGGAAAGATAATTTTAAAAGAACAAAAGGCTGGGCTTCTCCCCTTGCCTAAATCTCTATGATGTACCTGCCGGTAGAGAAAGTTCAATGGCTCAGAACATGTTTTCCTCAAGGCTTTAGTATTAGGTACCTGAGGAAGTAAAGTCAGAAGGAAGAAGTTGCAGGCTGGTGCATTCATGCAGAGGACACAGAGGAGGAAGGAGCTCACGAATCAGGCAGAAACTCTTAGAGAGGCTCTGGCTTGGGGTATGTCAGAGACCATACTGGAACAAGACCTGGGGCATTAATTCTAAGACTAGAAAACAGTTCCCTTCTGTGAGAGGTAAAAATTAACATGCCAGGGCTCGTAGCAAGCTGACTTCACATAAAAAGGAGATGGTCTTCAGTACAGCATGCCATGGAAAAAGTAGCACAGTGCTTAAGACAATCAATCCTGGTAGAGATCTGAGGTGGGGAATCAGATCACTACTACTGGAATTGCAAGTCCTGAGACCACAGTCTTTTTTATCTTGCCAGGGATGGACTGGTGGTCCCCCAACCACAAAAGCTGAGGGAGCAGAGCAGGAGCACAAAAGGCTCTGCTGCATCCTACCACGACTGGATCCTTCCAGCCCCCCCCACCTACACCATGGGAGAGGCTAATCCCTCCCTAATCCGTAAAGCTAAAATCTCATAGACTTAGAACTGGAAATCCTTTACTCACGCCTGAGTTCTCATGTCTGAGGTCTGGCCCTTTGAAATTCTTGTGTACAGCACCCAAATGCAAAAGGCCAGGAGGTAAGAGATGCTGTTCAAAAAGGCCCGGTGAGTTTGCTGGTCAGGTCATTGATTTGTTTGCTGCACACCTCTGTTTCAGTTTCCTTGGACTGTCCTAACAAATTACTATAAACCGGATAGCTTAAAACAACAGAAATTTATTTTCTCCCAGTTATGGAGCTTAGAAGTTCAGTATCTCTGAAGAAGAGATACTGGTGTTGGTGTTGTCAGCAAGTCTTAGTATTTCTTAGCTTCAAATCTTGGCTCTACTATTAACAGATTTTTAACCTTGATGAGCTTCAGTTTATTCCTCTATAAAATGGAGGAAACAATCGCACCTAGACTTACAGAATGGTGAAAATTAGATTACGTGGCTAATAATCTAGGTCTTATTTTTTTTTTAAGATTTTATTTATTTAGTTGAGAGAGTGAGAGAAAGAGTGTGAGAGCAAAAGCAGGGGGGAGGGGCAAAGGGAGAAGCAGATTCCCTGCTGAGCAGGGAGGCCGATGTGAGGACCAAAAACTGCAAGGGACCATTCTACTACTGAGAGAGGTGCTCAGCATTAGGCACAGAGCTGGACAAATATATTTGCATCTCAGAGGCCGGGGAGATTAGACACTGGAATGAGTCAGTCCAGATATATGACAGACGGGGAGGGGCTGCTGATACTGAAGGTATGCTCTCTCCTAAGAGCGTTCAAACTTAGAAATCATTTTAAAACTCTAGTGCTAGCCAAACAAAATCTTCTGCTGGTAGAATATGACCTAAAAGTAGTTTTTCACTTCCTGAACTAGGACCACTATTCAAGCTCTTAAGCCACCCCTTTTGAAAGAAATTAGAAAAGAGGATTCTAAGATTCTAATTTATCATTACTATTTTTTTTCTAGGTTTCTCATTTTAATAAATCTTTCTCTCTCACAGAATTAAAGTTACGTGTTTTAGGGATACGTAGGTGGCACAGTCTAAGGTTAAGTATCTGCCTTCAGCTCAAGTCATGATCTGGGATTTAGTTCCACATCAGGCTTCCAGCTCAGCAGCAGAAAGCTTGCTTCTCCCTCTCCCTCTGACTGTCACTCCCCTGCTAGTGCTCTCTCTCTCTCAGTCCTCTGTCAAGTAAATAAATAAAATCTTAAAAAAAAAAAAGTTACGTTTTAATTATAGCAAATTACAAAAGTGTACAGGTGCATAAAAGAGAAGAAAATAACATACACAATCTTATCACTGAGGAGCAACTGATCTTAACTTTTAGGGATTTTTTTCCTCCAACTTTTCCTACGTATATTTTTCTTCTTGTAATCCAAATACAAATCTAGCTTTTTGACTGAATATTTGGACATTTTATTTAAGATTTTTTGGAAATTTAATATTAAATGATTGCAGATAATTCAATTACATGATACACTAGTTAATTCGGTCTTTCTAATAATTGAACATTTTCTTTTGCTTTCTTGGTATGCAATTATAGGTAACACTGTAAGAATATGTTTATGCATCAAATTTAAAAATTAACTTGCTTCCTTAAGACATAATTCCCCCCTCCAAAGAATTTAGTTAAAACATAAAAAGGACATTTTAAGGTCTCTTGTCTCTATTGTCAGCCTGTATACTGAAATAGTTACATCAGTTGATATTCCCACAGAAGGACTGAGGAATGACTTTTGGCTACCTATTTGCCAAACTATGAGTCAATGGGTATATTTAACACTAAAATTTCAAAACTACTTCCACATCATCAAAAGAAATTTAAGTCCGGGGATAATATTAAAATTATCATTCTAGCCAATATTTTCAACCAATATCAATCCCGAATTTCCTTCTGCTTCAGAGCTATAGGAATGAAAATTATAACATTGTATCTTACTTACATGAACACTCTCAGAAGGCCTACTGCACAGCTCTAGCTCACACTAGGATGTGCTCTGGAATGTAAAGACTACCTACCTAAGAGTAAAGCAGCAGCAATATGCCAGCAACAGTTAATATAAGCCATATAATCATCCTGAGCCACCTATTTCAATTAAATTTTCAGGAGTGGGAGCTGAGAAGGTGAAGATCAGGGCTTTATAAAAGTGATCAGGGTCTTTAGTGATTCATAAAAGTGACTGAGGGTCTTCAGGTCTCTGTCTTAAGAGAGGTGAAACCAAAAAAAAAAAAAAAAAAAAAGACAGGTGAAACCAGGTATCATGTTCAGGTTTTAGAGCCCCAGATAACACAACAAATAGTGCCCTAAAATCTGGAAGTGAAATCAGAGTTTTATATTTCCTAACAAACACAGAAAACAACAACAGAACAAAAAAATCCACATGGATAGGATACTAATTTTTCTTTCTCACCTCATGAGACTGTTACAGGGAAATCAAGTACAAGAACAGCTAAGCATTTGGAAAATTAAACATCATCACCACTAGACATTGCAAACTGGTGTATTTTGAAGCACTAATTATCAGTTAAGTTTAGTAGGAAGATAGTGAATTCAAAGTTCCTTATGGGAAGGGATCATGTTCTTTGTGATTCCCATAGCTTACAGCATATTTTCCCTGAAATTGAAAGTATAATTATTTGTTGAATAAGTGAATAAATAATATTAGTAAAATATATTTGTATTGTACCATATGCAAAATGTTTTTCAAAATATTTTCACAAAACAAAGAATCAGTAAGTCCTAGTAGCAACATGTTTCCAATCATTTCAGATCCTCTGTAGTGGAACAATTATAATATTCCTAAATTTTTTATGCTTTATAACATTAATTGTGAAATAAGTTCTTCTCAGCATCATGTCTTAAAGTAAAGCACTGTCTTAGTCCATTAGATGTTTAAAAGAGGGAAATAAGAGAATGACTATATATGTCAATTAAAACAATTATAGAAAACAGAAAGATGTTGGGATGAATATCCATCAAGTTAGTTTTAGAACTCATAAGAAGCATCAGAGTTTTAGAGGGAAAAAAAAGGCAAAACTGCCCTATCTTGGCTGAGTAGCACTATTAAATTCAGATGCAGGGTTCTATTTAGTTTGGACAGGTCCCAGCCACAGAACAAAGTCAGTCTGTCTTAGTACCATAACTGAATTCTACAAGTTAACAGCTTTTCATGAAAAGCTGCCATTTCAAAATGTCAATCAAATCTGAGCATAAGTGGGAACTCCTGCAGAAATAACCAGCTGCAGGTTTGAAAAACATTTTTCACTGAAAGTGGAAACACAAAAGATGTTTGAACGGGATCTCTTTTCATTCCTGTAACAGTAGACGGCCATTTTCACAACATCAAGGACAGAAAACAGAGGACAAAATTGCAAATAATGTCTTGAAAGGGCTATTTGCAGGGGTGATGACTGATTCAAGTTACAAATGACAGAATTATTGGCAAATGGGAACTCATTAATATGAAATTGTTTGTTTCTCATTAACTGATCACAGTCTCAGACTATTCTTTTAATTGCACTTGAATGACTGTGCAATACAGAATGAAACGTAGCCTCAAGTTTTGACATTTATTTTCAACTTCTTTACAGAAATTGATGATGGTATCACCTATCTTTATGTGGAAGGAGGAGGAGGATCCACCAGTTACAGTTTATTATCAAATTAAAAAAACATTATTTCTCTTTTCAGAATGTTAAAGATAATAAAAATACTGTGCAATATTGCATCATTTTTTCATGAAAAAGTCCCTTGTAAGCAATGATATAATAAGGTGAAACTAAATAAAAGAGTAGTAAATATGATATACTATAAGCATTTACATGGAAAGGATACAGAATTCACTCAGGGAGATGCACATGGGAAAGTACCACTCTGCAGAAGATCTGCCACCATACTAGGTAACCAGAGGCATAAAATACCATAAAGAATAATCAGAAAATAGCTTTAAAAAAATTGTTCCACAACTTGAGGAAAGCGATACAAACAAATGCTCTGCAAATATTTTCTTTGATATCACACTCTTCAACAAATACTTTTTTCACTTGTTGCCAGGTAATAGAATTTAAAGTTCATAGAAATGATGACTCCTCTCAATACCAATGCCACTGTCTGTGCAGTAGAGATATATTAATGTTGATTTCTTTTGTAGAAATGAAGGGGAAAATAAAAACTACTTTAAAAGGTACTACCTATATCACAAGGTTGTATTAGAATTTTCTAGACTCCCATAGTTAACCAATTTTTATGTATTTAGAAGATTTAGAGAACCTGTGTGAGCCTTGTTGATATATTTATTATACCCCACACTGCTGACACTTAAATATGAAAACAAACAGGTGGTATTTAGAAATTAGACTCCAACTCCCAAATAAATGTTACAAACCAAAAGTGCTTTCATATGGCATGAGATAATTCAGGGACACTAGAATCTGCTGTTTTATTTATTTTTTTAAGTTCAATTTCCCTCATTTTCAGAAATTTAGACTATTTTGTTGATACAAAAATTAACACACATCATCCCAAATGCAGATTTAATTTTAGTAGGTATAGCCTAATTAACATAGTTAACTCTAGCCCAAAACATGATGCTCTGGTTTCACACACCTTTATCTACCTGGGAGTTTCTCTTAGGCTTATAATCAACAACAACAAGGCCTCAAAATAAGCACCTAATAATATCTGTATAAAAATTCAGTAAGCAGAGATATAATAAATCTCACTAACCTCCTTTAATCTTTTCAAAAAGCCACAATTCAAGTTCAGTTATATACACTAATCACATTCTCCATTACAAAGAGATACTCTTCATCTTAATTTGAGTAAATGAATTCAGTTTTATCATATGTGTTTACAAATATGGGATGGTTAAGCCTTGGCACAATGATGTCTTTTGCTCTACTTTAAGAACTTTTTACCTAGTACTATATAGCATTCATAGATCTTCCTAAGAGAATATCCAATATTTAGTTCCAAATGCTTTTAATTCTTGTGTTCAAACAGCTGTATGAGGTTGAAGAGCTTGTTAAAAAAAACTGGGAGGGGGCATGAGTTGATTAGCAGTTGTCACCCAAAGATAACAGTTACTTTTATGGGCGAATTACAAATGCAAATGGTTAATGTGGTATAAATTGTATACTAGATTTTAGTGAGAATGTCTAAAGCTATCACACAAGGCATTCAACTGTGTTCCCTGTTTATGGGAATGAAATATGTAGTTATTTGAAGTCCACAATATGTATACTGTGTTTGTAATAACTGCAGATTTTACAAGCACATTATTCTTTCCATTAGGATTAAAACCTCACCGAATAGCAATTTGTGAAAGAATTCTAGCAGGGCCCGGAGCCCAGAACTCTGACCTCTGATGAGATGCTTGGCAGCAACAAACTCTGGGTCTAGGCAAAACATCTGGTTTGAGTTAGACTTCCTGAAAAAATAGCCCCTGTACTGGGGAAACTGGTATTCACTCAGCTTTGTATATATACTTTGACTGACTTCAACACTGCTATAGGAAAAAAAAAGAGAAAAAGAGAAGAAAGACTCTACTAGAATACTTGTCAATCATGACAGACTCTTTGGTGGCCCCTCTAGAATGAAACTCTCTTATTAGCTGGAATAGTCTTTCTATATTTCTTGAGCATTTATTTCCACATTATATCATGTAGAATGTACAAAAACTTTAAAAAGTCCAAGTTTGTTATTAGCAAAATACATTTCTTTTAATCACTCAGGGCGGGGGGAGGCAGATTAATGAAGTTAATTTTAACTTCATTCTGTTTACATATATGGAGGGGAAAAAACACAACATTTTGAGGATTCCTATATATTTGAGTAAATATTAAAACTCAAAAAAAATAGCTTCTAACTAGTGTTCCTTCTAAAATAATAAACGTTATAGCAACGCTTGTTTATGGGTTAAGAGGTTCTTTGAGTTTTTGCAAATTTAATAAAAAAGCAGAACCCCAAAATGATTCCTCTAATATTTATATACTACAGAAAAAATGATCTGGATTAATATGCAAACACAATATGACAATTTGGAGACAGGACATTACTTAAAGGTTCTCCTGCCACTTTTATCTTCTGATTAGTAGGTTTAGTAGGACAAATGAGGAAATCCATCCACTGCTATTAACAAGTCTCTAGTTCATTTAAACCCATCAAAAGGGGGCCATTAAATTATTCTGCATTCTTATATATACACACAGTCTTTTGAAGCAGAGTTCTTATATACCAGACTGAAGACAACTCAAAACTATGAATGGTACTTACAAAAGAAAAGGGCAGTATCTAGGTAAGCTGTTCTATAGCCAAAAGGATGTAATATAATATTGTATGTAAAATTAAAAGAAGCAGAAAAGCAGGATATTCCAACATAGTACTCTTTACCTTAACTACCATTTTATTTGAGCTTCTAGTGAAAGCAAAAATATAACCCAACCTATCCTACTGTCAAATGCGTAATGTTAAAGGGCATATGGGATAATGACTGGAAGCGTGATTCACTTTGAAGGACCTGGGAAAGTTTTGTCAGTCTCAGATGGTGGTAAATTGACATTTTACTTTTCTGCATATCCTTTTAATTAATACTTTTGTGACCAGAAGTACAAACTCACTTAAATTTAGCCTTTTGAAAGAACAGTGTGGAATAGAATGCAAATTAATAGTCATACATCTTGTTAAGTACAAACATACTTTTCTACCTAGTGGCATTGCTAAGGATTCTATTGAATAGTACTATGTTACGAAAGATCGTATTATTCTCCAACAGGTATTAGCAATCTACAAACTGTACTTCCATCATACTTTAGGGAGCTATTCAGGAATAACTATGATTATTTATGCTCTGCTTACATATAAAAAATAAAATCTTATTGGCCAAATTCAAGCCAGCATCCGCTTAAAGTTCCTCAGAATCCTCATGACACACACACATTTGTCTACAGTTTTTAACATCTGTCATAATTATTATTCAGCAAATTATAAAGTTTGTACCATCTCCACATTATTTAACTTTTAAAAAGAACATTCACATTTCTACTACGAAGTCCTGTCATTTCTATTCTAACTGAATCAACAAAATAATGATGGAAAATAAGATTTTGCTTCTCCTAACACTATTTTTTGAATCCATAATTCTTATATATTTTACCATAATATGTGCCCTTGCTAAGTTTTGAGTAAAAGACCATGTAGCTGAAATACAGCACTTCTTTTCTCTATACTCTTACAACCTTTTTCTGTACACACACCACACATAAAACTTCTTGGCTCAATGAAACTTAAATGTTTCTCCAGAAGGTACTTATTTTGATACAAAATAAAAGTTAATAAAGGATGTGACAAACTCTTCTTATTTAAATGTAATATTTTGAGAGAGCACATTGTGAAATACAATGCAGATTTATACTAGCAAATTTCTACAAGCACACGTTTACTTTTCCACCTCAAAACAAGGATAAACTAATCCTGTTGTATTCATTTCTGAAAGAAGGCAGAGGCATTTTTTTTAAAACCATGTAAGAATGCATGCAGAATTATCATACATATTTATAGGTAATCATACTGTAGGTATATGGCGAGAGACTTAGAGATAAAGATTTTAGAATAATTATTGCCTAAAATGCCTACATAAATTATTTCTGAAAGACTGCTTCCCTTAAAACCTGACTGTCTAACAATCTGTATTTGAGTCAGAGCATAAGCATAAATGTACATGACTTGACACATGCAATTTTTTCATTTTGTCTGATGATAAAAAAGAAAGTCATTATCATATTCTGAAGGCCACTTGGAGAAACTCTTTGAAGCATAGGGAAAGGGACTCCTCTGTCATCCTCCTTATGAAAGAAGTAGCAAGTAAAACACTTTTTTCCTTGATGCAGCTTTGGAATGTTACATAGCTCACTCCTTTGAGTACATATCAAAAAACAACAAAACAAAACAAAACAGAACACCTACCTGTAACAATGAATAGTTATAAAAAAATAACAGTGGTGATTTTGTATTATAGTGTACTTTTACACTGGAATTAAACAGCAAATTTTCTCTCCAAAGGCATAAAGAGCATTTCACTGCTAACCCCCTGCATTTTTGAAAGCTGTGGCCACAAAGGCACCTTTATAAAATAAGCCCCCACTTGTTAAAACTGTAACATTGCCACCATCACTTGAGTTTCACCTTAGTGACTTAAATAAATATAAATAAAGTAATAAACACTATATGTTTTATAGAGTTCTATGAACCAGAAAAAAAAAATCACCTTACAAAATAACCTCCTGGCAAATGCAAAAGAAAAGCTAAATTTGGTTTGCTCATATTTTCTGAGTTCCCAGAATACAAGAAGGAGCTAAGGGAAACCTGACTTATTTAACTGAAAGACTTTTGCTTATTTCATTTTCCACATTAGTCTTTATGGAAAGCAAGGGAAAAAAAGTATTAAACAGGAAAGAATTAGAGAAAGGCAGTCATTATAATAAAAAATACAAGATATTTATTTAAAACAAGATATTTTTCATATTTTATGTTTTAAGATGATTTTGATGGAAATCTTTCTATTGACTGATACTGGATACTGAAAATAAGCTCTGTCAGAATTAGATATGATGGCTGCTATTCTAGGTGGTCAAAATGCCCAGCAATTAAGTTACCTGTTTCGCTATCCTATCAATCCAAGTGATGGTAAAACTCCATACTACTGCTATTGGATGGCTGTGGTATAAACTGTTTTACTTAGAATGGAGGAATAGAAAATATTAATGGCTACTGTCATATGAACAACTTTAAAAAATATATTGTTTCAGACTTGCTAATGGATATTTTGTAAAGTTTGAATATAATTCTTGAGTCATCACCTGGATGAAAGCAATAACAACAACACTTATTTTAAAGAACTCCAAATTATATACAGTTGAGTCAATTTTAATTTGTTTTCATTTAAGGTCTTCTAAAGTTGAGGCCAGCATGCTGAAGAAAAATATTAAACTATGTATAACCCTGTGTCAACATATGATGCTACTGGGAATGGTAAGTGAATTAATTTTCCAAGGAAAATTAATTACTTATGACTTACAGTTGTAAAAGCAAACAACGTAACTCTGGATTAGGGCACATTTAATTTCTGTTTGTAGTAGCGATTAAATTAATTTCATATAATTCATGGTATGTAATGGAAAGCAGAACAAAAATGAAATTCTAGACAATGACTGACATAGAAAAATGTATATATTTATGAACCTGATCCAAAAATAAAGGTCATGGATATTAATCACTGGATAATAAAACAGCATTTTTAATGGTTCTATAATAATGGATTTTTAGCATAGTTTTTAAGAAAACTTGTCCAAATAGAAATGTCTGACACAGAGAAACAAAATAGAAAACTGTAATTATATCCTGTAACATCTCTATATCGCCCTCCTCCCACCACAAAAAAAGGTATTTGGAATAAAGGATTTGAACATCTTCTTTTTATAACAATAATTTTTGTCCACATAAATTTGGGGCAGCTAAAATTCAATATGCCATTAAGTGACTTACGAATGAAGTTCTTAAAATTACAACTAAATTCTCTTCCTAACACCCAAAAAGTAAAGCACTTCTAAAATGGATCATCTGTGATTCATTTGACTGAATTATGCACCTGAGTACTACTAAGACAACAGATTTTGGCTAACTAATGGAGCCTTAAGAATATATGCACAGCTGCACATAGGAAAGTATTCATCTTTTTATTCTATCATTTCCTTACCTGTTCCAATTAAGCCAGACATAATCTTTTAATTTTGGATTCCAACTTCATGGCACAGTTCATGTGCTAAAATCAAGAATTAAATCTTGCCCTGCTAGAAACTGTAATTAGTTTCAAGTAGCTATATGAAATGTTATTCTCATGCTCTATTAGACGCACAAAATCAAAACATTTAATATTCTGGTAATAATCCTACATACTGACTGTCACTGGCCACCTAGTGAAATCACTGTCAGTCAAATTCCCACTGACATTTGGGACCATTTGTCTATAAGAGAGCAAACATTTAAGGTACAGTAAAATATTTCTGTGACTTACACTTTAGAAAAGAGTAGATGTGGGCTTCTGATGAAAGATACAGTATGAACCCAGGCAAAAAATAGAAATAAAGACTATCCGCATATAAAATATACATTTCTCCTCAAAATTTCACTTTTTTTAAACACATTTTCAAGTATTCTCTTTTCCTAGCCACACTATCAAAAAAAGCACTTACTACTACCATAGTATTTTATCTCTCAAGAGAAACATTTATATGGAGAAAAAATTATGTAATGCCTAGAGAAAAGTACTAAAAATATTCTAAATTCCATTATAATTTTAAACCTATCAAAGGAAAGAGAAATTGTGACATTACTTTGGAGTCTATGAAAATAAAAATTAGTAACAGTATAGTCTTTAATCTTCAGGGATTTTTTTGAAGTAACTGTACTATGAAAAGATTAATTAAGGACAGAAATTTTCATTCCAAGATAAGCTGTGACTTAAGCATGATTAGGAAACATTTTTGCTCTATTTCGAAGAGTAGAACTAAATGGAGCAATCAAAACTTTACCTTTCTGGCTTGTTTTCCTAAAACAGAGGTTACCCTCATTTCAAAAAGGACCTCACTCACATAAGCCAGATTGAAGAGGGTCTGTGTATAAAATGTCCTAGACAGGTTCTCTTTACGGTAGGAGGCACACTCAGCTTTGATTTGGCAAGTAAAGCTACCCAGGAGGCTGAAACATCACCTTGGACTCTCAGAGAACTTAAATTTGAGTTTATTTATTTATTTCCTTTCATTCCTGGCTTCAACATCAGAACAGGGTTTTGAGAAGACAGAGAAGAAAGAAAAGAAAGGAAGAAAGAACACAGGAACAGAAGAACGAAACCATGTCCTTCTGGATCAGAACGAAATCGATCCTACCACCCACATCTGTGCTGCTTAACTTCACTCCTGAAAAGAGCACTGAATGCTTTTCTGATTGGCGACAGAGTCTACAAGACGGGCAGGAGTTACAGTGATACTCCCTCCTTAGAAAAGACACACACAACACCCTCTACGTTCCCTTAAGTTTGAAATGAATTTCAGAAGGTTCTTCAGGCATCTTTCTTTTATTACAACCCACATTCATATCGCAGTAGAATGACTACAAGGGAATCACTAATTTTTTATCTAAACTATGACGTTTTGGCAAATGTTATATAACCAACTATAAATCCACAACAAGCCTCAAATACTAAAGAGCTGGTAATTATATGATGAGAAACAGCTTGATTATGGGAGAGGCAAGGCGGGCTGTCAACAAACAAACAGCTGTTTCTTATTGACAACCCATAACTAGATCGTGCATCCCAACAAACTAAGGAGTTTGTTTCTGTTGTTGCTGTTGTGTTTGTTTTTAACTATTCCAACCTTGTCCCCTCCCACCTCCGAAATACTGAGTCAATTTAAACATTAGATGCAAACCACAACAGAAGAATCGGATACACAAGGATAACAAGTAAAGCACTATAGACTTACAAAAAAAATTCTGTAGGTAATCACTAACAGAAGTTTAAAGTGTACTTTTCAATTCAACTTCAAATGCCTATCTTTCCCTGTGCAACACGTCCTGTCATTGCTATTTATAAGAGGCAGCTCCGGCAATGGGCCTGTTTCCTCATTCCTGGATCATGACCACAGCAATCCCGCCACTCTGATTCTTTGTTCTGGAAGCTTTCCCTGCAGCTTCTTCCGTCCTCCCTTTTAGCAGAAGAGAGTGAACACTTATATCTGCCAGTGTGAACTATAAGGTCCCCTGTAACTTGAAGTTAAGTAATTCTAGGAATACTTGATAAGCTTAGCATGTGAATTGATAGGAATAGATGAAAACATCAAAGGCTAAAAAACCAAAAACAAAAAAAAACAAACCAACAATGTAAATAGGATCTGTTTGATGATCCCATCGTATGAAATAAATTCACCTTCATATTTGCACCTTCAGGCACTTTCACATCTTTTTTTGCTTTCCTTTTTATTCAATACATGTATGGTATTTCGACACTCTTTGAGAAAGCATATAGGCAACCTTATTTTATTTTCCAACAAGGCATGAAGAAGTACAATTACTTTCCCAAAGTCATACAGCAAATGTAGCTAAACCAAGATAAGACCACAGTTCCCTTTGCTGCCCTGGGGCTCTGTGTTTTTTTCCACTGTACTACATTGAAACGAGGAGGGGGGGCCAGTTAGAATATTCATGCAATTTCAGTTTAAGGCAGGTTCCCTATTTATGTAGAAGCTTTACCTCTTGGGGAAATTTTGATTAAACACATCCTGAATTCTAACTCCCCAAATACAAAAAGGAATATGTATCAATGAGCATAGTTAGGTGTCCAAGATACAATTAACCAAGTATTTTAACCTAGAACCCACATTTCCTTTGCAAACTTAATGATAAATATAGCATTTCTCTTCAAGGGGATTATCTCCTGTCTCACAATCAGCACTTTATTTTATTTAAAATCATGCTCTTACCATCTAGCGTATTGGGCTGACTATCTTCTGTATTCTGCCGCCATCAGAATCTGTGTTCATCTGGATCTGTGTTCAGCTAATGCTACTTGGGTAACATGCTCATACATTTGTATTGTGAGTCTCCAAGTTGCCTAAATTTGTCAACACATATCTGAGTAGGTTTCAAATCGTAAATGAGGGTACAATCATTTTTTTAAAAGCCTGGTTCTATTTCACACCATATGAAGGGAGGGGCCCTGAGTGAGGGACTAGGAAACAAACTATGTCTTCAAAAAGCAGCTCAGAGGAGGTCGGAAGGGAGACAAGGAAAGAGGCACAGAAGCAAAAGGACTCCGTAGGAGAAAATGCTGAAGAAGGCAGAGAAAATGAAGGGCACACCTGGAATGAAGGTTTCTCTGTTATCCACGCTTTTGAAATCACTGTTACCCTCTGCATGAGTTTGTGATGGGCGTTTTGTTGGGAAGGCAGGGTCACAGACTTTCAAAGCCAATTCCCAAGAATGATTTAAAAATTTCAATCTTCCAAAAAGTAACCAAACCATTATGAAAATAAACCCACTTTGAGTAAGTTAAAAATGCTAGCTTAGGTGGTATCAGACCTAATGTCTCTTGGAATGTCCAAAACATAGTTTCATTCTCCTAGCAAGGATATCTCAAAAGTTCGAGAGCCCCAACCAATATCACTAAAATGAAGTTTTGCCTATAATCCAATTACTTTTAAAATTAAATTTCTATTGCAGTCTAGGGCTATGGATGGCTATTACTAATCACCGCGGCTGAAGCAGTCTCAAAGAGGACACATTTTCACTGGGACTGACTGCTCATGATGGCTGAGTAATAACCTAACCAGGGGTGTCAGTGCCCCCTTCCAGTCTACCCTGTTTACATAAACCACAGGCCTGGACCTCCCTCCTCTACACTCTGTCTTTAAACTACACAAATAATGTTTCTCCTGGTCTTTGCCAACTCTCTGGGGAAGTGCTATGAGGGAATGACATAATTTTTAGAGCAAATTGAGGACTCTGAAGAAATGCAGTATGCCACTCCAAAGCAGCAGAGATAAAATAGAAAACTGATTACCATCCTTTTTCATGGAGCCTTGTAATATCCCCAATATAAAATGCTCTAATTAATTCTTACCATTTAAGTGCCTTACTGATTTCCAAGACTTTCTGTTTGTGAATGGTTGGTACGTGGCACATCTGGAAAATGAAGGGGGTCTTTCAGAAATACTGGCAGGAAGATGACCTATTTTCCCCTCTCTCTTTCTCTCTCTCTCCACATCACTACATGATGCTGGCTATGGCATAATTCCAGAGAAAACAAACTTTTCTTGGTCTTGCAATGGCTGTTTATGAGTATACAACAAGTGCTTTATACCCTATCTGCTCATTAGATGGACAGGTCTTCTTTTGATTCCATTCCACAGTGTGTGTACTTCTATGTGGCATTACATCCTCACCTCTTCCCACAGTCAACCCTCACTTCCAAACGTTTGTCAGACTTCTTTGCATGAGATTGAGTTCCTTTTCCATTATAGTATTCTAATATAGTATGTTGATAAACACATCCTACAAAAGGGAAGAACAATAGGTTCCTTAGTTTTCCTTAACTCGTATTTGGTACCAGGTAGTCATCTTCTTTGGTTGAAGGTCTAGAATGTTGATTTATTTTGTGAAGTCCTCCTGGGAGGTATGTGTGGGCTGCTTGGGAACCATAAAGATACTACCAACTTCCCTAATGCCCTAACACATCAATCCCTTTCTTTTATTTTTTCCCCTTAACTTGCTGGCAAGGACTATTTTAGATCATTCATATTCAGTAAATGCCCAAAATAAAATGAAGGAAAAAATTTCAAGTTTAAAATTGGACAAAAACATTACAAAAAAAAAAAAAAAAGGGACAGAGAGAGAACCATTTTGTAGATAAACTTCATGCTCTGGTGTTGAAAGTTATGGTCCACAAATCAAAAAGCAGTCATTTCTAGAGTGAGGCTTTTCCACCGTTCTCTCAGTGAATCACGCTGTGGTTAGCTGAAAGTGCTGTTCACATAATAAATTAACCACCTCATTTCCTTCATCACCAAAATATACATAGCACCCCCATACAGATTTGTTTTAATAAACGTAATAAAGCAAGCCCAGAGGTTATGGCTGTTATGACATAATCACACCTCTGAGATTTGAAAACACTCACTTGCACATCATGCCTCAAAAAGTCTTTGCAAGCTCCCCTCCAACAAAACCTAACTGCACTCACACCGTCTGGCCCCATTTATTCCAAATAAATAATGAAACAAAAGCCTTGTATATGTCAAAAGAAAATTCTCCCTTTCAATTATACATTTGAAAGGGAAATACATTTTTTTTAATAATGCTATACAATAAACAGCCTGGGAGCCTGATCGGGATTATTAAAGAAAATTCATCACTAGAGTTAACAGTGCACAAAGAAGGCAGCCAACTAGCCCACTAATCTCACCTAAAACCAAAGATACCTTCTAAAGTTAGTTGTTCAAGAAGACAAGTGACACATGCATTTCCTTTTGTGGAATAGGAAATAATCTTCACCCTATACAAATCCAGGTAAATTAACTTTTCTTACCTGTAATGATATTTAAAATTATTGAGAGTAAACCCTCCCCCCCAAAAAAAACCTCTCTCATCAATAGATTTTTTCCTCAGTATAGACTTTTCCCCTTAGAATTCCTTTCCATGATCACCAGAAAGAAGGACACTGTGATACAACCAACCACAGCATAAGGGAGATATAGGGCAAGAATGTGCCATCAGTGAACTCATGCCATAATTTAATGAGGCCAGCTTTCCTGTCTCTGTATCAGATTATAATCACTTTGCAGGCACATTTCACATCTTACCTAAATTCTATTAATTTCACAGCCCTTTCTACAGGACTATGAATTTAAGGCATCCTGTTACTGTGATAATGATGATGCCTTCCTCTTGAATTTAAAATAGAATATAATCTTACAAGTAATTTATCTGTACTATTCTTAAAGACCATGATCAACACCTACCCCAACACACATATATAAAGACTGAGTTCATGAATATTCGTTAATACTATCAGATATCAGGTATTCAGAATATAGTTTTTAAATTATCAGAAATGGTCCTCCTAATATTCACACATTTTATTTCTCTTCCTGACTGCTATAATTATCTAGCACTATCTTACATATTTGGGTTTCTTAAATGAACATTATTGTGTTACAGAGATAGAGTAGTTTTTTGCACTAAGAAATACATCCTAGATGCTCTTTTATTATCCACACTAATTATATGCAAGTAGCAAAACAGAAAGTAAAATCTCTTTGAATGTCAGAATTAAACATTTTTAGAATAATCTTATTCCACTCCACTATTTTTAGCCTGTAGACTATCCATCCACACATAATATTAGACATAATCAAAACTTCCTTAGGGCTTTGTGGTAACAAAGATAAAATTATTAAGAACTTTCATAAACTTAGGTTTTAGTAGGTAATTTCACTTTAAAGATTCTACATCGAGTGCCACTGCCACAAAGGTTTGTCTTTGATAGATACTACACTGTATTAACTAATTATAGGTCCTTTGAAAGGACTGATGGACTCATTTTGTCACAAAGAACATTCCTCTCTAAGTGCTCTCCCTAATCTGTCTCTGTGAGAATTACCTCCCTTGAGAATAGAATGTGCACTGTAGAGCGAGAAAGGAATGGAGCAATAGATGTTAAATTGAGGAACTCTAGTTTCTTTGGCCACAGCAACCCTTCTTCACTTTCCAGTCATCTCACTGCAACCAGTTGGCTACACTAATGGTTCTCTGCTCTGAAATTCTCACTTTGCCAGAAAAGAGATTTGAAAAAAATACTAGTAACTCAAATTTCAGGCTTACCCCACAAAAATTTTCAGTGAGAGGCTACAAAATTTTATGGTGTGTTCACAAAAGAGTTAAAAAATAGAATAAAAGACCAACTATACCGACACTTCAGCATTTATTCACTCAGCAAATACTGAATATCTATCATGTGAGGGGTCATGGGAGCTGTGGATACAGAGGTGGAAATACCTTGTCCTCATATAAGCGTTTACATTCCATTAGAAGAGACAGTAAAGAAAATTAATACAATGATTTCAGAAATTAAAAAATTCTCTGTTCTTCTGGGAGAAGAGGGGGTATAGAACTGGAGCTTCCTACTTCACAGAAAAATAAAACTATCCAGGTAGGGTAGCAAGCCCTCCCAGTCCTGTTCTCTTCCACCTCCTTCCAGCCACCTGCCACTCTGGGAGCTTCTCTTTTCTGAACTCGTCTTGTCTATTTCCTTCATTAGGTAAGCTTTGAGCATCATCTCCTCAGGTAACCAGCCTCTGCCTCTCCAGGATCTTCGACTTCTCTCTTAACTACTTATAACTCATTCCTATCAGTATTTCAGCACATTCAAATCCTGCTCTCCTAAAAACCTCTCTTTCCTTAGAGATTTGTATACATTTGTCTCTAAGTCCGCATCTTTCATTCAGCCTTCAATTTGCTTATCTCACCTCTGCCTCCCTAACTCCAGTGAAACTATTATTATGGCCACCACCACCATTTTTAAAAATTATACATGAAAGCACATTTTCAGTATCCTACCTTTATTTTTGCAGTGTTTTACAATATTGATTTTTGCTTCTTCAAATTCTCATATCCCTTACATTTTGGCATATCCTGATTTTCCTCTTGCATTGCATATGCTGTAATGTGCATTCAAAATACCTGGAAATCTTGTTAAAATCTGATTCTGATTCAATGGGCCTGGGCTGGGGCCCAAGAAGCTATCAGTAGGGTCTCTTGTTACTCAAGGTGAATCCTCAGACCAACAGCATAGGTATAGGAGTTTAAAGAAACGTAGACGGGCACTGCAGTGGGCACTTGACAGGATGAGCACTGGGTGTTATTCTATATGTTGGCAAATAAAACACCAATAAAAAATAAATTTATAAGAAAAGAAAGAAAGAAAGAAAGAAAGAAAGAAAGAAAGAAAGAAAGAAAGAAAGAATCTCATGCCCCACCCTAAACCAACTGAACCAGAATCTGCATTTTAACAAGATTCCAAAGGGTTTTATATGTACATTCAAGCTTGATAACACCCCCTGATTTTGTGATTCTATAAGCCTGGGAAGTGGATGCAAGAATATGCATTTTCTAACAAGTTCTCGGGTGATACTAATGCTGCTGGTCCAGGAATCATACTTTATGAACGAATGGTTCTCAACATGGCCTGTATATTAGAACCATCTACAGAATTTTAAAATGTTGCTGTCTGGGTCCACCCTCCAGACCAATTAAATGAAAATCTCTGAGGATGTGGCCTAGGATAGTTATTTTTAAAAGCTCCCTTGCTTGATTTCAAGGTTCCTAATTTACATAATTTAGGAGTGTGTTGGGGGAATAGTTAGTGGTGAAAAGAAAACAGTATAGAATGAATGCTAGTTATATTACAATACCATTATTATACTACAATTCCTTAAACATTGATTCTACCTAACTCCGCCCTATAAATAAGCACTAGAAAGATAATCACCCACAGTTTTGTCCTAGGCCATATCTCTGAAATGACCATTTCAAACAATGGGATCAAACAATATTTTTAAAATCCACAGAAGAAAAATCCATATTTGTGAAATGAAGAAAAAATTTAAAGATAGTGCTAGAATTTTGCATTAAAAAGTGTTTGAGGGGTACCTGAGGGGTACAGTTGGTTAAGCATCTGATTTTTGGTGCTTCTGACTCACATGGTGATCTCAGGGTCATGAAACTGAACCCTGGGTTGGGCTCCACGCTCAGTGTGGAGTTGGCTAAGACTCTCTCTCCTGGGACACCTGGGTGGCTCAGTGGTTGAGTGTCTGCCTTTGGCTCAGGTCGTGATCCAGGGGTCCTGGGATCGAGTCCCACATCGAGTCTTCTCCTTCTGCCTATGTCTCTGCTTCTTTTTCTGTGTCTCTCATGAATGAATGAATGAATAAGTATATAAATAAATAAATATAATCGTTAAAAAAAAAGACTCTCCTTCTCCCTCTGCCCTCCACTACCCTCTCTCTAAAATAAATAGATCTTTTAAAAAAGTATTTGATTTGGTGCAAAATTAGGGTCTTAAAGATGAAAATTTCAAGGAATATTACAAAGAGAAATGTACTTTAATATTAAGTGTGGTTTGCTTTCATTTTCACTAAAAATTGAAAATGGCTTTTTTTTCCTGACTATATAAATCCTCATTGTCACACACACACACACAAATATAAGGAAGAAATTAAAACCAATTGGAAGCCAAAGTTCTTGAAATAAAACACCCTTAACCACCTGACCAAGGTTTCCTGCATCTTTTTATAAAATTATGATTTATTTAACAAAAATTTATAGTGTATAAGGAACACCATTAACCACCAAAGAACTTAAGAAACTAAAAACTATAAATACAGTTCAAACAAAAACACTATAAATACAGTTTAAACTCCTGGTATACCTCTCCCAGTTCCTATTCTCCCATCCCATGCCCCACCCAGAGTAACCACAAACATAAATTCCAGTGCTTACTTCTATATTCTTATTATATATATTGGTATTCACAAATAGTACACAGTATTATATTTCATATCTTAAAATTTTATACCATAAAATACTGTATATATTCTGGAACTTGCTTTTTCTCCTAATATTTTATCTTATGAAGATTATCTATACTAATACAGATAGCTCTAATTTGGTTATCTTCACTTCATGTAATATTCTACTGTCTGGGTATACTATATTTTATTTTTCTATTTTCTGGATGATGAACATAGTTTCTAAATTTTCACTGCTATAAATAGTGCTTCAATGAATTTCTAATACATATCAGCCTGTGCACATTTGAGAAAACTCCCAAGGCTATGTACATACAGCAACAGAATTATTAACTTGAAGAGAATCCCCATCTCCAACTTTATTAATGTCCAATTACTCTCCAAAGAGGTTGGATCATTTTATATTTCTACAAGTTATGTACAAGATTCCCAATGTTCCACATGGTTGCTAACATCTAAATTGTCAGACTAAGTTGTGACAACCTGAAAGGTTTTCTATAGTGGCTTTAGTTCGCATTTCTCCAGTTACCAGTGAAAGTGATGATCATTTAAAAAATATTTTTGTGGTTTTTTTGCCTCTGCTTCTGTCAATTGCCTGTTCATATCCCTTGCCTATTTTTCTGTTGAACTGCTCTTTTTTCCTCTTGATTTGTAGGTCTTTATATTTTTTGGTCCTTTATAGGTTATATGTGTTGCAAATACCTTCTCCCAGTTTGTAGATTTTCTATATATTATTTTATTATTTATTCAGAGATGTTTTAGATTCTAATGCAGTTAACATGTATTAATCTTTTCCTTTACGGAAGTACTTTTAATGTCATGTGTAATTTTTTAAATCATCTATGATAATTACTAGTTTTAAACACTGTGAAAATAGCTTAATGTTTTAGAACTATTAGAACTTTGTGCTGATGTATGAAAACTAAAAGGTGAACTTGAGTAGAAACAGAAATTGATCTAGTTTCATTTTCCAAGGTCAATGACATACAAAGAGTAAGCAAACAAAAGATAATCAAATATTTCATTGTTAATAACTTAAGGCATTATTGATAAAAATTTCTTCAAATCATACTAACATCTCACATTTCTTTTAAAGATAAGTATGGTGTTATACTAGGGTGTGTGTGTATATACATGACTTATTTCATTGTTGGTGATTTCTAAGAACCTGAGAAAACTGAAGCCCAATACTCCAACAAAAAGAAGCGTTTTCATCCTTAAGTGGAAAAAAAAAAAAAAGCACCCAGAATAGAGATTTTAAAACTAAGTTTAAGGAATAATTAGTAAATTCTGATAGATGAATTTATTTATACTACCAGTCAAGGTCAATTACTTGTACTTGTTCAGTTACAGAAACGGTTCCGTTGCAGTCACAAATAAATGAAATATCTGAATTGTGAGGCTAAGTTTGATTTCATTTATAACACTGGGTAAAGCACAAGATTCAAATAGGTCCATATGCTGGGACTTACAGTTAAGGGACAAGATTGTAAAGACATTTTGGCAGGGAACTCATCTCTGTGATGTCTGATTTTTAGAACAAATTTCCTCCATGTTTTACTTTTGTGTTTTATCTATTCCAAAATATTGTTTTGTATAAGGGGGCAAAAAATCCAGGTAAAAATCATCTAAGTGAATGTCCATGGGGAAGACTCTTTCCTGTATCCCACTCTACAATAACAAATAATTAAGGGATTAAATTGTTTAAAAGGATTTGGGCAAACAAAATGAAACAGAGGAGTCTTATTAACTTTTACAGACCTAAACTAAAACTACATTTCATAATCCCTCCACGTTACCTATAAAACAGTTTTAAAAACTATAATAATATCACCACTGAAGAGTTGTTTTTTAATTTTTACTCATAACTGATCCCACAGAATGGGAAGGGAAATAAAATACAAATTCCCACCTTTGAGGTTTTACCATGAAAAATTCATCTGGGAAGATGATTTTCCTTTTACAGTGTCTTCTCCCTTATCCATAATAATGAGTAATAAAGATGCCTGGATATAGAAAATTCACTAAGGGTTCCAAAAACTCATTTTGGAACACAGTTTTGTTCTCTAACATCATCAAATGATCTAACAGCCATGAAAGGAGGAAGAGGACTGTTTTGTCTTTCCTACTTCACTGTGCATGCTCATTAACAAATGGAGGTGTTAATGAGCACAAAAGTATCTAAAACACAGCCCAAAGAAGAAATAAATAGCAAGTAAATCCAACTTACTTAAGTTGTGCTCTCAGGATATGACAAGGCCAAGCTAAACCACACTCCCCATGTCCCACAGAACTCGACAGAGCCAACCCTGCATCATCCTGCTCTCACCCTGGACTGTTTTCTTGGGAGTAACACCAAGCCACTTTCCAGCAAAGTCTTTAGGGGTCAGTTAGGGATATGTTGTCATTCGACCACACTGGCTGCCTCTCTCTCTCCAGAAATTATGACAGGCATGTGTTTTTAAAATCAGGTCTCCCCATTTTCTAAGACAAGGATTGGAGTGCTGCCTTTAGCATTTTAGCTGTTATTAAACCAAAAGTATTTTAGTTTCTATTGAAGTAATAATATTATAGCTTCTATTATTTCATCTAAGTACTTAACATTCTTTTCTTTGAATAGCTTTCATTTTTAAAATCAACAATGTTTATCCAGTTACTTGCATTTTAAATCAGAATAAATATAAATATTAAATTTATACTAAAAGCATTTAGAGGTTCCTAAAGAACTTAAAGAACTAAAAAGAAATCAGTCCCACTCTGGATATACTGGAAGTCTACTGTATCAAGGCTTAAAATGAAGCAGCCCATTGGTTAGAATATGGAGACAGATATATATTTTATAACAATTTCTTCCTAATACATATTCACTATACAAAGTTTAAAAAAACTAAGAAAGAAAATAAAATCCCCTAATCACACCAACAAAAATATAAATACCAGTCACTAGCGGGGTTTTCTTTTCTTTGAATAAATGTATATCTACATTTTTAAAACAGAAATTGGTTTTATTCTGTATCAACAAATTCATTGCAATTTAAAAATAAAGCAATTTCTCATGTCATTAAATCCTCTTTGAAAGTCTATATTTTAATGGTTGTATAACATTTCAACTGGATATACTATTCTCTTGTAGTTGCTTCCAATAATTTTGTTAATCTTGTATATAACTTGTATATAAATCTTATCAATAGTTCTTAATACTGCCTTAGAAGAGATCCTTAAAGGGAGAACTACCAGGTCAATGGGATGCATTCTTTAAAAGTGCATCTTGATCGGTATTATTTGCTAGAGATAACAATTTATACTTCTATCAGTAGTGTTGGTCATTTCACTGTATCCTCACTTGCATAGATGTTTGTCATTTTATTGCAACTTTACTCAATTTTAGATCGAAATAATATCCCTTTAATATGGGTTTCTTTGATAAAGAAAAATTTTTATTTCATCTAAGATAAATGGTGTCTAGATGCCTTTATATATCTTTTGTAAATATTTTACTTATACCAACATACAATTGCATACAAATCAACAAGGAAACACCAAACCTTAATAATAATTTTTTTTTTAAGATTTTATTTATGTATTCATGAGAGATACAGAGAGAAAGAGAGGCAGAGACACAGGCAGAAGGAGAAGCAAGCTCCATGCAGGAAGCCTGATGTGGGATTCGATCCCGGGTTTCCAGGATCACTCCCTGGGCCGAAGGCAGGCGCTAAACCGCTGAGCCACCCAGGGATCCCCCATAAAATAGTTTTGTAGATATATACATTTGTGGCAAATAATTTCCCTAGTTCATTATCTGGCTTTAAATTTATGCGTCAAATGACTTAGCAAACATGCTCTAGATATATATTTAAGAGAAGTGAAAACATATATCTTAAAAATTTGTACAAAATGTTCATAATAGCATTATTCATAATAGCCAAAAAGTGGAAATAACCCAAATTTCCACCAACCAATGAATGGATAGACAAAATGTGGTATTTTACACATACAATGAAATAGTATTTGCCCATAGAAAGGAAATGAAGTAATGACTTGTGCTTCAGCATGGGTGAACCTTGAAAATATTATAAGTGGAAGAAGCCAGTTACAAAAAGGCCACATATTATATAATTCTATTTAAATGAAATATCCAGAATAGACATATCTATAGAAACAAAGTAGATGAGTAATCAATTGCCTAGGGCTGGGGATGACGGGGTGGTAGAGATGACTGCTCATGGACACTGGGTTTCCTTTGGGGGATGAAAATGTTCAAAACTTAGTGATAATAGTTTCACAACCCACTGAATGAAAATTCAGTGACTTGTACACTTTAAATAGGTGAATTTACATATGTATGTATAATATGTGTTTATACTCAATAAAGCTGTTTTTAAAATGCTTTGTGTTAATATACTGTAATCTTTTAAGACTTATAAAAAAAGTGAATTGGTCTCTTGCTTTAATTTTAGAAGTCTTTAATACGGCATTTTTTTGAAGCTATGTTGTTAGATAACATAGAATGTTCAGGGCAATTACATCTTCTTGGGAAACTGTCATTAATATGAAATATCCCTCCTTGACCTGTTCAATGCATTTTGCCTAAAATTCTATTTTGTCTGATATTAGCAGTACTATGACTTTCTTTTTCATTTGTGTGGAACTATTTTTCTCCAAATTTCTAATGTCAGGTTCCTTTTTTCTTTATAAGTATCTTGCACACATTACAGCTGAAACCTCCTCCTATTATGTCGGTGATTATAACTTTCCTCCATTTCTTTTCATTTGAATTTTCTATGAGATGAACGTTGAATCTTTAAAATGGCCTCTATATCATATGACCTTTTGTTTATACTGCCCACTTTTCTCAATTTAAGACTATATTCTAAAGAATCTCTTAACTCTATTATTCAATTCATTAATTTTTTTTAATCTATGTCCATTCTATTTAGTCAGTTTGTTTGTTTTTCATCTTGACAAGCATATCTTTTAATTCTAAGACTGGTTTATTAATTCATTCTATCCTCGGTTTGTTTTATACATACAATAACCTCACTTATCTCTCTGTGAATATTCATTTTACTTATTTCAAAGTCTACTGCTTATTCATGGTTTCATTGTTATTTTTTGCTTATTACATTTGGTGCCTCATTTTGCTATGGTAAGTTTTCTTCAATGTTCAGTGATTCTTAGCAGAAGATCATTCCAGAGTCCCCATTTGTCTGTGTATGCTGTTTTTTGTTACCATCATCTGAATCCAGTGATAATGTGGGGAATGTGGGATATGATGTCAGGTGTCAGGTATGCGCCAGGAGTTTGTCTTCCCAGCATGCGAGACTCCTTGAGCTTCCTGACAAGCAAAGGCTACTTGAGGGATCTCCCAGCCTCTCTCTGGTCTCAGGGTTATACCCAGTGCTTGAGCTTGAATTCATAGGACATGGAGGGAAGGGGTCACTATGGGCCTACTTACTCCATATGCACCTCCTTTTCTAATAGTACAGGCCACCTACCCACTACTTAAACATGACTCTAGTTTGAGAACACTATTGATCTGTATATTTTGAGCTGCAGCTCTACCAGGTTTTATCCCCATGGATATGATTCCTCATTCTTAGTATCTTTCAGGAATTTCTGAAATTTTATCCACCAACCCCTTCTTGTTTTCCCAGGTTATAAATTTTTCATGTAAGTATGTTTATATGAACACAAATATGTATGTGCTCCTTCTCTGTCATTTTCTAGAAGGTGGAGTTGTGGACATGCCAGTAGTAGTGGTAGCATAAGTGAAGGATATCATAAGTTCAGCGTCACCATCTTGATGACTTTCTCAGTGTCATCATTTGCCAAAGTCTGTACTCCAATTAAATGGTCATTCCTCTAAATCTCAGACTTGCATATCCAAATTCTATTTGATATTTCTTGGATTTCTTACAGGCATCTCAACACATCCAAAACTGAATTACTGATCTTATCCCCACAAAATCTGCTCTAATCAGGCATTAGCCACATACCAGGACCCCTGGAGCAAATTCTGAACAACTCCCTTTCCTCCACTTACTACCAAGTAGTCCCTACAAAATAGATTTAACTTCTTTCCATTTCTCCCATCATCTCTCACCTGAGCTAGTATAACAGCCTCTGAATTGGTCTTACTGCTTCTCTTTTTCCCTTCTAAGCTACTGTCCCAAGATTAGCCAGAGCCAATGTTTAAAAATACAAATAAGATCATATCATTCCCTTGCTTAAAGCTCTTCCATTTCTTCTCACTGCTATTGGAACAAATTCCAAACTCTTTCATGTTAAGTGCTGTATCTCTGATAAATCTAGAGGTTAAGTCTCTGCTATTTAGTAAAGATTTCTTTGGGGGTCAATAGCTTAGTAACCTGTCTGGGTTCTAGGAATCTGACTTCTCCTTTCTTTTTCTTTGTTCTACTATTTTGCTCAGGCATTCTATAACTTTATCTTAAATTAATAGTTATAATTCCTCTTAACTACAATGCCTGTATCATAAAACTGTAACAGTTATACTCATTACATACTAGGCATTTCTATCTATCTGTATAGCTAGATCTGTCTCTTAAGCAACTATCCTTCCCAAATGAACAGGTCAACTCAAAGGTCTAGATCCTTTTACTCTAACTTGCTATAAAATGGGAATACTTCTAGTTAAGTCCAATATGTGACAGGTCAGTCCAGGCTTTGCCACTGGGTGATTCTGGGTAAAAATCCTAACTATTGTAGGACACAGCTTCCTTTTCCATCAAATGAAGGGGTAGGGGTATATGATTTCTAACATCTCTTCCATTTCTAGTGGTCACAGATTCCATGCCCTAATATATTTCTTAGAGAAAAGTATAGAACCTATCACTCAAGTCCCATGAAAACTACATAGAAGATATTATTTTATTTCAGATTTTAAACAGACTTTCATCGAAGAGAAAAATAATTCAATTTGATCTTTCTGAAGACAAGCTACGATGGATTCACTTTGCCAAGATTTAGTGTTGTCTTCAACTGCCCAATGAACACACGTAACCTCAAGAACTAAAAATACAGTAACAACAACAAGCACCACTACCATTACTGTTAAGGCTCTAGCTCATACTAGGTAATGACCAAAAACTCATTACAATACTCAAATCGAAATAGGAAACAGAAAAAAAAAATAAAGCACAGTAGGTACTAAAGGCTTCTTCCAGAATGGTCAATAAAGATCAATATTTCATACTGGCTTACACAAAGAGCCAACCCATCCCCCTTGCTCTGTTTCCTCTGCTTTTTTATAATAATGTGAAAGGGAGAGGCTCTCTGGATTAAGTTACTAGTCTGATCTAATGTTTTAATAGTCTTAAAATCTGACTACAGTCAATTCTAAATCTTGATCCAAACCATAAACACCAGGAAAAAAAAAAAAAAAAAAAAAAAACTCCCTCCTTCCCTAATAATGTAACTTCTAACTACCTTCCCATCAACCGTGTAACCTCTGAGAATGGGAAGCTATTCCCATCGACACTTAATGACTATGCCAAGTCTGCATACTATTGACAGGTTTCACAAAATAAATGACCCACACTGCTTTACCTGGTACATTCCAACTCCAATGTGCTTCGGCTCGATTTTCACCAGCTCAGCTAATGGGTCTTGTACGCGCCTTGCTATGGAAACTGAAAAAACAGAAAATAAGTATGGCTTAATGTGAAAAGCAGTATCCAGATAATTACTTATGTTAGTCCCTTATAAAGTAAGTATTTAATTCCTTCCCTCTTTTCCCACACAGAGACCAACAATTTAACTACTAAGTATCAAAGTTTCCCTTTTATCACACAAAAAAAGTGAATGCAAAATTTCGGGATTAATTTTATTACCAGAATCTGTAGGCATTTCTGAGCACAAACAGATTGAAAAGATAATACAGTTGGAAAAACAAATAAAATGCTTACTTGCTATACTTACATAATCACCTGTTCATTCTTTAAACACAGCATAGCAGGGCACCTCACACTTAAATGAACAAGTATATATTTGTTTTACTTTTAAATAATCCTGCTTTATTATGACATACATTTGCAAATCAAATATGTTATTAGGACTAGATCATGATAGTGATGAGTAACTGATGGAATCATATTTTACTGCAATCAGAGACCAAGTCAGTTGGCTAGTAAACACACTTGTTTTGCCTTAAATATGACTGCAAGATTAACTGTGAAGTGATCGGAGTCACAACTGCTTGTCTCTGGACACACTAAATTCAGTTCTAAATCACACTGCTTTCTTGACCAGCACAATCCACGTACAAGAGATTTGAGTTAGCTTCTAACATTACCTTATCTGTTGTCCATTCTTCCTTGGTCATCATTTCTCTCTCTCTCTCTCTCTTTTTTTTTTTTTTTTACAAAATGTTAACAAAAGTTCATATCTAATTTAGCTTAAAAGATAGATTTAGCTGGAGAAAAGAAATTTAGTATGAATATTAAGGATGCTTCCAAGGGCAGCTCTTTTTTTTTCTTTCCCCAAGTAATATAGTTTTACATGGGGTCCTTAGAAACAGCTTTCATTTTCTAAATGCGAGAAAGCTAGTCAGTGTCATCTACTAATACAGAAGGTTGGGTGAAATATAAACTTATTTAGTGAAAACATTAAGACTATCAAAGGAGATCCCATGCCTGTTCTTGTGTTATTTAACTGTTCAAACTCTAGCAACAGATGCCACCTCTTGCATGGGACTGTCGAATTCTCTTGTCACTGGTTTATACCACCTCTTCATCAGAGATAAGACCTACTCTGTGTGCTCAGTTCACTGCATGGTCGTTCAAGTCTTTTTCATATATTTTATTATTACTTCTAACATACAGTGACAATGGCAGTTTGCAAAGCCAGCTTAGAGAGTAATAAACTGGTATCATACAATCTGCTATCCCCACCAAAAGAGGCGGACTCCAGCCTCCAAGGCCTTCACATACACTTTCTTATTAAACCTCACAAAAGGTTAATGAGTGCAAGCACTGCAGGTTACAGGGAAGCTGCTTCCCCCCACTAATCACATGCATAATTACACAGTGAGAATAGAGGCCACCATGTAAACATCTGATAGTCTCTGAAAGCAAAGATCATTTCTTTATTCTAGCCTTTAAAAACATAATCCAATAAGACTGATTTTCAAACACATATATATATTGTCAAAATACTTTCAGATTAAAAAGAAAAAAACAAAACAAAACAACCCAACAACCCACAACAGTAAACCAAGTGAAAGATACAGGCATCAGAACATTCACTGCAGGAAAGTATCAGAGATTCAAAAAAAGGATATTAACAAGAGGTAAATCTTTCAAATCTACCTGTTCAGGAAAACCTACATTATGAACACCTAGACTTAGAAACTGGTAGTGCAGTTGTATAATTTGTTAAGTGCAAGTAGATTTCCATATTAAAAAAAAAATTTAAGTACAGAAAGGACTTTGACATATTTTCTACCTGGTTCCCTCCTAATTGGTTCACTGCTAGCATCTCCTTTGTGCATCCTGATATTGCTAAACACAGCAACAATGAACTGGAAATAATAGTTTCTAGATGACATATTAATTTTCCAGTAAAGTCCTAAGGGCCTCTGGAGTTACACTGTCCCCAATAAACAACCTCTACATAGACCCTAATGTTCCCAGAATTGGCATTTCACCTTCAGGTGCTATTCACTCTGCAGAGCATAAAAACTCAAGCATGAAGAGATGGGAGATAGAAGGAAGAAGGAAAATGAACATTGTTTATTTGAAGGATTTTCTTGTTCATGAGGGAAGGAATATAAACATTGTTTAAAGTAGAACTGGAGGGACGCCTGGGTGGCTCAGTGGTTGGTTGAGAGTCTGCCTGCAGTTCAGGTCGTGATCCCAGGATTCTGGGATAAAGTCCTGCATCAGGCTCCCCGCAGAGAACCTGCTTCTCCCTCTGCCTATGTCTCTGCCTGTCTCTGTGTCTCCAATGAATGAATAAATAAAAAAATATTTAAAAAAAAATAAAGTAGAACTGGAAATTTTATGTCCAGGCTTTCAAGAGAAGATGGTGCTGGCAAGGTAAGCAAGAAAATAGTTAATTAACAGTAGTAACACACACCTGTAGGTTGAGAATGATTAGGCAGACAACAGATTCCTGAAACTAAGAGACAGATAGGTAGCTCACATAAAAGGAGTTTTATGGAGTGTTGAGAACAAAGAGAAAGGAAGTCACAACCCAAAACTTGGGGGCATATTCACATTGTGAGATAGAGAAGAAAAGGTGGACACAGTGAAAGAGGTAGAGAATAAATAGCAAGGAAAACAGCAATAGAAGTAAAAAAATAAATAAATAAATAAATTCTAGAAAATGTTTAGCATAGTTACCATATGTCACCCAATCTTTACTCTTGTGTGGTATACACTCAAGAAAAATGAAAACAGATGTCCACGTAAAATCTTGTACATGAATGTTCATAGCAGCATTATTTATAACAGCCAAGAAAGTAAAAACCCAAATATCCATTAACAGAAGAATGGATGAACAAAATATGGTATACCCATACAATGGAAATTATTTGGCAATGGGAAGGAATGAAGTGCTGATACATGCTACAGTGTGAATGAACTTTGGAAACACTATGGTATGTGAAAGAAGCCAGTTACAAAAGACTGCATCTTGTAATGATTCCATTTATATGAAATGTCTGAAATAGGCAAATCCATAGAGACAGAAAATAGATTAGTATTTATCAGGAGCTGAGGGTAAGAGGGCAAGGGGGACCAATTGCTAATAGATGCTAGGTTTCCATCTGGAGTGATGAAAATGTTCTAAAATTGGATAGTGGCAATGGTTGTACAATTTTGACTGTACTAAAAAAACACTGACTTACACACTTTAAACAGGCAGGTTTTATACTATGTAAATTATATCTCAATGAAGCTGTTCTATATTTTTTAAATGTAGTATATCCAAACGTATGCCAATACCACTTTGCCCACATGATGTCAACATATCTCTGTATCTGTTCCTAATCACCACTGTTCAGGAAATTCTAGTCAATGCAATTGGACAAGGAAAAAAAGGCGGCATAATTATTGAAAAAACAGAAACTAGATTATTATTTGCAGATGTTGGCTGACTACTTTGTTTTTTAAAGAGTTTATTTATTTATTCATGAGAGACACAGAGAGAGAGAGACAGAGACATAGGCAGAGGGAGAAGTAGGCTCCCTGCGGGGAGCCTGATGCAGGACTCGATCCCAGAACCCTGAGATCATGCCCTGAGCCAAAGGAGACGCCCACCCAACCACTGAACCATCCAAGTGCCTGATGACTGACTAGTTTGGAAAACCCAAGCAAATCAACTGAAAAAAAAAAAAAAAATCAGAACTAACAAGATTTCAATTGGTTGATACCAAGACAACGACTAATGCAGCACCATATGCCATCAACAGCCAATAAGAAAATTTCATGAAGGACAATCCATTTACTCTGTGTGTGTGTATTTTGCCTATGAGTAATAAAGTGTACAGAACTTGGATGAAGGTGCCAATATAACAGAATTCCAATTAAATGGCTCTAAAATGTATATGGAAAAAAGGAAATGCATAAGAAAAGTGCAATTAAAGAAAGATTAAAGCAAGTCACATCATTAGCTACAGTAATTGAGAGTCTTGACACTGTGGCACATCAGACAGACCAATGAAAACAGGACAAAATCCATACAGGAATTTAGTTTTTAATATATGATAATTTGTTAAAAGGTAATAATGTAACTCAGTGTGTAAAGGGAGACAACTAAACTGCTATTGAACAAGTGAGGCATTAGAGGGTAAAAAACAGGTTAGTTACACCAAAAGGAGGGAAGGGGAGGGGACCACGGACTGAGGGCTAAATTGTAAGCAACCGGAGAGACCTCATAGGGTCAGGCAGGATATACAGGGCTCAACTACATACACAACCATGTGGAGTGACCCTGGAAGCACCATTCCCCCCTCATGCAAAATGTGTCTTATATCCAAAGGATTAAAAGAGTTCCGTGGGTTTTGGTCTTCAGTTCTATGAAATATCTAGAATCTCTGAGCTTCCGAAACAAATGAACATACTGCTTAAAAGACTGGACTAAACTGTATTCTCTTAAATGTTTGCCATATTCTGTTATCTAAGAATACCAAAGTAGAAATTTTTATTTGTCAAGTCCAATATGCCCCTCATTTTACCCCTCCCCTTGTCATCACACAGCGACAGAGGAGGATAAATGTGCTTTTTTCATTCAGCAACTCCAAATAAGAATTTTTTTTCATTATAAAGCTTATTAAAATGTACTTTCAATAAATGATCCTGATCCTCTAATTAATAATTACATTTTTGAAAAAATGTGGACAAAACCATTGACCTAATAAAAATAATCTTTATCTTGATTATAGTGTTAGTGGTTGTGGTTACCTGACTGGTTTAAGCTTACTGAAATTCACAGATGAATTTAAAAACTCATCTAAAAAAGGTGAACTGTACTTTACGTCAACTTCATTTAAATGAGTGAAATATCTTTCATTTCTCTAAGGATGTAAAAGTTTTTCTTCCTTTTATATAGTCTTCATTTCCTCCAAGTGGCTTCTGTACTACCCCCCATCTGTCTTTAATAGTGTAAGTTTCTTTACATGCTAGGTGACTCTTGGCTGTCTACTGACTCTAAGTGCTTTGCTTAAATATGTGAAGTTTATCAATCGTGGGCTTCATAACATGGTGATTTGGTACATTTCTTGTGGACCTCTGATCTTAGTTTCTTTAGGTATTTTCTCCTGAGTAAGTCAGAATTCCCCTATCTCTTGCATGGAAGATTTAGTCCTCTCTAGGACCTCTACATCAGCATATAAATAGTCATCTAATCCCTCTTTTTTCAGTAGGTGTCCCCACTATCGTGTACAACCTGTGTTCTCCAGGAAAGAGACTTTCTGTTTAACCCTCAGCAGAGAAAAAAATCTCCTGTATTCTGCAAAGGTGCAAGAAGGACAGTCACTTAACTGCGTGGAATGGGAAATCTGTTGTTTGTTTTTTTTTTAATTGATGTGAAATTCACATAAAATTAACTATTTCAAAGTGTACAATTCAGTGGCATTTAGGATACTTATACTGTTGTACAGTCTACCACCTCTATCAAGTTCCAAAACAGTTTCAGTGCCCCAAAAGAAAACTCTGTACCCATTAAGCAGTCCTTCTTCATTTTCCCCTCTTCCCAGTCCTTGGTGATGACTAATCGGCTTTCTGCTCCTACAGGTTAGCCTATTCTAGACATTTCATAAAAATATAACCATACAATATGTGGCCTTTTGTGTCTGGCTTCTTTCACTTAGCATGTTTTCAAGGCTCACCCATGTTATGGCACGTGTCATACTTCATTCTTTGCTATGACTAAAAATAATATACCATTGTTGGATGTACCACATTTTGTTTGGTCATTTATCCACTGATGGTCATTTGGGTTGTTTCCAGCTTTTGGCTATGTGAATGGAGCTATGAATCCTTGTTTTCAACTCTTTTGAGCATATACCTAGGAGTACAATTGCTGGGTTACATGGTATTCTATGTTTAACTTGGTCTAATTGCTTTCTACACAGAACTTTCAATCTTCTTACTTTAGACCTACCTGCAGCCCTCCCAAGATACTTCTATAAGTAATCTGGTGCATTTCCTGAACCTATAAGGGTTCCATGATCATTTCAGATTAGTTCTCGGTTTTCTATGTTGTCTTAGTATTCAATTTTCTCAAGTTGGCTAAATCATTTATTATTCAGCCATCTGCTTTCCTGCTTCAAAATGACTGTTGCTGATCTTTCCTCTCCTATTCTTATCCTAGAATGTTCGTGCCTTCCTTCTATCATGTTACTGTCACTTTAATGGGAGTTCAGAAGGGAGTAAAGGAATAACAGGTGTACTCAATCTTCTATTTTAAGTCAGAAATCCATAATAAACATTTTAATATCACCTATCTACCATTCTGTCTATCCAATTTAAATGCCTCTCATGTATAATGAACTTATTATGGGGAACTATAAGCATATATAAAGATAATCTCTCTCAGTAAGTTGACAAACTGGTCAAGAAGATACAGTAATATGAAGGTCACCTTCTTACATATGTTAAAACTGTATGAACATTAAGGTTCTGTTATATTCTGATACAGTAAACTTATGGAGGGCTGAAAGGGAAAACCCACACTCATCAGTAGGATAGGTCTCAAATGCAGTATAAAGTCATCCCTGGTATCAATCACTAGGAAAGAAAAGGACTTCCAGTCAGAAATGAGGAATTGACAAAGAAGTGGACCCTAGAAAACCAAGAGTGGAGACTGAGCTTCTTTCAATATTTGCCTCCAGGACCAGTTCTTGAAGGCTCAAAATGTCTAGGTGGATGTTTTGAATTGATATGGATCAAACACAATCAGTTATTGCTGTGTGAAAGCAAGCTAAGACACAGAAGGAAGATATATCGCAGTGAATCCCAAATTGAAGACACAGCCAGAATTGAGAATCTAAGTAATTCGGACCATATAATGATTCCTCTTTTTTATTATTTCCTAGTTTCAGAGTCTTGTTGGAATGTTGTAATCTTGCTCTATAACTCTATTGGCAGTTATGTATCCACAGAGGCCAGTGGTGAAGAGGAAACAAGAGCCCCGTTAACAGTGGAAGGTCTGAGAGATTGCCACTCTAAGCAATATTTCTTTCAAATGTTTTTTTGGAAGATTCCTTTCAGTGTCAACTTAAAAGGTTCTGATTTATTTTATGTTTTGAGAGATAGCACACATGTATGAGTGGAGGTAGGGGGGAAGGGCAGAGGGATATAAAGAGAGAATCTTAGGCTCCACACTCAACGTGGACTCCAATGTGGGGATCAATCTCAGAACCCTGAGAGCATGACCTGAGACAAAAATCAAGAGTTGGATGCTTAAGTGACTGAGCCACCCAGAAACCCTTGAATTTTATTTTTTTAATAAAATATCCTATTATTATATAAGTACACAAGTATTATATATGCACTTATGTGCATTATATAATTATAATGTGGTTATGTGGCTCCTTTAAGACTCAGTTTATGAAAATAAAACAAAATAAACCTGGTAACACATTTACCATAATGTTTCACACATATTAGGTACTTAAAAAGATTAGTATTAGCAGCTCCCACTATGATTACTGTATCTCCTCCTCCTACTATTATTAATGTTATTGTTATTACAAGGTAGGTATCAAAAGAGCACATGGCAAGGAGGCAGAGACCACATTGAGCTGCTGTGATAGGGAAAAGCTTCACAGGAGGACCAAGATTTTGAGCTGGGATCTGAGTTTGAGAAGCTGATCATTTTAGACAGGTAATGGTATCATGGAAGAAACAAGTGAAAGGAAACTACAAGCTCTTTTGGATGTAAGAAATAGGTTTCTAGCCTTAGGAAAACGCAAACATTTTCAAATATGTATCTTCAAGTATAGATTTCAAGAGTAGCCAATGAAACTTGATGAGAATAGGTAAGGAAAAATTTTAAATAAAAAGTCTCTTTCTAACAAAGTAGTCTAAATATCTATTACATGTAGAAGTGCTCTGACCAGATTTAATATTTTGCTTATAACACAAATTGCTTTCACTAGACGTATCGAAATATCTCAATTTCTTCACACACAAGATTTTAACTATTCCACAAAACAGAAACCAAAGCAACTTAATACAACTAAAATCAAAGCAGGCTGTTTTAAACGTTAATGACTGCCCCTATAAGCAAGACAAGAGAAACTGGTCATTTGATAAATATTTAGCAATAAACCGTGCATGTTTATATATTTGTACTATATTTATGTTAATATACTAATTTTTAAAAAAAGATTTTATTTATTTATTCATGAGAGACACAGAGAGAGAGAGAGAGAGAGAGAGAGAGAGAGAGGCAGAGACACAGGCAGAAGGAGAAGCAGGCTCCATGCAGGGAGCCCAATGTGGAACTTGATCCCGGGTCTCCAGGATCAGGCCCTGGGCCGAAGGCAGCGCTAAACTGCTGAGCCAACCGGGCTGCCCGAAATGCTAGTTTTTGTCAATAAAAAGCTGTAATAAAAAATATTTTGTATAATAATAAGAGATTTGGAGTACTTTATTAGTTTTATTAAAGCATTTAATTTTACTAAGGTTGTTTTGGACTAATTTTTTACTATACTCTTTAAAAAACAATATTCTTCCTCTTCCACAGTTCTAATTATTACTCCAATACTTTTCATTCTAACGTGCTAATTTTTATGTATGTATTTCCTAAATATTTACGAAAATTAAATTTGGACATTTAATTATTTTGCTTGCTAAAAAGAGAAGTCCTTCAAAATAACAAACCCACATGCTTTTTTGACAGCCCATTGTTTCTTACCTGCACTTCTCAAATTAGGGTCCAGCCCTGGCATCTCCTTGTTAGCTTCAGGGCTGACACTGTAGATTGATGCCCCTGCTTCACTGACAATACTGAGAAGAAAGAAAAGGGGGAAATATCATTTTCCAAACTTTTTGCCTGGTTAAAGAAAATTAATGAATAAGACTAGTTTTTGTTTTTTTTTTTTTAAAGATTTTATTTATTTATTCACAAGAGACACACAGAGAGAGAGGCAGAGACACAGGCAGAGGGAGAAGCAGGCTCCATGCAGGGAGCCCGACATGGGACTCGATCCCAGGACTCCAGGATCACGCCCTGGGCCAAAGGCAGGCTCTAAACCACTGAGCCACCCAGGAATCCCAAGACTAGGTATTTTGAAAAAAAAACTGCAGGGTAAAGTGCTCTCTTTATATTTCGACGGTACCTATAACATTTAATTTTTCAGAAATAAAGTGATCAAGTAAGGTTTGTGTTCTTCACAGAAGAAATACACAGGTTTCAATCTATAATGAATTCTATCAGTAGTAATGACACAGTTTATAGATGAACAAATGGATACTTTCCTCTAATACCAACTTTGAATTTCCAGAATATACGGAGATTCTCGTGTTTATAATCTATTGTTGACTAATACTTATGACTCCCAACTGAATCATTCTAAAGCATCGTGGAGAGCATGTGCATATGTGTGGATATGTGCACATGTATGGATATATACAGAAACCACTGCCATAAACACTCCTGTGATTATTGCTCAATTATAATGAACAACCACAATGTGGATAGGAAAGGGATCAGACAGGATATTATTCCACTTCTTTTCAGGAGGGTCTGAAACAATCCTTTTAATAAACTTGAAGGCTTTCATTTCAGGCAGGTGTTAAGCCATTTATTTAATCAAAGCATCACACACATCCTTCTCTTCTTTGGCTCCAAATATTTTATAAACCACAATAAGAACAGTCTTTTACAGCGGACATGTACACGGTACTTGACATCACTATAGTTTATTCAACATTTTTAAGTTAGAGGTATTCTTAATGACATAATATGCAAAGAAACATCATCTACCCGAAGTATTCATGATACCTGTGGCTCTACCACAAGACCATCTAGGTGTCAAGATTCAAAAGCAGAAACATGTTTGTACTTGATTTTTCTTTTTTCTTTCCTTTCCCCCTTTCCCTTTCCCCTTTCCTTTTCTTATTTATTTATTTATTTATTTATTTATTTATTTATTTATTTATTTATTTATGACGGGGTAGGGGGCAGAGACACAGGCAGAGGGAGAAGCAGGCTCCCTGCAGGGAGCCCTACATGGGACTCGTGGGACTCGATCCCAGGTCTCCAGGATCACGCCCTAGGCTGAAGGCGGTGCTAAACCACTGAGCCAACCAGGCTGCCCCTGTACCTGATTTTTAATCCACTCTCAGAAACATCTTCCTTTCTCTGTTCCTCAATATTTACTTCAATTGTGAGACAAATTTAGTGGATAACTTTTAACATATTGCCCCATTGTAACAGCTGAACATGAATAAGAAAACTATGAAAAAGTTTGCTACCCCTGTCTTTGAAGAACTCTTGATTGAACTTTGACAATTATAAACCACCAAGAACTGAAAAGATTATTTGGGTGAATATAAAGATTATTTTTTCTTTGCAACCAAGTCTCCTGTCCTGAATTTCATAATAGGAAGATGAATACTCTGAAATTGTTTATCCTCATCAAAACTATCATCATGATACAGAAAGAGGTAACTGAGTACATATTACACGCAAAGTACTAAACAAACCACTTTATAGACAATATCTCATTTAATCTTTTCATGGTGATTTTTTTTTAACAGAGAAGTAATTGCCCAAGGTCATTTGGCTGATAAGCTATTGAGCTAGATTTGAACCCTAATCTGCTTGAAACCTAAGTCTGAACTTGTAACCAGCACAAGTAACTTCTGAATAGCTTCACAACCTCTCATTAAAATGAAAACCCATATTTTTGTGCTAAACAGTAAGTGTAATAACATATTTTTAAGCAAGAAACATTTTCTTCTTTCTTATGTGTCTAAGGTGGACTATAAAGCATGTAGAAGGTCAAATATATTCTATAATTTCAGAGATAGTCTTTAAGATTAAAAGGTAATTGTGCTTTTTCTCTAAAATAAGATTTAGATTCTGCTTATCTTCTACTACATAATGATCAAGGAGAAAATGTAATGTCAAAGAAAGCTTGAAGTGACGAAAACTCTTAATGTGGCATAATAGAATGTTAAAACCAATACTCTAGAAGAGATTTTTCAGTTCCATTAATAGTGGTACTTTCTAACCTGGGGGCCTTGGTCTTTTGGATAGGGAGAAACAGGATTAATTAAAATTGCATAAAAACCACTTGTGTTTATGCACTTTTTTCTATTAAAAGGAATTACAGTTTTCAGTGATTACTTAAAGAAACCCATAACCCCTCAAAAAGTTAGGAAGCACCATCACAGGATAAGAATATTCAGTCACTGGTCATAGAAAATTTGGTTTCAAACACAACTCAATACTCAGTCTAACAAAGTTTTTTTCTAAAAAAAAACTGGAGTATCCATGAAGTGCAGGCTGGACCTACTATTAAGGGAAAAGAATACCTAAAAAAAATTTTACCACAAAGGCTCCAAAATTGCCACTATTAAGTAAAGGGAAATGAAGTGGTAAATAAAAATTCCAATTAACTATGGGTTTTAGCAGTTTGGTACCTGAGAATTTGCTGGGTGATTCACTGACTTTTGGAAGTTGTAATTCTCAATAGACTGGGAGAAAACTGTTGCAAAGAAAAACACTCAGATAATAAATATTCCTCCAAATACCACACTGCCACTTCTTTTAAACAGAGGAATACAAAACAGATGTGACACACTGCACTGAAAGATTTTAGATTAACGTTAATATTAAATCAATACAAAATGTAGTAAATTTCATATGCTTTAGTTATTACATAGCATGAGTCCAATAAATAGGTCAGTACTAATGCTAGTAGAACAGAATGCTCCAATAATCGAAATGAACAGAAAAATCTCAACACTGATTTCTTCAATACACAACATATAAGGACCTAAGAAGTGTATGTGGCAAGATTTAAATGTAACAAATCAAGCTGCGAGTGGTGACGATTTTTTCCAGAAGTTTCGAAGAACAAAAGTATTTATAATGACCCACCCCCATTTTGTTCGTTCCCATTTGGATGTCAAGGATAGATTACTCAGAAAGTGTGCTAAATTTTATATGCCACTTTCTGTTTATTACAAATTTCCCAATAAACTATGAAAAAGTATTCTCATCTCTAATATGTTTTGAGAAAAGCAAAAATGAACTCTACATAAAACTCAGACAGCTCATGATTTAATAAATACCATATTCCATAAAACAAATTTCTCCCAGGTGTAAAAAAATTGGGCTCATAATCTTAGAATTTGATTACTTTATTTATTTTGCCATAAAGCAGACAAGACTGAGCAGAATTTATTATTTGGGGGAAATTTAACTGACACAGCTGTAAATGAACTGAAAGTTCAACATTATTACAGTGCTCTGAAGCCCCTTCAAGTTGCCAGTGCATACAAATACTTAAATATATATATATAGTATCTCAAGTGTTTAAAAAAAATGTAGGTACATTTTAGAAGCTACCATTGGACTTACATTTTCCCAGATATATATATATTAATGTGCTAATGGTCCATTACTAAATAGGTATTTTTTAAAACAATCAAATTCAGCATGATTTTAGGGTCTTCTTTATTAAAAAAAATACAAATCACACACTCAAAACTAAAAAGCAAGTGAAATGCCCATAATAAGAATGCATATACTTTTAAATTCATTCTTAAAAATCTTAATAAAAACTCTTAAGTTAAAAATGCTAAATTGTTGTATCTCAAGCAAAATTCAATGATATTACATCAATCTGATCACTTATCAATATAATTTATTTTTGAAAAGATATGTTTGAATTATAGAATTTGTACATGTCATCTGCCCAGATTATATGTTGATGAATCTTTCTAAAACCCAGTTTGAAAGTAGTTTTCTTATAGTGACTATTTTTTCTGACAATAAAGAAAATGGCAATTTCTTTTACCAAATTGAGATGGGGTGGGGTGAGGATTCTTTTCATGAGACAGGAAAACTAGCCGTTTGTTTTTTTTTTTCAGTTATTAGGCTAATAGTTTTCACATTCATCTACAAGGTTACATGTCTCCTCCCTTCTTCCCATTTCCCAAATACAAAAATAGTTTTGTTGTTTTCTCTTATTTTAAAATAAATCACATGCTTCCTTATATTAATAGGAGGAAATTTAATTCAAAGATAACCTATTTAAATGAAAATGTAGTTATTTATTAAGATATCAAAATCAGTCAGGATATATTGAATTAGTAAAAACTGACATGTTCTTAATTCTTTTCAAAAGTACATTAAAATTCCTCAAACCTTACTATTACCTAACAGCTTTTTCTTCCTTCTGCCCATCAAAAAATATGCACTAAGTAGCTACTACATTAAATGCACAGCTTATTTCACTAAAGCTTTTAAAAATAATTTATCTAAAAACCATTCTCCCAAATTTTCAGACTGAGAAACATTCATACAAAGAGAGAATAAATGGCTTGAGCTAAATTCCCCAACAAGTAATACTAAGTGCAAAAACAGCTAGCCAACACAGACCTTGGTTCTGTGCTCTGCACACGAGATAACCCATTCTGAAGTATGAAAGGATGACTGCTATACTTGAGGAACAGGAGACAAAGCCCAAACCAAACCACTGTGAAGAAAAGGGGCTCTAGGATTCAGTGTTTAAAGGATAAAGCTTATTTCTAAGAAAATATCAAAGCAATTTTAAATTCCTGTATTTAGTGATGAATTGTCATTTCAGGGAGTCTCAAACGAGCAGTATTAGCCACTTTAAAAACCAGGGTGACCTGGTGATGATAGGGAAGCAAGGAAACAAGCAAAATCATATGCTGCTAAAGATGTTTAAACTGTAGAACGCTTTTGGATGGTATCTTGAAAATGTAGATCAAGTTACAAAAATATGCATTCTTTTTGAGTCAGCTATTACATTTTTAAAAATTCATACAAAAGAGATTAAAAAATACACAAAAAATGAAAAAGAGCTATTCATGCTTTACTAAAAGAAACAAAACAAAACCATCTATCATTGGAGAGTTCATTAAATGAAAAACTATACTGTCACTAAAATTATTTATAAAATATTAAGTGGAAAAAAACTGGATTTATGTCTATGATATGATACCAACTCTGATATTTTAAAATATAGACCTATATGAAAACAAGAAAAGGGAAGATTTATGCAACATAATGTTAATAGTATTTAAATGAGCTATTCCTTTAATTGCATTCTCATTGCTTTAAATTTTTCTGTAATAGCCACATAGTATTTGTCAACAGAAAAAGTTTAAAATTTAAGTTTAAAAAAACAATTGCTAATTGGCCAGGAGATCTTGTATCACATAATGCCCCACATTTTCTTTTATTCCACTAAACTTTCTTGTACAGTTATTAAAGTTATTTTGAACTTAATCTGGGTAAACATATCATTTTTTAGGAATAACTTCTGCACGTGGCTTCCAGATCTCAAACAATAACATTTTATGATATTCCTATAACATAAAAGAAAGGTGGCCAAGCAGGAAAGTAAAGAATCAGTTCTCAATTTGTACACATAGGCTAGATAAAAAACAAATGTATGATGAGAAGTTTTACAAGAAATCACACAGTATATCAGTATATATCCTTAAGGTTTACTCAGTCCTTGGGCTCTGAACCCACCTCCCAAGTTATCCTTCATGATTGCCAAGGCATAATCAATTCACTACCCACAACATACAAGATGTGGGGCGACACGGTAGTATGCCAGGAAAGTAGTGTGTGTGTGGAAAAACACCAAAAACAAAATCTGGTGAAGGGGAAAAAGAGAAAACACATACAAGCTCAAGATTTCCATGGTACCAAAGAAGTTACCTTTAGATATGTAACACTAGCACCATCTGGTGGAAGACCAGTTAGAAAGAATTCAATGGCCAGTTTAAAAAAAAAAAAAAATCGAATAATAGTTCTAAGTTTTCTTTCAAATGATGAGCATTGTTCAAAGAGAATAAGCTTAGCAGTGGTACAGTAATCACACGGAGGACCCAAAATAAGCCTGGGAGAACTTAAAATGTCTACCAAAGGTGTATGTACTCGCAGATGGACATCCTATCATATCTTACCCACAGAGCAGGATTTCAACAGTACAGAATTCCCTCAGTTACCTTTCCTTCAGTGCCCCATACCACATCAGATGAAAAGAACACTTTCCAGCCACAAAAGAAACCCAAAACAGGAAGACCTGAATTAGCAACTATGCAACAGAACTTTAATTTGGAGTTTAGGGTTCCTCAGAGCACCAGCTACCTCTCCTTCCATGCTATAAATATAGCAATAGCATTGGGCATGAGAATCTGATTCTGCTCTTTAGCATCAGAGTTTTCTGTGCACAGTGATGCCAAGCCTCTACAGCGGAACAGTGTGGCAAAACATGACGCTGAAATCACTGTCACTGCTGGCAAGTGATCCATTCAATGACAGAGATGACAAAAATCACTGGTATCTTCAAATGCCGTTATAGGGGAAAGCAAGTCAACAAACTGAAAGACAAAGAGGACAGAGAGCTTGTCTCCCATCTGGAGGCTGGGTCTCTCCACTGAGGTAGAAGCTATTTCTGACCAAGAATGGCACCCACAGAAATGATCATCTCTGCTACTCTCTACAGTAAGCATCCCTTTTATTCTCTTTCTCTTCCTTTCACCTTCTTCTGCTTTCCTTTTTAAAAATCCCTCCTTTATCTCTTTTTTTTTCCCCAACTATGTTTGAGACCAATAAGGAGTTGTTACAAGCACTGCATGATACCACCACAGGAGTTTTCAAGAAAAAACTGCCATAAGAGCAACCACAAGGCCTAGAGCCTACGTTGTGCCAGACTAAGCCCTGACTCCAAGACAAGAAAATCCTAGGCAAAAAGAACACGAGCTACAGTACTGTAAACATTCCATGTTCATTACTGACAAGACACAAAAAACTAAGAAGGCAGGGAATAAAGACTGACCTGATTTTACAGTGAAAATGTCCTTTGGTCAATAATTTGAAATGTACTGATTTAAAGAACATTATGTTGAATTACCTGCCAATGTGCACCCCCCCCCCCAAAAAAAGGTATGCTTCTCCTGATTTTTACATGTAACTCCAAAACTGCCCATTTTTTACTCAATTTGTGCTTATTCATATAACAAATTATTTGTATTTGTTTATTCTTTTCAAGTGCAATTCTATTCAGATATAAATTTGAGGGCTGCATAGAGAATTGTGTTGAATTTTTTTATGAAGGGAAAAGTTTGCCTCATTAACTCATTTTTTGGTCTTTTCTAGCTTATATACATCTATGCAAGTTTATCCACTTGTAAATAGAGGAGTGCAGATTGTTACGGCATAGACTTTGTCGAATGAAACTTACCACAAAATACGTGATTCCTTTATTACCCAACCAGAAACAACTCGGAATTACCAGTTTATTTATTTATTTATTTATTTAATTTATTTATGGAATTACCAGTTTAGAGGATGTAATATTCTAATATTTTGCTAATAATGAGTGTTCAATAACATCATACTAATTATTACAAGTTTTAAGAAAGAATAATCACAAAAAAGGACAGAAGCAAAGGAAATGAGACAATGAAAAGCAAAATAATAACAACAATAATTAAAGAGCAAGACATGGGATCCCTGGGTGGCGCAGCGGTTTGGCGCCTGCCTTTGGCCCAGGGCGCGATCCTGGAGACCTGGGATCGAATCCCACATCGGGCTCCCGGTGCATGGAGCCTGCTTCTCCCTCTGCCTATGTCTCTGCCTCTCTCTCTCTCTCTCTGTGACTATCATAAATAAATAAATAAATAAATAAATAAATAAGAGCAAGACAAAGACTGAGACCTACTTTGCCAGCAAGTACTAGCCCAGTTCTTTTTACCCACAGTAGAATAAAATTTTGGAAACATCACTGTTTTATATTACATTCCCTAATACTCTTCTAAATATTAACCACTAACAATCTCAGTGAACTCTGCTAACAAATGACACACACTGATGGGTTTTCATACTATGTTACCCATTCCTCTTTTTTCCCTTCTCATATTTTGTTCCTAACCCTCCAAACCCCTACTTTCCTCTGAAGTGAATGTATACCTTGGCAGAAGTCATCACCGGCCCTGGCCCTGGCCCCCCTTGCCTCCATTGAGGGAGACCCTATCTATGAACTTCATTTTACACACATGCACCAGCTAGGAGCCTGGAGCAGCCTTGACCTTCAGAACTTCTTTCGGCCACCCAGATAATGCTGGGGAAGGAGGGGCTGAGGAGAAGAAAAAACAAACCTGAACACACATGCCATGCATAAGACTACTACTCTAGATCAACCAATTTTCTAATCGTGGTTTTTAAAGGTACACTGAACACATGGAGGGAGAATGAATTTTAGTTCAGCTGACTGCTCCGTTTACTTCTTTATCTGTAGTCAGATCTTTACTTTTTTGGGGATCACTGCACATTTCTGGCTTTGCTATATTACACTGTGTAAATATTTAGGAGAAATAATTCCTTTCAAGGATCTAAACTTCCACTGTCGTTATGGCAAATGAACCTGTTTATGCTATGTTTGTTAAGTAACAGCAAGCCTAAAAGAACACAGGAATTTACTAACATATGTGGTACACAAACATCACAATCATAAAGCTTCTCATAGGGACATAGCAAGAACATGAAAGGCCAGTTTATTTTTATTCCCATTGCCCTGTAATTTTCTTTAGCTTGACTAAAACAGGCCTTAATTCAAACCTCTCCTGCAGTTACAGAACACAGTAAACTGAATGTACACAAACGATACCCACAACTACCCTCATCTCCATGTGACCTTCCTTGTTTCTCGAACAATGGTTCTCAAACTTGATCCTGCATCACAATCCACTGCAGGCTGTTAAACCACAGCTAGCTGGGCCCCACCCCCAGAATTTCTGCTTCACTGGGGCCAAGAATTTGCATTACTAACAAATTCTCTGGTGATGCTGATGCTGCTAGTCCTGGGACTACATTTTTTATTCTTTGGTTTCATTTCAATAATATGAAATTATTTACATTTCATAAAATTCACCCACTGTAAGTGTAGAATTCAATGACTGAGTAAATGTTATATAACCATCACCAAACTCCAATTTCAGAAGATTTCTATCCCCAAGATAGTGTGTTCTCATTCCTACCTCCAGCCCCAGGTATCCACTTTCTATCTTCTATTCTCTATATATTTACCTCATCTGGATGTTTCCTATAAATGCAATCATAAAATATACAGTCTCCTATATCTGGCTTCTTCACTTATGATGTTTTTGAGAATCTTCCATGTTGTAGCTTCAGTGTTTCCTTTTTATTGCTGAACAGTATTCCATTGTTCTAGATATACCACATTTTATTTATCTATTCATCAGGCGATGGACTTGGGAATTCATTTCAGTTTTCTGTTATTAAGAATAATGCTGCTACAAATATCCATGCACAAGTCTTTGTGTTGGACACACATTTCACTTCTCTTGGATAGATTTCCAGGAGGAGAGATGCTAAAGTATAAATTCATGCTTAACTTTAAAAGAAACTGCCTAGGTACAATGAGTGAGTGCTCAAGTATATTCATTTCCATGATACTTATCATCTTTTTGACAATAGCTATTCTGTTATTAAGTAGTATCTTTTTACTTGTAGTTTAATTTACATTTCTTTAATTAATGATGCTGAGCATTTATTCAACATGTATGTTGGCCTTTCCTAATCTTCTTTAGTGAAATATCTATTCAAATCTGTTGCCCATTTTTAATTGGCTTGTTTGCATGTTACTGAGTCCTAAGTATTCTTTATGTATAGTAGATACAAGTCTTGGGATCCCTGGGTGGCTCAGGGGTTTAGTGCCTGCCTTCGGCCCAGGGCATGATCCTGAGTCCTGGGATCGAGTCCCACATCGGGCTTCCTGCATGGAGCCTGCTTCTCCCTCTGCCTGTGTCTCTGCCTCTCTCGATCTCTGTGTGTCTCTCATGAATAAATAAATAAAATCTTAAAAAAAAAGAATAAAGTAATAAACTTAAAAAAAAATACAAGGTTTTAGCAGACATGTGATTTGCATATATTTTCCCAAATTTTGGTTTGCCCTGTCATTTTTCTAACAGTCTTTCGAAACACAAGTTTTTAAGTTTGAGGAAGTCTGGGACTATACTTTGAGAACCACTGTTCTAAAGCTTCAAAAATTCAAAAGAAATATCAAACCCTTGAAAAATGTGAATGCTTAGTGGTTTTCCCATCTGCATATGCAAATGTAAATGTCACTCATATCTGATTTTCTGTTTTGTTTCCTTTTAGCAAAGTCTATTACAACTATCATCCTAAATATATTCACAGTTTTTAGGAGGAAAAGAAAATTTGCAACTAACTGGATTTAATATATTATGGAATGAATAAATTCAGCTGCAAATAGGACTGACCTATCAACTGGGAATACTGGATGGAATGCTAGCACTAAAGAATATAAACTTCTCAGCCAGTATTTTCAGAACCACTAATCAGTCTCACGGCTTTTAAAGCCATGCCTAAAGCTATGAGAAATATGTCTACGGGGCACCGTAGACAGCCAGCTGAGTGTCTGCCTTGGACCCAGGTCATGATCCAGCATCCTGGGATGAGCTCCACATCAGGGTCCCTGCTCAGTTGGGAGCTTGCTTCTCCCTGTCCCTCTGCTACTCTCCCTACTTGTGCTCTCTCACTCTTGCTCTCTCTCAAATGAATAAATAAAATCTTAAAAAAAAGTCTACAAATTAATGGGAACAAGTGGTATCACCATAGTAGAGATCATAGAGAAAAGAACATTCTCTGAAAGATACATTTGATTTACCTTGATATTTTTGTTCAATTTTATTAGCCTTCTTCACTGAAGATTTAAGGATAATTCATTCATACAGCCCTTTCTTTGTTGAAAAGCTATTGAACCTTAAATTAAGAGGAGTCAAAGATGGCAACCAAAGTTCTAATCTTGTCTAGGACCATAACTTTCAAATGTATGAAACATACTTCAAGAATAAACAGGATAGGTTTAATTCAGATAGAAGCAATAGTAAGATTAGTAGTTTCTTAGGTGAAACCCAAATACTATATGTTTATTCCTTGACTATTCACATCCAAAAAGTAAATCATTACGATTAAGAAGCTTACTTAACATTATTTCTATAACCATTACCCTGAGACACATATTCCGTGATTTTATGGAAAAACCCTAACAATAGGAAGGATCCAGTTAAAAGATCAAGCCATTTAGGTTTGCAACAAGAGTTCTTTATATAATTCAAGTTAACACAGATTGTGAAGCAAGAAGCTTTGTTCACTGTAGAACTGCCAGGCTTGGGTATCCCTGGGTGGCTCAGTGGTTTAGCGCCTGCCTTCGGCTCAGGGCGTGACCCTGGAGTCCCGGGATTGAGTCCCACATCGGGCTCCCTGCACGGAGCCTGCTTCTCCCTCTGCCTGTGTCTCTGCCTCTCTTTCTCTCTGTGTCTCTCTCACGAATAAATAAATAAAATCTTAAAAAAAAAAAAAAAAAAAAGAACTGCCAGGCTTCCACTAAAATGTTTTTGAATATTTATGTTCTGGTACGTGGATACTGTTGTTAACATAAGAGCTATTAGTCCTCACTGACTTCCAATTGCTGGAAATGGGTTTTATATTTCTACCAACATTCATATACTACACTACAAGGACAAACCAATTAGCTGATATTTATTCTCCCTTTACCACTGAGCCACTTTAAGCCACTTAAAAGGAAGCTGTCCGAAGAGATGCCAGAAGATACAGTTTCACAGGTGATCCACAGCCTCTGAACACAGTATGGCTCTCAAGAACTTAACTTCTAGGCATTTTCTCATCCAATTCTTTCATATTTTTTTACAATTCAAAATATCTAGAGTCAGTGGAACTTCTCCCCTGAACTATACCAAATTAGGGTATCACCATATCTGTGATGTTACAGCACTTGAGATCCAACATAAAGATCAAGGTAAGAGAAATAAAAGAGTTTACTCAATAACACACAGCCAATTATGATTTATCCATAAAATTGAAAGGTAAAAATAAGCAAACTATAATAGCATTTTAAGGCTTCATTTTATACCAGAGTTCAACTCCTTTCCTCAGTCATTTAGTTACCAGTTACTACAAGGAATAAGCTCATCAGGTTAGTACTTCTGTCTTTTATTCACCAATCTTTCCTCTGAATGGCTCAAGGTGGAAAAAAAACAGAAAGACCAAGGACCTCAAACAGGATGTCTTACCCAGACCATTTAAGATTTGACAGTCATTAGTGTGTGCACATATATGGCAATATGATAACAGAGGTTCATCCTTGAAAATATGTAATTTCCTAGTGAGGTTAATAAAAATGAGGAAAATGGAGGATGACTCTCCCTCAACCTTCACCATTTAACTGGTGAAATCCATAAAATAATCACTGAAAACTTTGCTTATGCAAACAGCAAATTAGTATCACACTGAATAGGTATAAAGGAGAGTAAGAACACACAAACACATATGAACTTCTACACAAACCCAATATGTTCTCCAAAGCTAAGAGAATTGTACCGCTTTAGCAATTTATCCATGTATGAACAAATGCCCTCAGTCGATTTCTGAGAAAGGGAAGAATGATCAGGTATATCTGTCTTCATCTTGTGGCAAACCTTGACATTTTTCAGCAAGTAAAAGTTCCAAATGGCAGGTGTCAGAAGGCCTTAGCCTCACATGCAGTGCTAAAAGGCAGGAAAAGCAAGCAGTAACATGTGGTCATGTCACAGCCACACAGAAGCTGCCTAGAGAGCACATTCTGAAAAGAGCAAACCTCAGACGTGGTTAAATCAACCTAGTGCCAGATGCCACTATCGGAACAAAGCCTCGCTGCCAAAGATTAGCTGCCCAAGGAAACATTCAACTCAAGACTGTCACAAAAGGGAAAAGAGCTGAGTGCAATGGCACCTGGCCATATCCTGTCTGTCTGATAATTTGGTCAAACTAGCTGCTTACATACAGAGAAGAAAATGGCCATAGAATGCTTTGCTTAGTTTACACGTGGGTATTATTTTTGCAAGGCCCTTTGCATTTATTCTAAAATAATAATACAAATTTCCTGCATCTTCATAATACTTATAGCTTTCTGAAAGTGCTTTAAGATTTACTAATACTATCTTCCCACAAGGAAGTCAGGATCACAAGTACCTCTTCATTTTACCTATGGAGTAAGAGAGAACCAAAGAGCTCAAGTTAGGCCAAGATCATCTGAAACCAGGACTTAAAAAGAAAACGTGACCTCTGAACTATCTGGCCAGACTTTATTCTGTTTGAATATGTACTCCTTGCTTCCCAATCATCTTTTCACAGGCTTTCCCAATAATAAGAAAGTTTGGAGCCTTCTGAAAGTTGTTTGTGAAGGTCAATCAATAAACATTTCATTCCTAGAGGTTAATGTAATTGGCATGATGGTCTCTATTTCCTCTCAGATCTGACCTTTAAGAAATAGCCATTATTTCTGAGGAATATTCAAAGCGATGCCTAGAGAGCACATTCTGAAAAGATGCTGGTACGATGCTGGAGAAGCACAAAAAATAAAAGTCAATTGTTTAGGGTGGAGGACTCACTATCAGGTCATCTGGTTAGATGCATCAGAAACTAAACTAGGATTCTCAGAGGAGTAGTACACAATATAATGATATAATCCATGGAAAAGAAAATCCATTAACATTAGGATTTTATGTTCTATTTGAATACACAAAGGATTACTGTGCCAAAGATTGATAGGTCAAAATACCTGATATTCTCCCAAATCTGTCAAAGGACAGAGCATAAACATGAAACAGAACTTTACTTGGATTCAAGTTAAAAATTGTTTTTTTTTTTTTCCCTACATTTTACTTACTGTGACTACACCATTGAAATTCATTTATTGGTCATATACTTGTGCCTACTTCCAAACCAAACAATTCACTGGGATCTACATTATCTTGCCTTCTAAGCAACCAGCAAATACTTTTCTCCAACTGTGTGCAGTTGCTCACGTAATTTCTCAATTTCATATTTTCAGATCTTATTCTGATCTATATTCAGATCCTATTCTTATGATAAGAATAAAAGTAAATATCAGCACACACATCCACATAAGGACTAAGAGTACTCTCACATATATATTCTATTATTTGAAATCAAATGCACTAAATAAAATTTAAAAATTAAATAAATTGAATAAAAGCAAAATTTTCTAAATTAACTTCTTGTTCATCATTTAGTCTGAAGGTTTTCATTTCTATAAAACAAGTTATTTTGATAGGATTATTGTCCATGTCTGCTGTCTTTTTTCCTATACACTTTGCTAACTTAATTGCTTCCAGACTTCCCAGCATCTCATGTTTTTCTGCTTTACCCACTGAAATAGAGGGATTTGTTTCTTCATTTACATGGATAAACATCAATCTGTGCTCATGTCTGGGGTATAGTGAAAATGAGGGTTGGTAAAAAACAAAGTGTGATGCTGTTGTCAAGGAACATTTATTGCTCAAAATCTTGCAAATGGTAAATAGACACATGAAATGGACACACTCTGCACTAGAACCAGATCTGGCACATATTTCAACTGAAATACAAGCAGAACAAGGACAAGCCATATACAGGTACCTCATAATTTACAGTGTCATGAAAAGAGTCATAAGTTTCACTCCACAAGAAAGAGCACAAAGTTAGGCACTTCAACGTTGGTTGGCTAATGACGCATTCTCTCCAATTAAATTCAAGAACCAAAGAAAAGGCTTATTAAAATCACTGAATGTTCTCTGAATCTTAAAAATAAATCCATATGAAGTCCATTTTTCCTTGGGATCCCTACAGTCTTCTAATACCTCTGATGGTCTCCCTGACCATTTTAAATTTTAATTATTGGGCCTTATTTTTGGCAAATGTATTTTAACTTAACAATCCTTGATGTTAAGTAAACCATAAGCAGGAAGAAAAGGACTCTAAAACTAACAAATGAATAAACATAAACTCCTGGTCTAATCTTACCTATAAGTAATGACATCTCCCATATTCCTTCATAAAATTTCCTGCTCCCACTTTTTAAAACCTAGCCACTAGATATTTACATTATTTTAAAAACACAATGTACTAAGGTTGAGTTGTTCAGATATTTAGTCACGCTGCAACTTACAGGTATATACATACTCTTTAAAATTAAAAATAAATTTAAAAGTAACACAAATTAGAAGAAAGCCAAAGCTGTGTTCCTGAGATTCCCAAAGGAAAGAAAGGAAAAGAAAGTTATAGCTGTCACTTAATATGTACTTAACACCATGTGTAAAGAAAATCTGCAATATAATCTGATCCTGAGGAATTTAAACTACAGACTTCCTGATTCTCCAATGCTGGCAATCACCTCCAACAGTAACTGTGCACAATGGCTGAAAAAACTTTTAAAATTATTTTATTTCCCCTAAGTTTGTTTAAGTATGAAGTCTCTATTCCAAAGTAAATTTTAAATGACTTGATGTTGTTCTAAAAATATATTTTATATCAAAGGGCTCCAGTGAATTTTTTCTGTTAATTTCAAGTTTTCTAACTCAAACTTAGGATGACTGTAAGTCGAACTACAATCTCTAAAGTAATGTTAATGCAGCACATCACATACTTGGAGTCATATTGCAACATCATCTTCATTTGAAAGTTATAAAAACAAAAACGTTAGAATACAAACCCAAGTATATGTATGTTAATGTAACTATGACTTTTTAATCCTTAGAAGGAAATTGAAATAGTGGTGTTTCTTCTTTATGTGCAATTATAAACACTAGATTGCTAAGGGTAATAAGTAACTTTACTAAAAATAGATATAGAATGATTTAACTCATAAGTCTTTATGAAACAAATGATAGACAGAAGCATTTTTACACAGTGATATGGAAGATGTTAACTTTTCCCCCATATTTAAATGGGAGGGAAAAGAAAGAAAGAGGAGAGAAAGGGAGGGAGGGAAGGCAAGGGAAGTAAGACAGTAAATGTTTTCAGACAGAGAGAGAAAGACAGCAAGAGAATAAACAAATACGCGTACATGACTGGCAAATCCATTAAAATAGTTTTTTTTTTTTTTCACTAAAAAATATGTAGGATACAAACTAATAATGGCTTGTAAAGAAGTAACAGAATGTAACCAATCGACCCCAAGAAGTCTGCTTTGCTAAACAGTTACCCACCCCCACTCTCAGGGGGATATACTGGTAGTAAAATGAATGCATTTTCCTCACCTGGAATAAATCACTATCATCATGAGCAAGTTTCAGAGTATCCATTTCTAACCTTATCTGGTGGTTAAAAAATAAAACCTCATATGTTAGAAACACACACACACACACACACACACACACACACACACAAAGAAGAAACTAAAAGTCAATTTTTCCTTTTCTTTTAACCTATTTCTCAGGCTTAGAAACTAGAAACTAGGCTTCTAAAAAAAAAAAAAAAAGAAAGAAACTAGGCTTCTGTCAACAAGTATTTTTCAAACGCCCATTTCAGTTCCAATTTGGCCCTTTGACGATTCCCCAATATACTTGGAGAAATGCAGGTTTCTAAGATAATTTTTAAGAAATATGAACATGCCTGCTTATGTGTGTGTATAAAAACACTTTATATTTTCTTCAAGCTTTAACTTCATCATTTAAAAATGTAAATCTTCCATTATACAAAGATATACAACAGATCATTTGTATATGAAACTAGTTTGTTCCAACATTTTCAAATTCCAGGAGCAAAATTTTAGAGTAAATAATATTTCTGAGTTAGAAAGAGGTAGAATATAATATAATTAAAGAATAAAGAGGCATAAAATTATACATTTTATACCTAAATTTATTGTTCTTATGGAAAGTGTTTTTATCACAAAGGTAAGAATTTATGGCATCAGCCCCATGTCTTAATATCTATGGGGGGAGGGGGAGTCTTTCAACTGTGTAAGAATAATTTAGGTGAAGCTCCTATGAAAACACCTGCCAAGAAGCTTGAGCTATCATATTAAACGGATCACAGGGTTTACAAAGTGCTACAGACGTTCAAAGGCATTCCCGGCACCAAATATCACAACCCTAGCAAGAGAAGACTTCACTTCAGGCACATGTCTAAGTCATTTTTCTGAATTGTTTCTTGTCAAATTAAAATGTCAAAAATTATTCTATCAAATGCTGTCCCTAAGGAATTTAGGCTCAACCCAAGAAGCAGCTACCAATTAGTAAAGTTGGGCATTTTAATGGGGAAAAAATTTCTTTTTCTATTGATAACTGAAATTAGCAGGATCCAAAAAGAAAAGTTTCATCTCAGCAGTTAGTTTAAGTGCTATTGATAGCTATAATCACATGCAGGCTGCAATTCCTTTTGAAAGGCTTTTCAAATGAACAAATACAAAGAAAAAAGAGAAACACAAGTGTTTTCATAGTGAATGACTGCCTAGGATTACAGAGTTATGAAAAGCCAAGGTTAGAGACCCAGATATACATGAGTATTGTGAACTAACAAACCAAAGTCAAATGAAATCCTTGCTCACTCGTTTGACAAGGTCAGTGCACCCATCCCTTAGCACAATAACTGATTGAATTTCAAGTTATAGAAGGTGCTTCAAGAAAATAAAATCCACCACAAATCATTTAATGTTTCTCTATCGCCTTGGATGAGCAAATAAAATCCTCTAAGGAAAACATTTCCTGTTCACTCTGTCATTTTCCAAAAGCTGCATATCACATGGACTGCCTTGTGGAAGTGTTCACTCATTAGCAGCATTAAGTGTACAAGTGCAATAGATGTTCTTTGGCAGCCAATCATACTGCATCCTTTCTACCTAAAAGTCCAGATGAATTCATGTAGTGCAATATTTATAATTTACCCACAGAATTAAAAGTCATGTTCATCTACTAGAAAGAGCTACTGATTGTCCATGAACTCTCCCCCATGCCTCCCCAGGAAGTTCTTAAACTTGATTTCAAAGGACAGAAATATACACAACAGGACAACAAGTTCACAGAATAACACTGTTTACATGAGGCAGGCACTTATGTTATCTAGGTTTACAATTTGGCAAAAGTCATTCTATGACCTGTGACTACTAAAGTAATCAAAAGGTTTGATTTCAACTGTGGCAAGAGACAATATTAAAAGCAAAAATTCAATGGTACAGATTCCCATGTATATATTTCTTCTGCACTTTTCACCAAAAGCCTCTTTGATTTGAAATATCAAACATTTCCCAATGTTATTGCTTTTTTAAGTCTCCATTCCCAGAGACTAGGTTTCTCGGCTTTGTGGCTCAAGCGATGACAAACAGATCATTTCCTATTCACTCCACTTACCTCATCATCAACAAGACTGCTAGAATCCAGTTATGTTAAGAATTATTTTCAACAGCCACCTTCAATTACAAATGTTTGACATGATCACAGACTTCCAATGCTAATCCTCTTTCAAGCTGAAATACCCACACAAGGGCCCTTTGAGGCACACAGCATGGCTATTTTCTTTGCTGTGCCTTATCCTGCAAAGCAGCTGAAATACACTTGAATCTTTTCTCTCCACCCCCATCACTACCATCCATCTCTTATGCAAAGTAGCAAGCAGACCCACATGCTTTTGTCAAGACATAAGTCTTGACAAAGGGGTTTTCATAGTTAAAACACTATTTTTCTAAATATGCTTCTAAACCTGAAGGCTGTTTAAAGACAGGAAAAGAAAATCTTCATGTTATTGACTCCCCATTTCCCAAAGTTTTCTACCTATAGACTATACTTCCTTAGTTTACATATATCTGCATGACCTGAGTATACTTATTTCCAGAGCCCTACTGCTACCCACAATTCTGGGCTTAGAAACTTTCAGTCTGGTCTATTCAAGGAGAATACCCATCACTTAACCCAGATGGAAAGAAAACCTGAATCTATAAAAATAAAAAAAAATTTAAAAAATCCTATCAACATACTAAACTATACTTATTTGCTGAAGAGATATTTTAAATTTAAAAATAACACAATTTTCTGGCACATCAAATTCAGGCATTTATGCCAAGAGCATATATCAAAGTCTCTACTATTTCCAAGTGACAATCAACCTTGGCTTTGAACAAAAAGAGGATGATTTTGCTTTATGTGTAGGTGGATTCATGAAAATCTGCTTTTAACCTGAATTTTCATAAGTCGAATTCCATTACAATGCAAGAATACAGCTCACTAACTAAACGAACAAAAAGTTGAAATTTTAATAGTACAAGAAATTAATTGGTAAAGCAATTGATCATCACTTCTATTATGAGCTTTTAACTTGTGATTTTGTTTTCAGAATTTACGTAATTTAATTATACTTGTCTTTAAGCCTGTACCATACCTGTATGAATCATGGAAACATGAACCTCTGTGCTTTACTGTTAGAAAGAAGGAAGGTCTGTCCCTCTTAACCTACAGCTAGTTTACATTCCCAAGGGAAATGAGAAGAGCTAAAAACCTCTTGTTGAGAAGGACCAACCAAGAATACAATAATCACTCAAATTACCCTTGGAGCACACCCCCTTAGCTAATAGGAAGCGAAATCTGAAAGTGAAGGGAATCAGGGTATGTTGCCCCCAAATTTGCCACTTTGACAGAATAATTATTTTAACCTAAAGAGAAACAGCAGGTACAGAAAGTCAGAGAGTCCTTTCTCTGACTCCCTTCCCCCCTGAACCAGGCCATAAGACTCTCGTGTCAGAGCTGTCTTCCCTGTATCCGAGGAAAGGAGTATCCTTACCTCTGAAGATAGAGGGATACCAAGAAACCCAACACTCAGGTCTTGCTAAGTTTCTACCAGTTTACTACCCTAAGCTCATAGCCTTTGTGTCCTATGTTTTTCTACAACTTTCCACTCTTCATCAAACCTAGTATAAAAACACTGTCTTAACCATTTCTTTGGGTTTTCATTCCCTTATGAAGGCTCATGTGTCACATTAAACTTATATGAAATAAATGTGCATGCTTTTCTCTGTTTATCTGTCAGTTTAATTTTCAGACCCAGCCAGGGACTTTGAAAGAGTCAAGGAAAAGTTTTCTCTTCCCAACCAAACCAAGAAATCAAGCCCTACCCTCCCGGTCATGCCACTATTCTTCTAGAACACCTAACACATAGGTCCAGCAAGGTCATATCCATAGGACAACACACCAGAAGTAGTGGAGAGACCTTCTCATTCTTCCCCCACGTTCTTCATCATATAAAAACTATGTTAGGGCAAAGGTGATCCTTCAGTGATTATTTCCTATCAGCTCAAAACTTATTTCCTTTTAGCTCAAAGACTGCCTAGTTTTATAACAAGGGCTAGTTTATCCCTAAAAGTCCACTCCTCCAGAATGCTTTCCTAAAAACAAACAAACAAACAAACAAAAAAAAACAGTTGAAATAGTTTCAACTTAGTATTAAGACAAGCTTAGTTCATGCTGAATTCTAAAACATTTAATAGTGGGAGAGGATGGGAAACTCAAGAGGTGTTCTATTCCACTACTTTAATAAAAAAACGATTTGAGGTCTACAAAGAACAAAATCTGGCAGTCTTGATCACTGAGTCTCATGACCCTTCTGGAACCTGAGGACTCGGATGAGGTCTCTAAGGGTATTCTGATGCCAATACTGTATTATGTGTGATTTGGGGAAATTCTTTAATGCTAAAAAAGAGATGAAAATGGATTAATCTGAATATAAACTCAGTCTTGTTTAGAAGTTTTTTGCTATTGTCTCCATCATCTCCAAATGAACAAAGATTAAATATTAAATTAAGAGTGTTAAAAATAGGCAAGTTTATTCCCTTAAGTCAAACTTTCCAGAAACACCTACCATATTTAAACAACAGATGTAAAAAAGCATATGTGTGCTGGAAATAGCATGAGATTAAAGATCAGATAACCTGGACCTAAGTCCCCATTCCACTAAGTGTTTAATCCATATTGGTCTATAGTCCAGTTTCCACCTGTAAAGTGCATATAATACTCAACCACAAGGCTTCCTCTTAGAAATGAGTAAGAATAGGTGTAAGCAGTAGTAAACCCATGAGAGTATACAAAAAAGCCTGAATTAAAGAATTTACTAAAATCTACTTTTTTTCACCTATAAGAAAAGGACACCATGATTTAAGTTAGAAATACATATTATATCACAAAATGATTTACTATAAAGTAAAAATATTTTCCAAGTAAAACCCCTAAAGTCAGTATTTGAAGGCAAGTTTCCTGATTTTTGACTGAAGTAACCTTTCTTTTACAAACAATCTGAAATTCTTACTGAGAGTAAATCCTAGTTTATGAAATCACATTCTACAAAGCATGGACCTACTGACAAAGCAAATAAGCAGGAATAATTTGTTGTGGTGAGGTAGTATCTTGGCTAATCAGCAGTACTAAATAATACAACTAAAATGTACAACTTCACAAGTAAATATGTATGAATCTCAAAAAACACATGAGAAGTAAAATTTATGTGGCAACTATGAAAGTTTTACTGCCATACATTATTTTCTAAAATGCAAAAACACCATTCAGAAACATATCCCAACACAAATAATTTAACTATGACTTAGTTTAGCTAGATTTTGAGCTATAATTAGGCAGAAAAACTATTTTCACACATGCCTACATGATCCATGACTGGAATCAAAACAAATATACATCACATTTCTGGAAAATTTTCAGCAAGAATAAAATGGAATGGGGGATATTAGAACTGTCTGAGACCTTCTGGCTCCATCACTATGGAAATCAATGAATAGTCAGTCTAACTCAGTGTTTCCAGAGGAAATAATCTATTTTCATCACAGTCTCTCTCAAAGTGTTCCAATTCTCATGTAAACCACTTTTAAAATTATTAACAACTACCTTATACCTTCAAATTTTATAGAAGTAACAATTTTCAAAGTATTTTCAACCCAAAACTCCAACTCTGTCTTAGATTATGAACAGCTATGACAGACCATATTCTTTACCACATAGCTTTATTTGGTCCTTTTCACTGGATGTCACTCTTTAATTTTAAAAGGAATTTCTGAATCTCTTGAGAAAACATACTACTAAGCAGTATGACTGAGACACTTGGAAACTAACAGTGCTTAGCTCAAGAACAGCAAATTCTGGGAATAAGAGAGAGTAGATGAGATGATATTCTACAGACAAGAAGTTGAAAGCACTTCAGAATCAAATGGGACTTCTTATGAGCTACTGTGTGGTAGCACTTACAGAATCCAACACTGTTGTGCTACAATATGTATCAGTTTTCTTTAATCATCACAACAACCCTGTTGTTATCCCATACAACAGCTGAGGAAACTAGGTACAGTATAGAGAGGTTAGGCTTTGCTGATGTTTATACAACTTGTAAGTGGCAGCATTACAACAGGAACACAAAGTGTGACCTAACAGCCCATATTCCGAACCACTATTTTAAGCTGTGTCCTCTATTCAGCACAATACAGATATCTTATTAATCTTCACTCCTGAGACGCAGATATTATTATTCTCATTTTACTAATTACAATACTGAAGCTCAGAGAGATAAAGAAACTTGCCCAAAGTCAGACGGCTAGCAAGGAATAGAGCTGAAGTTCAAACTTGAGACTGCAGGAGTCTGAAGTCTATGCTCCTAGACTTAGCACTAGACATCTCACCTGCTAAAGAGGCAGAGACTCCTTCGCTACCACAACCTCTCACCAATCACGGTGATACTTATTTCTCCTCCTCTGGCTCTTCTTTGCAATACAGACTCTTCAATGAATCTAGTGAATATTTAATTAATTATCCACAATACCTCCCAACTTCTTTGAGCACCTGCTAGGAGACTTATTTTGATGACGTTCAATTTATCTACTTTTTCCTTTTTCTAAAGATTGTATTTATTCATGAGAGAGAGAGAGACAGAGACAGAGACAGAGAGGCAGAGACACAGGCAGAGGGAGAAGAAGCAGGCTCTATGCAGGGAGCCTGACATGGGACTTGATCCCGGATTTCCAGGATCAGGCCCTAGGCTGAAGGCAGCGCTAAACCGCTGAGCCACTCGGGTGGCTGCCCTATCTATTTTTTTCTTTTGGGGTCATATGTAGGAATCCTCTGCCAAATTCAAGGTCATGAAGATTTACTCCTATGTTTTCTTCTGAGAATTTTATAGTTCTAGGTTTTACATTGAGGTCTTTGATCCATTTTAAGCTATAACGTAAGAGTTGAATTTCATTCTTTTGCATGTGGCTATCCAGTTGTGCCACCAACATTTGTTGAATAGACCCTTCTTTCCCCATTGAATGATCTTAGCATTCTTGCTGACATCAGCTGGCCAAAGAAATGAAGGTTTATATATGGACTCTCAGCTCTATTCCACTGATTCATAGGTGTATCCTTCTGCCACTAACCACATTGTCTTGATGATCATTGATTTATAGTAAGTTTTGAAATCAGAAAATGTTGAGTCTTCTACTTTATCCTTTTTCAAGGTTGTCTTGGCTATTAAGGATCCCTTGCAATTCCATATGAATTTTAGAATCACCTGTCAATTTCTACAAATAAGTCAGCTGAAATTCTGATACAGACTGCATTGAGTAAGTAGATCAGTCTGGGGAATATTGTCATTTTAACAATATGTCTTCTAATTCATGAACTTGTGAGATCTTTCCATTAATTTCTTTCAACAATGTTTTGTGGTTTTCAGAGTAAGTTTTATACTTCTTTTGTTAAATTCATGGCTAGGTATTTTATTCTTCTAGATGCTATTGTAAATGGAATTTTCTTCATGTTTTGATTGTTGTTCAAGCATATAGAAATATAATTAATTGTTGTAAAAGGTCTTATATGCAACCCAGCTGAACATTTTAATTAAACAGTTTTATTTTTAGCGTATTCCTTAGTATTTTCTACATATAAGATCATGTCATCTCTGAACAGATAGTTTTATTTATTTTCCCCATTTAAATGTTATTTATTTTATTTTTTGCCTAACTGCTATGCCAGAACCCAATACAATGTTGAATAGAAGTGGTCAGAATAGAATCCTTATCTTATTCCTGAACTTAGTGAAAAGCATCCAGTCTTTCACCATTAACTGTGATGTTAGCTGTGGTTTTTCATATGCCATTCATCAGGCTGAGGAAGTTCTCCTAATCTTTGCTTTTTTGAAAAGATGTTAGATTTTGTCAAATGCTTCTTCAGTGTTTACTGAGGTGGTCATATGAATTTGTTTTTTTATTCTGTTGACATGATCTATCACATTAACTGATTTTTGGATATTGAACCAACCTTACATTCTTGGGGTAAGTCTCTCTTACCCCAAGTCATGGTGTGTTGTTTTATAGGTTGCTAGGTTTGGTTTGCTAGTCCGTTGTTCAGAATTTTCATATTCATATTCATAATTGATACTGGTCTATTGTTTTCTTGGTATGGTTTTGCTGTCAGAGTAATACTGGCCTCCTAGACTAAGTTCCTGCATTTTAGAGGAGTGAGTGAGGAATTATTATGGCTGTTCATTTTAATATGTGGTAGAATTCAGTGGTAAAGCCATCTGGACCTCATTTTTTTTCGTGGTTTTTGATTACTCATTCACTATCTTTGTTTTAGGTCTATTCAGATAATCTCTTTTCTTGAGGCATTTTGAGTAGTTTGTATCTTTTCTGCATTTGTCCATTTCATCTAAGTTATCTAATTTATTGGTATGCAATTTTTCTTATTATTCCTTTATAATCATTTTTATTTTTGTAAAGTCAGTAGTAATGTCCTCTTTCCATTCCTGATTTTAGGGATTTTAGTCTTCTCTTTTTTTCTTGGTCAATCTAGTTAATGGCTTGTTCATGTTGCTGATGCTTTCTAAGAATCAACTTCTGAGTTCACTGAATTTGTTTTTCTCTTCCCTATCAATTTATGTTATATTTACTATTTCCTTCCTTCTTCTTCTTCTTCTTTTTTTTCTTCTGCTTTAGTTTAGTTTGCTTTTCTTTATTCAGTATCATATGTGGAAGTTTTTAATTTGAGACTTCTTTTTTAATATAGGCATTTATAGCTGTAAGTTTTCCTCCTAACACTCCTTTATCTGTATCACAAAAGTTTGGTATGTTTTTATTTCCATTCAATGTGTTTTCTTTTTTTTTTTTAAGATTTTATTCATTTATTCATAAGAGACACAGAGAGAGAGACAGAGAGACAGAGACACAGGCAGAAGGAGAAGCCGGCTCCATGCAGGGAGCCCGACACGGGACCTCCAGGATCACTCCGTTCTGGATCTCCAGGATCACTCCCTGGGCCAAAGGCGGTGCCAAACCGCCAAGCCACCTGGGATGCCCTAGTGTGTTTTCTAATTTCTTTTTTTACTTCTTTAATTATTTAGGATTAATAATTTCATACTCTTCAATTTCCATATATTTGTGATTTTCACAAATTTCTAACTTCTACTTTCATTCTATTGTGCTTATAGAACATATTTTATATTGTTTCTATTCTTTTATTTATCACCATCACTGCTTTAAATTTTGTTTTTATTGTGTTAAAATATTCATAACATATTATTTATCATTTTAACTGTTCATAAGTATACAATTCAGTGGCATTAAATATACTAAATACATTGTTAAGTGTTTTACAATGACCAGTGTCTCTATCTAGAACTTCTTCACCTTATCCAACCAAAACTTTATGCCCATTAAATAATAATTTGCCCTACCATCTTTCCTCCCACCTCTCCTCCTGTTGGCCTTCATCCCCTTTTGTCTTTTTGAAGATTGCCTATTCTAGGTACCTTATATAAGTGAAATCATGCAATATTTGTCCAATGTCTGGCTTCTTTCCATGTGCTTATTGGCTATTTGTATCTCTTCTTTGGAGAAATGTCTATTCAAGTTCTCTATTTGTTTTTTAATTAGGTTGTCTGGCTTTCTGGTATAGAATTGTGGGAGTTCTTTATATAAAATTCTGGAACCAGTACTCTCTTATGCTGCTTCTCTAGATCTCTGTAGGTTTTTGGCTGTATCCTGGCAGTAAATGTTCAGATCTTCTAGCTGTCATCAAAGATGCCAAAAATAAACTGCTCTTAGGCAATTTGTGTGAACAGGTGTGAACTCACTTTCTCACAAGGCATCCTGGGCTGAAGGGGTATCTCTTCCAGATGTTCTTCAGTGAAACAAGATTCAGAGCTTGGGCAGATATACTCCTGCAAGCATGTGCCTGACTCGAATCAGCAACAGCATGGAAGCACCATTGAAGCCACAGGGCCTGTTGCTGCTGCCTCTGCACTGCTCAGTGCTGACGGCCTGATGGGCCCTCTATGACATCTGGAAATGCTTTCTTTTGACTTGTAATTGACTAGGATATAATTTTCCATTCTTTTACTTTTGTCATTTCTGAGTCTCATGTTTTAGATACTTTTTTTTTAAACACAAAGAGCAACTTTATAAGGTTGTTGCAAGGATTAAATGAGTTAGTGTATGAAAGTATGTAAAAGATAGCACCACTACTATATAACAGGGGCAAATTCCATCCCTTCTGAAGAAAAACACATTAAATCCAGGCATCCAAGATTTTCTAGAGTTAAAACTCCAGGTAAAATGAAGACATAATTTTAAAAATATTATACAATGCATGTGCCTAAGTCAGCAGAAGTAACAAAATTTGCTTTTGAACCAGTAAACACACAGTTGTTGGTATTGTTACATGAAAAATATATAGTATTTGAATATATTTAATATTGAATATATTTAAAGAAATAAAAGAATGTACAATGGGGTAGATGGAACACAATGATGAAAATGTGCTTAATCAAAGGTAACCTTGCAAACTCCTTAAATGGCCACCTGGCAGCACAACAGGCCAAATGAACTTATAGTTCATTTTTTCCTTTGGTAAAGGCCACCTTCTTCCTGAGCTAACAAGGCCAAAGTTTAGTTTGAAAGGGGTGGGGTTGTGAGGTAAGGTGGTGGTATAAGCAAAAGGGTAGCCACATTGTACAGCCAAGAATCTTTTACTGACATTTACTGATTATATTATTACGTGCCAAGCACCATTCTAAGATTTTTAACTGTCTCACCCCATTTTATCTTCTCCAAATCCTCTGGTAGATAATATTATCATTCCCACTTTTAGAGACAAAGAGACCAAAAGACTAAGCGAGACTATATTCACTGTGGCAGTAAGGAATGAAGCTACAATTTGAATCTGGCTCCACAGACTGTTCTCTTAACTACAAAAGTAGAAAAAGAAACCCACACTTGTTCAAAGAACAAATATTCTTATTTACCTGGCATATAAGAATTTCTGATATCTGAGAATATTTGTTATGAGAGGAAAAGATTTAAGTGGAATCCACTAAACACAGGAATCACAATTTGACTACAAATAATAGAAGCAGATCAAGGGAAGATTTAAATGAGATTACCTTAGAAAATAAAACAAAATATTGAAAATGGACTAATTTAACTTTTATTTAATAAAATATAGCTTTATAAATTATAACTTGGTGCTAATTCCTATAAAGGAATGCTAACTTATATGATTCCTTAATGAATGGTATCAGTGGCATAACGCAAAGAACTATGCAGACTTAAATTATAAGAGCTTGAATAATGAACACCATGGTTGGGTTGAGAGGGGAATATCAAGAGCTTATCTTAGAAATATAGCTTAAGGCCAGCTTATGAAAGGCTCAAACTCTCAAAAGGAAGAGGAATGGCAACAAGAAACACTGAAGGAAAGAAATAGTAGAAACATTCCAGAGGGAGAATCAATAGGATTTGACAGCAGTTTGAATGGAGTATATAGCCAAATAAGAAATCAAAGATTATCAATTTTGTGCCCAATGGAACTGCTAGAAAGTAGAGAGTTATAAAAGAATAAAAACACATGAAGAAAAAGTTTTAGGAGTTGAATTAGGTTGAATCTGAGGTATCAGAGGGATACTCAAATGACTGGCAGCAAGCCATGGAAACTTAAGCCCAGATCTCTGGAGAGACTTCAAAATAAGGATGTGTATTTAGAACCCACAGATGCAAAGATGAAGCCCCACAAGTGGATGGAGAAATTATCAAGGCAAAGAAGGTATACAGGGAATGAAGAAAATATTCGGAGCACTAAGTTGAAGAGCAAAGAAGAGGTGCAAGTGTGCACAGAAAAGAGTTATCAGAAGTAGAAACTGAATTATTCAAAAGAAGTGGGAGAAACAGAAGCATATGAAACGGAAAAGGAGTCCAGATGAGCGGACCAAATAATAAATGAAAACTATTGCTTCTATGTAAAAACAAATAAAGGATGCTACACTTACACTGGATTTTGGAGATAAACTTTCCTCTCCCCCTTCATATAAACCTGTCACTTCTCACTAAGGAAATGTAGCTAGAAGAAGGAGAAAAAAAAGGAAAGCCAGTAAGAAATTGAAGAAGAGTAAGAGCAAATCAAACCTGAAAGATCTAAGATACTTTAAAAGCCCAACATGTTACTGGTAGAGTGTCCAGTCAACTTCTTTTATCCACTTCTCACACTCCCCTGCAAAAAACCATGAGTGAGAAAACTATCAAGTTTCAAATATGAAAATTTAAGCAGGGGTATCTAACATCCTTCCAGTCTTTCTATACCATACAAAAATTTATTGAAACAGAAAAAGACTGTTCTCTTGGTAGAAATTTTACTTATTACTTTTCCCACCACCGTCAAAACCATCTAAATAAAAGTAGCATTTCACATTTAGAATGAGATACAGAATTCCCCAAAGAATTTGACAGGTAAGGGCCCTTCACTAAAGAAGTAAAGGTAAGAAAGAAAAAAAGGTATCTGGGTTCCTCTTAATATAACCAGTGAATTTTAATTCAAAATAAGCCTAGGACCTAGAAGAGAAGGAAATCATTGACCCTTAGAAATCAGAGCATAGGATCTGAATAGAAATGCATATCTTCAAAGTATTTCTTATACTCTAAAGACATCACAGAAGCTTCTTCACATCTATATCCCCCCTCAAAGTTTGTATTTTGGTCACACCATTTGAATTCAGAGCCAGAGACATCCTCAGTATATTACTGAATGTAATTTAAAATATCAAGCAGAAGTGACAATGGCAATGGCGACGGTGTTAGGATGGAACCATGGAACTGTTATAGACTCAAATGCCAAATAAGTTGCATATGCTGCTCACTCCCCACATAAACGAAGCTACCTGTCTTCAGGAGACCTCTGTAGCTCTGGAGCACTATGTCGACAATGAGAAAGGGTATTACCAAACTTCTCTGTGTTACTTATACTGTCGGTTTCTTACACTTTACAGGCCAAAGGTTAGTTCAATAAATCGCCAAGACTAGGTCTGGGTTGAAATTTATTTTCCTGCCATATATGAATAAAATGTTAACCAGGTAAGGCAAACAAAATTACAGAATATCAATAGAAAGAGAATATGCTATTTTTAAGGCATTTTAATACTATACAAATACATTTTAACAAAAACCAATTACAAGAAGTTTTTATTACAGTAGATTTTAAAAGAATTCTGTAAGTCAAGATTAAGTAATTTGAAAACAAAGTATAAATTTGACAGCAAATTTCACTTTCTAAAACATTCTGTGATTTCTATTTTTTACTGTTTAGATCAAGATAGTTCTATGGTAAAGATGTTAGGAATGGATCTACAGATAATTCTTATGATTATATCTGAAGAGCAAAATGCTTTTACACATTTTTTCTTAAGTAGAGAGAAACTTCCAACAAATGTTTGTGAAACAAAGAAGGAATCAGTTTCAAAACTGAGCTACAAAAATTCTATCCCCATATATTTAGCCTAGAACAGAGACAACAGCCTCTAAAACACATTTACAGGAAAACATATATTCCACAATACACATATGGCAAACCTTATCTGAGTTCTGTTTCCTTTGTTCTTCTTGAGACTCAGTTTCCCACATTACTATGTTTAAAAGCTTTTTCTCAGATGGTTCAGTAAATAATAAACAGGCTGTGAAGTTGAACTGGTTAAACAATCTCTGAATAAGATATTGACTTTGCCTTTTATTCTGTCTTTAACAGAGGTTTGATGAATTTTCTCTGGCCACCCTCTTCAATCTCTTTATAACCAAAATGAGTACCTCCTCAACTCTAATCGTAAGCTCCACTCTGGACTAAAGACTCTCTAACCCAAAGAAAAACACAAAAACAAACCATCTTGGGAGGAGCAGAGTTGAAAAAGAATATGTTCTTAACTTCTCATTTACTCCCTTCTCTGGCTAACTATTGCCACCCAACCACCACCACGCCAGCCACCACCACCATAACCAAGCCCTCCCACAAAAGACTTGAAACAACTGCTTTAAATTTCTTTTAGTGCAGCAAGCAATAGCTTGTAAAAGGATGCAAACCAGCTGAAACATTTGACAGACAGTGTTAAATACCAGGGAATTCCTATCAACCATTTTACTTTAAAAGGTACTTTGATGTTAGCTATCTTTCATGTACCTCTTTCATGGCACATTAATAAAGAAAACGGAGCTGAAGTAAATCAAGTCCCAAGGTCACATCTAGAATTACAGCACTGTAGGTACCTGATGAAATACGGATTAATGCTGCATGAGTAGTGAATAAATAAAAGCACCTCTACCCACCAATCAGGCAAGTTTTACAAGTGCTTCTGAACTTTATTCTGCAACTAGACCTGAGACATCTTTAATCCCTCATGCCCCTGAAACCTAATTATCATAATGTGAACCCAAATGTTAGGGTCCCTTCAAAATTCAAGTGCTGTGAAGCAGAAAAGTAATGGGAATTAAGCTGGGTGTAACCTTAGAAATGTACGGATGTGGGGGAACTTGAAAGTGGTATTTCAATAAGTTAGAAGAGCATAATACAAAGATTTAGCCACATAAAATACATTAGACTCAAAAGGTTCCTCTCTCTCTCTCTCTCTCACTCTCTCTCTCTCTCTCTCTCACACACACACACCAAAAAAAAAAAAAAACCTAAACCATATAAAACACAAATAAGATGGATTAAAAAAAAAATCCTTAAATGCTCCCAAATAATCAATGGGACATTTTTTTAAAAAATGTCAGCGAAAGGTGAGGAAAAACAGCAAGCTCTTTAATGCCAAAGAGAAGAGGAAAAAATGAACCAGAATAGGCAAAAGAGTTAACAGTCTCAAAGTAAAACTCATCCCATTAGTAATTTGTTGATAATGTAGCCCTATTCCTTTCATATCTAATTTACTAAGGAACTATGATTTCAAAAAAGAGCTAAAATTACATAATACAAATACATTCATCTTGTACTTACTACACGTTTGTGTTCACTACAAAACAGAATTCAGCGTAAATCAAAACCGCTCTGGGCCCTAATCACAGAGACAGTTATTTAGTGTCCCAAAAGATCTATAATACAACCTTATAACATAGTTCCTAACTTTACTAAGTAAAGAATTTATGGAAAGGTCTGTGAATAATTATTTATAAACATTAGAATTTTTAAGATTTATTTATTTGAGAGAGTGTGCAAGCATGCATGCATGGTGGGGAGAAGCAAACTCCCCACTGAGCCGGAGCCCAAAGCAGGGCTGATTCCAGGTTTCCAAGATCACGGCGCAAGCTGATGTCAGATGCTTAACCAACTCAAGAGCCCCTATAAGTATTAGAATCTTAAAAACTATTCTATGTAACTGATGTCTCTATGGCAGAAAATACTGTTTATCTGACATATGTATATTAATAACAGAACTGTGTACAGATGAAAATGGTGAATTCCATTCCACTTTCAAGATCACAGTAAAATGTTAGCTTGGAGGAGGATCTAGGGGTTTAAGACTATACATACACAAACTGGAATAGAGAAAAAATGTAAAACAATTGCTTAAAATAAGGTGTTGTTCCTTCCATTTCTAAAGGTTCTCAAAAATACTCACAAAATCCCAAAGTTCATCACTTGTTACATTAAAGCTGAATATACTGTTGTTTTAATTTACATTTTAGGTTCTGTTATAGCAAATACACTTGTCTAAACAGAACATCTGTTTTGGTTATAATACATTGTATCTTTGGCAAGAACTTGTAATAAAACTAACAAAAACAATCAAGAATCTTTATTGGATCTGGCAACAAAAGCAGATTTGTAACCAAAAACCTTAAGACGAGAAATGACCATCACTGGGCTCTAGGCCAGTTCTAATCTAAGTCAATAAACAAAGATCTGCAAGAAGGGCTACAGTTAAGGGGGGTTGGGGTAACTCCTGCAGATATTTAAATTGGACTTAGGGATACAGAAACACATGGGTTACAAAACTGGTAAAAAATATGTTATTTTGATCAAAAACTGTCAAGCTGAATCTGAATACAAACAGTATTTTAAAGCCACACACACACACACACACACACACACACACAACACACACACATAATTATTCATTCCTTATGCCTCCTTTCCAATATACGTCACTGAAATGGTCTATTTAAACATATATTTTTAAAAGTATTCTGGCCATTTCTACAAAATAAATATAAATTATATGGGTTGTAAAATAATTTTACTTTAAAATGTAATTAATGTCACAAACATCCCAGAAAGGAAGCCGTATAAAAAAGAGTCTAGTGTTTATGATAGTCACAGAAATGGAAAAAGGATTATCAGTCAGTAAGTGAAGGGTAACAAAATTCTACAATATCACAGTACATTTTCTCAAGCCATTAATGTAGAAAGAAGTGAGACAAATACTCTATCACCCTAACTTATCATTAAGCATAGTATTCAAATTAATATCCAAAAAAATTTTTAGGTATCACAAGTTTTAAAGCTAATTCATGGCCTTCATCACTGCTATAAACTGGAAATGGAGGAGATAGTATTTTTAAATACAAAGAAATTGATCTTACATACAAGAAAAGCAGAATTATTGCACTAGTCAAAAGTAAAATAACGGGGCAACTGGATGGCTCAATCAGTTGGGTAGCCGACTCCTAATTTTGGTTCAGGTCATATCTTGGGGTCTTGGGTCTGAGCCCCGTGTTGGGCTCTGTACTCAGCAGGGAGTGTAGTCTGCTTGGGGATTCTCTCTCCCCTCTGCCTCTTCCCCTGCTCACATGTGCACATGGGCTCTCTAAAATAAATAAACTTCACAACATAACGAGCATTACATAGCTAGATAAATCTTAAATCACATAATTAAGCTTATTGATTTGAAGGAAAGTAAATTTCTTTAAACTAAAACAAAAAAACTAGAGCCAGGTGGTTTGGGAGATCTGCTACACATTATTCTGATAGAATCTTCAATGGTCAGATTTCAGGGAAACCTTAGAAATTATCCCATCGAAAACTCTACTGAAAATTCCTTCTAACATCACAAGTCATTTATTCTTGTGCCAGTTCATCTTGTTAAATTAGGTTCAACAACTCAAGTGTTTCAAAAACTTTTCTAGGGGATCCCTGGGTGGCTCGTCGGTTTAGCGCCTGCCTTCAGCCCAGGGTGTGGTCCTGAAGTCCTGGGGTCGAGTCCCACATCAGGCTCCCTGCATGGAGCCTATTTCTCCCTCTGCCTGTGTCTCTGCCTCTCTCTCTCTCTTTGCGTCTCATGAATAAATTAAAAAAAATTTTTTTTAAACTCTTCTAATCTGATTCTAATACATCTCAATGTCCACAAACTTGAAAACCTCGACTAAATCACTGAGGAGAGCATTAACTAATGTAGTGCCGTGGCAAGCCGCTAGGACTTCACACCAGACATCAATCTAGTAGCTAATCAACATCCTTCTGGGAGCCACATAACCAAATCTTTATTTCTCTAGTTTGTCCATAAAAATATCAAGTCTATTCAAAGCTGTGCTGAGATCTAGATGGATCTACCAGTTCTAGTTTTCCAAACAGAAAATGAAACGGGATAAAGCCAAAATGTTTTGTTTGTAAGAAGTGTAGGCTGATTTCCAGTGGATATGTTTTATTGCCTCTTCCTAGGTGCTCATAAACCATCCTTTTCTGATTTCATAATAGCCTTGCCTGGTCAAGATCACAATCAATAGTCATTTGCACCTCAATTCCCCTTTGGACCATTAAGATACCATCTGCCTCTCTCCAAGCTTCCATAATTTCTCAACAATTAACTAACAGTGACACCAAAATTTTATTCCCAAGTCCACCCAAAACTCCAGAAAATATTTCACCTGAGCCAGAATATGAATGCCTTATTTTAGTTGCATTCTGGGTTTGTTTGTTTGTTTTGGTGATCTTTTTTCTATCTTCTTAGCCCCAAATTAGGCAGTAAATAAGATTTAGGCCTGAAGCTTTAGCCTTCCTGTACTATTTTTGGCAGATAAGTGACTCTTTTTTTACTTATTTTAGTTACTTACTTTTTTCAGCTTTGTATTTGTCCTTGTAAAATATACAACTGACTGAAACTTTGCAGCCAACACACACAAATTAAGTTAACTCCCAATCTCTTTCTGGTGGTAGGAGCCCACGGAAGTGAGCATACTCCATTTGGAACATGATGGAATATGTGAATTGTAAACCATATGACTAAATATACAGGGCTAAATCAAATACTAGATACTAGCACACATCAAAAAATTAAGAAAAATGTATGGGTGTAAAATAAAAATTGATCCAAACTTGGTTTGGCAAAGAGCCATTCTTGTGTAATTTATAACCTTCTTCTACAGGAAAAAAAATTTCTTCATAGAATCCTTCAGCAATTTTCATATACTTTAATGGGTATAAGACTTAGCAAACCAGTCTAACTATTTTGTTTTCTAGTGTAATTATCCTACATTTTCATTTTCCAATAGAATATTGTTACCAAGAGTGAATCTCTGAATTGGCCTTCTACAAACCTTTTCCTTTGCAAGAAGATTACCAAAAAGACTGATATGTAAATAAAGTAGAAAGTTTTATTTGACATGAGGAATTTTAATTGAGAAAATTCTACCAATGAATTTAACTTTTTTCCAGAGAATTTGGAAAGGATCCTAGTTTATCACTTTAGTGGTGGAGCACATTCATCCAGCTTACATTTACCTATGTGTTGAGGACTGTAGCCTTATTTTCTTTTCTTAACAGGATCTTTTGCAATTTTACAGGGTAATCTGAATTCTATTTCTAAGAGCTTCCCAACTTTACACTAGGGGCTCCTACAATCTTACCTCATTATTTTGACTCTTTTTTTTTATAAAGTAGGCAGTGGAGCCCCACGTGGGGCTTGAACTCACAACCCTGAGATCAAGTCCTGAGCTGAGATACAGAGTAAGACGCAAACTGACTGAGCCATTCAGAACCAGGAGTAACGGCAGATAGCAGAAATGGACTTCCAGGGATTTTCGATACTAAAATTTATGAAACAGATTATAAACAACAATGGTTAGTATGATTAAGGAAATAAAAGGTAGATTTGAAAATATACTCAGGAAAAACAAGAGTGATCAAGCGAATCTGAAAAAATATAGAGCTTCTAGAAATGAAAAATATAACTGAAGTTAAAAATTGAAACTAGTGGTAGCGCTACACTCACTATGAACATAGCATAATGTACAGAGTTGTTAGATCACTACATTGTGTACCTGAAACTAATGTAACATCATGTGCCAACTACACTCAAAAGAAGTTTACATGGATAGAAGTCAATTCTCCACAGATTAAACTGTAGAGGTAATTTAATCTCAATCAAAATCCCAGCAGGACCATATGTAGAAATTGAAAAACTGATTTATACAATTTATGTAGAAGCACAAGGGCCCTACAACAGCTAAAATAATTTTGACAAAAAAGAATGAAATTGAAGGACTTACACTATCTAATGACTTATTAGTGTTAAGACATATAGATCAATTAAACAGAAGAGACTCCATAAATAGATCCACATGTATATGGTCAGCTGATTTTCCACAAAGATGCCAAAGCAGCTCAATAGGGAAAGGAAAATCTTTCATAAATGGTGCTGGAATAACCCAGTCATATGCAAAAAAAGGACTTCATACCATATATAAAAGTTAACTTTAGGTTATAGATAAATCCCATACTAAACATGCCTGCAAATATATACTGAAATTATAGCTGATTAGTCTGTACTGATAGGTTCAAAAATTTTTTTTTAAGATTTTAATTTATTTATTCATGACAAACACACAGAGAGAGGCAGAGACCTAGGCAGAGGAAGAAGCAAGCTCCCTGCAGGGAGCCCGATGCAGGGACTCGATCCCAGGACTGTTGGGATCACCACCTGAGCCACCCAGGCATCCTGATAGGTTTAAAATTAAAGATACATCAAAGATCGAAAATAACCTGTTGTCAAACAAGAGGAGCTCTGGGCAGCCCAAGTGGCTCAGAGGTTTAGCCCCGCCTTCCCAAGGCGTGGTCCTGGAGACCTGGGATCCAGTCCCAGGTCGGGCTCCTTGCAGGGAGCCTGCTTCTCCCTCTGCCTGTGTCTCTGCCTCTGTCTCTCTCATGAATTTAAAAAAAAAAAAAAAAAAAAAAGGAGAGAGAGAGAGATGACTAAAATATGGTGCGACCAAACAAGAGAATTAAAGAAGAAAAAGAAAAAAAATAAGAAAAAGGAGGAGGAAGGAGAAAAAAAAATGAGGAAGGAGGAAGAGAAGAGGAGGGAGAGGAAGGGAGGAAAGGGGAAGAAATCAAGTGTCTTTGCTGTTTACAAAACACTACAGCTAGCAATAAAGGCCTTCAGAGAGAAAGGGAAAAATTAGCATCCATTCTTTTTTCAAAACTACTCTCAAAACCAGTTAACAGCTTTCTATTCTTTGTTTCTGTTACCTAAACTGATTAAGGTCCTCAGTTTAATTTTTGGTTTCTTAGAGACTAAAGCTTCAAAGCAACTCTATCAGTAACTGAGAAGATAATGACATTTTATGGCTTCACAAAGAAGTCAGAAGACTTAAAGAAAAGATAGAAAAATACAAACTTGAGGGAGGCCTGCATATAAAAAAAACAAAAAAATCTTGATATTCTTGGACATATAAGAAGTTCATATTTTCCACAAAAACTAATATACTTTATAATATTCTAGACTCAAGAATAATAAAAAACTCAAAAGCCATAAAGTAAAAGACAGATAAATCTTAAAAAAATAAAATCTAGAATTCTATACAAAATAAAGCCTGGGGCAGCCCAGGTGGCTCGGTGGTTTAGCACCGCCTTCAGCCCAGGGCCTGATCCTGATTGAGTCCTACCTCAGGCTCCCTGCACAGAGCCTGCTTCTCTTTCTGCCTGTGTCTCTGTCCCCACCACCCCCCTGTGTTTCTCTCATGAATAAATAAATAAAATAAATAAAATATCTAAAGAAAGAAAGAAAGAAAGAAAAAGAAAGAAAGAAAGAAAGAAAGAAAGAAAGAAAGAAAAAGAAAGAAAGAAAGAAAGAAAGAAAGAAAGAAAGAAAGAAAGAAAGCAAGCCTGAATTTAAACACAAAATGGACAAAACTACTTGCATAATCAGCCTGATGTGGGACTAGAACCTGGGATCATGCCTTGAGTGGAAGGCAGCTACTCAACCACTGAGCCACCCAAGCGTCCCTTTATTTGGACTTTTATACATACTTGTGATATAAATATTAAATAAAGGTATCTCAAATTAGCAAACGTGCTGAGAAGTTTTGGGAGAAATAGCATGATATAATCTCAGTAATAAGCTGGGTTTGGTAATTAAGCCTTTAATTTAAGCATTTTTCAGTTTAGGTAAGGTGCCTCTTTAAACCTGTAGTCCACTTTTTAGAATGGATTTGAAAGCAATAAAGCTATGTGCAAAGATCTGAATGCGAAAATATTCATTGTACCTTTGCTGATAATGGGGACGATTAGAAAAAGCCAGCTGTCACACAATGAGGGATGAATAAAATGTAAGATCATATAAGAGTTTAACTGTAGCAATTTTCAATGACTTTGTAAAGTCCAGTGATCAGCATGGGAATATATTAAGTGGAGGAAGTGAGGTAAAACATGTACAGTGTGAGTTCCTTTTAATAACATACACAATCTAGAAATATGGTCTAAAATATAGGTAAAATAGAAACACCTATCAGTTATCTGTGTTTTCCAGTATGCAATAACAAATATTAGTATCTCTAAAGAAATTTATTTTTTAATTTTAAGCAAAAGACTTTCATTAGCTTCACTTTTAGACATTTTTCATAAATGAGTTAACCCTTTGAAGCTCAAGATATTCCCTGCAATTAAGTCAGACTCTGGAAGATACAACAATTTATCTCAAGGAACAGAATTATGATTTCTTAAATTATATTTTCTTTCTATTAATGGTTGGTACCTTCTTGGAATTAAAGAAGACAGACCTCTCTAATGTATACTTTACAGATGTCTAGCACCAACCCTTTTCTCCTAATACAATCTAGTCATCCACTTCTGTTTCAATGGCCAAACCGGCTGGTCTACATCTAACCTCAAACCCACAACCCCATGCCTCTCCTGTATCCCTTCCCTTTTTTTCATCCCCTCATCACACATTGCATCTCCTCAGATCACTCTATTTTCTAATTCCTTCATTATCCTAATGAACTAGGGCATTCGGAAACAAAATTAATTTTTTTTCTATATTTGCCTCTTCAAAATCACTTGTATACTGCAGCTTTCAGGGTGGAAATATTAAGTGCAGGGTTTGAATTAAAGCATAAAATTTTCTTTTCCATTTACTGCTCCCAGGTTTTAAGTGGTCTCATATGAGTCTACAGAATGCACACAATGCTGTAATTTCTAGCAGGGTTTCTACTATCAGCGTAAAGTGTGCCAATCATAGTTTGAAATATAAGAAGGCAAATATTAAACATTCCTTTTAATTCTTTCACAGTTCATTAAATAAATATATAACTCTAATCATGTCATATTTTTACTTCATAAATTTTCATTTATCTTGGTCAAAATATAATCTCTAATCTGCCAAATGCAAATTTCTCTATCGATGAAAAAAGAGAGAAAACAGTAAGTCACAGATTTACCAGAACTTTAAGCTGAGGGGAAATTTTCTACAGTTGTTCCATATTGTAATTCTGGTCAACAGGCTTGAAAAGATTTATCTGATTAATAGTAATTTAAACCTTAATGTTTAAGAATTCATATTAGTAAATATTTGTTGAGATGGTCCTATAAGTACAGAGTATGTTCAATGAGAAGGAGGTAGAGATAAATAAAACATGATCCCCTGATTTAAGAAGGTTTCCATGGAGGAGAAACTAGATACATCGCATATAAACATAAATGTATCGTAAGGAGCTAGCCATTTCTACATCTCAATACATTTTACCACTGCCACACAAAAACACTATTTTCTACAAAAGAAAAACCCAGTCAAAAGCAGAAAATAATCAAGTATAAGAATTTAACATGAACAGAAACAAATATTCAGATATTCAAAAAATGAGTATGTGCCTACTATGTGCCAGGAGACTGAAAACAGAATATCATACCAGCATATACTTAAAACAAATCATACTTAAAATATTTTAGAACTTCTCTTCACAAACACTTCCAACTTTAAACATATGTAAGTAACTAAGCCTTAGCACCATTATATCCTACAATTTAATTCCAGGCTTTTTCTCATTTAGTAATGGGGATTTGAAGCTTTGAAAAACTTCTACCATAATATGTATTTTTAGCAGTACTATTTTTAAGATATCTTAAGGGTAGGGAGAGAAACGGGAGTGAGGGGAAGTTGGATGGATGATCAAGGTGTATAGGGTTTATGAGTTAGGAGATAAGTCACAGAGCATGTTAAGCTATGGTAGGTAGGCCAAGGAAAAAGTGTTGGAAGGAATGAGTAAGAGAAAATATACTGGTGGATATGTAAGGAAAAGATTTTTCAGTATGAATACCTGACAGGATTACAGGAACACATAGAAGATTATCTGTTCAGGAGGTAGTAAAAACGACTGCCAGAGAAAGCATAGAAATTTTAACTTAAATGTAGTCTACTATGTAACTTTGAAGTGTTAGATGAGAAAACAGTGATTCCTTATAAAGGCAAGGGGAACAGGCAAAAAAATGAAGTCAAACAGCTGATTTTCTGAAAGCACTCACTGTAAACTATGATTAGGCATTTGCATTACTTAAGGACTTCAGAAGCATATACTAGAATACTAGCAGAGAGATTCCACAGTACATTAAAAAAATACACTGTAACCAAGTGGGGTTCAAATCAAAACTGCAAAAATGGTTCAAATGTAGGAAATCTACTACTGTAATTCAGCATACTAATAGGTCAAAAGAGAAAAAAATACACATGATTATAGTAAAATTCTAAAAAAGCATAAACGTTATCTTTCTTGATTTAAAAAAATAAAATAATCATTATTTTAAAAACACTTGTAGGGGATCCCTGGGTGGCGCAGTGGTTTGGCGCCTGCCTTTGGCCCAGGGCGCGATCCTGGAGACCCGGGATCGAATCCCACATCAGGCTCCTGGTGCATGGAGCCTTCTTCTCCCTCTGCCTGTGTCTCTGCCTCTCTCTCTCTCTCTCTCTGTGACTATCATAAAATAAATTTAAAAACAAACAAAAAAAAAACTTGTAAATAAAAGCTATTTCCTTTATTTTTTTAAAGATTTATTTATTTATTTATTTATTTATTTATTTATTTATTTATTTATGAGAGAGAGACAGAGAGAGACAGAGACAGAGACAGAGACATGGGAGGAGGGAGAAGCAGGCTCCATGCCGGGAGCCTGATGTAGGACTCGATCCCAGGACTCCAGGCTCGCGCCCTGGGCCAAAAGTAGGCACTAAACCCCTGAGCCACCCAGGGATCCCCAAGCTATTTCCTTTAAATGATTTTTTAAAATATACAAAAGGCAGTATTAGACTTGAGGGAGGTACTAGAAACATGCTCATAAAAGAAGGAAAAAAAGGGTCTAATATCATTATTATTATTTAACAGCTTTTCAAAGATACTGCATGGTACCATTAGACAAGAGTAAAAGAGTAAAAGAAAATCAAAAGATATAAAACTTGAAAAGGAATTCATTATCTTGTGCAGATGGTATGACCATATACCTAGAAATCTAAGAGAATCAACTAAAAATTATAAACAATGAAAGAATTCTGTACTATGCCTAGGGACATAATTAACATAAAAACAGTATTCCTTTATATAGAGATAAAAATAATGTAGTAAAGTAATTCTTAATAGATACACAAAAATAGATAAATGCAAAAGAAGTTTTAATATTTAATATACGAGATAATTATGAAGAAAATGTCAAAGTGTTACTGAAAACCAAGAGCACTCTCCATTTTAATGATGAAGTAAGGTAAACCTCAGAGAGGCAGAGTAACACTTCCTAACATGTAAATGGTGACAGTAAAAGATGAACCTAGATTTGTCTGACTCCAAAGCTCATCCTTCTTCTACTGCAAGACACTGTTGAAAGTTCAATAGATGTACCCTCCATAAGCAAAACCAGATGAAATTCAAGAAGCCTTCACTATTTAATATTTTTAATGATCTAAAAGTTCTATTTGTAAGCACTACAAACGTACCCAAGATATTTATATTAAACATGAACAAGTTAAAAAAAAATCAGAAAAGTTGCCTGAAATAAACTGAACCAACTATATCAGGTCGTTGTGTTCAGTTCCCAAAAGGACTGGATGCAGGACACTTGGCTGGCTCAGCTGTTGAGCATCTGTTTTCAGCTCAGGGCATGATCCTGCGGTGGGACTTAATCCCATATTGGACTCCCTGCATGGAGTCTGCTTCTCCCTCTGCCTCTGTCTCTGCCTCTTTCTCTGGGTGTCTCTCATGAATGAATAAACTTTAAAAATCTTTTTAAAAAAGGACTATATGCATGTATACAGTTCCCAGAATAGAGAAGATCCACAGTATTCCCCAGACTACTCTGAACAAGAAGGGGTACGGGGTGGCGCTGAGGTGGTCTTTTTAATCTGGTCCTTTCCTGTACCATGGCCCTGTAGCACCTACAGCTTGTTCCTGACCTCCTAATTCCCTTTGGTTACCCCGAATTTGTTTTCCTGACATCTTGATTATACTCTTGGCAGATGGAACACTACACTAAATACAAGGCCCTTCTCTTTTGGCCTACCTCCATGGATCCTAGGATTCTTCTTCCAGTGTTGGGTTTTGTTTGATGATCCTGTCAGTCACATACTCATCAGCTGACTATACTTAATTACAAGATTTCTTAAACAGCAGCAGAAGATGGTGCTTGTGCACTCCTCCCTAGATATCAGCTATGGTAATTCTCTTGTCATGCAATTAAACCCAAAGAACTTAATATTCTACTGTAGTTTGGAAAAGGTAAGCCGGGCCACCTAAGGTCCAAAGGTAAAGTAAGGAAACGACGGTGAATGAAAGCAGAAGTACTATAGATCTAGGGGCAGGACTAGAAAAATGGGTCATGCCGATCCAAAGCTATTCAGAAATTAACTAGATACCTATATAAAATGAAAGCTTGTGATGAAGATACAAACAAGAAAGGAATATCAGAATTACCTGTAATTGATAACACTTACCTTGGCTGTCAGTTCTAAAAACCAACAATTTATAGGCATCAGAACTTTGCGAGAAAAAAAAGCTAAGTTATCCACAGTCCTATGTTCTAGATAGTAGTTAATTAGAGTCCTCCCATAAGATACAGCCTGGAAAACCCCATGAAACCAAGTAAGCCCTATCCTGCTATTCTATGAGAGTTTTCAGGATATTGAAACTCAAATTTCTCTAGGAGACAGACACTTTACATTGTCCTACAAAGAGCTTGTGTGCAGTAAGAGGTGGTATACAGGCAAAGAAGATGCATATCACAAAAAGAGAAGAGAGAATTCATGACAGAAGGAACTGTAGAAGTTCTTTTGCCTCTCAAAGAAAACAAACATTCCTAACATCCTTACCAGTAAACAACATCCAGTGGCGCAAAGTAATTTTTCATTATCAGGTCAGCAAAGTAAGCTTCTGTTTCCCGGCAGGCAGTTCCATTTCCAATCACCACCGTGCTGCAGCTTCAAGGGATAAACAAGATGAGAAATGGAATGAGCTCAAGGCATGGTTTAAATCAATCAGGAGAAAATAACCAGAATGCACAAATACTATCATACGATGATCTTATTCTCTCATATAGCCAAGCAACATCTCCACTATTTCACAAAGGAGACACAGACTTTTGTAGAAAAAAATAGGACAATGCCCCTGCTTTTGGTATGGGAGGCAATGGAGAAATATTTCACTGTCAAACAATCAAGAACACTCAGCTTTCTTCCTATCTAGAAGGAACCAAATTTACACATAGATAAGAAATTCTGGAGCATTCTAGGCCATAATAAAGACACCAGGACTGAATTATATGATATGTTGTCAAATAATGTCTGAAGCTTCAAACTACTATCACACATCTACTCCTCAGATCCATAAAAAAGAATGGAAGGAAGGAAGAAAAGAAGGTGGGGGAAGGGAGAGAGGAAAAGAGAGGGAAAGTGAGGGAGAATAAATGAGAGAGTGAGAGAAAGAGAAAGAAACCCCGAATCAAAGAATTCAGTGCTCACTTTTGCTCACACTACCACCTGTCATTAGCGAAGGTGGCAGAGGAAGGAAGAAGCATCCCTCCGGAGTCTCCAAATGTACAGTTCTTCAACAATTTGCCCCAGCATTGTTTTACATGATTCCTTCTCTCTCACCAAAGCACTTCCCTTAATCCCTCCCTCCAAATTAGGAGTTTCAAAGGTATCTCTGATTGGCTGAGCCACAGAAGTACTCAAAAAGTTACTTATTTTCATACTTGAAATTCAGCAAAAGTCTCTTTATTTTCTCTGCCTCTCGGAAGCCTTGTCCACAATGCAAGTAAACCACATCAGTATGCAGTATCTGACCTTAGAGAAAATGAAAAGAATAAGCCATTTTGTAAGAAATTACAAAACACATAGATGATTTGATTAAGTAATTTGTACCAGAAAAGGGAACTGCTTTATCTTTTAAAATGCAGGATAAATCATTCACATTCACGAAATCAGATTCTCCTAAGTAGTCTGCAAATTTGTTACTTCCAAAGTTATGAGAACAATATTTTGCTATTTATTATTAACAAAATCATTATTAACTAGATTATACACCATGATACTTAAAAGAGAAATGGTTTTTAATAATATGTAACATCAAGCTAACATCTACTGATATGTACCAAATTCCAGAAAATGTTGTAATACTCTTCTATTTCTTCTTTTGGATATGTGGATTTCTTTACTTTGTGTAATTCTTAAGCTGCATATTTATGATTTGTGCGCTTCTCTCTATGTTACCTTATATTATTATTTCAGTGAAAAATATATTCAATATTTAAGGGTAATGACATCAAGAACAGGAATCATGAGCTAAGTGACCAACTTAGGAAGCTATGAAAAGAACAACAGAATAATCTCAAAGAAAGTAGAAGGAAGAAAATGATGAAGTTAAAAGCAGAAATTAATGAAACAGAAAAATATATACATAATAGAGAGGACTGGTGAAGTTTAAAGTTGAAAATCACTTAAGGAAAACAAATACTCTTAGCAATACCAATCAAGAAAAAGAAAGAAGATATAAATATATTGAAAAAAGAAGATATACAAATAAATCATATAGAAATGAAAAGAGGATATTACTAGAGCTTCAGGACAGATTAAAAAGATATAGAGACTATTATAAACAACTTCATGTTAATTTAAATGATGAAACGGATAAATTTTTGAGAATGTGTTACCAAAACAGACTAAAGATACATACATATATATGTGGGAGTGCATACGGTATTTTTAAAAAGTCATCCTACAAGCAATACAAATAACATCATATCCAAATACAAATACACATGATATTTCAACAGATGCAGGAAAAGATACTGATAAAACATTTTTCCCATTTACTGTAAAAATGTATAGAATAATAAAAAAAGATGGAGAAAGTAGGACAGCAAAACCAAAAACCAAAGTTATATCTGTAACAAAGTTAACTCCACAAAACTAAAAAGATGATCGATCAAGTGGGGACAATGCAACTATCAGGACCTACGTGCATTGGCATTTCTGTGGAGCAAGTAGAGAGGAGTATCTCATGGATGAAAAAATATCAAAAGGTACTTTCCTGTGATATGGGAAAGACCTCCACATACTCTTAATTTATAGGTCAGTAGAGAGACTGCCCACTGAGTGCAAGAAGGACTGGAAAACTCTGATCTCTATGAACTCTTGAAACTAACATGCAGAATATTCCTTTTAAGACAAAAATCCCAACTGAGGAGAACCTGTTAGGAATCATATCCTTATTGAGAAAGATAGAGATAACATGGGCAAAGGAAAAAGAAAATCCAGGTAAAAGGGAGAAAGCATCAGGAAAGCAGATTCCAGAAGATAGAAGACTCTATATTCATGTAGATATTAAGGTGCCTTCCCATGTCAGTAATTTGGGGAAAAAAGAAGTGATAGCTCCAGAGGTATGTAGCTAGAAAACCTTTCCTGACCTGGTCTTCTATACCAACAGCTGGGAAAAACAAATTTTATGTAAACCTAAGCACAGAAAAAGATTACAGTCTAATTCCATATAGAATGGATATTTTTTAAAAAGGAAATTTTAAAAAAGACTAGCATGACCTTACAGAAAGATGTGTCCACAAAACAGAAAAATTATAACCTAAAGCTACAAAAATATAATAGAAAATGAGAATAATGTAAATCAGAATTAGAAAACCCTAGAAATAACAAGTTCAAAACTGAATTAGACATGAAAAAGTTATTTTCAAAAGAAAAATCTAAATCAAAAGAAACACAAGAATAAGTATAGAAGTATTACATATTATATGTGATATATATGTAATACATAGTATCATAGAATCATAGTACATAACAATATAAATATAATAAATAAGAGAACTATGGGCAGCCCAGGTGGCTCGGCATTTTAGCGCTGCCTTCGGCCCAGGGTGTGGTCCTGGGGTTCCAGGATCGAGTCCCGCGTCAGTCTCCCTGCATGGGGCCTGCTTCTCCTTCTGCCTGTGTCTCTGCCTCTCTCTGTGTGTCTCTCTGTGTCTCTCATGAATAAATAAATGAAAAATCTTTAAAAAAAATAAGAGAACTATAAGGTAAAAATAAGAAAACATAAAACGCCAAAAAAAAAAATTAAAGTGAAGAAGTTCACTATAGAACTGAAATCTATTTCTTATAAATACCAAATGGAAATTCGAAAACTTGAAAACACAATAATTTAAATAAATAATTCAATGGATAGTTTTAATTGCAGATCAGAGATAACAGAATAGAGGCTTAATTAACATAAAGACAAACAACAGAAAACAAAACAAAAGAATAAAAAACAGAAGAGGGAGTTGAAAGGTCCAACATATATTTAATTGGAATTCCAGAAAGAAATTCAAGAAGCTCTACAAACCCAAGCAGAATTCATGTACTAAAATCCCCCACAATCGCGCACGTGCGCGCGCGCACACACACACACACACACACACAGAACTAAGTACATCATAAGAAAACCTCTGAAAAACGAGAGAAAATCTTAGCAACCTGAGGAAAAAAGATATCATTACTTTCAAAGGTGCAATAATAAGACTTTTGGTTGAGTTCTCACTCTCAACAAAAAGTGTACTAGCCAAAGGGGGGGGGGGGGAAATGAAATGACACCTTTAAAGTACTGAAAATAACACCAATCATGAATTCTATACCCATCAAAAATATCCTTCAGAAATGAGGATAAATCAGAATCATTTTAGACAAAAAAGGACACAATTTGTCACCAGCTGACCCCACATTAAATGTAATAGTTTAGAGAGTTAGGCAGAGAGAAAATAATCTCAAATGTAAATACAGAAATGCAGTAAGAAATGAAGAGCAAAGAAAAGGGTAGGTAATAAATATGGGGAAAAAAATGCTGGGCAAAACAATAAAAATGTCTGGTATTTTAAAAACAAAGAGTTAAAATGCATCATACACAAATACACTACAATAAATACAAGTTGATGGGGGATAGTTACTAAAACCTGAGCCTAGTTTCAACATTTCTTCTGTGACATAGGGAAGGGCATAAATAATAGTAATATGTGGAGATTTTTTATCAACAAAAAGACAAATAAGAAGTTTGACTTTCTGGCTCTCCCATCGCTATATGTGAGAAAACTATTTTCTAAGCCTTGAAATAATTAACATTATTTCCAAATCCTCACAATATGTATGATGTGAAACTTATGACCAACCAAACAACTTTTATTATTTTTATTTATTTATTTATTAAAGATTTTATTTATTTACTCATGAAAGACACAGAGAGAAAAGCAGAGACATAGGCAGAGGGAGAAGCAGGCTCCATGCAGGGAGCCCAATGTGGAACTCGATCTAAAGACCCTGGATCATGCCCTAAGCCAAAGGCAGATGCTCAACCACTGAGACCACCCAGGCATCCCCAATCAAACAACTTTTAATTGAAGAGCTGAAAGTTGTGCTTACTGGTAGGAGAAATTATAGCCAATTTGCAACCATGTTTGTAGCCAGGATCCACTCCCATCAAGGTGCGCCCTGGAACAGGGCTTGTTAAAAGGAGCTGACGGAGGTTCCGTCCAAACATTAGCACTGATTCCTTCTCTGCATCTGATGTTAGTTTGGCTCTTTAGAAATAAAAAATAAATAAATAAATAAATAAATAAAAGGAAAAAAGTATTTAGTTTTTCATTCACCCAAAGTTTCTTCCTAAAAAGTGACATCCCATACAGGAGTATTTATTGTAACAAAATGAAGAAAATATTACATATAAAATTATATTGAATCTATTTTTGTTAACTGCAGTAATACATGAAACCACAAACTATTCTGATGTAAATCTGAGGAGTCTGTCATACTTACATTCCTTCCCTATCTGTTCTTTATATACAAAATCTATATGTATAAATATTTATGTATGTGACAGAAACAGAGTATATAAAGGCCTAGACATCACAAAGGAAGTCAAGTTAATGATTTGATTAAAAATATAAAAACAAAATTAGTGATAAATTATTGAATCCTAAGTAGTCTCTTCCCATCAATACTTAGTTTTACCCTTTTACCCATAACAAATCTCAATGTCATTCTCTCACTCTATTCAATTCCCCACGTTGAGCCCCACCTTGTCATTCTCAGAGATGTGACATGACCAAGAATATTAGTAACCAGGCCAAGAGCCATGCCATGTACATAATTTCCCAGGTTTTCTCCAGAGAAGTTATTAAACATCTGATTTTAAAACTTTTTCTAGGATAAAAACATATGTCTATAATGGACTTAAAGGTATTAGGAAACTAAGTTTTAACACCATTCACATTCTTTCTTTCTCTTTTAAAAAATATTTATTTATTTAAGTAATCCCTACACCCAACGTGGGGCTAGAACTCATGACTTGGAGATCAAGAGTCACACAAAATTCTGACTGAGCCAGTAAGTAAGGTGCTCTTTAAAACCATTTGTCTTCTTAACAAAAGCTCTTAGCATACTATTCTCCTGAAATTCTTAAATATTTTATAAGAAGACCCATTAGAACAGGTACAGACATTCATGCATGGCCACAAGAAAACTGACAGTACAAAAACCATTCAAAGCACACTTCATATCAGTGCTGAGGCCAAATTATCTACATATCTAAAGGCACACACAGCTAATTAATGTCTGTTTTTCTGTCCTGAGTCAGTTTCTTAAGGCTTTTCTCTCATCTTTTTTTCACTGTTGTCACCCTCCCTGCATTCAGTCAAGCAACATGAAAAATAACACAATAGATATTTCTAAATCTTCACTTTTAACTTTATAAAGTGAACATCTGTTGTCAGTCTTATATAAAGTACCATGATTGGTGTGAGATACAAAGCTGAAAAGACAGGATCCCTGCTTTGAAAATGACTATAGAGTGGAAGAAACAAAAATAATCAGATCAGTATAAACAATGATATGTGTTATGCTAATGAGAACATATGGGAGGGAGAGCTAAACTGCAAAACTTCCTAAAAGAGATGTCTCCTTGGGTGAATCAAGAAGAATAAGTAATAGAGTTAAGCAAACAAAGGCAGGGAGAATAGAATGAAGGCATAGAAAAATGTTGCAGGCAACGGAAGCACCATACATAAAGACTCACAATTCATTACAGAAAAAACAAATGGGGGTGCCTGGGTGACCTAGTTTGTTAAGTGTCCGCCCTCAGTTTGGGTCATGATCCTGGGATCAAGCCCCACATTGGGCTCCCTCTGCCTCTGCCCTCCCTACCACTCATGCTCTCTCACTATATCTCTCTCAAATAAATAAATAAAACCTTAAAAAGAGAGAGAGAGAGAAAGCAAGTAATTTCATCTGCTAAAGTAAAAAAAAAAAAAAAAAAAAAACCTTATGTCTATAAGGTTGTAGAGCCAAGATGAAATCAGACCCCAAAAGGCAATGCATGATCTTCTAAAAAGCTTGGATTTAATCCTAGAGACAAAGAGGAGCCACTGGAGAATTTTAAGCAGAAGAGAATGAAATAATCAGATGGAAGTTTAAGGATGGCATTGTGAAAAGTATAGTATGGCAAACAGACAGATACTATCTATGATCCTAGAATAGTAATCCAGACAAGAAATTATGATATCTTGAGCTAAAACAGTAACCACAGAGACCAAGAAGAGGCAAAATTCAAGGTATAATAAAGGATGGGAAAATAGGCAGCACTTGGTAGCTGACAATGCAGAATTGATGAAAAAGGTAGGTGTGAAAAATGATACATGGATGCATCATCTCGATAGTTTTGAAAATAAGAAATCCAAAGTAGACTGCATCATATATGGTCAACTGAATCAAATGTTTACAAAATAATATAGTCTGTATGGTTGTTTTAAATACTCACACATGAACGGGGAAAAGTCTGGTTAACAATAATTATCTCTAGGAAGTGAAATTTTGTCGGGTTTTTTCCTTTGTGTTTTACTGATTCTTCCAATTTTTCTATATTAGGACAAATTTCTTTTTAATTAGAGAATTGAAGTAATCTTCTTTAAAGAAAAATCAATTGGGAGTTTTCTCCCTCAATTGCTGTTCAAGTAATTATGAGTATTTTTATAAGAGACACATCTGCAGACAATGTCTGAAAACTGACTTATAGACTAAAATAAGACATATATTTTTTTAACCACAGGTATTTTAGAAAAAGAGAAGAAAAGTGCTCTTGCTTGCCCACTGCAACAGAAGTCAGAGAAGGATTATGGCTTAAACAATCCCACACCAAACTGTTTACATTAACTCTCAATGAAATCATTCCATAGGTAGTGAAGCTACTCAAGGCCAAATGTATGAAGAACTGTCGAAAGCACTACTGGTCATTATATGCAACATGAAAGAATAAACAAGTTAAAGAAAAAATATACAAAAGGAAATGAAATTTTGAATAAGGTAACTTTCTCTTTTTCCTTATGAACAAAACCCCTTATTTTTAAATGCTATTCCTTAGCACTCAAAAGCAAGAGCTGTTACCTCACACAGACTTGAAATGAGATAGGATTCTAATAGAAACAAAATTGTTAAGGGACAACTGAGGTATGAAGGATGAATCAAGAGAATGAATGACTTTGATAAAAAAGCTGGTCAAAAAAGCTATGTGTCTTTTTAAATACTAACCTTCTCAGTCCCTGTTGTCAACATTTCCAAAGTCAATGGCCAAGTCCAGGCAAACATTATAAAGGCTGCTATCAACTTTAGTGAGATTGAAGAGATGGATAGAGATCTACAGTTTTCAAGTAACCCTTGCTGAAATCCATAAGTAAGAGAGAATGAAGAAAGTCTAGAGTGCATAGGAAGGAATCTATGAGGAAATGGATGGTCTGAAGATTGACTACAAAGACAAAGGCTAGAAAAGCAGGGAAGAGGTTTTTGCCTCCGCAACCTTCTTTCCATCTGCTCCTCTACAAAAACCTGCAATCTGTAACTCAGCTCTTTTGTAGTCCTTCTTTGTAACCCTTAGTCCTTCTACTAGTCACTTACGTGGCCACTTTAATCATCTCCTCTAATATTTGCTCATCACTGCTGATAATTATTTACCTAAATAACTCTCATTTGGAATTAGAAACATATATATTAGCTTTCTCTCTTCATAGTAATAAATTCATCATATGCTCCACTGATTTCCTTATGCTGGTTTTGGTTCTCTTACCTCTAAAAACTGCTTCCAACCAAAATCTCCATCAACTTCTTAGTTTATTATCCCAAGCTAAATCTCTCATCAATAAAACCACTTGCTTGTCTTGGCTGTCAAACTGCAAAACTGGTATTGTAGGACTGGAAGGGTACACATTAACTGGTCAAGATTTGAAAAGTGCATTGTAATTAGGAGCTATGTTTTGTGATCTGCACATGTGAATGCCTTTACAGTTTGAAATCTAGGCTTAACTACAATTGCTTTGTGATCCTGGCTCAGTTCTTCGGATTGGTTAAGGAATCAACAGATATTTACTTCATGTCTAAATGTGTCTATCACCATACATAATAATAATAATCAGTTCATAAAATTACATATGACAGGATACGTACCTGAACTCTCTACAGAGAAGAGGATAAATAAGGCGTTTAAAAGAATCATCGAGTGAATTGTGTAAGATCTTCATTAACTCTGGCCTTGCAAAGCCACGTGGTCTCCACCTGCAAAAAAGAAAAGGCTACACTAAAACCGATGTAGTAATAATAAGACCATGAAAGGGCTCCTGGAAGAGGGGAGAGGAAGTGGAGCAGAAAAGGGGGAAAAACTTTATTGAAGGCAAAGTAACCTAATCTGTAAGAAAAGACTGTGATGTCTGGAAATTATTACTATGACATCTGGAGTTCTTATTTTTAAAAACCTGGTAACCATGGTCACCTATACAACTTAAGGGAGAAAAAACCTTCCTTATTCTAGGAAGAATCTCCAGAACATTATTAATAATGGCAAAAATCTTAAGATATAAGAAAGTCACCAGAAAATGACTAATGACTGCTATGAACTAAATTATGTCCCCTAAAATTAATATGTTAAAGCCCTAACCCCTAGTGAGATGGTATTTGGAGATACAGCCTTTGGGAGGCAATTAGGTTTAGATGTGGTCATGAGGGAAGGGCCATCATGATGGGATTGGTGCCCTTTGCAGAAAAGATTATCAGAGAGCTTGCCCTCTCTCTGTCCCTCCCTCCCCCAGCCAGGTAAGGACATAGTGAGATGGCAGCAGTCTACAAGCCAAGAGGACGGTTCTCACCAGGAACAAATCAGCTGGTTCCTTGATCTTGGACTTTCCAGCCTCTGGAACTGGTAGAAAATAAACTTCTATTGTTTAAGCGACTGAGTCTATGGTATTTTGTTTTGGCAGCAAAGCTAAGACAAACATGTATCCTTCTTTGTCTATCCCTTTATCTCTTCCTGAGAGTTAAAGTAGATTGAGCAAAGGAGAAACTATGTTTTAACCCTTGACTCTTGCCATTCCTTAGTAGAACTCACTCTACTCCTCAGGTTGCAGTGCTCTATCTATGCAATGCATACATGCTGATGGATATAAATGTCAGAGAACTGAATGGTAGGTAGTGGACATTGGATAAAGAACAATAAGAGAAAAAAAAAAAAGAACAGTAAGAGAAAAACACAAGCTAAAAAGGACAAATTCAGTCCAACCCCTTCCAGGTTCCCATCCATCTACAGCATCTCTGCCCTTGCCCTTCAATGACTCTTGAGTAGAAACCATTAATAAAATATTTATTTTACAAATCATAATAAAATAAACCACGAATATACCTTAGGGACACTGTCATCTATCTTTCTTACTTATCTCAGGTAGGAAATTGACTATTCAGTGGGCAAACATTGAAGCAATTATAATGTGATACACCAAAGGTTTCATAATAACAACTAATTGAGTCCTTTCCATAGAAGGTTACTATCTGAGTAGAATAAAATTTTGTTTTTTAATTTGAATCAAAGTGCTTTCAGGACATATATCCTTCCATTCAAGTCGCTGTTACTCCCTAATGTCACCTTTACCTGAGGACATGAGGGTTAGGGAGGAGTAGGAGACAAATTAGACATACATTATTAATATTAATATTATTGCTGTTATTATTATTAATTTGGAGAGCCCAATGTCAAGAAAAGATGTCCCAGAAGAAATATCTGAGATAGGGTTTTTTTTTTTTTTTTTGAGATGGGTTTTAAAAAATGAATTGTGCTTTACCAAACAAGACCCAGAAAAAAAAAGCATACTGGTAAGAAACCATAGCACATAGCATAGAAGCATGAAAGAACATGATGAGTCCTTTCAAGTAGATCAGTACTGCTAAAGCATAACTGTCAAAATCAGTAGGAGGTAGATGGGGTTAGAAAATATGGAAGCGGACAAATCACTAAAGGTCTTATATACCATGCAATTGAGGTTGGCAAGTTAGGAGAGAACACAATCCTGGGTCATGGACAATATGCTAGGAAGATAGTCCATAGAGGCAGGAAGGCCCTAATGGAGTGATTTTTTAAATGTATGTATCTGTTATCTGCTGCAAGTCATTCCTTTTAAGACCAAACCAAAGTTTCCCGATTGCTAGTAGGAAAACCACAGAAATCCTTAACATTGCCTACTCAATCCCTTTGGAGGCCTCAATAGTCTTTCTTAAACCTTACCTCTTGCCCCCACATCTACTGTGAGTTCCTTCCAAACAATTCCCTACACTGCAGCCAGAGTGATCTTAAAATGCAAACTGATCGTGACAATCCTCTGTTTAAACTCGTTATTGGTTTTTCATTACCCTTAAGATAAAGAATAAAATCCTTATTCTGTCTAGAAAGCTACGGATGATTGGGTTTCTTGTCAATCCTGTTTCTTGTCACTATCAGCTCCTTTCCTTCTGTCTCTGACCTACGTATGCACACACCACAGACTACCTTAGGGTTCCCTGTTACAAACTTTTTTTTTTAAGATTTTATTTATTTATTCATGAGAGACACACAGAGAGAGAGAGAGAGGCAGAGACACAGGCAGAGGGAGAAGCAGGCTCCATGCGGGAAGCCTGATGTGTGACTCAATCCCAGGACTCCAAGATGATGCCCTGGGCCAAAGGCAGGGGCAAAACCACTGAGTCACCCAGGGATTCCCCACTGTTACAAACTTGTATGAAACACTGCACTCTTTCTTTTTTTTTTAAACATTTATTTAGTTATTTATTTTAAAGATTTATTTATTTATTTATTCATGAGAGACAGAGAGAGAGGCAGAGACACAGACAGAGGGAGAAACAGGCTCCAGGCAGGGAGCCTGACATGGGACTCGATCCAGGGTCTCCAGTATCATGCCCTGGGTGGAAGGCAGCGCTAAACCACTGAGCCATCCAGGCTGCCCTGCACTCCTTTATAACCTCAGCATACTCTTAACCATTTACTCAAGGTCTTCTCCACTAAACTACATTGTCATCAAGGAAAAACAGCATACTTGTCTGGTTTATAGGAAGATACCCAGCATCTAGCAAATAACCTGAATGGGTGAACATATGAGAGAGGTGGAAGGTGGAAGAAGTAGGGACAAAGAGAGTAAGACAAAAAAGGAAGAGGAAAAGGAAGAAAAGATTTGAGGAAGTATCTTCATTCAAATGTATTTAAAAAATGAAAACAATTCCGAGAATGGTTCTTTGTTTCCCAAAGTATTTTAGTTGGCTCTTGTTTCAGTTCTTTAGTTCCCATACAAATGAAGAAACAATTATCTATATAAAGAGAAACTTCTAGAACATAACTGAAACTTTTATTACTATACTATAGTAACATAAAGTATTATAGTAAAGGTCAAATAATATTACCATTTATTCAATTGGAGAACTGAATAAAATAAAATATGGAGGAGCCAACAAAAACCATTTAAATCTCTGTAATGAAACCATTCCTTTACATTTACTTAGTATGAAGATAACAGTTTAAAAGCATAACTAATACTTCCTTAATTATTGAGGACAGACTCTGAGCATTATAAACATTCATAAGAAAATAAGATAGAAGTTGTCTCCAGTTTACTGTGATCTTTTTATAAAAGACATTTCTAAAAAGGAGTTCTGCATAATAATCCCACTACTTTGTATTAACGGATACCACTGAAGGCTACACAATTACATGGAATATCATTTAATTCTCTTAAATCTGCGAAAAAGGTATTACTCATCATTTTGACAATAATGAATCTGAGAAAGAAATTATGTGCTCAGTCATAAGGGAAAGAAGTAATATAACTGGAATTCAAACTCAGATATTACTGTTTCTAGGATTTTGTTCTTTCTATGAATATCTCTTAGAATTTCATATTTTAAATTAAAATTATCTAATTTCTTAATACAATCATTTAATTCTATGGTTTCTTTTAGGCATTTGTTTCCTTTCTATTTTTAATGAAATTTGTTTACAAAAGAAATAGGCATTCATTAAAAAGGAAAAAGAACTCTAGAGAAGAATACACAACAGAAAATTAAAATCTCACATCAGAGGTATGAAATAGATCATCTGCATTTTTTCAAAAAATGTTTACACATACATAGACCAACTTTTTGCCATTAAAGAGACTATACTATAAATACTAAATATAAACTGTTTTTTTAACCTAATGGAATACGTTTATATCTCAAAGTTAGCTCTATCTCAACTTCTTCAAGATGGCTGCACAGAATTCTACTGAATGGATATAATATAACTGACTTATACAATTTACCTACTGATTAACATTGAAATAGCTTCACTCGATGGGTCCTTGGTTAGCTTTATGTGCTCATTAAGCAAGCTGATCCTTCATGGAATTGGTTTTTGGCAAACGAATTTCCAATGAATTGATGAAAGAACTATATTGGATGAGAAAGCTAACTTCCAAAATATAGAGCACTTATTCCTCTCAAAGAAAAATCCATCCAACTCTTCAAATAGCTTTCCCAGGAATCTCCCTAACTTAAGGTTACAGAGAACTAGCTTAGGAGGAGCATACCACAAATCTGCATGTCCTAACTGCTAGGCAAGCTTCTTTACCTTTAATAGATTTTTTTTTTAATTTTTTTTTTATTTATTTATGATAGTCACACAGAGAGAGAGAGAGGCAGAGACATAGGCAGAGGGAGAAGCAGGCTCCATGCACCGGGAGCCTGACGTGGGATTCAATCCCGGGTCTCCAGGATCGCGCCCTGGGCCAAAGGCAGGCACTAAACTGCTGCGCCACCCAGGGATCCCAGCTTCTTTACCTTTGCATCAGTTTTCTCATTGGTCAAATGGCAGCTACAAATCTGCCCTACCAACTGAAATGTTTTACATAACTGAAAAGTTAAAAATGAAAGTTAGAAATTCTATACAAATATGTGGTGCTATTTTAAAAGTTCCCTTAACAAAGGAAAAAAAGATAATAAAAGGTTACATAAGTTTAGACAATTCTCTGAAATATCCAATAAACTTAATTTTTTTTTTAATTTTTTTTTTTATTTATTTATGATAGGCACACAGTGAGAGAGAGAGAGAGGCAGAGACACAGGCAGAGGGAGAAGCAGGCTCCATGCACCGGGAGGCTGACGTGGGATTTGATCCTGGGTCTCCAGGATCGCGCCCTGGGCCAAAGGCAGGCGCTAAACTGCTGCGCCACCCAGGGATCCCTTAATGTTTGTTTCAATCATCCTTAATATGCAAAATATTTTAAGTAAATTGCATATGCTATGTTTAGAGACTTACATTGTAATATCTGATTAGTTATATTCTTATTTCATTCATCCTTAATGGTCAAAACATTTAGATATGCCATTATACATTGTTTTTATTATTTTAATTTTTTATAAAACATTCTGTATAAGATTTGAATGATACAAAAAAGTATTAAAATCCCTCTCCACAGAGATAACCACTATTAATAATTTATTTTAATATTTAATATATTCTATTTAAACATACACAACATTTATACTTTATTTTTAATGTAAAAAGGACACATTTACATTGTTTGTCAATGTTTGCTTTTTGTTTAACAGAATGGACATTTTCCCATATCAGTATGGTATTTTAGAAATGGAAGAAAGGAAATTCTGTAAAAATCTATAAACAGACCTGTTTTGGATGCACCACCTGCAGAATTCATTCTTCACTCCATCAGAAATGTTGACTTTGACAGTCAGTATCTTCAAATTTTCTCCACGGTTAATTGCCAGAATCTGAATGCGAACATATATGGCAAAGACTGAGGGTACACTAAATAGGTAAATGGTCAATTTAACCAGTCAACATTTGTGAAATAGAGAGGTTATATATAGCTCTCAATTTATTGCTATATAAAGCTATATCAACTTATTAATTTATTTACAAAAATGCATTTAAAAATAATCATTTTTTATACTTTAAAAAATTGTAATAAAATATAGGTATGAAGCCTATGCCATTCACAGAAAGAGACTTTGGTGATCTAAAAACCTCATGTCAGAGTTGATTAACCGAAGATTTTTGATCATCTGGAGCTAAGAAATTTTCTTTTTATATTTCTGAAAATATATTGTTAAGATATACAAATGTGCAAATTCCCAAGTGGAATAATAACTACTAACTGTTACCATTTATTGGGCATTTGCTAATGGTGAGGTCTATCTCAGCCCTTTAGATACTTATCTCATTTAATTTTCAAAGCTACTGGTGCATTATGCATTATTTTCACTTTATATAATCATTTTATTAAGACTAACTTATCCCAAATAACAAAGATAAGAAGTGAAGGAAATATTTAAAATCAGATCAAGCAAATGTCTTAAAATACCTTAAAAACACTCCTTTAAAGAAAAGCAAACAAACCTAAAGCAGGTAGAATAACAGAAATAATAGAGGGTAAATTGAGAATAGAAAAAAAAAAGAAAAGAAAATAATGCAAGCAAAACCAAAAACTGTTTCTTTGAAAATATCACAAAATTGAGAAGTCTTTCACTAAACCAAGAAAAAAGGAGGAAGCATTCCAATTACCAAAATAAAAAATAAGAGGGGCCATTACTATGGAAGTTATAGAAATAAAAAGGACCATAAGAGAATACTATGAAAACTATTATGTCAAATTACATTCCTTAAATAAAATGGAAAAATCCTTAAAAAGACAGACTGCCAAAACAATAAAATAGAAACAGAAAATATGAAAAGATCTATAATAAGTAAAGAAGACTGAATTGGTAATTTAAAATTTTCCCACAAGAAAATGTCCAGATGGCTTTACTGTGTAATTCTACCAACCATTTAAAGAAGAATTAACACCAATTCTTCACAAACTTTTCCAAAATATAACACAGAAGAAAAAGCTTCCAAAACTCTATTTGCTCAGAGACCAAAACCAGATAAAAACATTGCAAGAAAAAAAAAAAAGATCATTATCTCTTAAGAATATAGATATAAAAATCCTCAATAAAAAAGTAAACCAAATCCATAAATATATAAAAAGGATTACATACCAGGATTAAGAGGGATTTATTCCAGGAATGCAAGGTCGGTTTAACATCCAAAAATGAATTAACATGATACATCGTACCAATAAAATAAAAAACAAAAATCACACAATCTTCTTACACAATAGATGCAGAAAGGATATTTGATAAAATTCCAGCTTTGTCCATGACAAAAACACTCAAAACACTAGGAACAGAAGACAACTTCTTCAATGTGATAAAGGTCACATATAAAAACCCCACAGATACTATTATATTTAAGGGTGAAAGACTGGATACTTTCTACTTAAAATTACAAGGGTCTCCTCTTGTCACTTCTATTCAACTTTGCATTGGAGATTTCAGCCAATTAGATAAGAGAAAGAAACAGAAGACATTAGATGAAACAGAAGACATTAGATTGAAAAGAAAGAAAACTATCTCTATTTGCATATAGCGTGATCTTGTATATGAAGAACTCTATAAGGAATTTGTAATAAACTTATTAGAACTAATACAGAGTTCAGCAGGATTTCAGGATAATCAATTTCTACACATTAGCAATAAGTAATCTGAAAATAAATGTTTTAAAACATTCTTTACCATAGCACCAAAAGGAATAAATTTAACAAAGGAAGCAAAAAATGCATACTCTGAAAACTACAAAACATTGTTAAAAGAAACTGGAAAAAGTGGAAAAATATCCCACGTTCCAGAAGGCTTAATATTGCTAAAATGGCAATTCTCCCTCATCTGATTTACAGATTCAATGCCCTCCTATCAAATCCCAGCTAGTTTCTTTGCAGAAATTGACAAACTAATTCTAAGATTCATATAGGAACCCAGAGTCAATCATGAAAAAGAAGAAAAAAAAAAAAAGTTGAAGGAAAAAAAAAAAATTGATGGACTCCCACCTTCTGATTTCAAAACTTATAAAGCTACTGTAATCACAATTGTGTGGTACTGGCATAAGGACAGAATAAAATTAAGAGTTCAGAAATAACCATACACCTACAATCAACTGATTCTCAATAAGGATGGCAAGACAATTCATTAGGAAAAATAAGGTCTTTTCAACAAGAGATACTGGGATGACTGGATAGCTATATTCAAAAGAATGAAGCTAGACTCCTTATATCATCGTACACAAAAATTATTCAAAGTTGGTCACAGACCTTAACATAAGAAGTAAAGCTATAAAATCCTTAGAAGAAAATATAAGAGAAAATCTTCATGACCATGAGTTAGGTAAGGTCTCAGACATAACACTACATGCACAATCAACAAAAGAAAAAATAAATAGATTGGACTTCAATAAAATTACACATCATAGGATACCATTAAGAAAGTGAAAAGAAAACATAGCATGGAAGAAAAGTTTTGCAAATCATTTCTCACATAAAGGAATTACATCTAGACCAGATAAATAACTCTTATAACTAACAAGGGCAAAGCCATATCACCTCCACACCCTAAGTAGGAACCAATATAATAAGGGTCCAAGAAGAATCTGTGGGATACTTGATGACTCTTCATGTTACCTACACCAAACAAACACCTTCTCATGTCTGCATATTACCGTAAGTCAAAAAATTAACAGTTGTAAATGATGGAAAATACCACTCTAATCTTTTTCATTATTCTCTCTTTTAATAGTAAAATGCAGATGGAAGGAAAAATTAATTTTAAAAATGTCATACTGAAGACTTCCACACTTGGAGAACACTGGTAATCTTTTGATTCCAATTCTCCCCCTCATCTTCCTATAAAACCTTAATAAAGAGATTAAAACAGCATGGGACCCACATCTTTGGTATTCCTAGGGAACAGAACTAGACTGCATTCTGATTTTTCCAAAGCCACATACAAAGTAAGGCAACAGCAGAGCAACATATTTAAGAAAGTTAAGGAAGAAAAAAAAATTCTACTAATCTAAGCTGTCCAAGTAGCAATCTCAATGGAAACAAGTGAGAATGTATTAGAACTCAGAGAATACTGTACACACACACCCTCCTTGAGAAATATAGAAGATCAAGGGTCAGTTAAGTATGGTACATGGGCTAAATCCAGTAGAACATCTGTTTGCATATATAGAATTTTATTAAAACACAACCATGCTCCTTTGTTTATGTAATATCTATTACTGCTGTTGTGCTGCAATGGCAATTGTGTAACTGCAGCAAAAGCTTCCTGACTCAGAAAATCTAAGACATTCATTCTCTGGCCCTCTACATAAAAGTTTGGCCAACTCTCTACTAGTCTACAGAATCAACTTCATTTACTCAAAAGAAGACTGGAAAGTTCTGGCAAAAGGACTAAGGCCAAGCATTTCATGTAACTGCAGAGCTAAGATTAAAACAAGGGGGGAAATCAATTTCTACTAAGAAATTAGAGGTTGCAGTCCTGATATCAATGTGGACTGTAAGTTAAAAACCATTAAACAGGGGATCCCTGGGTGGCGCAGCGGTTTGGCGCCTGCCTTTGGCCCAGGGCGCGATCCTGGAGACCCAGGATCGAATCCCACGTCGGGCTCCCGGTGCATGGAGCCTGCTTCTCCCTCTGCCTGTGTCTCTGCCTCTCTCTCTCTCTCTGTGTGACTATCATAAATAAATAAAATTAAAAAAAAAAAAAAACCATTAAACAAGATAAAGAAGGGGGATCCCTGGGTGGTGCAGCGGTTTAGCGCCTGCCTTTGGCTCAGGGCGCGATCCTGGAGACTCGGGATTGAATCCCACGTCAGCCTCCCGGTGCATGGAGGCTGCTTCTCCCTCTGCCTGTGTCTCTGCCTCTCTCTCTCTCTCTGTGTGACTATCACAAATAAATTTGCTGAGTGAAGTAAGTCAGTCGGAGAAGGACAAACATTATATGTTCTCATTCATTTGGGGAATATAAATAATAGTGAAAGGGAATATAAGGGAAGGGAGAAGAAATGTGTGGGAAATATCAAAAAGGGAGACAGAACGTAAAGACTGCTAACTCTGGGAAACGAACTAGGGGTGGTAGAAGGGGAGGAGGGCGGGGGGGTGGGAGTGAATGGGTGACGGGCACTGGGGGTTATTCTGTATGTTAGTAAATTGAACACCAATAAAAAATAAATTAAAAAAATAAAATAAACCAAAAAACAAAAAAAAAACAACAAATAAATTTAAAAAATTAAAAAAAAAACAAAACAAGATAAAGAAGGACAGTGTATATAATGTAAAAGCCACATTCTGGTTTCAGACTAGAGCAAGGGGAATAATAGCACACTTTAAAGATGCTCTTAGGTGTGACAGAACCAAAACAACAGAGAAGAAAACTCCAAAAGTTCATCCCTCTACAACAGTAACAAACCGGTAAAAACTGTCAGAATCAACTTTTTCAGATCCCTGGACCCTAATAAAAAGCTTACAACAATCAGAGGAACATCTAAAGAAAAAAGAAGCCACAGAATTTTGTAAAAGAGCACTTTTAACTTACCCATTTGGCATCCTCTGCTCTGCAGATGACCAGTGGCCAAGAAGATAACACAGCCTACATTCCTAGCACAGGCTGCTAGTAACAGAGGGAACAACATGGGCCTTATTCTAAAAAATTTGTGATTGTGTGTTTTGATCTGATGAATCCCTGAAGGATAGACTCCAGAGTTTGCCTTTGTTTTGCCCCAGAACAGAAGCCATTTCCTGTGTGGCATGTGTTTAAAAAGTACTTAAAGGCAAATGCATTAGTCACATTGTTGTGGGGTAAGGGATAACAGTAGGTGATGAGGGATTACAGGCAGAGCAACCAATACACAGACAAAAAAAAAAAAAAAAAGCCCTAGATGAAAAAAAGGCTTAAATATTAGACACTTGAGGGAAAGGGTCTTTTTAAAGTTCCTGCACAGATTAGAGAATCTCAGAGTCTGTGTGCATGCCTGGGACTAGACATATGTTCTGAAAAGACCTTAAGCTTTCACCTTTGACTAACCCATTTGCATGGGCTCCATGCAAACAGGAAGCCAAGGCTAAGGGGGAGATGTAAACAATCTTGCTATGCTAATGTTGAAGAAGTACCTCCAACACACAGTCAATCTGCAAGAACTCAGAGAATGTGTTTTTCTTTTTGGCTCTAGACATTAAGAAAATCTCTGTCAAATAACTAGCTGTCCACCAACCTAATGTTAGAGATCTCAGTGGTCACACATGACAAAGAATCATTTCAAAAATAGTTTAGAAGGCACTAAACAAACAACAAAATCCCCAACAGCATCAACAATAAATACTGAGGGGATCTGTTTTTCAGTGTTGCCAATTTATAACATTCAAAATGTCAAGTTTTTAATATAAAAAAATTACAAGACATGCAAAGAAATAAGAAAGTATGCCCCATCTACAGGAAAAAAGAAACTAACAGAAACTATCCCTGAAGAAACTCAGACATTGGTCTTACCAGACCACATTATTTTTTATTTTTTTAAAAGATTTTATTTATTTACCCATGATAGACATATATATATATATATATATATATATATATATATATATATATATATATGGAGAGAGAGAGAGAGAGAGAGAGAGAGACAGGCAGAGAGAGAAGCAGGCTCCATGCCGGGAGCCCAATGCAGAACTCGATCCCAGGACTCCAGGATCACACCCTGGGCCGAAGGCAGGCGCCAAACCGCTCAGCCACTCAGGGATCCCCTCCAGACCACTTTAAAGGAAATAACAGAGGATCCCTGGGTGGCTCAGCGGTTTGACGCCTGCCTTCGGCCCAGGGCTGATCCTGGAGACCCGGGATCGAGTCCCACGTCGGGCTCTCTGTGTGGAGCCTGCTTCTCCCTCTGCCTGCGTCTCTGCCTGTCTCTCTCTCTCTCTCTCTCTGTCTCTCATGAATAAATAAATAAATAAATATCATCTTTAAAAAAAATAAAGGAAATAACAGAGACATAAAGGAAATCAGGAGAATGTGGTCTCAACACAGTATCAATAAAAAGTTGAGAATTAAAAAAATAAACCAAATAGAAACCTTGAGCTGAAAAAAAAAAAAAAAAGAAAAGAAATCCTGAGCTGAGAACTACAATGACTAAAATGAAAAATTTACTGAAAGTCAAGTTCAATAGTTAATTTGAACAAGCAGAAGAATCAGCAAACTTGAAGGTAGGTCAACTGAGATTTTACAGTTTGAGAAGGAAAAAAAACAGACAAAGAAACAGAAACAGAAAAAGAAATAAACAGAGCCAAATAGATCTGGGGGACATTATCAAGTATACCAACATATGTATAACAGGAGACCCAGAAGAAGAGAGAAAGGTAGAAAGAATATTTGAAGAAATAATGACTCTAAATTTCTCAGTTTTAATAAAAAACAATCAACATATCCAAGAATCAGAATGAACCCCAAGAAGGATAAACTCAAGGTGACACATTATAATCCAACTGTCAAAACCCAAACCCAGAGGATCCTAGCAGAGAAGTAATTCATCATCTGTTAAGAACTCAGTAAGATTAACAGCTGTTTCTTCATCAAACCATGGATGCCAGAAGACAATGGGGTGATAAATTCAAAGTGCTGAAAGAAAAAACTGTCAACCAAGAATTCTATACCCAGAAAAAGTTTTGGAGATTGCACAACAATGCAGATATACTTAACATTACTGAAATGTACATTTAAAAGTAGTTAGGATGGTAAAATTATCACTTAAATATTTGTTACATGTACTTTACCACAATTAAAGATAAATTTTAAAATACAAGGAGAAATTAAGACCTTACCGATAACAAAAACCGAGAGTTTGTCACTAGTAGACCAGCCCTATATGAAATGTTACAGGAAGTCCTTCAGGCAGAAATGAAAGGACACTAGATAGTAACTCAAAAGCATACAAAGAAATAAAGAAAACTGGTAAAAGTAGCTACATAGGTAAATGTAAAAGCCAGTACTATTCCATTTTCACTTTGTAAATCTTTTTTTCCCCTTTATTTTTTAATTTTTTTTAAACATTTTATTTATTTATTCATAGAGACACACAGAGAGAGAGATGCAGAGACACCGGCAGAGGGAGAAGCAGGCTCCATGCAGGGAGCCTGATGTGGGACTCGATCCCGGGTCTCCAGGATCACACCCTAGACTAAAGGGGGAGATGGCACCAAACCCACTGAGCCACCAGGGCTGCCCTTTTTTTCCCCTTTATGACATAAAAGCCACTTTCCACATTATAGATAGAACATATGACTCCAATTAGGAAAAAGAACTAGTAAACTGAAAAATGCTATTAAAGGACTAAGATGTAGTAACTATAATTTATACAATTAAGTGTGATCTTATACTTTATTCTAATTCAGATCATCTCTAATTTGTATGTCACATGGAAAAGATCCAGAATTGAGCTCAAAGCCAAGCACACTGAGAAGCAAAGTCTAATACGAAAGAAAGTCAAGGTATCTAAAGTGGTATATTGTCAGCTCTGCTAATAATTCTCAGTTTTACTAACTTGTCTAGGTCTTGAGTTCCCCATTTGTGAAATGGGAAGGATATGACGATATTATAAGAATTTATGAAAAAAAAAATGGTTGCCCTAAAATTCTTTAATTCCTTAATAAGTAAAGTAGTAGGCAAGTCCAAAGTATCATCATTATTGTTATCATCAGAATGGACAAGAGTTTCCTTATTTACCTGATGATGCTGGATGTTTCTTATGTTGCATGAAAAATTCTGGTAGAGCAGAAACTTATCAACATCTTTCTCATTTACTTTTTTTGAGGACACTTTTGCCAGAGATGATTGGATACAAATATACCTATTTTGGCACCTGTTCAGATAAATATTCAAAAGCAAGCAGTTATTAATATATGCTCTAGTAAAGAAACACATTATATGGAAATAATGTTAGCAAAAAACTTAGGCTATTACCAAGTGAGATTTTTTTAAAGATTTTATTTATTTATTCATGACAGACACAGAGATAGAGAGGCAGAAACATAGGCAGAGGGAGAAGTAGGCTCCCCACAGGGAGCCCAATGTGGGACTTGATCGCAGGACTTTGGGATCACAACCTGAGCTAAAGGCAGACACTCAACTGATAAGCCACGCAGGCATCCCCCAAATGAGGTTTTTTTAAATGATGTCCAACTA